>NC_133335.1:200470166-201821583 GCF_042186555.1 Aquarana catesbeiana | reverse complement strand
GCTTTGCTGTAAAGAGAATACAGGCCAATACCAAATCAAATTCAGAGTTGCATTTAAAAAATAAATTTTAAAGGTTTATTAAAGAATGCAGAGCTGCATTAATGTGTGTCCTTTTATATCTGCCTGAGTTTCATTATAAAAAAAAATAAAAAATTAAAAAAATAAAAATACAATCAAAGCCTGGAAACCCTGTTGTACCTATTAGCAGCCCAGTGACAAATCTCTAAATCCAGAGTCGGCAACCCGCTGATCACACGCAGGCGACGAGTATATTGCGTCCCTTGGTTGCCGACCCCGGAACCTAGAGAGGAGGGATGGTGGGGCTGTATTTAGTCAAACTGATGGCTGTGTTTCCCTCCCTGCAGCAGCTGGATGTCAGCAATGCCCAATTCTCCTCTTCTCCCTCCCACCGGCATTCAGCTGCTTCAGGGAGGAAAATGTAGCCATCGGTTCCACTAAATACAGCCCTGCCACCCCTCCTCTCCAGGTTTCTCTTCCTGGTGTTGTCCAGTTTTACAGTGACATTGTTTTGTTATATTTTTCTAAGTTTTCCTTACTATTTTTAGGCTTTGCTAGTTAATAATTTAAAAAAAAAAAAAAAAAAGGGGGTGTTGAATCCTGGCGATCTTTAATTTTTTTCATTTGTTCAGTCTACTTTGCCTCCCTGCTGCTTATATTCGCAATCCCCTTTGCACTACTAAAAGTGAGGTAGCTTGAAGTGTAACTATACTCGCCTCCCCTCCAGTGATGTGATATCAGCTAGCTCCTTTGCTGCTGCCGACATGTTCCTGGTGTTCTTCTGGGTTTGGGTTCTTCAACTACCTTGATTGTCCATGCCAGGATGATTTAACTCTCGTACAGGAGTTCAATTATCGCATTATGTACCAAAATTGTACAAGGCGTGCACAGCTCTGGGCACATTGTCGAAAAGAAGGCAAATAGACAAGTAGGAGTTGTTTCGTGCTAATAAAAAATAGTCCCTGCAATAAAAAACCCCTTGTTTTTCCCTTTTTTTTAATTTAAAAATTGCACTTTAAGGTTGTTCTACTTAATCTTTCACAGGTCTAGGGATTTGCCCCCACATAACAGCACCTGGGCCTGGCAGTTTTTCACGCAGTGTTGCATTGTGGGAGGAAGGGGAGAGTCTAATGCTCTGCTGTCCTCTGAAAGATCAAGTATTTCACTCACTTTGCTCTGGTGCACACATAGAGAGGGAGGTGGGGAGTAATTAAGTGAACCTGTTGCTTTATCATGAATGTTATTTTTTTTTTCTAAAGTGGACCTCTACGGTCCATGTATCGTAGCAAATTTTCACTTTTGAGTCTCGTTTTACATATGGTTGAACATACAGTAGATTGTGTTCACTTATTCCTTAGAAAATCACAAATGTGAAATTTGACCAGGAGGTGCCCAAACCTCTGCATAAGAATGTAACAGGCTAATCTTGTTTTTATTGTGTCTTCCTACATGTTACAGAGCCTATGAACAGCTCAATGTGAAACATGAGACACTACAGCTTATTCAGCCACAGCTTGAGACTCCACTCCCTACACTGCAGCCTGCAGTAAGTATTCCCCTGGTTACCTTCACTAAGGTAGAATTCTACTCAAAAACTATTTTCTGTATCAGTTGGTGTGGGCAGGGGTTCATTCCCCTAATTCTGGTCTGGCTGTGACAAAGCTTGGCTTCTCAGATGAGCTACCATTGTCACATTATGACAGACTTACCAGACTTCCCTTTAAAGGAGAAGTACAGCCAAAGCTGTACTTCTGTGGTTCACAGAAGTGCAATAAGTTATGCAATAAGAGCAGAGCAGGGAGCCGTGAGAACCGAACGATTGGTGGTGGTAGATCGCTCGGTTCTCAGTGTTAGAGGCGCCGGGGGACAGATGCAGCATCAGACCGATGCTGCATCCATCTAGGTTAGTATGTTTATTAAATAAAAAAAAAAAAAAAAAACTCTTCTTTTAAACGAAGGCCTCCAACGGCGCACTGTCACCGCTGTTGGTTCTTGCATCTTCACCCGGTCTTCCTTCTGGGTTAGCTGTCTCCAGCCGTTTGAATGGCTGGGCCTCAATGACGTCACACGTGTGTGTGTGTGTGTATGTGTCACATCACAGCGCTCGCAATGGACGCCACACTCAGTGTGCTGTAAATTCAGAGCGCAGTGCACATGCACCAGGGACTTCCCCTGCTGCTTCAAGTGTGAATATCCCCTAAACACCGCAAGTTTAGGGGATATTCACTGTACCTACAGGTAAGCCTTATTATACCGTAGGCTTACCTGTAGCTATGTCATCTGTGCTGTAGTTGATTCTCCAATTAAAGCGGTTGTATACCCGCACATTGAAGAAAAAAACACAAAAAAAACCACTGTAAGGCAAAGGCATAATGAGCTAGTATGGGAGATTTCCCACCACTTCCTGGTGTCACTTGGACTGGAAAGAGGAGTCTTCAGTAAAGACAAGGACTGCTGTAAAAAGACAGAGGTTCCAACCAGGCTTTACTATATTGACAATAAATGTTTTTTGGCCTGAGTTATATTTTATATTGTCTATGCACATTACAATCTGATCTGTTGATTGGATTGGTAGTGGTAAGTTTAGAGGGGATTTTACGCACAAATCCATTTAATTTACAATGCATCCGGAAAGTATTCACAGCCCTTCACTTTTTCCACATTTTGGTATGTTACAGCCGTATTCCAAAATGGATTAAATTCATTATTTTCCTCAAAATTCTTCACACAATACTCCATAATGACAATGTGAAAGAAGTCTTGTTTTGAAGTTTTTGCAAATTTATTAAAAATAAAAAACGAAAAAAATCACATGTACAGTGCATCCAGAAAGTATTCAAAGAAGAATAGGAGAAACTGCCCAAAAATAGGTGTGCCAAGCTTGTAGCATCATACTCAAAAAGACTTGAGGCTGTAATTGGTGCCAAAGGTGCTTCAACAAAGTATTATTGAGCAAAGGCTGTGAATACTTATGTACATGGGATTTTTATTTTTAATAAATTTGCAAAGGTTTCAAACTTCTTTCACATTGTCATTATGGGATATTATTTGTAAAATGTTGAGGAAAATAATTAATTGAAGCCATTTTGGAATAAGGCTGTAACATAACAAAATGTGGAAAAAGTGAAGCGCTGTGAATACTTTCCGGATGCACTGTACATCCTGTCAGGTATGCCCTTGCTGTTACCAAATCTAAAGGATTTTTAGCAGCTAAATAGTGAAGTAATGCCTCGTTTCCACTGAGCGGATCGGTTTGGGTCGGTACAGTTTGGAAGGCCTAGAATGGTCCGGCCTATTCAAGTGAGCGTTTCCACTGCAAGTCGGACCACCAGGGGCCATACGTGGGTTTAGAAAAAAAACGCCTCACACGTCCGCCAATCAGTGGAATGTATGGTAGCTCCGCCCTAACCGAACCGTACCATTTTTTTCTATGGCCCCACATCTGAAGCAGGGCCCAGAATGGTTCGGTTGTATGGGCCGCTTTCATAATAGAAACACTCAAAATAGCGTATTGTACCGAACCGATCTGCTCAGTGGAAACAAGGCATAAGTGACCAGCTTTAGGCCCATTTATAATAACTGTATTATTTATGGATTGTTTTCTCTCTTGCTGTTGCCAACCAGGTGTTTCCCCCATCTTTTCGGGAGCTGCCTCCACCAGCTCTGGATTTGTTCGACTTAGATGAGAATTTCTCTTCTGAAAAATCCCGTCTAGCACAAATTACTACAGATGTAAGTATTGCATACCTATTAGGACTGTTTGTATCTTCTATAGAATGGCTTGTTATATTTGTTTTCTGTTTTGGGGGGGGGGGGGGGGGTAGGGCTAGACTTCGACTGGTAAAGCTGGTCTGTGTTTGAATATTTAAGTGTCCAAGGATTGGGGGACTTTTAGACAAATGGCATGAAATGCAGTGCTATTGAGTTTAGGCTGAAAAATGGATGGAAATTAAGAGACTTTTTTTTTTTTTTTTTTTTTTTTTTATACTGCAATTGCATCCTAAAATTACAAAATTAAACAGAGGCACACTGCCTTCCTCAGGCTGTAGTGCCATCTACAGGCTAAAGGCTTCATTTTTGTAAAGTGAAAGCAGAACTAAACTCCGCAAACTGCTCACTTCCCCTCCATGATCTGACACCCAAGAGGTCCTTTTCTCGGCGCCACCAGCTTCTCCTGGCTGGCACGATAACATAACTCCTGCACATGTGCAGGAGTTCATTCCCATTAGGCACTGTGCTGAGAATATATCCTGAGCTGCAAATGCCTAAAGAAGAGTGCGAACAGGCAGATACAGTGCCTTGAAAAAATATTCATACTCTTTGAAGTTTTCCACATTTTGTCATTTTACAACCAAAATTGGATTTTATTTGATAGACCAACACAAAGTGGCACATAATTGTGAAGTGGAAGCAAAATGATATATGGTTTTCAAATTTTTTTACAAATATGTAAAAAAAGTGTGGCCTGCATTTTTATTTAGCCCCCCTGAGTCAATACATTGTAGAAACGCTCTTCACTGCAATTACAGCTGCAACTCTTTTTAGGGATGTCTCTACCGGCTTTGCACATCTAGAGTGACATTTTTGCCCATTCTTCTTTGCAAAATTAGCTCAAGCTCTGTCAGATTAGATGGAGAATGTCTGTGAACAGAAATTTTCAAGTCTTGCCACAGATTCTCAATTGGATTTAGGTCTGGACTTTGACTGGGCAATTCTAACACATGAATATGCTTTGCTCTAAACCATTCCATTGTAGCTCTGGCTGTATGTTTAGGGTCGTTGTCCTGCTGGAAGGTGAACTCCACCCCGTCTCGTCTTTTGCAGACTCAAACAGGTTTTCTTCTATGATTGCCCTGTATTTGGCTCCATCCATCTTCCCATCAAATCTGACCAGCTTCCCTGTCCCTGCTGAAAAAAAGCATCCCAACAACACAATGCTGCTGCTGCCACCACCATGTTTCACGGTGGGGGTGGTGTGTTTAGGATGATGTGCAGTGTTGGGTTTTAGGCCAAAAAGTTCAATTTTGGTCTCATCTGACCAGAGCACCTTCTTCCACATGTTTGCTGTGTCCTCCACATGGCTTCTCGCTAACTGCAAAGGGGACTTCTTATGCCTTTCTTTCAACATTGGTTTTCTTCTTGTCACTCTTCTATAAAGGTCAGATTTGTGGAGTGCACGACTAATAGTTGTCCTGTGGACAGATTCTCCCACCTGAGCTTTGGATCTCCCCAGCTCCTTCAGAGTTACCATGGCCCTCTTGGCTGCTTCTCTGATTAATGTTCTCCTTGCCCAGCCTGTCAGTTTAGGTGGACGGCCATGTCTTGGTAGGTTTGCAGTTGTGCCATACTCTTTACATTTTCAGATGATGAATTGAACAGTGCTCTGTGAGATGTTCAATATTTGGGATATTTTTTTTATAACCTAACCCTGCTTTAAACTTCTCCAATGTTATCCCTGTCCTGTCTGGTGTGTTCCTTGGCCTTCATGATGCTGTTTGTTCACTAAGGCTCTCTAACAAACCTCTGAGGGCTTCACAGAACAGCTGTATTTATACTGAGATTAAATTGCACACAGGTGAACTCTATTTACTAATTAGGTGACTTCTGAAGGCAATTGGTTCCACTAGATTTTAGTTAGGGGTATCAGAGTAAAGGGGGCTGAATACAAATGCACGCCACACTTTTCACATATTTATTTGTAAAACATGTTGAAAACCATTTATCAATTTTCCTTCCACTTCAAAATGTATGTGCCACTTTGTTGGTCTATCACATAAATCCCAATAAAATACATTTACGTTTTTGGTTGTAACATGACAAAATGTGGAAAATTTTAAGGGGGGTGTGAATACTTTTTCAAGGTACTGTAAGTTGATTTTATTGCAGAAGTGACACATTATCTACAGTAGAAATCATGCCTGTTTACAGTTGCTTTTTTTTTTTTTTTTTTCTGAAGTTTAGTTCCACTTGCAGCCTGCATGTGATCACCACCATGTCACTATGTGCATACATAGTGTTGGATTCTAGCTGTCAGAGGGAGACATGTTCCCTGTGCGGGAGGTATTGTGCTGGGGGAATGTTAATCTACAGATGGAAAGGGTTTATTTTGCTAATGTCCATGTGATTTCATCACAGTTACCCTTTTGGCTTAGCAGTGTGGAGTCTTTGTTTTCATTCATTTCATTCCTTGCAGGACAGGGCCATTCTTTGCTTGAAATTTGCATGCCCATCTTTTTGCATGTGTTTTTGTCTACACACAAAAGCATGCTAAAGGGAAAGTATAGCGTGTATTTTGTTGGCGCTATATAAACCCTGTATTATATGATAATAATATTTTCAGTGCACACGTATTTGATTTTTGTATGCAATCTTTACTTTTAGGTTAATTTTTTTTATATGTAACTTATATTTTTTACATGCTTGCTCTTCCTTTTTAATATTTATATATGTAAATTAGACACTAAAGCGTTTTTGCTTTTGACACAGCCTTGCTCAACTGTTTCGTTTAACAACTGTTGAGTTCCGATATCAGACTTGCATTATGAGAAGGGACAGTGAAACATTGTGTAGCACTGTAAATCTAGATGCAGATTCATTGTATCAAAATGTTTGACTGCTAAGGCTGTGTTCTCTATGGCATGAGAAATAAAGGGTTTAAAACAAGCTCTCGGGAATAGAAGCCATGAACTTGCTGTAAAATTTATCAGCTACTTGGGCTGCTCCCTCTTGAGCTCCTCCTTCTCCCATCATCTCCATAACATAAGGGGTTTATGTGTATGTGTTCTTAAGCTGGCAATAGATGGATTGAAATTTGGCTGGTTCAGGAGGGACTGGGCGAGCTTCGATCCTTGTGTGTCCATGCCTGTTTCGCAGAAGTCCTTCACAAAGTTTGTTGTCCAGGTTTACATACACTTTAAACACTCTGTACTATAGTATGGAACATTCTGACACTATATAAGTTGTCTATATAAATGAGCTAAGTTCACCTTTTGTGAAAAAAGTGATTTTTTTTTTTTTTTTTTTTTTTTTTCTTTCCTGCAGAGCTCTGCACTCATGATCAGTAGATCATGGGTGCAATGTCAGGGTCTTGCAGACAAGCCCTGCAGCTTTCAGAACGTACCTCCATATGGGCTGCCATTTTAAAAGCTGCAGGGCTCGTCAATGAACTACAGGGGCACTTATCAGCTCCTTCGCAGTTCATTGAGAACTGTAAACCGTCTGCCACAGTGGAAGACGGGACTTGAAGTTCATGCGTTCACAGATCGATGTAAATGAATGACACGGCCGCCCTGTTTTTGAAAAATTACATTGGGTGCGGAGAGAAGAATGCCCACCCGCTGTCACGGGGGAAGGGGGAACGGGAGGTGCTCAGACTGCTGCAGCTTGTTACACCCTAATGTGTATAATGCTCCCAAAGGTGAATTTTTCCTTTAATGACAGCCAATCACATTTTATTTAAAGGCAAAATATAGCCAAAGCTTTTTTGTCTGTACTTCTATGGATCACAGGTGTGCAGTCTGTTCTGCACTCCTGCGACCTGTTTTCAGCCGACCATGGGTAACGTCACAGAGCCAATCCAGGCTCTGAAAAGATCCTAAACATCATATATGGTCTGGATCCATCCAGCTGCTTGGACCGGCAAATGGTTCAGCCCCTCAGCGAGCTTTTAAAAGCCTGAGCCAGCGTCTCCTGCCCCCATCCACAGCCCAGGGCTCCAGTGAGCGCTGGAGGAGCAGAGAGCCAGTGACTGATAGTCATCAGCTTTCTGCTCACTGAAGACTTAGAACTGAGAGATCAGTGGTTTTGATCACTCAGTTCTTGATCTTAGAGCAAATAGGGGGACCAATGTTGCACCCACCTAGGTGAGTATAATTTAATTTAATTTTTTACCTATACCCATAATTCTCTTTTAACTGTAAATGCTTTTGGTATGTCTCCTGTCATACAGGCACAGATGACGACCTTGAGTTCTATGTGCGGAAGTGTGGTGATATTTTGGGTGTAACTGCAAACCTACCAAAGGAGAAACAAGATGCCAAAAATATTCTGGAACACATTTTCTTCCAGGTTGTTGAATTCAAGAAACTTAATCAGGTAAATAAAACATATTCAGGGAAAAAAATGGTACACAAGTATTTGGAAATGACTAAAGCCCAATTGCAGCTTGGGCAAAAAATATTAAAAAAATAAACTGCCCAGTTTAGCAATCCAGCACTTATCTTCCAATTCAAAGGATACGTTCGGCAAAGAGTCCAGTGAAAGCAGCGCACTCCATAGGTGGAAGCCCAATTCAATTTGAGGATCCACTCACAGGTGCCCAGGCTAAATGTGTGCATTCACCCCAGAACAGGATATGCAAAAAGATGGAGCCGGCAACACTGTAATCCGTATGCGTATTTATTGATTACATAAGAGTGAAAATAAAACAAAACTGGCGCGTTTTGGTGGGAGCCTTAGTTGTATCACAACTAAGGCTTTCGTTGAAACGCATCAGCTTCTTTGTTTTATTTTCACTTGTATGTAGTCAATAAATACGTATACGGATTACAGTGTTGCTGGCTCCATCTCTTTGCATATCAAAGGCTAAGTTCACATGTTCCACCCGTTTTTAGGGTGGAACATGTAACATGTTCCCAATGCTGCAGCTGCTGCCCAAATTACCCCAGCCCATCCCCTCCCCCCTCCTTTGACAGCAGTACGAGGAGAAGTTCCCCATACTAGCTGTCTGTTTTTGAAATCAGCAGCCTGTGCGAGGCTCCACCCACACAGCGGCATCATTCATACACAGAGATTGTTTGCGGATATCGGCTTGTAGTTCTCAATAAACTATCGCGGTGCTGTGGTAGTTCATTGATGCTACCTGTCAATGTATCTGCTTGCCCATAGGGGCACACAGATACACTGACAGGTCTGCAGGAGACCTGCATGGCACCAGTGAGCTGCTGATCACTGGTGCAATGCTTTACAGGCTCCAAAAAAAAAAAAAAATGCAGTTGCTTCAAAGCTTAGTAAATGAGGTAAAGCTTCACTTTGCAAAGAATACCCAACTACGTGCAAGGGGGTGGGGGGGGGGACTGCATTTTTGCTTGCACATGATTGGATGATGGAAGTAAGCAGAGCTTCTGGTCATTTACTAAGCTCTGGAGCAACTGCAAAGTGCGCAGTCTATTTGCCTTTAGTAGATGAACCCCTATGTGTTGCTTGCTTTGTGCAGTATAGTATTTAAGATTTATTTTGCAGCATTTATTTCATTTTTGCACAAAACAAATTATTACTGCTGACAGCTATTTACAAACAAAGCCACGTGATTATTGTGTCATAACTGACATGGGGATCACATGATCGGGAACCATACTGATTGGTTCCCGACTGTTGGTGGAAATTTGGTGTTGTCAGGGACAGTGCAGACCTCACTGCGCTGCACGTTTGTGGCTGTGAAAATGAATATAGATGATGTGGTTAAACACAAACGGACAGATCGGAGTTCACTAATTACAATACAGTTCTTAAAGTTTGTTAACCTAAAAAAAAAAAATGTATCCTGTTACCTTAAAACATGTTCTACAGCACTGTGTTTGTGCTGTGTAACTTGCCCCTCTCTAAACTGTAAAAAACCTGGCTGATCCTGCCACTTCCTGTGTCTCCCTCCTCTGTGCTGACCACGATAATCACGGCTGCTGAGCCCTGACCACCGTGGTCAGCGTATGTCCCTCTGTCATCTGCAGCCCTGCTCTGTCCCCCTCACCCCCCTCCCTGCCCGTCAGCTCCTGTCTGTGTCTCTGCCCCCCACTATTAGTAGAAAATAAATATTATAAATGGTCACTGCCAACCCCTCTATTAGAGCTAGGCATACCACACTGTATGTCTTTTATTAAAACCAGGCATGTAAATACATTTTTAGAGCGATCTTCAGGCCGGTCAGGTGACTCGCAAGCGCTGTACACCTCCGATCAGGGCTTCTGTGGGAGGGGCTGAGTGGCCATGTGACCTCCCTGGCTGACTTAAGAGGGAGATCTTGGCCCCTCCTGCAGAAGCCCTGAATCAGAGTAGAAAACCGGCCGCAAGTCACGTGACCGGCCTGAAGATTGCTCTAAAAAGGTATTTGCATGCCTCGTTTTAATAAAAGACTTCTACAATGTGGTATGCCTAGCTCTAATAGAGGGGCTGGTAGTGATTTACACTTTTAACAAACACTGACCACTTGTCTGTTAATAATTATCATCTTTGTCTTAGGAACACGACATGGACACTAGTGAAACCGGGTTCCAGAGCAGCTGAAGTTCATCATATACAGTAACTCAACTAATTGTGCTTGAAAAAGGACAGTTATTTCCATATTTATTCTTATTTTTTTTATTTTCTATTGACTTTGAATTTGTAAGTATTTTTGTAATGAAAAGGAATATCACTGCTTAAAATAAATTAAACTGCTTTCTGTATGGACGAGCATTTTTATTGTATTGTCAGTAGAGGGGATAAAAAGGGTCAGCGAGCGGCTGAGACGCTGTTTGGTACTGCGTGTATTTCCGAGGGAGACGGGCAGTGTGCAGCAGTGCTGTGATTACATGTCATAGCATATTAGTGTTAGACTGGGACTCCTAGTTCTGTAGTATTGTGCCAGGAATAGAAGTTGTAGAATTCTTCAGGCACATAATGTTCTCATGCAAATTATCCACCTTGTGGCACCCTGGCTGCACACTGACCTTTTCTGTGCTGGGCAGCTTTGTGTGAGTGGTTGAAGCCTCAGCTGGTACCAGCATTAATTAGGTTTTCTCAGGCAAAGATATGCCTTGACTAATATTTCATGCTTTAGAAAAAGAGCATTTTTCATTTACTAATGAAAATGTATGGCTTTGAAGAATTTTCTAGGGAGGATGAGAAAAAAGTAGTGTGAATTTTATATAAAAATACAGTGGGTGTGGACAAGGTGATAGAAACACACAGATTTTTTCCAGTAACAACATGTTTTACTGCAATGTGTGCATGGCATGGATATACTGTAGCTTTTTAGTGGCACCTAGGCAGCAGGCCACAAACAAACAACCTTTAGTACAAGCTGACCTTTAAGGCAATGTTTCTCAACTGTAGTCCTCAAGTACCCCCCAACAGGTCATGTTTTCAGTATTTCCCTCAGATGAAATGGCTGTGGTAATTACTAAGGCAGTGAAACTGATCAAATCACCTGTGGAAAATAACGGAAAGCCTGAAAACATGACCTGTTGGGGGTACTTGAGGACTGGAGTTGAGAAACATTGCTTTAAGGTATTTCCCCAACCATCGTTGTGCAGCTTTGCCTAGAGCCACACAGCTTTTCTTCCCAAAGCACTCCTGCATACTGTAGCCCCATTCTTTTCTGTAGGGAGAGCTGTACTCTGCAGAACCCTGGAATGGATTGGGCCATGATGATACTACACAAGATAAAAATGCCCTGGTGGGACGCTTTCAGAAGAATGGCTGTGCAGTTCTGGGCCAGCATTCTTAAAATGGGGACAGAAGCTAGTTTTTGACCAAGTGTGGGTCACTCCTTATAGTGGACCTTTCACCAGTTTTTGCTGTCTTTGTTTCCAAATTTGTTTGCCCTCAGCCTCCTGGGATATCCACCTCACGAAGGAGACTTCAGGATAGTGTACATGTATTCTACAGCTCTCCTGCTTGAGGGGTATCAGCAGGGGAATGGCTGTATATAATCAAGAAGTGACCATCAGTTACCAATTCCAGGATAGTGGCGCAGAAGAAAGGAAATGTTGGAGAAACTTTTGGTGTGAGAAAGGGGGGGTGTGTGTGTGTGTGTGTGTGTGTGTGTGTGTGTGGTGTTTTTTTTTTTTTTAAATATCCTACGGAAGGGTGGGGCAGGCAAACTCGTATTTCATCAAGGGCCGCATCAGCAGTATGGTTGTCCTCAAAAGGCCAGTTGTATCTGGTGTGTGCTACAGGGGTGCCCTATGCACAGAGTTCAGAAGTACAGAGTGCATACGACGTCACCCCGCCCCGGGACTGTGACGTCAAAAAAGGCAGGGTGACATCATGCAATGACCGCACCTCACACATGGCATTACAGTGGGAGAGAGCGTCATGTCAACATCGGAGAAGAGGGAAGAAGACGGCAGAGAAGACAGTCACCGCTAGCAGAGGATAGCGGAGGGACCTGGAGAAGAGGCCGGAGAGACCCCCAAAGTCGGAAGAAGACCCCCCGAAGTCTCAAAATTACTTTAAAAACTTGTCTAGTGTGTTTTTTTTTTTTTTACCCCCCCCCCCCCCAGGTGAATGGGTAGGGGTACCCCATACTCATTCAGATAGGGTGGGGGGCCGGAGTCTGGGGGCCCCCCTTATTAAAGGGAGCGCCCGGATTCCGATAAGCCCTTCGCCCACAGACACCGACAACCAACAGCCAGGGTTGTCGGGAAGAGGCCCTTGTCCTCATCAACATGGGGACAAGGTGGTTTGGGGTGGGGGGCGCAGCGCCCCGCAGCACCAACCCCCCCCCATGGTGAGGGCATGCGGCCTGGTACGATTCAGGAGGGGCGCACGATGGGGCTCGCAGGTGTCAAATCTCACCTACTGTACAAACACGCATGCTCAGAACCAATGCAAAATATGACAATACAGAAGTTGACCAAAGGGTGGCGGTAAAGAGCTGAAAAACCTTGTGATTTGGTGAAAGTTGGCTGAGAAAGTCCTGGCGTGTGTATGCTTAATTAGTTTACAGCCAACGCCCTTTGTACAAAGTCCTATCGTGTGTATGAGGCTTTACAATGGTCCAGCTTGGAAAAATGCAACTAAAAATGGTCATACCTAGAATTCAGCTTTACTGTACAGTTACACATTCCGTAGAATGTCAGGCAGTCCTAAAAATATGTAAATAAAACTACCAGGACTGGGATCTGGCATTCTGTCACTGTGGGGGAACCCCAAGACAGCAAAAAGGTGGCCCGCTGTGGGACCATAATAAAGGGTCCTGGTCAGAGGCCCTTCTTGGTTTCTGCACTGGGCCCCTGAAGGTTCTAGTTTGGTACCAGAGGCATAAGGCAGAATTTAAAAGATCATATGCTGCAGTCTGGAACAAGCTCTAACACAGCAGCCTAGTCTTTCCAAGTCCACACCCAGTAACTTTCTTAATTACGCTGTTATTTTTCAACTTCCTTTAACAGCTTGTCCAGTAGAAATGAGAAGGTTGAGATAAACCATTTAACACAGACAGGGGTGCTTACAGTGTCCAGCTTTTATTCATTTATGTAAAACTTCATAACTGATTGAGAAGTGTTCGCTGAAGTTCAGCTTTAATTTGTTAAAGTCTCGTTTGTTTTTTGTTTTGGTAAAAAAAAAAAAAAAAAAACACGTATTTGCACAGAGCAGCCCAGACCCTCTACTCAGGTCCCTCTTTGATGGTCCTGGCCCCTCCCTCCCGTTGAGTGCCATCACAGCAAGCAGCTTGCTATGGGGGCACCCAAACCAAGTCACAGCTTCCCTGTGTCTATTCAGACACGGAGCTGTGGCCTGGCCCACCCCCCTTCTCTTCTCATTGGCTGACTGACTTTGACAGCAGTGGGAGCCAATGAGGAAGGGAGTCCCAGGCAGTCGAGACATTCCTACAACATCACTGTATCTAGAGGGTCTTCTGTACACAGAAGGCTTTTCATCTTGAATGCATTAAGATTTAAAAAAAAAATGCTGACTTTACAATCACCAATATATAGGCTAAATCTACTAGTCCACCAACACCACTCTCACTAGACATAGTTGATGGGTAAATCCGTTGCTCATCTATCGTTAACACATTTCTGTCCTAGGGTGGCTCTTAACGTCTGGATCACCAGAATAAAAAAAAAATGCAGCCACAACATTGAAGGACTGGTAAGCTGCACAGTAATATACAATATATCATTAGGGTTTCATAACACTAACTATTCTGCAGATTAAAACAGTCACGTAATTAGTTGCTCAAGTAATGGGTACATTTACCAAGAGTGAAAATTGCTTTAGCCAGCAACGCCTTAGGGTACTTAATTTTTCTAAGGATGGCTGAATAGCAGAAACCTAAAAGATTTTCTTGGAGTATGTTTCCTTCTTTACCTCAGCCCTTGATTCTTAAAGGGTATTTAAAAAAAGTTCCTTCAATAGAAGACTCTAAAGCCTCGTACACACGGTTCTATTGTTGGCAGGGGATTGTCTGTTGACCGAAAATCTTACCGTTAGTACCCTCCTTTTGACAATTGTCCAATTTTCGGCAGACAACAGGTTGATGTCAGTTTTTCGTATGGTCAGTACATAAATCCTTCACAATAAAAGGCGCAAGTACAAACACACATGCTCAGAATCAATGCTCAAACATGGAATTAGCAGAAGGGGCCCAAAGGGTGGCACTCAAAAGCTGAAATGCCTCATAGTACCAAAATTTGTGTAACGTTGATATGCAAGACAAGTTCCTGGAACACGCCCTTCTGACAAAAATCAGATGCTCTGTTGGCCAATAATCGTATTGTGTGTACGAGGCTTTAATATTTACTTCTCCATTGGGTGCCGGGGTTAGAGCCTCCAGCCGAATCTCCACTACAGGGCACTTCTGTATGTGTCTGATGCCTGGTCCTCCATCAGCCAGCCTACATTGCTGTGTCTTCTATAGCAATAGCATCCCCCCCATACTTAGATTGAACACACATTGTAATGGAGACTATATGATCTCCTTTAGATTTCCTAGCAACCAAAACAAGTTATCTTATACAGTACATTCAGGCCCTTGCACTACATAACTGTTGGGATCTAAATCATACAGTCTCTGGTGTTACAAAAGGATGACACCCATGGATTGGGAGAGTGGTCTTAATAGTTGACCACTCAAGTGAGGAGTTCAATGGAGGTGTAACCCTATGATCATTACACAATTATCTGTTATGGATGGCCTGGGAAAGTGATCCCAGGTGCCTGAATCCAATTCATAAAGCTCCAATTTCTGGCTCAACTTGCTGCAGTGCTTATAACTTGAACACTTGTCATTTCAATGGCCTGGTGGGTTGTTTGAGTTTGATTGTCATAGACTTTGTTAAAAAAAATCCAGTTCACACTGACATTTTGGTTTCAAGCAATACTAGTAGTGTCAGGGATGCCATGATTTACAAACAATTACAAAGCATTTAAAAAAAACATCTGAGAAGCTTTTTGAAGCCACAAAGGTATAGCTGGGGCATTTTTGTAACCCCCTCTCTTAAAGG
This sequence comes from Aquarana catesbeiana, assembly GCF_042186555.1. Lineage (NCBI taxonomy): Eukaryota > Metazoa > Chordata > Amphibia > Anura > Ranidae > Aquarana > Aquarana catesbeiana. Next base: position 201,806,359 of record NC_133335.1, on the reverse strand, counting down.
AGTAAGCACTTCCAGGTACCTTCATGCCACCTCTGATCCCAGTATGGTGCAAGTACCAATCGGCTTCTTAGTCTGCTGACTGACCCCACCAACTCTTGCTACGTGTACTAGTTAGATTGTGAGCAATATAAGCCGCATAGGATGTGGTTGGGGAAGGGGGGCAAAATATAGCTAGCAGACCTGGAAGTCAGTGGGTACTTTTGAGTTACTAGGTGTGAAGGGGCACATCCAGAATGCAGGCACCTGGATTTAGCCACTACTGTACTCATTTAAAGGACTCGGAACCCTATGTTGAGGGTAATACGGAGCCTGCCATTGCTGGCTCAATTCTGAAAATGTTTGCATCTTAGCACCACATCCCCCATGCAACCCAAGAACATAATGAGAGAAGGAGACAAAATAGAACTACTCTATCTACAACTCTACATGTCACATGTTGTAGGACATGATTTGTCTTTGCTAAAAACTAAAGTGAAGGGAGGTATGTAGACAATGCATCCACAGCTGCTGCTAAAGAGCTGACAGGGGATGGAGCCCATCCTGGCTCCTGCAAAAGGTTCAAGGAAGGAAAGGGTGACCCCTGAAAGTCACATCTATGGTGTGCTGTTGCAGTGAATGGAGTGGCAATCTCAGCTTGGAATCCGACAAAGGCCACGCCTCCAACATGTTTCACTTTGCCCCCCAGAACTTAGTCATAGGGAACCACCAGTTAGGCAAATTGCACCACTAGCAGTTAATACAGTGGTGTCATTTACATTAAGGCCAGCCATAGACTGGTTAAATCTTGGCCGGTTCAGCAGGAGCCAGCCGAGATTCAAACAGTTAATTAGGCAGGATGAAGGTACCAAGTTGATCAATCAACTTGGATACAACCAGCCTGCCAGATTCAGTTCTGAATATCGCAAGTGGCTGCTATAGCCTCTAGCGGTAATCACTGTCTGTCTTCTCCTGGTGGGGACAGCTTCCCCCCCGTCTGGTGAAGAAAATTGCAGATTCCCGTCAGCACTGTTTGTTAGAGGAATCATGCAAATTTCTTTGGTTTCTGTGGTTGCAGGAAAGAAATTTACACTGTATGGTTGTAAACTGTTACACCACTTGTATCTACAGGTAAGCCTTTAATAAGGCTTACCTGAAGGTACTGTGAATATCTCCTAAACTGCATCATGGGCGCAGTTTTTCCACGCCGGAAACAGCAGCTCAATCATCGCGCCCCCGGCCACTCATGTAGCCAAAGGCCGTGAACCCAGAAGGAAGACCGGGTGAAGATGTCAGCCATCGCGGCGCTGGAGGGCTTCGTTCTAAAGTAAATTTTTCATAAAGTGTTAGTATGCATTGCATACTAGCACATTATGACATTGCTTGCATGATTTTTTTTTTACCACCAGCTTTAACAACCGCTTTACCAGCTTGATGACTTGACAGTGAAAAAGCAGCAGCAGGCTGATGATTGCATCTCTATCCTCACTACTATCAGCATGTTTATTGTAACACATTGGCATGCAACACACCAAATAGGCTCACAGTCCTGTGTACTAGGTCAAACAGTACTCCCTTTAGTATTGGCAGAAGAGGCAGTTATTGCTGGCACCCATGGGTATGGCATTTTGTAGTCTTGAAAAGTAGGGGCAGAAAAAAAAATTGCACTATAGTAGAAAGCAACTTGACCACTTATTAGCTTGATTCATTTACACTTTATTAATATACAAAGTTTACATTAAAAGGCCTATACAATACAATTAGAGATACAGTGATTATATAATCACCATTATTCAGCAAGGGAGACCAATTCTTCCTGCATGATATTTTCTAAAGACAATCCCCACAGCCAAAACCTGCTTTGAGGAATTAGTGCCGTTTGGGTTATTTAAGTTGCCTGGGATCCAGCCGTTACCTCAAGTTGCCTCTCTATAGGCTTGTCTGGAGACCCTGCAGCCAGCTGAAAAGAACATGAGGGTGCCATGCCTGTACCTGGGATTTCTGAGGCACTCAACTGGCGCCGATAACGGAAAGGCTGAAGGTAAGAGCGCCCTATGTCCTTGTGCTTGACACCTACCCACTGGGCAATAGGAGCAGTAGATGACTGGACAGCAGGCACAGGTGGTTCACCGTCACTGGAGGTATTTGGAAACCTCAAATCAGAGATGGAAACCTCCAGTGAAGGGGTATTTTCTTCTAATGCAGAATTTATTTCAGAGATCTCCCATAGCGGCGGGGCAGGTTTCTGCAGGGCAGATGCATTGATCGCTGCTTCTGAATCTTGTAGTTTGGATGTGGCAATATCGACTACCAATGGATCAGATGTCTCCATGCCTTCCTTCTTATAAGGTGTGGACGCTTTGCTACCATAGAAGATCCCCACAATGGAGTTATTAAATTGGCCAAGTTGTTCTGAAACCAAGGAGGACTGTTCAAGAAATGGACCATCAGGATTCAGTGGGGAGCGGCAGGCAGAGGAGCCAGCATCTGCACCCAACCACAGTTTTCTTCCTCCACTCACCATGGGTGTACTTTCCGACACTGTCACAAAAAGTGGGGACCCTCTAAACTTGGGAGGCACTCTGCTGTCCCACTGCTCTGGCTGTGATGGATAGGGAGAAGAGTTTCCATGCATTGGAGCTACAAATCCTAGGTCCATAATATCGGTCAGTGTGAGGTTAGAGTTGGACATGAAGAAGCTTCCCCCACTGGTATCCCAACCAGAAGACATTGTGTGCAGATAACTAGGAGAGAATGGCAAAAGGTAGACAAATGAGAATTATGTTACATAAAGCCCCTTCAGAAAAGAAAAACACAGAATATATGGACACACTGGGGTTTACTTACTAGAGCTAGAGGGCAAATGTTGTCACAATTCTCCAGAGAAACCAGTCAGCTTCCAGGTTTTATTGCTAAAGCTTAAACAAGCTGAGGTTAGAAACCGATTGGTTTCTCTGCAGAATTGTGGCCAATTTTGGCCTCTCTAGCTTTAGTAAATAAACCCCAATGTCGTCATATATACAACAAACAACGCAATATTGAGTCAATACAGGTTTAGATCATAATTGTTAGCTTTGATAGCCCATGTCCTGTTCTACCTATTCAAAACAAAATACTGTACATAAAAGTCAAAAGGGAAAAAAGAATCTCAAAAGCCTTTGGTGGAGATAAGCCTTTTCTGACTCCCCAGTCAAACACTAATTTTAAAGGTGGCAGATCCACTTAGTGTACCTGTCCTGACATTAGTTGCCATTACTAACCACATTCTATAAACGCTAGTTGCTTGGCTGTTGCACCAAACCTGTATTTCCCAATCAATGATCTGAAATAAGTATGTGTATTAGAAAGGTCAAAAAAAAAAAAAAAAGAGAAGGTCCATATCTCTAGACTTGTGCCAAGTCAGTGGCTCAAAGTATTAAATCAAGAGTGTACAATTTACAGCCAGGCAGCTAGCATTTTCAGAATGCATTTAGCATAAGCTCCAAACACAGGCCAAGTGCATGGATTTTTGTTACAAGCCAGCAGTCCTCAAACTGTGGCTCACTGGCCAGATGCAGCCCTTTCCAGACATTTGGGGCCCTGTTTCTCCCACTGACTCCAATGGGGCACAATTTTGCCTCCAGCAGGCGCTAGATCATTTTACTCTCACTGCTCACCAATCCTGGGGAGTTTGCTCCTACTGACTCCAGAGCATGTTCTACTCTACTACTGGCCACAGTTCAACCCCCCCCCCCCCCCCCCCCCCCCCCCAGGGTTAGCCCCAACCCTAACGGCAGTGAACTGGCACTTATTTAAAAGATTTGAGGATCCCGATATAAACAATTGCTTCCTTTCTGCTCCAGCATTTGTAAATCAGCCTCATTTTTATAGCCATACAAAAAATCAAGCCATCCATGTACTGTACAATTAGATTGTACAATTTTCTTTAAAATTGGCAAAAAAATATACTGTAACCTAGGGACAAATCTAAACAAGCCAGTCATTTTATATTTAATTAGGCACCCCCTTATGTAATTGATGGCAAAGCCCAAAGGAGATTGTACAATCAGGTTGTATTGGCACTATAAAAGCATTAAAATGATAATTCCACCTTTTGTAACATGTTAGACCCATATTCAGGGTCTAACATGTCACTGTAGCACTGGCACTCATACCCCCTGATGTGACAGCAAGTGGGCAAGCTTCTTCCCCCACCCACAAAAAAAAAAAAAAAAAAAAAAAAAAGAAAAAAGTGGCTCTGTGCAGCCACATCATTTATTCACAGAGTTCTGTGCAGCCATTGGCTTGTCCTCCTCAATGAACTACTAGGGTGCTGTTGAGCACTGTGGTAGCCCATTGATTCTTTCTGTGAGTGAGAAACTTCTTGCAGGCAGGTTGAATGGACAGTGTAACAGTGACACTGTCTGCATGAGTCCTGCATGGCACCCATGATCTGCTGATTGTGGGGGGCAATGCTTTCCAGGCTCCTACACAAAAAAAAAGTAAAATTGCGTTTATTATGTCTGTCTTTTTTTTTTTTTTTTTTTTTTTTTTTTTTAAGTGAACGTACCCTTTAATTTTTTTTTCAAGTTGCAGAAGCATTAGCAGCCCCTTTTTTTACATGGCAGTACTGGTAACAGTGATGTTTGAGGGAAAAAAAAGTTTACCTGTTGCTATAAAACCGATCTATCGAAAAAAATATCTTTATAAATGTGGGCCAAAATGTATTTTGCTACAGGTCTTTGTTAAAAAAAAACCCAATAAGTGTATATTGGTTTGCATGAACGGTCTAGCATCTACAACCTATGGGGGAGAGAGAAGAGAGAAATATAATTTATATATATATATATATATACATACACACACATACATAGGTAGGTATATATATATACACATAAGTAATGGCGGCTATCAGCAACTTATAGTGGGATTTGATGCAAGTGCAGTGGGCAATCTGACACTGGGGGCGGAAACCTGACTGTCACTGACATCTCTAGTGACCCTTACACAGTGATTAGTACTAACAATATACACTGTCATTTTACTAATGACACAGGCTAGGAAGGGGTTGACTGTGTGCCCAACGATGATGTGTTCTGTTCTCACCAAGCAATGTGACATTTTTTACTTTCTGCTTTGCAGGGAGGGAAAAAAAACAAAAAAAAAACTACGCACATTGTTGCTGTAGGTAAAGCACGCTCTCCTGTCATTTGCTCCGCCGATCAGTGGGTCCCGGCCATCATTTGACAGGACCTGCTGATCAGTATGTGCTGGAGCGAATAGCAGCACAGCACGCCCCCACCCACCCGAAAAAGCCGGATCACGTACGTCAGAGGTGTCAAACTCAATTTCATCGTGGCCCGCATCAGCATTACGATTGCCCTCAAACAAGCCAGTTGTATTTGTAAGATTAGATGTCCAGCGCATCCCCTCCGCTTACATTAGATGTCAAGAGCCACCCCATCAGAAGTTGAGTCCCCCACTCTCCCTTACATCACAGTGCACCCCCTTTCCTTATGCTGCTGCTGGGAAGGAGCTGGATGCATTGCTTGAAAGCAGAAAGTAGGGGTCTGGAGTAAGGATGAGCTCCGGCGTGTTTGCATGCTGCACGTGCCTATCCCGCCAGGAAGTCAGCACGGCGCTAATCACAGGCAGTGAGACATTTCCCGATTTCTGCAGCCGCACATCGGAAAACGGCTCGCTGCTTGTGATTAGCGCTGCTCAGTGCCGACTTCCTGGCGGGATAGGCACGTGCAGCATGCAAACACGCCGGAGCTCATCCTTAGTCTGGAGGAGGACCAGAGGAGGGCTGGAGCTCTCCTGCAGCTGAGGTGCGAGGGCCACGTGAAATGGCCTGGAGGGCTGGATTTGGCCCGCGGGCCTTGTGTTTGACACCTGTGACTTACGTGATCTGGCGCAGAGAGGCTGACTTTCTGCAGTGTATATACATGCGGCGGTCGGCAAGAAGTTAATGGGGAACTTGCACTTTAATCAGGTGTAATAAGGCATTCATTTGTAGGGGCACTGTCAGAAGTAGAGTTTGCTTGAGGAATACGTGCTATTTTAATCATTGTGAATATGGATTCAGTTCATAGGAATGTATGAGATACAATAAGCCAAAACAATACTGATACACACTATACAACTTTAAGATTTTTTTCCCCCTTTAGATTTACCAAAACCATATAATATGAGGGAAAACAGTTTTAATTAGTATGCAATCAGGCAGGCCCTTCCACTACATGGTTTTGTTAAATCTAAAGGAAAAACAACAAAAGTTGTATACTGTAGTTCGTATCCAGCTTTTTGGTCTTTTCATTTAGATCGCAAAAAATAAAAAACCCAGAGGCGATCAAATACCACCAAAAGACAGCTCTATTTGTGTGGGAAAAAAAATATAAATTTTGTTTGGGTACAGTGTTGCATAACCACACAATTCGGCACTGCATCCCTTTAACTGACAATTGCGTGGTCGTGCAACGTTGTACCCAAACAAAATTGACGTCTTTTTTTCCCCACAAATTGAGCTTCCTTTTGGTGGTATTTGATCGCCTCTGCAGTTTTTATTTTTTGCGCTATAAACAAAAAAAAAAAAAAAAAAAAAAAAAACGCAACAATTTCGAAATTTTTACAATTTTTTTACTTTTTGCTATAATAAATATCATCCAAAAATATATTAAAATCGCACTAAGCGTAGATTGATTGGTTTGCGCAAAATGTATAGCATCTACAAGCTGTCAGTCAGGTACCCACACTAATGATGTCGGAGTGAGGCGAGGGTTCGGGCAGCTGGATCGTGGGACAGGTAAATGTGTTAAGTCAGCAGCTACACTTTTTTTTGTAGCTGTTGACTTAACCACTTGCCGAACAGCGCACACCGATGTACATTGGGAGAAGGGAACTGGTAGGCAAAAGGGTGTACAGGTATGTCCCCCTTAAGAAGCAGTGTCACAGGCGCGTGACCGCAGGTCCCACAGACTTGATGTGCACAATTGTGTCACGGAGAGCGGGGAGATGCTTTTGTAAACAAAGCATTTCCCCATTCTGCCTAGTGACCGACAGAAATCAGTTCTGTCATCCAGAGCAGTGATCACTGTCCTGTGTGTTAAAGCCCAGCCCCCCCCTCACTCCCTAGGACACACTTAACCCCTTGATCGCCCCCTAGTGTTTAACCCCTTCCCTGCCAGTGTTATTTACACAGTAATCAGTGCATTTTTATATCGCTGTATAAATGACAATGGTCCCAAAATAGTGTCAAAAGTGTCCGCCATAATGTTGTAGACACGGAAAAAGGAAAAAGGAAAAAGGAAAAAAAGGAAAAAGGAAAAAAAGGAAAAAGGAAAAAAAGGAAAAAGGAAAAAAAGGAAAAAGGAAAAAAAGGAAAAAGGAAAAAAAGGAAAAAGGAAAAAAAGGAAAAAGAATCCCCTGTTTTGTAGACGCTATAACTTTTGCGCAAACCAATCAATATACGCTTATTGTGATTTTTTTACCAAAAATATGTGGAATACATATCAGCCTAAACTTAGGAAATTTTTTTTTTTTTTTTTAATATATATTCTTGGGGCATATTATAGCAAAAAATATTGTTTTTCTTTAAAATTACTACTCTTTTTTTGTTTAAAGTGCAAAAAATAAAAACAGCAGAGGCGATCAAATACCACCAAAAGAAAGCTCTATTTGTGGGGAAAAAAAAAAAAAAAAAAATGGATGTCAAATTTGATTGGGTGCAACATCACACAATTGTCAGTTAAAGCGACGCAGTGCCAAATCGCAAAAAGTGCTCTGGTCAAGAAGGGGGGGGGGGGGGTAAATCCTTCCAGGGCTGAAGTGGTTAAAGCAGAACCTCCCTTTTGGGTGTAAAATAAATCTTTTGCAGGATTAAAAAAGATGATATGCGTTTCTTTTTTTCCCACAGGAGCCCGCAAAGCATCAGGCTCCTGCAGACATGTCCTCCAACTTTCTACCTGCGACTCTGTAATGTTAGAAAAATGGTGGAAGACTCAATGAACTACAAGTATTCTGATAGGGGCACTTTTAATCCATTGAGTACTACAAGCCAATTGCTACCTACACCCTAAATACAGGCATATCATGCTCTTAAGGCCAGGTTCACACCTATGCGAATTGGATGCAGGTTTCCCTGCATCAGATTCGCATAGCAAGAGAATGTGACTGGCTCCCTATGGAGCTGGTTCACATATCTCCCTTGCGGCTGCGGAGCGCACTGCACAGAAAAGCTGTGCGTCTTTGGCTCTGTTTCAGGGCCAAATTTAGGCATAGAATCGGCCCTGATTCATCCGTGAAACGGGAACGCACAGCACTCCTGCGTGATCCACAGTGTGAATCCAGCCTAATAGTGAATTTGTACATCGCCACCCACTACCCTCAGCCTCTTACACTACCTACCTTAGTACTGCTCTCTAAGAGAAAATAAAAAACCAACTACCATGCCCCCACACCCTTAATTTATAAGAATGTTTGTAATTAACCAATCAGATACAGCTGCTCATTTTTACTCAGTAGACATATCATAGGCTCCTCTAGCAATGACATGTTTCAGGCCTAAGGCCTCATTTATACTTGTGCTGCCTGCAGCAGAATGCTCCAGGTTGGTGGCGAGGAGGTAATATATCGCCAGGCATTTGCAGGTGTAGAGAGAGTATTATATGGCCTCCTCGCCGCCTGTTTTAACCCCTTAAACCCCACAATACTGCACTGAACGCAACAGCGGGTTCCTTTTTGCTGCAGCATGTGTACACTCCCTCCGCTGCCTTGGCAGCTTAGGTGGGGAGCAGTTGGGGGTGGTAAAAAACATGGTTCAACTGCACATTTATACCTCCCCCTTACCCACCCACAAGGCCTTAGGATTTTCTACTTATAGCTCTAAAATAAGCTAAAACTCATTCATTTCAATGGCCCCTGTTGACATCTGAGCGTTCTGTCGCCTGAAGCAAAACGCCTGAAGCTCAAAAAAGTACATGCTTCTTTTTGGCAGATTACATGCGTTTTTGGCCCCATAGACTTCAATAGAAATGCCTGAGTTAAGCGTTTTACGAGCATTTTCTGTTTCTAATTTCCTCTCCTCCCCCTAGTGCTAAACAAAAACACCTAATACACTTCTAGAAAGCTTTAAAAAAATGCCTGAAAAACACCAGTAAATCGATAAGCAGGTGTGAATGGAGCCTTAGGCCCCTTTCGCACGGTCGGACCGTTTAGGTCCGCCTGTCAGTTTTGACGGCGGACCTGAACGGGCGCTCCATGTTAGCCTATGGAGCGACGGATGTCAGCGGAGACATGTCCGCTGACATCCGACCCGGTCCGATCCACTAAAAGCAGACGGATGGCCCTACGTCCAGGTCCGTCGCTGGCGGATCAGATCGGGTGAGATCTGATGAAAACGGACATGCTGTCCGTTTTCGTCCGATCTCTCCATAGGTAGCAGCGGCGGTCAACAAGCCCCTCCCCGCTCAGTGAGCAGAGAGGGACCTGTCATCCGCCAGCTCAGCGGAGATCAACGGAGAGATCTCCCGCTGAGCCGGCGGACCTAGGCGGACTCCGTGGAAGCGGATCCGCCTTGTGTGAAAGGGGCCTCAGGGTTCCTTCACACTATCTGCACTGTATAAACGCCAGTCATCGCAAGCATAGCTCCCAACTGTCCCTGATTTCGAGGGACTGTCCATGATTAGAGCAATTTCCCTCTGTCCCTCATTTGTCCCTCATTTTGGTCTGATCCATATAGTTGTATAAAATTCACTTTTTATCTTTCAAAAAGTGTTTCCCAGTGCTAAGCCTTTCATCCAATTTCTAAATTGCTGCATTTGTACATTTTAAAAGCCAATATAAAGGAATAGTAGTGGTAAAAAAAAGCCCTTGTGGATTTAATTAACCTTTTTTTTGGTTAATTCTCCTTTAAGGGGGTGTGACAGGGGGCGTGTCCTATGCCTACATACATTTGCTAGTAGGTGTCCCTCATTCCCATCTCAAAAGGTATGTCGCAAGGACACATAGAAATTAATTGTTTTCTCTGTGCCCCATTCACATCACAATGCTGATGCGATGTGCAGTGCAATTCAGGCACATTTGCATGAACTGAAGTGTTTAAAACGCATGAGTTGGTATGGTAACTAGAAATGGGGGCAAGTGGTTTGAATATATGTTGATCCAACAAGGTGATAAACATAAATATAAGCAATACAACATATGTCTAAAATCATTCAATCAAATAAATAAGATATATCAAAGTGCTGGTGCTCTCGTGCCTTAAAAAAAAATACAGACTGGTAAGTATAATAAAGTGCATGAATGGATTACAAAAAATCAATACATCAAGTGAAGAAACCAGAAAGGCATAATCGCCAAATCCTGGTATTGCAGCAAGTGCAAAGAGTAAACTCAGTGTGGGTGATCAAATAAATAAATAAATATAATAATCCGATATAATTGCTAGTGTCCAGAAAATAATGTAGTGTCCAGAAAATACGTGCAACCAAAGACAAATCTTATCAATGGTGCACAGAAAAAAGTGCTCAAACACAGCAATATAATGACAGTGGGGTGGTGATATGTCATTATATTGCTGTGTTTGAGCACTTTTTTCTGTGCACCATTGATAAGATTTGTCTTTGGTTGCACGTATTTTCTGGACCCTACATTATTTTCTGGACACTAGCAATTATATCGGATTATTATATTTATTTATTTATTTGATCACCCACACTGAGTTTACTCTTTGCACTTGCTGCAATACCAGGATTTGGCGATTATGCCTTTCTGGTTTCTTCACTTGATGTATTGATTTTTTGTAATCCATTCATGCACTTTATTATACTTACCAGTAGGGATGAGCTTCGAGTTCGAGTCGAACTCATGTTCGACTCGAACATTGGCTGTTCGCAAGTTCGCCGAACAGCGAACAATTTGGGGTGTTCGGGGCAAATTCGAATGCCGCGGAACACCCTTTAAAAGTCTATGGGAGAAATCAAAAGTGCTAATTTTAAAGGCTAATATGCAAGTTATTGTCATAAAAAGTGTTTGGGGACCCAGGTCCTGCCCCAGGGGACATGGATCAATGCAAAAAAAAGTTTTAAAAACGGCCGTTTTTTCAGGAGCAGTGATTTTAATAATGCTTAAAGTCAAACAATAAAAGTGTAATATCCCTTTAAATTTCGTACCTGGGGGGTGTCTATAGTATGCCTGTAAAGGGGCGCACGTTTCCTGTGTTTAGAACAGTCTGACAGCAAAATGACATTTTGAAGGAAAAAACTCATTTAAAACTACCCGCGGCTATTGCATTGCCGACAATACACATAGAAGTTCATTGATAAAAACGGCATGGGAATTCCCCAAAGGGGAACCCCGAACCAAAATTAAAAAAAAAAAATGACGTGGGAGTTCCCCTAAATTCCATACCAGGCCCTTCAGGTCTGGTATGGATATTAAGGGGAACCCCGGCCAAAATTTAAAAAAAAAAATGACATGGGGTTCCCCCTAAATTCCATACCAGACCCTTTAGGTCTGGTATGGATTTTAAGGGGAACCCCGCGCCAAAAAAAAAAAAAAAAAACGGCGTGGGGTCCCCCCAAAAATCCATACCAGACCCTTATCCGAGCAGGCAACCTGGCAGGCCGCAGGAAAAGAGGGGGGGACGAGAGTGCGGCCCCCCCCCTCCTGAACCGTACCAGGCCACATGCCCTCAACATTGGGAGGGTGCTTTGGGGTAGCCCCCCAAAACACCTTGTCCCCATGTTGATGAGGACAAGGGCCTCATCCCCACAACCCTGGCCGGTGGTTGTGGGGGTCTGCGGGCGGGGGGGCTTATCGGAATCTGGAAGCCCCCTTTAACAAGGGGACCCCCAGATCCCGGCCCCCCCCTGTGTGAAATGGTAAGGGGGTACAAAAGTACCCCTACCATTTCACTAAAAAACTGTCAAAAATGTTAAAAATGACAAGAGACAGTTTTTGACAATTCCTTTATTTAAATACTTCTTCTTTCTTCTATCTTCCTTCATCTTCTGGTTCTTCTGGCTCTTCTGGTTCTTCCTCCGGCGTTCTCGTCCAGCATCTCCTCCGCGGCGTCTTCTATCTTCTTCTCCTCGGGCCGCTCCGCACCCATGGCATGGGGGAGGCTCCCGCTCTTCTCTTCTTCTTCATCCTCTTCTCTTCTTCTCTTCTTCTTTTCTTCTCTTCTTCATTTTCTTCTCCGGGCCGCTCCTCACACATGCTAGCATGGCGGGAGGCTCCCGCTGTGTGACGGCGCTCCTCGTCTGACAGTTCTTAAATAACGGGGGGTGGGGCCACCCGGTGACCCCGCCCCCCTCTGACGCACGGTGACTTGACGGGACTTCCCTGTGACGTCACGGAGAATGCCACAGGGAAGTCCCGTCATGTCCCGTGCGTCAGAGGGGGGCGGGGTCACCGGGTGGCCCCGCCCCCCGTTATTTAAGAACTGTCAGACGAGGAGCGCCGTCACACAGCGGGAGCCTCCCTTCATGCCAGCATGGGTGCGGAGCGGCCCGGAGAAGAAAATGAAGAAGAGAAGAAGAGAAGAAGAGAAGAAGATGAAGAAGAAGAGAAGAGCGGGAGCCTCCCCCCATGCCATGGGTGCGGAGCGGCCCGAGGAGAAGAAGATAGAAGACGCCGCGGAGGAGATGCTGGACGAGAACGCCGGAGGAAGAACCAGAAGAGCCAGAAGAACCAGAAGAACCAGAAGATGAAGGAAGATAGAAGAAAGAAGAAGTATTTAAATAAAGGAATTGTTAAAAACTGTCTCTTTTCATTTTTAACATTTTTGACAGTTTTTTAGTGAAATGGTAGGGGTACTTTTGTACCCCCTTACCATTTCACACAGGGGGGGGGCCGGGATCTGGGGGTCCCCTTGTTAAAGGGGGCTTCCAGATTCCGATAAGCCCCCCGCCCGCAGACCCCCACAACCACCGGCCAGGGTTGTGGGGATGAGGCCCTTGTCCTCATCAACATGGGGACAAGGTGTTTTGGGGGGCTACCCCAAAGCACCCTCCCAATGTTGAGGGCATGTGGCCTGGTACGGTTCAGGAGGGGGGGGGCCGCACTCTCGTCCCCCCCTCTTTTACTGCGGCCTGCCAGGTTGCGTGCTCGGATAAGGGTCTGGTATGGATTTTTGGGGGGACCCCACGCCGTTTTTTTTTTTTTTTTTTTGGCGCGGGGTTCCCCTTAAAATCCATACCAGACCTGAAGGGTCTGGTATGGAATTTAGGGGGAACCCCACGTCATTTTTTTTTTTAAATTTTGGCCGGGGTTCCCCTTAATATCCATACCAGACCTGAAGGGCCTGGTATGGAATTTAGGGGGACTCCCACGTCATTTTTTTTTTTTAATTTTGGTTCGGGGTTCCCCTTTGGGGAATTCCCATGCCGTTTTTATCAATGAACTTCTATGTGTATTGTCGGCAATGCAATAGCCGCGGGTAGTTTTAAATGAGTTTTTTCCTTCAAAATGTCATTTTGCTGTCAGACTGTTCTAAACACAGGAAACATGCGCCCCTTTACAGGCATACTATAGACACCCCCCAGGTACGAAATTTAAAGGGATATTACACTTTTATTGTTTGACTTTAAGCATTATTAAAATCACTGCTCCTGAAAAAACGGCCGTTTTTAAAACTTTTTTTTGCATTGATCCATGTCCCCTGGGGCAGGACCCAGGTCCCCAAACACTTTTTATGACAATAACTTGCATATTAGCCTTTAAAATTAGCACTTTTGATTATTCATGTTCGTGTCCCATAGACTTTAACGGTGTTCGCGTGTTCGAACGAACTTTTTTCCTGTTCGCATGTCCTGGTGCGAACCGAACAGGGGGGTGTTCGGCTCATCCCTAATCAGGGGCAATCAAAGGGTTAGCTGTGTTCCCTCAGTGTGTTTCTAACTGGGGGGGGGGGGGCCTCACTGCATGGACACTCTGATCCGTGTTCCTGATTAGCAGGAACACTAGGTCAGAGTGTCCATGTCTGTCTGCTTGTTTACATCGGCAGACCGCCGTCCTGTCTCTGGACAGAATCAGCGGGCCCGGCGGACATCGAGTCCGCCAGGCCCACTGATTGGCTCCTCCTGTGGCCAATCAGCGCGCGATCGCGGCTCCGGTGACGCACGCGCGCGTGCCCCCTAGTCGCTATTGACAATATCACGTACAAGTATGTGAATTTACGCACTAGAGGCGCTTGCCGCAGTATATGTATGGCAGGTGGTTGGGAAGTGGTTAACATGAACTTTAACACCCCTTTCACACTGAGGCGCTTTTCAGGCGCTTTCACGCTAAAAAAGCGCCTGAAAAGCTCACGAAAACCTATTTTCATTAAAATCAATGAATGCTTTCACACCGGGGCAGTGCGCTGGCAGGGTGGTGAAAAAACGCCCCTCTCCATTGAAATGAATGGAAAGCGCTTCAAAAGCGCCTGAAAAGCTCTTCAAAAGTGCACAGTGTTTTACTGGCAGTTTACAAGCGCCTCAGTGTGAAAGGGGCCTAACAAAAAGAAAAAAAAAGTTTTGACCAGAGATGAACCTGTAATCAATAAAGTGTATCTCATAAAATTAGAATATAATCAAAAAAGTTAATCTATTTCAGTAAGACCCCTTTCACACTGAGGCGTTTTTCAGGTGCTTTTGGGCTAAAAATAGTGCCTGTAAAGCGCCTGAAAAACGGCTCCCCTGCGATGCGCTGGCAGGACGTTAAAAAAAAAATTCCTGCAAGCAGCATCTTTGGAGCGGTGTGTACACCGCTCCTGCCCATTGAAATGAATGGGCAGCATGGCCAAACCGCTGCTAGCGGCCGAAAAAGGTTTAAAACTGCCCCGCTAGTGTCCAAATACCTCCGCAAAAACGACGGTAAAGCGTCGCTAAAAATAGTGTGAAAGCGGCCTAATTGCATTCAAAAAGTGATATATTTTATATAGATGTGTTACACACTGAGTGATATATATGGCTTACAGCTAGTGACACCCCAAAATTCAGTATCTCAGAAAATTTTAATATTACATATAAACCAATAAAAATATAAGACCAATAAAAGAAAGGATTTTTAATACAGAAATGTTGGCTTAGTTAATAGTCTGTCCATGTACAGTATAGTATATTAAGTCCCAGCATGTCCCCATAGACCTCTATGGAGGATTCTCTGTGTATGAACTACAAGTCCCAGCATGTCCCAATAGACCTCTAGGGAGGATTCTCTGTGTATGAACTACAAGTCCCAGCATGTCCCCATAGTTCTCTACGGAGGTCTCTCTGTATGAACTACAAGTCCCAATGTGTCCCCATAGACCTCTATGGAGGATTTTCTGTGTATGAACTACAAGTCCCAGCATGTCCCCATAGACCTCTATGGAGGATTTTCTGTGTATGAACTACAAGTCCCAGCATGTCCCCATAGACCTCTATGGAGGATTCTCTGTGTATGAACTACAAGTCCCAGCATGTCCCCATAGACCTCTATGAAGGATTCTCTGTGTATGAACTACAAGTCCCAGCATGTCCCAATAGACCTCTAGGGAGGATTCTCTGTGTATGAACTACAAGTCCCAGCATGTCCCCATAGACCTCTACGGAGGTCTCTCTGTATGAACTACAAGTCCCAACATGTCCCCATAGACCTCTATGGAGGATTCTCAGTGTGTGAACAACAAGTTCCAGCATGTCCCCACAGACCTCTATGGAGGATTCTCTGTGTATGAACTACAAGTCCCAGCATGCCAGCTCTCCTCGTAGTCTCTCCTGGCGGGGTCTCTGTATTACACACACTCCTGACCCCAGAAACTGACTTCTGATTACTTTATATGAGAAGTATAGGCGATAGACCGGTGTTTCATCAGAATGTGTAATGGAAGTGATGTTCCATCGCCGCCATCTTGCTACACCCCACACTCGGCCACAGTAAACATACAGTGAGAAGGTGGGAAGCGGACATCTTGTTACACCCAGTGCAGTTATACATTCCACTGTTATTTTTAACAGTAAACTCAGCTTATATCGTGAAATACAGTATTTACAATTCTGTCAGACTGTGTAGAGGTTGATTTTTTAAAGCAGCAGTGTTCTGTCGGATTATAAAACCAGTGAAATCAGCAGGCTTGTCAGTGCTTTCAAAAATCAACATCTAAACAGTCAGACAGATTGTAAATACTGTATTTTACGATATAAGCTGAGTTTACTGTTAAAAAATTACAGTGAAATGTATAACTCCATTAGGTGTAACAAGATGTCCACTTCTGTCCACTGTCCTGTCCTCCTTCTCGTTGTATGTTTACTGTGGCCTAGTGTGGGGTGTAGCAAGATGGCGGCGACGGAACATCACTTCCGTTACACATTCTGACGGGTCACCGATTCTGATGAAACACCGGCTATTGCCTTCAACAAAGATGGCGCCGGAAGAATGATGACATCACTTCCTTTCCAGGAATCAAAGTCAGTGTTTCTCAAAACTCTAGTCCTCAAGGCGCCCCAACAGGTCATGTTTTCAGGCCTCCCATTATTTTCCACAGGTGATTTGATCAGTTTCACTGCTCTAGTAATTACCACAGCCGTTTCATCTGAGGGAAATCTTGAAAACATTACCTGTTGACCTCTGCCGGGTTAGCCCCCCCATATCAAAATTTTTGAAAAAATCTTATGCAGTTTGTTAGATCCTTGTTAGATCAGGTTAGATTAACCGTTGTTTGCGTTAGATCTCACATAGAAGAAGCAATATTAACAGTTATTTGCTGGGGTGGGGGGGCTAACCCGTCATCAGTCCCCCCTTATCAAAAAAATTACCAAACAGCTATTTTGGAAGCTATTCGTTAGATCCGGTAAGATCAAGTGGTTTTAACGTTAGATCTCACATTATTAAGAGACTTATTAAGTGATTAATGGCCCTCCCTTATCAAATTTTCTGGCCAAAAATCATTCAGGCTAATAGATATTTGTTAGATCTGGTAAGATCAAGTGATTTTAACGTTAGATCTCACATCATTTCAGAGATATTCCACATCAAAATAGAGATATTAGGTGGTACATATGGACGGGTTAGCCCCCACTTATCAAATTTTCTGGCCAAAGATCATTCAGGCTAATAGATATTTGTTAGATGCGATAAGATCAAGTGGTTTTAATGTTAGATCTCACATCATTTCAGAGATATTCCACATCAAAATAGAGATATTAGGTGGTACATAAGGACGGGTTGGCCCCCCCTTATCAAATTCTGGCCAAAAATCATTCAGGCTAATAGATATTCGTTAGATCCGATAAGATCAAGTCATTTTAACTTTAGATCTCACATAATTTCAGAGATATTCCATATAAAAATAGAGATATTAGGTGGTACAGAACGTACATCCATCTTCAACCATCTCTGGATGGTCTCTGGAACCTTCTTTGGATGGTTCTTCAGCGGGTGCCTGTAGTCTCTCCTCACACCTCCGTTCACCTCCCTGCCTCATGGTGATCTCTCCTTAGACCAACAAGCTTAAGTCTTTAGCTAGCCCTCCCTTCTTGCAAAGCAAGGTTGGGCTTGGTAGTTCCACCCCCTGTAGAAATCAATGGGGCTGTATTGTGATGAGACTTCAAGTCCCGTGGTCCTCTGCTGCTGCTTGATTGGCTCCCTCTCCCTGCCAATAGGGACACAGGAAGAGGAGAGGGAGGGGGAGAAATCCCCCACAGGGACTGACAGGCGTGCTCTTCCTCAGTGAGTGCCTGTGCCAGTGTCTATTCAGTCCGGCAGTCACTGGCAGGAATGGCGGGAGGTGCAGGACCACGGGTGATAGAGTAGCATCCGCTACACACTCCCCCCACCAAAGAACCTTTGGTCCGCTAAAGGAAATAAAGAGTCTATGACCTGTTACATGCTTTTGATATACACACGGAAAAAAAAACAGGTTAGTGTGCACAGGAAACCATACAATTTACATCTGCATAAAACCCTGGCAGAGGAACATCCCACCAATTAGCATAGGAGGGGATGTCTTCCTGCCTACAGGCCACCTTAACTGGAATGGACCAGCTAGATATGCCAATGGGGTGAGTGTCAGAAACCAAGAAATCAGGCCAAGTCAGAAGTACAGTTAAATCACACTTGTTTAATAATAAAAGTAAAAAGAACAAACGTAGTTAAAACATAGCCAAAGTTCAGTAACCGAAACGGATAGTCAGCCAAGCCAGAAGTCAGGGATCAATGTAGTGGATCAGCAAGCAGAATCTGGAGCCAGAAGGGATGTCAGCAAAGCAAGTCTTGAACAGGATCGCAGAAGATTTTTTCTGTGATGTTGACCAAGGCGAAGGCAGAAATCCTCTGGACTGGACAGCTTAAGTAGGCAGGACTGACGAGCAGGATATCATCAACAGCTGAGTAACTGTGGAGAGATAGGAGCTGGCAATTAGCCAACAGCTGAGCGGCCAGCTTAGAGAAGGAAGGGCTGAGCCCAGCCCTGACAGTGAGTTGGGATTGTCCACCACCAAATCTGCGGTGGAAGGATCAGTTACTTCAAGAGTCCTTTTTGCAATGAGCATGACCTCCTCAGAGCTTTCACCCAAAGTATCATATGGTAGTCTTTTGGGCGGGTGAATAACCCTTCGCTCTCGCTGTTCTTTAGGTTCTGGGGTTACAGGCACACTGGTATCTTCTTCTTCCTGCATATCAGCTGCAGCTTCTTCAATGAAGGATGGAAAGTCTTAGGGGTCTGTTGTCAGCAGGGAAGATTGAGGTTCTTCCAACTCTTCAAAAGGGGGACTTTGAGGTACAAACTCAGGAGCCTCTGGCCTGAGAGTCACCTCAGTCACCTTGGGAGGAGAAGAAAGGGGGGGGGTGGCAGGCCCTGGCATTTGAGATGGCCACAGACAATCTTTCTCTTGCTGTTTTCATCTTCAGCAAGGGGTACAGAATGAGATCTAGTCACTGGCTGGGATCTTTGAGGGGCTGTGGGTGTGGACTGTAAATCTGGCTATGGTGGCACATGGACTGCTTTTGACAGAGGCAACAGATGATTGTGATGCTAAGTCTTCAGCGGGCCTGTGCTTCCCTCTGGCCGGATTTGATATACTGGGTGTCCTGGCAGATGCTTGCAAACGACATAGGGCTGTGACTTTCAGTGGTTAGCCAACTTGTGCTTTCCAAAGACACCCAGGTTTCTCAGCAGTACCTTGTCATCCGGCTGTAGGTCCTGCACTCATACTCTGAGGTCAAAGTTTATTTTGTTTCTCTGTCCTCGGGCATATGAGGCAGCTTGAGCCTTATCATAAGTGGTTTTCAGATGTCTCTGCAGGCGATCCACATACCCTCTGTGGGAAGTTGCTGAGGTATGGTTGAGGGATGTGCCGAAGGCCAAGTCTACTGGCAGCTGGGCCTATGGTCCGAACATCAAACTATAGGGAGAGTAACCTGTGGTATCATTGGAGGTGCTGTTATAAGCATGCACAAAAGCCACTATATGCTTGCTCCAGTGCTGCTTTTGTTCTGAATTTAGAGTTCCAAGCATATCCAGGAGGGTTTGGTTGAATCTCTCTGGTTGAGGATCTCCTTGAGGATGATACAGGGTGGTTTTAGACTTCCTGATGCCCAACAGGTCTAAAAGTCTCTTGATGAGACTACTCTTGAAATCTCTCCCTTGATCAGAGTGGATGCGTTGGGACAGACCATAGTGCACAAAGAATTTCTCTGCGAAGATCTTGGCCACCATGGATGCTTGTTGGTCCCTCGTGGAAAATGCCTGGGCATACCGAGTGAAATGGTCAGTCACTACCAGCATATTTCCCTGCCCGCTCAGAACAGGCTCCAAGCACAGAATGTCAATGCACACCTGTTCCATGGGTCCCTGACTCTGAAGATGGTCCATTGGGGCAGCTCGGTGAGGCAAAGTCTTCCTTTGGATACATCTGATGCAGGAGTGGCAATAGTCCTCAACTTCAGCCTGCATGCTGGGCCAGTAGAACCGGTCCCTGACCAGGTGAAAAGTCCTCTTGGGCCCTAGGTGGCCATGGTTGTCGTGTAAGGCAGTTAATACTGTCTCCGTATGTTTTTCAGGTAGGAATAGCTTTCATTTTTCTTCAGAATCGTCAGAGGGACCCCTTCGGTAGACCAACCCTCTGTGCACCTGAAACTGATCCCACTCTCGGTGCAGTAGATGGGTTCCCTTCTGGGAGTCAGTGAGGAGCAAGTCAGGGCGTTGGCTCTCCAAGGCCTTCAATGTCAAGCTACAGGGAGGGTCCTACAACTGGTCCCTCCGCAGGTCTTTGACAACTTGGGCAGACCTTCATCCCCGACTTGGGCGACATTGCAATAACATCTGAGGTCACCAACGGCTGACACTCCAACCTCTTAAGGCCTGGATCCTACTCCAGGTTGATGTTCTGCTCCTTGACATAAGGCTCGTACCCTTCAGGTGTCAGCTGGGCCTATTCTTCTGGAGGGTCTCTGGAACAATTGGGCCTTCTGGACAAAGCATCCGTGTCTTGTTTTCCGACCCTGGTCAATACTTCAGGCTGAAAATAAACCCTGATAGAGCAGCCAACCATCTGTGATCCGTGGCGTCCAACTTGGTGGTAGTGAGGATGTAGGTGAGAGCATTGTTGTCGGTCTTGATCACAAACTCCGCTCCATACAGGTAATCCTCCAGCTTTTCCACCACCGCCCACTTCAAGGCCAGGAACTCAAGTTTGTGCATGGGATAGTTCTTCTCGGCGGGGGCCAAGTTCCAACTAATGTAGGCAACAGACTGTAGATGGCATTCATCCTCTTGTTATAGCACCCCACCTAACCCATCTCGACTGGCGTCAAAGTGTAGCTCGTATGGCTTGGTTGGATCTGCATAGGCCACGACTGGAGCAGTTGTTAGGCTTCACTTCAGCTGCCTAAAACCTCTTCACACTTCGGAGTCCATTGTTCCTGAATGGACTCTCTGGATTTTTTGGGCCCTCCAGCTGGTCTGACAGGCTTTGCCAGATCAGGGTCATCGTCTTAGCGAATCCCTTGACAAATCTTCTGTAATAAGAGCAGAATCCCAGAAATGACCTAAGCTCAGTCACGTTGGTAGGCCTCGGCCAGGAGGTGACAGCTTCCAACTTCTGGAGGTCGGTGGCCACTTCATCAGCAGACACAATGTGACCAAGGTAGTTGACCTGAGGGTTGATAAAACTTGCACTTTTCCAGAGACAGCTTCAACCCCCTCATCATGGCGTCTCTTCAGGACCTTCTGCAGACGCTCTTCGTGCTCTTCCAGGGTCTTGCTAAAAACGATGATGTCGTCTAAGTACACCAACACCTCGATCAGTTTCATGTCACCCACAGTCTTCTCCATTAGCCTTTGGAAGGTGGCTGAGGCACCAGACAGGCCTTGATGTCAAAATCCAAAAGATCCCCTCCGGGGTACTGAAAATGGTCTTCTCCCGATCCTTAGGGTGCATGGGGATTTGGTTATACCCACTCTTCAAATCCAGCATGCTGAACCACTTCGCTCCTGACAGGCTCTGCAAGGCATCTTCTATTCTTGGGGTGGTATATTGGTCGGGAATGGTTCTTCGGTTCAGCGTCCGGTAGTCAATACCCAGTGACCCATTCTTCTTCTGTACCACCACTATTGGGGAAGCGTATAGACTCTGGGACTCTCGGATGATACCTGCCCTCTTCAACTCTGCCAGTTGTTCATGTAGATCCTCCAAGTCCCCTAAACGAATCCATCAAAATCTTTCCCTGAACGGCTTATGCACTCGAAGAGATAGATCCGATATTGGGCACTTTTTGCACACCCCACATCAAATTCACTCTTGGAGAATGCAGCCTGCCAACTCAGGAGCTGAGTCTTGGCCCTTTCTTTCCATTCAGGCAAAAGGGGAGTATTCTTCGGATAGAGCTCCTCCACAGAGATCACATCCTTTGCTCCCCCCACCAAATCAGGTGCCGGGACTGGGGTGGCCAGATTCACTTGTCCCAGCAACATCTGAGCCGGCATCTTCACTGGCGAGGCTGTTATGTTGTGGACACTAACCAAGATCTTCCCGTGACTTCTTTGAAACCCTTTGATTGAAACCACCTCGGGAATTATCTCCACTCCCATGTCTTCTCTCTGTCCGTCTGATTCAAGGACAATGAAAGGGCCTGGTTGCTTCCAATTTAGCTTGACAGATGCTCGTAAATAGGCCACTTTACCAGGCTGTAACACCTTCTCACACTGGTCCAAGCACCAGATCTTTCCCTTCTGTTTTTGTACCAGGTGCTGGTAGGCTTGTCTCAGCATGGGGTGCACACTTGTAGTTGAAGTGCCCGGCTCCAGAACAAGAGGTGTCAACAGCCTTCTGACAAGATCAGTATTGGTCCCTATGATGAGAGAACTCTTACTGGCCCCTGGTGGGCGAGGACAGACCACTGCCTGAGTTTCAAAAGCCTAGGCTTTCCCAGCCATGGAGGGATCGAAGGTCAGCTTGACTGGTAGATAGCCATCATAGTCACAATGCCCCATATCTGCAGGTCTTCCAACTTCTGCAAAGGCAGGTGCTTGAGGTGCCTGTCATAGACGTCTCTGTAGAGAAGGGTCACTTAAGCTCCAGTATCCAGAAGGGCCTTGGTGTAGACTCCCTTTACTTGGACGGGAACAACAGGAGAAGGTTCCACCAGCTTGTCAGGGAGCATGAAGGAAGTGGTGGCCCTGGCCTGTTTGGTGGTTTGTATCCGCGCTCCTCTCTGCGGAGATTCTGATTGGGCGTAAGTCTGCATTAAGTTTGGGGAGTCTGGTGTGCATTGACTCTCTGACACCAGGCAGCATGTGTCAAAGGAAATGGGACACTGGGTTGCTTGGAGGCAGCAACGGGGGGCCCTCTGCAAGGGTTTGGACTTTCGCTGCTGTCTCTTCGTGTTATTGGTTTTGAGCCAGCTACCGTAGATGGGCACCCGGTTGGCTCCTTCACCAGAGCCCTCTGAAAATTCCCTCTGGCTTCTGGCATTGTGCTTCAGGCTTCACTGGGCTTGGACACACCTGTCAATTAATGTCCCACATAATTTCAGCATACCTCGGTATGCTCAATGGCACTCCTCACTGGTACACATGAAAATGCTCATCATCAGCTCCGATATAGACACTAGTATAGATATCCGTACATCGCTACCAAATATCCATAACATCCCTGTAATTATGGATAATCAAACATTAAAATCACTTGATCTTACCGGATCTAATGAATATCAATTAGCGGGGGTGATTTTTTTGGCCAGAAAATTTGATAAGAGGGGGCTAGCGCCCCTCATTAATCACTTAATAAGTCTCTATGTGAGATCTAACGTTAAAACCACTTGATCTAACCGGACCTAACAAATAGCTTCCAAAATAGCTAACTGTCAGTTTTTTGATAAGGCGGGCTGATGACGGGTTAGCCCCCCCAGCAAATAACTGTTAATATTGCTTCTTCTGTGTGAGATCTAATGCAATCTCATCCTTATGTACCACCACCTAATATCTCTAATGTTAAAACCACTTGATCTTACCAGATCTAAGGAATATCTATTAGCCTAGATGATTTTTGGCCAGAAAATTGCATGTGGGGGGGCCATCCGTCCTTATGTACCACCTAATATCTCTATTTTGATGTGGAATATCTCTGAAATGATGTGAGATCTAACGTTAAAACCACTTGATCTTACCGGATCTAACAAATATTTATTAGCCTGAAAGATTTTTTGACAGAAAATTTGATAAGGGGGGGCCAGCCCCCCCTCATTAATCACTTAATAAGTCTCTAATTATGTGAGATCTAACGTTAAAACCACTTGATCTTACTGGATCTAACACATTGCTTCCAAAATAGCTGTTTGTCAATTTTTTGATAAGGGGGGGGCTGATGACGGGTTATCCCCCCCCAGCAAATAACTGTTAATATCGCTTTTTCTGTGAGATCTAACGCAAACAACGGTTGATCTAACCTGATCTAACAAACTGCATAAGATTTTTTCAAAAATTTTGATATGGGGGGGGGGGGGGGGGGGGGGGCTAACCTGGCAGAGGTCTTATGGCCTGGTGGTTCAGTTCACACCAACATACACCTAGGGTTGCCACCTCATCCCTTTAAACCCGAACACATATGAATTACACAGGTTCTGAGGCTAATTTAATGCAGATAAGGCACAAAGTGAGTTTAATTACCACCTTAATCAGCCACAACCTGTGTAATACATATGTGCTCGGTGATGAGGTGGCAACCCAATGACAAAGGTGACAAACTACAAGAGGCGCCATAAAAAGTCACCAATTGTCCACATTTCCTCAGTGAGAGCGATTCTCGGGCGCCCCCTATCATTCAGAGGCGCGACGTGCTCGAGCCAGGAAGGTTCCGCCCCCATTGAAAGGCGCGCCTCATTCCCCGCCCCGGTCACTGATTGGCTGTTAGCACGTGTTGCTCGACTCAAGCCCTCCCCCCGCTCCCGCCAGCTTGGTGGCGGAGGTTGTTGTACCCATGACGTCATGGCGTGTCCCCCCTACCCCGGAAAGGGAGGGCCGAGGCTGCGCGCGCAGCGGGCGGGAGATAGGAAATAACAATAACGCCCGAAACTGCCGCCCGGCGGTAGAAATGTCTCGGAGGGGACGCAGGTAAGATGGCGGCCTCAGGCGCATGCCCGAGAGGTCATTTATGGCGCTTCGGGTAATGCGGGGTCACTTATTCTGAGGGGGAGGGGCTGGCACTGCTCGGGGAGCCCTGAATGTTGCCCGTCAAGGACACTGGGCTGAGGCTGTACACCCGGCCTGCGCCCGAATCTCACCCCAGCCCGTGTGCACTGTGCGGGCCTCTGACTGATCACCACACCCGCCTGAGGAGACCCATCCCCCTCTATTATTATCCTATCCCCCTCTATTATCCCTTCCTCCACTATCCTGACACCCCAACACTGTCCTCACCCCCCCCCCCCACAACAACAGCTGTTTTCTCACCCCTCTATACCTGACCCCCCCTCACCTCTGTAAATTTCCTCCATCCCCCCCCCCTCTTTATTACTGGGCCTGACCTCTGGTAAGACACCCCCAACCAGATCCCTGTGACCCCACATCTGCCCCCCCATTACTATAACCCCCACATCTGTCCCCCCATTACTATAACACCCACATCTGTGCCCTGCCCCCCCGTATCACTGTGACCCCACATCTGTCCCCCCCATTACTATAACACCCACATCTGTGCCCTGCCCCCCCTGTATCACTGTGACCCCACATCTGTGCCCTGCCCCCCCTGTATCACTGTGACCCCACATCTGTGTTCCCCCCCCCTATCACCGTGACCCCACATCTGTGTGTCCCCCCTATCACCGTGACCCCACATCTGTGTGTCCCCCCTATCACCGTGACCCCACATCTGTGTCCCCCCTATCACCGTGACCCCACATCTGTGTCCCCCCTATCACCGTGACCCCACATCTGTGTCCCCCCCACTATCACCGTGACCCCACATCTGTGTCCAGCCCTCCCCATCACTATGACCCCCTTCTGTGCCCTGTCCTCCCCCCCAATATCACTGTGACCCCACATCTGTCCCCCCCTCTCCAATCACTATGACCCCACATCTGTGCCCTCCCCCCCATCACTATAACCCCACATCTGTGCCCTGCCCCGTATCACTGTGACCCCCCCACATCTGTGTCCCCCCCCCAATATCACTGTGACCCCACATCTGTCCCCCCCATATCACTGTGACCCCACATCTGTGCCCTGCCCCCCAATCACTATGACCCCACATCTGTGCCCTGCCCCCGAATCAATATGACCCCACATCTGTGCCCTGCCCCCCCAATCAATATGACCCCACATCTGTGCCCTGCCCCCCATATTACTGTGACCCCGCATCTGTGTCCCCGCCATATCGCTGTGACCCCGCATCTGTGTTCCCCGCCATATCACTGTGACCCCACATCTGTGCCTTGCCCCGTATCACTGTGAATCCACATCTGTGTCCCCCCTATCACTATGACCCCACATCTGTGCCCTGCCCCCGAATCACTGTGACCCCACATCTGTGCCCTGCCCCCATATCACTGTGACCGCACATCTGTGTTCTGCCCCCCCATATCACTGTGACCCCACATCTGTGTTCTGCCCCCCCCTATCACTGTGACCCCACATCTGTGTTCTGCCCCCCCCTATCACTGTGACCCCACATCTGTGTTCTGCCCCCCCCTATCACTGTGACCCCACATCTGTGTTCTGCCCCCCCCCTATCACTGTGACCCCACATCTGTGTTCTGCCCCCCCCTATCACTGTGACCCCACATCTGTGTTCTGCCCCCCCCTATCACTGTGACCCCACATCTGTGTTCTGCCCCCCCATATCACTGTGACCCCACATTTGTGTCCTGTCCCCCCCAATATATCACTGTGACCCCATATCTGTGTCCCCCCATATCACTGTGACCCCATATCTGTGTCCCCCCATATCACTGTGAATCCACATGTGTCCCCCCTATCACTATGACCCCACATCTGTGCCCTGCCCCCGAATCACTGTGACCCCACATCTGTGCCCTGCCCCCAAATCACTGTGACCCCACATCTGTGCCCTGCCCCCGAATCACTGTGACCCCACATCTGTGCCCTGCCCCCGAATCACTGTGACCCCACATCTGTGCCCTGCCCCCGAATCACTATGACCCCACATCTGTGCCCTGCCCCCGAATCACTATGACCCCACATCTGTGCCCTGCCCCCGAATCACTATGACCCCACATCTGTGCCCTGCCCCCGAATCACTATGACCCCACATCTGTGCCCTGCCCCCGAATCACTATGACCCCACATCTGTGCCCTGCCCCCGAATCACTATGACCCCACATCTGTGCCCTGCCCCCGAATCACTATGACCCCACATCTGTGCCCTGCCCCCGAATCACTATGACCCCACATCTGTGCCCTGCCCCCGAATCACTATGACCCCACATCTGTGCCCTGCCCCCGAATCACTATGACCCCACATCTGTGCCCTGCCCTCCCCATCACTATGACCCCCTTCTGTGCCCTGTCCCCCCCCATATCACTGTGACCCCACATCTGTCCCCCCCCCCCCCCCCTCTCCAATCACTATGACCCCACATCTGTGCCCTGCCCCCCCATCACTATGACCCCAAATCTGTGCCCTGCCCCGGTATCACTGTGGCCCCCACATCTGTGTTCCCCCAATATCACTGTGCACTGTGACCCCACATCTGTGCCCTGCCCCCATATCACTGTGACCCCACATCTGTGTTCTGCCCCCCCATATCGCTGTGACCCCACATCTGTGTTCTGCCCCCCTATATCGCTGTGACCCCACATCTGTGTCTCTCCCCCATATCGCTGTGACCCCACATCTGTGTCTCTCCCCCATATCGCTGTGACCCCACATCTGTGTCTCTCCCTCATATCGCTGTGACCCCACATCTGTGTCTCTCCCCCATATCGCTGTGACCCCACATCTGTGTCTCTCCCCCATATCGCTGTGACCCCACATCTGTGTCTCTCCCCCATATCGCTGTGACCCCACATCTGTGTCTCTCCCTCATATCACTGTGACCCCACATCTGTGTTCTGCCCCCCCATATCGCTGTGACCCCACATCTGTGTTCTGCCCCCCCATATCGCTGTGACCCCACATCTGTGTCTCTCCCCCATATCGCTGTGACCCCACATCTGTGTCTCTCCCCCATATCGCTGTGACCCCACATCTGTGTCTCTCCCCCATATCGCTGTGACCCCACATCTGTGTCTCTCCCTCATATCGCTGTGACCCCACATCTGTGTCTCTCCCCCATATCGCTGTGACCCCACATCTGTGTCTCTCCCCCATATCGCTGTGACCCCACATCTGTGTCTCGACCCCATATCGCTGTGACCCCACATCTGTGTCTCAACCCCACATCTGTGTCTCTCCCCCATATCGCTGTGACCCCACATCTGTGTCTCTCCCCCATATCGCTGTGACCCCACATCTGTGTCTCTCCCCCATATCGCTGTGACCCCACATCTGTGTCTCTCCCCCATATCGCTGTGACCCCACATCTGTGTCTCTCCCCCATATCGCTGTGACCCCACATCTGTGTCTCTCCCCCATATCGCTGTGACCCCACATCTGTGTCTCTCCCCCATATCGCTGTGACCCCACATCTGTGTCTCTCCCCCATATCGCTGTGACCCCACATCTGTGTCTCTCCCCCATATCGCTGTGACCCCACATCTGTGTCTCTCCCCCATATCGCTGTGACCCCACATCTGTGTCTCTCCCCCATATCGCTGTGACCCCACATCTGTGTCTCTCCCCCATATCGCTGTGACCCCACATCTGTGTCTCTCCCCCATATCGCTGTGACCCCACATCTGTGTCTCTCCCCCATATCGCTGTGACCCCACATCTGTGTCTCTCCCCCATATCGCTGTGACCCCAGTCTTTCCCCCATATCGCTGTGACCCCAGTCTTTCCCCCATATCGCTGTGACCCCAGTCTTTCCCCCATATCGCTGTGACCCCAGTCTTTCCCCCATATCGCTGTGACCCCAGTCTTTCCCCCATATCGCTGTGACCCCAGTCTTTCCCCCATATCGCTGTGACCCCAGTCTTTCCCCCATATCGCTGTGACCCCAGTCTTTCCCCCATATCGCTGTGACCCCAGTCTTTCCCCCATATCGCTGTGACCCCAGTCTCTCCCCCATATCGCTGTGACCCCACATCTGTGTCTCCTCCCCCATATCGCTGTGACCCCACATCTGTGTCCTGCCCCCCCATTTCGCTGTGACCCCACATGCTTTCTACTACCACCCCCATTCATATTACTATGTGACCCCCACACGTGTCCTCTCCTACTACCACACCCCCCTTCACATCTGTGTCCCCTTTTGCCTCCACCACTGCCTGATCTCTGCTGTGTCTCCTGCCATGATTTCTCCATTCCTGCCTGATTTACCTGTAGAAGTATACCCCCCCCAACAGCTGTGTCCTCTCTTATCCTAAAAGTCCTCCCTCCATATTGCTGCATAACCCCACACCTCTGTCCTCTCCTGCCACCCCCTATCTTGCTTCCACTGCTGCTTGATCCCTTCCATGTGTTTCCTGCTATTTCTCTTCCATCACAATCCCGAAGTACCTGTCTGACCTCACATCTGTTCATACCTCCCTTCCCCCATATCACTGTGACCTTTCTAGCAAAAGATAATGATTTTAACTTGAAATCAAGTGTAACAGAATCTCTTACTACTTCCAGTCTAATGAGGACCTCCAAAGATAGCTGACATTCTTCAATATGCGGTGGGTTGTGAGGCAAGTGGGTGCAAATGTGATGAAAGTCATTGAGCGCCAGACACTTCTTGGATATAAAAAAGGTTTAATTTCTTTTGACAGTCCTTTTATATATTTTTGGGGGGGGAAAGAGGGTTAGGGCCAGGACACCCTTGGATAGTTGCAAACTCAGTTGGCAGACTCCCGAGACTTCAATAGGAGGACAGCCGTACAGGGCAAGGCACTACTTCTGCACTTGCAGGATTGCTGTCTCCTATGGTAACAGTCCTTTAACAGTTCCTAACTCAAATGTATCAGTTCTTTCAGCTCCACTACAACTGCTCCTTGTAGTTCTTCAACACGGAGTTCCTGTTCTCTCACTAGACCCTCTGATTCACTGACTCTAAATTCCTTGAGTTCCTCCAAGGTTTGCGGTGGTATCCCCTCAAACGTCACCCACGCTTCCCTGCTGGGTCCCTAACCTGGCACTAAAGATACATCTCAAGCTTCACCCCCACTGACTGGCTCAGTCCCTGGCTTAACGCACAAGGCTGTTCTGCAATCGTCTCCTCCGCTGGTTGGGTCCCTGACTTGATCACCGCCTGAAGTTTCCGTAATCTCCACCGTGCCCGTTCTGTGAGAATATGATCCCGGTACTTGCTTGCACTTACTGTGGTCCCTGGTAAAGCAGACCCCACTTGATTTAACTTGATTTAAATCATAATTTTTAACCACTTAAAGTGGAGTTCCACCCCCCCACCCCCCCCCCAAAAAAAAAATTAGTAATGTGCTTAAAGATTAAAAAAAAAAAAATTTTGGAGAAATTTTTTTTTACTCGCCTCTAAATGCCTGTTGCTAGGGGCTCCCTCGTAGTCTGCCTCCTTCAGTGCCTGGGCTCCTGACATCACTTCCCTCTGCGCAGGAAGGAGATCGCCTCTTCCCCCTCCCTCTTGTCAATCATCTGGGAGACGTGACCAGTCCCAGATAATTGCGGGGCCAGTGACGGCTCGCGCATGCGCAGTGGGTGCCCAGCTGTAAAGGCCACAGCCGGGTGCCCACAGTTAAAATGCCGGCGCCACCGAGCGGAGTGGGGGAGGAGCGGGGCTTCGATCCCCTGCATTGCTGGACCCTGGGACAGGCAAGTGTCCGATTAAGCCCGGGTTTACACAAGTGCAGTGCGAATTGAAGCTCAGGTTTCACTGGGAAGATGAAAATCACTTGTTCAAAGGCTTCTCTGCGTTGTAGGAGAA
Organism: Aquarana catesbeiana; assembly: GCF_042186555.1. NCBI lineage: Eukaryota > Metazoa > Chordata > Amphibia > Anura > Ranidae > Aquarana > Aquarana catesbeiana. The sequence goes on along the minus strand of NC_133335.1, from coordinate 201,775,942 downwards.
AATTGTTGACTCGCGCTATACAGATCAGTGAATGTGTGGCCAAAGATGCCGCACCAAAAAACACTAGATACAACAGGTATTAGTGAATACATAAACCATCAGTGCAGTAATCTATCACAATTAGTGCAGGCAAATGTCAAATTAAGTCCATGTGTAATAAATATAGTAGAAAATAATTGTGAATGGTTGAAGGAATAGTCCATAAGAAAAACCCAAAAAGGTGAATAGCAATCCCGGGTCTTTCAACCGCATGGAACCTTGGATGTGTGGGACCACCACCAACAGTAAGAGCCTGGCCGCTTACCAGAACCCCATGACCCCCCGTTACAGAGGGTCTAAAAGGGCTTTGAGATCCTGCTAGTCCGGAATTCCCAGGGGCAGAGATGGAGATGGAAACTGGAAAGGACGTCAGGTGCTAGGTGTAAAATCAATTTTTTTTGCGAAACGCAGCGTAGGGCTGAGTGGTATCATCGCGCCACCTCCCATTGTCGCTGTACATCCAGCAGGACGGGCTATCTGTGGTCATCCGGCCGGTGCCACAGTTTGTTCTTCCACTGATGATTCTGATTTTCTTGCCTACATGTGAGTGTTTACGTTTTTTTACTTTAATAAATTGCCGTCTGATTTTACACTATGGGAGCCCTCCCTTTCTTTCCTCCTATGACTACAATACTATGCTGAGGGCTGAGCCCCTTTCTGTGGACCCATTCATCTCCATCCTAGCACCTGACGTCCTTTCCAGTTTCCATCTTCATCTCTGCCCCTGGGAATTCCGGACTAGCAGGATCTCAAAGCCCTTTTAGACCCTCTGTAACGGGGGGTCATGGGGTTCTGGTAAGCGGCCAGGCTCTTACTGTTGGTGGTGGTCCCACACATCCAAGGTTCCATGCGGTTGAAAGACCCAGGATTGCTATTCACCTTTTTGGGTTTTTCTTATGGACTATTCCTTCAACCATTCACAATTATTTTCTACTATCTTTATTACAAATGGACTTAATTTGACATTTGCCTGCACTAATTGTGATTTATTACTGCACTGATGGTTTATGTATTCACTAATACCTGTTGTATCTAGTGTTTTTTGGTGCGGCATCTTTGGCCACACATTCACTGATCTGTATAGCGCGAGTCAACAATTTTCTCTTGCTTATGTTGTGTGTTTGTGTCACATTTAGGACATCGCTGCTTTTTTTCATCATATTTTAGACACTTTGAAGCGCAATTATTTCCCCTCTTTTTTTTCTTCTCTGCGTTGTAGCTGCGGATCAGTGAGCAGGGAGAGGGGGAGGGAGGGGGAAGTGTAGTGAGAAGGAGAAAATCTTTGTTCAGAATGCATCTGCGAATCAGATGCATTCCCATAGGAGGTAATAGGCTTGTAATTCACACCGCAATGCCCAAAAAACGCACACGTTTTTTGTGCAATGCGCAGTGCGAATGCAACGCACATATGTGAACCAGACACATTCAAATGAATGTATTTTAAAATGTCCTGCGAATTGGATGCGGTGTAAGCCGCATCTAATTCGCATAGGTGTGAACGGGGGCTAAAAGTCAGCAGCTGTAGTATTTGTAGCTGCTGACTTTTAATTTTTTTTTTTTTTTTTTTATAAATGGGAACTCCGCTTTAAGGACCAAGCCTATTTTTTACACTTGGTGTTTACAAGTTAAAATCCGTTTTTTGTTTTTTTTTTTTTTTTTTTTGCTGGAAAATTACTTGGAACCCCCAAACATTATATATGATTTTTCAGACACCCTAGAGAATAATATGGCAGTCGTTGCAATACTTTGTCACACCGTATTTGCTGATTCACTGACTCTAAATTCACACCGTATTTGCGCAGCAGTCTTACAAAGGCATTTTTTTTTGTGGAAAAAATACACTATTTAGAATTAAATTGGAAGTCAGTAAAATGCGTTTGAAAAATTGCGCGCCATTTTATTCCCTAGGGTCTCTGCTAAAAAAAAAATACATATATAACGTTTGGGGGTTCTGAATAATTTTCTAGAAAAAAAAAAAAGATTTTTACATGTAGGAGAGAAGTGTCAGAATTGGCTTGGACGCAAAGTGGTTAAAGAAGAAGTAAACTCAGTGTGTTTTTTTTTTTTTTTTCTTACTTACCTGCATAGTAAAGGAGTAATGTGCTAGTATGCATCGCATACTAGCACATTATGTGACACCTGCAAACAAAGCTCTTGTCGTCCCCGCTGGAGGCCGCATCCATGGCCCGTCTACCTTCCGGGTCCGTGGACTCCGGCTCCGTGTGACTGGCTGGAGCCACCTGACGTTGCTCTTGTGCATGCGCGGGATCCACTGGTCACGGCACAGGGCTCTGAAGAAATGGCACGGGTGGCCAATCCTTTTGGAGCGCATGTGCCAAGGACGTAACAAGCTGCATATACAGTGAATATCTCCTGAATGGTGCACGTTTAGGAGAGATTGTTCAGTACCTATAGGCAAGCTTATGATGAGGCTTACCTATAGGTACAAACAGAGGAAAGTTTACTTCCTCTTTAATGCTAGTTTGAGACCTCTGAGCTATTCTATTCTAGTTAATAGCACAGAAAAAAAAGCTGTCTACTCCAGTACTAAAGTCTCTACTCACCCTGGTTATGTATAATAAGAAAATATGTGCCAGTGTGTTGTGTTTATTAGAATACAGTTGTTCAATAATGTTTATACTGTATCCTTTTAATGTGTTTCCTGTCTGTGTAGCACATTTATGTTGTTGGGGGCATTTGTACTGCATTTGTTTCCAAACCGACAAAAAAATGTACACGGGTGGTGTAATACGTTCCAATATTGCAGTGCCCGGTCTTTACAGAGACGTAAAGACCTGGCACTGCAATATTGAAGATCTGTAAATGCTTCCTTAAGCCAATGCCTCTTCTTTATTGACCGCTCAATTTTACACACAAATTTCTCAATGTCTTTGCATCACTTAGCTTTGAACTTGTTTTAACTGCTTGCCGACCGGCTCACGCCGATATACGTCCGCAGGATGGCACTCCTGGGCAAACTGGTGTACCTGTACATCAGTCCACAAAAGCAGGATAGCGGGAGCGCGCCCGCGGGTCCCACGGACTCGATGTCTGCCGGTGGCCCACGATCTTGGCGAGGAGAGGCAGAACGCAAACAAAGCATTTCCCTGTTCTGCTGAGTTACATGACAGATCTTCTGTTCCCTGTCATCGGGAACAGTGATCTCTGTCATGTCAGTTGTAGGCCCCCCCCTATGGTTAGAACCCACCTAGGGAACACATTTAACCCCTTGATCGCCCCCCTAGTGTTTAACCCCTTCCCTACCAGTGACATTTACACAGTATTCAGTGGCTATTTGTAGCTTTGATCGCTGTATAAATGTCAATGGTGTCAAAAGTGTCCACCGCAATGTCGCAGCCCCGATAAATATTGCAGATCACCACCATTACTGATAAAAAAAATTAATAATAAAAATGCCATACGTCCCCTATTTTGTAGATGCTATAACTTTTGCGCAAAACCAATCAATATACGCTTATAGCGATTTATTTTATTTTTTTCCAAAAATATGAGATTACATATTGGCCTAAACTGAGGAAGAATTTTTTTTTTTTTTTTTATAGATATACTTTTGGATATTTACAAAAAAGTAAAAAATAGTTTTCTTTTTTTTTTTTCAAAATTGTAGTTTTTTTGTTTATAGCGCAAAAAAATCAAGACCGCAGATGATCAAATACCACCAAAAGAAAACTCCATTTGTGGGGAAAAAAGACGTCAATTTTGTTTGGGTACAACGTCACACGACCGCGCAATTGTCAGTTAAAGTGACGCAGTGCCGTATCGCAAAAAATACTCTGGTCTTTAAGGGGGTAAAATCTTCAGGGGCTGAAGTGGTTAATCTTTTTTTGCAGCTTCAAAAGCCTGTCTATGGTTTCAGCTCAAGCCCGTGAGCTCCGTACGCTTGTAAGGAGCATTTGTTCGGTGCTATTTGCTTGTACCTCTGTGGTATCTGCATGGTATGTCATGATGGTGTCAGTGTGGACTATGCCTGCATAACTTGTGTTGAGACAATCACTTCATTCAAAGCCTGAGTGACAGTTGTTTGTCTGCCCTGTTCACACCACAACGGTCTGAGTATAATTTAACCCTTGGCGTGTTGCGTTACAGGAGCGAGCGTGTTTGTGGAAAATCCGTGCTTGTACAGTGCGCTCTCCCTATTGATGCAGCAGCTAGAATATGGGAAAGAGCGAGAGTGCACTGGGCACGTGCGACTTTTCAACGAGGAAGCCCACCAGCTCCTGTAATACTGGAAGTGAACCCTCCAATATCTGTAAGGTCTAGGAATCTAGCAAGGAAGCATAATGGGAGTATTTTGGCCAGGCGTCAGGAGGTGACAATTACATTGGCACCTTTTCTACCAAGATATGTTAATAAAGCTATCGGCTTTCAAGTAAAAGTAATCTGGGAGGCCCTAAACTGATGACCCGTAAAGGCTTTTATTTTTTTTTTGTTTACAAACTCTTTATTGAGGTAAATCAGGCAAGCACAAATTGTACAAGCACCGAGAGGCAACCATTTCAAGGAACAGGATAAAGTAGTACACAAATACATCTCTCGTGTTACCTCTTAACAGACTAAACAGTAAACCATGTAATGAGGAAACAGAAAACCGTGAAAGAAAATCTATGTAAAGAAAAATGTAAGAGTAATAATGTGACTAGACCAGATTGCATCTGCGAGGTGTGATAAACCCATAAATGCTTTTAAAGCGTTACCCATGGGTAGATTTGGGTACGGTAGTTTTTTGCAATTTCATTGGTGAAGGCATTTTGGAGCATTTTCACTCATCACATTTTTTTTTTAATCTCCTGTTTATCTGTGGGTTATGTTAAGCCTTTGGTAATTTTCTACTGCAGAGGGCTTTAGGGGAGGAATGAATTATTTCTATACTAATGTGAATCATGTGTTTTCATCTTTCGATTGGGAAAGCGTGATCGTTTTATCTTTCTGAACTTCCCTTTTTATTCTTAAAATTCCCTTCTCGAAGGACTGGCCTAAAAGGTTTAGTTTTGTTAGAATATTTACACACATCTGAGTGGAAAGCATTGTTAAAGATTAGCCTGTTTTGGGTGTTGATTATGCCTGTCCAGCAGATTTGATACTCTAAGAACATAAATTCCTCTTTACGGTCACAGAAACTGGATTCCCTTAGATCAGGGCTCGTCAAAACCCAGGTGCCAGGTCGCAACGGCAACTGGAAATGGCATCCCGGCGCCTGGGCTACACTGTAGCAGCGGTCTGGATTCCTGTGCCGTGAGCCCCCCACCCAATGGGTGCGCGGACATAGTTTGGTCTGGCCACAATTGAGGCCGTGGCTTTGCAGCCTGCTGAAACGGGATTCATGCTAATTTCTGCAAACCAGCGCCCTCCTCTGGTGGGTGGTGCTGTGATGAGCCCGGCTTGCTCGCACTGGCCACCCACCTCCGACATCATCTTCCAAGTTTGACAGCTGGGATTGAGTTTGCAGGCTTGATCGGTCATCCGTTCCTTAACGCTGCTGTGGACATGGAGTGCCGCCTGTCAGTGCCCATCATTGCCACCTCAGTATTGCCTATCAGTGCCCATCATTGCCACCTCAGTGTTGCCTATCAGTGCCACCTCATCATCGGTGCCCATTAGTGCAGCCTATCAGAGTGCATCAGTAAAGAAGAAAAATAATTTATTTTTTTTAAAAATGATCTGTCTTTTTTTCCTCTTGGCATCGGGCATGAGCAATTTTTATTGCCCGATGCTCCGTACATGCAGTTCTGGGCGCTGGGCAGAGGATTTAAAAAACTGGCTCCTAACTTTTTCAGCTGGCTCCTAGATTCTAATCAAATTTGTCAATCCCTGCCTTAAATCAACCCTGTTTTAGAAGTTTTATTTTTTATCCATAGGTTAATTTTAGATCTAGTACCCAAATATTAAGAATGAACAAATGGCAATAAACCCGTGCTTTCAAAAATTATAAAAATGCAAAAACGGCTGACACCATTCACTGGTGGTGAATAACAACTTATGCAAAAGGTGTCGCGCTAAAGGATTGTCAAATAGTCTTTATCGGAAAATTTCAACCAAAAGAAGAAAAAAAAGTTGAATTCGTTTTAATAAAAATGGCGATAGAAAATCTTGTGAGAGATCCTCCACCGACAGGTATGCACACACTGACTCTTACCATCCAAGGTGGACCACTCGATACAGTGGTCAATTGTACTTGTTACAGAATCCAATCGGCTAAACGCCAAACATCATAACTCTTCCACTCTTAGACAGACTCCACTTCATAAAGACCTCAATGGACGTGAAGTTCCAACAAAGGCAAAGAAAAACGTCATTCTTGATGGATGGAAACTAGGGGTGCAACGGATCGTTGCCGATCCGTGATCCGTACGGATCACCCTCCGCGGATCGGCACACCCGCGATCCGCGGAGCACTTTTCGGGCCTCAGCCATAGGAAAGGCCCCGGCTTCGGCCTAGCTCCGGAGCGGCGGCCATCTTGGTACACCCGGAAGTGGCCGCTGTCTCGACAGGAAGTGACATTTCGTCGCCGCCATCTTGCTACACCCCACACTCCTGCACACTACAATAATGATAGAGTGAGAAGGGGGCAAGCGGACATCTTGTTACACCCACCGGAGTTTTAAATTTAAAAGCCATTTTCAACACAAAACTGAGCTTATATGCACAAATACTGTATTTATGCATATAAGCTCGGTTTTGTGTTGAAAATGGCTTTTAAATCTAAAACTCCGGTGGGTGTAACAAGATTTGTGTGTTTTTTTTTTTTTTTTTTTTTTTTTTTTTTTTATGCTGATCCGAGGATCGATCCGATCCGTGACTCTGATCCGAGGATCGATCCGATCCGTGAGATTTTTGATCCGTTGCACCCCTAATGGAAACATTTCCATTTTTACTATTGATGTACATGCAAGCTTTTATCCTACACATGGTGAGTGTATTTGCTGGGTTTTAGTAAATTGAATATGGAACATACTACACTATGAATTGTTTCTTTGCCTTTGTTGGAACTTCCCATCCATTGAGGTCTTTAAGAAGTTGAGTCTGTCTAAGCGTGGAAGAGTTCTGATGTTTGGCGTTTAGCTGATTGGCTTCTGTACCAAGTACAATTGACCACTGTATCGAGTGGTCCACCTTGGATGGTAAGAGGCACTGTGTGTGTACCTGTCTGTGGAGGGTCTCTCACAAGGTTTTCTATTTGGATTCCACACTAATTGGACTTTTTTTTTTTTTTTTGGTTGAACTTTTCTCATAAAGACGACTTGACAATCCTTTTGGGGCTGCACCTTTTGTAATAGGAAGAATGAGGTCCTTGGGGTGGATAATATCACCTCCAATCTTATTCTTTAATGTTCCTTTTATTTTAACCATGGGATATTTGCTAAAGATGTGTGGTGTATATCGGGATATCAACTTTGTGGATTGAGAATTATTACCTCAAAGGACATCTGGAGTATCGCATCATTTTCATCTCATTCATGAATCAATTGTATTATCAATCCTAATTGTTTTAACCACTTCACTTTAGCCCCAGAAGATTTTACCCTCTTCCTGACCAGAGCACTTTTTACAATTTGACACTGCGTCGCTTTGTCATTGCATGACAATTGCACAGTCATGCAATGCTGTACCCAAAAAAAATTTGTGTCCTTTTTTTCCCCACAAATAGAGCTTTCTTTTGGTGGTATTTGATCACCTCTGCGTTTTTTTTATTTTTTGTGCTTTATACAAAAAAAGTGGCAATATTGAAGAAAAAAAACAATTTTTTTTTTTTTTTTTTACTTTTTGCTATAATAAATATCCCCCAATTTTTTAAAAACAAATTTCTTCATCAGTTTTGGCCAATATGTATTATTTTTGGTAAAAAAATCGAAATAAGCGTATATTGGTTTGCGCAAAAGCTATAGCATTACAAACTGGGAAAGATTTATGGTGTTTTTATTTATTTATATATATTATTTATATATTTTTTTACTAGTAATGGTGGTAATCTGCGATTCCCCCCCCTTCGGTATTGCAACGGACTGATCGGAGAATTTTGACACATTTTTGGGACCATTGACATTTAAAGGGCGAACAGTGCTATATGGATAATAGATAATAAAGGATCCTGCGAGCAACCAATAACCAGATGCTAAAAAAAGTAAATAGATGACAGGGAAGCTGCTATGGTTAAACACGTCGCATAAATCGCGCAAGGATAAATAGATAAAATATAAATGCTGCGCTACCTGTAATTAGTGTGATACACACTCTATCAATGTAGAGATCAAAAAGCATACATAACTAATATATAAAAATTCCTTAAATAATAAATATGTACTGAATGACTAAAGAGGTGACAAGTGTAACTAATTAAATGGATAAAAAATATTAAAAATACAACTTAATCCAAAGTGCTCCTATGCAAAGTGGTGCTGTAAATTACTTCTACAGTACACAATTTGATCCGAAGTGCTCCTGTGCAAAGTAATGTGCAAAACATAAAAATATGTGAATTAATGAAAAAAGTGCTCATGTGCATTTGTGATCAACAATTATGTCGATGGCGATCCTGCCAGAAAAAGTCCATAAGTCTCAAACAGAGAATTTGTTCACAAATCACAGTCTCATGCATATACATATCTTATCCTTATTGAGTCCTTTTATATAGTGTGATGCCCTATATGTAAGTTCATTGGAAAAGTGTTTGAAGACTTTATAGTGGTGTCCCCCCCCCCCCCATTCCAATAGTGTCCATGAGGTCTGAAATTGTTTTGTTCTGCCACTGAAGAATCTTGTACATTTCACACTTCTGGGTGTATAGGATGCCGGGTCCTGGGCCCCTGCTGCAGTGTCTCCATCTGCTGCCCCCTTCCTTACTGCAGAATACAATGGGGGGGGGGGGACGGGGGACTGGTGGATGGAATCATAGAATGCAGTGGGGCATCAGTAGAGATGTAATATTTCCGAAAATTTTGAAGCCATGGGAAAACTTTTTTGGGGGGGGGGGGGAATTGAAAAAAACAATTCAGTGTGGAGTACTTTTACAAATTTGAAAGTCATTTTGTTACACAATCCCTTTAATACTTTTATATACACTGCATTTCAACTTCCCAATGTATTTTTTTGGGAGGCCGTGGTTTGTAACACTTCCATACTTAAAGATGATACTGGTGAATAAACACTTTGTGATGATCCAGAAGCAGCAGAAAGTGTTTCTGGAATGAGAACTCCTGCACTACTTGCACTTTACTGTCCTTCTCATTTTCTTCCATAAAGTATTTTCAGCGTCTTTAGGACACATCTGGCATGCAAGGATGTGTTTTGTCATACTTGTAGCATTTTGAAAATAATATTTCCAAACTCTAGATCAGTGGTTCTCAACCTGGGGGTCAAATAATGATTTTCCAGGGGTCACCGAATCCTGGGCTGTTCCTGAAGCCCACACCACTCTCCCAGCCTTTTTGTGGCTGCCCAGCAGGGCTGTCCCTGGAGCCTGTGGCCGCCCCACTCAGCCTCTTCACAGCCACCCATTCAGTTTACAGCATGGCTGGGGGGCAGAGACTAGAGGTCAGCTGACTGGTGAGGAATGTGAAGTGGGAGTAGCTGGAGGAGACCCTATATCCTGATTTCAGCATAGGTGTCACTGCTACGAGATACCACAAAGTCGGAGACACAGTGAGTAACACTACCTGTGATTATAGTTGCCGTTAAAAGTCTGCACTACAGTTAGTTCTCAGATCAGCAGATGACCTTGATCAAGAGCACCTAAATTCCCCCCACCAAGGAGTAAGAGAAGGAATAAAAATAGAGAATATATGGAAGGAAGAAGGAGAGAAAGAATGAGAGAACAAGAAAGACAGCTAGAGAGAGGGATGGGGAAAAAAGAACCAGAAATCAGGTTAGAGAGCGATTAAAGGGAAAGAAAGGAGAACAAAGAGAGAGAGTGGTACATCCTAAAATGTACCATAAGGGCTTTTAATACTGTACGAGTGGAAGGGACCCAGGGAGCGCTAAATGTCCGTGGGTTAAGGGCACAAATTACTTGTATTGCCTTGGGTGCTGACAACCCACGCTACGAAAATAATTTTATATTTAGGGGTCCCTACAACTTGGGAAATTTTATCAAGGGGTCACCGGCACTAGTGGTTGAGAACCACTGCTTTAGATGCTGGTCTCACCATTTTACTGAGAAGAGGAAAAGAAAAACCTGACCAGACTATAGGGAAACCTGATGCTGTGATGGTGGAGAACATTAATAGGAATCATTTAAAGGTTCAATAAGTTAAATTAATTTGTCAGACAAATTTACCCTCTTGCCTGTCAAATAAGGCCTGGGAGGAAAGAAGCTATCATCTACTGCAGGAGTCCTCAACCCCGGGCCGTGGACTGGTGCCGCTCCGTGGGCGGCAGGCGAGCTTGACAGCACAACCTGCACTGCCACCCTTCCACCACCAGAAGGTACCCACACCCCTTCTAGCACCACTACTCTCTTCTGTCTCTGTGGTCATCCTACCTACAGGGAGGAAGGGGGGAGGAGAGACAGGCCTGCAGGTGACAGCCCCCCCCCCCCTCCAGGTGACAGTCTACACACACCTCTTCCCTGGGGGGGGCAGGCGGTTGGGGGAAGCTTTTTCCCAATGTTTCCGTGGGTTTTTTTTTTTTTTTTTTTCCCAGGCCTTCCCATCTCTAGGCATCAGACATACTCATAAAAGTTACTCCAACGGTTGCTTTTTTTTAATTGCTCTTCTCATAAAGTTAAATTTGTAAATGGTATCTGCTGCGGTTATTGAAATGTTTGCTTTTTGCATTGCAGTTTGTAAATATTCAGATTTTCCATACTTTGTGGTGTTCGATTATTGTTGCAGGTCCCGTTCACATTTTATATATCATCACTGAATTTTGAATGTGGGATAACGAACACAAGATCTTTTGTCTTTGCAGTGATGACTGGGAGGATGTGCAGTATCAGGACACTGACTCTGATGTTCCGGAGCACAGAGAGAACCGTGTCAAGGTGAAATGGACCCTGGAGGAGGTAGGTGCCACACCCCACACTCTTCAAATATAATTCACAGGTATGATCTAACAGATACCTCCCTTCCCAATTCCCTCTCCAGTCTCCATTGCAGTTATCTGAGAAGGTGTTTTTCCAAAACCACCTAATGCCTGCTGTTCTTTCAGTGCCAGACTTTGAGTTCTCTTTCCAAGGCGATGCTTGGAATGAGATTAAAAAAGGTCTTCCTGGCCAGGAGAACTATGGCTTGGTGAGCAAGGAGAAAGATGTGTTTTCCCAAGAACAAGGGCAAGGTGGCTACAGTAGTGGAAAGCCAAAAATATTAACCCCAAAAAAGACAGAAGCCTCCTTGCCAAGGCCTCTCCCTTCCCAGCACTGACTTGGCAGCTAGTCAGCCTTCTAGTCTCCAGTGTTAATATTGACGTCAAATTTTGATTTAGTTTTAGTCACCTAAATCTAATGAGTTTAGTTAAATTGTAATGCATTATTTAGGTATTTCTCTAGAATTGCCACTCATTATATACTCTTGGAGTAAAAATCTAATAACGTTATTATTTATGGTATTCTGATCTGAACATGCATTACAAACACAGATTTAGCCGTTAATATATAACATCTTTATAAATAAAACTAAATTTCATATACACAAATATTGCTTTTTTGACAAACAAGTGCAACTTTAAAATATAAAAAAAACCTATTGGCTGTAATGCCATTGGACATATTCTCTAATATATTACCGCTTGTTTGCGGGGAGGAGAGTGAGTACCTATTTTTGACAGTCCCCACTTCTGGGAGGTCCCCAAGAAGTCCCCCCCCCCGTCCCCCCCCCCCCCCCGCCGCCAGGCCTTTCACAAAGCGATGTGCGCTTTGCGCATGTGCAGTAAGGAACCAGCTGTGAAGCTGCAAGGCTCCACTGACAGTTTCCCTTTAGAAGAGGGGTGCCCAACCTTTTGAGGAGTGAGGGCGACTTGGTAACTGGTCGCGGGCCACAATGAGCAGAGCGGGCAGATGACGGATCCGTGTCCACTCTGCATATGCAGACATGGACACAGCCCTCTCTACTCTACGGGCCCTCTGATCTGCCCAGACAGAAGGGGACGGATCCCCTTCTGTTTTTTTTTTTTTTTAAGTGGATCGGATTGGAGATGGGTGGATGTAAACGGACACATGTTAAGGTTAGATCCGACGCTCTATAGAGGTGAATGGAGGGTCCGATTGGGTCAACCTGAAAGACTAACTCGATTGGACTGATCTGGTGAAAGGAGCCTAAGGCTGCTTTCACACTGATGCACTGCGGTTTACCTGCACCTCCTTTTAATTTTTTTTTGACCGGGGGGAGGGGGGGGGGGGCTGGAGCTCCGCTTTAAGTATTAAGAAAGAAAAAAAGAAAAGCCTTAGTCCTAATTTTATTTATTTATTTTTTTTTATCAGCAGCTTAGTAGATGCCCCCTACTTATGTGGTAGTGCAGTGTTAATTTTGATGTAAATTTTTTTAATTTTGTTTGTTAGTCTTTTGACTAAAATGCCATTTTAGTCTGTCGTATTTTACTCAACTTCTGCTGTGAACATTGAGGATTCATTTGTTCACAGTGCATTCTCTGGATGAGGTGGTGAGACTGACGTCAACACTCCACCTCATTCAATCAGTCAGAACGCGTTGCATCCATTGAGAAAATGTAAAGCGATTCCTAAATGGCACCCATGCAGAGCAGTGACCTGTGTTCACAATGCAGCAAGACAGCCGCTTGGCACGAGACCCAGAAGCAAGTGGGGATCACCGGAGTAGCAGTGTCTACAATAGTGACTTCCAGCTTCTAAAGGAATTCACATGTATATCTGCATAGTTACTTTGATCCTAGATGGACCAATTTAACGATGTGAAAATGCCATACCTGAAATTCTTTACATTTTAAAGCTATTGCAGATAAACTTTTTGAAAAATCTAAGTTTTCTTCCTGTTATTTTTGTAGGATGAGACACTAAAAAGCTTGGTGAGAACGTATGGACAGGGAGAATGGAAGACAATAGCCACTCATATGGTTGTAAGTAGAATGCTTTTTTGTCTGCTTAGCAAAAATAACATTACAGAAAGCTGTTAAGGATCACAAACTGGAATTGCCTCTATATGAACATCCTCTGGGTCCTCGCCTTATCTCATCCAGTGTAGCCTCTCTGCTGTGTCTCAAATGAAGCCAGGACAAAATAGCTGACACAAATTTTGTTCAGTGTTTGCCCAGGACACTTTCTCCAGACTGGGCCCATATGGTCAAGACACTTTCTCCAGACTGGGCCCATATGGTCAGGACACTTTCTCCAGACTGGGCCCATATGGTCAAGACACTTTCTCCAGACTGGGCCCATATGGTCAAGACACTTTCTCCAGACTGGGCCCATATGGTCAAGACACTTTCTCCAGACTGGGCACATATGGTCAGGACACTTTCTCCAGACTGGGCACATATGGTCAGGACACTTTCTCCAGACTGGGCACATATGGTCAGGACACTTTCTCCAGACTGGGCACATATGGTCAGGACACTTTCTCCAGACTGGGCCCATATGGTCAGGACACTTTCTCCAGACTGGGCACATATGGTCAATCATGCTGAATGCATGGAGTGGTAGTGGGGCTTCTGTCAAAAGTGGGCTCTTTGCCATACACTAGCTGTGTGCACAGGATTTGGCTACTGCCCAGCAAGCTCAATTCTATTCTGTTTTTTGTAGTGTAAGGCTCCTTTCACACTTATGCGACTTGTCCCATGATTTTGTACTGCAAAATTGTATGACGAGTCATTCTCCATGATTTTCAATGACTACCATTCATACTGGCACGACTTTAAGTCGTGCCGACTTCAAAATAGTTCCTGCACTACTTTTGTCCAACTTCCGTGCGAGTTGATGTCCATAGACCTCAATGTTAAACCCTCAAGTAGCATGCAAATCGTACCTGAACAATATAGACACGATTTCAGTACGACTTTGTAAGCACAAGCTGTGCTTACAGGAATGGCAGGAAAAGGAATTGCCTCACACCATGTATGTTTTCATTGGCTAATGCCAAAGTTGTGGCAAAGTCATACAAAGTAGTACTGATCCCAAATCGCGGCAAAATCGCGTGACTTTGAAGTCACATAAGTGTGAAAGGGGCCTTTTAAAGGGCTAGAATGAGAAGATTGAAATCCCCATTGAAGAGATTTTCCTGTACTTCCTGCATAGGAACTGCGACAGGGAGGGAGCAAAATCTTGGAACTCATAAAACTATAAGCTTCGGTTTTTGATTCCTATAATGTCTAAGGTTGTCTTTCTCATGTTTTTGTGAGATCCCCAAAATGGGGGGGGGGGGGGGTTACTCTAACATTCCCCATTCTACCAAGAGCTAAACCTGGGAGAACTGAGAATGGACTTTAACATAGGTTTTATGGGATTTAAAGCGGAACTAAAGCCTCAAATATTTTACTGCCATGGAAGTGGCCATCTTGGCCTCTCTTTGATCTGCAGTTACCTTGGTGCTACACTTGAGGTCAGTTTTGTGCATAGTCTCACTTTAAGGTAGGTTATTAGGCTATTATGCTAGCAGTGAAAATACAATTTAGAAAATTGCCAAAAAAAAAAAAACCTGCCCCAATATGGAAAACCCACTCAACTAGGGGGTTATCTATCAGTATAATGTGTATCAGTATAATGTGAGTTTTCTCCTTCCCTTTTTATTATCCAGAACCGAACTGAACAGCAGTGTCAGCACAGGTGGCAACGTGTACTTCACCCTGATCTAGTCAAAGGCCCATGGACCAAGGAGGAGGATGAAAAGGTGCGCGAGTACATGATTTTAAAGGATCTAAATAAAATATTGAAAGGTGTTTCATTTGCAGCCAAACGGCTAATTAAATATGATCATCTAATGTTATACTACTTTTTTTTTTTTTGACTGTGTTTTTACCGCTGCAGCTCTGGAAGGTTTTGCCCCCTTCCTGACTAGGCCGTTTTTTGTGATACAGCACTGCGTTACTTTAACTGACAATTGTGCGCCGCTGTACCCAAATAAAATCTTTTGTCCTTTTTTTTTTTTTTTCTCACAAATAGAGCTTTCTATGTACGTGATCTAGCGCAGAGTGGCTGCCCTGCTGCAGTAAATGTACAGTGGGCGGTCTGCAACTGGTTAAGGCAGTGCCACTTGCAAAAAGAGGACATGCAAACTTTGTGGGACAGACAGTTTTGTGCTGGTTGTCCACAGCTGTCAACCCCACCAATCGGCTACTTCAAAACCGGTTTTGATGCTACAGAGATACCAAGGGCTGTTTTGGGCTTTTTTTTTTTTTTTACTAGTAATGGCTGTAGTGTGTTTATCTTGATTGACATTGCGGCGGACAGATCGGACACTATTTTGGGACCACTGATATTTATACAGAAAATGATGCCATAAATCAATAACCTATTTTGTAGGCGCTATAACTTTTGCGCAAACCAATCAATATACGCTTATTGCAATTTTATTAATTTTTTTCCAAAAATATTTAGAAGAGTACATATCGGCTTTTTTTTTTTTTTTTTTTTTTTTAAATTGGGGATATTTATTATAGTAAAAAAATATTGTGTTTATTTTTTTTTTCAAAATTGTCGCTTTTTTTATTTATAGCGCAAAAAATAAAAACAGCAGAGGTGATCAAATACCACCAAAAGAGAGCTCTATTTGTGGGGAAAAAAAATTATTCATTTAGGTACAGTGTTACATGACTGCACAATTGTCATTCAAAATGTTACAGCGCTGAAAATTGGCCTGGGCAAGAAGGGGGTGAGAATGCCCGTTATTGAAGTGGTTAACATGAGAGAGTATCTTGCAAGTTTTTGTTTCTTTAAACCTGATAATACCCAATGCAAGCCTGCCTTCTTTTTAGTTCCACCCATTTTATTTTCCTGTGGTCTCAACTTAAGGTTTTACAGAGCAAGAACTAATGCTTTGTTTACTTAGTCTGAGACTCAATCAATCTTTGAGGGCCGGTTCAGACTAGCGCGATGCCAGACATTGCATGTGATTCACCCCACATTGCTGTGAAGATCACATGCAATGTCTGTGCAATGCTAATTCAGCCATTTAAACTGGCTGAATTTGTATTGCATTCAGACCAAACTCATGCAGGACCCTTTTTTATGTCTGCACCAGAATCGAGTCGCATGGGCGTTACACGCCGCAATCAGTTCTCATGAACAGCTTTGCGAATGTAGATGCAATGCGGATTTATAGCAAATTCACTGTGAATTCGCACTGCATCTAGCGTGAACCGGGCCTAAAGCATAAGGTTAACAAAGAAAATATTAAAGCATATCAAACTCCATCCCTCTGCCACTCCTATATTTTATTTTTCTTTAAACCCCCCCTATCCATAAATTTTTAAATCTGCATCCTTTAGGCTGCTATGTTGATTTCACTGAGTCTTCTTTTTCTTCTGAGACACTGGGTGGTTTCTCCTGGACTGAGTTCCCAGGCTGTGTGATGTGCTGCCTCCAGGAGGTGTGTCTATTAGCTTGGCCTCACATAGGAGGTAAATTGGTTGAATGATGCAGTCCTTCCAGCGATGTGTGGGTGTTTGTTTTTTTGTTTTTTAGATTGACGAAGCAACATATTAAAAAGTTTTACTTTAATAGTATATATGTTCCACCCTCTATACAGCTTAAAGTGTTACTGAACCCAGGACCCTGCAGTCACTATATCTGGTCTCCCACAGTACACAGAACATGGAAATGCAATTATTTTAGTAAATACAAACCACCAAATACCTTTTCACATCAGCAGTCTTGTGACTTCTATCGGTGTCCGGCCAAGCACTGGTTAACGCTTGTAGGAGGAGTTTTTTGACTAACCAATGAAACTGCAAAACCCCTGGCCCTCTGTCTGGACAGTGCTGATTGGCCCTGTGCTGATCACATGCATCCTCCCAAGGAAAAAAAATAAACCTCTAGCAGTACACACCAAACTGAGCATGTGCAGCCTGACTCAATAGACTTTGTTTTCAGAAAATTATTAGGAGTCAGTGGAAGAAGGGAAGGATCAGAGAAGACAGGATCAAACAGCCTTTTTACACAATGTGGAGGATTAACCCCATCCACAGTGAGTATAACAAGCATGCAGTGCTGCATATACAGATTGATTTTACTGTTGTGGGTTCGGTAACACTTTAAGTAGTCATGTGCCTGTGCCATAAAGGCACATAAAGACCTTACTGCAGTAAATATATGAAAAAAAACTAACTTTTTGGATTAATTCACATAATTTGTGTTGGAATGCACTGGTCAGTGTAGCAAAGACAAGGCAATATGTCTTACTTTCTTTAGTGTCAATTCACATCACTGCCTTGCAGTGATGTGTGCTAAAAAAAACAGTACTGCATGCAGTACTTTTTTCCGTTTAGCGGGCTGCCATGGAAATCGCAGCATCCCAATACCACTATGTGAATAGAACCTAATGAAAAAAAAATAAATCTGCGATGCTCCAAGATTGGCGTTTCAGCATGGTGTCCTCACTGCACACACCAGCATTCACTGTTAACCTATATACATTCTTTGCAAACTTGATAATGTTTCTTTGATCTGTGATTGTTAAAAGCTATGTTCCAACTCCAGGTGATAGAGCTGGTGAAGAAATATGGAACTAAACACTGGACTCTGATTGCCAAGCAGTTGAAGGGCAGGATGGGTAAGCAGTGCCGTGAGCGCTGGCACAACCATCTTAACCCAGAAGTGAAGAAGTCCTCCTGGACAGAAGAGGAGGATCGCATTATCTGTCAGGCGCATAAACTGCTGGGAAACCGTTGGGCAGAAATAGCAAAGCTGCTTCCTGGAAGGTTAGTGTTGTGTTTCCACATAGAGCGGATGGACAGATTAAAACTTAAATGGCCCTTTAAAAAATAAAAATCATGCATCTAAAAATCAAACTCCTCCAATTGTTTGTAGTGTCCAGACCTGAGTTTGGAACGATGAGATTAACGTTTTATAGGTCACAGATGGTATGACCAAATAAGAACTGTTATTTTATAAATCAAAGTGCCACGCTAAATACTGATGAACGTGTAAATTAATAGTAACTTGGTGTGCCAATATGTTTACAAAGATGCGTGTATATAACAGCAATGGTAAAGGCTCAAAATTTGCATATTGTAAAATGTAAAAAACGGAGCATTGGGCTACCCATTAAAAAAGAAAAAAATGGGATGATTCGCGCTATATAAATGGTGAATGTGTGGCCAAATGGTCACACCGACAGTGAATGCATAAACCAAAAGTGCAATAATATATCACAATCAGTGCAAGCAAATATATAAAAAATAAAGTCCAAGCAAAATAAATGTGTTAGAAGATCATTGTGAATGATAAAAAAGTGTCCATAAAAAAGCACCCAAAAAGAAAAAGAGTAAAATAGCATTCACGGGTCTTTCAACCACATGGAGCCTCAGATGTGTGGGACCGCCACCAACAATAAGAGCCTGGCCGCTTACCAGAACCCCATGACCCCCCCCCGTTACAGAGGGTCCAAAAGGGCTTATGAGATCCTAGTAGTCCGGATTTCCCAGGAGCGAAGATGGAAATAGAAACTGGAAAAGGGCATCAAATGCTGGGATGGAGATGAATGGGTCCACAGGAAGGGGGCTCAGCCCTCAGCAAAGTGATGTCATCATAGGAGAAAAGAAAGGGAGGGCTCCCATAGTGTAAATCAGATAACGATTTATTGTAAAAAAATGTGTAAACACTCACATGTAAGTAAGACAATCAGCATCACGAATGGAAGAACAGACTGTGGCACCGGCCGGATGACCACAGATAGCTCGTCCTGTTAGATGTACAGCGACAGTGGGAGGTGGCGCGATGATACCGCTCAGCATCATCGCGCCACCTCCCACTGTCGCTGTACATCTAACAGGACGAGCTATCTGTGGTCATCCGGCCGGTGCCACAGTCTGTTCTTCCATTGATGATGCTGATTGTCTTACTTACATGTGAGTGTTTACACATTTTTTTACAATAAATCGTTATCTGATTTACACTATGGGAGCCCTCCCTTTCTTTTCTCCTATGATGACATCACTTTGCTGAGGGCTGAGCCCCCTTCCTGTGGACCCATTCATCTCCATCCCAGCATTTGATGCCCTTTTCCAGTTTCTATTTCCATCTTCGCTCCTGGGAAATCCGGACTACTAGGATCTCATAAGCCCTTTTGGACCCTCTGTAACGGGGGGGGGGTCATGGGGTTCTGGTAAGCGGCCAGGCTCTTATTGTTGGTGGCGGTCCCACACATCTGAGGCTCCATGTGGTTGAAAGACCCGTGAATGCTATTTTACTCTTTTTCTTTTTGGGTGCTTTTTTATGGACACTTTTTTATCATTCACAATGATCTTCTAACACATTTATTTTGCTTGGACTTTATTTTTTATATATTTGCTTGCACTGATTGTGATATATTATTGCACTTTTGGTTTATGCATTCACTGTCGGTGTGACCATTTGGCCACACATTCACCATTTATATAGCGCGAATCATCCCATTTTTTCTTGTTTATGCTATGTGTTTGTGTCACATTTTAGATATCGCTGCTTTGTTACCATATTTTAGACACTTTGAAGCGCAATTATTTTTCCCCCCTTTTTTTTCTACCCATTAAAAAACCTGGTACAGAGAAGTCAGCAGATCGCTTTAGTTATCTGACAACTGTTTTTTTTTTTTTTTTTTTTAAATGGGCAGTGTTGCAAAGACAAGGCAATATGCCTTATTTTCTTCTTCTTTTACCATTGCTGTTATAGCAAGTGCTATAGTATATAGGCTACCTGTGCACCACCTGTTTATGGTGCAATCTTTTAGATCTTCTTTTTTGCTGCCTTTTGTGGGGTTTGGCATAGATTTGTTTCCAAAAAAATATATGGGCAGGCTCTGATCTTGACTCCTCCAAAATCAAAATTTTTGTGCTCCGTATAAAGGAGGACAAGTTTGCTTTTTCTTGAAGCGGAGGTTCACACAAAAATTGAACCTCCGCTTTTTGGAACCCTCCCCCCTCCGGTGTCACATTTGGCACCTTTCAGGGGGGAGGGTGGTGCAGATACTTGTCTAATACAGGTTTTTGCACTCACTTCCGGGCATAGACTCCCACGGGAGTCTACGCCACTTCCCGTCCCCCCGCGCTGTCTGCTGGGACACACACGGGTCCCAGAGACAGCAGGGACCGTTCTGATTGCGCAGCGCGACTTGCGCATTCGCGCTGTAGGGAACCGGGAAGTGAAGCCTCAAGGTTTCATTTCCTGATTCTCTCACAGAAGATGGTGGCGGCAGCCCTCGAGAGCCGAGCAACGGTTCGGCCTCGGGTGCCAACATCGCTGGACCCTGAGACAGGTAGGTGTCCTTATTTTTTAAAGTCAGAAGCTGCAGTATTTGTAGCTGCTGACCTTTACATATTTTTTTTTTCGCAGGCTCCCTCTTTAAATGCAGATTTTATTTATTTATTTATTTTTTTTACATTTTTTTTTATTCGATGTCTGTAAAGCATTGCACCCACAATCAGCAGATCACGGGTGCAATTTCAGGCTCCTGTAGACTGTGTAGTTGTGTGCCCGTACCTCAGGCAGTTACTGAATGACATGGAGCATCAATGAACTACCTAGTGCGCTCATCAGCGCTGATGGTAATTGTAGTTCCCCCATTCACAGTACTCTGTGAATGAATGACGTGACTGGGTGGGCTAAGCCCTGCATGGCTGCATTTTTGTAAAATTGACAGCGAGTGCGGGAAGATGATTTCTGGCCCCATGTCGTCACATTTAGAAAGGGGGATCAGGGTGGAACATGTAACCTGTTCCCAAAGGTGAACTTATCCTTTTTAAGGTAATGTTTCCTGGCAGCTGTTACAAAGTACTTTGCACACTTTTAAGGATCGCACTCATTTTTTTTCTCTCTATGCACAGAACGGACAATGCAGTGAAGAATCATTGGAACTCCACCATCAAGAGGAAAGTGGAGACAGCCGGGTACATGAATGGACAGAAGAGCAGTGTCACGGGTGATCAGGAGGAGCGGGATGACTCTACCTCTCAGACTGTTGTGGAGAAGGTACAAACTCAATCAACATACCGTTCTTAGTAGATGTCCACTACTGAGAATTTTTATGTACATTTATTTAATGTGAGTGTGTGGGTATACAGACATGTAAAATATAAATTAAATATATATTTTCTCACTTAAGTTAATACCATTTTCTTTTTTTTTCTTTTTTTGTTTTGCTAATTGCAGAGTGATCTATGTTTGGTACCCCAGGATAAGGCAGATGTAATAGAGCCTGTCGCCTCCTCTGATATAATAGAAGTAAATATAACTGAAGTTAAGTCAGAGGTGCATAGCGAAGGTGAAGAGGAAGATAGTGCTGGATCCAGCCCCTCATCTGCTGTCGCTTCTGTGAGCTCAGGGCCAGAGAAGTGGATGGTGGAGTATGTCAACTACCTAGTGCCAAACAATGACATGATTGAATCTGTAAGTATCCTTATACAAATCTTGGTTTTCTTCTATATTTAAGATAGAGAAATAGCACTTTACCATTCCTTATAAGTAATTATTCATTAAAATGGTTTGGCTTCTACAATGTGTGCAAACAAGAAATAGAGATAATTGTCATTTTCTGTATAGGAGTTAAAATATGATAGGTGATAGTGGACTATAGGGTCTCAAACAAGGGTCAGAAGTGGACTTGATGGTTTTTGAACAGAAGAAATCCTTAATTTCATTTTATAAATAAGGTGTCTAGAGCGATTTAGCAAACAGCGCAATACATTCAGATGCAG
The DNA here is from genome assembly GCF_042186555.1 of Aquarana catesbeiana. Taxonomy (NCBI): domain Eukaryota; kingdom Metazoa; phylum Chordata; class Amphibia; order Anura; family Ranidae; genus Aquarana; species Aquarana catesbeiana. The sequence goes on along the minus strand of NC_133335.1, from coordinate 201,754,095 downwards.
CATACAAGTGAGAAATGGGTGTGTGTGTATGTATGTATATACTTATTTGCAATAACAAATGACATGGTCAGCATGTATGTAGATAGTAGGACTGCGTGATTGGGTCACATGCCAATATCAACCAATCAAGATTGTGCTTGCTGTGGCTACATGGTAACAAGCCTGTTGTGACAACAGTGTGCATGCAGGAAGGTTAAAGCTGAAAGAGGAAGTAAAGACAGCCGCCGCCTCTTTTTTTTTGTTTTTGACCTGCAAAGTAAAGGCATAATGTGCTAGTATGTATTCCATACTAGCACATTATGTAAAACTTGGCTGCAAACGTGGCTCTTATCATCCCAGCTGGATGCCGCTTCCATCTGGGTCCACAGACTCCGACTGTGTGACTGGCCGGAGCCACGTGACATTACTCCCGCGCATGTATGCAGGAGCTGCCGGTCATGGCATACGGCTCTGCAGTAAAGGCACAGGCGGCCGTTCCTTCAGAGCGCATGCGCCAATGACGTCATCGGCGCAGTATACAGTAAGCATCTCCTAAAAGGTTCAAGTTTAGCCGCCACAGTAAATGGCACGGCTGGGCGAAACAATGTTACCTTACGTCGCTTCGCCTTTTGGCCACTAGGGGCGCACGCCCCCACAGCATGTGCCTGGAGCCGATGCGAGTGACCTGCCGGCGCGATGACCGCCGGGCATCCGCTATAGCTTGTGACAGAGCGAGAACCGGGTTCTGTGTGTGTCTTTCAGGGCAGTAGAGACAGTGTGTGTTCAATCTCTCTCTCCTCCTAGACAGTCCCATCCCCCCTACAGTTAGAACACACCTAGGGAACACAGGTAACCCCCTAGTGTTAACCCCTTCCCTGCCAGTGACATTTATACAGTAATTGGTGCATTTTTATAGCACTGATCGCTGTATAATTGTCAATGGTCCCAAAAATGTGTCAAAAGTATCCAATTTGTCTGCCGCAATATCGCAGTCCCGTTTAAAAATTGCAGATCGCCGCCATTACTAGTAAAAAAAAAAAATAAAAATAAATAAAAATGCCATAAATCTATCCCCTATTTTGTAGACGCTATAACTTTTGCGCAAACCAATCAATATACGCTTATTGCGAGTTTATTTTTTTTGAGAAAAAAAATTAATAAAAAATGTAGAATACATATTGGCCTAAACTTAAAAAAAAGTTTTTTTGATAAAAAAATGTGGGATATTTATTATAGCAAAAAGTAAAAGATTGTGTTTTTTCCAAATTGTCGCTCTTTTGTTTATAGCGCAAAAAATAAAAACCGCAGAGGCGATCAAATACCACCAAAAAAAAGCTCTATTTGTGGGCAAAAAAGATGTCAATTTTGTTTGGGTACAACGTTGCACGACTGCTGTATGTGACTCTGCAGCTGAGACCAAAAGCTCTGGCGTAGGAGCAGTGGAATTCGAGACGACTGTACTACCAGCACTCAGTAAAATCTCAATTGTAAATTAAAGAGATAAGTGAACGAGATGCCATGCACATCGTTGGACTTAACCCATAGTAATCCAGCACATTTTACAAAGTGGCTGAATTGCTGTAATTGAGCTTTAAAGTCCTATAAGAGACTATTCATAACAATTTTGGTAGTACTGCATTTAGGCTTTGTCTCCATGACCATTTTTACTAACTGTCCTGGGACTATGGCTAGTGTAGTAGCTGTACATATGCAGATTCTTTTGACTCCTGAATACTGATAACTGATATTTTTGTTTGGAGAAATCGGTTAGCTAGCTTTGCATGTTTCCAGGCATTACTTGCAAATATATCCTGATGTATTCACACTTAAGCTTTTTTTTTTTTTTGTCACAGGTATTTCTTTTTTAGCATTTGTACAGGCAGTTCTGCATCTAAGCCTCCTGTGTGTAGCAGCCCCCGTAATACTGGAGGTTCATCTAGATCCAGCGATTGTTGCAGGAGTGCCTCGCCTACCCGGGACTCCCCTCATTGGCTGAGACAGCAGCACAGCGCCTTTGGTTCTGGCTGCTGTTTATCAGCCAGCCAATGAGTGAAAGGGGGCGGGCCGGGCCACGGCTCCGTGTCTGAATGGACAAAGGAAGCTGTGACTTGGCTCGGGTGCCCCCATAGCAAGCTGCTTGCTGTGGGGTCACTCCAATGGGATGGAGGGGACAGGAGAGCAGACAAACAAAATGGGGGGCACACCCTAAAAGATGCATTAAAGATAGTGCAGCCATAGCAAGGACAGGGGACAGGAGAAGCAGACAAGGGACCTGAGAAGGAGGATCCGGGAGGATCCGGGCTGCTCTGTGCAAAACCACTACACAGAGCAGATGAGTATAACTGGTTTATTTTTAACTAAAAAAAGAGACCTTCGTATCACTTTAAAGCTTGTAGCTTTAAGTGACAGGTGTGGGCCTTTGTTATATTTAGCCAGAGATGTAATCACCTTCCATAGGTATTAATGTACTAATTGTGTTTGCCCTGCATGGCCGTGTTAAGTGGCTTGGTTATGCCACCGAGTTTTATACCTTTTTAACAAAACTTCAATAAAAAGAATTTTCAAAAAAAATTAAGTGATGTGTGTGAACAGGCACAATTGTAAACCATGAGATTTTGGATGTTCAATAATTTCCCTTTGGGATTAATAAAGTAATCTGAATTGAGTGTTTGTGGAGCTTCAAGCTTTTTGGAGAATTCTCTTCACTAATGCCAGCCTATTGGGTTGGAGAGGATTTCCGGGCATCTTGTGTTGGGAGGGGGACTGAGGCTCGATTCACACAGGGGCAACACGACTTCAGCGCGACTTTGTACCGCGGCTTCAGCGCGACTTCAGCGCGACTTCAGCAAATTACAAGGCGACTTGAAGTCGCCTCCATGACAGGCGACTTCGGCTGTGGCCAATCACAGGGCAATCAGCTCTCTGGGAGGGAGGGGGGGAGGGAGGGGTTTTCCCTGCAAAGTCGCTTGACTTTACAGAGAGATCCGACTTGGAGGCGACTTCCATTGATTTCTATGGTACAGGTCGCCTACCAAGTCGGATCAAAGTAGTACAGGGAGTACGCTCTGAAGTCGGAGCGACTTCAGTAGTGTCTATTAAGATGCTAGTGTTCACTCCCATTGAATCTATTTCTGGGGCTACTTGGGGCGACTTGAGGGCGTACAAGTCGGATCCCAAGTCGCCCCAGTGTGAACTGACCCTTAGTGCCGGTTCACACAGGGGCGGCACGACTTGCAGGTCGCCTCAGCGAGGCGACCTGCAAACGACTTCCGAGGCGACTTGCAAAACGACTTCTGTATAGAAGTCTATGCAAGTCGCCCCAAGTCGCCCCCAAAGTAGTACAGGAACCTTTTTCTAAGTCGGAGCGACTTGCGTCGCTCCTATTAGAACGGTTCCGTAGCACAGAACGGGAGGCGACTTGTCAGGCGACTAGGTCGCCTGACAAGTCGCCCCTATGTGAACCGAGCCTTAGTGTTTGTCAGTCTTTTCAACATCTTAGAACTATGCCTTCAGGGAGGAACCAGAACTCTGGCCATAGCAAAAGAGGTAGATTGTGTTCTATCCTGGACAGAACTTTACATTCCTGCCTTGTTCGCTGTGTGCATTCCAAGCATTGACACTGAAATATGGTGAGATCCTCAGTAGGGGTTGATCGATATCATTTTTTTAGGGCAGATACCGATTTTTTAGCCGCCTTTCAGGCCGATAGCTGATATTCTGTACAGTTAAAGTTTTGAAAAACCAACACCATTTTCTACACAAATCTGGTATAAACTGAACATGTTAATGTTTATTAAAACTTTAAACATTAAGGGCTCATTCTGCACACCATACCTGCATGAAAACTGATGGGAAAACCGCATAGATTTCACTTGCAGAGACATCAGTTTTGCGTACGTTTTTATGCATGTTGACACATCAGTTTTTTCAATGCGCGTCATTTATGTACCCTGTATTCACACCAATGTTAATGTCATGTCAGTTTTTTTTTTTCCTGTGCAGATAACTGAATGCACGTTGTGGTGTGAACAGGGAACATAGAGAAAACTAGAGAATGAGAGAACCATTAACCACTAAAAACGTGCTCACTTGGTAGAGGGGATGGAGGAGAACATATAGCATGAGAAGCAAGTCTTTTGTAGTGTGCCACATATTTTTCTTTCCACCACTGAAGAGAATCACGACTTCTGTCAATTACTGGTTCCTTCAAATAGAGCTGAAGTTCATCATCCAGGCTGATTATTGATGCAGATTTAGAAGAATCCTCCGCATGAGGCTCCAATAAAATGCTGAACATGACATCAATTCGACCACGATGAAGATTCTGCTCTGCCCGTTGTCTTTTTGGTTGTCTGTTTTTTGCAGCATCTTGCTCTTCCACATTAGTAACATACTCTTCCTGGCTTGACCTTTCTGCAGGTACCTCCTGTTGAATATCTTCTGTCGGCCATTGTTTTGCCTTGGCCAATACATCACTGTAGGTGAGGATGAAAGAAAGATACAAGTCCATAAAGTCCAACCTGTGTGTGTGCTTTTATGTTGGTAACATAAAATCATCAGAAAAGAGCATGATTCTTGTTTCGAGGATCCAAAAGACATGCCAGCACCACATTTTTATTCTCTTCATGCCTTTCAAAGTGTTTGAGGCTGTCCCTTCATGACCTGCCTGAATGTTTTAATTCCACTTGTGTTGGGTCCCTCATTCTCTTGAAGCATCTTTAGCACTCTAACACATGGGATGACAGATGATACAGATGAGTCGTAATGAGTCGCCTCTAGTGTCACTTCCTCTATAGGGAAGAGGGTCTCAATGACATTGGCTATAATGTCCCATGGATCAGCAGTAGGAAAAGAACATCCTGCATATTCACCTGAATATATGCCAAGAGCTCGCTTCTGTTCCAACATTCTTTGCGGCACGTGAAGTGTTGAGTTCCATCGTTTTGGAACAGCCTGAATCAAGTTGTTTTTGGGTAGGTCAAGGTCTTCCTGAATGCACCTCAGTCGCTGCTTGGCAAGGATTGAATGGTGGAAATGACCTGCGCACCTCTTCAGCGTGCCAATTTATAGCTATCAAAGCTCTCTGGCTTTTCAGACCATCATTTACCACAAGTTGCAGGGTGTGTGCCGTGCAACTAAGGTCTGACACTTCAGCAAGCCTCATTCCTTTCACCATGTTTGCTCCGCTGTCTTGAAGCACAAGCATCACTTGGTCTTTGTTCCCCAGTCTTCAAGCATGCCTAGAAACATTTCTTTAATATACTCCCCAGTGTGGGATCCTTGCATCACTTTTATATTAAACACCAACTGCCTTTTTGTCTATCCGCTATCCATGAAGTGGCATGTAAGACTCATTAGTGACCCTGTTGGTCCTGACCAGCAGTCAGTCATGAATGAGCGTGAGTTGCCAGCGTTCTCTGGCTGCAGCATAGTCTTTACTTTCTCAACTACCTTTTGGGGAATCTTTACCAGCATTTTGTTTCTGGTAATACTTTTTACTCTTCAGTGTGTACATTGGCTCAACTATGGACCGTTTAAATTTAGAGTTGGAAACCATTGCAAATGGCTGGTTATCAGTAACCATCATCTCTGTGATTTCTCTGTCCAGCAGTTGGGATCTTCCATCCAAATTAAACCACTTAGATTTTTTCTGAAACATATCTTTTATTGGGATAGTGGTATTTCACTTTGTGATTGAGTTTGTTTTCTCTGTGCTGCATTATATAATTCAACTTGGTGAACTCTTAGATGGGCCCAAAGATTTGACATATTTTTGGTTTTTGCAGTTGCTGATCCCATGCTCGCATTGTTTGTGCATGTGTTGCATACTGCTGCTTTTCCTGGGGATGGTTGAGAAATAGTCCCAGACCACACTTTTACTTTTTCTCTCTGCATTGAAACTTGTAAGAGTTTTACTGATGAGTTAAAACTGGCTGGCACGGTGCACCCTGCTGTGGGTGGCAGGCTGGCACGGTGTGGGTGGGATGCTGGCTGGCACAGTGCACCCTGCTGTGGGTGGCTGGCACTTTGTGTGGGTGGGTGGCCTCACCTGAGTGGCTGACATGTCCTCTGAGGCCTCAATCAGACTCTGAACATTTGCAGGCCCAGTGGGCGAAGGCGGACGTAATGACATCACGTGCGTGTGCCTCCGTGCACAGGGCCTGCAGTCGGTGCACTGCAAACCTGAGTTTTGGCTTCTACCCTGGCCCCAAAAAGATGGTCGCTGCAGCAGGGGGAGAGTATGGGTAAGTTTCTGATTGATACCGTTTCTTTGAAAATTCCCAAATATCCGCCATAATAATAGGCTGTTTGATAATCGCTAGACCCCTAATCCTCAGTCAGCAGCACCTTGACTTGGGATGAATTGTTACTACACCTTGAGATGGAGGGCATTCCAGTAATCGTCTTTGCTTAGAATCGGCCTAGGCAAATGGGGTACGCTGACTTGATACTCCTAGAAGACAATCTGTGGGCTCTGCTGGATTTTCAGGTTCTTCTGTCTAAAGTCTTGATTTGCCATGTGGCTTCACTTTCGCTACAATGACTGTTGTAGCCTAGGTTCTAAGGCTTGAGGGTACCCAAGTCTGTGGTTTCTTTGATGCTAAGAGCTAGGAAGTCTACTTCTTGCAAGGTCCATCATCAGACTTAGAAGGCATACTTCACTTGGTGTAAATCTCTCCATGGTACAAATCCTCTACTTCTTGAAGCTTGGTCTGGATCTGCGTTTCTGCCCTTTCAATAGTTAGAGATAGTTAGTTAGTTTGTTATACTCTTTAAAAAGGAACTGCAGTCTGCTCATGTAATTTGTAATAAAAACGTCTCTGCCATTCTGAAGCTTCCCTCCAACTATATTTTATATATACTGTAATTCTGTACTTGCCAAATATGCTGCAGAAATCCTTCCCCCGAGTCTGGTTGCATCCATTCTAACTGTGGGCAGCTGAAGCTGCTGCCTGTTCACTTCCTGGATTTACAGACACACACTTCCAGCTCCGCAGCCCTCATTGGCCCTCTTATGATTCATCCTCCTCCCTTCGTGGCAAACTCTCACGAGACTGAGAGAGCGAGCTCTGCATGTCATAAGCCTAGTAGGCTTTTTACCAAATAGGAAGTGGGCTGTATTTACTGGCAGAAAAAAGATGTTTTACTATCCAAAGTTAAAACAAGGGCAGGAGATTTAATGGAAAGTTGGAAAAAATGATGGTTTAAGAGTCCTTTGGTCTCAGCATACGTTTTTTTATTTTATAGCATCAGCATTGCAAACCATAGTTATTTTTGATAATGCATAAAATTCCTTTCATCTTGTAAGCTCTGCCTGTCTGCTGGACATCTCTTTTCAACATTCTACATTCTTTGCATGGTTTGCGTTTTCTCCTCTGCTCATTCCTTTGGTTTACTTTCAAATTCTGAGGCTGCTTTCACACTGGGGAATTGGCGGTGAAGCTAAAAGCGGCGCTTTACTGTCGTTTTTGCGGAGGGTTTCGGCCGATAGCGGGGTGCTTTTAACCCCTGCTAGCGGCCGAAAAAAGGGTTAAAATAAACCACAAAGCGCTGCTTTGCCGGTGGTAAGGCGGCGCTGCCCATTCATTGCGATGGGCAGGGATGGTTTAGGAGCGGTGTATACACCGCTCCAAAGATGCTGCTTGCAGGAGTTTAACGTCCTGCCAGCTCGTCACCTCAGTGTGAAAGCACTCAGGCTTGCACACTGAGGCTGCAGGGGAACCGCTTCACAGTCGCTATTTTTAGCCCAAAAACTCCTCAGTGTGAAAGGGGTCTTAGGCCTACGTATCCCATGGTATATTGCAGCCTGCGAATTGTGATTCCTGTACTGGCTCCACGTCCTGAAACTCCTCCTCTTTGCTCTGGCAAATCTGTGGAACAGCAATGACCATTCAGAGCATAGTGCATGTGTCACAGAATTGAACTCAATAAATGTGTGGCATTCTTCATGAAGTTAATTTCCAAACTTCAAAATTTGTTCAGATTAATAGGAGTAGAAATAGCTAAAATTCTTTGCAGAAATTAAAGCGGGATTCCGGCCAGGAAAAAAAAAAAAAAATTAACGTCAGCAGCTACAAACACTGTAGCTGCTGACTTTAAATAAGCACACTTACCTGTCCTGGGTGCCCTTGATGTGGGCCGCCCGAGCCCGACCCGAACCTTGGCTCTCTGGTCCCAGCACCGCCATCCTAACTAAGGGAAACAGGCAGTGGAGCCTTATGGCTTCACTGCCTGTTTCCTACTGCGCATGCGCAAGTCGCACAGCGCTTTGTGAATGGGATGCAATGTGTTGTGGGACACACACAGTTCCCATAACACACCGCGCCCCATTCGCCAGAAGACTGAAGATCGCCGCGGCGTAGGAAGAGGCAGATTAGGAAGATTCTTTTTTTTTTTTTTTTTTTTTTTTTTTTTTCTCCTCCTTTTTTTTTTTTTTTTTTAGGTTTGTTTGTTTTTTTTTTTTTTTTTTTTTTTTTTCTCTCAGGGTGGACTTCCCATTTTAAGGTTTTCACATTTGGACCATAGATACATTAGGACCTTTTGGTGCAGGTTGTCTCCCTTGGGACAACCCCCCCCCCCTTCTTTTTTTTTTCTTTTGTAACTCAGTGGGATCTCAATCAGGTTGTCTGTGCTTTCAGTCCCACAGTTTGAACCCATTAGGGACTGTCTCTAGTAGACACCACCTCCTGTGTGGTGAGTGTCTGAATTGGCAGCCTAAGGCCCCTTTCACACTTATACGACTTCAAAGTTGCGCAATTTTACCGCGATTTGCCGCGATTTGGGAGCAGTACTACTTTGTACGACTTTGCCAAAGGGGAACTCCACGCCAAGTTTTAAATAAAAAAACTGGCATGGGTTCCCCCCCAGGGGCATACCAGGCCCTTAGGTCTGGTATGGATTGTAATTGGAACCCCCTACGCCGAAAAATCGGCGTGGGGGTCCCCCCAAAATCTATACCAGACCCTTATCCGAGCATGCAGCCCGGCCGGTCAGGAATGGGGGTGGGGACGAGCGCCCCCCCCCTCCTGGACTGTACCAGGCCGCATGCCCTCAACATGGGGGGGTGGGTGCTTTGGGGCACCCACCCCAAAGCACCTTGTCCCCATGTTGATGAGGACAAGGGCCTCTTCCCGACGACAACCCTTGCCGTTGGTTGTCGGGGTCTGCGGGCGGGGGGCTTATCGGAATCCGGGAGCCCCCTTTAATAAGGGGGCCCCCAGATCCCGGCCCCCCACCCTATGTGAATGAGTATGGGGTACATGGTACCCCCACCCATTCACCTAGGGAAAAAAGTGTCAATAAAAAAACACAGTACACAGGTTTTAAAGTAATTTATTAGGCAGCTCCGGGGTCTTCTTCCGACTTCGGGGGTCTCTCTGGCGTCTTCTCCCGGTGTCCGCATCTTCTGCCGGCTCCACCGCTATCTTCTGCCACTCTTTTGCCAGCGGTGGTCCGGACTTCTCGATCGTCTTCTTCCCTCTTCTCTTCCAGAGATGTTGACACGACGCTCTCTCCAGCTGCAATGGTCTCTGAATGCTCCGCAACGGACTTATATAGGCGGTGACCCCATTCCAGCTGGAGAGAGCGTCGTGTCAACATCTCTAGAAGAAAAGAAGGCCACAGAAGGCAGAAGTCCGGGCCACCGCTAGCAATTGAGCTGCAGAAGATAGCGGAGGAGCTGGCAGAAGATCAGGACACCTTCAGGAGACCCCCGAAGTCGGAAGAAGACCCCCGAGCTGCCTAATAAATTACTTTAAAAACCTGTGTACTGTGTTTTTTATTGACATTTTTTTCCCTAGGTGAATGGGTAGGGGTACCATGTACCCCATACTCATTCACATAGGGTGGGGGGCCGGGATCTGGGGGCCCCCTTATTAAAGGGGGCTCCCGGATTCCGATAAGCCCCCAGACCCCGACAACCAATGGCCAGGGTTGTCGGGAAGAGGCCCTTGCCCTCATCAACATGGGGACAAGGTGCTTTTGGGTGGGGGGGCCGCAGGGTGCCCCCAAAGCGCCCCCCCCCCATGTTGAGGGCATGCGGCCTGGTACGGTCCAGGAGGGGGGGGGGTGCTCGCTCGTTCCCACCCCCATTCCTGACCAGCTGGGCTGCGTGCTCGAATAAGGGTCTGGTATGGATTTTGGGGGGGACCCCACGCCGCTTTTTCGGCGTAGGGGGTTCCCCTTAGATCCATACCAGACCTAAGGGCCTGGTATGCCCCTGGGGGGGAACCCACGCCGGTTTTTTCATTTAAAACTTGGCGTGGCGTTCCCCCTCAGGATTCATACCAGACAGCTGTCAGCACTGCCTGTCGCTCATCAGGAAAGGAAAAAAAAGTTTTCCTTTCCCGGTCAGCGAGCCAGTCTTGTGCTTACAAAGTCGTACTGAAATCGTGTCTATATTCAGGCACGATTTGCATGCTACTTGAGGGTTTAACATTGAGGTCTATGGAGTACAACTCGCATAGAAGTTGGACCAAAGTAGTGCAGGGACTACTTTCAAGTCGGCACGACTTAGTCGTGCCAATATGAATGGTAGTCATTGAAAATCATGGAGAATGACTTGTCATACGATTTTGCAGTACAAAATCGTGGGACAAGTCGTATAAGTGTGAAAGGGGCCTTAAGCAGGCCATACATGGTCGAATTTCGAACAAATTTTCTTTTCAGAATCAAAGTTCGTTTTTTTTTTTTTTTTTTTTTTTGTGATCTGATGATTCCACCATTGATTTTCGAAATTCGGCCGACCAAGCCTTCAATTTCATCTCGTGTTACAGAAAAGAATTTTCGTGGCCGGGAATCTTCTTTTGTCTCCGTAAATTTTCTTTTCTTGCACATGCACATTTTTTTTTTCTTATTACATTTCTTGCACAATTCTCCCATCATTGGTTAGAAAATCGTTAATTTTTCAAAAAATTTCCAACATGTCCGATTCCTCAGATTTGATTGCCGCACGAAAATCGGCCGTTGCTGCAGTCCTCCATTGGTGCGAAATTTGTACGAAAATTCTTAAATACGATTTTCGAAATTCGATCCGAGTATGGCCGGCATTAGTCTGCAAGAAACCCTTCCTGGTTTTGCGTAGGGACAAGGCCTGTGTTAGCAGAGGACTTCTTTCTTGATTAAGGTCATTTTTGCCTTTTACCTTCACTCTGTCCATATCCAGTTTTCCCTTGACTGGATGTGGTTGTGTAAGTATCTGTCAGCCAGGGTGCACTGGTTTCTTGTTCCACCATCTTTAGGTGGTTGCACAATTGTTCATGTTCTCAAGGATTAAATTACTTTTTTTTTTTTTTATTGTGGGTGCACTCTGCCAGATCTGTAAGAGCACCCTGGGCTTTTGGGTATTGGGCAACTGTTTTTTTTTTTTTTTTTTTTTTTTTTACTTGCAATGCTGTCACCCGGTCCCCTGTTCACACTTTCTATAACTTCTATTTTGTGGATATTATAGCCACCTCTGATGCCAAATTCTAGTAAAAAAGATCTTTTGGAAGGATCCCTGAGCTGTAGGCACTCCCTGGTCTTCAGTTTTTTTTCTGATGTTCATTGACAGACAGCTTTACTGATTCTTGACCGTAGGGTTAATAGCGCCACTTATAGGAGTAGTAATATCGCAGTCCCGCTATAAGTCGCTGATTGCAGCCATTACTATTAAAACAAAAATAAATTAAAATTCCAGTATATATCCCATAGTTTGTAGACTCCATAACTTTTGCTTAAACCGATCAATATATGCTTGTTGGGATTTTTTTACCGAAAATATGTAGCAGAATACATATTGGCCTAAATTTTATAAAGAAATTTAATTTTGGATGTTTTTATTGGATATGTTTTGTAGCAGAAAGTGAATATTTTTTTCACTTCTTTTTTTTTTTTTTTTATAGCACAGCAAAAAACAAAAACAAAAAAAACATTGCAGTGGTGATCAAATGCCACCAAAAGATTGACACAGTGCTGTATCGCAGAAAAATTGCCTGGTTATGAAGGGGGTAAATCTTTCAGAGGGCAAGTGGTTAATTTGCAGTATTTTTTTCATTTGCTTAAAACCTTTGTGCAGTACAAAAATCCCTATTTTATTTGCTCCTGATTGTCGGACAAAGTAATGGAAAGAGTATGTACTGCTGGAGAGAATGGTCAGTAAAATGATAGTAATTCGAAAAGCAAACATTTAATACATAAATGCAGTGGCTGCGGTTTTTGCTTTTTTCCTTTTTTAGGTTGTTTTTTTTTTTTTTTTTTTTTTTTTTTTTACTTTTTACCTAGTTATCCATTCAATAAAACACTTCTGTCTCTAGGGTGGTTCCACACCACTGGAGGAGCAACAAAGATACCTTTGACCAGCAGCATTGTCGATCTTGGGTGAGGTAGCAGATTTCGATGGACTTGACTAACAAAACTGAACTTCAACAGCAACTTTTTAAAATTTTTTTTTTTATTTTGTTTACCTTTTGGGTTAACATGATAAATGCTGACCACTGTAAGCACCCTTATACATGTTAAACCCTCCTATCCTTTACAGCAGGGCTCCTTGCATCAGTGGAAGTAAACATTGCTGCATGATTGGTATTAGAGGGAGTAATAGTGCCCCATCCTTGGTGTCAATGGGAGGAGGAATAGTGCCTCATGATTGGTGTCAATGGGAGGAGGAATAGTGCCCTATTGTTGGTGTCAAAAAAACAAGAAAAATAGCCCTGGGACTTTAAATGAGGTGAGAGAGGTTTAGCCAATGTCCACAGCGAACACTGAGACAAAATCAATTTATTCATTTTTAAAATGTTATGTAACGGAGCGGTAACAACAATGATTGTGAGTTACCAGGCATAATAGCCAATGTACACAACACAGATGAACGTAAATATACAAAGATTTATTACAAATGTTATACATCAATGAGCAACAATAAAACTTGAAAGTTGCTGGGTCAGTAAATACACATACAGAATAAGAAGATAAAGTGTACATACATGTGGACAGAGAAGTATGTAACATAATGCAGACATCAATAATACCCAGCATGTACCGGCATAAAACAAGCATCAATAAAGCCCTATGCATTTCGCGAGACCCTGCTCGCTTCTTCAGGGGCGGATGCATGAATGTTGTATCGAAGTCTGAGATAAATTGCCAAACGCTGGATATCAAGATGGCAGCAGTGTGATGCATCCAGCTCGGGATCTGAGGAGGCGGAACCAAACAAAGGCCACAATAGGGGAACATCCGGAGGATCAGCACGGTCTGGATAGGGGTATTTCTCACTGCGGTTTCCACTTAGCCCCTTAAAATTGTGTCTGGAAAATGTCTCAATGGAGTGAAAAACATCCAATGGTTGTCAGTTTGTTCTTAGAGATGTAACCGCTCTATCCAATCGTCAAGTTGTGAATCAGAATCCCAGCCGTGCTGAACGTCCAGATATACCCACAAGAGCCCGAAGGCTATGCCCCCAGCGTCATGTACGGGCGGTGACGCATGGGCGTCCAAAAGACATCCACCATCAAAAGGGGGTGCACAGATGGACTTGACTAACAAAACTGAACTTCAACAGCAACATTTTTTAATTTTTTTTTTTTTTTTTTTTTTTTTTTATTTTGTTTATTTTGTTTACCTTTTGGGTTAACATGATGCTGACCACTGTAAGCACCCTTATACATGTTAAACCCTCCTATCCTTTACAGCAGGGCTCCTTGCATCAGTGGGAGTAAACATTGCTGCATGATTGGTATTAGAGGGAGTAATAGTGCCCCATCCTTGGTGTCAATGGGAGGAGTAATAGTGCCCCATCCTTGGTATCAATGGGAGGAGGAATAGTGCCTCATGATTGGTGTCAATGGGAGGAGGAATAGTGCCCTATTGTTGGTGTCAGTGGGAGGAATAGTGCCGCATTGTTGGTGTCAGCAACAGTGGGGGGAAAATAGTACCCCAAGGGCCGGATAGAAGCAAGCAAAGGGCCACAGTTTGGAGACCACTGCTTTATAGTGAAGGGAGCTGCTATATTATCAGTTTGATCTGCATTTGCCTAGATGCTGCACATGTGATTAGTTATAGTTACATAGTAGGTGAGGTTGAAAAAAGACACAAGTCCATCAAGTCCAACTTATGTGTGTGATTATGTGTCAGTATTATATTGTATATCCCTGTATGCTGCGGTCATTCAGGTGATTAATAGTTTCTTGAAGCTATCAATGCTCCCCGCTGAGACCACCGCCTGTGGAAGGGAATTCCACATCCTTGCCGCTCTTACAGTAAAGAACCCTCTACGTAGTTTAAGGTTAAACCTCTTTTCTTCTAATTGTAATGAGTTATGACACCAGCAATTTAGTTGCTTGACCGTTCCATTGAGAGCACAAGCAACTGTTCTCCATGGGATGTCCTGAATGCAACTGTTTTAGGAAACTGTTAATTTGATGGGTTTATTTCTGCTTTAAGACCCCTTTCACACCAAGGCGTTTTTGCAGCGTTTTAGCGCTAAAAATAACGCTATTAAAACGCTCATAAAACGCTCCCCATGCATCTCAATGGACCCTTTCACACTGAGGCATTGCGCTGGCGGGGCGTTGAGAAAAGTCCTGCAAGCAGCATCTTTGGAGCAGCTTTTGGGCGTTGAAAAAAGTGCTTCAAAAATGCCCCTGTCCATTGAAATGAATTGAAAACGCTGTAAAAACGCCTGAATAGTGCCTGTAATCCGCCCTGAGCTGTAGAAAATTCACATGATCTCACAAAAAGGTAAACCTGCAAGCAGAAAAGAGCATCTACAACAACAGGACTGAAATTGTGGGAAGGTCAGAATGATTAAACAGACCATCAAAGTGCCAAAAAAAAGAATTAATCCCAGAAAAATGAAGATTTGAAGTAAAACAAGACACTGCTTGTTACTTTACAAGACACTGCTTGTTTTACATGATATCACAAAGGATAAACCTGCAAGCAGAAAGATGGCATCAATAACGCTTGAAAAGTGCTGTTAAAACGCCTGTAGCGTTGCGTTAATTTTAACGCTAACGCCCCTAAAACGCTGTAAAAACACGGTAATAATGCTAAGGCGTTTTTAGGGCGTTTTTGAAGCGCCTTGGTGTGAAAGGGGTCTAAATGGTTTGTCTCAACACTTTGCCACTTTTGATGGCCAATTTGGTTTGTTAAAAAAAGCTGAAAAAGAAGACTAGCTGGTGGGATCCACGGGTGGAAATAAAAGAAAAAGCCTAATGGCCTAGTCTCAAAAAAACCAATGTAGTCATTTTGTAACTTTGCATCATATTTTTGTTTTTGTGTTTAGTACCGCTTTATGTAAACCTACAATATTGTCTTTGCTGTACATGGGCAAGTGGGCTACTTTATAGGTGGAGCCTTATTGCAGTTGTATATTCAGTCATTTATTAACCTTTAGGCCCTATGGAGTCTATACAGGTGTGAATTGGCACTATTGAGTCTACAGACATAAATATAAATTTTATTTTATGAACTATTTTGCACTCCTGCTTTTTGAATTCTATATGCACTCAGATCTCTTAGTGATCTTTATTTTAAGATCGTATCAATTATAGTTTCTGTATGCTATGAGTTACTGCACAATTTTTTCACTTCTGTGTTAGTCTTGCATCTTGACTTTCATTATACCATTACTTTTTTAGGACACCGATGGCTGGTGTGACTTATCTTCATTTGATTTAGTAGATGACTCTGCTGTCAGTGATGTTGGAAGCCCCACACAAGCTTCCTCTAATTCTACAAAGCCCATGGCAGGCAATGTTACAGAATACCGACTGGATGGGCATACTCTGTCCGACCTGAGTAAGGGCAGCAAGGGTGAACTGATTCCTATATCTCCACGTCCACAAGGCATCTTTGGAACTCCACCGTCCCTGCTTAAACACAAAAAGAGGAAAATTACATTGTCACCTGTTACAGAAAGCACTGCCAACAGCAGCACTTCCACTACAGAAGGGAATAGTATGACTCCGAAGAGCACTCCTGTCAAATCACTGCCTTTCTCTCCTTCTCAGGTATGAATTCAGCTAGACCATCGTGCAACGATGGAGCTTAACCACTTCCGGACCACCCGCCGTCGGTACTTCGACACAAAATACTGTTGTTATGGCAGCAGATATCTACCATAACCCCCGTATTTCTTAAAAAAATGGCGGGCAGTCCTCTTTCAGATAAAAGTGGTCTCTGCGGCGGGCCCTCCCGCTGCGTTACGGTCGTCTCCTCCGCTTACCGGAGCCGTCGGTAGTGGTGGAGACTATCGGGTCCTTTTTTTTTTTTTTTTTTTTTTCTCTCCTGTGAGGCATGGCGTTGAGTGAGGGAAAGATGGCCCCCACTCGACTCCATACCATTGAATGACGGAAGTGACGTCATACATACCTTCCGCCCAATGGTCTTAAAGGGGGAAATATTTTTATTGAAAAAGGGAAAAAAAAAACTTTTTTGAATTGCATTTTAGTGTAAATATGAGATCTGAGGTCTCTTTGACCCCAGATCTCACATTAAAGAGGTCCTGTCACGCTTTTTTTCTATTACAAGGGATGTTTACATTCCTTGTAAAAAGAATAAAAGTGACACAAAATGTTTTATTTTTACACTGTCCATTATTTAAAAAAAAAAACAAAGATAAAAAGTAAAAAAAATAAATAAATAAAACTCCACATATTGGGGGTTATTTACGAAAGGCAAATCCACTTTGCACTAAAAGTGCACTTGCAGTGCTCGTGCGCAGTCATTGTGGATCTGAGGGGGACCTGAAAGGAAGATAAACAGCATTTTAGCTTGCACATACTTGGATGATAAAATCAGCAGAGCTTCCCCTCATTTCAGATCTACCCCTCAGATTTACAGTGATTGCACTTCCATGTGCACTTGTAGTGCAAAGTGGATTTGCCTTTTGTAAATAACCCCCTTAGTGTTTTCAAAAATGGACAGACAAATCCCCGGGAACTACAGGCCAGTTAGCCTAACATCAATTGTTGGTAAATTATTGGAGGGGATGATGAGGGACTATATTCAAGAAATTACTTAAGTAGTTATCAGCATGGGTTTATGAAAGGTTGTTCTTACCAGACTAATCTGTTAAAATTCTATGAGGAAATAAGCTGCCATCTAGAAAGGGGAAGGCCTGTGGATTTAGTGTACTTGGATTTTGCAAAGACATTCGATACAGTCCCCTATAAGCGCTTAATCTACAAGCTGAGGTCTGCAAGCGTGGACCATAAGGTTTGTTCTTGGGTTAAAAACTGATTAAAGGGGTTGTGATAAATGTGTACTCGGACTGGTCTGGAGTGGTAAGTGGGGTGCCCCAGGGTTCTCTCTTGGGACCAATTTTATTCAATTTATTCACTGTCAGGGCAATAGGGATGTGGAACTCTCTTCCACAATTGGTGGCAGCTGCGGGGAGTATTGATAGTTTTAAGAGACTCTTAGATGTGCATCTTAAGGAACACGACATACAGGGATATGGGAACTATAGACAATGACACACGTACACCTACACCGATTGAACTGGATGGATTATTGTCTTTTTCCATTTTTCCACCTTACCTACTATGATACTTTAAAGCGCCCCGTCCCGCTGTGCTCGCGCACCGAAGAAACCGCATACGTAAGTCGCACCCGCATGTGTAAACTGTGTTCAAACTACACATGTGAGGTATCGCTGCGATCGTTAGAGCGAGAGCAATAATTCTAGCAAAAGACCTCCTCTGTAACCCAAAACTGGTAACCTGTAGAAATTTTTAAACGTTGCCTATAGAGATTTTTAAGGGTCAAAGTTTGTCACCATTCCAGGAGCGGGTGCAATTTTGAAGCATGACATGTTGGATATCAATGTTCCGCCAAGTAAATTATCTTTCACAATATAAAAAACAAATTGGGTTAACTTTACTTTTTTTTTTTTTTCCTTCTTTTTTCATTCAAAAGTGTATTTTTTTCCAAAAAAAAAAAAAACGTTTGTAAGAACGCTTTATGTCAGTGTGACCTAAAGTATTGCAATGACCGCTATTTTATTCTCTAGGGTGTCTGAAAAAGAAATGTTTGGAGGTTCTAAGTAATTTTCTAGCAAACAAACCTTAGTTTGAAAAATAGGCGTGGTCCTTAAGTGGTTAAAAACTTTAGGGACAATCGCATTAAAATGACTGCTGGAAACTCCGAAATAAAGTGTTGAATTTTGTGTTTTGTTTTTTTTTTTGTGTAAATTTCATATTTGGGACCCTTTGTTACCTTTTACAAGTCTCTAAGTTCCTGTCCTGCAAGGTATACAGCACCATTGTAGTTCTGTTAAGGAAAAGTAAAAAGCCATTCTTGACCTCAGGTCCAGTGACATTGCCATTAAAGGTTAGTCTGCTGCAGGCAAGATATGGTGTTTTCTACGTTTTTTTTCTCTCTTAGAGGTCAGTTTGCAAATTTGATGCAAGATGTGAGGTTACAGTAGACATTTGTGAACAGAGCCAAGAACTGCCGATGCCTCAATTTTATACAATTTGTGCGAGCCAGCATCTTAACCCGCCTATACATGGCACGCATTTCTATTCCTGCACCCACGGTCAGTGTTGAGAGGGTATCCCTCCCGCCGAGCCCCTTGTATTGTTCTGGCAGGGAAAACCGTCTCCAGCGGGATAAGACCGCGATTCCATGCATAATTCGGCAGGCTGGTTGTACCCACATTGATCAATCAGTTTGGTACATTCAGCCTGCCCATACATGGTTTGAATCCTCTATGGTTGGCCTCTCTCCAGTAAGTAGATGCTGACCCTGGATAATGCCTGAGCAAAGATGGTGCTTTCTAATCAGAAATGCATATTGTGTTTTCTGGGAGAGTGTTATGATCTTTTGTTAGCACACATTTTAACAAATATGTCAGATTTTTTTTTTTAATTCAGTTTCTTTGCTAAAAAGCATGATGTTAAAGCTTGAAAGCTGAACTTCTACTTTACTTGCATGACTTACCCCCTCCCTACCTGTTCTTCTTTGTACTCTGTGTGCAATTTCATTTTAGGAGACGCTTCTCAGAGGAAGTAGCTACGATTGTGTTCTTTACTGTGCTTTCTGTAAAACTATAGGTGTGTCTTGTAATATAAAAATATATGTAAAATAAAGCTTTATTTAATAGACATAAAATATCACTTTTAAAAACTAGTTAAATGACAAAGCGCCTAAAATTAGCTTGCTTTTATTTCTACAGTTTTTGAATTTCTGGTCAAAACATGATGCCTTAGAGCTGGAAAATCCATCTCTGACGTCAACACCTGTCTGCAGCCAGAAGGCTGTGGTGACCACCCCCCTCCATCGGGACAAGACGCCACTGCTGCAAAAGAATTCAGCGTAAATGATCTTTTAATGTGCATTGCTTGTGACGTTAGATATATACTTTTAAATATCCCCCTTTTTTTTTTTTTTTTTTTTGTCTGTGTATAGTATAAGTGCATTAGAGTGCCAAGCAGTAGGTGTGGCAGGACTCCTTTTAAACAGTGACCTAATTTGTTGCAATTTGTGACTTGTTTGAGACAATTTTGCATGTAATTTCACTGTCACAATTTCTTACTTTGCAACACCATTAGTTAATTGGACCCTTAGGCCTCACACCAGACGCTGTTAAACGCATGTTCAGAGGCAGTTGTACACTTTTTTTTTTTTTTTTTTTTCAACTGGCCCTGAACCCATTTAATGTTATCCTATGTGTCCATGTACACAGTCTCGTTTTTTGGCGTTTTTAGGCAGCTGCGTTTAACCTAGTTTTTCCAGAAGCAAAAAAATGGGTTCAGACGCAAAAGTTTTCCACATTGCAGACACTAAACGCGGCTAAATGCCGGTACCACGTTTAGCTGCGTTTGCGTTTTTATAAGTGTTTTTAAAGGAACATTTTATGACTCGAATTTGGGGCCCCATATCTCGGGGGCCACTTGGTGCTAGGAACCCCAAATTTGGTGTGCAGACACAGTGGAACTAGCACTACAAAATATCCAAATTGGGGTTCCTAGCACCAAGTATATGGGGCCCCAAAGTCGGGTCGCAAAATGTTAAGCACTTCTGCAGCAGAGAGACATTTTTCGACCTGACTTTGGGGCCCCATAACCCCAATTTGGATATGTTATAGTGTTAGTCCAACTGTGTTAGCACACCAAATTTGGGGTTCCTAGCGCCAAGTGGCCCCCGAGATACGGGGCCCCAAAGTTGGGTCGCAAAATGTCATTCTCTGCTCTGCAGACGCTTCTAGACGCAAGCGCGGTAAAACGCAGCTAAACGCGGCATGCAAACGCAGCAAAACGGGCGTTTCTAAATGCCGGTTTCAGCTTTTAAAAACATGTGTTCAGCAGAGTTTGCACTGACGTCTCGTGTGCATGAGGCCTTATAGTTTTGGTGGACCGACTGGTGTTTTCCCTTCCCAGTTGTCATTACTGAAACTACTAAAACCTTCCTACTCTTAATCTCTACAACGGAAAGTAATACATTTGTGGTCCGAAATAAGAATAGGGAGAGCTACTAAGCTAGAAAGAGTGCACAGGACAGATGTAACAAAACACTTTTTAATGGTATATTTAACAGCCCAAAAGGAAGCATGTGCGTTCCTGGTTGGAGATTAAGTTCTTTTAACCTCAGTTTGCTGTTTTATTAAGCTAGCAATGTAATAAGCTGATTGTCCATATATAGAAGTGTTTGCTGTAGGAACTGGGTAGCATGGGCTTTTGTTTTACTAATGCATAGTTGCCAACATTGCAAAAAAAAAATGTGGGACACTTTTTTGACTGTAGGCGGAGCCGTATAACAATTAGGGGGTGGGGCATGCGTTTGTGGGCGGGGCTTAGCAATAAAAACCAAAACTGCGGCGAAGAATGGCCGTGGTTTACGTGAGATAGTGGGCGTTGCTCAAATGGGTGTGGCTCAAAGGGGGTGTGGTTAGTCTGAGATGAATAAGGGATGGAGAGGGAAAGGGGGAGAAAGGAATGAAGGGACAGCAGCCCTAGATCCTACACAACAATAGAAATATGTGTATTCTAGAAAGTTTAACAATCAGCAGATAAAGATGCTCCAAACACCTGGTGTTAGCTCTTCAATCATCCTGGCACCATGATTGTTATGGTGTCAGGATGATTGAAGCGCATTATTTTTATTATTACATTGTAATATAAAAATAAATCATTCAACTCACCATAATGCAGAATCAGTGGGATCCCTGTGCGTGTTGCCTGCCACCAGCAGAGTCCGTCCTTGCATCAGGTGTCCCCAGCAGAGTCCGTCCTTGCATCAGGTGTCCCCAGCAGAGTCCGTCCTTGCATCAGGTGTCCCCAGCAGAGTCCGTCCTTGCATCAGGTGTCCCCAGCAGAGTCCGTCCTTGCATCAGGTGTCCCCAGCAGAGTCCGTCCTTGCATCAGGTGTCCCCAGCAGAGTCCGTCCTTGCATCAGGTGTCCCCAGCAGAGTCCGTCCTTGCATCTGGTGTCCCCAGCAGAGTCCGTCCTTGCATCTGGTGTCCCCAGCAGAGTCCGTCCTTGCATCTGGTGTCCCCAGCAGAGTCCGTCCTTGCATCTGGTGTCCCCAGCAGAGTCCGTCCTTGCATCTGGTGTCCCCAGCAGAGTCCGTCCTTGCATCTGGTGTCCCCAGCAGAGTCCGTCCTTGCATCTGGTGTCCCCAGCAGAGTCAGTGCAGACCCCCCTCCATCAGTGCAGACGCCCTCAGCAGACCCCCCTCCATCATTGCAGAACCCCCTCAGTGCAGACCCCCCTCCATCAGTGCAGACGCCCTCAGAGCAGAACCCCATCAGTGCAGACGCCCTCAGCAGACCCTTCCCTCCCATAACGCCCCCCAGGCCCCAGCAGTGTCAGTGAGCACATAGATAGCGTGGCCGCCGGTGCAGCGTCCGGCACCGTGTGTTCAGTGGAGAGGGGAGGGGCCGATCCGTGCGAGAAGAGAAGCCGATTCATTGGCTGCACGGATCGAGCCCCCTTCTCCGCTCAACACAAGGGGGAGTGATCAAGCGGCGGCGGGACCGGCCGCTATTTTACTGAAGCCCGTTCCCAAAAATGCAATTTGCAAACATTCCTGATTTTTTTCCCTGGGCAAATCCCGATTCGGGACAGCCTCCGACCGGGTCGAGGGTCCCAAAATCGGGTTTGTCCCGGGAAATTCGGGACTGTTGGCAACTATGCTAATGTAAACTGTTATTTGGAGCACTCCCAAAGCATTTCTGATCATCTTTGCTAATTTTTAAGTTAGTCTGATACTATAGCCCAGGTGTATCATACCAAGCTTGTGAATAACTTTTTAAAGGGCACATTTTGTGTTTTGAACATGGTTACCGTGCTTAACTCCTTTCCAATGAGAGCGCAGGCTTCACGGAAAGGAGTTGTCTAACATGCGCTGTTAATGCTGATAGTGTGCTCCCAGTGCAGAGACTGAGCTCTCACTGAAAGCTCCTGGTCTCCTACCAGCAGTTGGGAACTAGGAAGACTGGTACTTGATCACTGTGATAGCCTCTGATTGGCTATTACAATGATCAGTTACTGTATAGCTCACCCCTGTGTTTTCTCTATTTTTTTTTTTTTCTTTTAATGGAGAAAAGGATACATTTTATTAATTAATTTTATTGTTATTACAAGTGCAAACAGAGAAATATTCTCATATGTGTTATCACAGCAATTGTCGAAGCAGTAGAATTTTATTTTGTTTCTTCGGTGATGGGTTATGGTAATAGCAAGAAATATACAGCTACATTTAAAAAAATTTCACTATTTTGTGCCAGTTTTCCTTTTGCTTAAAAAAAGAAATCAGGAATTATCCATTATATCATTTACCACCAAATAAGCCAAATTTGTCTTAAAAACAAACCACAAGGTGTATTTCACCTGCACACTTTTAGTTGCTGTGCTGATGTGTACAGTTTTACTAATACACACTGGAAAACTGTGTTCAAGTTTTAGGATTTGTTTTTTACCCTCTTGTAGTGAAGGGTTTACCAGAAAGGTAAACGTCTCTCTAAATTTGGACAAGCATGTTTGTAATGCCTTGTGTTATCCTATTTTTAAGGAGCTTTTTTTCTTGTTGGGTTGTTTTTTAGATTTGTCACTCCAAACCACAAATTTATTGGAGACAATGCACCTCACACACCTACACCATTTAAAAATGCATTGGAAAAGTTTGGCTCAAGGCCATTGGTAAGTGAATATTTAATTTATCCTTCTATAAGGTATAGTCATTAATCATTGGTATGTACTTGAGCCCCCAATGACCTACCAGCAAGATACTTTCTTGAGAAACAGACATTATTAGGCTTGTAGGGGTTTGCACACATCTGTTCTCTTCTACCCAATGAATTTTACTAGAATAGAAACCGACCAAAGAAGAACCTGGTGCTTTGTATACTGTGTGAAGTAAAGTGGTGGGTGAGGAAGTTGTATAGAAGTAAATTGTAACTTTGTCTCCTGTGCTCAAACAAATATAAGAATTCAAATGAGGCATCTAAGGGGTTCTGTTGTAATGCTGAGGAGTTGGGGGACCCAAAAGTGGAACATCTGCTTATCTGCTCTATCTCCCCCCCCCCCCCACTCCGGTGCCACATTTAGCACCTTTCGGGGGGGTACCTGGTATTTGACAGTAACCCTTCCCCACTTCCGGGAGACGGCACCATCCCTCGGAAGTTCGCCTCCTTCCTCCTCCGCCGGGCCAGTTGAAGCACTGCGCTTCACGCTCGTGCAGTAAGGAACCGGCTGTGAAGCCAAAAGGCTTCACTGCCGGTTTTCTACAAGACAATTGACGGCGGGGTGCCGACATGGTGGGCTCCCTGGACAGGTAAGTATCCATATATTAAGTTGTTTTTTTTTTTTTGTTTGTCCCTCACCCCAGGCAGAACACCGCTTTAAGAATATCTCGCCTTGGCATTCTCCAAAAAATATGTATAAAAAATTTCAATAAGCATGCAAAATGTAAATCTGGAATGGAGCTGGTTTTTAGGAAACGCAAACATTGGTAGACCATAAAATGTAGAAAAGAATATAGAATCATCTGACCTTTTCTTTTCTACCACTGTTTTCTAGTTACAGAAATTTGGTTGTTTGAACCTTTGTTAGCACTTTGCTGTGACTCCTAATGTGATTGATTCTTGTTCTGCAGCCTCCTACTCCTCACCTGGAAGAAGATCTGAAGGAAGTCCTGCGCAGTGAGTCAGGCATTGAGCTGATTATTGTAGATGAGCCAAACTACGATCGCCATAAAAGGAAACCTGGGGTAATTATTGGCTTGTTTCTGCTCACAAGGGTAAACTTTGTGAACCTAGTATTTCCATAGCTCCCATGGCCTGCAAAACTGACATCTGGGGCCTATTAGTAACGTAGAGTGGATTGAAAATGAAGTGATACTAAACTCTGCTAAAAAAAAAATGTGCAGTTGGGCCCCACTTGAAGCCGTAATGGTTCACTACCAGGTTTCCTTATCGGCAGTGGCAGCACCCCCACAGCTGATGGAAACATCAGCTGCGGTGCCCACATAGTTGGACTCCAGGACAGGTAAGTGTCCTATTATTAAAAGTCAGCAGATGCAGTATGTGTAGCTGCTGGCTTTTAATTTTTGCAGGGGTGGGCAGACCTCTGCTTTTATTACATTCTATGCATTAAGGTGAAAAACCTTTTGTGGTGCAGCTGGGCCCCCAGAGCCCCCCTTTTACTTATCTGAACCCGATCTTTCCAGCGACGAGAACGAGCCCAGCAGCTGTCTCGGGTACTCATTGGTTTGATTGATAGCAGTGGGAGCCATAGGTCTCTGCTGTCTGTGTTAATGGACGCAGCAGCAGGACTCGGGAGCTCGCCTGCACGAGTGCCCCCATGGAAAGCGACTCCGTGGGTAATTTTAAAAATTTTTTTTTTTTTTTCTTAGACACACAGAAAATAAAATGGCAGTCGTTGCAATTCTTTGTCACACCGTATTTGCGCAGCGATCTTACAAATGCGAATTAAGAAATCGGTAAAGTTAGCCCCCTTTTTTATTTATTTTTTTTAATATTGTGAAAGATAATGTTACGCGGTGTAAATTGATACCCAACATATCATGCTTTAAAATTGCGCCGGCTCGTGGAATGGTAACAAACTGACACTCAATCTACATCGGCGACGTCTAAAAAAATTCTACAGGTTGCATGTTTTGAGTTAGAAGGTCTTTTGCTAGAATTATTGCTCTTGTGCTGACTATCGCGGCGATATCTCACGTGTGGTTTAAACACTGTTTGCATATGCGGGCGTGACTTGCTCAATCGTTCGCTTCTGCACACAGAAGGACGGAGCGTTTTAAATTTTTTACACAGTCCCTTTTTAAAAATACAATTTTTGGATCACTTTTATTCCTGTTCCAAAGAATGTAAACTTTCTTTTCCCTTTTTTTTTTTTTTTTTTTCGCACTCTGCATTTACCAATGCATGGTTGTACAATGAGGAATTTACACCCCTGTGCTTTTGCTAAAGAGCAGCGCATTTGGGTGCCTCGAGACTGTTAATACTTTTTAAGGGCGCCCTAACTGGAAAAAGTTCAGAAATATTGGGCTAAACCGTTTCCAGAATATATGTATTTATATCATTACAGGGTCACTTTGGGTGCTGCCTTAGGTGGCGGGAAGCAACTGAATGCTCCTGCTTAGAGCACACGTTTCGTAAGTTGCCATGTCGTTTTTCACTGAGCGGCTCTGTGATTGATTTATTGGTAAAGGGGATTAATAGACTCACTGAATCATCCTTCAAGCAAATCTCTGCAAGGAAAAAATTCTTTCCAATGTCACATTCTTGTCTGAAGCACCATGTAATACAATAGGCTGGCGCAGTTTATCATACAAATGGACTGTATGTACGGCAAATGTAGCCTTTCCATCAAACGATTGATGAATTAGGCTTGATATATTTATAGAAATAGACTCTGTAGAATTACTTCGTATAATGTGTCCTTTTCCTTTTCATCCAGCACTCGCACAGTCCCATCAAGAAAGTGCGCAAGTCCCTGGCTTTGGATATTGTAGACAAGGAAATTAAACCTCCCACATTGTCTCTCTCATCTGCTTCACATATACAGGTAAATTGATGCTGACTTAGTAATGACCATTGTTTAAGGATAGTGGGGGGATGGTGATGTGAGCATTTCAATCGAAGACATTGGGGTTGATTTACTAAAAGCAAATAGTCTGTGCATTGCAAGTGCAGTTGCTCGAGATCAGAGGGGAACATGCAAGGGGGGGGGGGGGGGGACTGAATTTTTGCTTGCACATGATTGGATGATGGAAATCAGAAGAGCTTTCCCTCGTTTTCAAAGCTTCCCCTCAGATCTACGCAACTGCGTTTGTAGTGCACAGTATATTTTGTCTTTAAATTAACCCTTATTGCCATTTCTTAGTTTCCCTGCTTGATCTGTTATGATCTTATATGCAAATACTGACCTTACCCTATAGCAGGTATCACTAAATGGTGGACCGCGGTCCGGACCGAGTCAATGTCCCATCCAGGCCCGCTGCGGTTGCGCCATCTTAGGATCCGCTTTTTCCCTCATCCACCGCTAGCTCTGTTGTCTTTGCAGAGATGACATCGGAAGAGCAGCACAGCGATGGGTGGAGGGTGGGAGCTGGCCCAGTTAACTGGTTGCTAGGACCGCCCTGCATCCATGACTGACAACCAGTCAGTTAACTGGGGCAGCTCCCGCCCTCTGTCCATTGCTTTGCTGCACTTCCAATGTCGGCTACTCTGCCTCCCGCGCTGTGTAAGGTAGGACAGGGAAGAGGACTCTGTTGCTGTGTAAAGGATGGAGGATGCCTGGGGTGATGTAAAGGGAGCATGGACAGGACTGGTGAAGGGAGTGATATTAAGTGAATTTGAAGTGGGGGGGTTTTGATATTAAGGGGGGCTGAGGACTGTAATGTGATTGGGGGGTTAATGTTATGCAGGGGGACTGGGAACACTGATGTAATAAAAGGATTGTGATGTCAAGGATCCGATTCTAGGTTCACATTATTATTCTGTGTGTAGGTGGCCCATTTATTTCAGTGGGCTGCCTTATAAGTAGAAGTGCAGAAAAAGAAGTCCCTGGCCCTATTTTTTTTCTTTTCTTTTTTTTTTAAATTGCGCTGTACCGAGCTGCATGGTACTGTGGCACTCCCAAAAATGCACCATGTTTACCATTGTACAGAGGTGTCTTGAGAGTCAAACATATGATTCAGACCTCTGCTGGAAAATTTTACTGACTGGACCTTCGTGAATTTTAAGTCAGTACCCCTGCCCTATAGTATAGTGTCTGCTAGGCATGCATGCGACAGCACACGGAACTGGCAGTTAGCCCTTATGCACCAATCACTGCGTTGTGGTAAGGGAAGAAGAGTATATTCACATGCTGCATAACTTAGCCAGAACTACTGCAGTTTTATTTTGGTCCTGCAGTGTGGATGGCAATGAAGCCTACAGGTTCTCTTAACATTGCAATTGGTTACTTGGTTTGCCTTTTTATGAGCCCACGTGAATTAAAAACCTTGGCATTAGCCTCTTCTTTTTGTCATATCTGTTTTTGTGCCAAAAGTTTAAGTACCCAAGTTCTCTGAGGCTGCCTTCTTTTATTCCCCCCACCCCAACATTACCCCAATGTTTCCCTTTACTCTGAAACTGTCTTTTCTTTATCGTACATCATGGGACGCAGAGCCTCAAGTATTTACTTAGTGGGTTATGGGCCTACCTTCAGGTGTTGACGCTGGTATAACCAATACAGGAAGTTGACTCCCCTATATAACCCCTCCTCCTTCCAGGAGTAACTCAGTTTTTTCGCCAGTGTCTAAAGGTGTTCACGAGTGAAGATGTGCTCTGAGGAGCTCCTAGAGGGATCCATGACGGATTTAAAAAACCTCCACAGCTGGATCCATCCTCTCCCCCGAGGCCATAGGCTGGTACCCGGGCTCGCAGACAAGAACAAGGTTTTGCCTGTAAGCTTCTCTTTGAGAGCTGGACCCTAGGAACCAGGACTCTTTTTGGTCTTGCTACATTACCTAAAGCTGTTCCTGAGGGGTGCTATACAGGTCCAAAGGAGTGGAACCCCTATTAAAAGGGACCCGGTCTTTGAAGGTTTACAGCAGCCTGCCGTGATGGGTGAAGTTTGGATCTGTCTGTTTACAGCAGTATCCTGCAGCGAGGACAAGTTAAGGGAAGAAGCTAATGCTTTTTCCTTCCAGATACCTTGTATGCCTTTTAAAATGTCTCTCCTATTGGGAGTAATTTACACTACCTAGATACGATGTTTTACAGCAAGCTCTGCCTCCAATAGCATGTGTGGTCCCAGTGGAGGGGGTTCTTAGTTAAATAATCCTCTTTAAGGAATTTAAATAAAATACAGTAGTTGCAAAAAACTAGGCTTTAAGGTTGGCGCAGCTGCCTGGCAGCTGAGAAGGTCAAAATTTGATCACTAAACTATGGCCCCTGTGCTGCATGGTTTTAAGGCAGCACGTCCGCCTAGCAGCATTGGGATTCCCTGTGCCTCTGTAGTATTGACTGCTGATAGAACCCCCAGCCCCCCACCCCCTCCTCCCTCCCCTCTCCTTTTGCAGACGTGCGTCTGTTACATACTGGTCTGGTATTACACGTGGCAGCGTCGCTCCCTCCCTTCGGTCTGCAATGGCAGACACGCATGCCGTTCACACCCGAACCAGGCATATTACCCGAGAGGGATGGGACGCTGAGGAGCGTGTCCCTGAAGGTCACGTGGTGCCGTGTACGGGACGTAATGTCCGCACACGGCGAGAGACTGAGGGAGAGGCAATGAGGACGCCAATCGGGTTCCACCTGAGGCTTTATTGCAGACACTCTCAGTTAAAACTGTGTAAATTAATAAGTGCAGCGCTAAAATTAATAACTAAAAACAATCACTAAATAAAAAAGTTCAATAAAGTTCATATGTTCGTGAATTGAAACACATGTAGATAAAGAGGCACACAGACGTCACTGGTGATAAAGGGTGCTTCATGCAAAAGTTTAAGGTGATCCTTGGTCCGTGCTCACACCATTTGTTTAGCCAAACTGCTCACCTTGCTTAATAGACCCCTGAGCAAACAGGAAGGTCATGAGAGCTTTCACCACCTCTGGTGGTAATGGTAAACTTGTAGATGGAAGCTGGGCACCTCTCGGACTCCGCAGATAAGCCTTGTAACTCTCCCGCAGCAACATATAATACAAAGAAAAGATCTAGTGCTCTCTGTATGACTTGTAAAAGGTAACATTTATTAAAAGACGGGTACTCACATAAATAGCACTTAGTCCAAGTGCTAGGATATCAAGCATTAAAAGACTGGTAACAGCAAAGCTGGTAAGGTGGCCGTAGTGACATTAAGATGAACTCCCGCACGCGTATCGTCCATAGGACTTCCTCAGCGATAGTGGAGTATCGAAATGCCACTGTAGTTTAAATAGATAGCCCCTTATCACACTCACCTGTGTAATTAGAGAAAGAGCGGTAGGCATCCAATCAGGACGCACCACTCACTAGTAGGAAGTGTATATCCAGAAAGGTTGCCATAGCAATCACTAAAGCGCGTCATGCAGCGAGGAACCTGTATGGCAATCCGACTGTGTAATAGAGAGAAACGAGCGGTAAGCGTCCTATCAGAGCGCACCACTCGGACATGGGAGGAGTTTGATAGGCTGTATCTCCATAATGGTCATTACGCCGCGACGGCGTGACGGCGGATCACATGACCACGCACCTCAGAAGATACCTCCCACCTCGGAAAGACGTAAACAGAGCTAAGATATGTTTACCTGTAACCATGGTGATCCGGCGTTACGTCCGCAAAGCGGCAACACTCACGCCAGTCATCCTCACATTATACCGCCTTCCCAGAGGCGGAGTAAACATACAGCCTCCGGCGTGTGTGGTTGTCACAGCAGCCAAAAATAAGTAGGCTGGGTGCACACCACATCACTGCTGGAGACCAAATATCGTTCAAAGATGAATTTATAACATAACAGGCTTATCGGTACCCACCCTACATCATAAAGAGGAGTCTCCTGGGAACCAGCCTGGCCTAAGGTTCCCTAAAAATAAAAGGTTAATGTTAATGCCTACATGGTCTGTAGTCACCAATGCTGACCCCACATCCGGCATCAGAAATGCACACAATATTTAAAAGATGTAACCGGATGAAAAACAAAAATACCTAAACAGGTGTCCAATAAAGGACATCCTAAAAAAATATTACTAAAAATAGTAAAAAACTATTTTAAATTAATCTTAATTAGTCACTACGGCCACCTTTTACAATCTCCCAAATATAACAGACACCAATTGAATAATTCTCCTAAGACATAAAAAAAAAAAAAAAAAAAAACTAACGGTCAGAAATAAAACAATTCAAATCAAACTCGACATTGAGCCCCGTAGGTACTCCCACATGTGTTTCATATATCCAGAAAGACTCACGGCGGCTCAATTGTCTTATGAAATTGCCGCCCCTCCAATGGGGCGTTACTTTTTCCACTCCCCAAAACTTTAGTTTAACAGGGCTGCGTTTGTGAACGAGTTTAAAATGTTTGGAAACATTGTGAGAATCCAGGCCCTTCTTAATATTGGTGATATGTTCACCAATACGAATATGAAGGGACCTGGATGTTCTACCCACATATTGTAGGCCACATTCGCATTCCATGATATAAACGACTCCTGATGTCGAACATGTAATGAAATCCCTAATTTGATAAACCTTTTTTGTGGCTGTGGCTACAAACTCTTTACGTTTTTTAATATTGCCCTTGGTTTGTTTACATGGTGGGCATCGCCCACATGCATAGAAACCAGTCATAATGTTCGAAATCCTGTTTACACAAGAGAGAGGTGGGTCAATTACCCCAGGGGCCAATTTATCTCTTAAGGACGGTGCCCTCTTGTAGACAAACAGGGGGTATTCCGGGAGTACAGGGCCCAAAGTTTTGTCCTGTCTGAGAATGGGCCAATATTTCCGGACTATTTTTTCAAATTTTCTATATTGAACATTGTAGTCCAAGATCATTCTAATATTGCCCGTACCATCACGTTTGGCCCTGGGGCCATTGGATACCAGTGTCTTTCTCTCTAAACTTCGAACGGTCTCAATATGTTTATCAATATCGGTTTTGTTATAACCCTTTTGGACAAAACGGGCAGATAAAACCTCAGATTGTTCCAGGTAGTGATGCTCATGCGTACAGTTCCGCCTAATCCGTACAAATTGCTCTTTGGGAATGTTGCACAACCATTGAAGATGGTGGCAACTCCCGAGGGGTATGTACGCATTGCGGTCCGTAGGCTTAAAATGATTTTTTAACTCCAACTGATTATCTTTCAAAAAAATGTCTAAATCCAAAAAGGTAACGTGAACTTTGTCTATATTCCAGGAGAGAACAATATTTCTATTGTTCTCATCTAGTTTTCGCATAAAGGTATCCAAGTTCGATCTATTTCCATCCCACACCATAATGATGTCGTCAATATAACGTTGGTAACATATAAGTTCAGGGGGTGTGTTCTTATAGATAGACTCTTCCTCCCAGTGTGCCATGAACAGATTGGCAACACTGGGAGCGAAGCGGGCACCCATCGCAACTCCCCTGGTTTGGAGAAAAAAACGTTTATTGTACCAAAAATAATTTTTTGATAAACAAAACTTTAAACAATCCAAGATATAGTTTTTATGTCTTCTGGTCAGATCCGATGTTCTAAAGGCCCATCGAACTGATGCTAACGCATCTTCATGACTGATAATCGTATAGAGGGAACTGACGTCCGCTGTTATTAACAAACAAGAAGAAGAAAAGGAAAGGGTTTCTAAAATTTGGATGATGTGTTTAGTATCTTTGATAAAGGAACGAGTTCCCGTAACCAAAGGTTGTAAAAAAGAGTCAGAGTACCGATAAGCCTGTTATGTTATAAATTCATCTTTGAACGATATTTGGTCTCCAGCAGTGATGTGGTGTGCTCCCAGCCTACTTATTTTTGGCTGCTGTGACAACCACACACGCCGGAGGCTGTATGTTTACTCCGCCTCTGGGAAGGCGGTATAATGTGAGGATGACTGGCGTGAGTGTTGTCGCTTTGCGGACGTAACGCCGGATCACCATGGTTACAGGTAAACATATCTTAGCTCTGTTCCGAGGTGGGAGGTATCTTCTGAGGTGCGTGGTCATGTGATCCGCCGTCATGCCGTCGCGGCGTAATGACCATTATGGAGATACAGCCTATCAAACTCCTCCCATGTCCGAGTGGTGCGCTCTGATAGGACGCTTACCGCTCGTTTCTCTCTATTACACAGTCGGATTGCCATACAGGTTCCTCGCTGCATGACGCGCTTTAGTGATCGCTATGGCAACCTTTCTGGATATACACTTCCTACTAGTGAGTGGTGCGTCCTGATTGGATGCCTACCGCTCGTTCTCTAATTACACAGGTGAGTGTGATAAGGGGCTATCTATTTAAACTACAGTGGCATTTCGATACTCCACTATCGCTGAGGAAGTCCTATGGACGATACGCGTGCGGGAGTTCATCTTAATGTCACTACGGCCACCTTACCAGCTTTGCTGTTACCAGTCTTTTAATGCTTGATATCCTAGCACTTGGACTAAGTGCTATTTATGTGAGTACCCGTCTTTTAATAAATGTTACCTTTTACAAGTCATACAGAGAGCACTAGATCTTTTCTTTGTATTATATGTTGCTGCGGGAGAGTTACAAGGCTTATCTGCGGAGTCCGAGAGGTGCCCAGCTTCCATCTACAAGTTTACCATTACCACCAGAGGTGGTGAAAGCTCTCATGACCTTCCTGTTTGCTCAGGGGTCTATTAAGCAAGGTGAGCAGTTTGGCTAAACAAATGGTGTGAGCACGGACCAAGGATCACCTTAAACTTTTGCATGAAGCACCCTTTATCACCAGTGACGTCTGTGTGCCTCTTTATCTACATGTGTTTCAATTCACGAACATATGAACTTTATTGAACTTTTTTATTTAGTGATTGTTTTTAGTTATTAATTTTAGCGCTGCACTTATTAATTTACACAGTTCTAAAGGGTTTATATATTTGCCTTTAGTGTTCAGCTGCTGTGAGTAGTCATTGAGTTTTTGCGCTGACTGTTTGTTTCTGATTAGACACTCTCAGTTGCAGAAATCTTAGCTGAAGAGAGGGAGTCTGTCACACTAAAGAGACACCAGAGTGCTGGGCACGTAAGGGGCGTAAAGAGCCGTTTCCAGTACAGGAAACACTATTGTTACTTAGCAGTTAAAAACTGTTATTATGGTGACATTGTTTTTGCTAGAACTGTTGTTAAGCAAATAGTAAGTTTGTGTACCTCTGCTTTTGTACTTCGCACTATGTCTTCCAGAGCTACCGTAAAGGTACCTAAGGTGCCACCCCCAGGCGCTGGGAATCCCAGTCATGCCTCCATACTGTCTTCCTCTCTGGAGATATTGGACATGGCAAGCCAGGGTGAGCCATTGGAAGCTAGCGGTGGTGCAACTGCTTCACACACTTCAGCCCCTTTATATGTGACTGAAGATGCATTTTCCTCTGCCCTGCAGGGCTTAGAAGGAAGATTAGCAGCTTTATTCGCATCCTCTATCCAAGTGGATAGGAAGCGTCCTAGATCCCCCTCCCCCACCTTGGATTCTTTACAGACAGTGGAGGGTCCAAGGGACAGGATAAGGTATTACCCTCAGAAGATCGAGAGGAAAGACAAGCCGGTTATTCCTCTTCGGAGGAAACGATACTTGATGTTTCAGCTTCATAGTCTGAAGTACAGACCCTTACAGAAATGGTTCGCTCTGCTTTCATGCTACCCCTAACAGAGTTAGCTGAACGTCCAGTCTCCTCCTTGGGTTCTTTGAAATCTTTACAGCCTTTGCCATCCACCCATTATTAGAAAAACTTATTTATACCGAATGGGATCATCCGGATAAGCATTTTTCTCCTCCAAAGAGGTTCTCGATTCTCTATCCTCTGAAGAAAAAATTAACTAAAAGATGTAAAGTTTCAGCAGTTGACGCTGCGATTTCCAATGTGAATAAGTTTCCTGCCCAGTGGACAATGCGCATATGCTTAAAGATCCAACAGATAAGAAGTTGGAAGGTCTGTTAAAGTCCTTTTTCTTCTTAGCAGGGACTGTAACTCAGCCTGCAATTGCAGCTATAGGTAGGCATCTGTCAGTCCTTAAAGGACCAGTTCACAAATGCTCTTAACAAACTCCCTGCACAACAGGTTAGGGAATTGGCCGAGCTACCATAAGCATCATGCTTTGCCATAGATGCTATGAAGGATTCTATTCATCAGGCATCACGCCTTGCGCTTGTACTAATACACATGCGAAGGACCCTTTGGTTAAAGGGTTGGTCAGCTGAAGCGCCTTGCAAGAACCTTCTAACTAGTTTTCTCTTTAAGGGAGAACGACTATTTGGCAATAGTTTGGATAAATACATCCAAACAATTTCTAGCGGAAAGAGTACTCTTTTGCCAGGCAAAAGAAAAGATAAACGTCCTTCATTTAAACACACTTTTTTTCCCGCGCCAGGTGCATCCACCTCTAGGCAGGGGCGACGGCCTCCACCGTCAGACTCTAGAGGAAGACCTCAAGGTCAAACCCAGGCACAAAGGAAAACCTGGGCAAGTCTGCAAAGCAGAATACCAAGACCTCGTCATGAAGAGGCATCTCCCCTCACCAAGGTGGGGGGAAGACTTCTGAGGTACTCAGAAGTCTGGCAAAGGGAAATTCAGGACAGATGGACTCTCTCCATAGTGTCTCTAGGATACAAGCTAGAATTTCGAGAGTTTCCACCGTCTCGTTTTCTGAGATCAAACGTTCCCAAGGATCCAGGGAAAAGGCAATCCCTGTTGCAAGCATTAGACCAATTATTGGCTCAAGGGGTGTTTGTACAGATTCCCACACGAGAGCAAGGTTTGGGGTTTTGCTTAAATCTGTTTACGATACCAAAGCCAAATGGGGTTGTCAGACCAATTCTAGATCTATGGAATCTAAATCGGTTCCTGAAAATCCGCTCCTTACGCATGGAGTCAGTCATTTCCATCCTACAAGGAGGAGAACTTCTGGCATCTATTAACATCAGAGATGCATATCTGCATGTCCCTATATTTCCTCCTCACCAGAGGTTTCTGCGGTTTGAAGTAGAAAAACAGCACTTTCAGTTTGTAGCCTTGCCCATCGGACTTGCTACAGCACCCCATGTGTTCACAAAAGTGCTGGCCCCACCTCTAGCCAGGTTAAGGGCACAGGGCATAACTATCTTGGCTTACTTAGACGATCTATTGCTAATAGATCAGTCAGTGGCTCGCTTGAAGCAAGATGTAGCCATTACAAGCAGTTACCTGGAAAGTCTGGGCTGGATTCTCAACCTGAAGAAATCCTCCTCAAAGCCACTAAAAAGGTTGGAGTATCTGGGCCTGATCATAGACTCAGCCCGGGAAAGGGTGTTCTTGCCTCCCACAAAGATCAGCTCCATACAAGAGCTGGTGCGAATGGTCAGGTCAAAGAAATCCCTCAATTCGCCTTTGCATAAGGTTGTTGGGAAAGATGGTAGCTTCATTCAAAGCAGTTCCCTATGCCCAATTCCATTCAAAAAAGTATCCTATCTGCTTGGAACATGACAATTCAAGCTTTGGATTTGCCAATGTGGCTGTCCCCAAGAGTGTCCCAAATCCTCAGTTGGTGGTTACTGACTCGGGAACCTGCTGAAGGGAAAGTCCTTCAGACCAGTTATCTGGAAAGTAGTAACGACAGATGCCAGCCTGTCAGGCTGGGGAGCAGTACTAGAGGAGACGACTGTCCAGGGACAGTGGTCAGGAACCGAAAAAGCCTTGCCCATCAACATCCTAGAGATTCGGGCAGTGTATCTGGCTCTGAAAACCTGGACCTCCAGGTTAAAGAATTGTCCCGTCAGGATCCAATTCGACAATGCCAGAGAGGTGAACCAGATTCTAACTTGGGTAGAAGAGAATGTCCCATGTCTATCGGCAGTTTTCATTCCCGGAGTAGGGAATTGGCAGGTGGACTAAAGTTGCCAGCAGTTATTCCCGGGGGAATAGTCTCTTCATCCCGAGATTTTTTGGGCTGTTTGCAAAGATGGGGGACTCCGGACGTAGACCTTCTAGCATCCAGATTCAACACGAAGCTAGTCATCTTTGTGTCCAGGACAAGGGATCCACTCGCATACATAACAGATGCGTTGGTGACACTGTGGGATCAGTTTTCACTGACCTATGCATTTCCCTTGATTCAATTGCTGCCTCGACTACTTTTGCAGGATCAAGCTGGAAAGAAATCCGACAATACTGGTAGCACCAGCATTGGCCCAGGAGGTCATGGTATGCAGAGATTGTGAAGATGGCAGTGGAGGACCCATGGGTCCTCCCACTAAGGCCAGACCTGCTATCACAGGGGCCGATCTTCCATCCTACTTTACGAACGCTAAATTTAATGGCTTGGCTATTGAGACCCACATTCTGAAGAAACGTGGGCTTTCCAGGTCAGTTATTTCTACTTTGATTTAATGCTAGGAAGCCAGTTTCCAGAGCTATATATTATGGGGTCTGGAAGGCTTATGTTTCCTGGTGTGAATCCAAGGGTTGGCACCCTCGGAGATATATCATAGACAGAATTATTGCTTTTCTACAATTGGAGATGAAGTTGGCCCTGAGTACTATTAAGGGCCAAGTCTCAGCCTTATCAGTTTTATTTCAAAGACCGCTTGCTACGCATTCTTTAGTCCGGGGTTTTATGCAAGGAGTGATGTGGATTAATCCACCAGTTAAATCACCCTTAAGCCCTTGGGAATTGAATTTAGTTTTGTCAGTGTTACAAAAACAGCCATTTGAACCGATACAGCAGATTCCTTTGGTCCTTTTGACAAGGAAGCTGGTATTTTTGGTTGCTATATCTTCAGCAAGGAGGGTATCAGAATTGGCTGCTCTTTCTTGTAAAAAGCCATATTTGATTATTCTTGAGGACAGAGTGGTGTTACGCCCTTGTCCAGGCTTTTTGCCAAAAGTAGTTTTAGGCTTTCATCTGAATGAAGATATTGTCCTGCCATCGTTTTTCCCAAGACCATGTTCCAGGGAAGAAAAGTCACTACATTGTCTTGATGTAGTGAGAGCAGTGAAAATCTATTCAAAGAAAACTGCTCAGATTCGTAAGACTGATGTCTTATTTATTCTCCCAGAGAGTCCTAAGAAAGGACAGGTAGCATCAAAATCCACTGTCGCTAAGTGGATTCGGCAAGTTATAATTCAAACTTATGATTTAAAGGGAAAGATTCCCCCTTTTCAGGTTAAGGCGCGCTCTACCAGAGTGTTTGGGGCTTCTTGGGCAGTGTGTCACTAGGCCTCCATGGCTCAGATCTGTAAGGCCGCGACTTGGTCTTCAGTGCATACATTCACAAAATGTTATCAAGTGGATGTAAGATGGAATGAGGATATCGCCTTCGGGCGCAGTGTGTGCAGGCAGCAGTATAAGTCCTCAGGTCTGGGGGTTGCCCTATGGGTTGTGTCTCCCTCCCCTCAAGTAGCATTGCTATGGGACGTCCAACTAAGTAAATAATTGAGGCTCTGTGTCCTATGATGTACGATAAAGAAAATAGGATTTTTAAGGCAGCTTACCTGTAAAATCCTTTTCTTGGTGAACATCAAAGGACAGAGAGGTCCCGCCCCTCTGTTTTATGGAGTGTAAGTATATTGCTTGTCTACAAAAACTGAGGTACTCCTGGAAGGAGGAGGGGTTATATAGGGGAGTCAACTTCCCGTATTGGTTATACCAGTGTCAAAACTTGAAAGTAGGCCTATAACCCTCTAAGTAAATACTTGAGGCTCTGTGTCCTATGAAAATCCTATATTTTGTTTTTTTAATTATACCTGCGGCTCCTGTGGATTGCCTATTGTAGTGCAAGCTCCCAGTGTACTTCACCAATCCCCCCCCCCACAGGCACTTTTTTTCCTTTCTTTCTGTACTATAACTTTTTTTATTAAACCAAAATAGACTCTAAAAATTTGCACTCCACTTTAAATTTGCATGCATGTCTAATGCAGACCTTCTGTACCTTTTGTTCTCTCCCTATAGCAAACATTCTTGTTTGCTCTCCTGTATTGTAATAGCCTCTATCTGTACCGTGATACAGGTGTCCATTTGTTGCTAGGTAACAATTATTGGTTGTTTTTGTTTTGTATTAAGGTCAGTTCAGCTAAGCTGCTGTAGTCTGTGATCTGCAGGCTTGGCCATAAAATATCTGAAAAGTATGCTGAACTTCTGTATTAAAGGGCTATGCTTGGCATTATAAGTAAAGGCAAGGGTTCAGAGCTTAATTAAGAATTGGATATTTGTGACTCTTCGGAGGAACATAAACTTACACAGGCAGGAAACTTCCTTAAGGTATAAATAATATGCATCTGTGTCTTGTAAATAGAATAGGTGCCTCTTTTGCACTTTTTTTTTTTTCATAATCTCTCCGATGAGACCCCTATCTGCCAACCTTTTCAGTCTCTCCTGTGATGGCTGTGAGTGAAGTACTATACGGGCATCCCCTGCACCCCATTGTCTCCCCAGAATGAGGTGTATATAGTGGACAAGCAACCACTGAATAAATATATGGATTTCACACTTTAGTGCATGCTTGTTCTAGGTCTGTGACTCAAACACCGAAACCAGGCAACTAGCACCAACAGTAGGCCTGCATCTGCAAGTCTCTGTCATGATGGGAATATTTTCAATGTACTGGGAAGAGTGAGAGCAAGCCTCAGACTACTTGCTAAAACATTAGACAAGTAAAATATTCTTGCCAAGTTTCCCACCTACAATTGTGAGTTATATATTCCTCCGCTGGTTAGGGCTACACTAACTGTTATATGTTTTCATCTCAGACGCAGAGCTGCGAGAGCTTCCTGTCCATGTCTCTGAATGAGTCTTCATGCAGCAGCAAGGAGGAAAACAGTCTACTGAACCAGGGATTTGTCCAGGTCAAATCAGGAAAAGGATCTTTTATGCTTGGGGACACCTCACACACTGACATCACTGACATTGGAGAGTTGGTTAAAACACAGGAGTCTGCTCTTCACGGAGCTGGCATAGCCATGCCAATAAAGACTGAGCCTGCTGCTAATGTAGCTATAGACTCTTCTTCCTGTATGATGGTGGACATGGACAAAGTAGTGAGAACATCGCTTAATAAAAGCAAAGCTGCAAGTCTGAACGCTGATACAGATGTAACAGTAAAGACTGAAAAGGAGACAGTGGCGCAGATGGAGAAACTCAGGATTCCAGAACCGGTAAGTTCTTAAGGGGAACGTATAAAGGGTTAGTGTGTGTGGGGGGGGGGATTTTTTTTTTTTTTTTTTATATTTGTGATATTGATATATATATATTGTGTGTGTATATATATATATATATATATATATCTATATATCTATATATATCTATCTATCTCTATATATTCTCACAAAAGTGAGTACACCCCTCCACATTTTTATATCTTTTCATGTGACAACACTGAAGAAATGACACTTTGCTACAATGCACAGTGGTGTAGTGGTAGCACTCTCGCCTAGCAGTAAGAAGGGTCACTGGTTCGAATCCCAACCACGACACTACCTGCTTGGAGTTTGCATGTTCTCCCTGTGCCTGCGTGGGTTTCCTCCGGGTACTCCGGTTTCCTCCCACACTCCAAAGACATGCTGGTAGGTTAATTGGATCCTGTCTAAATTGTCCCTAGTATGTATGAATGTGAGTTAGGGACCTTAGATTGTAAGCTCCTTGAGGGTAGGGACTGATGTGAATGTACAATGTATATGTAAAGCGCTGCGTAAATTGACGGCGCTATATAAGTACCTGAAATAAATAAAAAATAAAATAAATAAAATGTAAAGTAGTGAGTGTACAGCTTGTATAACCATGTAAATTTGCTGTCCCCTCAAAATAACGCAACACACAGCCATTATTGTCTAAATCGCTGGCAACAAAAGTGAGTACACCCCTAAGTGAAAATGTCCAAATTGGCCCCAATCAGCCATTTTCCCTCCCCGTTGTGATGTGACTCGTTAATGTTACAAGGTCTCAGGTGTGAAAAGGGAGTAGGTGTGTGAAATTTGGTGTTATCGCTCTCACTCTCTCATACTGGTCACTGAAAGTTCAACATGGCAAAGAACTCTGAGGATCTGAAAAAAAGAATTGTTGCTTTATATAAAGATGGTCTAGTCTATAAGAAGATTGCCCAGGCCCTGAAACTAAGCTGCAGCATGGTGGCCAAGACCATACAGTGGTTTAACAGGACAGGTTCGACTTAGAACAGGCCTCACCATGGTGCACATGCTCAGCGTCATATCCAGAGGTTGTCTGTTGGAAATGGACGTATGAGTGCTGCCAGCATTGCTGCAGAGGTTGAAGGGGTGGGGGGTTCAGCCTGTCGGTGCTCAGACCATACGCTGCAAACTGCATCAAATTGGTCTGCATGGCTGTCATCCCAGAAGAAAGCCTCTTCTAAAGATGATGCACAAGAAAGCCCGCAAAGAGCTTGCTGAAGACAAGCAGACTAAGGACATAGATTACTGGAACCATGTTCTGTGGTCTGATGAGACCAAGATAAACGTATTTGGTTCGGATGGTGTCAAGCGTGTGTGGCGGCATCCAGGTGAGGAGTACAAAGACAAGTGTGGCTTGCCTACAGTCAAGCATGGGGGGGTGGGAGTGTCATGGTCTGGGGCTGCATGAGTGCTGCCGGCACTGGAGAGCTACAGTTCATTGAGGGAACCATGAATGCCAACATGTACTGGTGACATACTGAGGCAGAGCATGATCCCCTTCCTTCGGAGACTGGGCCGCAGGGCAGTATTCCAACATAACGATCCCAAACACACCTTCAAGATGACCACTGCCTTGCTAAAGAAGTTGAGGGTAAAGGAGCATCTGTGGGGCATCCTCAAACAGTAGGTGGAGGAGCGCAAGGTCTCTAATGTCCACCAGCTCTGTGATGTCGTCTTGGAGGAGTGGAGTAGAACTCCAGTGGCAACCTGTGAAGCTCTGGGGAACTCCATGCCCAAGAGGGTTAAGGCCCCTTTGACACATACGAACTGTTCGTCTGTTTTTTTTTTTTTATCCATCCGTTGACGGGTGAAAAAAGGACATCAATGCATTCCTATAGAAAAACTGACATCTATTTCATCCTTTTTCACCCGCTTCCTTCAACATCCATTTTTTTGAGCGGATGAAAGCCCTGTTTTTCATCTGTTAAGAAAAATGGATTGGATGAAAAACTGATGTAAATGGACAAACGGTCTGTTGTTGCACCCATTTTTTGCATTGGTTGTTAGGAGCAATCAGTCACTGTGGGGGGGTGGGGGGGGTAGAGGCAGGAGAGCAGTATACATAGTGACAGGGCAGTCTATACAGACAGGCTCCCTCACTTGCTGATGCTGATTGTCAATTTTGACTTTTAAATGTAATAGCCCCCTTTTTTTTTTTCCCGCCTTTCTTTTTGTGGGGGGGGGGGGGGGGAGCAGTGTGTGCAAGGTGAGGGACAGGACAGAGCAGTATATACAGTGAGGGGGGCAGTCTGTACAGACAGGCTCCCTCACTTGCCGATTGCAGACTATCACTGTCGGCTTTTAAATGCAATTGTTGGCTTTTCCTTTCTCTACTTAATAGCGCTGAGAAGGAGCTGTCATTCGAGCACACCACTATATTAAGCAAAGGGGCGGGGTCTTCGGGTGATGTCACTGGGGGAATCCGCCCCTTTGTTTAATTTAGTGGCGTGCCGAATGACAGCTCCTTCTTGGCGCTATTAAAGGGGTTGTAAACCCTTGAGGTTTTTCACCTCAATGCATTCTATTCTCCTGCAGCCCCCTCAAGCCCCTGTTTTACTTGCCTGTACCCCCTCTATCTCGCTGTCGGGGACGAGCACACCAGCAAAAGCTGGTGTCTCGGGTCCTGATTGGATGGATTGTTAGCAGTGCAGCCAATGGCTCATGATGCGGGTGCCGGGGGGCGGGCCGAGTCCTGCTTTCTGTGTGAATAGACGCCCCCCTCCCCCAAAGAGGACCTGTCATGTACCTGCTATCACATGGGGGATTATTGGTCCCCTATGTGATGGCAATAAAATCATAAGTAAAAAAAAACAAAACACATGAAGTGTAAAAAATAAAATAAACTGAGCCACCCCACCCCCACAGGCATACTAGAGCTGCACGATAAAACCGTAAAAAAAAAAAAAAAAAATCTGGATTCAACCCCTTCTCCATCTGAACTGACATTTCGCCAACATAGTGTTATTTTGAGGAGCAGTAAATTTACACTGTTATACAGGCTGTACACTCACTACTTTACATTGTAGCAAAGTGTCATTTCTTCAGTGTTGTCACATGAAAAGATATAAAATATTTACAAAAATGCGAGGGGTGTACTCACTTTTGAGAGATACAGTGTGTGTGTGTACATGTATGTATGTTCAAACAATTTGAGAAATTATCTGAGCAAGAAGTAAGAGGGCATACTCTAATTTGGGCACATGTTCTTATTACAACACTCTATTCTAACATCAGAATTATGTTTCTACTTTGAAATGATTTCCCTTCATTTCCTGCTGCAACTCTAAGACAGCGAAATTGAATTTATAGGATTTTAACTCTTCCAACACTCTAACAAAAGCTAAAAAAAAGTATGGTGTTTAGTGTTCTTATAAAAAAAAAAAAAATGTAATATGGCATATAATTAAATATTTTGTATTCTTATATAGAGCCAATAAATCGAGCTCCAGATACCTTTTCACTTGATGAAAAAGTTTTTAAATTTTTTTTTACTGAATTGCATTACTCCTACTTAATTAGTCAGACAGCCCTGTAGTGGAAGCATTGCATGGGGCCAGCTGAAAAGTAGATATTTACTGCTGTGCTGTCTTTTGTGCTTTGGGGATCCT
The DNA here is from genome assembly GCF_042186555.1 of Aquarana catesbeiana. Taxonomy (NCBI): domain Eukaryota; kingdom Metazoa; phylum Chordata; class Amphibia; order Anura; family Ranidae; genus Aquarana; species Aquarana catesbeiana. The sequence goes on along the minus strand of NC_133335.1, from coordinate 201,711,218 downwards.
TTGTCATGTCCATAATGTCTGAGAGGATGTATATGTGGAGTGAATTTTCACAGTACAGGGGCAAAGCTAGGAAGCCTGGTACTGTAGTATCTTAAAGCCAATGTGTGAATGAAAAGATTTATTACCTGCGCTACCATGTAGGGACAAAAGGCAGGTGGAAAAGCTGCATGCACCAAATCGGGGTCAGCCGAACCCAGATGGACAATAATGTAAGAATGGGGGGAGGTGCTGCGCTAATCCATCACCGAGACGGTAATCAGTATGAATATATCATTCCAAAGGAGAGGACACAATATTAAAAGGATCCCAAAACTGGGTTAAAAAACTACTAAGGTGAACAATTAATGCTGTGGCTGAATAAATATATAAAGGATGAATAAAATATATGGTGCAAACATTTAGGCAGCCGCTCACATGATCACTAAGTGATAAATAGTGAGGATAAACAACCTAAAAACACCTGAAAAAATTAATATGTCATTAGGGCAAAATTCCTTACAAAAAGTGAGGAAAAATTGACCACTAACAAGATAACAAAATTAATATAAATGTATAATAAGCAATGTGACATAATAAAGTGCAGCATGCAAGCATCTAATCCAAAAATTGTCACCAAGACAGTGTGACGCATATAGCACTCCAATCACTCTGTGCTGAATACAATGTGCAAATCTCTGCAATAAATAAAAACTGCAAGGTGAAGTGCAAAAAAAATATAGGATGTGACAATAAATAGGTTCAAAAATTAGATGGGACTATAAATGAGAAAATTCGAAATAGTCCATATGTGCAAATAGCAATGTGCAAATCTCTATAGTAAATAGAGACCAGGTGTAGCAAATAAATATATAAAACTATAAATAAGAAAATGCAAAACAGTTCATATGTGAAAATCGCAAAACAGAGATGAATGGGTCAAGATGACCGTATTTCTTAGAGTGAATAAAAGTTCCACTGTGCAGTGCTTAAATAGAGAAAAGTAGTGACTCCTCTTCGTGTACAGGTCACACAATAATAAGCAGTGGCCTCTTACCTTACGGTAATGAGGTAACAGCATATGGTGTATGCCAGTGGAGGCTACCTCTCCTTGTAGTCCTAAGCCGCGGTGTAATCCCTACAGGACTTGGTCCCTCGGTAGGTGTGGAGGAGGTAAGAAAAGAGGGTACCGAATAGTGTGATAATGTTTAAACACTAATGACCTTTATTTGAAAAAACAGCATCAAGGAACTCACATAAATGACAAAGCAAACGGCATTGAATTCCGACAAGCGGCGAGCTCGTAAGTCCACGTCAGAGCAGAGTGCCTATCCCGTCCCTACGCGTGAAGTCACGTGTGTGTGTGTGTGTGTGTGTGTGTGTGTGTGTGTGTGTGTGTGCGACGTCACACACACACACACACACACACACACACACACACACACACACACACACGTCTTTTCTTGAATTCCAGCGAGCTCGTAAGTCCACGTCAGAGCAGAGTGCCTATCACGTGATGAAGTCACGTGTGTGTGTGGCACTCTGCTCTGACGTGGACTTACGAGCTCGCCGCTCGTTGGAATTCAATGCCGTTTGCTTTGTCATTTATGTGTGTTCCTTGATGCTTTTTTTTTCAAATACAGGTCATTAGTGTTTAAACATTATCACACTATTCGGTACTCTCTTTTCTTACCTCCTCCACACCTACCGAGGGACCAAGTCCTGTAGGGATTACACCGCGGCTTAGGACTACAAGGAGAGGTAGCCTCCACTGGCATACACCATATGCTATTACCTCATTACCGTAAGGTAAGAGGCCACTGCTTATTATTGTGTGACCTGTACACAAAGAGGAGTCACTACTTTTCTCTATTTAAGCACTGCACAGTGGAACTTTTATTCACTCTAAGAAGAAATACTGTCATCTTGACCCATTCATCTCTGTTTTGCGATTTGCACATATGAACTGTTTTGCATTTTCTGATTGAGGCTGGGTTCACACTGGTCCGACAAACGCTCCGACATTGGGAGCTCATGACGTGTGAAAATCAATGTTTCCCTATGGGAGCCATCTTAACTGGTCCGACAAAAGTCGGTCCGACTTTAGAAATGCTCCCTGTACTATTTGGTCCGACTTTGATCCTATTTCAGCCCATTGACTATCATTAAAGTAGGATCAAAGTCGGATCCTTGTCCTAACCATCCGACTTTGGCATCCGACATTGTGTTATTTCCTGCCCCCTGCTGTAGCCCCTCCCATTGTGTGTTAGTACACTTGTCCTTTGACCAATCAAAACTATCTGAAAAGTTGGATCAAAGTAGTATCCTGTTCATGAACCTCGGATGGATGTAGGAACAATGTAGGGTCAATGTAGGACTGATGTCGCAGAGCAAAGTAGGATGAAAGTCGTACTACTGTCGTGTAGTATAGTGTGAACCCAGCCTTATAGTTTTATATATTTATTTGCTACACCTGGTCTCTATTTACTATAGTTTTGCACATATGGACTATTTTGAATTTTCTCATTTATAGTCGCATCTAATTTTTGAACCTATTTATTGTCACATCCTATAATATATATTTTTTTGCACTTCACCTTGCAGTTTTTATTGCAGAGTTTTGCACATTGTATTCAGCACAGAGTGATTGGAGTGCTATATGCGTCACACTGTCTTGGTGACAATTTTTGGATTAGATGCTTGCATGCTGCACTTTATTATGTCATATTGCTTATTCTACATTTATATTAATTTTGTTATCTTGTTAGTGGTCAATTTTTCCTCACTTTTTGTAAGGAATTTTGCACTTTGCCCCGATGACATATTAATTTTTTCAGGTGTTTTTAGAATGTTTATCCTCACTATTTATCACTTAGTGATCATGTGAGCGGCTGCCTAAATGTTTGCACCATATATTTTATTCATCCTTTATAAATTTATTCAGCCACAGCATTAATTGTTCACCTTAGTAGTTTTTTAACCCAGTTTTGGGATCCTTTTAATATTGTGTGATGGAGGTGACAAAATTCTACTGATTCATAAGATCAGTATATTCTGGTGGAAGGCAGACTATAAGACACATCTCTGAATTCTGATCAACTTTATTCCTGCGGATAGGCTTGGTGTTGGTTTCAGTGGTATCGTGAGCCTTCCATAACACACTTATGTTGTCAACAAATCACAATAGCTATTCTGTTTCCAAATGGTAGTTTCAAGGCAAACTTGATCCAGTCTAACCTGTTTGTAATGCCAAAGTAAAGTGCAAGTATCTGTGTTGGCCTGCAAAGTAATGCCTGTACAGATCCTAGGTGTAGACTATATATGGGGCCTTGCCCTATGTCTAGGTTCAGACAAAGCCTTCAACTCTGTCATTCAGGTGTCACATTGAAAAACCTCAGTGGGTAGTAAAGGCTCTGGAATATTAATGATCCAATGAGGCTTGGCATTGGCCAGGAGCCGGGCTTATTTTTTACTTCGGAAGAAGTCAAGGCTTCCTATATCGTGTGGACCCAATGTTGGGGCTCTGCAGGCAGATAACAGTTTAAAGACTGCCATTGCTTCCTGCAGGCACCATAAGGCTAACCTACTTTAGCACAGTTTCCTTAGAAGTTTTTTTTTTTTTGGTCCGGTTCATTCTAAAGTGGAACTCCAGGCAATATAGTACAAGCATATTGCTTTTAAAGTAATGAAATGCATGTGTACTTACACCTAGCATATGTTCCAAATATGAATATCATCCCCTGCATTTCAGACTGAGAGGGAGAAGCAGCACATGGAGCCAATCAGCCTTTGCTACATGCACGTGTGCTGACACAGCTTATCCTGGGAGTAAGCGAATTTGAAGTGTGTTGCTGCTGCATCCGTCAGTAGGCATGTACTGGTACCAGTTTTTTTTAAGACCAAGTTTGAGTACCGATGCTGTTTCTCAAGTACTTGCTGATACCAATTAGCAATACCTATTGTGACACAGCTGATATATTTTAATACCAAATATTTATGTAGTTCAGTTTATTACATATTGCTTTTGAACCTCCTCCGATGCGCATATAAACCTAACAGGCTTTCTTTTAACCACTTGCCGACCGCCTACCACAGATGTACTGCGGCAGATTAGCTTTATTGTGCGAAACAACGTACCTGTACGTTATTTCGTGCAGTAGCCACTGGGGAGCTTGCTTGTGCCGCCGGAGGTGCAATCGTGTGTTGATTAGACACAGGGAATACCAAGCAGCGGGTCCGGTGGACCCCAATGTCAGCCGGCCACCCGGGAGAGGCAAAATGGAGATCTATGTAAACAAAGCAGATTGCCGTTCTGAAGGGAGAAGATGGAGATTTCATCAGCAGGAACACCGCTCTCTGTCTTCACCCAGTCAGAGCAACCCCCACACAGCAAGCACCTCCTAGGGACACATTTAACCCTTTGATTGCCCCTGATTTTAACCCCCTCCCTCCAGAGTCATTAGTACAGTAACCGTGCATATTTTTAGCACTGATCACTGTATTGGTGTCACTGGACCCCACAAAAATGTTAGTTGTCGGATTTGTCCAGCGCAATGTCACAGGCCTGTTAAAAATCGCTGATCGCCGCTATGCTAGTAAAGGCTAGTGAGAGTGCCCAAAATCAGGCGAAGATGAGCTAGATTGCATCTATCAGGCACTAAGCTCTTGATTGTGGCGCTTTCCAGTCCTTTTTTTAATGTGTTAGTTGGCTGTAGGGCATTCTCCAGACTGTGGTCTCTGGGGACTCCCCGTGCTATGTCTAAGCATTTAAAACTATTAGTTCAACTGTTAAGCAGCACCATTTCCCCTGTTGGTTCATGGAAAGCTTTAATGCACTGGAGCATTTTGTGCTTTTGACACTAACTGCAGTATTGTGCGGCACTCTACACATACTGTTCCTGCTCTTTCCAGCATGAAACAGAATCCTTCTGCCACTTCTCTAATTGCAAGCGACATGCTCTCTGGCCATTAACCTTTCCTGCTCCCGGCTGCTGATTTTGTGAGGACCCAAGGTTAAATTAGATTCTGCTAGTGCAACACGTTGGATTCCAAGAGAAAGGAGTGTGCTTTTGCTCTGTTGTCCCCCTCCAACTCACAATCCACCAACAGTTTTAGTGCAGCCTGCAGTGTCTCTACTCAGGGACCTGACTGATAGCCTAGACCAGGGATATGCAATTAGCGGACCTCCAGCTGTTGCAAAACTACAAGTCCCATCATGCCTCCACCTCTGGGTGTCATGCTTGTGGCTGTCAGTCTTGCTATGCCTCATGGGAGTTGTAGTTCTAAAACAGCTGGAGGTCCGCTAATTGTATATCCCTGACCTAGACTGTTGTTCCCCACTTGAAACCACACTCCTTGGCGTCCTCTTTGGCTCCATCAGATGTTGTCCCCTCAGCCTTATCCAGGGAGGCGTTCTCTTCAGCTATATGTAATGAGGAAAAAATGACAGCTACAGTTGTGCTCATAAGTTTTAGAGAATATGAATGAAAACAACTTTTCTTTCACTCGTGGTTAGTGTTTGGCTGAAGCCATTTATTATCAATCAACTGTGTTTACTCTTTTTAAATCATAATCGCAACAAACTACCCAAATAACCCTGATCAAAAGTTTACATACCCCAGTTCTTAATACTGTGTATTGCCCCCTTTGACATCAATGACAGCTTGAAGTCTTTTGTGGTATTTGTGGCTGAGGCTCTTTATCTTCTCAGATGGTAAAGCTGCCCATTCCTCTTGGCAAAAAGCCTCCAGTTCCTGTACATTCTTGGGCTGTCTTGCATGAACTTCACGTTTTGAGATCTCCCCAGAGTGGCTCAATGATATTGAGGTCAGGAGACTGAGATGGCCACTCCAGAATCTGCACTTTATTCTACTGTAGCCAATGACAGGTCGACTTGGCCTTATGTTTTAGATCATTGTAATGTTGGAATGTCCAAGTACGTCCCATGTGCAGCTTCCTGGCTGATGAATGCAAATGTTCCTCCAGTATTTTTTGATAACATACTGCATTCATCTTGCCATCAAATTTCCTGTGCCTTTTGTAGCTCACACATCCCCAAAACATCAGCGATCCACCTCCGTGTTTCATAGTAAGAATGGTGTACCTTTCATCATAGGCCTTGTTGACTGCTCTCCAAGTGAGCTGTTTACGGTTGTTGCCAAAATTTTGGTCTCCTCACTCCAAATGACTTTGTGCCAGAAGGTTTGAGGCTTGTCTCTGTGCTGTCTAGCGTATTGTAAGCGGGATACTTTGTGGCATTTGCATAGTAATGGCTTTCTTCTGGCGACTTGACCATGCAGCCCATCTTTCTTCAAGTGCCTCCTTTATAGTGCATCTTAAAACAACCACACCACATATTTCCAGAGAGTCCTGTATTTCATCTGAAGTTATTTGTGGGTTTTTCTTTGCATCCCAAACAATTTTCCTGGCAGTTGTGGCAGAAATTTTAGTTGGTCTACCTGACCATGGTTTGGTTTTAACAGAACCCCTCATTTTCCACTTCTTGATTAGAGTTTGAACACTGCTGATTGGCATTCTCAATGCCTTGGATATCTTTTTATATCCCTTTTCCTGTTTTATACATTTAAACTATTCCCTGCAGATCCTTTGACAATTCTTTTGCTTTCCCCATGACTCAGAATCCAGAAATGTCAGTGCAGCACTGGATGAAAGATCCAAGGGTCTGTCAGGAGTTCAAAAACTCATTGACCTTTTACACACACACCCCCACACACCCCCACACCTACACCTTAATTACAAGCAAACAGATCACAGGTGAGGAGGATGGTTACCTTTTTTAAGCACTTCAATACAGGGCATTTATACACACTTCCTGCCCAGACCAATTTTCAGCTTATAGCACTCTCACAATTTGAATGCCAATTACTCAGTCATGCAACACTGTACCCAAACAAAATTTGTATCGTTTTTTTTCACACAAATAGAGCTTTCTTTTGGTGGTATTTAATCACCACTGGGTTTTTTATTTCATGAGACATAAGTGAAAAAATTGCGAAAATTTTGAAAACTTTTTTTTTTTTTTTTTTTTTTTTTTTGTTTATAAATTTGGGCCATAGATGGATCCAAATGCAACCCGTTCAGCATGGACTGGCCGAATTTTGATCCATCTATGGACATTACCATTCAAGAGTCGTCGACCTAGTGTTCAACTCCTCTCGAGTTGTTTTTTTTTTTTTTTTGTTTTTTTTTCCCCCACTTATCTGGCTGATCATAGAAAAACAAATCATCTATGGCCAACTTTAGTCACATATGTAAACTGGAACACTCTTCTTTAGACAATGCAGAAAAAAAGCTTAAAACTAGGGTTACACTGATACTTGTGCAAATACTCCTATACCTGAAACCGATACTTTCAGGCTTGGTTCTTAAATCTATCAGTGGGATTCCCCCACTGGCAGCTAAAATGTACAACAAATTAAAAAAAAGGCAGCAAATATTGTTTGATAAAGAGCAAGGCTGCCATGTCCTTAACAAGCAATTCAGCTGTCAGTGGGGTTCCCCTGTTTACAGCTGAAGTGAAAACGAAGTACCAGCAATTGGAGTGGGGGGGAGTGTAGCTGAGCAATTTTTATCAACAACATTGCTCAGTCCCTGAAACGGATAGATAAAGACATATTGTGTTGCCCACCCCTCTATTGGACTGCTTTTGGCTTTGACTATTAATTGCTTCCAGGGGTACTGAGATGCCTGTAAGGACCACTTTAGTGCTTCTGCTGTTAAATTCTGCAATTAATTGCTCCACGGTGCCTGTAGCTTCAGAGGTCCCTCAGGCTTGGGTTCAGCGCTTATTTGCAAGAATATGTGAATACTTTCATGCCCATAGCCTGGTCACAGGTTTACTTTAAAAATATTCTTGCTCTAGCTCTCAAGTTCTTGCATCTGGTTAAAAAAAAAAAATGCCTTTCAAATGAGCGTACATGCTTAGAATAAAAGTATTTGTATAGGAGCTGAGGGCAGAACATGTATAGAGATGTACAGAGCTACCTGACATGTAATCGCTTTTGTTTCAAAGGGGTAAGATGGAGCCTGACACACAATGGCATTTGTATACTTCAGCGTGTCTTTTCCTTAAACTTTCTCATTATCCTGCAAAGATCATATGGCTGCATTCTCCCACTCAGTGCAAAGCTGAATAATCTATCCCCTTTTAACAATACATTTTTATTACGTGTCGCTGCAATTAAAGGTTTTTTTTTTTTTTTTTTCTGTTTTGGAAGCCTTTTTTAAAGTCGATACATCTAAAAGTTTAAGTGAAAGAAAGGCTACAAAAAGGTTAAATTGTTCACGCTGATTTCAGTACGGATTATAAAGCTGGAGAAGAATTGACTGCAGGTGTTCTCACAGCAAACAACATCCATCTCACTATTACTATGCCACCCATGGCTCCCACACAGATTCATAATTAGAGGAATTTAAATAATTATGCCCTCTCATTTCGAACATGTACAACCAAGTTAAAGGCACCACATTATATTTTACGGCAAATCTTGATACAGCACGCTGTTTACTAGTTCTATAATGTATTTCTAAAAGATGGGGCTCTTTACTCAGTGTACTTTAACAGATCATTATTTTAGTCCTAGCAGTAGAGGGTGCCGTGATTCTGTCAATATGGTGATGGGATTGGGGTGCATTCTTCTGGTACAATAATTTTTATTGTAAAAAAAAACAAAAAAAAAAAAAACTCTACAACAACTGTTCACCGACGCAGGGGCACAAGGTATTGTACTTAACATATATGTACACAATAATTCTGTGCTACCAAAAAGTGGAATACAGACAGCAGCTAACACAACCAGCAAGTGTAGAGCAGCTAACACAACCAGCAAGTGTAGACAATATCAAAAAACAAAATAAGTGTAGCGCTAAGAAAAGGGGTCTGAAGATGGAGTCTATAGACTGACAGTTCCAAGTTCGTGTACTCAAAGGGACATCCTTGGAGAAAAGATAAAAAGTCCTCTGAAACGGATCTCAAAAGAGAAACTGTGTTTTTATTTTTTGCTAAATTTGTTTTCTTTTTGGCTATAAAATAAATGTTCTTCATATATTTAGCCCATAATGTATTCTGCTACATTTCTTTAATGAAAATAACTAAAATCAGTGTATATTTAGATTGTAGGAAAGTTTTATATTGTCCACAAACTATGGTATAAATATCTCAAAATCCAATCCTAATGTACTGACGGCCTATTGCATTTCTTGAATTTCTAAAATGCCAGAACAGTACAACAACCCCCCAAAAGACTCCTTTTTGGAAAGTAGACAGTTCGAGGTATTAAGCATGGCGGCTTTTTTGAAGTTGTAATTTTTTGGACAATGTAGAAATAATAATAAAAAAAATTCACAATTTTATTATTTTTGTTTACACATATTGTCACCAGTGCAGTACAGCGTCGTCATATATCTGGTGTGGCGGTGATCAGGGACACTGGTGACCGTACCAAAAAAAATATAATATATACATTTTTTTTAACACGCTGACCAGAGCAATATAAGATTACCATAGTAACACAGTACTGCTCTGGGGAAGTGATAAGGTTTTTGTTTTTACACATTGCTTATATATAGCAAGGGCTGAAACAACTAATCGATTAATCGACAACTAATCGATTATTAAATTGATTACTATTTTCATAATCAATTATTTGGCCAATAACATAACAGGGTTAAAAAAACTAAAATGAGCCCTTTATAATACAAAAAGAGCAAATAATTGCTACTGTAACTGCTTTTTTCAGCCGCTGCATATTTGGAAAGGGTCAGGGATTTTTTTTTTTTAACACAAAACGGTGCTTATTTGGTTCAATATACTTCAATGGAGAAGCTGCAGAAAAGCATGTAATGCTTTTTTGCAGCAATTTGTGTTTTTTTATCTGCCCAACAACAAATTGTCCAAAAAAATTGCATAGGTGTGTACCGAGCCTTATGCTGGCCACACGGATCAATTTTCAGACGAGAATATTCATACGAAAAATCTTTGTACTTTCGCTGAATGAAAGAATGTTTAATTTCATGAAATTTTCACTTGTTTTTAACAGTCTGTTTTTAAAACGAATGTAACTTCTGAACGAAAACCACATCCACTGTCTGAAAATTCTTTTGACCAAGAAGTTTTCTATTTCCAAATTTTCCCATCACTGTGGTTGAAAATGAACATCGATTTGACGCCACTAATGATTAGAAAATTGAACGAACATTCTTAAAATGACATTTTTTTGAAGGAAGACATTTGTTTTTTAAATAAAAAAAATTTGATCTCTGAGTCTGATATTTACCAGATTCACCTTCTAATATACTGTTAGAGGATATATACTATCTCTCCTCGAATAGTATATACAGTATATCTCTTCTAATAGTATATACAGTATATCTCTTCTGTCTGTTATTCTCAGAGTGGATTAGAGATTTTGCTCCCTAACTATATAGTTGGTTATTTACATTTACTACTGCATAGAGATATTTAAGAATAAATTGCCTTTTTCTTAAACTTTACATATTAACAAAATTATACACCACACTTTTTTAAAGGTTATTAACCGATTAATCGAAATAATAATCGGCCAACTAATTGATTCTGAAAATAATCGTTAGTTGCAGCCCTACTTATAGCAGTGCATCGCATTTCTAGAAGCATGCATTTTACTGAATGAAACTGATTTTTAGTCTGTTTTGTTGTGATTTAGCTGTGATTGGGCAAAGCTATTTACATGGTACAGATGGGCTGTGATTGGCCCTGTCTGTACCATGTGATCAAATTGACCAGTCACTGCTAGCAACACTTAAAGGAAGCCATCCATTGTATACAATTGTCATGTGACCTGCTGTGATTAACGTGAACTTAAAAAAATAAAATTGAAAAAAGACCCATTTTGCAGCGCTTTCAAAGAGCAGCCCATTCTTGTAATAAAGTGTATTATGTAGCAGCGCTCAAGTCCATAAATATAAAAGATAGTCCAATGCTGTATGGTGGAGACGTATAAATTATAAGTCTATTGTAAAGTCTATGGATAATCCGTGATGGGAGATAGATATAAAAGCCAGGGGGATCTTGATAGACACAGTACTAAGGGCAGCTTCCTGTTGAGTGAAGTCAGCTCTCCATAGCAACCATGAAAAAACAAAGAGAAAGCGCCTCTAAGTACAAATGTTTAATACAGTATAAAAAGTACATATTCGCACTTACATCAAGGTATGTGGGTAACAGCTTCCAATGGGAACTATATCCAGGTATAGTCGAAAATCCGTGTGTAGGGGGCTTTGATGTAAACCGAGCAGATGGCCGCGGACCTGCACACGGAGAAGCTGGCTGCAGTGCGGTAAGGCTGGATGGACACTTCCGCGTTCCAGCGAGACACACGTGAGTGTTGACGTCACCCGGACAGTTCAGATAGACGGGGATCCACTACCTGTTTCTGAGCATGCGCGAGGCTCTCAACGGGCATGCGCGCTCCTTTATCAAGTGTCTTGATAGGTGCTTTACAGGCGCTATTTTTAGCCCAAAAGTGCCTGAAAAACGGCTCAGTGTGAAAAGGGTCTTAGGGATATTAAAATACAGGGCACTTATACACCTTCCTGCCCAGACCAGCTTTCAGCACTGTCGCAGTTTGAATGACAATTGCGCGGTCATACAGCACTGTACCCAACTAAATTTTTATCATTTTGTTCCCACAAATAGAACTTTCTTTTGGTGGTATTTGATCACCTGTGGTTTTTATTTTTTGCTAAACAAATAAAAGACCGAAAATTTTGAAAAAAATAAGTTTTGCTTTTGTTTCTGTTAAAAAAAAAATTTGTAAATAAGTAAGTTTTCTCTTTCACTGATGAGGTGGCACCAATGAGCGGGCACTGACGAGGTGGCACTGATATCCGGCACTGATAGGCGACACTGGGCACTGAAAGGCTGCAAAGATGGGTGGCACTGATAGGCATCCCTGGTGGCACTGGCAGTGGTAGGCATTGTGAGTGGGCATTAATTGGCAGCTGCCTGGGCACAGATTAGTATTTCCCTGGGGGTCTAGGGAGCATACCTGGTGGTCCAGCGTGGATGGCTTCCCTGGTGGTCCTGGGTGGCTTCCCTGGTGGTCCTCAGTGGGATCCGAGGGGGGGCTGTGCTTATAAACAATCAGCACAGACCCACCCCCCTGTCAGGAGAGCAGCCGATCGGCTCTCCTCTACTCGTGTCTGTCAGACATGAGTGAGGAAAAGCCGATCACCGGCTCTTCCCATTTACATCGTGATCAGCCGTAATTTAACACGGCTGATCACGTGGTAAAGAGTCTCCGTCAGAGACTCTTTACCTAGATCGGTGTTGCGGGGTGTCAAACTGACACCCCGCAACAACGATCGCCGCGATGCGTGCCCCCGGGGGCAATATCCTGATGATAGCATATGACACCCAGTCAGGATATTGAAACCACTTTGCCGCCGTCATTCTGCTATATGGTGGGCGGCAAGTGGTTAAGTACATGGTGTTGGGTAGAAGTAATGAATTGTACATTGTATAGTTAGCTTTGGGCATGACTTTAACTTTTGCGAAGTCTTTGATGGCTCTGAGGTTTGATTTAGGCTCTGTATTGTGAATTTTGCTCTGCAGTCTCCCATTGACCTGTTCTTTCTCTTTCTTCCAGATGAGCCATGCTTGGAAGATCATTGCTTTTGGTGGCTCCAAGGACCAGCTGCTCATGCAGGAAAAAGCACGAGCAATCCTGAACGTGTACAAGCCCAGCGCTGCTTCTCGGACCCTCATCCTGTCTTGATACTTCCATTAAACATTATGTGTACTACAGAGGACATGTCCATCCTTACCCTAGATAGGCTGAGAAATTCCACAGGATTGTTGTCATGCGGTTTCTACAGTTGACTCAACTGCATTTGTACATTCGCAAGATGACATTGCGTAAAAGTTGAAAACTAACTTGGATTAACGACCAGGTTGCATACCTCTTTGGTATTGTCTTGTGACCGTTTTGGCCTTTTTCAGATTTTTGTTTACTGGTTTTAGCTCCTTGGAACAAAGTGTAAAAATTACCTACACATATCAAGCAACCTCCTGGTTTAGTTTTTATAAACATTTAACTTGACCTCAAGTTGTAAGATAATTGCACACCCTTTCTGTTTGTGTGAGAGGCAATACCTTCCTGACATTTTACTTATCTTGTATTGCATTCAGATGCACATAATTCTATTTTTATTATTCCTTCAAGCAAAACTCCTTTCAAAACAAGCTAGCAGCGCGCTTTCGACCCCAGCACAACTTTTTAGATGCGGCTGTGAATCAAGATTTCCGACTGCACAGTATTACAAGGAAGAATAATCTAATTTAATAAGTGAGAATTCTTAAGAAGACATCTGAATATCATTGACTTAAGTGAATATGTAGAGAAGAACCTGTTTATTATTGGCTTTAATAAGTGAAATGCAGACATGGAACTTTTGAACGTCAGGTTTCTAGATGGTTCCTCCAGAAGAATGTTTTGCCTTGCTACTTTGTTGACCTTGAACCAAGAATTGATAAATTAAGTAATTATTGGTAACCTGTGTGGTGTAGTTTTTGTTTCCTGCCTTTTTTTTTTTTTTTTTTAAATCATGGGGTGTTTAAAGGAAAACACCTACCTGATTTGTTTATTGGAACTGAAAAAACCTCACAAGGCAACAAGAACAGCTAGAAAATGTTAGTGGTGCTGTTTATAAATAAAGTTCTGACTTGCAACTGTTGATTACTGCCCAAGGATTTGATTTATCGGACTTCTATCTGCCGACTCAATTCCCATAAGGGTTTGCTGATAACATGGGATGAATCTGCCATTGTTGCTCCTAAAAATGCTGGTTGCCTGGCTGTTTGGCATTGGCTTTTGATACTTGAAGTCCTTGAACTAGGGTTACTAAAGACCTTTCCTTTGTCTTTTTTACGTGGTCCATGCTTGTTTTGAAGAAGATCTTTGGGCAAAATTCTTATTTTCCCATGTAGTGTGGCTGTGCCCGCACTGCATGGGTGAACTGCTTGTTTTTGTCTAGGGGGTGAGGAGATTGGATATATACTTACCTAATCCTCTGATATTTTGAGCGCAAGAGGCCAGCTCTGGACGTGACGACAGCAGAAACAGCCCCCCGCTTAATGTGGAGGAGTGCTGTTTTGCAGGGGATCGAGTAAATATAGCGTTTCCTTGTGGACAAAATGGGCAGTTAAAGTGGTTGTAAACACGGGTACAAAAAAAAAAAACCCTGCAAGACAAAGGTATAATGAGCTAGTATCATTATGAATTACTTACCCGAGAACGAAGCCCCCACAGCCGCCCTAGTCTCCCCCTTCGGCCAGCAACATCTCTCCCAGGGGTTACTTCCGGGTATCGCGCCTCCGGCGCTGTGATTGGCCGGAGCCGCGATTTATGTCACTCCCGCGCGTGCAGCCGAGAACGGCACAGTACAACTGAAGCAATGGCACTTACGTGCCATTGCTTCAGTTGGCTTAAGTGCACATGTGCCGATGACGTCGGCACATGCAAATACAGGGATATCTCCTAAACCGCATAGGTCTAGGAGATATCCAGTGCAGCTACAGGTAAGCCTAATTATAGGCTTGCCTGTATTTGAAAGTGGTTGTAAAGGGTTTACTACCACTTTAATTTATGCAATGTGAGCACAGCCCCACTGCATGGGAAAATTAAAAATTTTGCCCGACGTTCTTCTTTAAAGTCTATGGCTCAGAAGAACTGAAAGACAGCCAGGTAAGTCGAATAGCGTCTTTGGGACAGCTGTGGCATCCTACATTTTTTTTTTTTTCTTCTTTTTAAACCTGTACTCTGTATAGGTGTACTTATGAAATCGACATGATTTGTAGCAGACATAAGGTACCTATCCTAACATGTACATGTGCCCCCCTCATTGCCCTGTCTTGCCACCAAGGACCCTCAATATTCCTGTGTAAGTTTCAACTTTCAGACTGTCAATGTGACTGTTGGTTGATGAGACACTCAGTGTGATTAGGAGGATGAATTGTGACCTTTGCCCCTATACCCAGAGGCAAGTAGTATTTCTAAGCGTTCTGGTGGCGGGCGGGGGGGGGACGGGAACAGTTGTGCAGTACTACTCTCCAGGGTTCCATTCATATCTGAAAACACCCAATGGAGGGGGGATTTACTGAAACTGGAGCACTCAGAATCTGGTGCAGCTGTGCATGATAGCCAATCGGCTTCTAACTTCAGCTTGTTCAATTAAGCTTTGGCGATTAAACCTGGAAGCTGATTGGTTTCTGTGCAGAGCTGCACCAGATTTTGCACTCTCCAGTTTTAGTAATTCTCCCCCCAGAATACACTATATTGTCAAAAGTATTGGGACGCCTGCCTTTACACGCACGTGAACTTTAATGGCGTCTTAGTCCGTAGGGTTCAATATTGAGTTGGCCCACCCGTTGCAGCTATAACAGCTTCAATTCTTCTGGGAAGGCTGTCCATGAGGTTTAGGAATGTGTTTATGGGAATGTTTGACCATTCTTCCAGAAGCGCATTTGTGAGGTTAGGCACAGATGTGGATGAGAAGGCCTGGCTTGCAGTCTCCTCTCTAATTTAACCCTACGGACTAAGACTGAAATGCCATTAAAGTTCATGTACGTGTAAAGGCAGATGTCCCAATACTTTTGACAGTATAGTGTAGTTTTCTTTTCAGCTGCTCTATCTTGAGACATGTTTGCTTCCCTTCTCCCTGACTGAAAGTGCTCCACTCGTCTGGGTTTGTGAGTATCTGCTTCATGCGCCCGTTCCTCTTGTTGACTCGTCCATCACAAGACACAGAAGCTGGTGGAAGGAACCGATACCTGTGATGGGGCAAACAGGTTTTCAGCCTGGCTGGTTGATTTTAGCTTTAGCAGGCAGGGAGCTGCGAAAAAGCATTTCAAGGC
Organism: Aquarana catesbeiana; assembly: GCF_042186555.1. Taxonomy (NCBI): domain Eukaryota; kingdom Metazoa; phylum Chordata; class Amphibia; order Anura; family Ranidae; genus Aquarana; species Aquarana catesbeiana. The sequence continues at coordinate 201,695,329 of NC_133335.1, read as the reverse complement.
ACATGCTGCCAAAAAGGTAAACTTATTTCCTCTCCATTTGGCCAGGGTGCTTTTGAATAAAAATGATTTGAATGAGCTGCAATACTGTAGTTTGAATTGGCCCATGGAATGTTTAACTGCCATACGAAAGTTCCAAGTGTTCTGGTTTAGACGTTCACTACACAGGGTTGCTCTTTTCAAAGACATGGCTGAAGTGTTTGCAACTGGTCCGTTTCAGCACCACTCTATACTGGCTCCTGCAGAAGAGATAGACTGCTGTAACAGGAAAGGGCTGTAACAAGGTTGGAAGTGGGTGGCACAGTGGTGTAGCGGATAGCACTTTCACCTAGCAGTAAGAAAGGTCGCTGGTTCGTATCCCAACCACGACACTACCTGCCTGGAGTTTGCATGTTCTCCCTGTGCCTGTGTGGGTTTCCTCCGGGTACTCCGGTTTCCTCCCACACTCCAAAGACATGCTGGTAGGTTAATTAGTATGTCACATACATCTCATAACCCTACCTCCAGCAATTCCACTATTCCATCCACTCCCAGCTCCAGGGGCACCATTGACTATTCCACTGTAACTGGTGCTCAACTTGCTTCAGACGCAGCACTACCTGCGGTCTCTTTTTTGGGGCCCAGCCTCTTCCCCACCAGGCCGTCAAAAAGAAAATACACCGAAGAGGTTGTAGGAGATGAGGAGGAAAACATAAACCCAAGCCCACACAGCAGAAAACAACGCCTACGGTGAAGATTTTCAACTTATCTTCACACACTCACAATGCAGGAAACTATCTTACTCACACGAGGACTAACTTTCGCACCAACTAATTTGCCTAACGCCTTCCAGTTGTTCAAAGATTTGAACAAGTTTATCCGAGACCTTACCCTCAAAAGATTTTATAATATAAAAGCAGCTAAAGATGCATCTATCATTTCAATTGACACAACCTCCCCCTCTTCAGCCTATAGCAACATCCTAGACGAAAAAATAGCCTTGGATATATTAGAAGAATTATATCACGAAGCAACTGGACCGTTCCTTAACCCTGATAATCCTGAATCAGATGCCCTTTTATATACCCAACATCTAAATTGTTCTCCTGCAGTTAAACACACCAATTTTCGTCCCCTGTCTAATTTTTATCCCACACAATCTAAAGGCCCATGCCTTGAAACATTTTACCGCATGGTATACTCTGAATTATTGATGATGTGCCAACAGCAACACAACCCCTATAAAAATCACAATTTAACATACTCAGAAAGATTAGCCCTCAATTTATTGAAAACCAATGAGAATGTTATCATTAAATCAGCAGATAAGGGCGGTAGCTTTGTGTTGCAAAACTGGGTAGACTACATCAAAGAGGCCATTAGACTACTCGGAGACTCAAAAACCTCTACAAAATTGCAAGAGGACCCCCTACCTAGTTTCACTATTGATGCTACAATTTTAGTTAACCAAGCCACCAAAGATAATGTAATTACCAAAAACGAAGCTTCATTCTTGGTTAAAAAATATCATCAAACTCCGTATTTCTATCATTTACCAAAAGTACATAAAAGCACTACCAACCCCCCTGGCAGACCCATAGTTGCCTCTATGGACAGTATTACTAGTGGTTTTTCCCAGTATGTAGACCTTTTTCTACAACCTTTTGTTTCCAATTTACAATCCCATATCAAAGATGGAATACACCTGCTTGAATTATTAGGTCCATACCAATGGGAGCCCAACTACATCTGGCTCTCACTGGATGTCCAATCATTATACACATCCATACCCCATAATGTCGGCATGCAGGCCATACAACACTTTCTGTCAGAAGACCCATCTATTCATCCAAACCAAGCTAAATTCATTCTAGATGCCACATTCTTCTGCCTGACTCACAATTATTTCATATTTGAAGACCATTACTACCTTCAAACCCATGGCACTGCCATGGGCACCAATTTTGCACCTTCATATGCCAACTTAACTATGGGTCTTTGGGAAACGCGATACATATGGGTGAATAACACTTTCATGGCCAAAATTATATTTTACGGTCGTTATATTGATGACATCATTATTATCTGGGACGGTAATACCGATGATATTGAATCTTTTGTTTCCCATTGTAATAATAACAACATGGGCCTATCCTTTACATCTGTTTACGATAAAACACATCTAGCATTCTTAGACCTTGATCTATTTCATGCCAATACTACTGCAGGATCCCCATCTCAAAGACAGTATATCAAATAAACCTAAATTTTCATATAGGAAAGCACCTAACATTAAGGGAAAGATTGCCCCAAGCAAACTCAAAAAGAAAACAAATACGTCATCTTCATTCCAACTCTTTTTTATGATTGGGATGTATCAATGCCGCAAACCCCTTTGCCTTACATGCAGTTTTGTACAACATGATCAAAAAACATTCACGATTAAAAATAAAACATACAAAATTTCAGAATTCTACACCTGTTCTACAGACCATGTAGTATACTGCCTGACCTGCCCCTGCAGCCTCCACTATGTAGGTTGAACTATACGCCCCCTACGCCAGCGTTTTGGAGAGCACCGCCGATTCATCGAGGCCGGTAAAGACCATCATAGCGTCCCACGACATTTCACCCAACATCACCCTAAATCTACCGTAGACCTAAAAGTATGGATCATCGAATCCATACCAGCCACTCTCCCTGCGGCAGAGAGATTTAAACGTCTCTGCCAACGGGAGACTCATTGGATATACGCTCTTGACGTACTTTCGCCTGGAGGTATCAATGAAGAATTGGAAATTAGCACCTTAGTCTAGATGATACCACATTTAATATACAGACTGTAAGATTATGGTTCATTTATCATTCATCCCTCCTTATTATCATATCCATACATCATGGTGTTTGCCTGTTATACATGTACATATCTGCCATCTGTCACAATCAAATACTATTTGTAGAGCATCCATTACATCTTATTACCTATTCCTATAAGTTAATTCCTTATAGTAGATTTGTGACCTTATTTGCGGGTGTGTAAATGCCCGGCCGCCCCTGTAACACACTCGCATACTTATTTACAGTCTATTATTATCTATTATCGTCAGAGTATTGCTACAGGCATAATCTGCACTATTTGTATAAGTATCCACCACCTCCTATCATCCTTCTGTAGTTTATAGACACCCAGCCGCCCCTGTAACACTTCTATATTCTAGTACACAGTTGAGTAATACCTCTCACCGTGAGATTATTGCTACAGGCATAATCTGCACAATTCGTACAACTTGTATAAGCATCCACTATTTTCCTCTATCTGTCTTTAGTGTGTAGATGCCTGGCCGCCCTTGTAACACACACCTATACACTTATTCATAGTAAAGTAATATTCATCACTGTTTTATCATTGTTACAGACATAATTAGTAATCACTTATTCCTTTTTTTTTTTATCTCCTTACAACAGATTTATTACTTTATTTGCATGTGTACAGATGCCTGGCCGCCCCTGTAACACAGGTGTATAGCTCCCCAGCTGCCCTTGTAACACAGCAACATATTTATTTATTATTTATTCATTGTTAATTCAACATTAGACTTACAAACTTATTTGCATGATGCCTGGCTGCCCCGGTAACACATGTGTATATACGCCTGGCCGCCCTTGTAACACGGCTGTAGATTGATTCATTGTCAACTCAACATTAGACTTACGACCCTATTTGCATGTGTACAAACCCCGGCCGCCTTTATAACACATTCATATAGACACCCGGCCGACCATGTAACACACCTGTATATTAATTCAATGTCAACCTTATGTTTGTATATTTATTTATTTATTATTGTTAATTTAACCACTGCCATCTGTGCCCTGTACCCCTGTGTCAAATTCCTTCAGGACTTCATTGTATATAGCACTGACGTTAATAATCCATTTTGCGAGTGCACGGTCGTCTTGGCCGTCCTCATAATACATCTGTCACTTCCCTTATTGTGTATTTAGTATCTGCCCACACTCCTCCCCCTCACCATTTATAAGCCAGCTTGAGGAGTGTGGGCGTAGGTCTGACGAAGGAGCCGCACATGCTCCGAAACGCGTTACCACCCCCTTCTCTACACTGACACCATCAGCCTTGTGTGTCCCGCAGTGAATACAGGCTTCCCTGCTGTCTCCTCTTTCCAACACGCATGAGAACACTTTATAGCTGCTGGACGGCTCTACACTACTCTCTACCACCGTGCTGAGGATGGACACATGCCACAGATGAGGACTCCTGATTTTATCATGTCTTTTAACACTCAACAATCTTGTAAGTGCTTTTAACCCTTTGTGCACTTTATTAAATTTTGCATACTGCACTTAGAGGCGCCTTTCTTTTCCTTTTTTATATCTTCAGAGTTGTTTCTCTAACCAAAGTGCTGCCAGAAGTGCCATCTCATCACTATCATCCCTCTGACCAGCTATCCACCTCCACCAGAGCGCCCTTATCACCTCTCTGGTAGGTTAATTGTCTTCTGTCTAAATTGGCCCTAGTATGTATGAATGTGAGTTAGGGACCTTGTTTTTTTTTTTGTTTGGCATGCAAATCTCAGATCAAATCTGAGTTTACTAAAGTCATGAAAATTCCCCTACGACAGAAAAAAAAATTGGAAGTGATGTCATGTGTTGTAATGTATTCGTATTGCATTTTCGAACGATAGCTGTACTGATTAAATGAAAATCCTACCATCTGGCATCGTACGAAATTTTTTTCGTGCATGTCCGATAGAATAATATCGGATGAGCTTCATTGGCTCTCGAAAGCGCTGTACTAACGATCCGATTATCGTACGATCGCTTTGAAAGCGGTATTTTCCGCACGGTTTTCTGATCGTGTGTACAGGACTTAACCTTTTAGCTCAACTCCAGTCTTATATTTAGTTTTGCAGAGTTGGACAGGCTCCTTTCCTGTACTGAAATTATTTACTCTGAATTCACTAAGTTTCTCACAGCGTTCGTTGGAATTTGCGGCAAGTCAGAGGGTTTGCTTTACTAAAACTGGAGAGTGCAAAATCTGGTGCGGACGTGCACATGGTAACCAATCAGCTTCTAACTTGAGCTTGTTCAATTAAGCTCTGCCAAAAAAAAAAAAAAACCTGGAGGCTGATTGGTTTCTATGCAGAGCTGCACCAGACTTTGCATCTCTTCCTCATTTCCTGGTTGGAGGATGTCCAGCATCATCTAGCTGCCTGGCTGAATTGTCACTTGCCCACCCCTTTAATTATTGGATTTAAATTCTGTCAACCATGGGGGCTCAGTATTCCATTTGGGCTTTAGCTGTTGTCTCCTGTCTTCAGGAAGCTGTACAGCTCCTCCTACTAACCCATGATCTTCCTGCTTTGCAAGCAGAATGACCCAGTAAAGACATCACTGGGTCTAAAATACAGCATGTAATGAAAACATGGTTGAGGGATGAAATAAAGAAAGGCAAAACAGACTAAGCCCTGGTTTACATTGGTACGATTTGACATGACAAATCAGTGACAATGGTACCGTCCTAATCGGTGCGATGCTGCATTTGCGGCACCGCACCGATTTCAAAAAGTCGTTTCTTTGCTACTTTTTGCAATTTTGGGCTGCAATTTACATTGACATCTGTGCAGAAAACTGCCCAGATGTCTCTGAAATTGCGGCCGAAATCGGGACTGACATGTGGGAGTGAACTTGTGCGAGTTCAGCTGAAATTGCACGGCTTCATTGCCGCAGCTCAGTGTGAACCTGAGCTAAAGCCTAAAGTAGAACTATAGGCATTTTTTTTTTTTTTTTTACCATTTTGGATAGAGCAAGGGAAGGGTCATAACACCTGTCAGATTTTCTTTCACCATCTGTGTCCCATTGTGGAGATTTATCTTCACTTCCTGTCCCATAGCCAAACGGGAAGTGCGGAAATCGCTGCAAATTTTAGCAATCTCTTGAGGCCCCCCAGGTCACCAGAACTAGTGTCCCCACTGGAAGATTTCCCCTCTATTACTTTTCTGGGGACAACTTTTTCTTTTACTTTCAATGATAATAGCAAACAGGACAGAGGGATAATCTCCCTAACGGGGGCCACAGAAAACAATACTGACAGGTATTCTAATCCCTCTACACTCTAACCAAAACTAAAAAAAAAAAAAAAAAAAAAAAAAAAGTTGCCTTTAGTTAGACTTTATTGCAGGTCATACATGGGTTGATTTTCTGACAAATTTTCTTTACAAAATGCATGAACTTTCTGATTTTCTAATCTAATGGTGCCACCATTGATTTCGAGATTTGGCCAACCAAACCTTCAGTTTCACCTAATGTTGTTAGGCCCCTTTCACACTGGGGCGGTTTGCAGGCGTTATTGCACTAAAAATAGCGCCTGCAAACCGCCCCTAAACAGCCTCCGCTGTTTGTTCAGTGTGAAAGCCCGAGGGCTTTCACACTGAAGCGGTGCGCTGGCAGGAGAAGAAAAAATCTCCTGTCAGCCGCATCTTAGGAGCGGTGAAGGAGCGGTGTATTCACCGCTCCTAAACCGCTCCTGCCCATTGAAATCAATGGGACAGCGCGGCTATACCGCGGCTATAGCCGCGCTATACGAGGGGTTTTAACCCTTTTTCGGCCGCCAGCGGGGGGTTAAAACCGCGGTAAAACAGTGCTAAAAATATCGCTGTTTTACCGCCAACGCCCCCTACCGCCCCAGTGTGAAAGGGGCCTTACAGAAAAGAAATTCTGTGGCTGGGAATTCTTCTTTTCTTTCCAGGTCACACCTAGTGTGCATTTCTTTTTCAATTATATTTCTTGCACAATTTTCCCATCATTGAGAAAGTTGTTTGTTTTTCCAACGCGCCCGATCACTGAAATTTGATGCAAAGAACAGAGAAAAGCACACCGCTCCGGGCAAACTCAGGTGCAGGATCGATCACAGGTGCAGACCTCGGCTCACCACCCTAGAAGATGAACAAGACAAGAAATCGGTCGCACACTGGAGCTCCAAATTATCTCGATGTCATCTTTATTGTCAAAAAGGGTCAGACGGATACAGGCAATGGTAGACGTTTCACAAGCGATAGCTTGCTTGTTCACAACCAACTGAAATTTGATAACTGCACAAAAATTGGGCGTTGCTGTAGCCCGCTAATGGGCGGAGCCTCAAAATGCGTCCTTTCTGTTCTAATAATAGTATTGCCTACTACACTTAGATTGTGCACTCTGCCTCTTCCTATCTGCTGTTATACAGTAGAGAGATTTTTAGTCTCCCAAAGATGCTGCACAAAGGTGTTCTGGCTCCAGTACAACTACATCCTCACCACCTATTAGGAAGTATTTGAGGAACTATACATCATAGAACACCAGACTTTGCTCTTAGACCATGCTTCACTCTTCACGCCATATATATATATATATATATATATATATATATATATGTGTGTATGTATGTATTTATATTTGTTAGCAGGACACATTATACCCGCCAATGTGCCAGAAATACTTGTCTGTCTATTGTCTGCTAAAAAAACCACCTGTATCTGAACACCATCCCCATATTTATATGCCTCCTCTGCACCAAACAGTAACTACTCTGCAGTGAAAGATACCAGCATCAAAACCAAAACAGTGGAATTAACTTTTGTAGTTAGGCACCCATCAGTACATTGGCACACAATCGGGCACCTCTTTGAATTCCTCCAGACTTGTTATGGGTCATAGGACACAGTTCACTAAATGGCCAGTTGCGGTCACTAGCCTGGAGCCATTGCTGGGACTAGGTGCCAAACTGCACCCTTCCCCTCCCCCTTCTCCTTGTTCATGCTGTGCAATCACTCACTTTTGTCAAAAATTGCTGCCACTGTCCCTACGTCTGTCAGCCTTGTAACAGAAGGAAGGCGCCCCATCCAGTAAACCATTGCACCCAGGGCATGCCTCCCTCTCGCCCACACCTTGTCCCCAGGCCCTGCCTGGAACAGAATAGCAGAGAACAATGCAGGACGTTACATATAGGACACTTTTGTACGGCGTGTTTTGTACTTGCCAGCAATCACTTTATCATTCTTATGATTCTGTATTCTGGAAGAAATCGGCATAATTAGCTGCATTGTTTGTTGGAATAATTTAGGCTGCTTCTATATTGGGTCGTTGCTAAATATGATGATTTTTGGTATACATAAGTTCTAGCCATTTAAATAACGATGCAGCATGTGAATGAATAATTATTTCTAATTTTAGGAATCCTCTATTATTATCATTGTATTAATCACGTCAGGGCTCCCTCTTCCACTCTGATCTCTCCCATACTGTTTATTTCCGTTATGACACATGAACAGGAAGAGTCACTGTTAGAATATCCTTGTATAATTAAAAGAATATTTCTGCACAATTATCTCCGGCTAAGGTATATGCCATAGTGATGACAGAATAGAAATCTTCAGGAAAGAGTAATATATCCCACTAAAGGTACTTTTTAGAGGACTGCTGTCATGAGACAATTATAACGACTGCCATTGCTGATTTCCTTCTGAAATTGCTAGTTAAGGCTCGGTTCACACCAGTGGCGGCTGGTCCTCCATCGGTCGGGGGGCAGCAGATGGACCTGACCATGGACCCTCCGGTCACTCCAGCCCGGCACCACCGTGCACCATTAGCCCCCCCCCCCCCCCGTCGCCGGTTCACTTGCCCTGTGCATGGCCCCGGCTCAGCAGACACACACACAGGGAGGGTGCGAGGATGCCTGCTGCTGGCCAAGAATGAACAGAGCCAGGCAGAGCAGGGAGGAGGAGAGCGGCTCTCCCCCCATGTATCCATCGGCAGTGGCTCTCCCCCCCCCCGTCTCCTCTATGTCCCCCTTTTGTCTTCTCCTCCCGGCCAATGGGGTCTCAGGAGCTGCTTCCTGATTGGCCGGGAGGAAAAACAGGAAGACATTAGCGAATATTAATTTTCTAATGTCGCACAAGTGGGGGAGCTCAGTGCTCTGCGTCCCGAGCCTACCCTTTTTTGAAGCCAATTAGAGCCTCAGGCTCTATTCATGTGCTTAAAAAAAAAACCCTTTTGAGATCCATGCGTCTGGTGCCCTGCATGTAGATTAGGGGCCGGATACAAGGATGAGGGGGCGTGCCCTTGCGTCCTTTATGGACAGGCCGCCACACTGCTGCGACTTGGGATTCACACTGTTGCGACTTGGGATCCGACTTGTGAGACCCCAAGTCACGTGACGTGAAATCCCATGTTAGTCAATGAGAGCTGTCTTAATTGGCACTACTGAAGTCGCTCCGACTTTAGAAAAGGTTCCTGCACTACTTCAAGGTGACTTCTATCTGACTTGTGCCCATAGACTTTAATGGAATTGCATCCAAGTCGGATCCTCATCTATATTGATGTGATTTGGATCCAACATTACAGGAAGATCACACAGGCATTCCCTGAAGTTATTTTGAAGTCGTCTGGCAAAGTCGCACTGTGAACCGAGCCTAATCAGGCTTATAATCTGCCTCAAATGTTTCAGCAAACAACCTTTTATAGCAGACCTTCGCCTCTCTTCCCTTTTTAACCGCTTGCCGACCATATACAGTAGATATGCGGTGGCAAGGCGACTCTCCTGCGCAGGATCACGTACGCAGTATGTGATCCGTATGCCAGACTAGGGAGAACCCCCGCCTCCCCAGCTGTGCTGCGATTGGCTGCAGCATGAACCAATCAGCGGGTGCTGGCTAGATCACCCAAAGGTGAAAGTTTTTTTTTTCTCAACAAAGTGTTTATTTTTCTAGCATTAAAATTCACAGAATCTTTATTTTTTAAAGTGATTGTAAACCCTTATATATACCCAGTGAAGTGATCGGCCTCAGGTGATACACCGAGATAAAACATATGCTCCTACATAAGTTCTGCCTGTTTATCTGCAGTCTTCTCTACATCTGAATTTATAAAGCTTGTTTTAGTGCTCAGAAAAAAAGGGGGGGGGGGGCGGAGGAGAGCTAAAGTTACACTCTGCAGAGCTCAGTGAGGAGAGACACACCCCTTCTACACAACACACAGGAACAGAGCTGAAGCTGTCAATTAGCTAGATTGTCCCTCCCCTGTCACCCTTTTTCTCTTGGTGTCAGGAAAACATGTCAGAAGTAACTCATTCTGATAGCAGAGGAAGGAAGCAGCAGACAAAAATTGTCATTAGTTGCTCTTTTTTTTTTGAGACAAGTACACACTATAGAAGGATGTTCTTTGTTCACAGTTCATGTCTGAGGTTTACAACCACTTTAACATTTAATATAGGGGGCTTCCATGATACAATGCTTGCCAGCCATACTGCTCACTAGGGATGAGCTTCGTGTTCGAGTCGAACCCATGTGCGACTCGAACATCGTCCGTTCGCCCGTTCGCCGAATTGCGAACGATATGGGCCGTTCGCGCCAAATTCGTGTGGCGCGTCACGGCCCATAATTCACTGCGGCATCGCAGTGCATTGCTGGCTGATGATTGGCCAAGCATGCACTATGACCCGCATGCTTGGCCAATCACAGCGCCGCCTGAACAGAGAGCCGTAATTGGCCAAAGCCAAGGAGGCTTTGGCCAATTATGGCTCAGGGGATTTAGTACATGCCCTGCACTATATAAGGCCGCCTGCACGACGGCCCTGTGTAGTGTGTGTTCCGGCGTTCATTGAGAGAGAGAGAGAGAGACAGACAGTGACATTTGATTTGAGTTAGATAGATTAGGCAGAACAGTCAGTCAGTTAGCTGCACTTACAGTGTATTGTGTATATATATATGCATCCCAGGTGTTGCATATATATATATATACACTGTATTCAGTTTAGCTAGATCCGTTCTTGTTATCTTCCTACTGACAGGCAGGCTTGTCTTGTTACAGTATTTACAGCTACCTGAAGAAAATTACTGGTGTTCTTTTGATCCTATTAGTACCACAGTCAGGCAGCTAGACTATTTACAGTTAGTGCAGTGCGTCCTGCTCACAGTGTTCAGCTAAAACTACAAGTTAGTGGGGTGCGTCCTGCTCACAGTGTTCAGCTAAACCTACAAGTTAGTGGGGTGCGTCCTGCTCACAGTGTTCAGCTAAACCTACAAGTTAGTGCGGTGCGTCCTGCTCACAGTGTTCAGCTAAACCTACAAGTTAGTGGGGTGCGTCCTGCTCACAGTGTTCAGCTAAACCTACAAGTTAGTGGGGTGCGTCCACCTCACAGTGTTCAGCTAAAGCTACCTGTAGAAGGTTGGTGGTGTTCTCATACTACAGGCAGGCAGTTGATTTTGCTAGCTGCAGTATCAGTACACAGCTTAGTGCAGCTACAGGCCATTAGTATGTCTGGAAGGCCAAGAAGGAGAGGCAGACAGTCACAAGCCAATAAGAGAGGGCAAGCGGGCTCTGTGTCTAGTGCTGGTCGTGGAGACGGTGCATCCTCATCAGCACGTGGCCGGCAGCTGGCCGTGTTGAGCCGCAACATGCGGAAGACTTGGTCGAGTGGATGACCAAGCCGTCCTCATCCTCCTCATCCTCTCTCACCCATGCCCAGGGTACTTTGTCTGGCAAAGCAGGGGCCTCTTCCCTCGGCTCAATGTCATCAGTGACTCCTTCCCTAGCCACACCATGTCCTCCTGAGGAGTCCCTCGAACTGTTTGACCACAGTGTTGGGTACATGCTCCAGGAGGATGCCCAGCGTTTGGAAGGCTCTGATGATGATACTGAGCTCGATGAAGGCAGTAACATGAGCACGGACAGAGGGGGTGCCCAAGAAGGACAGCAATCTGGCAGTCATGCTCCCCCTGCTGCAGCATACTGCCAGGTTTGCTCCAGTGATGAGGAGGGAGGGGATGATGAGGTCACTGACTCAACGTGGGTGCCTGATAGGAGAGAGGAGGAGGAGGAGGGGGCGGCACATTACCAACGAGGCAGGATGCCCTCCAGGGGCCAGCCTAAGGGCAGCACATTGACTGCATCACACCCCAAAGCTCCACATGTGCAGGGCGCTGCAGTCTCTGCGCGTTATTCAAAAAGTTCTTTGGTGTGGGCCTTTTTTGAGACGAGTGCATCAGATCGCAACGCTGCTATTTGCAACATATGTCTCAAGCGTATCTCGCGTGGCCAAAACATCTCCCGCTTGGGTACCACATGCTTGACCAGACATATGTTGACCTGCCATGCAGTTCGTTGGCAAGCGTATCTAAAAGACCCACACCAAAGAACAAAGAGGACCTCTCCTTGCTCCTCATCAGCTGAGATTTCCAACCCCACTATACCTTCAGTCCTCTCTGAGACCTGCACTGAGAGGAATGAAGGTGTAGAATTAGGTGTGTCACAGCCAAGTACTTGTGGGCAATCTGCTTCTGGTACACCGACGTCAGGTTGTACCAGGCAAATTTCCCTGCCCCAGCTGCTGCACCGCCGAAAGAAGTTTGCTCCCAGCCATCCGCATGCCCAGCAGTTGAATGCTAGCTTGGCAAAATTGCTAGCATTTCAACTGCTGCCTTTTCAGTTGGTAGACTCTGCCCCCTTCCGTGAGTGTGTGGAATGTGCGGTTCCTCAGTGGAAGGTACCCAAACGCCACTTTTTCTCACGGAAGGCGATTCCGGCTCTCTACCGGCATGTGGAAGGCAATGTCCATGCCTCGCTTGACAGGGCAGTCAGCGGTAAGGTGCATATTACCGCTGACTCATGGTCCAGCAGGCATGGACAGGGACGTTACCTAAGTTTCATGGCGCATTGGGTGACTCTGCTGGCAGCTGGGAAGGATGCAGGACAAGGTGCAGTAGTGTTGGAGGTTGTTCCGCCACCACGCCTCCAAAATGCTAATGATTGTGACACACCTCTCTCCACCCCCTTCTCTTCTTCTTCCTCCATGGCCTCTTCCTGTGCTTTGTCCTCGGAACCAGCGGTGCTCCGTAGCCGTTCAAGGGGCTACGCAAGTACGCAGGCTAAAAGATACCATGCGGTGCTTAAGCTGGTGTGCTTGGGGGACAGGAGCCACACTGGGGCAGAGGTTCTGTCAGCTCTGCAGGGGCAGGTTCAGAGGTGGTTGACGCCATGCCAACTTAAGGCAGGAATGGTGGTTTGCGACAATGGCACCAACCTCCTCTCTGCCCTCCGACAGGGACAAATGACCCATGTGCTCTGTTTGGCTCACGTCCTTAACTTGGTAGTGCAGCGGTTCTTGGGCAGGTACCCGGGCTTACAGGATGTCCTGAGGCAGGCCAGGAAAGTCTGTGTGCATTTCCGCCGGTTCTATAATGCCAGTGCTCGGCTGACGGACCTCCAAAAGGAGTTTAACCTGCCCAAGAACCGCCTAATCTGTGACATGCCCACCAGGTGGAACTCAACGTTGGCCATGCTGCAGCGGCTGCACACGCAGCAGAGGGCCATCAATGAGTACCTGTGCGACTATGGCACCAGGACAGGGTCAGGGGAGCTTGTTTTTTTTTCCCCACGCCAGTGGGCCATGATCAGGGATGCATGCACTGTCCTGTCACCATTTGAGGAGGCCACGAGGATGGTGAGCAGTGACAGTGCATGCATCAGTGACACTGTCCCCCTTGTCCACCTGTTGGAGCACACGCTGCGTGGAATAATGGACAGGGCACTTGAGGCAGAACAGAGGCAGGAAGAGGAGGACTTCCTTAGCTCTCAAGGCCCCCTTTATCCAGACAGTGTTCCTGCGTGCCCGCCGATCACACAGGAAGAGGACTAGGAGGAGGAAGATTGTGTCAGTATGGAGGTGGAGCCTTGCACTCAGCATCAGCAGCAGTCTTTAAGGGATCAGTCCCAAGAAACACATGGACTTGTACGTGGCTGGGAGGAGGTGGCTGCGGACCATGTCGTCCTTAGTGACCCAGAGGACTCTGGACCGAATGCCTCAGCAAACCTACGCTGCATGGCCTCCTTGATCCTGCAAAGCCTGCGTAAGGATCCTCGTATTCGTGGTATCAAGGAGAAGGACCAATACTGGCTGGCAACCCTCCTTGATCCACGTTACAAGGGTAAGGTTGCGGACCTTATCTTGCCATCGCAGAGGGAGCAGAGGATGAAACATCTTTGGGAGGCCTTGCAGAAAGGTCTGTGCAACGCGTTCCCAGAGATGGGGAGGTTACAAACTCCTGTTTCTGGACAACGTGTTGCTGAGGCTTCGGTCAGTCAAAGAAGGAGCGGTGGAGAAGGTGGCCGTCTGACCGATGCGTTCAGACAATTCCGCAGCCCCAAGGTATGATCGGTTCCAGCAACCATCGCCAGCGTCTGTTTTACATGGTGCAGGAATACCTAGGGGCAAGATCAGACTTGGACACCTTTCCCACCGAAAATCCTCTGGGTTACTGGGTCTTGAGGATGGATCACTGGCCAGAGCTTGCACAGCAATTGAGCTACTGGCCTGTCCTGCATCCAGCGTTCTTTCGGAACGCACATTCAGTGCTGCTGGAGGCGTGGTAACCGATCACAGGGTGCGTCTGTCCACCGACTCTGTCGATCGACTGACCTTCATAAAAATGAATCAGTCTTGGATCACCACCAGCTACCAAGCACCTGATGCTGATGTAACCGAATAATTTTTTTTGAAATCTCAGATCCCTTCAAAGACTGCCTATGCTGATGCTGAGTGACTATCCCTGAGTAATTATCCTCTTCCTCCTCAATCATCACACTGATAGCTTGTAAGAACATTTTTGGTTCTGGGCGCCACCACCAGTGCCTAAGGCACAATTTTTCAGCCCCTGTTTAACAGGGGCGTGTAATTACAATTTTTGATGCAATACTTTGCAGCAGGGCTCGTTCCTGCGTTCCAACGAGAGTGTCTGTGAGGGGTTGCAGTGTTGCGGCACCAGCACCAGTGCCTAAGGCCCAATTTTTCTGCCCCTGTTTAACAGGGGCATGTAATTACAATTTTTGATGCAATACTTTGCAGCAGGGCTCGTTCCTGCGTTCCAACTAGAGTGTCTGTGAGGGGTTGCAGTGTTGTGGCACCAGCACCACCACCACCAAAGGCCCAATTTTTCTGCCCCTGTTCAACAGGGGCATGTAATTACAATTCTTGATCTAATATTTCACAGCAGGGCCCATTTCTGCACCCACCAAGAGCGAGTGAGGACTTACAGTGTTGTGGCACCAGCACCACCACCACCACCACCACCAAAGGCCCAGTTTTTCTACCCCTGTTCAACAGGGGCATGTAATTACAATTCTTGATCTAATATTTCACAGCAGGGCCCTGTGAGGGCTTACGTTGTTGTGGCCACAACAACACCTAAGGCCCAAATTTCTGCTGAGTATATAGGGCAGGCCCCTACTTTCAAACATCTAACTTACAAACGACTCCTACTTGCAAACGGAAGGAGACAACAGGAAGTGAGATGAAATCTACCCCTAGGAAGGGAATTTCTCTCCTGTAAGAGTTAATATGGGAAAAACATTTCTCCTTTCCACTGATGCTTTCCAATCCTTGTTCCACAAAAAAACCCAAATTCTCAAAAAACATTTGTCATTGGGACAAAAAGTGAGGTGAAATCTTCTAAAGAGGAGGAAAGACAGCAAAACAAATGTCACAGGGGTGATAACCCTTCCCTATGTTTTCCAAAAAGCTTAAAAAAGATATTTTGGCTGGAGCTAAACACGTTAAAAATGTACCCGTTCAAAATGACAAACAGATTCTACTTAACAACAAACCTACAGTCCCTGTCTTGTTTGCACCGCCTGTATACTGCTGTTCAGAGTATATAGGGCCTGGTGGCCCCACACCTTTCCTTATTTTAATTTGGGTGCGGGGTTCCCCTTAATATCCATACAAGACCCAAAGGGCCTGGTAATGGACTGGGGGGTACCCATGCCGTTTGTCTCACTGATTTTCATCCATATTGCCAGGACCCGACATTACATTAAACCCGCAAGCAGTTTTAAATGAGATTTTTTCCTTTAAAAATGACATTTGGTGCAGGGACTGTTCTAAACACGGGAAACACGCGTCACTTTACAGGCATACTATAGACACCCCCCCAGGTACGATATTTAAAGGAATATTTCACTTTTTTTTTTTTTACTTTAAGCATCATTAAAATCACTGCTCCCGAAAAAACATCTGTTTTTAAAAGTTTTTTTTGCATTGATACATGTCCCCTGGGGTAGGACCCGGGTCCCCAAACCCTTTTTAGGACAATACCATGCAAATTAGCCTTTAAAATGAGCACTTTTGATTTCGAACGTTCGAGTCCCATAGACGTCAATGGGGTTCTAACGTTCGTGCGAACTTTCGGTCCGTTCGCAGGTTCTGGTGCGAACCGAACCAGGGGGTGTTCGGCTCATCCCTACTGCTCACCTTTTGCCAGCCTTTGTCTAATTGAAACGTCATAGACGACCATATCAGCAGTAGAGGGGGAAGGGAGGTGTGTCTGTGATTATTCAGTTATGTGTGTGTATTGTATAGCAAAATCAAATCAAAGTCTTGTTTGCACCGCCTGTATACTGCTGTTCAGAGTATATAGGGCCTGGTGGCCCCACACCTTTCCTTATTTTAATTTGGGTGCGGGGTTCCCCTTAATATCCATACAAGACCCAAAGGGCCTGGTAATGGACTGGGGGGTACCCATGCCGTTTGTCTCACTGATTTTCATCCATATTGCCAGGACCCGACATTACATTAAACCCGCAAGCAGTTTTAAATGAGATTTTTTCCTTTAAAAATGACATTTGGTGCAGGGACTGTTCTAAACACGGGAAACACGCGTCACTTTACAGGCATACTATAGACACCCCCCCAGGTACGATATTTAAAGGAATATTTCACTTTTTTTTTTTTTACTTTAAGCATCATTAAAATCACTGCTCCCGAAAAAACATCTGTTTTTAAAAGTTTTTTTTGCATTGATACATGTCCCCTGGGGTAGGACCCGGGTCCCCAAACCCTTTTTAGGACAATACCATGCAAATTAGCCTTTAAAATGAGCACTTTTGATTTCGAACGTTCGAGTCCCATAGACGTCAATGGGGTTCTAACGTTCGTGCGAACTTTCGGTCCGTTCGCAGGTTCTGGTGCGAACCGAACCAGGGGGTGTTCGGCTCATCCCTACTGCTCACCTTTTGCCAGCCTTTGTCTAATTGAAACGTCATAGACGACCATATCAGCAGTAGAGGGGGAAGGGAGGTGTGTCTGTGATTATTCAGTTATGTGTGTGTATTGTATAGCAAAATCAAATTGCCTCTTCATGGTGGTAAAATGATTCGCGCTACTGTCTCTAGGGGGTAAATGTGGTTGTATACAATACAGTGGAACCTTGGTTAAGGAGTAACGCGGTTAACGAGCGCTTTGAAAGATGAGCAAATTTTTTTTTTTTTTTAAATCCTGACTCAGTTTGCGAGTGTTGTCTCACAAAACGAGCAGAATTCAAGCTAATGTGTGCAGTACAGCATTTGGCCAGAGGTGCGGGGGCGCCGGTCACAGTCGGAACAGTTCGGAAATACTCGGAATCACTCGGAAATACTCCGTTCCCGAGTGTTTCCGAGTTCAGCCGAGCTGTCCCCGAGTATTTCCAAGGCTCTCCGGCGCCCCCCTACCTCTGGCCACATGCGGTATTGCATGCAATAGAAGTCAATGCGGAACGAATTATCTTCGTTTCCATTGACTTCTATGGGGAAACTCGCTTTGATATGCGAGTGCTTTGGATTACAAGCATTATTCTGGAACAGATTATGCTCGTAATCCAAGGTTCCACTGTATTTCATATTTACAGACATTTTTAAAAAATATATTCTTTTACATTTTCAGTTCGGAACAAATATATACAGCCGTGGCCAAAAGTTTTGAGAATGACACAAATATAAATTTTCACAAAGTCTTCTGCTTCAGTGTTTTTAGATCTTTTTATCAGATGTTACTATGGTATAGTGCAGTATAATTAGAAGCATTTCAGAAGTGTCAAAGGCTTTTATTGACAATTACATTACGTTTATGCAAAGAGTTAATATTTGCAGTGCTGACCCTTCTTTTTCAAGACCTCCGCAATTCACCCTATCAACTTCTGGGCCCCATCCTGACTGATGGCAGCCCATTCGTGCATAATCAATGCTTGGAGTTTGTCAGAATTTCTGGGGGGGTTTGCTCACCCGCCTCTTGAGGATCTTGGTAGGTTAATTGGGTTCTGTCCAAAATTGGCCCTAGTATATGAATGTGAGTTGAGGACCTTGGATTGTGGGCTCCTTGAGGGTAGGGACTGATGTAAGTGTGCAATATATGTGTGGAGCGCTGCGTAAATTGATGCCACTATATGGGTACCTTAAATAAATAATGATATATGATGAGCATCTTAATGAGACACAATGTACAGGGATAGGGACAATTGTAGACTCAGGTTGAACTGGATGGACTGGTGTCTTTATTCAACCTTACTAACTATGTAACTATGTAAGGATTGACCACAAGTTCTCAATGAGAATAAGGTCTGGGGAGTTTCCTGGCCATGGACCCAAAATGTCCATGTTTTGTTCCCCAAGCCACTTAGTTATCATTAGCATTGTTCCTCACCAAACCATTCTTGGATGGTTGGGAGAAGTTGCTCTCGGAGGATGTTTTTGTACTATTCTTTATTCATGGTTGTGTTGAAAATTGTGAGTGAGCCCACTCCCTTGGCTGAGAAGCAACCCCACACAGGAATGGTCTCAGGATACTTTACTGTTGGCATGACGCAGGATTGATGGTAGCGCTCACCTTTTCTTCTCCAGGAAAGGTTTTTTTCTGGATGCCCCAAACAATCGGAAAGGGCATTCATTAGAGAAAATGACTTTACCCCAGTCCTCAGCAGTCCAATCCCTGTACCTTTTGCAGAATATCAGTCTGTCCCTGATGTTTTTCTTTGCTGCCCTTCTTGACACCAGGCCATCCTCCAAAAGTCTTCTCACTATGGCTGCAGATGAACTCACACCTGCCTGCTGCCATTCCTGAGCAAGTTCTGCACTGGTGGTGCCCTGAATCATCTGTAGGAGACAGTCCTGGTGTTTGCTGGACTTTCTTGGGTGCCATGAAGCCTTCTTCACAAATGCAGTGGCAAAGTTTTTTTATGGGATTAAGCCCCTGTTCACACCGGCACAATTTGACAGGTCAAATCGCATGTCAGATCAGAGCCTATTGCCGGAAATAGGGGCGTCCCAATCGGTACAACACTGCAACGATTTCCAAAAGTAACTCCTGCATTACTTTTAGCGACTTCGGGGGCGATTTCAATGGACATCTGTGCAGGAACCCGCACAGGTGTCGGTCAAGTCGCCCTCAAAGTCGGACTGAAATGCGGCTTTAAAATCGTGCGAGTTCAGATAAACTCGCACAATTTCAAAGCCGTGTTCAGTGTGAACGAGGACTCCATTCATTTTCATGGCAAAGCGGGACTTTGCAATTAATTGCAATTCAGCTCATCACTCTTCATAAAATTCTTGACAAAATCCTGACTTGATTTGCGAGCACTGTCTTGCAAGACTAGCAGAACTCAAGCTACTGGTGTATATATTACCGTATGTGGCCAGAGGTCCGGGGGGCGCTGGTGGCTCCCAGCGCTTCCTGGAGAACTCTGAAACACTCCCAGCTGGGTGGGTGCAACGTGCGTCGGAGCACCTGAAAGTGTCAACGGTTCCCGAGTGTCTCCGAGTTCTCCAGGAATCGCTGGGAGCCACCAGCGCCCCCCGGACCTCTGACCACATACAGTACTGCACACACCAGCGCCCCTGCACCTCTGATCGCATACAGTACTGCACACACCAGCGCCCCCACACCTGTGGCCACATACAATACTGCACACACCAGCGCCCCCGCACCTCTGGCCACATACAATACTGCATACACCAGCGCCCCCGCACCTCTAGCCACCTACAGTACTGCACACACCAGCACCCCTGCACCTCTGATCGCATACAGTACTGCACACACCAGCGCCCCCAGAGCCCTGGCTACACACAATACTGCGCACACCAGCGCCCCCGCACCTCTGGCCACATACAATACTGCACACACCAATGCCCCCACACCTCTGGCCACATACAATACTGCACACACCAGCGCCCCCGCACCTCTGGCCACATACAATTATGCACACACCAATGCCCCCACACCTCTGGCCACATACAATACTGCACACACCAGCGCCCCCGCACCTCTGGCCACATACAATACTGCACACACCAGCGCCCCCGCACCTCTGGCCACATACAATACTGCACACACCAGCGCCCCCGCACCTCTGGCCACTTACAATACTGCGCACACCAGCGCCCCCACACCTCTGGCCACATACAATACTGCACACACCAGCGCCCCCGCACCTCTGGCCACATACAGTACTGCACACACCAGTGCCCCCGCACCTCTGGCCACATACAATACTGCACACACCAGCGCCCCCGCACCTCTGGCCACATACAGTACTGCACACACCAGCGCCCCCGCACCTCTGGCCACATACAGTACTGCACACACCAGTGCCCCCGCACCTCTGGCCACATATAATACTGCACACACCAGTGCCCCCGCACCTCTGGCCACATATAGTACTGCACACACCAGTGCCCCTGCACCTCTGGCCACATATAGTACTGCACACACCAGTGCCCCCGCACCTCTGGCCACATACAGTACTGTACACACCAGTGCCCCTGCACCTCTGGCCACATATAGTACTGCACACACCAGTGCCCCTGCACCTCTGGCCACATATAGTACTGCAGTGGTTGGGGAAGGAATCATCTGAGTTTCCATTATTTCTTATGGGGAAACTCGCTTTGATATACAAGTGCTTTGGATTACAAGCATGCTTTTGGAACGAATAATGCTCGTAATCCAAGGTATTACTGTATATGGAAACTGCCATCATGAGGCAGCAGACTTTGTGAAAATTAATATTTGTGTCATTCTCCAAACTTTTGGCCACGGCTGTACAAAATAAACATTCTATGCAAGTCATCTATTTACCTAACTTCATGCACCGCTCGAGTTTTACCACTAGATGTCAGCCTCGTTCTACCTGTTCACTAATAAGCCATAAGAACATTTGGGACATGTCCCTAATCCTGCAAATGCATCCTCACTCAAGCCCAAGAGACGTCAGTCTTCTCTGCTTCTTGGCAATTGTGTGTCCCATGGTTTTCTAATGACATTTAATTTTTTTTTTTCTCTGTTCAGGACATTCTGCTCTGTCACTGTCCACTTATCGCTGTCCTACTTTTACTAGCCTGAAAAAAAACCACTATATGTTATCCTTGTGTGTTTCTTGGCTGTGTGTCAGGCCGCTTCTTCCCTTTAATGTATTTTTTTTTAACGCCACCTGAGTATAAATGTGGGTATTAATATCTGGTAGAAGCTGTCCTAGAAGGGGAGGGCTGGGATCGGATCCTCGGATCCCCATCCTAAAACACAATTACTCCCAGCTGGCATCATTCCAGGAGAGATCAGACAAACACCTGTTATTGGCGCTATCATCCTGCGCTCTAGACACACATTTGCTTTGCTTCAGACGTTTGCCATTCCATTTGATGTCTTTCCAATCCCTGGGAGTGCAGGAACACGAATGTAAGAGGCACGAACAAACATGAAGGCTGTTTTATAGGTTCAACCAATTTTGGCGAGCCAATACACAAGTGTTATGCTTTTATCATGCACAAGTGACATTTAAGAAGACAGTTGTTCTAATGAAAGAGGGGAAGAAAAAAAAAAAGCAAGATGCTGTTTAAATACAAGGAGTTGTTGAACTCATTAAATACAACGCAGCACTGGGCACAAGGAGGGAGATTTCAGACAACTGTGCCATGTGTGACGCACCTACAAATAAACTTCTTCCAATGGAGAAAGGACTGTTGGGGACTGCCATCTGTATGTGAGATGCCTGTAAATGAATAACTCACCCAATGGGGTTTTAAAGTTGAGTGCCAGGCAAATAGTCCAAATATAGGTGTGCGCAGGGGGTGTGCCAGGCATGGGGGGGGGGGGGCGTTTATTGGCAAACAATGCACCAACACAATGGCAAACAATCCACCACCCCCGGTCAGTCGGGCACCAGCCCCACACTTAATTCATCTAGGTCGCGGGCAGTGCTTCCCCTGGGCGGCAGCTTCCCAAGCGTCTCCTCCTTGACATCACGGCGGCTCCCTACTCCTAGGCCAATAGGATTGCCTCTCCCTTCGGCCAGTCGGGTGACAGGTCTCAGGACCCGCTTCCTGATTGGCCAGGAGGAGAATCGGGAAGACAATAGCGAATATTCATTCGCTATTGCCACACAACTGGGTACAGATCTCTGCGCCCCAAGCCCACCCTTTTTTGAAGCCCATAAGAGCCTCTGGCTCTAAAGATGTGCTTATAAAAAAACCCCATTGGAATCATTGTGTCCGGCGCCCCGCATGTAGATTAGGGGGCCGGATGCATGAATAGGGGGTGGGGCAACGCCCCTGTGCCCTGCATTACAGGCTGCCACTGCCCTAATCGCTACGTGCAGTGCCAATTCCCCCTACTGCCCAGGCTTCCCCCAGCCACACAGTACTGCTGGGTTCCCTCCTCTCCCCCCAGCTGCTGTGAGGGATGTTTCAGGATGGAGAGTGGGGGAAGGGGCTAGAAAATACGTAATTTCTAGACCCCTTCCTTTTCTAAATGAACACACTCATTGTGTTCATTCATAACTGAAGCATAGTAAACTGAAGCATAGTAAATTGTGTTTACTATGCTTCAGTTTGTGAATGAACAGGAAGCTGCTCAGCACAGAGCACTTCTCATTAATTCCTTGTCCAGTGCAGCTGAGGCTGCAGAGAAAGGCGTGTGTGTTTGAGCCTTGGGGTACACACCCTAATGTGATAGGCTGCGCACACCTCTGAGGCTAAATGTGTTTGAATTGTTTGATATGGGATTTGTAATGTTGTTTAAAAGAGAAGTGTGGCTTTTTTTTTCTTTTTTTTTATAGAATCATACTTGCCTAGGTGGATGCAGAATCGGTGCGATGTTGCAAATGTCCCCTGCCAGCTCTAACACTGAGAACGGAGCGATCAAATACCACCGAACGCTCAGTTCTCAGTACTCACTGAGCAGGGAGCTGCTGACTGTCAGGCACTGACTCTCTGCCCCCCCCCTCTCTGGAGTGGAGGGGACGGCCGGCTCAGGATCAGGCTGATCCGGGTTCTGGTCCAGGCATGTGAACGGATCCAGACTTTATTGTCGCGATCTTGGCAGAGCTGAGCCTGGACCGGCTCTGTGAGGTCAGCTGACAACGGTTACAGGAGTGCAAAACAAACTGCATTCCTGTCATCCACAAGACAAGTATGACCAAACAAGCTTTGGCTGTACTTCTCCTTAACCACTTCAGCCCTGGACCATTTGGCTGGCCAAAGACCAGAGCGTTTTTTGCGATTCGGCTCTGTGCCGCTTTAACTGACAATTGCGCGGTCGTGCGACTTGGCTCCCAAACAAAATTGACATCCTTTTTTTCCCACAAATAGAGCTTTCTTTTGGTGGTATTTGATCACCTCAGCGGTTTTTATTTTTGCGCTAAAACAAAAAAAGAGTGACAACTTTGAAAAAAAAAGGCATTATTTTTTACTTTTTCCTTTAATAAATATCCCCCAGAAATATATGAAAAAAACATTTTTTTCCTCAGTTTTGGCCGGTATTCTTCTACATATTTTTGGTAAACAAAAATCGCAATAAGCGTTTATTGATTGGTTTGCATAAAAGTTATAGCGTTTCCAAAATAGGGGATAGTTATATGGCATTTTTATTAATATTTTTTTTTTACTAGTAATGTCGGTGATCTGCGATTTTTATCATGACTGCGACATTATGGCTGACAGATCGGACACTTTTGGGACCATTCACATTTATACAGCGATCAATGCGATTAAAAATGCATTGATTACTGTGTAAATGTGACTGGCAATAAAGGGGTTCACCAGTAGGGGGCACTGCAGGGGTTAAGTTGTCCTAGGGAGTGATTCTAACTGTGGGGGGGATGGCCTAAGTGTGACACGTCATTGATCACCGCTCCCGATCACAGGGAGCTGTGATCAGTGTCCTGTCACTAGGAAGAATGGAGAAATGCTTGTGTACATCAGCATTTCCCCATACTTCCTCTGCGTGAGACGATCACGGGACCCGCGATCACACTCACGGAGCTCGCGGCGGGCGCGCTCCCACAATGCTGCGTCTTAAAGGGCAACGTACAAGTACGTTAATATGCCTGTACATGCCCTTCTGCCGACGTATATTGGCGTGAGCCGGTCGGCAAGGGGTGAAAGGCTAGTGCAGGTTGCAGTTGATGCGTTTTCCCAGTGTGTTTTGCGTTTTTCCCCATGGATTTTGACATGTTTTGCATTTTTGGGAGGTGTCTGTTGTCATGCAGGAGAAACCTGCAACAACGCAATAGAAAGGCATAAAAATTGCCATCATTGTGTTTATTATGCATTTTTTTTTTTTTTTTATGTATGACCATTGAAGTCTATGAAACCAAAAACACAACCTGCTGTGGGCAAAAAAAAAGTCCCTGACTCTTTCCAAAAAACGCACCAATTGAAAATGCACAGATGTGAACATGACCCATAAGCAATCAATGTTGGAAGGACTGTGGTGCCTTTCTGCAAAACTCATAGCCTAATGCTGATCAAAGCATTCCCTGACAGACAGTACTAAGGCAGGCTATCATAGCTCCCAACTGTCCCTGATTTCAAGGGACTGTCCCTGATTTGGAGCAATGTCCCTCTGTCTCTCTCTTTTGTCCCTCATTTTGGTCTGATCTATATAGTTGTATATAAAATGCACTTTTTATCTTTCAAAAAGTGTTTCCCAGTGCTAAACCTTTCATACAATTTCTAAATTGCTGCATTTGTAAATTTTAAAAGCCAATATAAAGGAATAGTAGTGGTTAAAAAAAAAAATTGTGGATTTAATTAACATTTTTTTAAATTAATTCTCATTTAAGGGGGTGTGGCAGGGGGCGTGTCCTATGCCTACATACGTTTGACATACGTTTTGAAATCTGAAGTCGCATGATTTCAAAGTGGTATGTCAGTGCGATTTGGAAGACATCTGTGCGGCTTCATGCAAGTGTCACCCGAAATCGCCAAAAGTAGTGCAGGAACTACTTTTTCATAATAAATGCGACACCGCAAAGTCGGCATCACACCGATTTGAACAGTGCGATTACCAGCAATATTGTGCGACTTGTCCTGCGATTTGACCTGTCAAATCGCAGGGCAAGTCGCTCCAATGTGAACAAGGGCTGAACCACCTACAGCTTTGCAAAGAAGTATCATCACACTGATAAAGTAAGCACAGTGCTGCCTTGTCCTGTCAGTAAGCTCCTGAGCCGCCCATTCATTAGTGGAAAAAAATTTCTTGTTCGATGTTCTAATAGTCAACAGGGTCAAACCGACAATTGTTTTCAATCAATCAAAACTTTAACTGTGGTTTTTTTTTTTGTTTTAAATAATACTTATTGTATGGTGGATATGCATCCTGAAATCAAACACAGAATTCTAAACGTTAGCGTGGAAATCAAACAAAAAATGTCAAGGTTTTCATACGGAATTCGCCAAGTCCATAATGGTATTATCAAATGCTCTGACAAACGTTTTTTTTTTTTTAATTACAGTACAATTGTTTGAGCAAAATTCTGCTGGTATTCGGCCAGCTTTGGGCTGCTTTCACATTATTGTGTAACTTGCAATGGATACGAATTGCATTGCACCACAGCACTTGACATCTGCGCTGCATACAGGGGCGTAACTAGAAATCACAGGGCCCCATAGCAAAATGTTATATGGCCCCCCCGCCCTGCAAACCGCCCCCTCCACAAAAAAAACAACTAATGCCATTAAACAACAGATTACCGCACCCATGTGGCACAGTACCCAGGCAACAGCTTATATTAATTTTGAACAACAAAGTATGCAGTATACTGTATGCAGCCCCTAAAGGACACACATTGCTGACCTCCAGCCTTCTAACCAATTTCTGATCCGTTATATAAAATGAAATAGTTCAGCTCACCATAATGCAGAATCAGTGGGAGCCCCGAGTGTGTCACTTGCCACCGTCGCCTGCCACCAGATGCAACTTGTCACAGAATGGCACTTGCCACATCACCTGCCACACATTGCGGATTGTCCACTTGCCACGTCGCCTGCCACCAGATGCAGATTGTCACTTGTCACATGTTGCAGAATGTCACCTGCCACGTGTTGCCGATTGTCCACTTGCCACGTCCTGGATTGTCACTTGCCACGTCACCTGCCACACATTACTGATTGTCACTTGCCACGTCCCAGATTGTCACTTGCCACACATTAGATTGTCACTTGCCACGTCACCTGCCACACATTAAGGATTGTCACTTGCCACACATTACGGATTGTCACTTGCCACACATTACGGATTGTCACTTGCCACTTTCCGGATTGTCACTTGCCACACATTACGGATTGTCACTTGCCACGTCGCCTGCCACATGTTATGGATTGTCACTTGCCACATCACCTGCCACACGTCCCGGATTGTCACTTGCCACGTCCCGGATTGTCACTTGCCACACATTACGGATTGTCACTTGCCACGTCGCCTGCCACATGTTACAGATTGTCACTTGCCACGTCACCTGACATACATTACAGATTGTCACTTGCCACGTCACCTGCCACACATTACGGATAGTCACTTGCCACGTCACCTGCCACACATTACGGATTGTCACTTGCCACATCCCGGATTGTCACTTGCCACACATTACGGATCGTCACTTGCTGCCACGTCCCAGATTGTCACTTGCCAGTTCACCTGTCACACATTACGGATTGTCACTTGCTGTGTCACTTTCATGCTGTGTCCCAGAGTCAGGCAGCAGAGAGATAAGGTCATCTCTCTGCTTCCCGAGGCTGCCTGCACAGTGAGGGGGGAACTGCACTGCAGGGATGCAGGGAGGGCGCCGGGCGATGAGAGATGATGTCATCTCTATGCACCCCCGGCTGCCAGCTCCCTGATTGGCCAGCCCGCTGACACACGAGCCGAGCCGCCCAGCTGACTAACCGCCTGACAGCCCTCGGAGCGGACCCGCGGAGCCGCCCGCTCTCACCCACAAAGCCGCCCGCTCTCGCCCGCAAAGCTGCCTGCTCTCGCCCACAAAGCTGCCCGCTCTCACCCGCTGTCACCCACGGAGCCGCTCGCTGTCACCCGCGGAGCCGCCTGTGCCTGTCCTCACCGGGCCCCTAACAGCTGCGGGCCCCATAGCGGCCGTGTGTGTCGCTATGGTGGTAGTTCCGCCACTGGCTGCTTGAAATAGGTGCTGGGCTGGTTTTTCGTTCATTGCTCATGTGGTAACACTCCACAGTTATCCAAAAATGTGTGAAAGACTGACAACAGCATGAAACAACTTTGCATGAGTAATGCCGCGTACACACGAGCGGACTTTCTATCCTACTTGGTCCGGCACACTTTCCGACGGACTTTGTCCGCCAGGTGCGCCGGACTTTAAAACGGACGGACTTGCCCACACACGCCGGGACTTTCCGGCGGGCTAAGTCCGCCCGTCTTTCCGACAGACTTTCGCCGGAGTTCCGGCGGACTTTCAGAATGAACGGACTTGCCCACACACGGACAAGTCCGTTCATTTTGAACGTGACTCAGGTGCGACGGGACTAGAAAAGGATGTCAATCTTGCCGCTTTTATCGGCGAGATTGACACCTTACTAGCCCCGTCGCGGGGCATACCAGGCCCTTAGGTCTGGTATGGATTATAAAGGGGAACCCCGCTACGCTGAAAAAACGGAGTGGGGTCCCCCTAAAATCCATACCAGACCCCGATCCGAGCACGCAGCCTGGCCGGTCAGGAAAGGGGGTGGGGACGAGCGAGCGCCCCCCCCCCTCCTGAACCGTACCAGGCCGCATGCCCTCAACATGGGGGTGGGTGCTTTGGGGGAGGGGGGCGCACCTTATCCCCATGTTGATGAGGACAAGGGCCTCTTCCCGACAACCCTGGCCGTTGGTTGTCGGGGTCTGCGGGCGGGGGCTTATCGGAATCTGGGAGCCCCCTTTAATAAGGGGGCCCCCAGATCCCGGCCCCCCACCCTATGTAAATGAGTATGGGGTACATGGTACCCCTACCCATTTACCTAGGAAAAAAGTGTAAGTAATAAAACACACTACACAGGTTTTTAAAATATTTTATTAAACAGCTCCGGGGGGGGGATCTTCCTCCGGCTTCGGGGGTCTTCTTCCGGCTTCGGGGGTCCCTCCGCTTCATCTTCTCCCGGCGTCCGGTTGGTTCTTCTCCGCTCTCTTCTCCCGGTGTTCCTGTTCTTCGGCCGGCTCCTCTGCTGTCTTCAAGTAGCTCTCTTGCCAGCAGAGGTCCGGACTTCTGGGCTTCTGGGCTTCTCTTCCCCAGATGTTGACACGACGCTCTCTCCTGCTGGACTGCTCTCCGAGGGCTGCGTTGTGACTTATATAGGTGGAGACCCCGCCCCCTTTTGATGTCACAGTCCCTGGGCATGCTGGGACTGTGACGTTTTAGGGGGCGTGGTCACTGGGTGATGTTGACCACGCCCCCTAAAACGTCACAGTCCCAGCATGCCCAGGGACTGTGACATCAAAAGGGGGCGGGGTCTCCGCCTATATAAGTCACAACGCAGCCCTCGGAGAGCAGTCCAGCCGGAGAGAGCGTCGTGTCAACATCTGGAGAAGAGAAGAGAAGAAGCCCAGAAGCCCAGAAGTCCGGACCTCTGCTGGCAAGAGAGCTACCTGAAGACAGCAGAGGAGCCGGCCGAAGAACTGGAACACCGGGAGAAGAACCAACCGGACGCCGGGAGAAGATGAAGCGGAGGGACCCCCGAAGCCGGAGGAAGATCCCCCCCCGGAGCTGTTTAATAAAATATTTTAAAAACCTGTGTAGTGTGTTTTATTACTTACACTTTTTTCCTAGGTAAATGGGTAGGGGTACCATGTACCCCATACTCATTTACATAGGGTGGGGGGCCGGGATCTGGGGGCCCCCTTATTAAAGGGGGCTCCCAGATTCCGATAAGCCCCCGCCCGCAGACCCCGACAACCAACGGCCAGGGTTGTCGGGAAGAGGCCCTTGTCCTCATCAACATGGGGACAAGGTGCTTTGGGGGGGGGGGGGCGCAGGGCGCCCCCCTCCCCCAAAGCACCCACCCCCCATGTTGAGGGCATGCGGCCTGGTACGGTTCAGGAGGGGGGGGGCGCTCGCTCGTCCCCACCCCCTTTCCTGACCGGCCAGGCTGCGTGCTCGGATCGGGGTCTGGTATGGATTTTAGGGGGGACCCCACGCCGTTCTTTTCGGCGTAGGGGCTTCCCTTTATAATCCATACCAGACCTAAGGGCCTGGTATGCCCCGCGCTCGCCGCAATAGGAAAATGTGTTTTTCCTATTGCAGCGAGCGTGAGATGCAATACCCTGCCCTCGTGTTGTATCTGGTCCGTCGGACCAGCCTACACACGAGCGGGCTTTCCGTCGGACCAGCACACACACGAGCGGACTTTCCGCCCGAAACTGAGTCCGGCGGAAAGATTTAGAACTTTCTTCAAATCTAGGTCCGGCGGGCTTTTGGGAAAAAGTCCGCCGGAAAAGTCCGCCGGTGCCTACACACGGGCGGATTGTCCGGCACACTGTGGTCCGCCGGACCAAGTATGCCGGAAAGTCCGACCGTGTGTACGCGGCATAAGGGCTGATGGTTAATGTAGCATTTACTTCCTGGAATCCATCTGCTCATAGCTCAGGCATGCAGGCAGAAGGGTGTGCTTACTTGAGAAAACCCCTCCTTCCCTCCTGAAGACTCCTGGGATGTATGACATCATTTGCCTAAGCCTAGAAACCATAGCTCCCAACTGTCCCTGATTTCGAGGGACTGTCCCTGATTTGAAGCAATGTCCCTCTGTCCCTCATTCCTCCTCATTTGTCTCTCATTTTGGTCTGATCTATATAGTTGTATATAAAATGCACTTTTTATCTTTCAAAAAGTGTTTCCCAGTGCTAAACCTTTCATCCAAATTCTAAATTTCTCCATTTGTAATTTTTAAGCCAATATAAAGGAATAGTAGTGAAAAAAAAAAAGCCCTTGTGGATTTAATTAACTTTTTTTTTTATTAATTCTCCTTTAAGGGGGTGTGGCAGGGGGCGTGTCCTATGCCTACATACATTTGCTAGTAAGTGTCCCTCATTCCCATCACAAAATGTTGGGAGGTGTGTAGAAACCAGGATGTACCTAAAGAAAAGTTTAACCACTTCCCACCCGGCCTAAAGCAGAATGACGGGCAGGCGGGCGGTGGTTCAGTTATCTTGACTGGGCATCATATGATGTCCAACAGGATAACTACCGGCGCGTGCCCGTGGGGACGCACATCTCAGTGATCGGCGGTGTGGTGTGTCATTCTGACACACCACTACACCGATCTTGGTAAAGACGGAGGCTCTTTACCATGTGATCAGTCGTGTCCAATCACGGTGTGAACAGGAAGAGCCGTTTATCGGCTTATCCTCACTCGTGTCTGACAGGCGCGTGTAGAGGAGAGCCGATCGGCCGATCTCCTGACGAGGGGGGGGGGTCTGCGCTGATTGCTTATCAGCACAGCCCCCCCCCGTGGATGCCCACACTAGACCACCAGGGATGCCCCCAACATGTGGATGGCCAGGTATATCCCCCATGGCCACCAGGGATGCCACAGTGTGCCCAATATATGCCAATCAGTGCCCACAAATGGTGCTAGTCAGTGCCCATTATGAATGTCTGCCAGATCCGTGATGCCCATCTGTGCCCCCTTTTTCCCTTCAGAACTGCCTTCATTCTTCATGGCATAGATTAACCGAGGTATTGGAAACATTCCTCAGAGATTTTGGTCCATATTCACATGACGCAGTTGCTGCAGATTTGTAGGCTGCACATCCATGATACTGATCTCCCGTTCCACCACATCTCAAAGGTGCTCTATTGGATGAGATCTGATGACTGTGGAGACCATTGGAGTACAGGGACCTCATTGTCATGTTCAAGAAACCAGTGGTGAGATGATTTGATCTTTGTGACATGGTGCATTATCCTGCTGGAAGGAGCCATCAGAAGATGGGCACATTGTAGTCATAAAGGGATGGACATGGTCAGCAACAATACTCAGGAAGGCCGTTGTGTTTAAACGATGCTCAATTGGTACTAAGGGGCCCAAAGTGTGCCAAGAAAATACCCTCCACACCATTACACCACCACCAGCCTGAACCATTGATACGAGGCAGGATGGATCCATGCTTTCATGTTGTTTATGCCAAATTCTGATCCGAATATCTGAATGTCGCAGCTGAAACTAAACAGTAAAGTTAGCCCATTTTTTTAAAGGTTTTGTGTACCTGTTTTTGTGTATTTAATATTTAAGATACATAGTTTTTTTAAATCTAAATTATACATACAAGTGCACTGATTGGAGGCTTGTTGTGTTTAACCACTTCAATACCGGGCACTTAGACACCTTCCTGTCCAGACCAATTTTCAGCTTTCATCGCTGTGGTTGTTTAAATGACAATTGCGCGGTCATACAACACTGTACCCAAACCAAATTTTTATCATTTTGTTCCCACAAATAGAGCTTTCTTTTGGTGGTATTTGATCACCTCTGCGGTTTTTATTTTTTGCTAAACAAATAAAAAAAGACCGAAAATTAAAAAAAAAAAAAGTTTTGCTTTTGTTTCTGTTAAAAAAATTTGTAAATAAGTAAGTTTTATCTTTCACTGATGGGCACCAATGAGCGGGCACTGATGGGCACTGATATGCAGCACTGATAGGTGGCACTGATAGGCGGCACTGATGGGCATTGATAGGCGGCACTGATGGGCACTCATGGGTGGCACTGGTGGGCACTGATAGGTGACATGGATAGGCACTGAAAGGCTGCAAAGATGGGTTCTTATGGGTGGCACTGATGGGCACTGATAGGCGGCACTGATACGTGGCACTGATAGGTATCCCTGGTGGCACTGGCAGTGGCAGGCATTGTGAGTGGGCACTGATTGGCAGCTGCCTGGGCACAGATTAGTATTTTCCTGGGGGTCTAGGGGGCATACCTGGTGGTCCAGTGTGGATGGCTTCCCTGGTGGTCCTGGGCGGCTTCCCTGGTGGTCCTGGGTGGGATCCAAGGGGGGCTGTGCTGATAAACAATCAGCACAGACCCCCCCTGTCAGGAGAGCAGCCGATCGTCTCTCCTCTACTCGCGTCTGTCAGACATGAGTGAGGAAAAGCCGATCACCGGCTCTTCCTATTTACATTGTGATCAGCCGTGATTGGACACGGCTGATCACGTGGTGAAGAGTCTCCGTCAGAGACTCTTTACCTAGATCGGTGTTGCGGGGTGTCATAATGACACCCCTCAACAACGATCGCCGCGATGCGCGCCCCAGGGGCGCGCAGTGGCTCAATATCCTGCAGACATCATATGACACCCAGTCAGGATATTGAAACCACTTTGCCGCCGTCATTCTGCTATATGCCGGGCGTCAAGTGGTTAATAAATGTTTCATTTAAGACATTTTCTGTATCACTTCTTATTATTTAAGTGTTAGATTTTATGAGATGAAGGGAAAGAAAAAAGAAAAAATCGGCCCCAAAAAATCGGCATCATATATCGGCCATTGGCGGCCGCGATTTCTAAATATTGGCATCGGCCAGAGAAAAACCCATATTGGTTGACCTCTACACTAAGCAATGGATGGTGTTTGATCTAACATTCAGCTAGCTCCCTATGATGCATATAGACAGTGATTACCCACTTCCCATCCCAGCCATCGTCAAATGACGTCCGCAGGAGGGATCTCCCATCCTGGGCGGGCGTCATATGATGCCCTCGGCTTCCCGGCCGCTTAGGAGGCACCCGCGATTGCCCGATAAAAGAGCAGGACTGTGGATCTGTGTATGTAAACACACCGAACCACGTCCTGTCAGGTGAGAGGAGACCGATGGTGTGTTCCCAGTACAAAGGAACACCGATCAGCCTCCTCCCCTTGATCGCCCCCTAGTGTTAACCCCTTCCCTGACAGTGACATTTACACAGTAATCAGTGCATTTTTATAGCTATACTATAAATGTGAATGGTCCCAAAATAGTGTCAAAAGTGTCCGATGTGTCTGACGCAATGTCACAGTCATGATAAAAATCGCAGATCGCCGCCATTACTAGTAAAAAAAATAAATAAATAATAAAAATGGCATTAATCTATCCCCTATTTTGTAGACCCTATAGCTTTTGCGCAAACCAATCAATATTTGCTTATTGCAATTTTTTTTTTACCAAAAATATATAGAAGAATACATATCGGCCTAAACTGAGGAAAAAATGTGTTTTGTTTTTTTTTTAAATTGGGATATTATAGCAAAAAGTAAAAAATAATGTGTTTTTTTCAAACTTGTCGCTCTTCTTTTGTTTATAGCGCAAGTAATAAAAACCGCAGAGGTGATCAAATACCACCAAAGGAAAGCTCTATTTGTGGGGAAAATAATTATAAGAATTTAATTTGGGTACAGTGTTGTATGACCGCTCAATTGTCATTCAAAGTTTTACAGCGCTGAAAACTGAAAATTGGCCTGGGCAGGAAGGGGGTAAAAATGCCCGGTATTGAAGTGGTTAAATCATCCCATATGTATATACATGTGTTATTCTTTAGGGGCTCATTTGTCAAACCATAAGAACTTTTTGTCAACCTACCAACCTAGTCTATGCAGGGTCAGTTTGAACTCTGGACTGTCTGGTTGGTCAGTCACTGAGACATGTTTTTTTAAAACACATTCACCTATGTAAATGTATCTATTCTTGTCCTAGTCTTTTTCGTGAATGATCTGTAAAAAATAAAACCAAATAGTACAGTATGCCCGAAAAGTCAATTTCTTCCACTTCCTATACATATCTATACTAGGGCGTGGCACAGTATATCATTAATTGTGCTGTCCACAGCGCCGCCCTGTGGTGACAATACTCATATACCCATACAAAGAAAAATAAAAGCTTTCTTTGATTTTCAGAATAAGGCCTTACCTTAGCCCTTGATGTGTTCCTTAGAAAGCATCAGGGACTTCCTTGTATGTAGATTTGGGACATAAGAGCCAGTAAGACACAGGAAACAGTTTACCAGCTGACCTCATTAGCACACACATCCTGTACCCATCAACTAGGTTTGCCCGGTATACCCCCACGCATGCTTTGCTTGGCTTTGTCAATGTAAGCTGCCCAGTGCTGCAAACACACTTAAAAGCACAGTACAAGATGCGACACACTCCGCTCTGAAAAAAAAAATGTTCTGGAGCTTTCTTGGCGCGAGTGTTGCACATAGGGCAGCCCATACCAGTGAATGGGCTGCCCTATGCGTGACAAGCGAAAATGCTTCAAAATGCATGAGGAAATGTGAAGTGTACAGGGTTTGACAGCTGTCTCCCTCCACTCCCTCCTATGAATAAAGCTGGCCATACATTATGCAATCTTACTGTACAATTTCCTTTAGATCTACCATCAACTATGTAGTGCAAGGGCATGCCTGATTGGCTAAAGAGCGACTGTATAGACAGGTGGGTCCTCTTATTCCATGGTTCTAGTAAATCCAAAGGAAATTATCCAGAGATTGCACAATCTACATAATACATAGGAGGGAGTGGATGGAGACACTCAGCTGTCAGACTCCGTTCAAATTTCCGTGTAGTGGGAACTCACATTCCTGCATGCTTTTTTTGGGGCGTTATTAAGCGTTTTTGTTTGTCACCCATAGGGCAGCTCATTCACTTGAATAGGCTTCCCTACGCTCAACAATCACCCCAAAGAAGCGACAGAACTTTTATTTAAAGCGGAGTGTGGTGCGTTTTTTACCATGCTTTTTTGTGTGTTTGCAGCGCGTTTCTGAAACTCAAGACAAAGCGCGCATTTTCTGTGTGGTTTGCCATGCATTTGGAAACGCACAGGTGTAAATGGAGCCCCCATTGTTCTTATGTAAACACATTTTTTAAAAATCTTTTACAGACTCTAACAGGTTTTCTTCTAAGATTGCCCTGTACAGTGGCATCGCTAGGGGGTGGCTTTTGGGGCTATAGCCCTGAATCTGGGGCCCATAGCCCCGAGTCTCTGCAGGGGAGGGGAGGCTCTCTGGGGACCCTGATGTAAGTGGGGGGCTCTCTGGGGACCCTGATGCAGGGTGGAGGCTCTCTGGGGACCCTGATGTAAGTGGGGGGCTCTCTGGGGGCCCTAATGTATGGGGGGGGCTCTCTGGGGACCCTGATGCAAGGGGGAGGCTCTCCGGGGACCCTGATTTAGGGGGGGGCTCTCTGGGGACCCTAATGTAAGTGGGGGGCTCTCTGGGGACCCTAATGTAAGTGGGGGGCTCTCTGTGGACCCTGATGCAAGGGAGAGGCTCTCTGGGGACCCTGATGCAAGGGAGAGGCTCTCTGGGGACCCTGATGCAAGGGGGAGGCTCTCTGGGGACTATGATGTAAGGAGGGGCTCTCTGGGGACCCTGACGTAAGGGGGGCTCTCTGGGGATCCTGATGTAAGTGGGGGGCTCTCTGGGGATATATACACACACACACACTCATGTATACTACTGTATATACATGTGTATGCCCACCCAAGCATATGACTTTCTTTACTACGCTGCTATGGGCTCTAGCCCCAGATCTTTTGTAGACCTAGCAACGCCCCTGGCCCTGTATTTGGCTCCATCCATCTTCCCATCAACTCTGACCAGCTTCCTTGTCCCTGCTGAAGAAAAGAATACCACAACATGTGATGTGCAGGGTGATGTTTTCCGCCACACATATTGTTTTGCTTTTAGGCCAAAAAGTTCAATTTTGTTCTTATCTGACCAGAGCAACTTTGTCAGGGAATAGGCCGTGGAAGTTCTGGCAATCTTGCCAGTAGACTAAATGGGCGCCATAGGTGCATCATGTGACAGATGTTTCCCCCTGTTGGGCTATATAAGGCTGCCTCTGTCTGACCCAAGTTGTTGGATTGTCTTCAGCTCTCCCTGAGTTCGAACCTGCACTTGTTTCATGTTGTCTCGCTGTGACCTGGATTGTTCCTTGGCTTATCCTGATGTTCTCCTGGCTCAGACACAGCTTACCCGAAGGACTACTCTTCTGCCTAATCAGCCTGCTTGCCTGTGTATGACTCTGGCTTATCCTAAAGACTACTTTTCTGCCTAACCTGTCTGCTTGCCTGTGTATGACTTTGGCCTGTTTAAAGGACTTGTTTCAATCTGAATACCTCTGCTACTTGTGTGTGACCCCGGCCTGCCTTAGAGACTTTGCTATTTCCTACACCAGTCTACCTACCCGTGTATGATCCCCAGTGTTGGATCCTCGGCCAGGCCTTTGCTGACTTCCCTGGATACCCTACGCCCTGTATCCTGTCCATACTCCTTCAGGACTGCTTCCAGCACCTCCTCAAGTTGCCTGCAAGTGGTCATCTGCTCAAGTTCTGCACATCCTGCTGACAACCCGTGCTTCTTTGAGCATTATACCCTCTGTGCCAACTTCAGGGGTATACTGCGCTCAGCCGCAAGGGGAGCCGCTCTCAGCATCTCAGGCCTCAGAAAGGTAATCTGACAACCTTCTTTCACATGTTTTCTGTGTCCCCTACATGGCTTCTCGCAAACTGCAAACGGGACTTCTTATGGCTTTCTTTCAACAATGGCTTTCTTCTTGCCACTCTTCCATAAACCAGATTTGTGGAGTGCACAACTAATAATTGTCCTGTGGACAGATTCTCCCACCTGAGCTGTAAATCTCTGCAGCTCCTCCAGAGTTACCATGGGCCTCTTGGCCGCTTTTCTGATTAATGTTACTTGCCCGGCCTGTCAGTTTAGGTGGACGGCCATGTCTTGGTTGTGCCATACACTTTCTATTTTCCGATGATGGATTGAACAGTGCTCCATGAGATGTTCAAAGCTTGGGATATTCCTTTATAACCTAACCCTGCTTTAAACTTCTCCACAACTTTATCCCTGACCTGTCTGGTGTGTACCTTGGCCTTCATAACGCTGTTTGTTCACTAAGGTTCTCTAACAAACCTCTGAGGACTTCACAGAATAGCTGTATTTATACTGAGATTAAATTATACACAGGTGAACTCTATTTACAAATTAGGTGACTTCTGAAGGCAATTGGTTCCACTAGATTTTAATTAGGGGTATTAGAGTAAAGGGGGCTGAATACAAATGCACACGACACTCAGATATTTATTTATGAAAACATTTGAAAACCATTTATAATTTTCCTTCCACTTCACAATTATGTGCCACTTTGTGTTGGTCTATCACATAAAATTCAAAAAAAAAATACATTTACGTTTTTGGTTGTAACATGACAAAATGTGGAACAAGGGGTGTGAATACCTTTTCAAGGCACTGTATTCATGTGTAATGCCGTGTACACACGGTCGGACTTTTCGACCGGACTGGTCCGACGGACTTTCGACGGACTTTTCCGACGGACTTTCTAGCGAACGGACTTGCCTACACACGATCACACCAAAGTCTGACGGATTCGTACGTGACTAAAATAAGGAAGTTGATAGCCAGTAGCCAATAGCTGCCCTAGCGTCGTTTTTTGTCCGTCGGACTAGCATACAGACGAGCGGATTTCTGGGTCCGGTGGAGTTACGACGTAAAGATTTGAAACCTGTTCCAAATCTAAAGTGCGTCAGATTTGCGACTGGAAAAGTCAGCTGAAGGTCCGGTGAAGCCCACACACGATCGGATTGTCCGCCGGATTTGGTCCGTCGACGTCCGTCAGATTAGTCCGGTCGAAAAGTCTGACCGTGTGTACGCCCCATTAGAACGACCCAGTCAAAGTCCAGACCTAAAGACAATTGAGAATCTGTGGCAAGACTTGAAAATTGCTGTTCAGGCGCTGTCCATCCAATCTGACAGAGCTTAAGCTATTTTGCAAAGAAGAATGGGCAAAAAGTTCACTCTCTAGATGTGCAAAGCTGGTAGAGACATCCCCAAAAAGACTGTAATTGCAGCAAAAGGTGGTTCTACAAAGTATTAGACACGTGCGATTAGTTTCGCATGAATAGAAAATTTGTACAAATTTCCATAAATTCGTACATTCGGGAGGATCCGAAATACGAATTGCTATGCTTCCGAATTTTGTACGAAATACGAAATTTCGTTTACGAATTTCGGATCCAAATTCATAACGAACATTCGGAATTGTTACGAAAAGTTAACAAACCTAAAAGTTAAAAACCCAGGAAGTCAGCACAGCACAGGGATGGTGGGAGCCCCTCATAATGAGCACAGCACAGGGATGGTGGGAGCCCCTCATAATGAGCACAGCACAGGGATGGTGGGAGCCCCTCATAATGATAAATTCGTTATAACGAACATTCGTAATTGTTACGAAAAGTTAACGAACCTAACGAAAATTCGTATTTCGAGCAAAATTTCGGACACGAATTACGAAATAAGAATTACTTCTAATACGAAACAAAACAAATTTATTGACGGCGCACATGTCTACAAAGTATTGACTTGGGGGGGCTGAATACAAATGCACGCCACACTTTTCACATGTTTATTTGTAAAAAAATTGTGAAAGCCATTTATCATTTTCCTTCCACTTCACAATTATGTGCCACTTTGTGTTGGTCTATCACAGTGATGGCAAACCTTGGCACCTCAGATGTTTTGGAACTACATTTCCCATGATGCTCATCTACACTGCAGAGTGCCTGAGCATCATGGGAAATGTAGTTCCAAAACATCTGGAGTGCCAAGGTTCGCCATCACTGGTCTATCACATAAAATCCCAATAAAATACATTTACATTTGTGGTTGTAACATGACAAAATGTGGAAAATTTCAAGGGGTATGAATACTTTTTTAAGGCACTGTAGATTTCACTGGCAGATTCATGTTCCCATAAAGCTTTATATTTTCTGCAATGCCCTCTCTTCCAAGACCCATACATACCGGCTATACTTCCTTGTCTAATATAAAAGTAGGCAGGATAGATTGTAGCCATTGTGATTAAGCTTTTTTTTCATGGAAGTATGGACACACGGAAAGAGCGCTACAAGCGCAGTCTAATGTATAGAATGTACACAGTATTACACTTGGGTCATAAAACTCCAGAATTCAGAATTAATGGCTCTATAATGTCAACTGCTACAGAAGGAAGGGTCCAGGGAGTCATTATTTCTCATGACTTAGAGCTAAGCAAGCAGAGCAGCAAAGCAGGAGGGAAAAGCAGCCGGATACTAAATTGTATAGGAAGAGGCATTAGCAGCTGAATGAGGAGGGTAGTAATATCACATCATAGATCATTGCTATTACCTAGGTCTGAGAGCTGTATTAAACTTAACCTCTCTGTCCACTGCTTGATGCACAGGCTGAATAGAAAATGACTGAATCTTCTGATGGCCACACTATATTGGAACAAAATAATGGCCAATTTTCAACTTGGAAAGGAGTGTATATAGGGAAATAACTATGACAGAGCAGGCACAGTAACTACCTGTTATAGAGTTCACCATCCCTGGTTAACTACTTAAGGGCCGAGCCTCTTTTTTTTAGATGTGCTGTTTACAAGTTAAAAACTGTTTTTTTTTTTTGCTAAAAACTTACTTAGAACCCCCAAACATTATACATTTTTTTTCTAACATCCTAGAGAATAAAATGGCGGTCGTTGCAATACTTTCTGTCACACCATATTTGCGCAGCGGTCTTACAAGCGCACATTTTTTTGAAAAAAAATCAACTTTTTTTAATCAAAAAATAAGACAACAGTAAAGTTAGCCCAATTTTTTTTTATACTGTGAAAGATAATGTTACGCCAAGTGATACCCAACATGTCAGCAGCTAGCTGCTGCCATAACAACGATATCCGTCCCCAAAGTAGGGACGTACATCGCGTGCGGCGGTCGGCAAGTGGTGAAATGCATCATCAAAATTCAGACACATGTACTAATATACTTAGTGTGCTTGGTTTACTAAAGGCAAATAGACAGTACACTTTGTAGAGGAAGTTGCACGTTTTAGGCTTACTGAATGATGTGCCTGCTGATTTCTGTCATCCAATCATGTGCAAGCAAAAATGCTTTTTTTTTTCCTTGCATGTGATTGGGATTTCACTACATTATTATTATTATTTAAGGTACTTATATAGTGCTTTCAATTTACGCAGCGCTTTACATATACATTGTACATTCACATCAGTCCCTACCCTCAAGGAGCTTACAATCTAAGGTCCCTAACTCACATTCATATACTGGGGCCAATTTAGACAGAAGCCAATTAACCTTCCAGCATGTCTTTGGAGTGTGGGAGGAAACCGGAGTACCCGGAGGAAACCCACACAGGCACAGGGAGAACATGCAAACTCCAGGCAGGTAGTGTGGTGGTTGGGTTTCGAACCAGCGACCCTTTTTACTGCTAGGTGTGAGTACTACCCACTACACCACTGTGCCACCTGTTTACTCTTTCTCTTGCAAAGTGCAATATGCTTTGCAAACTGAACAGCCTATGTGCCTTTAGTAAATCAACCCCAGTATATCTAAAACCAAATGTTTTTTTTTATCTTCAAATTTTAAAAAGAAGAGGGTTAAAACCCCTGTTACATTTTTTTCTGCTTCCTGTCCCATAGAAACAATAGGGATTGAAAGGATAAGTGGAAAAAATGTCTTCTTAGACAGTTGTCACCAGTGGCGGCTGGTGCTCTATTTGTTTTGGGTGGGGGCGGCAAGACCACCCGCCAACCCCCCTGTTGGTGGGTAGGTCGGTTGCAAACCCCCCCCCTCGCTCAATCGACAGCCCACCAGCCCCGCACTTACCC
The DNA here is from genome assembly GCF_042186555.1 of Aquarana catesbeiana. NCBI lineage: Eukaryota > Metazoa > Chordata > Amphibia > Anura > Ranidae > Aquarana > Aquarana catesbeiana. The sequence goes on along the minus strand of NC_133335.1, from coordinate 201,654,558 downwards.
TGTCTAGATCGCGGGCAGCGCTTCCTCCTTTTCAGCTTCACCCTGCGTCTCCTCCTTGGCTTCAAGATGGCTTCCCCTGCATCTTCTCCTCTTCCTCCTTGGCGGCCATTACAATTGCTTCTCCTCTCGGCCAATCGAGTCTCAGGACTCGCTTCCTGATTGGCTGGGAGGAGATTCAGGAAGACAATAGTGAATATTAATTCGCTATTGTCACACAACTGGGTGGGCCCCAAGCCCACTCTTTTTTGAAGCCCATTAGAGCCTCTGGCTCTAATCACATGCTTCTAAAAAAAAAAAAAAACCCCATTGGAATCCATGCGCCCGACACCCTGCATGTAGAATAGGGGGCCGGACGCATGGATTAGGGGGTGGTGTCCCTGATGTTTCGTTCCATTCCGTTTCGTATTACCCGTTAATTCGTATTTCATAATTTGTGTCCGAAATTAAATTTGGATTCGTACGTAATACGAAGTTTTGTTAGGTTTATTACCTTTTCTTAACAATTACGAACGTTCGTTATGATGAATTTAAAAAGCAAAAAATACCTTTCTCAATATGGCAGTCGTCGGACTCATTATGCTCATTATGAGGGGCTCCCACCATCCCTGTGCTGTGCTGACTTCCTCCTGGGGTTGTACCCCTGCTGTGCTCATTATGAGGGGCTCCCACCATCCCTGTGCTGTGCTCATTATGAGGGGCTCCCACCATCCCTGTGCTGTGCTCATTATGAGGGGCTCCCACCATCCCTGTGCTGTGCTCATCATGAGGGGCTCCCACCATCCCTGTGCTGTGCTCATTATGAGGGGCTCCCACCATCCCTGTGCTGTGCTCATTATGAGGGGCTCCCACCATCCCTGTGCTGTGCTCATTATGAGGGGCTCCCACCATCCCTGTGCTGTGCTCATTATGAGGGGCTCCCACCATCCCTGTGCTGTGCTCATTATGAGGGGCTCCCACCATCCCTGTGCTGTGCTCATTATGAGGGGCTCCCACCATCCCTGTGCTGTGCTCATTATGAGGGGCTCCCACCATCCCTGTGCTGTGCTCATTATGAGGGGCTCCCACCATCCCTGTGCTGTGCTCATTATGAGGGGCTCCCACCATCCCTGTGCTGTGCCCATTATGAGGGGCTCCCACCATCCCTGTGCTGTGCCCATTATGAGGGGCTCCCACCATCCCTGTGCTGTGCTCATTATGAGGGGCTCCCACCATCCCTGTGCTGTGCTCATTATGAGGGGCTCCCACCATCCCTGTGCTGTGCTCATTATGAGGGGCTCCCACCATCCCTGTGCTGTGCTCATTATGAGGGGCTCCCACCATCCCTGTGCTGTGCTGACTTCCTGGGTTTTTAACTTTATCATAATCGTAATTATTTTGACAATAATAAAACAATATTAACGAACATTCTTATTTTGTCCGATTCTGAATCTCCCATCGACTACCAGTACCAGTCTCCCATTCCCATATTAAAAAAGGTCATTTTCCCAACCCTCACTCAGCAGCAGAAGAAAACCTCTGATTGGTCAACAAAACACCAGTCACGTTTCCGTTGTAACGGAATTTGGATCCGAAATTTGTCAACGAAATTTTGTATTTCGTATACAATTCGGAAGCATAGAAATTTGGATGTCGGATGCTTCCGAATTAACAAATTTTCGAAATTTCGTACGAATTTTCGATTCGTACGAAACGAACCGCACCTGTCTAATGGACGGGCCGCCACTGATTGTCACCACAACAGGTGTCCCCTCGATTGCTTTTCTGGTGGAATTGCCCTAACTTTCATTCCCAGTGACTATAGCCACCAGGACAAATAGAGAGGGTGAATCTCCCCAATATGGACAAAGGCAGCAAAAACATTTGACAGGGTAACCCATCCCCAATCTAGCCAAAATTAGTTTTTAAAAATCCTGGCTTGGATACACATTAAAGCAGTAGTAAACCGCTGCAGAATAAAAAAAAAACCAAAAAAACACCTGTAAGACAATGGCATAATGTGCTAGAATGCACGCATACTGGGACATTATGAAATACTTACCTTAGAACGAAGCCCTTCCAGTGGCGCACTGTTACTGATGAGAAGGCTGACACCTTCCCCCGGTCTTTCTTCCAGGTTCACGGGCTCCGGCTGGGAGTGGCCGGAGCCGCGATGACATCATTCGGTTCCGGCAAGAGGCTCTGAAGGTCCAGCACGTTATGTCAAACCTTCAAAGTGAATGCGCTGATGACATCACTGGATGCATCCAGAGTGAATATCTCCTAAACAGTGCCCTAAATATTCACTCTGAAACTACCTAGCGGGTACCAAATGCCTTTGAAAACCCAGGTATTATCTTGTAAATGTGGCTGTGACATTATCACTGTGCAGTTCATAGACTGTGCAGGGAGCAGAGCTGTGGGCCCAGTAGGTCCATCCACTATAGGCTGGGCTGCTTGCAGAAAACTACAGGTGGGCAGAGACAAGACGGGTCACACTGCACAAGAAGAGACAGCAGTGATTTTTACAACTGTCAGTAAAAATCAGCCCTTTTTTTCAGACAGGTTAGTGTCAGCTCGTCAAATGTAAGAAAGGACCCCTTGACAGCTTGATGCAGCACCAGCGGACACTTATCCAGGCAGAGTTTGGGATTATTTTTAAATAGAAGCAGACTGAAGCCTGGGAAGCAGGGAAGGATCCTACTCCTCTAGTTCTGGCTGCGGAGTGATCTCCACTGTGCTCTGCCTGCCGCCTCTCTGCATACATATAGATATAGCACCCTGGTATTTAGGCAGGGTTGCTAACAAACTTAGTTTGCCTTTTCTCTTCTGTCACTAGGTGGCACTGTGGCTGGTGTAGCAATAACTCACGGTGGACCTGCATGTTTAAAGCGGACTGTTGCCGTCACCTTTGTTACCTCAATTTCACCAGAACCGGGTCTAGGGTCCCGTTGAGTTTAATACTAGACAGTGTAGACACCAGACTCTTGAGTATCTTTTCCAATGCTTTAATAAAGAGTAACTGAAGGAAGTAGCAGGAAAGAGGTAGAAGAAGAGTTGCAGGGAAGTTCAAATACCTTTTCTTGATGTAGTATTATGAATTGGAATCTTGTAGATGAATGTACTCTCCTTTTAGAGTTGAATCTTTGCCTGCCTGGATAGGTTTCTCTCACTAACCTAGCAACCGGCACGCAGCACGAACAAAAGTCTCTGCCACAGACTTGAATGGAATAGAAACCCATATGATCCTGTGCCACAGGATGTAATGGTTTATGATTAATAGCAAACACAGCACTAGCACCTTTAAGCAGTACTATGCGGTAGGTTAACTTTAGGATGTGTCCTCCAACTGGCCCCTCCCCAGACCAGCACTCTGCATGATCCTTCCTTGACGGGTCCTCCCCTGGGATCTTCTCAGTTGTCCAGCTTCTTCCCGTAGGACAGACAGCACAGGACCATTCCCTTGCCGCTGTGGTAGGCCCCAGACAGGCTCCTGGGCCCACCCACATGCTGCAGCAACGTGGTCCTCCTGGTCGGAGGACCACGCGGTAGTACTCCTAACACATACCTGTCGGCCAGGAGGGCCAGCAGGTGGAAGGAAACGAACCCTAAAACATGGCGTCTGTCTCATAAATACCCTCTACCAGAATGCAACTTGGAGGACCACCTCCACCGAGTTATCTCCGGGACAGAAGAGCACCCATACGCTTCAGCGCGTTGCCTTTCCAACACCGACCCATGGCGACAACGACACCCACAGGCACAGTGTGAAACTACATGCAACACAGCCAAACTGGAACAGAGGCTAAATCTGACTATGTATAAAACAGATAACCCACTAAATTCTACCAGCGCTACATCAGATTGACAAGGCCTCTGCAAGGTCAGATTATAAATGGATGGGCGTCTCAGCCAATTGGCAGGAGTTTCTTTAGTCCCTTGGCCTGCTGGGAGAGCCTATTTATTGAGGTGGAGTCAGGTGATCAGGGTTTTGTGCCACCTGGACGGCTGTCTGGGTGGACGTGTGTTATGTCACACTGGGCTGCTAGACCAGGAGCCTGAGGCCTATCCCGGTGTTAAGTGCAATTCTCAACTGAATTGCCTCTAGTTTATATTGCTTTGCCAAATTTAGCTCTCAAAGAAGTAAGACACAGAATCAGGAGTATCTGTATGTCAGTTCCGAGCATTAAAGGTCCCGTACTGAACTGACCTGCTTTATTTAAGCATTTATAGGGCTGGTTACAGAAACATATGTTTCAGCAAATTTCCATATAAGGTAACAAGCAGTATATTTCAACATACATCACGCTGGACTTTCATCTGGAAAACCTTAAGCTAGTCTTGCAACATATGCTGACACGTACACATAATGCAGAGAAATGAAAAACAACTTAAGTAGAACTCTAGTCCATTATTTCTAACCTTATCAATTTCCCCCTTTGACATCATCCCCTCCACGATTCTGGGTCCTTGCAAACAAGTGAACAGCCGATACTTCAAAGAGTACTATCCCTGACCGCGGGTTGTCAGAGGAGGATAAGTCTTCTCTATTTACCCTCATCCCTCAAATCCATACCTGCATCTTATAAGCAAAGAGAATAGAAAAGGGGTGATGTCAAGTTACCCTTTTTGTCATTAGAGTTCCTAATACCTTTCTCTTTCTACTCTGTCTGTTCGTGCCTTAATCTTCCTATATAAGCAACAGTTTATCACGGTAAGCAGTACAAAAGCTAAAATTAGAATAAGTATCGGATTGAGCATCCAGTTAAGAATTGCCGTAGCAGTGGGTGACCATCCAGCAAATACATCATACCAATGTGTTGTTTCATCTCTTATTTGTGAGGATAAATGTATTAATTTCCCTTTATCTATAACCGCAGATATTAGATTATTTTGAAGGGTATGTTCTTGTGTCTCTATGTGTTTTCTAAGTATTTCGGACTCATTTAAGATTTGCCTTAAGAGCTCTAATGATATTATCCCTTTCATGACTAAGCCTATTTTTGAAATTTGGTGTTTACAAGTTAAAATCCGTATTTTTTGCTAGAAAATTACTTAGAACCCCCAAACATTATATATATTTTTTTAGCAGAGAATCTAGAGAATAAAATGGCGATTGTTGCAATATTTTTTATCACACGGTATTTGTGCAGCGGTGTTTTAAACGCAAATTTTTGGAAAAGTGACACTTTCATGAATTTTAAAAAATCCAAACAGTAAAGTTACCCCAATTTTTTTGTATAATGTGAAAGATGATGTTACGCCGAGTAAATAGATACCAAACATGTCACCCTTTATAATTGCACGCACTCGTGGAATGGCGACGAACTACGGTACCTTTGAATTTCCATAGGCGACGCTTTAAAAATTTTTTTACGGTTACCAGGTTTGAGCTACAGAGGAGGTCAAGGGCTAGAATTATTGCTCTCGCTCTGACGATCGCGGCGATACCTCACATGTGTGGTTTGAACACCGTTTACATATGTGGGCGCGACTTCCGTATGCGTTTTCTTCGCTGCGCGAGCTCGCGGGGACAGGGGCACTGTAAAAATTTTTTTTTTTTTTATTTATTTTATTTATTTTTGTACTTTATAAATTGTGTTTAAAATTTTTTTTTTTACTTTTATTGCTGTCACAAGCAATGTAAACATCCCTTGTGACAGTAATATGTGGTGACAGGTACTCTTTATGGAGGGATGGGGGGTCTAAAAGACCCCCCATCCCTCCTTTACACTTCAAAGTATTCAGATCGCCGAAAACGGCGATTCTGAATACTGTGTACTTTTTTAAATTCGGCGCCATTGGCAGCCGAGTAAACGGGAAGTGACGTCATGACGTCGCTTCCGCGTTTACAACAAGAAGGCTGGAACGAAGCCGCTCGCAGCTTCGTTCCAGTCCGCCCCCAGCCGCCGAAGGCAGCCGAACGGACACCGGGCCTCCCGATCGCACAGGAGGCCCGGTAACAGCGGCAGGAGGCGGCGGGAGGGGGGGGATGCCCCCTTCCGCTCCTCCGGTATAACAACCGAGCGGCTTTTAGCCGCATCGGTTGTTATACATGGGTAGCCCATCGCCCGCTGTAAACAACGGTACCGGGATGATGCCTGCAGCTGCGGGCATCATCCCGGTATAACCCCGGAAAGCCGAGTACGCATATCTGCGTACGGTCGGCGGGAAGGGGTTAAAAAAGGTGTAGTATCAGTAAGATTATCTACCGTCCATTCTAGATTAAATATTCTATGTGCATCTGGTTCAAAAAGGAAAGTGTCATTTTGCCATTTAAGCATTTTAACATTCTTTACGCATCCTGAAAAAGGGGCCGTTTTATTTAAACTTTCCATAGTTTCCTGATCATTTGTGACTAAACAAATATGTTGTGGTCCTATCTCCATAAATCTGTTTCCTACACCTACTGGTAATCTCTGAAACTTACATATGTTAGATTGATGTTTCAATAAGCAAGGTTCATAGACTGGAGAACTTCTTCCACAGACTATTCCCTTATTAGTTTTAACACATAGACTTAGATCATGAGTCATGTTTTGTGTATCTACATAGTGTCCATAAATCTCAGGGTACCAAAATTCAGGTAGATCCTTCCTATCAGGAGTGGCATCACTATTAACTTACACATTACCTGGACCTCCTCCACTTTGTATACATCAAACCTTCCAGCACACCATCTTTCCTCACATTCAACTTCTTTTCCTGGTACTTCAAACCATATACTTTCTAAATTTAAACCCTTGAAATAGTTCATCCAAGTGCGATAATTCCCTAATCGTAGCTCATCTCGAACTCTATTAATTTGAATGTGATAAGATAGTGTAGAAAAAGCACATTGAGTAATGTTTATGAACTCCTGATTTGCTTTCCACAACTCCAGACTGGCTAGTGCTGTGTGATTAACCATAATATTGAGATATTTAAACAAACATTTGAAAACATTCAAGCACTATTATCATAGTTAGAAGGATCTTCATTCTGTTTCTCTCGGTTCAAGACTCTTTTTGCAGTGTGATGCGTGGATCCAGGCTGCTTTTCCTTCCAATTTCACTGAGGTGGCTGTGGTCAAAAGCACTTGATAAGGACCTTCAAATCTAGGTTCCAATGTCTTTCTGGTGTGTTTCTTAACATATACATAATCTCCTGGTAGCAGTGTATGTGTACCTGCTATTGAGTTAGGGTCTGGAAGAGAAGAATACACACTTTTGTGGATCTTAGTTAGACGTTGTTGTAATTGTATCACATATGCAGTCAAACTATCACATTGCAATTGCATACTCTGTGGAAAGTATAGACCTAATCTAGGTGCATTCCCAAAAAGTATTTCATATGGGGACAATCCTGTTTTCCCTGTTGGAGTGTATCTTATGGAGAACAAAGCCAAAGGCAGGCATTCTGGCCATGGCTTGTTTAACTCTTGCATGGCTTTTTGTATTTTCAACTTTATTGTCCCATTTACTCTTTCCACTGATCCTGAACTCTGTGGGTGGTAAGGGGTGTGGAAACTTTGTTGAACCCCTAACATGGTCATCACATTCTGCATGATTTCTCCTGTAAAGTGTGTCCCCTTATCTGATTCTATGGTTTCAGGAAGACCAAACCTAGGTATTAACTCAGTGATCAGTTTCTTGGCTGTGGCTTTTGCTGTAGCTGATTTTACTGGATAGCTTTCGGGCCAACCTGAAAATAAATCGATACACACGAGGACAAATTCAAAGGGGCCGCTCTTAGGCATTTGTATGTAGTCAATTTGCAGTCTCTGGAGGGGTATTGGGCCCGGACCTGGTGTTTTCGTGGGGTTTTTACTCTCTGTCCTGGGTTATTCAGGAGACAGATTTGGCAGGCTGCACAGTAGTTTCTCGCAGTACTACTGAATCCAGGGGCGAGCCATCCTTTGGTTCACAATCCTATACATGGAATTGGAACTGACATGTGTGGGTAGGTGAACTGCCGCTGCCATTGCTGGGTACAGAGAGGCAGGTAGGCATACTTTGCCTCCTTCCCTCCATACATTGTCAAGGTCTGGTGCTGCTCCCATCCTGACCCACTTATCTTTCTCGCTCTCCCCTGCTTGCTCCTGTAATTTACTCAGCTGCTGCCATGTTGGTTCTGGGATATTCACCTCTACTGCTGCTAAGGTCTCAGGGCTTCCTTCCCCTAGAGCTGCCTGTTTTGCAGTCAAATCTGCAAATGCATTTCCTTTTGCCTCAATTGTCTTTGCGCTCGTGTGTGCCGCTATCTTCATAATGGCCACTCGTTTAACCTTTTGAAGATTGTTCAGGACTCTCTTAATCCCTTCTCCATGTTTTACAAGTGTACCTGCTGCTGTCAGATAACCTCTAGCCCTCCATATGTGGCCATAATCGTGCGCTACACCATAAGCGTAGGCAGAGTCAGTATAAATATTCCCTTCTCATCCTTTTAAATATTCTAGGGCTTGTTCTAAAGCTTTTAATTCTGCTTCTTGTGCTGACATGTGGGCTGGTAAGGGCTGTGCTTCAATCACCTGTGTATCAGTCACTACAGCATACCTTGTGTGATATTTACCCTTATCATCAGCAAACCTACTGCCATCTATGTACAAAGTGTGCTCAGCGTTTAAGATTGGTGTATCTGTAACATGTGGGAATCCCATTGTCTCCTGTTCCATGAGCTGAAAACAATCGTGCTCATCTATCTCTTTAAACAGAAGGGTGTCAGTTTCCTCATCTCCTTCCTTATTAGCACTAATATTCCCCCTTGCCAAATCTGGTGACTGAAGAGGCAAAAAGGTGGCCAAATTTAAGGTTGTACAGCGCTGAAAAGTGACATTTGGAGGTAAAAGTAAAGTACACTGTAACCTTAATTGCCTAGCCATTGAAATGTGTTTGGGCTGAACTTGAGACAAGATTGCATGTATGTCATGTGTGGTGTGCACTACAACTGGATTGTCTAGAACAATTTCTGATGACTTATCTAGGATTATCGACACCGCTGCTACCGCCCGTACACAGGACGGTGAACCTCTGGACACTGGATCTAATGCTGCTGAAAAGTAAGCGACGGGTCTTTGTTTTACATGTGCCTGTGTCAAAACACCTGTGGCGTCTGATGTGACCAATCTTGTTACAGTAGTAACAGGTAAGGGGTTTGCGAGAGGAACCTCTACCTTGCTCTTGGGGACCCACAATCGCATTGATTGCATGATGTTTCCTCCCTTTGGTTTCTGCTAAGTCCGCCTCTATGCCTTGTGCCTGCTGTAACAACGACCCTCTATCTCTAATTGCCCTCCACTCTGGTGTGCAGGCTTTCAGTCTTTCACTTATCTGTGGAATTAATCCTTCCATAAACTGTCTATTGAAGGCTCGGATCGTGACTGGCAGAGCCAAATCCAATCCCTCATCTGCCATCATACTTTCCATAGATAAGTAAAATTCTGATACAGTCTGTCCTGGCATTTGTTTCATGGGTGATATTGACCCCCTCTCCTGTTGTTTTGCCTGACAGAAAGCTTCTAATCTAACAATAAAAGGGGCCCTTGAGTCTATGTGTCTGACGTGTCCTGCCTCTAGATTGCCATCCCCGTCAGCTCGGTCTGCAGGTCGGTGCTGACCTATTTCGGTCATAAACTGGTTAAACAGGGTCAGAGTCATTTTATGTCTGCATAAATCCTCCCCATCCTGCCAGGTTGCTTCATGTGTATTCATTAACTGTGTCACAAATCTAGAGAAAGCAGCTGGCTTTGCTACCGGGTCTGGGGCGCTCTGTATTAATGCCATAAGAGTATCTGCTGACCAAGGCTTCCAAGTCCTTATTTGCATCCTACGAGTAATAGTAGGTGGGGCGTGTGGATGGGCTGCTTGTCCAAATTCTGGATTATTTACCTGTACAATGCGTGTATCAGTGCGTACGGGGGCTACAGTTTCTGAATGAGGTTTTTGTGCCCCACAATGCACACATTCTATTGCCCATTCTGGATTCTGTGCTCCACAAACCTGACAAACCCATCCTCTCCCCTCAAGTACAGGATATATCTTGTGTGGTTTACGTTCTATGTCAGTATATGAGGGTGGGATGGCTGAGCTGGGGTCAATCAGAGCCTCAACATTTTTTGTTCTTCTATCTTTCATATCCCAACCATCACAATCTGGATTATATTTCCACCCCTCTTCTTTCGCTCTATTTGAGACCTTAATTAAGCATTGAACCTGACGCATCCATTGCTTCTCTAACACCTCTCCTTGTCTGTCCCTTTTTATTTCACTCCATACATCCGGGTCTAAACCCGCTGCTCCTTTCACCTTAAATTTACAAAGGACATCCTTTAAGTCCCGTGCTTCATCTTTCCCATAGATGTTTTTAATTATCTGTGGCACCGTATAATGCGCCACAATTCCCTGACGGGGTTTCGTGTTCTGCTGGCCCATTCTGACAGTCCGTGCCTAGGTAGCGTGTGGGACACTTAGTGTACAATATAAAACACTGAAAAAGCTACACTAGTTCCTCATTGCCTTCCTCCTAGGGTGCCAGAATACTAAAAACCTCTCCGGAATGAGATTTCTGAAATCGAATTACTTTATATGCTAGCCAACTGACAAATATTATGACCAGACTGACAGCTACAACATATACAAGCATTCCTTTAAGTGACCAGGTATCCGACTAGATCTCCGGGCTTATGGAGACCTTATTCCCCCCCGTATCTGGGATCCCTCTCATGCACTCTTATCCCTGCTTTATGGAGCAGACAGGGCTTATACTCTCAACCCGCCTATGGTTTATGAATTAGATGTGAGGTTAAGCATAAGCGTCAGACCCCCCGGAAGGGCGCATTCCGTTGCTTAGTTCGGCAATCCCCTTCTAACTCATACCATCCTTGACAAGGCTCATTCACTTTCTCAACAAGACAGACAGACAGACAGACAACAAATAATTCCAGCAATATAAACCAAAATGTGCAGTAATTCTAGACTCACCACTACAGAGGCTGGTGTTTTAAAACCAGGAGAACCGTAACTGACAGAACGGATAGGCACAAATCAGGGGAGCACAGAATATAAGAAAAATAAAACTTTTTCTTACCTGGCCAGGTTTTCAATCTGTGGTTCCCGGAATGCCTGTCCATTTGTTCCGTCAGTCTCATTCATCCACCTCTTGTAGTATCATCGGTAAGTCCCTGTTCGGGCACCAGAAATGTTAAGTGCAATTCTCAACTGAATTGCCTCTAGTTTATATTGCTTTGCCAAATTTATCGGGCTCTGCAATGGCACGCAGAGCAGGGATATTTAGGGGAGACAACAGAATGCTCTCCGGAGGGATATGACTTTGGAGGCCCTGGATTGCTGTGGGAGAGCCTTACAGATCATTTTGTGTTTGGCGATGAAGGGGAACCTGACCTTGAGGACCTGCGAGAATATAGAGAGGCTATGCTCGGTCTTGCAGAGGTCTCAGAGCTCAAATCTGATCTGGACCATTTGCTAAGAAAGGAACAGCATCTGGAAAGGGCATACAGGAAACTGCTAGAACACGTTCAGCAGCATGCCAGAGAATCGGCAATGGAAAATCTGAAGATTGCCGTCCCCAAACCTGAAGTGCTGACAACAGGGCAGAGCTCTGCTAACCTCTGCCCAGCACTGATAACATCTTCTGGGTTCCATGGACAGGAGATGGTGAACCTCTATGCCCAGACACCAGTTATAGAGATAGGGGTTTTAATAGACTTTTCTGCTGAGGAAGAACAACCTGATGAGCCTCCAGCAGAAGATCTGGTATTAGGGCCAAACTTCACTGTGCTCTGCCCAGCACCAACAGCAGTATCTGTGGAGTTACAAGGAACTTCCCCAGCTGAAGTGCTGGTCACCAGACCGAGGGTCCAAGACCTCTGCCCCACACCTGTGGCAGTTTCGGAGGCTCAGGGTGAGAAAGTGGCTATCACTTCCCAACAGCAGATACAGGGGGAGAAGGGAGAGGTGTTCTTCGTCCCTCCCCAACAGATGGCCAGGGTGGAGGAAGCGGTCTTTCCTCCCCAGCAAAGATCCGTGCACCTGGGAGACAGTACCACAGACATGTCGTCCCAGCAGCCAGATGAGGGAATGGAACAGGAAGCAGCTGACTCACCTCCCCAATGGCAGCTACACAATTTGGGAGTGGAGGAATCCAGCCTCCTGCCCCAACGGTTAGCCGGAGCAGAGGGTGCGGAGTCCCCAGCAGAAGTGCTGGCAACAGGGCAGAGTGCTACCAACCTCTGCCCAGCACCAGCAACAACTACAGAGTTCCAGGGAGGCAAGGCAGTCGGCCTCCCTCCCCAACAGTTAGCCAGAGCAGATGGTGTGGGGTTTCCGGCAGAAGGGCTGGCAACAGGGCCGAGGACTGCTGGACTCTGCCCTCAACTAACAGAGGATGGATTTCCTGTGAAGGTGGATGGGACTTCAGTCTCCACCTGTATACCCCAGGGATGCTGGGCAGTCGGCCCAGATCCCCAACAGCATGACGGAGTGAGCCCAGTCACCCTGTCTTCTCTCCAGTGGCAGAAAGGACTCCAGGTAGAAGGGCCAGTCCAGGCCTCTCCCCAGCGGCAGATATGTTCTCTGAGAGAGGCAGAGGTTGGCTGGGTGAGTAATGCTTTGTTTGGAACCATTTATTTGGGGTACTGTGTGGGTACAGGCATTAGAGGACTGGAACTACTGACTAACTTCGGAGTCAACCCGTCTGGGGTCTCCTCCTGTGTTTAGTCTTCTGCCGAAAGGGGAGAGATGTGACGGGAGGGCCCTTGGAACTCAGAATCCCTTGAAAAGTAGGGGATGCCCTTGTTTCAGCTCCCCATACACCTCTTATGTCTAAGTCACCCTGTGCTATCCTGGCACAGGGTGAGTGAGAAAATATATCTTGGACTACTTAAAATGGGACAGTAATATTTGTCCACAATATCTCCCAGGATGTATGTAGAGACTATTATTGGTTTGTTTGATTCTGAACTCAACCTGTTAATTGAGTGAGCTGATCACATTAGCCTCCGGGACTGGCTAGGAGATGAACAGTCTAGTCTGGCTTACCACAGGTTCTAAGGGTATTCCACACATTGTTGGTTGTTCTAATTATCCCTGTGTTGATGTTTATGGTAATGTGTATTGAATAGTCACCTAGTCTGGGTAAATGATTTAGTAAACTAGCTCATGTTAATTAGGTTACAGTTGTATTGTTAGAGGAGGTTCCAACGGCATATAAAGTCTTGTAATTTTGATTCTAAATAAAATAGTCCATGTTAGCAGTGAAGCAAGTCTCGCCTTGTTTTATGCTTGAGAGCGGTTGGAATATCTGATATCTGAGTCCAGACTGGGAGGAAGTGGTATACTGACGGAAGCACTCAAGTGGAGTGTGGGACGTTCCGTGACACAGAACACCCCTGAAATCTGCACTCTATGTAGTGCCCCCCTGAACCTCGCACTTTGTATGCAGCGCACCCCTGGATCCAGCACTCTGTATGCAGTGCACCACTGAAACCTGCACTCTGTATGTAGCGCACACTTGAACCCTGCACTCTGTATGTAGCGCACACTTGAACCCTGCACTCTGTATGCAGCGCACCCCTGAACCCTGCACTCTGTATGCAGCGCACCCCTGAACCCTGCACTCTGTATGCAGCGCTCTCCTGAATCCTGCACTCTGTATGCAGCGCTCTCCTGAATCCTGCACTCTGTATGCAGCGCTCTCCTGAATCCTGCACTCTGTATGCAGCGCTCTCCTGAATCCTGCACTCTGTATGCAGCGCTCTCCTGAATCCTGCAATCTTTATGCAGCACACCCCTGAATCCTGCACTCTTTATGCAGCACACCCCTGAAACCTGCACTCTGTATGCAGCACTCTCCTGAATCCTGCACTCTGTATGCAGCACACCCCTGAATCCGGCACTGTGTATCTAGCGCACACTTGAACCCTGCAGTCTGTACTTAATGCAAACTCCCTGTATTTAATGCCCCTTTAAGACCCTCCCACTGTTAGTGCAGGAGGTGATACTGCTGCCTCCTAAATGTGCTTTGTTTCCCAGCCGAATGGGAATTTTGTATTGAAATAGTGTGTCACAACCGCAAGTCAAGCATTTGGCTGCTGTGCAGCCCCACTGAGCTTAACGGGAAAGTCTGACAGGCGATGCTGCCTGTAAAACTGAACACATTGAGTTAAAATTGCCCCACTATGAAGCTATGCATCAAGGCCATGGTAATGTGTACTCACGCAAGCAGCTGCTATGTTCACACAATCTGGTCATGTCCATTGTTCACATGCATAACAGAACTAGTTTTTTAACTGTATCCCAGCAGGATGGCTGATAATTTATGGGTATTGTCAGTGTTTACAGACTGTGTTTATACTGTTTAAATATCGATTGTTTTAGTTTCTAATAGGGGTTCTGTCATTAATAAATGTGCTCTGTCAGTAAATTTTCCCAAAAAAGTTGCGTGTTGCTGGCAACCCTGGCATCTAGGCTTCAAGGACCTCTGGTCATGAAATTGACAGCACAAGAAACCATTAGTTGTGCATAGATTAGAATATTTGTCGATCAGTTTAGGACTATACAGAGGACCAGAAGACACCAATTGTGCATAGAAGAAAGAAGATATTTCCATCATTGTTAGACAATACAAATGACCAGAAGACATCTGTTTTCATGGAAAAAAAAATGTCATTAGTTTAGGATCGTACCAAGAACCAGAGACTTCATGGAATATTATATAGAATACTTTTTTATTCGTTTAGGACTGTACAAAGGACCAACAAACCTCAGTTGGGCATGGAAGAAAGGAACATTTTTCATCAGTTTTTTTGGCTCTGCATTGTACAAAAGCCCAGCATAAAATATCAGTTGGGAATAGGATATAGACATTCATTAGAATAGGGTTGTAGAAATATAGAATAGAATATAGTTCATTAGTTTAGGGTTGTAGAAAGAACCAGGATCATCAATTGCGCATAGAAGATAGAACATTTTTTCATCTGTTTTGAAGTTTACTAGGACTAGGGGACATTATTTGAGCATTGAATATAGAAGATTTTTTTCATCAATGTGGAACAATGCAAAGAATCAAGGGGCATCACGTGTGCATGGAATATAGAAGGTTTTTTTCATCAATGTAGGACTATACAAAGGGCCAGGGAGATCAATCGTGTCAGCAGTGTAGTTTGGTTTTGTGCTGCTCTAAGCAAGACTAAAATCCGGCGCCCCGCCACCCATCTAAATTTGTCCCACCCCATCCGCAGTATACTGTTCTTGGCGCAGGGTCTGATGAGGAAGCTGCAGGTGTTCACAGAGAACAGCTGTGGCTTCCTCATTGGACCCTGAGACATGATTCATCCAAGTGCCACATATGTGGTCAGTGGAGCAGAGGATGGGGTCAGTGGGACATAGGACGGAGTCAGCAGGGCAGAGGATGAGGCAGAACTGGTGAGCACTGATGAGGAGGCAGTGATGAAGCTGCACTGATATGTGGCACTGATGAGAAGGCACAATTGGCAGCACTGATAGGCAGCACTGATAGGCAGCACTGATGGGCACTGATTGGCAGCAGTGATTAGCAGCACTGATGGGAATTGATTGGCAGCACTGATTGACACTGATTGGCACTGATAGGCAGCACTGATTGGCAGCACTGATGGGCATTGTTGGGGCTGCACTGATAATCAGGACACTGGTGATCAGTGCCCTGATTATGAATGTAGATGTCCCCTTTTACACTTGCCAGGTTACCGGCTCTCTCCTCTCCTCGTGCTGTGACAGCGTGAGGAAAGGAATGCCGATATCCAGCAAGTGTATTTAGATTGTGATCAGCTGTGATTAGACACAACTAATCATGTGGTAAAGATCTGCTGTAATTGGCTCTTTACCCCAATCTGTCATCAGCTGTGTCCGAAGGACACAACAATCATAGATTGCACTCGGTGTGTACTGCAGCGGGCGCAGTTCTGGGATGGTGCCAATAGACATCCTCCTAGAAGTAGACAACCGCGCCGTAGCCAAAATTTGGCTGTAGCGCGGTCGCCTGGGTGGGGGCAGTGCCGCCCCCCTGAAAAATGCCACCAAAAGCAGCAGAAACACACCTGCATGGAGTATCGAAGATTTTTTCATCAGTGTAGAACTGTAGTAATGTAGCGCACAGAGCGTGCCAGTGGGTGTGGCCAAATTGCTTTTTCTGACATCACCCCACCCTTCAGTGATACCAAACCTGCCCCCAAACAGCTGCCCGCAGCGGCAACAGATTTGTGTATGACTATCTTGGTTACTTGGGGAACCACAGCCTGGTCTGAATAATGTGTCCGGGATTCTGGTGGACTGAAACCTGGACACATGATTCAGAACCCAAGCTGTCCGGGTGAATCCTGGACAGGTGGCAACCCTAGTTGTGCATGGAATATAGAAGATTTTTTCCCTCTGTGTAGGACTATACCAATGACCAGGGGACATCAGTTGCTCATAAAATATAGAAGTTTACAACAGTTTAGGAAGGGGTTCTTTACAGTTAAAGTTGTTAAACTGTGGATTGTTTCACCACATTAGGTAGTAATGGCGAAAACAGAAATGTATGTAATTTAAAACAGGATCGGATCATTTTCTTGCTACTAACAATATTCAGAGTTATAATTTCTGAAGGCTAAGGGAGAAATATGCTGATCCAGGTATTTAAAGCTGACTGACCTTGGTGGTCATGAAGGAATCTTTTTTCTCTGCGAATTGGCAACATTTGCACAGTTGTCTTCCCTTCACCAGAGCTGCAGGAGTTCTGAGAGGTTGAACTTGATAGTCATCTGTCTTATTTCATCCTTGTTAATAACTATACAGCTAATGTGTTATATGTATATTTATGAAACCATATATTCCCTTAAAATAAATCTTTTAACTGCTTCAGCAATACGAATATAAAGCAAGTTTGTTTAAATTAAAAGAAAGTAAAAATAATGTCGTTATTGATGTTGTTAAGGAATAAATTAATTTTAAAACACAGGACAAACGTGACACAAAACATATTACTGTATTTAGTATTAATTTAAAGCTGAACTCTGGTCACATAAAAATACACAGATAAATGCAGCCCTGGATTACACCAGTACGGCTTTGAAATCGCGCTACTTCAATGCTATTTCAAAGCCGCCGATCGGTTCCATTTCGTGTGCGGTTTGCTGACATCTGTACCACTTCATTTACACAGATTTCAATGCAAGTTGCACATGAATTTGCACAGAAATAGTGCAGGAACCTTTTTCAAAGTCACTGCAACTTGAGTTGCGGCGATTGGAACGGTTCCGCAAACACTTGTCATGTGACTTTGAACTGCTAAGAAGCATGATGAGTCACACCGGTGTGAACCACAGTTCAACGCATTTTTTAATGCAAGCAGTGGAAGTACTTGAATTTGTCTTGGGAGCAGCTAGATGAGATATAAGAAAATATCAATGCCCCGTTTTTTTGAATACATTGGGGAAGGTTTAGAACCTCCATCAAATTTTCATTAACAATCATTTTTATTAGTTACTTTACAGAAAAAATACAAAGGAATGTCTAAAACATTTGCATAAACAGAAATATGAAATATTTCCAAGAAGAAAAAAAAAAAGTTCTCAGTAGTCTCAGCATTCAATATTTGGACAGCAAGCCAAGGGTACTTGGGGGTCTTTACATCATTGATAACCTGTCGACCTGATATCACGGATATGATCATACGATCGTATCATCGTATCATTTTTCCAGAAGCGCATTTGTGAGGTCAGGTACTGATGTGGGTGAGAAGGCCTGGCTCACAGTCTCCGCTTTATATCATCCCAAAGGTGTTCTATTGGGTTGAGGTCACGACTCTGTGCAGGCCAGTCAAGGTCCTTCACTTCACAAACTCGCTCATCCACACTATATTGCTAAAAGATTTAGGCCACCCTTCCAAATAATTTGCTGGAGCAGGGATTATGGTGTGGGGTTATTTTTCAGGGGTTGGGCTTCGCCCTTTAGTTCCAGTGAAAGAAATTCTTAAGGTGTCAGCATACCAAGACATGTTGGGCAATTTCATGCTCCCAACTTTGTCCTGACCTCAACCCGATAAAACACCTTTGGGATGAATTAGAGCGAAGACTGCGAGCCAGGCCTTTTCATTCACATCAGTGTCTGACCTCACAAATGCCCTTCTGGAAGAATAGTCAAACATTCCCATAGACACACTCCTAAACCTTGTGGAGAGCCTTCCCAGTAGAGTTAAAGCTGTTATAGCTGCAAAGGGTGGGCCAACTCAATATTGAAGACTGGGATGCCAATAAAGTTCATGTGCATGTAAAGGCAGGCGTCCCAATACTTTTAGCAATATAGTGTATGCCCGGTGCCAGGATAACTCCTCCTTGGGCAAATTCTGAAAAATGCAGTAAACATGAATGTTTGCCATCCACACTCAGGTCTGTATAAAAAAATGAAAACAAACTTTTTTTTTAACAAGCCATAGAAAGCAAGACTCTTCCTCGCCATAACATGGGGGGGGGGGGGGGGGTTCTGTAGTCCATAGAGAGAACTGGAAAAAACAACTGGCAGAGGGTCTGAGGTAACTATGGACTCTCATGGTACGGTAAGGACTTACATACACATTTATAAAAAAATGTATAATTTATTGAAATAGAAACATGATTAAAAATAATAAAATCATCATTTGTCGAACAATTTCTGCGTAGACGAAGATATTGAGCATACGGTATACTGTGAAAAGGGGGCGCCGGATGGGCACTAGACGCATGTAAATAGTATTCCCAGAACTCGGTTTGCGGTACAGGTCAGTAGTCAAGTCACCCCTATCATTGATCAAGAAAAGTAATCCTGCTAGAACTAAAAGTATGGGTAAATTTCAAATGAAAATCATTGGTATTCAAGATATCCAGAAAGGATCGAAGTCCATCCCTGGATCCCATCCAGATGATGAACAGGTCATCAATATAACAAAACCAATAAAGAACTTTATTCAACCACCTGTCAAATTGCTCATCTGAAAATATCCATCTTTCCCAACCACCCAAATATAAGTTCACATAAAATGGAGCACAACAAGTGCCCATCGCGACTCCTTGTTTTTGTAGATACATCTGACCCATAAAGGTAAAATGATTATGTGTCAATATAAATAGAAGCAATTGCAAGATGGAGTGATTATGTGGCCAGGTGGTCCTGTCCTGCTCCATAAGAAAGGACCCGATCACCCAAATGCCCCGCTCGTGTGGGATGCTAGAGTACAAAGCATCTATACCCACTGCCACGAGCAGGGCACCCGGGGGAGCATGGGTCCCCTCAATATGTTCAGGAGATCAGAGGTGTCCTTGATGTAGGATGGAAGACAAATCACATGCCGCATCAACACCAAATCAACGTATCTACTGGCTTTTTCGGTAAGAGATTCGCTACCAGAGATAATAGGTCGTCCTGGGGGACTAGATAGATCCTTATGCACTTTAGGAATAAAAAGTAGCCAAAAGTGTGTGTTTTGGGTTGAGATAATCAAAGATTTTTGTCAATTCTATATGGCGATGTAGTTATGGGTTGGAATTATGTATATGACATATTATTTTTAGTATTGTTTAGATTGTTGAACATGTTCACCTCTACGGCAGATTTGAGTAGTGTCCATATATGTTCCAATCTCAACAATCAATATTGTCTGTATTTTCGATTGTCTATAAGCTTGATTATTTATATATTTTGTCCTTATAGAGATTATTGCATAGAATGACTCTGGAAATATACTCCTGAAGAAGCGGTCATACCGCGAAACATGTTGAGTCTGAACTGACCTAGGACGACATTCCGATTCCTTCCCTGGATGAATATACACCCAACTGCTCAGTTCTTGTTCAGAGAATGAATTTATATGTATATTTTATATTCTCTCTCATCAGGACCTTTTTAATAATGTTTCTGTTTCAATAAATTATACATTTTTATATAAATGTGTATGTAAGTCCTTACTGTACCATGAGAGTCCATAGAAGTAAAAAAATAGTGCGCCACCCCCAATATCATAACATGAAATACACCACTTGTTCTAAAATAGTTCATATAAGTGACATAAATAAAACAAGATATAAATATAGCCCAATGGTATATGATCACTATTACATACTCACACTTTTGATTACAACCATAAATAAAAAAATATACTTCAAAATAACACAATTAAACTTCCAATATTGTGTATTAAATTCTAGATAATATTGTCCAATTTTGCTGATCCTTGCAATGTGCCAATGAAACAGCGAATCCCTGTGTAGACTGGTGTATTGGAAGTTTAAATGGTGTTATTTTGAAGTATATTTTTTGATTTATGCTTGTAATCAAGAGTGTGAGTATGTAATAGTGATCATATACCATTGGGCTATATTTATATCTTGTTTTATTTATGTCACTTATATGAACTATTTTAGAACAAGTGGTGTATTTCATGTTATGATATTGGGGGGTAGCGCGGTCAACACTATTTTTTACTTCAATTTTATTTCACCTATTGGAGGAATTCATTTTTTGACTGCAGCAACCAGCTTTATGTTTTTTATGTTTTTTGTATTGCTTGAACAATAGGGTTTTTTTTTTTTTTTTTTTTTTGCGCCGGTGATCCACACACACTTATTTCATGTCCATAGTTGCCTCAGACCCTCTGCCGTTTGTTTTTTTTCTAAATTTTATAGGACGATGGTACACTATTATAGTTTTACCATCAGTAGCATTCAATAATATATCACAAAGGAATAATGTTAACTGAAAAAAGACAGCAGACAGCACAGGACACAGGGCAGCGCTGGATTTATAGCATGATCAAATTTTTTTTGCACTGATCTAACAAAGCACTTTCAATGGTATATTTTTAGCAGACCAAAAGGAAGAAAATTAAAAAGGTGTATTGTTAGGGTTCACGTACACATTAATCTCTCAGCGAAGACCTACCTGGTAAATCAGAGTAGACCATCCCTGCCGAATCCTGCAAAAACAAAAAAAGTTTTTGTGCAGACTTCCTTTTGAAGGTAAACATTTAGTTTTCTTCTCTGAAGCATACTGTTATAACAATTCAATATCTTGAATCCTTTTGCTGAACAATACATAAAAAAATAATCAAAAGAGCGAACTACATGAACTCTATATTATAAAACAGAATTAAATGTGAAGTGCATTCACAGTTACATTTTCCTTCTAATAGATGAGAAACAATAGGTGACATAATTCACCCCTCCCAGTGCTTTGTTACCACTATTGTTCTGTGAAGCTCCAGCTCTGTTGGGATCTCACCCGCAAAGGCTGCAGCTCTTTGAATTTGTTAGCGATAGTATGTTCAGTTTGTTGGCTTCATAGCACCTTCTGCCTCAGAGAATTCTTCTCGCAACAAGGATGTTGGATCGGTTTTACTAGTGTTAATGATTTGAAAAACAATCATCACTTCGTAACATTTCTCCCCACAATATGCCCTCAGCTCTGCCAAGGCTGTTAGAAAATAAAA
Organism: Aquarana catesbeiana; assembly: GCF_042186555.1. Taxonomy (NCBI): domain Eukaryota; kingdom Metazoa; phylum Chordata; class Amphibia; order Anura; family Ranidae; genus Aquarana; species Aquarana catesbeiana. The sequence continues at coordinate 201,633,108 of NC_133335.1, read as the reverse complement.
AGGCAGGATCAAACAGTATCAGAGACCCGTTAAAGTGGGTTTGTACTAGACATGTGCGATTAGTTTCGTACGAATCGGAAATTCGTACATTCGTAAGGATCCGAAATACAAATTTTTATACATACGAATTTTGTACGAAATACGAAATTTCGTTTACGAACTTCAGATAAATTAATCATAACGAACTTTCATTATTGTTACGAAAAGTTAACAAAACTAAAAGTTAAAAACCCCGGAAGTCAGCACAGCACAGGGATGGTGGGAGCCCCTCATAATGAGCACAGCACAGGGATGGTGGGAGCCCCTCATAATGATAAATTGATCATAACGAACTTTGGTTATTGTTACAAAAATTATACGAACCTAACGAAAATTCGTATTTCGTGCAAATCCGAATTGAATTTCGGACACGAATTACAAATTAATTTTAATACGAAACGGAACGGAACTATGGCATTGCTCTTCCACTGGCAATTAAGTTATGACTGTTAGGCCTCATTTACACGTGTGGTTGAGGGCAGTAAAAATGTGCTATTGTGTCATGTTTTTACGCCCCCCCTCCCCCTTTGGTGAGCAAAAACACCAACTGAATGTGACCCATGGGGTTGAATGGGGACGCCCCGTAACTTCCCTGCAACCACAGCTTAAGGGACTGAAAGAGGCACTGAGGAGACGATATCACAAGTGTAGATTGTTTTTCAGAGGGCACCACATGTGCAAAGCAAGCAATTCAGGTGTCACCGGCAGCAGAATTTACTGATCCTCAATAGAAAGGTAGCATTTCGACTGATTACCATTGTAGAGGGGACACTTACTGATCAACAATGTAAAGAGGGTATTTCCAGTGACCACCAAGATAAAGGCCCTGGCTTTAGGCTTGTGTTGGCATCTGACATTAGTTTGAGATGTCTCTGTAATCATTCAGAATTCTGTGACAGGTGTATGTGACCTGCAGTTGACTTCCTTCTGACCTGGTTTTCAATCCCAAAGACGTGTATGAAAATGCCAAATCTGGTGACACAAACAAAAGCTTGGCAGCACAAACTCCAAAGTCAGCATTCACAATGACCACTGAAATAAAGGATGTATGGTGTATTTGAACACCGATATAAAGGGGAAATTCCACTGATCCCCAATGTAAATTGGGCATGTACAGTCACCACCAATGTAAAAGGGGCATTTCAACTGAACGCCAATGCAGAGGGGGCTTAAATTATCAACAAAATAAAGAGGGCAATAACATTCACCAACAATAAAAAGGACATTGACCACCAATGCATCTTTGGTTTGAAAATTAACAAGTACTTTCAGGCACTACAAGGTATCTGAGGACACATTAAGCTTCTGAGAACGTCACGTGATGACGAAGCGCGTCAAGAGGAACTCTCGGTGCGTCACTTCTGGTTTAGATGGAACGCATGCGAATGCCTGGTGGCTTCCTGAATGATCAGAGAGAATGGGTACATACAGATTGAATGTTTTTTACCTTGTTTGCTTATAAAGCAAACCATTTTAACAATAAAACAGTACATTTTTTACACTATGAGAGGTTCCCTCTTCTCTCTTTTATATACATCGATTGAAACTTTTGATACTGGAGCCACTTGATCACTGACCCATATACAAATGAGGAGAGGATATCAAGCAACTGCTGGGAGGCACAACCTGGTCCCTGGGTGACCAAAAAGCGAGGCTGACCTCCCTTGTTATAAAGGGGGTCAACACCATCCAGTGAGTGCAGACTTTCATTAGAGCATGTGGTGACATTATCATTATCAGAGGGCACTATTCCAGATTTTAAAGTGGGAGTCCGGCGACTTTTTTCTTTTTTTTTTTAGGTCATTGAGACAATTTGCTAATCCCAAAATAATACTCACAGTTTGGGTGTAATATTCCTGCCTCTGTCTGTTTTCGTACTGAAGAATAACTTTAAAAATGTGATGCTGGCTGTTTCCATCTTGCTTGTGGGCATATGAAGCCCACAAGCATTGATTTCCTGGATGCGGTGAATGCTGTTCATTCACAGCTTGTTCACAAGCATGATCATTGTTCATGCACTGAATCTTGGGAAGCCTGACACTAAGCTCCCAGGAGACAGTGCGGCGCCGGGGAAAGGCAATAAACACGCCTACTCCCATGGGAGGAGAGACAGGAAGTGCCACAATAAAGTACAATATAAAGGTAATTACAGCGATAAAAAAAATTTTCGTGCGGCATTTGAACATCTATGCAATTAACTGAAGGGGGTAAGATTAAGTTAAAAATTTGAGTGGAACCCCGCTTTAAGGCTCAAGCACTTCTTTACTATTTTAAGGGTGGACTTTTTCTAAGGAATTGGTGATTAACATAGGCGTGCACAAGGGGTGTGCCTAGGCACACCCTAATCCCGGAGTTGGTGACCCATCAATTGTGGGCGGGTGACAGGTAAGCTGCGATCCTTACTTGCCGATCCCCAGAACCTGGACAGGATAGGTGGCTGGAGTGGAAATTAAGGGACCGATCTGTATTTTCTTCTGCAGCAGTTGAAAGTAGGCTTCTCCTCCTCTTCCTCTCGCCGATTTTCAGCTTCCACGGGAGGAAAATACAGGGGATTGGTACCAATGTATGCCACCCCTCTTGTCCCAGTTCCTTTTCTTTCTGCTGCCCAGGTCCCCCTGTGTGCTCACCTGCTCCCCCCATTGTTTTAGGGTGACGAGTGGGGAAAAGTCGGTTAATATGTCACAAAGTTATGTGTTGAAGCTTTGAGGTGCACACCCTAATACAATAGGCTGTGCACACCTATGGTGATTAATAATATTTTGGACTGAGCACCTATATTCATTTGAGACTGAGCACATTTTTTTATTATTTTATTTTGTATTATTTGATTTCACACACATTCATTGTAGTAATGATTAATTTTGCAAGCTGTGCTTAGTATATTTCTCAAGGTACCTATTTCTGCCTTGACATTATTTAAGGCCAGGTCACAATCTCTTCAAATCAGTTGAAGATCAGTCTGTGTTGTGCTTTTATTCTTTCACACAAATCAACGGCAATGCATTATAAAAGCATGACAAATCCATGGTAAACAAATATAAAAGCCTCTGACTCAAGCCTCATTCTACAAAACAGTTGGTAGCCAAGAGGAAAGATAAGAACCTCTTCTTATAATGCCCCCTATAGCATGCAAACTGCAGTAAACATTCCAAACAATCTAAAAACAGGTTCTACAAAGCAAGCAAATTCTAATATCTGTCTTTCTTTGTGCTGGTGACCAATGGAAGCCAATAACATAAAAAGCTGAATGTGGCAAATAGCATTAGGTAATCTCTTCCATTTTCCTGCATTTGTGTATAGGCAGGCCTACAAAGATAGGACCTCTTTAAAACCTGCCCTATTGTCTATGCATAAATGTGAAAGGAACATTACATCTCTGAAAGGATCTAGGTATCCATTCATATTCAGTGCTGCAATATAGTGCATTAACGAATGTCCATTGCTTTAAAGGAGCTCAATCATTTGGAATAGATTGTCAGCGCACCGCAACACAGTCAAAAATGGACATGACCCATTTTTTCTTGCACAGCACACCAATGTAGGTGCGTTGCCTGCTACTGATTTAGTGTGCTATGCTGCGATTCAAAATGAATGGCATGACAACGCACCACAGTGTGCCTGTGACAGAATGCTTGGCACCCCGCTTAGGTGCTTCCGCAAAACAGTGCCTCCTGTTTTCCAAACCCTTCCGGCAGACCGAGAGCTAATGCCAGCCCTTTTACCCCAAGCATCATACACAGACAAGATATTGAGGTAGATCCAAAGGAATGGCTATTTATTGAACAGAAATACAGGTTTTTATACACTTCAAAAGTAGGTCAGTTACCACATGAACTATAAAAGCAAATATTAGCCAAAACATCCCACAATGGTTTATAATGAGGTAGAGTTGACAGGAGGCTAATCACATCATAGGAACCCCCAAGAGTTAGCCAAATTAGCCAGCAGACAGAAACAATAGGTGACTCAATTAGAGCCCTACCTGGGAGAAACCTACTTAACAATAAACACATAACAAACAGTGATCCCATCCAACCTTAGACTATCCAGCAACAGTCTACAAAGTCTAGGACAGTGGTCATCAACTCTGTCCTCAGGACCCACTAACAGGGCCAGGTTTGCAAGATAACTGAAATACATCACAGGTGATATCATTTGCTGCTCAGTGATTGCAGTATTCTAGTCTGCATCTCCCCAAGGTAATACATAAAACCTGGCCTGTTAGTGGGCCCTGAGCACAGGCTTGATGGCCACTGGTCTAGAAGACAAACTCATACAATGTTCCAGCAGTCTGAAAAGGTGGAATTCATTTATCTTCATAGATTCCCTGAGGGTTATTGTTGATAAATATTTCTGTCCCAAGTGAAGGAGCCTCTGCAACTCAGTCTGCAGGAGGGCCACCATATTTTTTTATTTTATTGACCAATAACCTGTTCAAGATTAATATTACACCTTTGCATCTACTCCAGAAGGGAAGCTTTATTGTCCTTATTCAGAGAATTAATCCAAGCCTCGCTCTCATCGTTCATCACATTGCTGTCCATCATTGGAGAATGATCTGCTCTTTCCATGGGCCATAATCACTGGGTAGGAGGTTTGCCCCTAGTCCTCTCCAAAAGCCCCATTCCTGGTTGGGTCTGTCACAATTCCCACTACTGCAACTCACAAGTGTGAATTGGCCCCTACAAGGTTGCACAATAACATATACAGACTCTGAAAATAGGCAGTATGTAGGGTAAAATAGCAACACATTTATAAAAAAAAAAAAAAAAAAGGTTAAAAAACTGGCAATGTTACTGCTAATTATTCATTACATTCAATCTGCTGCTGAAGAGCCTTTTGTGTGTGCACCACAGATGAAATAGATATAAAGGGCTTAAAATGGGCATAAGATATACTGCAACTTTTCAATGACCTTGTCTGTATGTATTTATACCAGTTCTTCAGTCGCACCTCTCATTCTCTCTTCTGCATTCATGGCTGATTCAGAAATATTTTCCAATTTTCCAGCGGACTCTTTCATAAGGGGCAACACCACTCTGCTCCCGACACAGGAGAAATCACGTTTTTAATCAAATAAAAAAAGTTTCATTAGAGGCTCAAAAGGCTTTATTAAAAGGTATTAACTCCTAGTGCTGGAGTCATCCAACAGAGCTCTTATTATTGGAAGCGTATTAGACCTGTGAAATGTTTTTTTTTTTTATAGAGGTATTGGATATAATAAAGGTAATACAAACCTTTTGGGCCAGATTTGTAGAAAAAAAATCACAAAAGAAAAAAAATCTATTCATGTTGTCCAAAAAAGCAGTTGCTATTTTCTAACCTGAGCAATAATCCATCCTAGGTACATACTTTGGAGGGTGAGAATATATACAGTGGGTACAGAAAAGAATCACCTCCCTTTAAAATAATCACATTTTGTTGCTTTGCAGCGTGACATAAAGACAGACACAGTTTTTGTTTTATCCAGCTGTATAAAATTAAAAAAGTTCAAAAACAGAATCACTAAGTTGGAAAAAGGAACACCCCCCCTCTGAAAAATGACTTGTAAACTCAATCAGGTGTAGCTAATCACCTTCTCAATGGCACACAAAGCCATTTGACTTTCATCTGTGATCAGCTGTGGTCATTTTGATTAGCTCAGCATGAAAAGAGTGTTCCTGGAGCATTTCAGTCCCTGGTAGTGTAACTGAAGCAAACAATAAACTATGGCTGGCAAGGCACTGTCAAAAGTTGTGGACAGGCACAAGTAAGGAGATGGATGCAAAAAAAAATCAAAGGCTTTATATATGTGTATATATGAGTGTATCACCTGCCACCAGATGCCATTAGGTGTCCCCAGCGAAGTCCCTCATTACATCAGGTGTCCCCAGCGAAGTCCCTCATTACATCAGGTGCCCCCAGTGGAGTCCCTCCTTACATCAGGTGCCCCCAGCGGAGTCCCTCCTTACATCAGGTGACCCCAGGCAGTGGAGTCCCTACTAACATCAGGTGTCCCCAGCCAGTGGAGTCCCTCGATACATCAGGTGCCCCCAGACAACAGAGTCCCTCCTTACATCAGGTGTCCCCAGGCAGCAGAGTCCCTCCTTACATCAGGTGTCCCCATGCAGAGTAGTCCCTCCTTACATCAGGTGTCCCCAGGCAGCGGAATCCCTCTATACATCAGGTGTCCCCAGTGGAGTCCCTTGGGTCTGCCTCTTGTCGGCAGCACGCCACGGGGCGGGGGTTGGTGGCAGCTCCATTTGCAGGTCTCTTTCCCCGTGTGTTCCGTGCAGAGGGGAGGTACCTCCGATCCGTGCAGCTAACCGGCTTCAGTGTACAAGCGAATTGTCTACTTGTACACTGAAGAGAGAAGCTGATTGGCTGCACGGATCGTAGGCCCCTTCCCTCTCTACTGAACACACGGGGAAAGAGATCTTGCGGCGGCGGTGCTAATATTTTCGGAGCCAGAAGCTGCTTTTGGTGCCAAAAACAGTCCTGATTCCCAGGACAAAAGCAAAATCCTGGGATTTTAATCAGGACGGCCTCAGATCGGGATGAGGGTACAAAAATTGTGATTGTCCTGGGAAAATGGGGACTGCTGGCAAGTATGCTGTCATATGATTGATGGGATAGGGACAAAACCTGTACATGTTACTTAAATGCAGTAGAGAAAACTTAGCCCTACCCATATTCTTCAAACGTGAGTCAAATGTAGAATGATGAACTTGTCTACACAAGCCCTAACTACATTACATAAAGTGTTAAATGTTATATTTCTGTAGCACCCTTATGTGTAGCCAGGGTTGCTAGTAAATTTATTTGTCAAGTATAGTTGCCTTGGCCAATTGAAAGGCGGTCAATTGATTTCACCCTAATTCTGGAATTGCTGCACTTCTCACTTCTGCCAATAGATGGCCGGGGATCTGGCGGCATTAGATAAGACAAGGACATTGCAAGGACAGGTTAGGAATGAATGAGGTGTCTCAGCCAATGGGCAGGGATTTTCTTGGGTCCCTTGGCCTGCTGGGTGAGCCTATTTATTTGGGTGAGGTCAGGTGATCTGGGTTCGGTGCCACCTGGATGGCTGTCTGTGTGGACGTGTGTTGTGCTGCCCCGGGCTGCTAGGCCAGAGCCTGAGGCCTATCCCAGGAACATCTGTCTGCTAGGCTGTCTGCGGCCCTATTCAGAAGCAAGAGAGCAGTGCAGGGTTGGGATTGCAGCTTGCAGTCCAACCAGAAGTGACAGTTCCGTCGGCCGGAGAACCTGTCGTGGTCGGAGGTAGAGGGGAAGCTGACGCCACTAAGGGACCATCCACCTTACTACCAGGGGCCACAGTGAGTATCTGAAGCAAGTACCAGAGCAGTATTCTCACCAACCGGGGGCGATGAAGAATTGAGAAACTTCAGCAGATGTCCAGCCAGGGACCCAGCCAGTGGAGGTGACACTTGCAGAGCAATATCGTGTGTCAAGCCAGGGACCAAGCAGGCTAGTGGGGTGATGCTTGAGGAGTATCTGTGAGTGCCAAGCTAGGGACCCACCAGGGACATGGGGGTGACGCTTGAGGAAGATACTGAGTGAGAAAATTGGAAGAGCTCAGGGGATCCAGTGGCAGTGGATCGGCAAGTCTAGTGAAAGACTGGGAACTCAGATGAGTGAAGATCTACGATAGGAGATTGTAGAAGAAGTGAATAAATTCCAACATTTGTTAGAAACTGTTTCAAGATTGTTGCCATAGGAGACAGCGGTCCTACTCACGCAGATGTGGTGTCTTGCTGGATGCCTTTTCCTGTGTGGCTGTCAACCTATAGAAGTCTCGGAGTCTGCTAAATTAACATTGCAACTACTAAAGTGTGTCCTGTCCCTAACCCTCTCTCCCACAGTTCTGTTTAAGAGACAATACATCTCTTTGCATTCAAGAAGTGTCTGGCGCCCATTAATCTACCTTGCATTACACCCACCAAGCCTCGTAACCTACTTTACACAAGAGGATGTCAGCTGTCACTAACTCTAGAGGTCATCATTAGGCCTGGAGAGGCCTGGGACTTGGCTACATTTGGTGCCCAACGTGGGGCAAAGGCGTTATCCTCGCAGCAGTCACCCATAGCAACCGGCTACAGCTCCATCGGGATTTCGTGGGAAAGTGGCAACATTTCTATGGGCAGTCAGTATGGAGAGCTATTAGTTTCTTATTCATTTTCTTGTTTCACTTTACCAACTGTTGTTTACAGGGATCAATAGCTCAAGAATCAGAGCAGTGACTGTTCAAGCTTTCAGTATGAGAGCATGCCTGAAAGACATTTTCTGCTGTGCTCTTAGAAAAACCCATAAAGCTCTATTAAATAAGAATAAATCCAAATCCAATATTGTTTGTGTTTAACTACTAGGCATCAGAAAATGGCTATGGTATTTTAAAAGACACAATCTGGACAATAAAGCATACAAAATGTTCATATTTAAACTGTGTATTGCACATACTGTATGTAAATGAAACACTGCAGACCTTCAATGCTTGTCACTGAACCAATTTGAATACCACAGAGGAGGGAGGGAGGGAGCGTCAGTTACACTAAAGGATGGAATGATACAGGACATTGCAGGGTTCATAACGCAGTAAAAGACATCAAGAATAGATGCAGTACCTGCTGTGCATGTTCTAAGAGAAGATATTCTTAATGAAAAGATTTCACTACCCTAAAGGCCAATTTGCAATGATTTCTTTTCTAAAGACAGGATACTTTTCAAACAGATATTCACCTAATGAAAGAAATATACATCAGAATTTGCAAGAGGTGAAGTTGTAAAGGAAACTTGGGGCATGGGCAAGAAAGGGGGAAGAGGGTGGAATATAAGGGAATTAATCCCCCCTTCAAACAAAGAACACAAGGAAAATTCCCTGCTCAACTCACCAACCAGTCTGCAAACAACCAAATTATCCCGTCGAACAGTTTGCGTTTTAAACAGGAGTTTATTTTGCACATATCTGCAAGTACATGCGTAAGCTGCAGAGCCATCAAAATCTATAGCACATCTATCAGTCATTTCCCTCAAGAAATCCTGGACTCAAACCTTTCCTTTTGGTCCCAACTCGAATATTGTCCCCTTCACCTCCATGATATTTCCAAAATATGCCTCTTCTTAACCAATGATACCACTAAGTTGGTAATTCACTTCCTGTTTATCTCTCATCCCAACTATTGTAGCTCGCAACTCGTTGGCCTGCTCTTAAACAGGCTATCCTCCCCTTCAGTCTATCTTGAATGCTGCTACTCATCCACTCTATCAACTGTTCAGTGCCCATCACACCTCTCTGTCAGTCCCTCTACTAGCTGCTGTTCGCCCAACAAATAAAATTCTAAATATTACCAACAACATACAAAACCATGCACATCTCTACCCCGAGCGACGTCACCATCTCAAATTATCACCCAAACTACCGCTCCTCCTTGGAGACATACTCCTCTTTAAATCCTTCGTAATAAGAGGCCATGTTGTGGACTTCCTGCCCTAATCTTTGCAGTTACATCCTACTCTTTCCACTTTTAGGCGATCCCTGAAAACTCATTTATTTCAGAAAGCCTATTCCTCCTCTTCCTAAAAACTGAACTTTTAAGGTGGCCATAGATGGAGTGAAATTCGGCCAGTTGAGTAGTGGCCGAATGAATTTTCATCTGTGTGTGGCCACTGCAGCTGAACAGAAGTCAAACTACCAATCAGCTTCTGTTCAACTGCCCTGCCAAATAGAAGCCGATCGATCAGCAGCTGCAGCCAATGACTGCAGTGCTGATCTGTGTATTCTGACAACGGGGAGTCTCCTTACCTCAAATGTGTGGATGGGGGAGTCGGTTCAGTTCTTTTTGTTCAGCTTGTTGGCAGAATGAAAAGAAACAGAACCATGTATGGCCAGCTTTGCTTTCTCCATCATCTCATCCCCTCACAGTTATTACATTTTTAATTGCTTGCCCCTTCCTTTTAAATTGTAAGCTTTCCCGATCAGGTTTTCCTAACCCTCCTGTCTTGCATTGTTTTGTAACTGTACTGTCTCCCCTTTTATTTTGAAATGCAATGCACAAGCTGTTGGCAATATATAAATTCTGTATAATAATTACAGCTTTTGCATACTTTTAACAAGCAGTAAAAAAGCTTTATAACAGGCCATTACTGACCTCTCTAGTTGTATGTACTGTAAAGTAATTCATCTTCAGAGATCACAATAGAGACCTTGAAGTTGAGTTTTAGTTGATTTTTATCAGCTATCAAGCAACATGTGTTTGTGTACAATAGAAGGCCAGCAAGCTGGCAATATTCTGTGTCTATAGAATAAAAGGGCTCATTCACACGGGCATTCATCACTTTACAGTGTGTAGAGCCATTTTTTATTCTTGTGCTAGCATTGAGCTGCGTGCAGGCAGCCTATATAAAATTAATGGACACACATCGACTGTACAGACTCACCCACGCAGCCGAGTTTGATAGGTATGCAGGGACGGGTGCATAGACCAGGATGCACAGGGGTTAATTTACTAAAGGCAAACAGACTGAGCACTTTGCAAAGTGCAGTTGCACTCTGCAAGTGCAGTTGCTCCAGAGCTTAGTAAATGAGCAGAAGCTCTGCTGACTTCCATCATCCAATCATGTGCAAGCAAAAATTCAGTTTTTTTATTTTCCTTGCACGTAATTGGGTATTCTTTGCTAAGTGAAGCTTTACCTCATATACTAAGCTTTGGAGCAACTGCACTTGCAGAATGCAATTGCACTCTGAAAATGCACAGTCTATTTGCCTTTAATAAATCAACCCCACAGGGGTCCATGCTTCTCTCTCTACGTACCTACTCTCTGCAGCCTCCTCATGTGAGTCCAGGCCTATGAGTGGAGTTTTGACTACCTGGGCTCACAGTTCGACTACCCAGGCCTATGAGTGGAGTTTTGACTACCTGGGCTCACAGGAAGTAAGTTGAATAATGTTGGGCGTGAGTCAGCCTGGAAGAGGAGAAGCACAGTATCACTGGATTGTTGAGTTTGCAGGAAATGGTGTTGGTGACTGGGTGAGTATAAAAGTCGAAGCTTCTTTTTTAGATTTTTTTAACCATGTTGTGGACTGATTATTCCTGTGGTGGCCAAGATGGATTTGGCATGTGGAATGGGACTACTACTAGCTAATTAGGCCTCGAGCACACTGGGCATTTGCTCTGGTCTTCTAAACGCCTTTTCTCTTGGTAGGCGTAGACACCACGCTATATCCACCTCCGAAGCCTCCCAGTTGGGTCAGACTGGCCAGGCCGCGTTTCCGCTCCTCATTGAAGAAGCTGAGGGCATTGTTTCAATCTACAGAACCGTTGTCTGTGTGTCTATAAGTGGCTCTGCATAGTTGTGCTCACCCGACGGGCCTAGCTGTAACATGTTAAAACGTTCCAAAATATACAGTCTATTTCATTTGGCCTCTGTGAAACACCGTTGTGTGCATGGTCACATAGGTTAACAGAGAGGGGCATTTAGAGCAGTGCTTTTCAAACTGTGGCCCTGGGGTCGGATGCAGCCCTTTGCTTACCTTTATCCGGCCCTTGAGGCATTATTCCTGCCACTGACACCAACAGTGGAGGGCTATTCCTTCCACTGACACCAACGGTGGAGCATAATTCCTTCCACTGACAACAAAAATGGGGCACTTTTCCTCCCAATGACACCAACTATTTCTCCCCCTAATACCAAAGATCCAGCATTGTTTTGTCCCACTGGGCACAGTCCGGCCCCTCTATCCTCTGAAGGACAGTAAACTGTCCCTTTCTTTAGAAAGTTTGGAAATCCCTGATATAGAGGATGAAAAAAAAAATCAAACTTCTTTAACCCCTTGGCGCTGGCCGCATGCAAATATGTGGCCTCTTGGCGTCTGGTTCTTGGTGCAGAGAGGCTGCATATTTGTGTGAATTGCAGTTAACACAGCTGTGCTGAGAGCGCATGCCCTGTGTGCTCCTGGCACAGTTGCCGGTACCTAATCGAAAGCAGGTTTTAAATCACATGACGGGTCATGTCACGTGGTCTTAAGCCCCGCCCCGCCTCCAGGCAACCTAAACCTCTTAAAGGGCCGGGAGGCACCGGCGTGAAGAGGTTAAAGATGTGTTTTTGATATCAGTAGGGAAGAACCTCACCATGCCAACATCCAAAATATATATTCAAGGATTGACCAAGTCAAAAAAATTAGTGGACTTTGTGGACACATAATAAAAGAGAGAATCAGTAAAAAAGTATACATTTTATTACAACATAGTTGAAAAGCATATAAACAACACCCTGTATGGACGCAGTTGCCAGTTACCCAATAATGCAGTTATAGAGGACTGGACCTAAGGTACAAATATTAATTTAATACTGTATCAAGGTAAAATAAACATTTCTGATCCAGTAATGCCTCTAAAAACTTGCTCGTCAACGCGTTTCATTAAAATATTAGCTTCCTCAGGACAGATACTGGGTAGGTGCTGGTAAACTTGTGGTTCAAGGCTTGAGGCACAAGTTTACCAGCACCTACCCAGTACAGGGGGTCCCCGGGTTATGAACAAGATAGGGACTGTAGGTTTGTTCTTAAGTCTAATTTGTTTGTAAGTCGGAACAGTACCTTCTTTTCAGTGCAAATCCAGTCTTTTATTTATTTTTGTATAATTTTCCTATTTTTAATATTATTTTTCTTATTCTTTACTTTTTTAAGTACTTCTTTTTTATTTTATTAATTTAATTATTACTGTATTTCTTATATTTTTTTATTTGTATCAATTTTTTTTCATTTAAACTTTATTGCTATCACACAGGAGAAAACAATTCCCTGTGTGATAGCAATTGGAGGTGACAGGTTCTCTTTATTGACCCTGTCACCTCCAAAACAGGAGTCCCAGCACTGTGCTAGATTTCCGCAGCACAGCACAGCTCTCCCCTCTCACTGTTTACATGGCAGCAGAGACACCAGAGAGAGGGGAGCTTATGTGTGATGGCACAGCAGGGAGATGGATGGATGGTGACAGCAGCAGTGTCTGTGATCCGAGACCGGGCAGGCCAGCCGGCCGCCTGGCCGGCTGCAGTGCACCTCCGCGGGGCAGCGGCGCAGGAAAGACCTGGAGGCTTCACTAGGCCGCACTAGGCCGCGGCCACGACGGGCAGTTTTAGCGGCCTGGCAGGCCACCGGTCCGTACCAGGCCTGTGGATGGGCAGGCAGCATGACGAGGGGGGCCCACAGCCAGGCCAGGAACGGAGGAACGGCTCAGTCAAGCAAGGAGAGGAAGATTCGGCCGGCAGTGACGTCATTCGGGCCCTGTTCGTAAGTAGGAGTTGTTCGCAACTCGGATGTTCGTAAATCGGGGACCCCCAGTATCTGTCCTGAGAAAGCTAATATTTTACTGAAATGCATCGACGAGCACGTTTTTGGAGGCATTACTGGATCAGAAATTTTTCTTTTACCTTGATACAGTATTAAATGAATCTTTGTACTGTAGGTCCAATCCTCTATAACTGCATTATTGGGTAACTGGTAACTGTGTCCATACAGGGTGTTGTCTGTATGTTGTTTATATGTTTTTTAACTATGTTGTAATAAAATTTATACTTTTTTACTGATTCTCTCTTTCATTATGTGCCCACAAAGTCCGCTAATCTTTTTGACTTGGTCAATCCTTGAATATGTGTTTTTGATGTCCTGTATACACATCTGTAGCAATTGAAAACAACATTTGAATTCATGCATAAGCTCAGTAGTGACTGGTTCTCTTCATGGCTTCACTGTACAGCACAGCTCTTGCCATGCTCTGCCATCATCAACATTCGGTTTCGAAAAAGGACACTCCGCGTTGGAAGACATCCCTACATAGGAACCGTGTGATGTGACGTTATCAGCTCCCCACACTAATAATACAATTATTCTGTGTTCCTCCGCTGTCACACTGCTTAACTTAATTGTGTTTTAATTAGACTTTGCTGCGGGGATTAAACACATCGTCTCTGTCACCCGCGCAGCCAGGGGCTGCTCTCCAATTTGTATTCCCCTGCACACCGCCGGCTCTCTCCCCCTCTGAAAGGTGGCGAGCTTGTAATTTGAGGCTCTGCTGCTCCGCACATTGTGTGTGACCAAGAATTACATAGAGTCATTTTCCTGCAGCCGAGAAGAAAATCGGCGGTGTGGTATCAATGTGACGACAGCTTCTCTGTGTTTGCAGTCAGAGTAATAGGATTGGGGGCACAGTGTGTTACACAGCTTGAATACTAGAGAAAGAATGATACACTCTGTCTGCACAGACTTGGATCTATTTGGCTATTTTGCAGCGCATTGGCTTGTCTGCAGCATATTTAAGTCTGTCTGTTGCTCTGATGGGTCTGTCACCTTTGAGGCCGTTTAGTCTGCCTATCCAACTTGTTTATCTTGAATGGGAAAGATATGAAGTAATTGCCTGGTATTCCCATGAATTATAACTCTTCTTGCCTCATTTTAGGCACAGCATGGTATTAAAGGCCTATATGTGTGACATGATGGGCAGAAGATTGGACTACCTTAAAGCGGAGTTCAACCCAAAAGTGGAACTTCTGCTCATTTGCCTCCTCCCCCTTCCAGGGCCACATTTGGGACCTTTCGGGGGGGAGCGGTTACCTGTCTTTGACAGGTATCCTGTCCCCACTTCCGGAAGTCTGGGCCACGGCAAATTACGTTACAGCTTGGCTCCCTCCTCCTTTGTAGGGGTGGGAGGACCTCCTCTTTAAATCACTGTTTAAGACGAATGTACATAAACCTGTATGCTCACATTGGATGTGCATTTGTGTTGCACAGACTCCGATCATGAAGGGTTAGAGCAGTGGTCTCCAAACTGCAGCCCGGGGGGCCGGATGCGGCCTTTTGCTTGCTTTTATCCAACCCATGGGGTATTATTTCATTCATTGACACCAATGGAGAGCACAATTCCTCCCACTAACGAAGGGGCACAATTCCTACGGATGATACAAAAGATGGGGCACAGTTCCTCCCAATGACATCAACATTGGGGTGCAATGACACCAATGATGGGGCACAGTTCCTCCCAAAGACACCAATGCGTCCATCGACACAGACAGCAGGACTCCCCAAAACCCCCCCCCCCCGCTCCCGTGTCACTGGATTTGATTGACAGCAGCGGTAGCCAATGGCTTCTGCGGCTATCAATCTATCTAATGAGGATGGAGACAGCGGCTGGAGTTGGACCCGTTTGGGTTCAGAAAAAAGAGGACTCTGGGGGGGCAGCTGCAGCACAGAAGGTTTTTCACCCCTAATGCATTCGGGTGAAAAACCTTGAGACTTTACAACCCCTTTAAAGCCAAATATATACAGTGGGTATAGAAAAGAATCACCCCCCCCGTTTAAAATAGTTACATTTTGTTGCTTTGCAGCCTGAAATGAAGACAGATACAGTTTTTGTTTTATACAGCTGTATTCTGTTGTTCTGCCTTTAATATAGTGGGACAGAAAGCCTTGAAAACAGTATTTCCTGGCTGAGCTCACTGGAGACGCAGTACACGAGTAACAGCCCTAACACATCACATTTGTATATTGTTTATGGGTTAGCAATGACATACTAAGACAGTTCCTATAGGTAGGAACTGATATTCAGGCAACAGCAGTAGATATTTATACAGTATTGCAAAATAGCAGTTGGTAGTTGTACAGTATTACCAGGCTTAAAGTGACTGTAAACGATCACCTTGTAAAACAACCCATTCAGTTTAAAATAGAAATGAAAGGCAAAACATTTTTGTATAGATATTAAAAAAAATTATAAATACCTTTTTCCCCTTTTTTCTAAGTGATCACATTCCCTCTGTTCTTAGCTACATAAGAGCTGGGGGAGGAGAAGCAGCAGCACACTTAGCTTCCCAACGAATGGTTGTGCAGCGGGGGGCTTGTCAGGGCAAGTCTGATGATTTGGAGGAGAGTACACTGAGTTCCCAGCATAGCTAGAGAACTGACCACGCTGTGCTCTCCTGCTTAGTGTGGTCTGTTTTTAATAGGAAAGCAGAGGGACTAGCAAGAATACCAGGGATTTCACATAAAGGAAGCAATACAAAGAGAACAGGATACTTTCTTATACAAGTACATGGTACAGCAGGTAAATCTCAGGAATATGAAGTTTTGGGGTAACAAACGCTTTAAGCCTGTTTTACCACATGACTGTACACATGGGCTGAAGGTCAATAGAGACAGGCTAATATCGCCCAATATTCAGCCCGTGTGTATGGGGCTTAAGACCTGTTAGGTCATCTGGAATGTGTTAAGTATGAAGTTTATACCACTGCCATCTGAAGAAATGTAGAAAAAATCTGCCAAGGTTTTCTGCAAAACTACAATTTCCCTAATGGTATGGGAGCTCTGGATGGCAAACTTATACGTACATAGCAGAGGTGGGGGACTCGAGTCACATGACTTGACTCGAGTCGGACTCGAGTCACTTGTTTGAGGACTTGTGACTTGCTTGCCAAAATTAAATAAATGACTCGACTTGACTTTGACTTGCCACTAATGACTTGCGACTTGACTTTGACTTGGGCTATTTGACTTGCAATGACTTGGCACCACCAGTGCTGTGTCTTGGCCTAGGCAAAAGCCGCCCCCCCCACAAAAGAAAGCTCCACCGAGTCCCGGCTTCTCCCCGCACAAATACAGCTTGCTAACATTGTGGGCGGGGATCGGATAGGTGTCCGCGAGCTGCGCTTGCAGTGTTCGCGGCCGCCGCAGACATTTTTTTATTTGATGATGACTGCACTGCAGTCTCTCCTCCTAGGCTGTACAGGTCTCTGTATTCCGTCCGGCCAGGCCGCGGCGCCGCCCCCCTCCTGCTGTGGAGTGATCTCTGAGGGAGGGGCTGGGCTTCTGTGCAAGTATGCAGAGCCAGCAGCGTGAGTCGCGGGCCTCGTGGTGGGGGAGGAAGAAGGAACTGGAAGTTGCCCAAGGAGCCAGCCAAGCCTAGCCGACTGACCGAATCTGAGTGGAGTCCAGTCCAGCAGCCATAGAGTAAGTCATGGCAGACTATTATTCTTCTACTGAGGGGGCACTGGAGCAGGGACAGTCACACGACTCAGGGAGGAACTGGTCTGAGAATGGGGGTCAGTGCAGTGGTCGTCGCAGCGCAGAAGAAAAAGCACAGAGCCGAGGAGGAGGAAACAGATTTGCAGAAGCTGCAGGTTTGTTTGATGCAGTGCCAAGCAAATGAAAACTTCCCTGCAAACTTTGCAGGGAAGCATTAGCTTGCTTGGCACTGCATCAAACAGACCTGCAGCTTCTGCAAATCTGCACTAGTGATGTAGCAGCTAGCAGGACCCTGGCCAGTGGCCTGTACTGATGATTGCAGGATGCAGATATGATTGCAGATGCAATCAATCATCAATATCATTGCACATGCTAAAACTATGAAACCTAGGTAGGTACAAACCTTCTTTCCTTGTTTTCTCCTCCTCCTCGGCTCTGTGCTTTTTTCTCCTGCGCTGCGACGGCCACTGCACTGACCCCCAGACCAGTTCCTCCCTGAGTCCTTCACTAATTAACTATTACTTGTGCGAAGTACAAAGTGCTCAACGTGAATATTACATAAAAATCATATTGCAATTAAGTGCTCCATGCGTACTACAAACTCATTAAACAGTCCACATCCAGTGAAAGTTCATGTACTGCAGTGCTCCATGCATGCTGAAATCAATGCAAACTTTAGCACTGGTCATTGTATTGGTGTCACTGGTGCCCAAAAAGTGTCACTATGAGTCACTAATGTAATATTCTAATCTGGAATGATAAACGTGTCACTGTTTTAAACAAGGTTAGGTTAGGACCGTATATATATAATACATTAAAAATAGTTCTGTAAGTACTAGTGTACTAAGCAACACCTTATTTTCAGGCTTGTTGGCCATTTAATTGCTGAGTGTTCTGCTCCTTGTCTGCTATTTGGGCATTCAAAGTGTTTCTTTAATATGCCAAGAAAAAAGCACTAAGCAGTTTTGTTAATGTTGAAAATAAAACAAAACCTTTCCTGAAAACTGACTTTTAACTCATTTAAAGGATGGAAATGGGGTAGATCAGTATTTTGACTTAATTTGTGACTTGACCAAAATAAATGACTTGACTTGACTTGCTTGACTTCTAGCAAGGACTCGACTTGACTTGCTTGCTTTTCGCCACAGTAACTTGGGATTTGCTTATGACTTGAAGGTTAAGACTTGAGACTTGCTTGTGACTTGCACATGTGTGACTTACCCCCATGTCTGGTACATAGATGCCCCCAAAAGGAGGATTAAAGTTCTTTAGTTACCGTACTATTCTATAGTTATAATGGCAGCTGCAACTACTACTTCTTGCAGCAGATTTAGGAGTTTATGGTGATGGGCCAATTCCAAAGTTTTCAGGATTAACCAATGGGCAAAAGAACAGCAGAAAGGACCTTCAGCATTCCTAGCCCTCAACCTGTTGCAGCTAGTGGTGAGCCCTTGCAGATGAGGCCTGTTTATTGTATACCAACATCATAAAGCCTGAAAGGGGGTTTGTGGGACCTTAAATGAGATTCATGTGGCCATGCATCTCCATCCCTAAATTTGGTATATAAAAAGTGTTTTCGGGGGACTTTAACCACTTCAGCCTCGGAAGATTTAGCTGCTCAATGACCAGGCCATTTTTTTGCGATACGGCACTGCGTCGCTTTATCTGACAAATTGCGCGGTCGTGCGAGGCTGTACCCAAACAAAATTGACGTCCTTTTTTTACCACAAATAGAGCTTTCTTTTAGTGGTATTGTATCATCTCTGCAGTTTTTATTTTTTGCGCTATAAACAAAAAAAGGCCGACAATTTGGAGAAAAACATAATATTTTGCACTTTTTGCTCTAATAAATACCCCCATTTTTTTTTCCTCAGTTTAGGCTGATATGTATTCTTCTACATATTTTTGGGAATAGAAAATGCAATAAGGGTATATTGATTGGTTTGCACAAAAGTTATAGTGTCTACAAAATAGGGGAAAGATTTATGGCATTTTTATTATTACTTTTTTACTAGTAATGGCGGTGATCAGCGATTTTTATCAGGACTGCGACATTGCGGCAGACAGATCGGACACTTTTGACACATTTTTGGGACCACTGGCGTTTATACAGTGATCAGTGCTATAAATATGCACTGATTACTGTGTAAATGTCACTGGCAGGGAAGGGGTTAATAGTAGGGGGCGATCAAAGGGTTAACTGTGTTACCTAGGGAATGATTCTAACTGTGGGGGGATGGGACTGCCTGGGTGAGGAGACCATCATACTTAGTATGATCTCCGTTCTGTCTCTGTGTGGAGCCACTGTGCGCACCCCTAAATCTGGCACTCTGTACATAGCACACTCCTAAACTCTGCACTCTGTACATAGCACACTCCTAAACCCTGCACTCTGTACATAGCACACTCCTAAACCCTGCACTCTGTACATAGCACACTCCTAAACCCTGCACTCTGTACATAACACACTCCTAAACCCTGCACTCTGTACATAGCACACTCCTAAACCCTGCACTCTGTGCATAGCACACTCCTGAACTCTGCACTCTGTGCATAGCACACTCCTAAACTCTGCACTCTGTGCATAGCACACTCCTAAACTCTGCACTCTGTACATAACACACTCCTAAACTCTGCACTCTGTACATAGCACACTCCTAAACTCTGCACTCTGTACATAGCACACTCCTAAACTCTGCACTCTGTACATAGCACACTCCTAAACTCTGCACTCTGTCCACAGCACACCCCTGAACTCTACACTCTGTACATAGTCTACTCCTAAACTCTGTTCTCTGTACATAGCACACTCCTAAACTCTGTACGTAGTGTAATCCTGAACTCTGCACTCTGTACGTAGTGCACCCCAGATACAACCACCCTTTAAGGACAACCATACTGCTGACTGATGAAAATTGAGTTTGACACCCCTGACCTACTATATATTGTTTGAATGTCATTTAGAGCACCTTGAGTCACTGGTGGACTTTTGATACCATTTTTGTACTTTTTGGCTTTGCTCTTATTTTTCATGTTTATGTTTTTGGGGTTTTGTTTCACTTTGTGATTGCATTTAAAGGGGGCATTTAATGATACAATGATAGCTGTGTACACTGGTAAACAACAGCTTGTTCCCCACATAATTCCACAAAGGAATTGCCAGGTTAGGCTAGGTTCACATATATGTGGCCCTGGTTTCAGTGCGGCAGTCCGGTGCGGTTCTGTTCACCGGTTCAGGTGCGATTCAGGTGCAAATTTTTCAGTGAAAAAGCACCTGAACTGGACCCAAAATCACACTGTACTGCGGCCGCCCTGCACATGTGTGAACTGGCTCCATTGAAAACCAGTCTGATTCACATGTTATGTAAATTGGATGCAGTTAAAAATGCATCCAATTCGCATATATGTGAACCGAGCTTTACAGTGCACATGTTGTATGGTTCCCAGTGCACATGTTGTATGGTTCCCAGTGCTCATGCTCAGCTTTGTGCAGCCTTGACAAGGCACCAAGCACCAAGATCATGTGCTAGCATTGCTTCCTATAAACCAAAAGCCTCTGTTCCAAAGCCCCTGTGTACTGCTATGTGGATCCGCAGTAAGAAAGGGCTTGGGCCCATCGGATCAAACCCGCCAGGGAGCCGGCACTGCACACCGCCAGTCATAGGCAGCGTGTGCAGCCGCCGGTCGGGAAATGCCTCACTGCCTATGATTGGCGGTGTGCATGCCCGAGCCAATCACTAATCAGCAGCTGAGAATGTGTTTTCTCCTTTTTTTTCCCCAAACAGGACTGCTATCCCCCTACTTTCACTAACCATTTAAAGCATCGGTGGTCAACTTTTAAATTCTAGAGGGGCTCAAGTGCAGTCACCTACACTTCCAGAGGGCCAGGCAAAAGCAGCAATTTTTTATCTGCTGCATTTTTATCAGCGTATCGCAATGCACACTAAAAACAAACCCCCAGCATTTGTTTCAGTGGATGCAATAATAATCCCCAACATTGGTGTCAGTGGACACAATAATAATTACAAACATCAGTTTTAGTGGACGATATAAAGCCCCCAGAATTGGTGTCAGTGGACTTAATAATAACTCCCAGCATTGGTGTTAGAGGAAGCAATTTTATCCCCTAGCATAGCAGACAGACTGCATATTGTGCACCAGAGAGTTAAAGTGTACAGTTACAGTCCTGCTGGACTGCGCATGCGTGACGCCACCATATGCGTTCCAACACCGTGGCGCAGAATTTTGTGGCCACACCCCTGAGTCCAGGTTCAAGCCCCACCATCCAAGTGGACATACAGTTAGATTATAATTATGCCGAGCGAAGCGAGGTCGTACCCGAAGCGTGGTGAGCTAAACGAGCCTGCGAGGGGCCCAGTGGCAAAGTGGTCTTACAACAGTGTTGGAACGCATATGGCGGCGTCGCACATACGCACTCCAGCGGGTAGCAAAATGTGATGGGTAGCCGACGTGACACCCCCGGACCTCTGGCCACGTATACACCAGCGGCTTTACACAGATGAGCACCAGACTTCTTGTTTTTTTAAAAATCAGTTTATTTATTTTATGAGAAAGGACAACAGTACAATGATTGACTGAAGGTTTTGGACTGGGGCATAACACCTTCGCCATACAAAATAAACATTTTCATACCCTAGGCCGAAATATGTCACAAAACAGAATAATTACTATCCTAGGATACAAAGAAACAAGATCTACCAATAGGACCCGAGGAGTGGAAGCGGATAAGTTGGCAACCGGATAAATGAAACAAACAGTTAATAAACACAATACTAAGGTTTAGAATGTCTAAGGGGGGGTAGGAGTGAGGGCCTGAGACTCGGGGGAGGCATCAGACTTCTTAACCACCCTTAAGGAAAGAGCCTCTTTCTGAGATACGCGTTTACGTGTTTACAAGTTAAAAACTTTTTTTTTTTTGCTAGAAAATTACATAGAATGCCAAACATTATATATATTTTTTCTAACACCCTAGAGAATAAAATGGCGGCCGTTGCAATAATTTATGTCACACCATATTTGCGCAGCGGTCTTACAAGCGCACTTTTTTTGTAAAAAAATACACTTTTTTTAATTAAAAAATAAGACAACAGTAAAAGTAACCCATTTTATTTTTATATTGTGAAAAAAATGTTACGCCGAGTAAATTGATACCCAACATGTCACGCTTCAAAATTGTGCCTGCTCGTGGAATGGCGACAAATTTTTACCCTTAAAAATCTCCATAGGCAACGTTAAAAAAATTCTACAGGTTGCATGTTTTGAGTTACAGAGGAGGTCTAGGGCTAGAATTATTGCTCTCGCTCTAATGATCATGGTGATACCTCATATGTGTGGTTTGTTTTCTTAGGGCTGCGGAAATTAACAATTAATTCCTCAATTAATCATTAATTTTTTTGATCTGTAGGCTGCCTGCCCTGGGGCCGCTTTGGGCCAAGCTGTGGCTGCAGCGCAGCGCTCCGCTCCCTCCTTCTCCTCCTCCACTATATGTCATACACAGTCTACGGGCATCTCCCGCTGTGTGTCTCCGAGCTGAGTGTGAAAACTTTGCCCGCGCTGTGAGAAAAGTCCCGCCCTCCTCCTAGATCAGCTCGTGTGATAGACGCAGTGTTCTGTCTATCACACGAGCTAATCTAGGAGGAGGGCGGGACTTTTCTCACAGTGCGGCCAAAGTTTTCACACTCTGCTCCGAGACACACAGCGGAAGATGCCCGCAGACTGTGTAATCCAGGCACAGGCACTGACTACAGTGAGGCTGCGATTATGGGCACGGTGAGACAGCATTATGGGCACTGTGAGGCTGAGATTACAGGCACGGCGAGGCTGCGATTATGGGCACGGTGAGACAGCATTATGGGCACGGTGAGGCTGCGAATATGGGCACGGTGAGACTGCATTATGGGCACGGTAAGGCTGCGATTATGGGCACGGTGAGGCTGCGATTATGGGCACGGTGAGGCTGCGATTATGGGCACAGTAAGGCTGAGATTATGGGCACGGTGAGGCTGAGTTTATGACGTGTGAGGTCCTAGCCATGCCCCACTATGTCCGGCTTTGGCCATTACCATAACAAAGGTGCTAAATCAGCTAAAAGTAGTTGGATCTGTGTGTGCGTTATAATTAATTGAAATTAGTCGATTAATCAATTAAAAAAAGATTGATTAATCGAACACGCAAGTTTTAATCAGTAACAGCCCTACTGTTTTTATATGCGGGCGCTGCTCACATATGCGTTCGCTTCTGCACGCAAGCTCGGTGGAACAGGCACGTTTAAAATTTTTAATTTTTTTTTCTTATTTAGTTTACCTTTTATTTTTTATTTTTACACTGTTCTTTAAAAAAAAAAAATGTGTCATTTTTATTGCTATTACAAGGAATGTAAACACCCCTTGTAATAGAAAAAAAGCATGACAGGACCTCTTACATATGAGATCTGGGATCAAAAAGACCTCAGATCTCATATTTACACTAAAATGCAATAAAAAAAAAATGTAATGTCAGTTAAAAAAAAAAAAAAAAAGTCTCTTTAAGAGCTATGGGCGGAAGTAACGTTTTGCCATCGCTTCCGCCCAGCAATGGTGTGGAGACAGGTGAGGGCTATCTTCCCCTCACTCATCTGCATACCACATACGGAAGAGGATCCGATCGGCTCTGCCGCTACCGACGGCTCCGGTAAGCGGCGGAGGGCACCGGAGGGGGGGGCCCTCTCCGGCTGCCGATAAAAGGGATCTTGCGGCAAATCCACCGCAGAGACCACTTTGATCTGTAAGCGGACTGCCTGCTGAAGAAGAGGATACCGGGTTTATGGTAGCTAGCTACTGCCATAACAACGATATCCCTCTTCAAAGTACCGACGTATAACGACGACGGGCAGTCCATAAGTGGTTAAAGCTGGATATTGTTTTTAACATTGTGAGTGTCATTCCACTTTTTTTAACATGAAAACTGTGATCATACTACAGTACACTTAGATGGCGCTGCTCTTTTTGTTCTTTGTGTCACCTGATTAGGATTTTATAACAGAAACATCCCCAGCTGGAGTGCACCAATAATCTTTGTTTTTTGGGCCTCTAAGTGTAGCAATATGGTTACAAATGGTTGTGGAACGAATCATCTGAGTTTCCATTATTTTTTATGGGGAAATTCACTTTAATATACGAGTGCTCTGGATTACAAGCATGTTTTTCGGAACAAATTATGCTCGCAATCCAAGATTTTACTGTATTTCCACTTTTGAAGCCACATTGAGGTACAACCTACTTTATATTTATTACATGTTTTCATTCACATAACATAACTTAACCGCTTGCCGACCAGCCACCGTCATTATACTGCGGCAGGTCGGCACGTTCCCGCGAGCCGTCGTAGCTATACGTCAGCTCCTTTAAGCGGGATAGCAGGCGCACGCGCCATTGCCCGCTGCACTGCGGGGGTGCCAATGCTCGTGGCTTGTGACACACAAATCCCTGTTCTGTTCTGTGAGGAAAGACAGATCGTGAGTTCCTAATAGCTAGGAACCACGATCTGTCAACCCCTCTAGTCAGTCCCCTCCCCCTACAGTTAGAACACACAGTCAGTGAACACAGTTAACCCCTCGATCGCCCCCTAGTGTTAACCCCTTCTCTGCCAGTGACATTTATACAGTAATCAGTACATTTTTATAGCACTGATCGCTGTATAATTGTCAATCGTCCCAAAAATGTGTCAAAAGTGTCCGCCATAATGTCGCAGTCACTATAAAAATCGCAGATCGCCGCCATTACTAGTAAAAAAATATAAAATAATAAAAATGCCATAAATCTATCCCCTATTTTGTAGACGCTATAACTTTTGCACAAACCAATCAATATACGCTTATTGTGATTTTTATTACCAAAAATATGTAGAAGAATACATATCTGCCTAAACTGAGAACATTTTTTTTTTTTAATTGGGGATATTTATTGTAGCAAAAAGTACAAAATATTGTGTTTTTTTTTTCAAAATTGGCGCTCTTTTTTTTTGTTTATAGCGCAAAAAAAAAAAAATATGCAGATATGATCAAATATCACCAAAAGAAATCTCTATTTGTGGAAAAAAAAGGACTTTCATTTTGTTTGGGTGCAGCGGCACAGGACCGCGCAATTGTCAGTTAAAGCGACGCAGTGCCGTATCGCAAAAAATGCTCTGGTCATTGAGCAGCCAAATCTTCCGGGGTTGAAGTGGTTAAAAAATATTTAAAAATCGTTGCTTACATTTTACTTGCCCTTCTATAAAAACGTCAAAACTGAAGTTTTCCTCTGATATGCAATGTTAAGAAGGGGGCTGCGGAGTTACAGTTAACCCTCTCTACACTGTCTTCATTATCCGTTGTAAACTAGATTGGAACCATAGGCGTGCACACAGGGTGTGCCGGTGTGCCCAGGCACACCCTAAACACCCTATTCTGCACAGATTCCCCCAACTGCCCTCCCCACTCCTTCCCTCTGCAGCACTTCTGGCTTCCCTCCTCTCCTCTCCTGCCAGCTGCGGAGATGTTTTAGGATGAGTGAGGGAAGGGGTCGGTAAATATGTATTTATCAGCCCATTCCCTTTCTGAATGAACATGGTGAGTGATGTGAGTAGTAGTGAGTAATGTGTGTTTGAGCTTTGGGGTGCACACCCTAATGCAGTAGGCTGCACACACCTATGATTGGAACACTGTCTGTCCTAACAAAGGGTTAAAGACTTAGGAGCTTGGCTTCTGCATTGTATGTTAATGAAGGAAAACTGAAGGTGTCCCACTTTGCCCGAGGATAGGAACCACTAGCAAGGAACAGGACATAATCCTTCTACGTGGTCCAATAGCATAGCTCCCAACTGTCCCTGATTTTGAGGGACTGTCCCTGATTTGGAACAAAGTCCCTCTGTCCCGCTTTCCTCCTCATTTGTCCCTCATTTTGGTCTGATCTATATAATTGTATATACAATGCATAATTTATCTTTCACAAAGTGTTTCCCAGTGCTAAACTTTTCATATAATTTCTAAATTGCTGCATTTGTAAATTTTCAAAGCCAATATAAAAGAATAGTAGTGGTAAAAAAAAGCACTTGTGGGTTTAACTAATCATTGTTTTGTATAATTCTCCTTTAAGAGGGTGTGGCAAGGGGTGTGTCCTATGCCTACATACTTTTGCTAATAGGTGTCCCTCATTCCCATCTCAAAAAGTTGGGAGGTATGTAATAGAGTAGTTTGGAATCCGGCCATGAGATGGCACGAAACGCGCAGGAGAAACAGTATAATTCTCCCATGCTAACATGCTCCCCGTTTTCTTGATGAATTTAGCTGCAGTTGCTCAGAGCCGGGCCTACAGAAAGACACAATAAGAGGGAAAGGTTACTTATGGGGCTTGGTGCCGCCATCTCTACAACTAGCTATGCATGTTATAATTTAAGTAAATTTCATCCACTTTTCATCCACTGGGAATCACACATAGGATCGCAAATAATCTCCAGAAACCATGCAATCGGCCACCTATGAGTTTGATCAATCACCAGAATGTGGTCATTTGTGAAGTCTAAATTGGGCATTCAATTTACAGATTTATTTCAATTCATTGGAAAAAAAAAAGAAAAGAAAAAAAAAAGACTGAATGCAATCAGATTTCTCAGCTGGGTTTGAACGGGGAAATTTCAATCCAATCTCCTTGTGGTCAACCGAAACCACCAATTTCTCTTCAATTACTTTGTGTTTCTGAATCGAAATTTCAATTGCTCTGTCAAATTGCCACGTGCATAACCAGCTTAAGGAGATTTAAACCCTACATTTTTTTTCCCATAAAATATTGTTTTTACTTTTCATGCATACTTTTTTGTATGTCAGCGCTGTTGATTTCTTCCAGCCTCGTTCAGTCACTTCTGATCTACAGCCACTGACTCCAGCATGGGATGCTCATCATTGCTTTGGATCAGTTACCTAATAGCATACCTCCCAACATTTTGAGATGGGAATGAGGGACACCTACTAGCAAATGTATGTAGGCATAGGACACACCACCGTCACACCCCCTTAAAGGAGAATTAACCCCCCAAAAAAGGTTAATTAAATCCACAATGGCTTTTTTTTTTTAACCACTACTATTCCTTTATATTGGCTTTTAGAATTTACAAATGGAGAAATTTAGAAATCGGAGGAAAGGTTTAGCACTGGGAAACACTTTTTGAAAGATAAAAAGTGCATTTTATCTACAACTATATAGATCAGACCAAAATGAGGGACAAATGAGGAGGAATGAGGGACAGAGGGACATTGCTCCAAATCAGGAACAGTCCCTCAAAATTAGGGACAGTTGGGAGCTATGTAATAGCGACAAGGGTGGAGCATACCTATACATTGTGTTTTGGCTCATCTGCTTATAATCTGCATACACGAGGAGCACAACTGGGAGATGTTGATACTCCTTAACAGGAGGGGCATAAACAAGAACCTTGAGGCTGAGTTCCCATATGTGCAGCCACGGGTTCGTGCCTGGGGTCTGGTGTCTGTTCACCAGTTCAGGTGTCATTCAGGTCCGAATTTTTGCCTGAATTTGCACCTGAACTGGACCCAAACACACACAGGACCCTCTCTCTCTATCAGGGGTGTTGCTAGGTGGCAAAAAGACCAGGGGCTGCAGCCCGAAGTCTGGCATGGGGGGAGGTCCAGGGTGGTCGTGGCATGGGGTTTTTTTGTGGGGTTGTGTGGCGGGGGGTAAGCTCATTTGCTGGTTGCTGCCTGGGGCTTACCAGTGCCCATCAATTTTGACCACTAAACTCAGCTACCTGACACACTGACCATTACATTGACATACATACACTGACCTCACCTACCTGACCTACATACACTGACCTCACCTACCTGACATACATACACCTACCTGACATACACTGACCTACCTGACATACATACACCTACCTAACATACACTGACCTACCTGACATACATACACCTACCTGACATACATACACCTACCTAACATATAAACACTGACCTTACCTACCTGACCTACATCATACACTGATCTACCTGACATACATACACCTACCTGACATACATACACCTACCTAACATACACTGACCTACCTGACATACATACATCTACCTAACATACATACACTGACCTCACCTACCTGACCAGGAGACAGACTTCATGTGTCCAGGTGTCCTGCAGTTCAGTTCAGCCTCAGCCATAGTGTGCGGTGTGCAGCGCGCCCATCATGTGTCACAGCAGGCAGCCAGATGGAGAAGACTCTTCTGCCTCCTGCTGCACACTCCGGTGCCCATGATCTGACACACCGAGATCTGAAGCTCTTCACTCTGCCATCCACCCCCAGCTCAGCTCAGGTCATCAACACACCCCAGCGGGCTCCTCTTCCAGTTATCCTCATCCCCTCCTCTACAATCATCGGTGCAGTCACTGGCAGATCTCACCCGATCACTCCTCCGCTGCCCTGATCCGAGCGGGGAGCGGGGATCTCAGTGATGTGGCGCAGCAGCATTGTAATTCCCGCCTTCTGGAGCCTGCAGTGCCTATGATGGACGTCACACGTCCCGCGGTCCCGGCATGGGACTAGTGGGACGTCCATCATAGCTCCAGAAGGTGCGACCTGCCATGTCACTCGGCCACACTCGGTCGCACTCGGCGGATCAGATCGGTCCCCGCTCGGGGCTAACAATTGGACAGTGCCTTCCTGAGACTTGGGGCTTTTTGGGGATACATTCAGGGCTCCAGCCCCACCTAGCCCCCCCTCCCGATGCCCCTGCGCCTCTATCAATCCAGACCGAGGAACCATTGAGAGCCGGTCACACTCACATGTCATGTTACCGCTGTAATAACGCTGCTTTTCGGCCGATAGCGGGGAGCATTTAACCCCCGCTAGCAGCCGAATAAAGGGTTAATAGCACCCCCAAAATGCCGCTTCTGAAGCACTTTGCAGGCGCTTCTTCAGCAGTGGCCATTGATTTCAATGGCAGGGGTGGTAGAGGAGCGCTGTATACACCTATTCTGCACCACCCGAAAGATGTTACTTGCAGGACTTTTTCTAACGTCCTGTAAGCGCACCGCTCCAGTGTGAAAGCACTCGGACTCTCACACTGGGGCTGCAGGGGAGGCATTTTTCAGTCGCTTTACAGGTGCTATTTTTAGCCCTTTAGCGCCTGAAAAACGTCTCAGTGTGAAATTAGTCTTAAATACATTTCAGGTGCATAAAAACACTGCAGAGCGGGACCTTTGCTCATCGCATGGAAGCAGTGATCTCATTGGAGAGGGCCGACACACCCCCTGCTGATGCAGACCTATAGCTCAGCAATCTTCAAAGCTCATGTTCCTTGCTGATTGGAGAGATCTGACTCTAAAGAGGGTGTGCCAGACCGCTGCAAAAGTGATCACTGTTTCCACACAGAGAGTAAAGTTCCTACTCTGCAGCATGCTGGCAGGACACAGGCTTCACTACTCAGGCTGTGGTTGCTTTTTTTTTTCTTTTTTTTTTTTTAATGTAGACTTTGTACGCCTTTTGTTTTGATGCATCTAGAATGCATTTAGCCGATTTAATCTTGAGGGTTCAATTTGGCTTTAAAGCTCGTATGATATCTTAGTTATTGAGCTTAAATCTACTTTAAACCTGCTGTCCTAGACACTGGCTCACTAGTGCTATTATGGTAAATGTAGCCTTGTTTGTAGAAGCATCATGACAATCATAACCTAAAACTCTTTTTATCTGTTAGAATGGAACCTCTCTCTCCCAATCAACATTGATTATTTTTAATTCCTAATGCCGCCAGCAATAGTAAATACAGTATCTCATAAAAGTGAGTACACCCCTCACATTTTTGTAAATATTTTATTATATCTTTTCATGTGACAACACTGAAGAAATGACACTTTGCTACAATGTAAAGTAGTGAGTGTACAGCTTGTATAACAGTGTAAATTTACTGTCCCCTCAAAATAACTCAACACACAGCCATTTATATCTAAACCGCTGGCAACAAAAGTGAGTACACCCCTAAGTGAAAATGTCCAAATTGGGCCCAATTAGCCATTTTCCCTCCCCAGTGTCATGTAACTCGTTAGTGTTACTAGGTCTCAGGTGTGAATGGGGAGCAGGTGTGTTAAATTTGTTGTTATCGCTTTCACTCCTTCATACTGGTCACTGGAAGTTCAACATGGCACCTCATAGCAAAGAACTCTCTGAGGATCTGAAAAAAAGAATTGTTGCTCTACATAAAGATGACCTAGGCTATAAGAAGATTACCAAGACCCTGAAACTGAGCTGCAGCAGGGTGGCCAAGACCATACAGCGGTTTAACAGGACAGGTTCCACTCAGAACAGGCCTCGCCATGGTCAACCAAAGAATTGAGTGCACATGCTCAGCGTCATATCCAGAGGTTGTTTTTGGGAGACGAATGAGTGTTGCCAGCATTGCTGCAGAGGTTGAAGGGGTGTGGGGTCAGCCTGTCAGAGCTCAGACCATACGCTGCACACTGCATCAAATTGTTCTGCACGGCTATCGTCCCAGAAGGAAGCCTCTTCTAAAGATGATGCACAAGAAAGCCCACAAACAGTTTGCTGAAGACGAGCAGACTAAGGATATGGATTACTGGAACCATGTCCTGTGGTCTGATGAGACCAAGATAAACTTATTTAGTTCAAATGGTGTCAAGCGTGTGTGGCGGCAACCAGGTGAGATGTACAAAGACAAGTGTGTCTTGCCTACAGTCAAGCATGGTGGTGGAGCGTCATGGTCTGGGGCTGCATGAGTGCTGCCGACACTGGGGAGCTACAGTTCATTGAGGGAACCCTGAATGTCAACATGTACTGTGACATACTGAAGCAAAGCATGATCTCCTCCCTTCGGAGACTGGGCCGCAGGGTAGTATTCCAACATGATAATGACCCCAAACACACCTCCAAGACGACCACTGCTTTGCTAAAGAAGCTGAGGGTAAAAGTGATGGACTGGCCAGGCATGTCTCCAGACCTAAACCCTATTGAACATCTGTGGGGCATCCTCAAATGGAAGGTGAAGGAGCGCAAGGCCTCTAACATTCACCAGCTCATGATGTCGTCATGGAGGAGTGGAAGAGGACTCCAGTGGCAACCTGTGAAGCTCTGGTGAACTCCATGTCCAAGAGGGTTAAGGGAGTGCTGGAAAATAATGGTGGCCACAAAAAATATTGACACTTTGGGCCCAATTTGGACATTTTCAATTAGGAGTGTACTCACTTTTGTTGCCAGCGGTTTAGACATTAATGGCTGTGTTGAGTTATTTTGAGGGGACAGCAAATTTACACTGTTATACAAGCTGTACACTCACTACTTTACATTGTAGCAAAGCGTCATTTCTTCAGTGTTGTCACATGAAAAGATAGAATAAAATATTTACAAAAATGTGAGGGGTGTACTCACTTTTGTGAGATACTGTAGATAATAAAGTATATCATACTTACTTTTTTTAAATGTTTTTTTTTTTTTACATTTGTAGCACCCTCTAGCTAGGTTTAGTTGTTAGTGTAGGTAAATTGGCTTGGCTGAGAGCCAGGTCTGGGTTGTGAATCTGGGTAAGGTATCAGTGACTCAGGGGCTGGATGACTCATCCTGACAGCTCTTCTGCTGCCTCTCCCTGTTCTCTGGAACATTGGAGAATGTTCTAGACATAGTGGGTGGAAGCTAGGAGGGGCTGTTAGGAATATTTCTGAGGACCTCAGCCAATCCCTAGTAAAAGGGCTGGCAGGGGGCAAGCCTCCTTATAAATAAGCATGCCAGCAGGGGCACTTGGGTGGAAGATGGAAATGGAGTGCTGAGGAGGCTGTCGGTGGCCCTTGAGGGAGCCCCCTAGTCATGGAGGAAACCCTTCTTGGAGGCACGGGAACAGCGAGAGGACAGCAGGAGCGGGTCAGCAAGTCCGGGAGGTCTCCTGGGAGTCAGCCGGGTGGACTGGTGAGTGTCAGTCTGGAGGGCTGTGGGAGAGGTTAGCCTGGAGGCCTAGTGAAAGGGGCTCTTCAGCCAGGAGGGCTGGCAGGGTCTGAAGAGGTTGTGCTGGGAGCAGTGACCACAGAGAAGAAGTGCTGGGAAAGTGTGAGCTGTGTTACCCCATCTGTTCTTCAAGTATATGGGCTGCGAGTCTCTGCCTGTAATTTGCCTTTGATACAAAATTACAACAGGGTGACTTAGCTGGGTTCTGCAAGCAAGTGTGCGCTGGAGGAAGAAGAGGAGCTGTATATAGAAACTGTATATACTAGGCATTGTCCCTGAAGTTTGTTTGAAGTCAAGTGGGCATCCCATAACATCCCATCCCTATCCAAGTTATTACCCTCAATTAAAAAACAAAAAAAACAAAGTCACGGACTGTTCTCTCACTCTGGAGTGACTGTGGAAATTCGGTGTGCCTGGCTGTGCAGGGTGGGGGATCACGGTATACTTGCGGCTCCTTAGGGGGTGTGCTACACATTTCTTCAGTTATTTCCTGGTTTCTTGCCTAGCCACTTCAATGCCGGGCACTTTTACCCCCTTCCTGCCCAGGCCAATTTTTAGCTTTCAGCGCTGTTGTTGTCACACTTTGAATGAGAATTGTGCAGTCATGCAACACTGTACCCATATGAAATTCTTATCATTTTGTTCACACAAATAGAGGTTTCTTTTGGTGGTGTTTGATCACCACTGGTGATCATTTCTGTTATAAAATTTTGTAAATAAGTACATTTTCTCCTTTACTAATGGGTACTGATGAGGAGGCACTGATGAGTTGGCACTGATGAGGAGACACTAATATGCAGCACTGATAGGCGGCACTGATGGGTGGCACTGGTGGGCAATGATGGGCACTCATAGATGGCACTGATAGGCAGCACTGATGAGAAGGCACAGACAAGCATTACTGATGGGCACTGATTGGCATGCCTGATCGCCACTGTTAGGCATCTCTGATGGGCACTGTTTGGCATACCTGGTGGGCACAGGCGGGCACTGATTGTCATCACAGGCATGCACTGATTGTCATCACAGGCGGGCACTGCTGAGCATCACTGGTGGGGCACCGCTGGGCATCACTGGTGGGCATCCCTAAAGTGCCTGCACTGATAATCAATGCGCTGATTATCAGCGCAGACCCCCCTGTTAGGAGAGCCACTTATGGACTCTCCTCTACTCGCGCCCTGTCAAGCACTAATAGAGGAAAGCCGATAACTGGCACTTCTTGGTTACGATGTGATCAGCTGTGATTGGACAGAGCTGATCACATGGTAAAGAGGCTACGTCATAGGCTCTTTACCAAGATCGGAGATGCGGTGTGTCAGAGCGACACACCGCACCAACGATTGTTGCGCTCCCCCAGGGGGCGCATGAGTGGCTTTACTTTCTGGACTCCATATGACCCCCAGTCAGGATAATGGAATCCCCGCCCAGCCGTCATTCTGCTATAGGCTGGGTGGGAAGGAGCTTGGCATATGATATCATACATCCCATGAGTCTTCAGGAGAGGAGGAGAGGAGCAGGGGCTTTCTCAGCTAAGCACACTCTCCTTCATGCATGCTTGAGTTAAAGGTAGATGGATTCTAGGAAGTAAATGCTACATTAATCATTTGCCCGTACTCAAAATGGCCACGGCCAGAAATGCTAGGAGGGGTATTTTTCAAATAGATTTTTAAACAAAATAAAGCACAGAGACATGGTTGAATGGGTGAGTTTTCTTTGAATATTAAAAAAGAACTAAACAGTGTTTTTGGTTTGCGGTGCTCAGATGCAGTGAAGATCTGCTTTAATGTCTGAAATGACCTCTACTGTTTAGTTATCTCTAACTATCTGCCCATCTTCCCTCCCCTCTGTCCATCCATTCATCCATCTATCGATCCATCCATCTTTCTCTCTTTCTGCCTCTCTATCTGTCTAGCTAGATTCCACTAGCTACCTGTCTGCCCATCTAACGAATCTATTTTTACATGTGTTATCAAATCTTTGTCTTACTATTGTCACCTTTCTTTCTAGGTGTCTGTCTGTATTGCTTTCTGTCCTTCTCAATCTTTCCCGCTGTCACTCTGAGTCTGTCTCCATCTCTCTTCTTTGTCCTCTATCTATCACTCACCCCTCTCTATCAATACAAGGAGGGGGCTGGGAGGAGAAGGGCCTCTGTTCAACCATTCGGAAAATAGACTGTTAGCAGCGAGCTGGTACAAAATGAAGTGCTGGCGTTTTCCTGTGTTTAACATGAGCTGTCACTTATCTCTGCTCCCCACAGTGTCCCCTCCTGTCACACCTGTGGCCCGCACAGCTGGGCTCCTGGAACACGTCTCTCCCCAATGGTTAATAAGAGCAATATTTCTGGGTTAATGACCGCTATCATTTTTACGAGCTATATTTAAAATGGAGAAAATAGCTTTGCTTAAATGCCTCATTTTCCTGACTTTCTGAAATACTAACATCTGCCAGTTTACAATGCCATTCATCCGGCAGCTCCAGCTAAATGAGAAGTTCACATTTCCCCTTATTCCCTATAATTCCTATCCTCCAGTCTCTTAGATGACTTTAAAATGAACCCAACCTGGTCTATAACTTTTTTTCTATGGTGACAATAGTGATGAAGTGTGGGCTTCTTGTAGTGCCTGTAGGTCTCCAGGTTGATCCCTATGTCCCTTGTTGAGCCCCTTGGATCCTAGACCCAGGTTCTACATAAAGACCTCATTCACACAGGCGCTGAGGCCTATAGTCCGTAAATGGCATGTGGGTTTATGGGGCTTGAGCTGCTAGGTGCTGTGGTCAAGCAGCCATGACTGCTGAGGCGCAATGGGCCTAGGTACAAATTAATGTTACACAATGGGATCAAACCCCCCACCACCCTTGCCCTTTTACCCCATTAAATAAAACGCTTACAACCATTAGGTTGGAAAGGCCACAGCTTTATTAAATTCCAACATGTAACATGAGAACACATTTAACCAGTGCCAGTCACATTGGAATATGCATAAAAGGGGAAAGGCAATGGGAACAGGTGGGACTTTATATGAAGCATGCAGTCTCGGGGACAACCAACTATCAGTGGTATATTCCTTTTTAGATACATTAGGACCACAATCAGCATAATAAGGTCAATAAGTGATAGTGGCACTGTAACTCCTGGATAGGATCTTAGATACACCTAGGCATGTATAAAGTACACAGTCTAATGCCGCGTACACATGGTTGGACTTTTTTTGGCTACAAAAGTCCGACAGCCCGTCCGACAAACTTTCAACTGACTTTTGGCGGACTTGCGGCAGACTTTCTAACGAACGGACTTGCCTACATACGATCACACAAAAGTCTGATGGATTCGTACGTGATGACGTACACCGGACTAAAATAAGGAAGTTGATAGCCAGTAGCCAATAGCTGCCCTAGCGTGGGTTTTTGTCCGTCAGACTAGCATACAGACGAGCGGATTTCTGGGTCCGGCGGAGTTACGACGTAAAGATTTGAAGCATGTTCCAAATCTAAAGTCCGTCAGATTTGCGACTGGAAAAGTCAGCTGAAAGTCCGGGGAAGCCCACACATGATCGTATTGTCCGCCGGATTTGGTCCGTCGGACTTTTGTAGCCGAAAAGTTCGACCGTGTGTACGCCCCATAAGGGACAACCAACTATCAATGGTATAAGTATAAATCTATTTATTAAGATGCAATAGGACCATGATTAATAAGATAAGAACAAT
Organism: Aquarana catesbeiana; assembly: GCF_042186555.1. Classification (NCBI taxonomy): domain Eukaryota; kingdom Metazoa; phylum Chordata; class Amphibia; order Anura; family Ranidae; genus Aquarana; species Aquarana catesbeiana. Next base: position 201,597,365 of record NC_133335.1, on the reverse strand, counting down.
AATTAATATTGGTAGTATAAACCCATAATTCATCTATATACACATACATATAATTTGTTTACATATCAAAACAGTATTTACAATAATGGAAATGACCTCCGAACTTGCTAGTCCGCCAAGTGTATTAGGAAGGAGACCCTGAGTATGGTATCTCGATCCTATGCCACAAAATTGAGTAGCGGGTATAGACTGTGTACTTTATACATGCCTAGGTGTATCTAAGATCCTATCCAGGAGTTACAGTACCACTATCACTTATTGACCTTATTATGCTGATTGTGGTCCTAATGTATCTATATAAGCAATATACCATTGATGGTTGGTTGTCCCCGAGACTGCATGCTTCATATAAAGTCCCACCTGTTCCCATTGCCCTTCCCCTTTTATGTATATTCAAATAAGACAGGGATGGAAATATATGACCTTAATGGTCTCTACCTCATATAAATAAATATATAAATCCCAAACAATTGCTCTCTTTTCAAATCAGTGCTTCACAGTCAAACTGTGAGCACTCAATTCCAAAAGGGGGAAGTGGGGCCTGCCCTTACCATAAGTGCTGGACGGACAGCCTACTTCCAATTTTTTCATCAAGGACATAGCCCATTACAGCAACTTTAAATGCTAGCAAGGTTAAGAAACTGCAGCAAGCTGTGACATACCATAACTGAGGAATAAAGGGGGCGGGAGGGTGGGCAGCTCTTCCATCCACTTCTTCCGAAAGACCCAGAATTCCCTGGGGCACACGTTCCCTGAGTTCAGGCCCATCCCATCCCCATGTTTTCACCAATCGTCTTCTTTGTCTGGCACCTGGCCGTGACCCCATCAGTCAAGGCTCTCTTTCCCTGGGGGGGGAGGGGTGTCAAGAGGCCTTCATTTGGTCAAGAGGCCTCAATTTGACAGGCATGCAGGTGTAAGTGAGCGACTCTGAATGTACACTGTCTGCGTTCTAGGCTGCTCACCCACAGCTGCACGCCTGTCAAATTGGGATAAGCATGCCGCATGAATACATGGCCCATTCACGGGCTAAAGGCCTCAGAGTCTAAGTGAAGAAGCCAAATCCTTGACTTTCTCCAAGTCAGAGTCAGGTCCAGCCCCCTCTTGCTTAAAAAGGAAATAAAATTTCATCTCTTGCTTTTACCTATAGGTAAGCCTATAATAAGGCTTACCTATAGGTAGTGTAAATATCTCCTAAATGTGCACCGTTTAGGAGATATTTACTGCATATGCAGCCAGTGATATGTGTCGTGAACGCCGGCTACCGCACACATGCGTGGGAGTGACGTCATCGCTGCTCCGGCCAGTCACAGAGCCGGAGTCCGTGAACACGGAAGCAAGACGGGTGAAGATGGAAGCAGCCTCCAGCGCTGGACTGCTTTGTTTTCAGGTGAGTTCCACATAATATACTAGTATGCGGTGCAAACTAGCACATTGCAGGTAAGTAAAAAAAAAAAGGTCCAGTGGTTTACAACCACTTTAATTACTAATATAATAAACTAAACTAACTAACTAAAATTAATTGGGCATTAGAGCCTCTGGCATTAGGCCTCCATCTGTTTAGCCCCTATGAACGCCAGAGCTCCTGGCCGGAGAAAAGATGCGTTTAGGCGCATCAAGCATTTGAGCGTTCATGGATTCCATTAAATAATAACCACTTTATGCCCGCGCTATAGTTGAAAGATGGCTATAGTTGAAAGAGGGCGTTCTGAGAGGGTGTTCATGGACGTCGTCCCAGAACCACGCCACCCATGCGCCCCTGGGGCGCGCATCCAGCACGCCCGGTGATCGCGGTAAAGGGCCTACCACAGTGACCCTTTACCTTGTGATCAGCTGTGTCCAATCACATGTAAACAAACTTGTTGGTTATCACATGCACTGTCACAGCATGAGGAGAGGAGTGCCAGTAACCGGCAAGTGTGACAGGGGATCTTTACACAAATAATTAGGGCACTGATCATCAGTTCCCTCATTAACAGTGCAGCCCCATCAGAGCCAATTGTTGCCCATTAGTGCCGCCTATCAGTGCCCATCAGTGCTGCCTATCAGTGCCCATCAGTGCCACCCATCAGCGCCATCAGCGCCATTTATCAGTGCCCATCAGTGCCATCTCATCAAGTAGCCTTATCAGTTCCACCTGATTAATGCCCACCAGTGCAGCCTATCAGTGTCCATCAGTGCCGCCACATCAGTGAAGGTGAAAAATTACTTATTTGCTAAATTTTATAACAGAAATTAAGAAAATCCTTTTTTTTTTTAATTTTCTGTCTTTTTTAATTTGTTTAACAAAAAATTTAAAATCCAGCGGTGATTAAATACTGCCAAAAAGAAAGCTCTATCTGTCTAAAAAAAACTGATAAAAAATTCATATGGGTACAGTGTTGAATGACCACGCAATTGTGATTCAAAGTGCAACAGCACAGAAAGCTGAAAATTGGCCTGGGCAGAAAGAGGGTGAAAGTGACCGGTGTTGAATTCGTTAATTTATTCTGGCCATTGGAATGCATTGACGCTCAAATGCGCATCTAGCCTTTAAACACATTTAGGCGCATTCAGCTTTTTTTCTGTTCTTTAGCTCCTCTCCTGAACGCGCCTTTGGTGTTTTGTTTTTTTTCAGGCTGTAAAACATTCCTCCTCCTTTAATATACCTGTAAACACCTACGCTATATTGCCCAAAGTATTGGGACACCCCTTCAAATCATTGGATTCAGGTATTCCTAGAGCCTCAGGTCTAGGTTGCTTTGTACATACCTCCCAACTGTCCCTGATTTGGAGCAATGTCCCTCTGTCCCTCATTCCTCCTGATTTGTCCCTCATTTTGGTCTGATCTATATAGTTGTATATAAAATGCACTTTTTATCTATCAAAAAGTTTTTTATAGTGCTAAACCTTTCATCTGATTTCTAAATGGTTGCATTTTTAATTTCCAAAAGCCAATATAAAGGAATAGTAGTGGTAAAAAAGCACTTGTGGGTTTAACCAATCTTATTTTTTTGTACAATTCTCCTTTACAAGGAGTGGCAGGGGGTGTGTCCTATCCCTGCATGCTTTTGCTGATAGGTGTCCCTCATTCCCATCTCAAAAAGTTGGGAGGTATGCTTTGTAGATAATCTAGATCTTGCAATAACTCAACTTTAAGTCAACTCATACTTTAATGCAGCTTAGTGATGATCTTGCAGCTATCTGTAGAAATTAATAAGACACCTAAAGCTCCCATTCATTCAGGCTGTGTGCTGGTAAGTCACACAAGGACACACACAAGAGACCAAACTGGCAGGACACTACCTATTTATTAGAGCTGAAAGTGATGGTGATTGGCATCTCTCTCCCTTTTTCAGCCGCTAGTGCCACCTGTTAACTTCCTTGCTGAAGCTTAGGCATTGCCCACAGCCACCGGTGTCAAGTACACAATGCATTGCAGAGACACACACCAGTCCTCGATGCTTCATAGAAGAGCTCCTCCTCGTTCATTCGTGTTTAGGGATGCATAAATTAACCTTCTCTGAAGCCAGCAAAACATGTCTAATCAATAAGACTCAAACAATTACCTCACGTAAATTGGATATTAGCATACGAATGACATCTTTAGCATATGAAAGGATGTTCCGGGGATTAAAATGGGCAAACGGCTGCCTGGAATACATATGAGCAAAGGCAGGCCTTTGGAATCTGGCAAGAGACGATGGCATTGTAGAGTTCAGGAAGGAAGGAAGGGGTTATTTGCCCATTGCATTTGCACCTAGCTGATGTCTGAGGTGTGGAAGAGTAGAGCATGCCTTAGGGATGAGGAGTGGTGTACTGACACCATTGTATAGATAAATCACCAGTATCTTTAATTAAATCAATTTTTTTTTTTTAAGCCATCCAGGTTCGCTACTCCACTTATGGTGAACATGTCCTGGTATTACATCCTTTTGGTCAGCCATATTTGATATATACGATCACATATTAGATGCTCAGATAACTTGTTCTCCTCAAATTGCATTACTATCAATCCTTCCGGGTTCTATAAATAAGATGTGCAATTCTTGATAATAACTGCCACATCAATTTTACATAGACACTGGAATCTTCCTCTCCCCCATTTCTTGGTGAATGGGTAGATGAAATGCAACATCTACAAAGATTGGAAGAGTTAACCGTTACTTTATATGATAATTATTTTACATTTTTAGAAATCTGTTGCCCTTGGATTCATTTCTGTACAACTTCTAGAGTCAGAGATCTGATGGCAACAGGTGATTTTTTTTTCAAAATTTTTATTCTCTTTAGAGAGTACATAGAAAAAATAAAACAGAACACAACACAACACACTCCTTATGCTCTCATAGTCGATATCACGCTTACTATAGTAGTAGACAATTGATAGAAACCAGCATTTATATTCATGTTTCTCGATTGTTGTGATATTTTGATGCTGCCCTATTTACCCCAATGGGATCAAACTGTAAATAAGGCCTATAGAAGTAGAGAACATGTATTATCTCATTCCTACTTAGGAAGTGAATAACCTGTGTGTAGGGAGAATTTAGTTTATAGTAACTTTTTAAGAGTAGGGGAATGTGAGGATAATGCAACTAATGCCGTGTACACACGATCGGACTTCTCGCCGTAAAAAGACATGATGGCTTTTCCGACAGGATTCTGCTCAAATTTGCCTTGCATACACACGGTCACTCAAAAGTTTGCTGAAATTACGACCGTCAAGAACGTGGTGACGTACAACACTACGACGAGCCGAGAAAATTAAGTTCAGTGCTTCTGAGCATGCGTTGAATTGTTTCCGAGCATGCGTAGGAATTTTGCGCAGCGGAATTGCCACAGACGATCGCATTTTCGAATAGGAACTTTTTCCGACCGAAAAATTAAGAACATGCTCTCAATCTTTTGCTGGCTGGAATTCGGCCAGCAAAAGTCCAATGGAGCATACACACGGTCGCATTTTCCGACGAAAAACTCTCATCGGTCTTTTGTGGGCCTAAATTCCGATTGTGTGTACGCGGCATAAGAGTGTAGATACGATTCTTTCACAACAGGTGATTTTTGAAAATAAAAGCTAACAGACTAGTGAAATGGAGATATGTTTCCTTACCCCCCCTTTTTTTTTTTCTTTTTTATTTCTGTTTTTTTTTTTTTTTTGCATAGATTATTGTTATACAGGCAACAGATTAACAGATTAACAGATTAGTCTACATACAGTAGATAAAATAACATATTGATATACCCCGAGATGAAAGGATGTATATGCTTTTTTTCTTTCTTTCTTTTTCTGTATGTATATGAAATATATGTCTTGCGATTTGCTATGTAACACTTTTTTTTCTTACTGAGAATTGAATTCATGATGTCATTTGATATTGTATTGTATTTTGAAAAAGATCTCTTCTTCGATTTCAATAAAAATATAAATATTTAAAAAAATGTATTATTTGTATTCGTTGTATACTTCAAGACATTTCTATGTGCTTAGCAGAAAATGATCTGCTGACAACAGGTGATTTTTGAACATAAGACCAAAAAGACTATTCTATGGCATAGTGAGATGGGGATGTGTTTCCTTACCTCCCCCCCCCCTTTTTTTTCTTTTTCTTTCCAGTTTTTTTTTTTTTTTTTGCATAGATTATTGTTATACAGACAACGGTTAAGATCAAATAAAATATTGATATACCCTGAGATGACGGGATATATATGTTTTTTTTTCTTTCTTTCTTTTTCTGTATGTGTATGAAATAAATGTCTTGCGATTTTTTATGTAACACTTTTTTTTCTTACTGAGAATTGAATTCATGATGTCATTTGATATTGTATTGTATTTTGAAAAATTCTCTGTATTTTGAAAAATATAAATATTAAAAAAATGAATTATTTTTATTCGTTGTTTACTATCAAGACATTTCTATGTGCTTAACAGAAAATGATGAACTATTAATATTCATCCCTGTGAAAACTACACTCTTGTTCCCCTACCATAGTCCTAGAGACACACACATACTGTATGCCACTATGGATCCTTGCCAAGTAACTTACCAGTATCTTATTGGGTATTGGGGTGAAATTAGGGGATCAGAAGAACCCCTCACAAATCCAAAACCTAAACGTTTGGCTGTACTCCTTTGGATCACAGAAATGCAGTTTGTTCTGCACTCCTATGACTCCTTTTCAGCAGACAGCGGGCTGAAATCCACTGACATCAGCCTCTCAGTGGGCCACTAAGACCCTGAGTCGGCAGGCCGGTCCCGCCCACTCCACAGCCCAGCGCTCTAGTGAGCAAGGGGGGTGGGGGGGTGGACCTAGCAGAGCATAGTGACTGACAGTCCCCAGCTCTCTGCTCACAAAGCCCTGAGAACTAAGCAATTGGTGGTGTTAGATCGCTCGGTTCTCAGTGTTAAAACCAGCGGGGTACAGATGCCGAATCGGACTGATACTGCATCCACCTAGGTAAGTATGATTCTGAAAAAAAAAATCCCCATATATCTCTTTTAATTCCATATGGTACCCTTAATGGGAATTTAACCCGCAATCCCAAAACTGCCCGAACATGCCATTTACTGCTATTGTCCTAAAATAATGTCTATGATGATAAGATGAAAGACTTATAAGTCAACAGTAAACTACAGTATTTTTACACCATTTTTTACATTTTTTTGGACAATGAACTGTTGGTATCTGTAAAAATGTGACTGTAGCTGCTCTTGGGTTGGAGATCACACATAGGTAGAATGTGTATAAGATAATTTTTGTTTCTGGAATTTCTCTTTTTTGTCATCTATGGAGGAGTTGCTGGCATTGCAACATGACCATTCTGTAATCTGCACATATGACTCTCATAAAAGCACCTTTAAACTGAACTCAGTACTGTCTCAGTGCCTAATTAACAGGTTCATGTTATCTGATAAAGTTTAAATAGCCCCCAGAATACAGAATAAAAAAAAAAACAGCTCCACGATATTGAATTTCTCTTGGGCTACTTTGCCCTGCATTAATTCTAGATGTCCTCAAATTTCCAGATTGAATGATGTCCAGCATAATTCAACCAAGAAAGGTAAGGAAATCCAGTGAGTGAAGGGTTCTGTGGACATCATCATAGCACCCCGCGGTTACATATAATGACACAGAGAATAGCCCTGCTCTCTACATTGTAGTGAACCGCCCAGTGCTGGATAACGGTCAGAGAAGAGAGGAGCTTGCACATCATGAAGATATCTGAGAAGAGTAATTAAATGAAACAAGCAAAAAATTATCCCAGAATGGGGGGAAGAACTGGGGGTACAAAGGATAAGCCTAGGTTTGGGCTTCAAGTCAGTTTCTGTGTTTTTTATTTATGGGCTCTGTCCTATGTAGTTGAATGCCTAGCTAAATGTGGTGTGCGTTGAGGCAGGACTGTAACTAGCTAGCTCAGATATGAGCTGTTATTTACCTTTTCTGGGCTCTATAGGTTTTCCCTAAGCTGGGTTTTGCCTTTTGCTGAGAGTGGGTTCCAATACATAGTGCAGGAGGGTTAACTCCCTGGGTTAAACATATTTATCTGACCCAGCCAGTCTCTCGGGAGCTGTATATAGCGATATGGCTTTGAGAGATGATAAATGTTTGGAAGAACCTTTCTAGAACTTTTATTCCCTGGGGCCTCTTGCTTGGAGGATGACTGTGTAAAGAATTGCTACTTGGACCTTGCCTCTGCCAGGATCATGTGCTAGAGGTCCAGCAACTTGAGCTGATGTTGGAATGATTTCCTAAAGGAAGCTGAGCTCACAAAGAATCTTCTTGCTAAGGAGCGTCAAAGAGGAGATGGGTGGAACATTGTAAGAAGGATTCATTGCCACAGATCAAGGTATTTTTGACTGCTTCTAAAAGGGACAAAAAGCCTAACTTATTCACTGCAATTAGAAAAAATACTGTGGCTAATCTTATGCCGTGTACACACGGGCAGACTTTTCGACCCGACTGGTCCGTCGGGACGAATCCGTCGGACAATCCGACCGTGTGTGGGCTTCATCGGACCTGCAGCGGACTTTTTCTGTCGAAAATCAGACGGACTTGGAACATTTGGAACATGTTTCAAATCTTTCTGACGGACTCGAATCCGGTCGAAAAATCCACTCGTCTGTATGCTAGTCCGACAGAATGAAAACCGACTCTAGGGCAGCTATTGGCTACTGGCTATCAACTTCCTTATTTTAGTCTGGTCTTACGTCATCACGTACGAATCTGTCGAACTTTGGTGTGATCGTGTGTAGGCAAGTCCGCTCGTTCGAAAGTCCGTCGGAAGTCCGTCAAAAGTCCGTCGGACCTTTGATGCCGAAAAGTCCATCCGTGTGTACACGGCATTATACGTCATAGATCTGTTGGTTCCTGTACTTCCAGCATTTAGCAAGAGGCTGCTACCTGTGGGCAGGGTCAGGTAGTTTAGTTGGCACTTTGGTATGGCTTACATTAACAGAGCAGCATCTGCCTAGGGGGTGGCTGTTAGACAGGATGGCAGTGCAAGAGGCACTTAGAAGAGTGTTGCAAGTCCTATGTCACAGAACTGGAGACCATAGGATGACAGAGCAGACAGCTGTGTCCCTAATCCAGCCTTTCTCAAACTTTTCAACACAGAGGATCCCTTGAAATGACCGTCCAATCTCAGGGAACCCCTGCTAAAAATTACTATATCTACAACTCATGATACATTAGTGTGATGGTCACTGGGAAGACTCCATACACTTGTGATTGGGATGAATTCCCACTTACAGATAACTAAAAGGATCAATGATATCAGTGGGAACTTATCTGAGAGGCAGAAATTTCTCATTGCGCAAAGAACCCCTAGCACCCTATGGGGAAACCTTAGTTGAGGAACGCTTCTCTAATCTGTCCCTCCTCCAACAGGAAACTTTCCCTGATATAATTCACTTTCCTTAGTAAGCAGGGTTTCTTTCTCTAACCTAGCCACTTTGCTACTCTAGAAAATTCAGCAGGACACTGGTATATAATACCACTGCCCATACTAAAGATGGCCACCAAATGTCACCCAGTGTTGCAGTGTTGAACCACTGCTTCCCTGTTAAACTGTACAGAGTTTGCAGAGGAACAACGTTCTTCCCAGCCTCTGCTCCATCTGCAAAGTGGCACATTAACACAGCGCCACCTGCAGGATGAAGGACAAACTGCACCTACATACTACTACTTCTGAATACCTGTCCTCCACATTTGTGCTATTTGTGCTGGTATTCTGCAACCCTAAACCATCTCCCCTATTGTGGAAATGGGTAATAAAAGGTAAAAAGCTAGAGTGACTGGTGCCCAACTTATCTTTTGCCCCACCAAACACCAAGGACCAGATTCCGAAAACCGTGCCCTCTAAGCCACCTGCTCAGGGGTAAAGGGGTGTTACACTTGGAATAGACGCCTTTCTAGGTCTTTGGGAACTGAAGTCTGTATATGAATAATAGGATGTTATTATTAAACATTATTCATGCTTAGAAGGTTTAGTACCTACAAGGTTTAGAATATCAACAGGTTATGTTCCTTTTTTTTATTGAGCACTTGAAGCAAAATGATTCTTCATGGTACGGGTACCATACCAAGGTTTGGAATATTAACAGGCTACGTTCCTTTATTTTATTGTCTATTGGAAGTCAAGATTCTCCATAGTACCATACTGATGCTCATAACAGGCTAATTTACTAAGGCCGCTTAAACTCTGATAATATGCATAGTGTAGAAACCCTTAGCACCACTTGACCTGGCTACAATATCATAAAGTTAGGGACCAGTTAACACCAATGTAGTCCCAATGGATAGATGAGTCAATATTCCTTGGGTCCTATCACTACTTTTTTTTCAGTGCCGTGTATTATGACGCAGGACAATGCATCTTGGCCCACTGGTTTGTGATATTTCAATAAAGTTGAAAAAAAAAGAAAAAATTGTGATGCATCATTTATAATGCATCTGCTCTTCTCCCTTTGCATTGGACATGGTATAATGTGGCTATCTTGCTATGGGTTACTACACTTCATGACTTCACACTATTTACCTGAATAAGCACACATAAATGCTTACTAGTTGAGTTGACTGAGCTTAAGCATTTTCCTCTTGGCACTTGTTTGGGCAACTTGGCATCCTACCAACAGGGATACATTATGAATTCTGCGGAGGTTAGTCACACCTTGTAAGCCTTGTGATTCTGCAGTGAAGTGAAGAAAATGTACAAACACTAACATACCGAAAAGAAGTGCAGGGGAGGTAAGGTACCTTAGCATCATTGTCAAAAATAAAAGATGACAACCTAATTTTCCTATATTTAAGACGTATTGCCCTTAAATCACCCTGGCCAAAGAGACCTGTAAGCATTTTTTTCAGTGGTTTAATTGAATGTTTCTGTGTTAATTCCCCCGGGTTATAAGCACAGGTCAGCTGTAAAGAGTCAACCCTTGTATATTGAACGTCCTTATTAAATTCCTATAGTGTGCTGTATGATGCGTGAAATAAGGTTTCGACCTCCCGTCTAGGAATCAATATTTCTATGAAGTTACATTTCAAAGCAATCCTTACTGGACCCTCAACATTACTCCATCTTTTACCAAGACTTGACTGTCAGTTCTGTTACATGTTGTGATCAAGTGTTACTATATATCGATTGAATATGATATCATGGATGGAGAGTCAAGATACTACCCTTTGTAAGACTGAGGTTGCCTTCTGTTCCATGGATTAACATTTCCATACTACTGAAACAATCTTATGGACAAGAAAAGAAAACAGTATTTTACAGGAGATTACATAGTTACAGGATACCCTATGTAAAAATTAGGGCTGTTACTGATTAAAATTTTCGTGTTCGATTAATCGATTTTCTTTTAAATCGATTAATGGACTAATTTTGATTAATTATAACGCACATACAGATCCAACTACTTTTAGCTGATCTCCTTGCATTGTAACTCTGCATTAGTCAGCGGTAAATGTGGTATACACTATATACAATCATGAATGATCCCAGTTAACCACATCCATATTTACCATCACTTACCAGGCTGTCCGGTGACGTCACGGACATCGACGTCACCGGACTCCTCCCCCCTACCCTTCGTTAGCAGACGGTGGCACTTGGGGAAGGGGAAGGAGTCTGGTGACGTCACGGACATAGACGTCACCGGACTCCTCCCCCCTTCCCTTCGTTAGCAGAGGGTGGCACTTGGGGAAGGGGGAGGAGTCCGGCCCCTTTCCGGTGACCTCACGGACATCGACGTCACCGGACTCCTCCTCCCTACCCTTCGTTAGCAGATGGAGGCACTTGGGGAAGGGGGGAGGAGTCCGGTGACGTCGATGTCCGTGACGTCACCGGACAGCCTGGACAGTGAACAGTCTCTGATGGAACTCCCCGAAGACCTGGAAGCCGGCGGAGAGGTGAGTACCGATCAAAAGAATTTTGATCGATCAAAAAAATTAACGATTAATCGAGGAATTAATGGTTAATTTCTGCAGCCCTAGTAAAAATGATTTAACTTTAAAGGGGTTGTGAACCCTCATGGTTTTTCACCTTAATGCATTCTATGCATTCTACTTTCCTAATGAAAGTGGCCGCTGAGTATATACTGTGCGTTACTAAATATGCTATAGTACACTAAACCTTTAATCCAACCTTTAAATTATTACATGCGTTTTTTTGAAAAGACAGTGAAAATTATGGAATTTTTCAAAAAGGCAAGTGTGTCATATGCCTAATACTTCATTGTATAATAATGTCCTTTCCAGCGGTCGCCCGCCCCCAAAATATAGAGCACCAGCCGCCACTGGTCCTTTCCCTACATACTTTGTGCTAAAAGGTGTCACATTTTGTCATCTTTGAAAGTCAGGAGGGATAAGATCAATGCATGCCTTCAAGATGTGACTCATATTGAGGCTCTTTTCATTTATGAGCTTACATTATAACAACAAAGGGAGCAGTGAAGCGCAGCACCCCACGGCAACCAATCAGAAATCATTTCCTATGAGTCTGCCCATTCTTATCTACAGAAAGCAGATTGGTTGTCATGGGTTACTACAACTCATTGCTTCTTCCGCTCTGTTATTAAAAAGTCCAAAAGAGCCAGCGTGGTGCTTGCTTTTTCATCAAAAAACCTTGGGCAGAAATATTGCCTGGTCCATGGAGGGTGAAGAGATATTTCTCAGGCATTTTATTACTATTTCTGTGACAAATGAAAAAAAAACAAAAAAACAGAAGTTTGCTCCGCTTGGCTTCACCCTGTATTAATACCGCGATGGGGAATCATTTTTATTGCAGTCTCCACTTTTATCAATACAGTGATGAGAACTGGGAAAGAGGATGTTTTCTTTACCGTCTATTTGACCGCTTGACCTCCGGTAGATTTACCCCCCTTTATGACCAAGCCATTTTTTGCGATACGGCACTGCGTTACATTAACTGACAATTGCGCGGTCGTGCAATGCCGTACTCATAATAAAATGTATGCCCTTTTATTTAACACAAATAGAGCTTTTTTTTGGTGGTATTTTATTACTTTATCCTTTGTAAAAAGGATAAAAGAAACTGCGCTAAGAAAAACGAAATAATGGCTAAAAAAACGAAATTCCCACCATTCAATCGGGAGCTGAAATTCTCACGTATAGCATTAATACAAAAACAGAAACTGGGAAAAAATTTGAATCGTGCTACCCATATAATTCTGAATATATAGAATCAAGGACAACATATATGAACCACCTATTACTCAAATAATGTGAGAAAATCCTGTGTATATTATCCCAATGAGTGAAAAATTGTAATGACAAAACTAATGCCCCGTACACACGGTCGGATTTTCCGATGGACATTGTCCGATCGGAGCGTGTTGTCGGAAATTAAGACCGTGTGTGGGCGCCATCGGACATTTTCCATCGGATTTTCCGACACACAAAGTTGGACAGCAGGAGATAAAATTTTCCGACAACAAAATCCGATCGCGTCAATTCCGACCGTGTGTGGCCTGTTCCGATGCACAAAGTGCCACGCATGCTCAGAAGAAATTCCGACACGGGACAGCTCGTTCTGGTAAACTTAGCGTTCACAATGGATACAGCACTTTCGTCACGCTGCAATGTAAAAAATGGTTTAATACAGCGCACTCTCTTCTTCTTTATAATGTGACAAGAATTAAGTAGTTTTGCTGCTCATATTCACACACACTTATCACAAAGTTTGATTTGTGTTTTTTTAGTGGGATTCCCTCAATATATTGTTATTAGATGTCACATCTGACAGTTTTATATTTTTTATGTTTTTTTTTTTGTTTTTAAGCCTTTTTTTTTCTTTAATGTTTGGATTTTTTCCAAGGCTGATCTTTGTTCAATGTTATTTTTATTTTTACTCCAGAATATTTTTGTGTGTGTTTTGTGTGTCAAGTTACCCCAACACCATTGATATCTTTTATTATTTAATCTCCAGGAGATTTTTTGTTGTTGGTGTCCCTTGTTCATTTCACATTGTATATTAGAAATGTACCTGAATCCTCACAAACCAACTGTCATTTTTGAAGTAAAACACATAGGAGAGTATAATTCAAAACAAAAATCCTTTATTAAGGGATCAGAACCAAACAAAGAGGAAGGCAACACTGGATCAACAGCAGAAGTTAGTGAAGCCTGGGACCCCCACGGCAGACATCAATTCTTAAACATCAAAATTGGTGGCCTGAGGAGTCCATATGTAAGGGAGGGCAGTCTGGTCCAGAAGTCCCAGAGATCCGGATAGCAGCAGATGACATCTGTGTCCCCAGGCTGTGGTACCACAAGAGGCTGCATCTTATGGCCGACCAGACTGGATCCAGGGCAATCACTCTCTGGTCTTCCTTTCACACTTCCTTCCGGGCTGTGGCTGTGCAGTTGGAGATGTGGCAGGAGGAGGAGTAGGACTGGGAGGACCTGGAGGAGGACTGGGAGGACCTGGAGGAGAGGGAGGAGGAGGAGGAGGACCTGCAGGAGGAGGAGGAGGACCATCCCAAAGCTGTGTGTGAGGTGTGATTTGGCCCCTCACACCTTTCTCCAGAGCCTCTGATATGACGGCCTCACACATGGCTTTTTGGCCCTCCTCCATCCTCTGCATTTTATATGCTATGAATGCAGCAATGTTCTCCTGCCTGGTGTGTGGTGCTCCCAGGACCTCTGTAGCCCTCCAAAAGAATCTGATAGCCGCCTCCTCTAGGGCACTCGTCCTACTGCCACTTTCTGTTTTCAGGGGGGGTGGAGGGACCTTGATATCAGCCAGCCGGCTCGGCCCGGCCACCTCCTGGCTGAGACTTCCCTGTGTATGAAAAAAGGACATAGTTGTAATGTTTTGCATCATCAATCACAGTCCTAAATTAGTACTCCCAACTAACATCTAGTTAACATCATTGATTGGACAAGCAGAAATATTTAGAGGAATGCTATACCTGGCTCAATCTGGGCTCCTCCACATATGGCCTGGAAGGCCCAGGTTGGGCGTCAGAAGCCTCAGCCGGGGGGGAAGGAAGCGTGGAAGGAAGACTGGAGAGGGATGGCCTGGGTTCAGTCTGGCCTGCCAGAAAATGCAGCCTGTCGTAGTACAACATCCTGGGGACATAGATGACATCTGCTGCTCCGGATCTCTGTGAATCCAGGACTTTCTTGCGCTCCCTCAGATATGTGCTCCTCAGGCAACCAATTAATATCTTTAAATAGGTGATGTCTGCCGTGGGGATCACCTGCTTCACAATTTCACACAATTGCTCCAGTGCTGCCTTCCTCTTTGCTTGGTTCTTGAAATGGGGGTGGGTAATCTCCCACAGACAGGGCAGCTCACTTAGCATATCAATGAATAGTGACATGAAGTCAGTATCTCTCATTAAGATATCCATGTTCACTGCAAGACACAACACAAGACAAAGCCTAATGTCAGACCAAACTCTCCTAATCTTGTTACAATATAGGCCTCAATCTAGAAGCAGTATAGGCCCAAGTTTGTCTCTTACCTTCGTTCTTACGATCGGCGCGTCCAATGCTCCTTCCTCCGCTCACAGATCGTACGTAATACGCACGCGTGTTACGCTTTATACACACTGCGCATGCGTGTAACTCCGCCCGCCCCTGACGTTCTTTCTAGTCTATTCCCCGCCCCTTTTCGTTCGGCGCAGTGGGGGAAGAGCATGATGGCGGAGTTACAACAGGTGCGTGATAATTCTAACAACGAGGAGGAGGAGGAGGAAAGCCCGGATCCAGGCACGTCCCGATCCAGAAGGAGACGTTTTAAGGCCACAAATATGTCGTTTGGGGAGATGTTGGAGATGGTAGGCATCATGAAGAAGTCCGACTATGACGGAAAATATGGGCCTTACCCCCACCCCAACATCAGAAAGGCCAAAATCATTGGTAAAGTGGTCAGGAGTCTTGAGCGGAATTTCGGGGTACGAAGGTCTAAAGATCAGCTCAGGAAGCGGTGGTCGGACCTGAAGTTGAGAGAGCCAGAGCAGTACCGAAAGATCCGGAGAGTGCTGCAAAAAAGTAAGTAGTTGTGCTGTGTTCATATTCTTTCTGTCTTTATTCCGTTCGTTCTGCTCCATATGCTTTTAGTAATTGTAACGTTTAAAAAGGTCAACTTTAATGTTCATGGGCCCATTATTCGTTCGTATCAAACATTTTTCTTTCGGCCTCTAGAACACCATTGTTTAGGCCATATGCATTTTCCCACATTTTTTTTGGGCCTACTTGGATGCCAAATATTTGTTTGTGTAGATGGGTTTGTTACTAGAATGAAATGCCAACTAGATTCTGTGTAAGGAGAGGACACTGAGCAGCTGTTTTCTCATCTGGACACTGGAGCACTAGTGTGGGACACAAGAACACCATTTTTATTAGGGCGGCCACACAGGTGCTCCAGTGTATACTATAGGGGGTGCTACATCTGTGAAGCCTGTACTAAACAGGTAAAGTATTGCAGCTTGACAAAGGACAATAAAAAAAAGACATCTTTGAACTCGGCTAAAATAGAAAATTGTACCCCACTTCCAAGCAATGTTTCCTATTTCTAGTTCTGCCATCAAATATCTGTGTGCTAAGTATACCATTTTTGTTTTACATAGGGGAGAAAAGACTCGGAGGACACTCCTCATCCCAGGAGACCAGAGCCCCCCCCCCTCTGGAAGAAGGGGAAATACCAACCCAAGAAGAAGAGCAGGAGGAAGAAGAAGACGTGGTGGAGATTGGCACCACAACAGGTGAGTGTCTGCGACCACAGGCTCAGGTAAAAGAGATGGATGTTGGCAGATTTTTGAGACCTGTTTTTTTTGTTCTTTATCTCTTTTTAGGTGATCGTGATCCAGAACGCTTTACATCTGAAAGTGCCCAGATACTGATCGGGGAGATCATGGGGTGTAATCTCCAATTGCAAAACATCCAGCAACAAATCAGTGATGTTATTAAAAAAAAATAATAACATCATTGATGTTTTGGGGCGAATTTAAACCCCACAAAATCACCTGTTTTATCTTACAAAAATTTTGACAATGTTTAGAAAAGCCAAATTTGGAGGATGCACACAGTGTGCCAACATGTGCTATCTGCCATCACGGGAGATCAATGGACGCGTTTTGGGGGTGCAACCCCTTCCTCAATTATAAAGTAGCGTTGAGGAAGGGCTTGCTCCCCCAAAACACGTCCCTTGATCCCCCCTGATGGCAGATAGCACATGTTGACATTGGGAAATTTGTGTGCATCTTCCAAATTTGGCTTTTCCAGGGGTGATTTCCCCCCATCTGAACGCTATATCAAACCCAGTTCCTAAATACTGATGTCTGATATAGCCTTCAGGTTTTACCTAATGTGAACTTTGTAAGTTCAAGTTTTTTGGCTTTCTTGTTGGTTTTACACAGGCCTGTTTTATCTGAAATGGATATTTCGATTTTTGATAATGCCCCCCCAAAAATTGTTATACAACAAACATGTTGTTTTGTTTTAAAAACCTTTGGTAAATGCACATGTGATTGTGCAGGTATAAAAAAGTGCCTTACTCAAGAATGTGTGGATTATTGTCTCAACACTACAACACTTTTGGGGTGATGTAATTGCTGTTTTATGCAAAAATGGGGGTTATTACCATCCATGGTAAGGTGGCAAGTCCAAGCTGCCATTCTGGAGACGCCTGTAGAACTCCGTCTGGGCGATCACTCCACCATCGGACATCCGGCCATTCTTCCCCACGTCCACATACAAGAAGTCGTAATTAGCCGACACCACCGCCAACATCACTATACTATTAAACCCCTTGTAATTATAATAGTACGACCCCGAGTTGGGTGGTGGGACGATGTGGACGTGTTTCCCATCAATTGCCCCTCCGCAGTTAGGAAAGTCCCACCGCTGGGCAAAGTGGGAGGCCACAGTCTGCCATTCCTGTGGCGTGGAAGGAAACTGTTGAGGAAAAAACAATAAACATTACTATTTTTTCACAGAAACATGGCAAGCAGATTAGACACAAACATTATGGGTCAACCTCCAGATAGCATTTATTAAGGGGAATTTTACAACAACAAAGTATAAGGTACACCTATCATATTCCCCCTCCCCCCCTCTCATGGGCCATTTCTAACATTATAGGGGGGGGAACTCTTGGACAGGTAACCCTCTTCACTTCATTGAGAGATGAATGCCTAAATACAGGGTATTACTTGGAACAGCCCCTCCTTAGTTACACTATTGGCAGACCACTGGACAGGTAAGAAGTGTCATAATACAAAGATATAAATACACACTGTACACATTTGAGGACATTTGAACATTCTGCTATTACCTATCAAGATAATAATAGGATACAAGAACTTTAAACAGTACCATTGGAAAGTATACAGGCAGGCCCTTGCACTACATGCTTTGGGGAATTCATCCATAAATCTGACCAGTAAAGAGGTGGGTATAGTGTGTATGGGTTTGGCAAAGTCAGCAGATAGATGATTGAGGATAATGAATTGGGATCAGCTGACTTAGCAGTTGGGGGGGGGGAGGGTTACAAAAAATTTGGGGACACCACAAAAAAAAGCCTCTGGCCCTCTGCCTGAATTTAAATCAAAAATAACATTTCCAAACATTTTAGGGGGTGTTTGGGGTAAAGCACTACTATGGAGCTGATAAAATACATTGTTAAGTGACTACATGAGGTGAATATAGGGCAGGAGACACCATGCTGGGGAGGTTATTGAAGGGCAAATATGTATGAAGGACCTAAAATAATAATTACATAAAAATCCAGCATGCATGAGAACAAAGGGGACATTCACAGCATATTACAATCATGGTAATTAGGGAATGAGGAGAGAAATACAATATATTAGCAAACATTCAATACAATAAAATGTGATATAAAAGGATAAAAATCTTACCTTCATATACTCCTTCTGCAGGACCTGGATGATGGCAGAACAGGTCTCTGGGATAATGATCCCCAGAGCCTGGGGGGAGATGCCTGTTGAGAACTTGAGGTCCTGCAGGCTTCTCCCTGTGGCCAAATACCGCAAGGTAGCGACCAACCTCTGCTCCGGAGTGATGGCTTGCCTCATGCAGGTATCCTGCCTGCTAATATAAGGGGTCAGCGAAGCCAACAAATGGTGAAACACGGGGTCCGTCATCCTGAGAAAGTTCCTGAAATCATCAGGATTATTCTCACGGATCTCACGGAGCAAAGGCATATGACAGAACTGGTCACGCTGAAGCAACCAATTCTTGGTCCATGAACTCCTCCCCACCCTGTTCATGGACTGGACTTGTGTCAAGGTCAGGACCCCAACACCAAGCCCCCGCACAGCACGAACTCTACGAGGAGTACGCATACGAAACATGGCTAGAAAACGGCCTGAAAAACAGCAACGAGCAGGCAAGATCACACAGAAAACTCCGATACGAACTGACTGCATGCACTGAAGAGCAGATACAAACCCACAAGCACAAACTGAACGTCAGAAAACGATCTGAAAGCCACGAGTCTGAAAAAGCGCGAATCGTCTCTCACCAAACTTTTACTAACACGAGATTAGCAAAAGGAGCCCAAAGGGTGCCGCGCTTGGTTCTGAACCGGCCTTTTCTAGTCTCGTCGTACGTGGTGTACGTCACCGCGTTGTTGGCGATCGGAAATTCCGACAACTTTGTGCGACCGGGTGTAGGCAAAACAAGTTTGAGCCAACATCCATCGGAAAAAATCCTAGGATTTTGTTGTCGGAATGTCCGAACAAAGTCCGACCGTGTGTACGGGGCATAATTGTTGTGATCCAAAAAATTGTGTCCACAAATTATGAATCAAATAAAAAATACACATAAATGTTTGTGAATATGGGAAAAAAAACACATATAATCTATAAAGTATACAAAAGAAAAATAATTCCAAATAAAAAAAAATTAAAATTTTAGAACAATGTGAATAAACCCCAGTGCACTGAGAAATAAACGTCCATATATTGGTGAAAAAGACGTCTTCAAAACTCTATAAACAGGAAACTTTGTTGAATCCACCACCAAACCAGCGTGAATAAACTCTTACCGAATCACTGTGATCCCCCATGACAGAGGATCAAGGAATGCAAAAAGTGAATCACAGCTTGGCTCCAAAAGACAGCAGGCACAGTCACGGGTTCTTGGCAACCACCTAACAACCAATCAGACCATCATATGGATATACATGTTACATAAAATATAGGAGCCCTCCATATGGTGTAAAACCTTACAAATATTTATTGATTAAAAGAAAGTATCACACTTACATGTTGCAGTTAAAACAGAGCCTAAAGTCTGATGTGCCGGCCGGCACACAGACAGACAACCTGTCCTTCTGGGTAAGCGAATGGAGCACAAGGTGACGTCAGCGCGTCGCTCCGCCCCACACGTTTTGTAATAACTTACGTCGTCCAGGGGCACGATTTTTTAATTCATTTTCGATTGTCATTACAATTTTTCACTCATTGGGATACTATACACAGGATTTTCTCACATTATTTGAGTAATAGGTGGTTCATATATGTTATGAATTATATGGGTAGCGCGATTCTAATTTTTTCCCACTTTATTGTTTGTGCTATAAACAAAAAAAGACTGATAATTTTGAAAAAAAAACCTATATTTTTTATTTTCTGCTATAAAACATATCCAATAAAAAAAAAATGTAAAAAATCTAATTTCTTAATTTGTGCCAATATGTATTCTGCTATAAATTTTTGGTAAAAAATCCCAATAAGCGTATATTGATTGGTTTGCGCAAAAGTTATAGCGTCTACAAACTATGGAATAGTTTAATTAATTAATTAATGTATTTATTTTACTATTAATGGTGGCAATCAGCGACTTATAGCAGGACTGCAATATTGCGGTGGACAGTTGAACACTAACTGACACTTTTGACACTTTTTGGGGACCAGTGACACTAATATAGTGATCAGTGCTAAAAACGTGCTCTTTCACTGTACTAATGACACTGGCTGGGAAGGGGTTAAACATCAGGGGCGATCAAAGGGTAAACTGTGTGCCTAGCTAGTGTGTTTGTGCACTGTGTGGAAGATGCTTTTACTAGGGGAAGGCATGGATCCATATCTCTGCTTTGTAGGAACACAGGATCCATGTCTTTCCTACAGAACGGCGATCTGCCTCTGTGCTGAAGGATCGGTGGGTGCCGGGGGACATCGATACCCGCAGATCAGCTCCCACTGTGTATAATCATAGCGGAAGTGGATCGCCGGCGGCGCGCATGCACACCCCAGACCCGGAAGTGTCGGATCACGTACTAGGTACATGATCCAGCGCAGCAGTGCCACCTTGCTGCTATATAGGTAAGTAATATGGACGGCAAGTGGTTAAAGGAAACCTTTACTGTAATAATATGAAGGCTGCCACTGCTGACCTCTTTTTTCTGAAAATGCTTGTTATCTGGCTTTCTGTGGTGTCAGCACTTTCCGGGTCATTGATCTAGATAAGTACTGTATTTTGTAAATGAAATCAGAGCTCCTGATCTACATACTTGCGCAGAGTCACTTACTCAGAAACTGATGAAGCATAACAGCTAGGAAACAATGATCGACAGGCCCAAATCCCGCATATCGCCCACAACTGCACTAGTTGAGTGCTCTGTTGCGTAAATGTTCTTGTATCAATAAATCTAATTTTAATTCTTAATTGCTTCATTACCCCTGACAATGGAAGGAATAAGTGTATGGTCAGCTTCAGCAACTGCCCCACTTCCCCACCCTCATCTTTTTTTTCATAATGATAGACAGGAAACTTCAAGAGGCCATCAATTGCAGCCTACATATTCCTCTAAGGCAGTGCTTCCCAACAAGGTGTACGTGGCAGTACTTTTGGTGGTACGTGAAAAAATTTTGCTAACAGTGGAAAAAAAGCCGCGGGGCAGTGTGGAGTAAGGGACATTATCATGTTTGGTATTTTTTTTTTTTTTGTGGCAGAAAAAGAGGTACAAACACTACGGAGACAGGAACTTATTTGCGGGAGTTTATAAGGCAAAGCGAGCAGACACAGATGAGGCAGTCACGCCCTCGGTCAGTTATCTTCACTGGCAGGTTGGCTGGCTGACCTGACTGGTCTTGTAGGTTGCATGCAGTGTCCAGAGTCTTTAGACCAGCGTTCTATGGGGTTGAGGTCAGGACTCTGTGTAGGCCAGTCAAGTTCCTCCACCCCAAACTTGCTCATCCATGTCTTTATGGACCTTGCTTTGTGCACTGGTACACAGTCATGTTGGAAGAGGAAGGGGCCATCCCCAAACTGTTCCCACAAAGTTGGGAGCATGAAATTGTCCAAAATGTCTTGGTATGCTGACGCCTTAATAGTTCCCTTTAATGGAACTAAGGGGCCAAGACCAACCCCTGAAAAACAACCCCACACCATAATCCCCCCAGTGCACAAAGCAAGGTCTATAAAGACATGGATGAGCGAGTTTGGGGTGGAGGAACTTGACTGGTCTGCACAAAGTCCTGACCTCAACCCGATAGAACACCTTTGGAATGAATTAGTGGAGACTGCAAGCCAGGCCTTCTCCTCCAACATCAGTGCCTGACCTCACGAATGCGCTTCTGGAAAAATGGTCAAACATTCCCATAGACACACTCCTAAACCTTGTGGACAACCTTCCCAGAAGAGTTGAAGCTGTTATAACTGCAAAGGGTGGGCCAACTCAATATTGAACCCTACGGACTAAGACTGGGATGCCATTAAAGTTCACGTGCATGTAAAGGCAGGTGTCCCAATACTTTATATCGAGTATGTTGGTGATGTTACTTCCAAAGGATTTGTAGCCTTCATAGATTTTTTTTTGTTCAAGTTTAGATTTAGCTATTTACCTGGAATTTTGCTCCAACTGTGCCTCTGTGACAAACGTGTTATTGTTTTGACATGTGTTTAGAATGCATACAGCTTCAGTAATCTATGCTTGTCAGTCCCTCTTATGGACAGGACGTGTGATGACAAAAAAAGCTGTTTTCCATCAGAGCTTGTAGTGCTTCTAATAAACACAGAACCCACTCTGAATTCCTATATGCTTGGAAATCGAGTGTTTAAGGCAAATATATACAGAAATAAGAGAATAGAAGCGGGACTTTGCATGAGGCATGTTGGTGAGTGTGTTGTACTGAATGGTATATGTTACGGTGTAAATAATGGAAATGAATGCTATATAATGTACTATCCACAGAAAATAGTGTAGGATAATCATGATATAAAAGTTTTAATAGCATAGGTACTTGGGCCAAATACAATCATAAAAGTACACATCTTGGACCATGGTAAAACATGTTAACAACAGTATATTAACAGACAAAATTCCAATATGAGTTGTACAGTTGCAAGAGGAATTACATTGTACAGTAAATAGGTGCATCAATAGTTCTAAACTCAACGCGTTTCTTGGCTTGAAACCAGTCATCAGGAGTCCGATGCAATTGACTGTATTAAAACAATGAGGTATCTATTAATGTATGAACAGATGTTTGTAGGAGAAATACACTGAAAATGTAAATTTCTAGCTACTCACAGGTAATGCATGAATTAATGATCATCTATGTGTTGTGATACAGTATTGGTCTGGGTCCATAGAGTCTCCCCCGGGGTTGAGGCAGAAAGCACACCCCAACGAACCGCAAGCAATGGCGGCCCAAGTGACACAAGCACCCACGAAGACCGGCAGGCAGGGACATTTGGCGAGGCTGGAGAGTGTGGATAAACTGGGGAAAAATGAAGAAATGTGTGAGCTAAAAACTGAATGGTGGTATGGATGGGATAAGTGAAAACAGTATAGCATAGCTATGAGTGTATGGAGAGGAGCTGAGAAATAAAGAGTGTGAGAGTTGTAGGTGAGATGGGGTGTGTATACAACTGTGAAGCCATTACTGTTATGGATGAGCCGGAGTGACAGTGTGAAGGAATTACCTGTGTGGTGAGTGCCAAGCCGAACCAAATGTCACAAGTGCGTGACGGGATCGCAGGGTGCCCGGCCATAGACCGCCTTTTGTTGCTGCGGGTCAGGGGCGCGCTCCCGCCAACGTCATGCGCGGGCGTGATGACGCGGTGAGGGAAGGGACAGCCAATCAGTGCGGCCGCCCGCCATCCCATACACCGCCTAAGCCCGGAGATGGAGAACCACCAAACGTCCCGTGTGCGGCGGCATAGACGCCGCAGACGGGATGTGGGGAGCATGACGCCGATGCGCCAAGGCCAGGGCCCGCCCACGTCATGGACAAGAGGGTGATGGGTTCTGGGCTGGGCGCATCGCAACCCCGGGGAGTAGACAGGACGGATCCCAGCACCAAATGTGTGTAAAAAATAGATGGATGACAGATATATGAGCTGGGAAAAGGAGAAAGAAGACCAAAGCAACTCAAAAATGAGTGCGAAAGCGAAAGCAAAAACAGACATTCCTTTGCCTTGAATAAAATCAAGATAGCAAAGAAAGCAACAAAATAGCATACTCAATCTTTGCACTGGATACAATCACTGTGCAAAGAAGCGTAGGCTAAAAATCTTTAGCCCTGAATTAAATCAGTATTTGTCTGACTAAAGAGAAGCAACAAAAATAATAAATAATAACAAGTAAAAAACTTTAGCCCTGAATTTAATCAGTTTTTTGTCTGACTAAAGAGAGATATCAAAATAACAAAAAACTTTAGCCCTGAATTGAATCAGTAATTTGTCTGACTAAAGAGGAACAAAATAAACAAAATAAAAAAATAAACAAATAACAAAAGGCAGTTTAAGCCATGAATTGAATCAGTGTGAGTTTGGCTAAAGGGAAATAGCAAAACCGAAACAAGAGGAAGGTTGTTACAAGGAATAAATGTATTAGGTATCAGTTATGAAAATTCCTACAAAACGTAGGGACTCTATGGACCCAGACCAATACTGTATCACAACACATAGATGATCATTAATTCATGCATTACCTGTGAGTATCTAGAAATTTACATTTTCAGTGTATTTCTCCTACAAACATCTGTTCATACATTAATAGATACCTCATTGTTTTAATACAGTCAATTGCATCGGACTCCTGATGACTGGTTTCAAGCCAAGAAACGCGTTGAGTTTAGAACTATTGATGCACCTATTTACCGTACAATGTAATTCCTCTTGCAACTGTACAACTCATATTGGAATTTTGTCTGTTAATATACTGTTGTTAACATGTTTTACCATGGTCCAAGATGTGTACTTCTATGATTGTATTTGGCCCAAGTACCTATGCTATTAAAACTTTTATATCATGATTATCCTACACTATTTTCTGTGGATAGTACATTATATAGCATTCATTTCCATTATTTACACCGTAACATATACCATTCAGTACAACACACTCACCAACATGCCTCATGCAAAGTCCCGCTTCTATTCTCTTATTTCTGTGTATTTATTGGGATGGAGGCATGTTGGCGCTTCCTGTAAAAACAGTGTGGATAGGTCACAACCCCTCTTGATATAAGGCAAATATATGTTT
The DNA here is from genome assembly GCF_042186555.1 of Aquarana catesbeiana. Taxonomy (NCBI): domain Eukaryota; kingdom Metazoa; phylum Chordata; class Amphibia; order Anura; family Ranidae; genus Aquarana; species Aquarana catesbeiana. The sequence goes on along the minus strand of NC_133335.1, from coordinate 201,572,398 downwards.
TTTGTTTTATTATAACCTAATGTTATCCTACTGTCTTAAAGCGAACCCTGGTTTATAAAAAAAAATTTATTCAAGTATGTATCCTTAACTCAAAATCTTACCTTCTATTGCTTTAACTGCTTGCTGACTGTATACTATATATATATATATATATATATATATATATATATATATATATATATACAGCGGCAAAGCGGCTCCTCTGCACAGGATCGCGTTATCGCGTACCTGTACGCGATCCTGCACTTCTGGGCGACCCGCTTCCGTTGTAATTGGGCACAGCGTGAGACAATCAGCGGGTCCGGCGGATACAAGGTCTTCCAGGACCCGCCGATCGTTCCCAAGAGAGACAGAACGGCGGTCTGCCTATGTAAACAAGGCAGATTGCTGTTCTGTGAGAAGGGAAGGTAGTGGTCCTCTGTTTCTGCTAAGCAGGAACACGGATCTCTGCCTTCCCACAGTAAGAGCACATCCCACACAGTTAGCAAGCACTCCCTAGGAACACATTTAACCCTTTGATTGCCCCTGATGTTAACCCCTTCCCTTCCAGTGTCATTAGTACAGGGACAGTGCATATTTTTAGCACTGATCACTGTATTAGTGTCACTGGTCCCCAAAAAGTGTCACTAAAGCCGTGTACACATGGGCAAACTTTTCAGCATCAAACATCCGACGGTCTTTCCGACGGACTTTCAACAGAGTTACGACAGACTGTTGGACGACCGGACTTGCCCACACACGAATGGACTAAAGTCCGTTGGTATGAACGTGATGACGTACAAAGGGACTAAAGTAAGGAAGTTCATAGCCAGTAGCCAATAGCTGCCCTTGCATCCTTTTTGGTCCGTCGGACTAGCATACAGACGAACGGATTTTCGACCGGACTCGAGTCCGTCGGAAAGATTTGAAACATGTTCCAAATCTAAAGTCCGTCTGATTTTCGACACAAAAAGTCAGCTGAAGGTCTGATGAAGCCCACACACGGTCCGATTGTCCGACGGATTCGTTCCGTCGATTCAGTCCGGTCAAAAAGTCCGCCCGTGTGTACGCGGCATTAGGGTCCGATTTGTCCGCCGCAAAAGTCCAGCTATAAGTTGCTGAGCGCCGTCATTACTAGTAAAAAAAAAAGACAATTTAAATTCCATAAATCTATAAACATAAATCGATATAAATCCCATAGTTTGTAGACACTATAACTTGCCAAAACCAATCATTATATGCCTATTGGGATTTTTTTTTCTTTTAGCAAAAACATGTAGCAGAACCTATATTGGCCTAAATTGATGAAGAAATTCGATTTTTTTCATTTTTTTATTGGATATGTTTAATAGCAGAAAGTAAGAAATATTGAGTTTTTTTTTTAATTGTTTTTTTTATGTTTATAGCACAAAAAATAAAAACTGCAGAGGTGATCAAATACCACCAAAATAAAGTACTATTTGTGGGGAAAAAAGGACATACATTTTATTTGGATACAGCATTGCATGACCGCACAATTTTCAGTAGTAATGCAGTGCCGTATCGCAAAAAATGGCCTGGTCATGAAGGGGGGTAAATCTTCCAGAGGGCAAGTTCTTAAGCCTCCTCCAAAATCCTTTTTTATTTATTTATTTATTTATTTTTATCTATTTTTTGCTGCTGTGATCTGACTTTCTGTTAGAGGGTGACTACGTTCATTCTCCATGGTCCCTCCCATGGTGTATGTAGGAATGTAGCCACCCTCTTGCTTATGAAAAGTAGAGCTTTTTGAATAAAATACATCAACAAAGAATTTGCTTATCTGTATATGGTTTACTGAGCAATAGCAGTATATACTATTTTCAAATATCAAGCCGCGCTGTAAACTAAAAAAGTGACAAATATAATGCTATGACCTTATACAGATGAAAGAGTGAAATAAATAAAATTGATCAAATAATAAAAGATTATTAGTCTATTCAAAATAATAGTTGATCTCCTCTGTGCAAATATCACACACAAAACCCAAGAAAGGTAATAAGAGAAAAGGGTTTGCCTTCCACCTCCACACGAACAGCCGCTTACCAGCTCCTATGGATCTCTTGGATGGATCATATGCGCCTGTGGCTTGATACCCAGCCCGGGCCTTTGATTGCACACGGTCCAGATCCCAGCGCCTTTGCAGGAGTATGTGACTCAATCAGGAGATTATAACAGATGTTTCCCAGGAAAGAAAAAGGGCTTCCATAGTGTAAAACCATAAGGTGTTTCTTTTATAAAGAAAGATAAGAGGTATTGCACTTACATTTATGTAAAAACATCATATGCAGAGTAAAAACAAAGCCGACCGGCTCTGTGTAACAGCCCGTGATTCTGGGACTTCCGTGTATCGCGGTGACGTCAGCACATCTCTCCTCCCTACGCGTTTAGTCACACCTGACGTCGTCCTGTGATATTTGCACAGAGGAGATCGACTATCAATTTGAATGGACTATTAATCTTTTATTATTTGGTCAATTTTATTTATTTCACTCTTTCATCTGTATAAGGTCATAGCATTATATTTGTCACTTTTTTAGTTTACAGAGCGGCTTGATATTTGAAAATTGTTTATTGATGTGTGTATCGTGCAGCAAAGTCGCAGCCGTTTACATTTATTAATTTTGTTTTCAATCACTTACATAGTTACATAGTTAGTCAGGTTGAAAAAAGACACAAGTCCATCCAGTTCAACCTTAAAAACAATAAATAAAAAAAATAAAAAATATCGTACAATCCAATATACCCAATTTTATACCCTCAGTTGATCCAGAGGAAGGCAAAAAACCCCAGCAGAGCATGCTCCAATTTGCTACAGCAGGGGAAAAAATTCCTTCCTGATCCCCCAAGAGGCAATCGTATTTTCCCTGGATGAACTTTACCTATAAATGTTAGTACCCAGTTATATTATGTACATTTAGGAAAGTATCCAGGCCTTTCTTAAAGCAATCTACTGAGCTGGCCAGAACCACCTCTGGTGGGAGTCTATTCCACATTTTCACAGCTCTTACTGTGAAGAAACCTTTCCGTATTTGGAGATTAAATCTCTTTTCCTCTAGACATAAAGAGTGCCCCCGTGTCCTCTGGGTTGACCGTACAGAGAAGAACTCAACACCAAGTTCACTATATGGACCCCTTATATATTTGAACATGTTGATCATATCCCCCCTTATTCTCCTCTTCTCAAGAGAGAATAAATTCAGTTCCTCTAATATTTCCTCATAGCTGAGCTCCTCCATCCCTCTTATCAGTTTGGTTGCTCTTCTCTGCACTTTCTCCAGTTCCCTCCGATATCCTTTTTGAGAACTGGTGCCCAAAACTGAACTGCATATTCCAGATAAGGTCTTACTAATGATTTGAACAGGGGCAAAATGATATCTCTCTCTCTCTGGAGTCCATACCTCTCTTAATACAAGAAAGGACTTTGCTCGCTTTGGAAACCGCAGCTTGGCATTGCATGTTATTATTGAGCTTGTGATCTACCAAAACCCCCAGATAATTCTCCACCACGGATTTCCCCAGTTGTACTCCCCCTAGCATGTAAGATGCATGCATATTCTTAGCCCCCAAGTGCATAACTTTACATTTCTCAACATTAAACCTCATCTGCCACATAGTCGCCCAATTAGACAGAGCATTGAGGTCGGCTTGTAAATTGGAGACATCCTGTAAGGACGTTATTGCACTGCATAGCTTGGTGTCATCTGCAAAGACAGAAATGTTACTTTTAATCCCAGACTCAATATCATTTATAAAGATGTTAAAAAGTAAGGGTGCCAGCACTGAACCTTGGGGTACACCACTGATAACCTTAGACCATTCAGAGTAAGAATCATTAACCACTACTCTGTGAATTCTGTCTTTTAGCCAGTTTTCAATCCATTTACAAACTGATATTTCCAAGCCTGTAGACTTTACCTTACACATGAGCCGCGTGTGGGGAACTGTGTCAAACACTTTTGCAAAATCCAAGTATACAACGTCCACAGCCACCCCTCTGTCCAAGGTTTTACTTACCTCTTAATAACTTATCACTTATTTGGTGTCATTATTTTTTGAGGATAGCGCAGTAATTATAAACCATAAGTTTATACTAGATCACAAACCATCAATGACAGAGTGACAAGTTCCAAGAAGAAACACACAGTTTTTATATAGTGTCTGTTACATTACATTATTCTTTGTCTCCAGCACATATCCAGTTGGAAGGGGGAAACTCTGATTATCTAAGATAACATTGTGGCATATAAATGACGTTTGCATGTTCATTAAAGTCTCATTTATCAGCCAAAATGGCATTAAGAAAACCCATAATATAAAAGAAAAACCATAACCAATACAGACCTTCCTTTCCTATATCCACCTGCTTCTGACCACCATCCCACATATGAAATACACTAGTTACAATCATGAGCCTACATTTACAGACATCCGAAATATCTTTTCTTTCCTATATTGTATAGACAGAACTTTAAAAAGGAAAAGGAACTCAGAACACAAGAAGAAGTAGGACATAGTTCACTTGTAGTTCACATTCAATTCACACTGAGATATCTTCCATCTGACTCCATCTTGTTATATGCTAATAACTCAACTCCATGTCGTATCGCATCTTCACACTCGCTCCCAAGGTGGACTGAGGACTATGGACTATGGGATTTGTATGGTGCTTAAAGCAATGCACGTGAACGTAACTAATTTACACCATTTATTCCAAACAAAGGGAAGTGAAAAGGAAAAGCCAAAGGGAAAAGGAGAGGTTTGGGACCATAGGGTAAGTATAATTAAAGCTGAATTCCAAGTACACTAGAAACAATTGCAATCGATCCAATAAGTTCCACTTGTAGTAATAGAGAAGAACTCTTGATCCAGTACCCCGTTCATCTCTGCATAATAACCTTTCTGCATAGAAAGTATCCTCTTTCCCTGACACCCAGTGGTTGCTCATGCCTATGATAATGCCCAGGCTGTCAAAGATACACCCACCAGTTTACTTAACAACCGCATTCAGTGCTCAGCATAAATGAGTACACCCCTTTTGAAAAGTAAGATTTTAATCTATATTTTAATGAACACAAGAACAATTTAGTAAATTTTGACAAAACTGAGTTTTATAGAACATTTGTTTAGCTCATTACATGAAAGTAAGGTTAATAATATAACTTAGATTACAAAATCTCCAGTTATACTCAAATTAGTTGATGCAAAAATGAATACACCCCACAACAAAAACGACTACATGATTTTGTATGACCTCCGTGATTTGTAAGGACAGCACCAAGTCTTCTAGGCATGGAATGAACAAGTTGGCGACATATTGCAACAGCTATTTTTTTCCATTCTTCAAGAACAACCTCTTTTAGAGTCTGGATGCTGGATGGAGAGTGATGCTCAACTTGCCTTCAGAATACCACATAGGTCAGTGATGGCGAACCTTGGCACTCCAGATGTTTTGGAACTACATTTCCCATAATGCTCTTGCACTCTGCAGTGTAGTTGAGCATCATGGGAAATGTAGTTCCAAAACATCTGTGGTGCCAAGGTTCGCCATCACTGACATAGGTGTTCAATTGGGTTCAGATCAGGAGAAATACTTGGCCACTGAATCGCTTTCACCCTGTTCTTTTTCAGAAATGCAACAGTGGCCTTAGATGTGTGTTTTGGATCATTGTGTGGTTGGAAAAGTGCATGACGACCAAGGGCACGGAGTGATGGTAGCATCTTTTCTTCGAATATAGAGAAGTACATCTGTGAATTCATGATACCATCAATGAAATGCAGCTCCCGGACACCAGTTGCACTCATGCAGCCCCACAGATGGACACTGCCACCACCATGTTTCACTCTAGGCACCGTGCATTTTTGTTTGTACTCCTCACCTTTGAGACGCCGTACAGTTTTGAAGCCATAAGTTCCAAAATCATTTATCTTGGTGTCAAGGCAGGCTTTTTTGTGCATGAGTTTTAGGAAAGGCTTACTTGGTGGACGACACCCATGCATGCCATTCCTCTGCAGTGTACACCATATTGTGTCACGGGAAACAATGACCCAGTTAGGCTTTTTACTTCTTTAGCTAACTGCAGTAAACTTGCATGGCGATTTTCTTCAACCCTTCTCATCAGAAGACGCTCATGTTTGGGTGTTAACTTCTGTGGATGTCCTGGACATCTCTGTGAGATGGGGTTACAGTTCCATCTTTGTTACACTTTTGTATCACTTTTGCTAAAGTATTCTGACTATAAGTAAAGCTTTGCTGATCATCTTGTAAATTATTTTCTTTCTCAGGCCTTGTGACATTTCTCTTCTATGTGGTGCCATTGATGACAGTATGAAATGGGAAGGGGTTTTCTTTGTTAAGTAACGCCCTTTTATAACCAACTGTCTGCTGGACAACCGTTAAATGAATAATTAGACTCACCTGTAGTCGAACCCATGTTAATTAGGATTTTGATGTCTAAAATTTAACTTTGCTCCTAAGACTTTCATTGGGGTGTATTCATTTTTGCAACATGATCTTAAATGAATTTGTTAGGAAAAATACTTTTTTTATTTTGTAGTATCGAGTCCAATAGAAAATGTTGATTCTGAAAGGAAAGTAAAGGTTTTCTGACAAATCTGTTGGGGTGTACTCAATTATGCGCAGCTCTGTATATGACATCATCACATTATACATGATGGGAGATGGAGTTTGTGGAGGTGGAGCATGCTTGCACAGTACCTGCCCGATACCACTTGATGGACAAGAGCTTATCTGGCAGATATCTCTGCTAAATAATTATCCTTCCTATAACCAGCAAGGCATCTGCTTGGGGGGTTGATGCATCAGCCAATGGCTCCCGCTGCTGTCTCAGCCAATGAGGAGAGAGAGAGAGACCCAGGACAGCCGAAGCTCCCACCAACATTGCTGGATCGAGATCGGGAAAAATGAAAAACTTTCTGTGATTAAAGCTGAACTCCAGCAATAAGACAAAATGTACCCTTGCAATAGGACCCCACTGCAAGAGTAGGTTTTGTATATTTCAGCTTTAAATATAACAAATAAAAATGCCAAGATGGAACATAAACCGAAAATGATCAATTTTTTGGAAAGTAGACAAGGCGATCTCATTTTTTTCACTATTTTTAGGACATGAAGAAAAATTCTGGTATTGAGGGGGGCATGGGGCTTGGTAATAATGCACTAGACTCATTAAATGTGCATGTTATAGACAGAGGGAAGAAAATGTGAAGGGGTTAACATAAGGGTCACGTACTACAATGGGATATAGTAGATACAGGAGTTAGTGTTCAGGTGTACTGGATAAGGGAGGAGAAGGGGCTTAATATGGTCATGTTAGTTCCTTTACTTCCTAATTCTTCCCTTTTAAGAAGAAGGGGAGACCTCACAGATGTATACTAGACATCATATGATTGCTGCGATTGGTCACCACAGCAATCACATGGACCAGAGCCAATCAGATCAGTAAGGGAAACTTATCAAAACTGGAGCACACAATCTGGAGTAGCTGGCCTTTTTGGAAAAGTGGCAAGTATGTGGGGGACATAGCAATCGTGTAGAAGAACGTGCTCTGGTCAGATGAGACCAAAATTGAACTTTTTGGCCTAAATGCAAAACGCTATGTGTGGCAACTATGCAAAACTAACACTGCACATCACCCTGAACACACCATCCCCACCGTGAAATATGGTGGAGGCAGCATCATGTTGTGGGGATCCTATTCTTCAACAGGGACAGGGAAGCTGGTCAGAGTTAATGGGAAGATGGATGGAGCCAAATACAGAGCAATCTTAGAAGAAAATCTGTTAGAGTCTACAAAAGACTTGAGACTAATGCCTCGTTTCCACTGAGCGGATCGGTTCGGTACGGTACGCTATTTTGGGTGTTTCCATTATGAAAGCGGCCCATACAACCAAACCGCTCCATTCAGAGTCCTGCTTCAGATGTGGGGCCATAGAAAATGGAACGGTTCGGTTTGGGCAGAGCTACGACACATTACACTGATTGGTGGACGTGTGATGCCAAGACGGCATTTTTTCTAAACCCACGTATGGCCCCTGTCGGTCCGACTTGCAGTGGAAATGCTCACCTGAATAGGCCGGACCATTCTAGGCCTTCCAAACCGATCCGACCCGAACCGATCCGCTCGGTGGAAACGAGGCATAAGTATCCTAAACATACAGCTAGAGCTACAATGGAATGGTTTAGATCAAAGCAAATTCATGTGTTATGGCCCAGTCAAAGTCCAGACCTCAATCCAATTTATTTAGAATCTGTGGCAAGACTTGAAAATTGCTGTTCGCAGACCCTCTTCTTCCAATCTGTCAGAGCTACATCCAATACACAGATGTATTCAGAATATATCCAATGTGCACAAAGGAGAGTGTTCACACGTGTTAGCTATATCTGAATGTGATCCGTGAGCCCACCACCTAGGTACAACCAGCCGTTTACCAGAAGCGCTGACCCCAAATTTTAGGAGGTCTGCATGGCACAATGATATAACAATGGATCATCTGATCAGGGGTGTCAGCGGTAATCCAAATCAGACTGGGACCATGGAATACTCCTCCTGTTGGTAAATTGAATCTCTTGTTAGCATGCATTAAATCCAAACAAACGCCGCTGGTGCTGGCTCCACCTAAGCGAAGATAACGTCATGATTTATGCTCCTGCCCTCAGAAGTTTATGTCAGCCATCTTCAAGCAGAACAAACAGGAGGTGCATAGAAGGAAGTAACTGCAGGACACTCTATGCTCTCCTCTATTACAGGGCATTGTGGGGCATTACAGTATATTCCTCCTTTAAAACTAATTTTAACAAGCTGCAACCACACCACAAAGGCCTGGCAGCGCGTTCATGGAGTGTTACCATAGACTTGAATGGGAGGTGTTGAAACTCCTCCAGACTGGACATGAGGCTTTCATTTTGAAGCAATGCTTCATGTTTTGATAATATGAACATCATTTGCATAGGCGTTTGAGGTGCATTGAAAACGCCCCTCAAATGCCTGCTTTCAATGCCAGTAGGAACTAAAGGCCCATACACACGATCAGACTTTTTGACAATCAACATGCAAATTAGCTGTTTTAAGGCAACATCTGACCGTGTGTACGCTCCATCGGACAAACTTTTTCGGTTTTCTTCGGACAAATGTTGGCTGTGCGAACAGACAAATTTGGCGGCAACAAAAGACCTACGGCGTCAAGTCCGATCGTGTGTACACAAAACCATCGGACCTTAGTCCAAAGTACAAACAGAACCAATGCTCAGAACCAATGCAAAAGATCAGACAGCAATACAAAAGTTGACCAAAGGGTGGCGCCGGAGAATTGAACGTCCTCTTTTGAAGTGTTGTCAGTACGTAGAAACGTCACTACATTCGTGTTTGTTGCCTAAAAAGTCCTGCCGTGTGTATGCAATACAAGTTCACGGCCAATGCCCTTTGGACAGAAATCCACGGAAAAGTTTGTTTAAAGTCCGATCGTGTGTACGAGACTTTAGTCTTATGCCCCGTACACACGATTGGATTTTCCGACAACAAATGTTGGATGTGAGCTTGTTGGTAGAAAGTCCGACCGTGTGTATGCTCCATCGGACATTTGTTGGCGGACTTTCCGCCAACAAATGTTGGCTAGAAGGTTCTCAAATTTTCCGCCAACAAATGTTTGGTGTTGGACTTTCCGATCGTGTGTACACAAGTACGAGCCGGAGATATAACTGGCGTTCGTGGAGATATCACGTACGTCTTGTATGTCACCATGTTCGTAATTGTTGGCCAACATTTGTGTGACCGTGTGCATGCAAGACAAGTTGGAGCCAACACCCTTGAACAAAAATCCACGGTTTTGTTGTCGGAAAGTCCGATCGTGTGTACGGGGCATTACAGTTAAAAACTGGTAGACCAGCATGGGAAACAGAGGGCACCGGGACAAACACAAAATCAGGCTTCCTTGATCCCTTTGTGGAAGCTGCAGGATTCTATTACTCAGTGGCCCATCCATATGGGGCGCAGGGGCGCAGCCCCCCCAATCCATGCGCTCGGCCCCTAATCTACATGCCGGGCGCCGGAAACATGGATTTCAGTGTTTTTTTTTAAGCACATGATTAGAGCCTGAGGCTCTAATTGGCTTCAAAAAATGGTGGGCTCGGGGCGCGATGGTGGTGTTGGTTTGCCGCCAGAACTCAAAATATTGAGCACCAGCCTCCACTGCTATTGCTCCAAAAAGCCTCGTACACACGCTTTGATTTTCGGAGGACAGAACGTCCGTTTTTTGTGGCACGCTAGTCTTATGTTGAAAGTGAGGTTACTAACGGGAATTTTCGTTTGACAGAATACAATGTCAGAAGTGACGTAACATGTTGAATAGTTTTGTATGCAGGGACTTTTTTCAGCAGGAATGTGGGGGAAGGCAGTTCCGGCACCTCCAGGACTGAATGTATGTAATGGCATGGGGTGTTGGGGTGTGCTGCAGGGTCTGTTGATACTGGCTGCTGGGGGATCCGTTATTGTGGGAGAGGACCTATTTTTGCAGTGGGTTTATTGTTGCTGGGGAGATCTATTGTTGCTGGGGGGTCAGTTGTTGTTAGGAGGGATCTACTGTTTAGGGAGGGGCCTATTGTTGCTGCCTGCTGGAGGGTCTATTGATGCTGGCTGTGGGGAGATTTGTTGTTGCTGGGGGGGGGGGTATATTGTTGCACGCAGTCTACTGTTGCTGGGGGGATTTTTTTTGTTAATGAGGGGGTCTATTGTTGCTGCCGGCAGGGGATCCGTTTTACTGCTTTTCTTGTTATCATTGACAAAATTCCATACAAAAAACTTAGCACCACAAATGTTACTTAGTTCTATATTCTGGGGTGGATAGGGGGGCTGGAACCAAGGGATAGTACTCGGGGGTGGGTAGGGGGCGGAGACAAGGTGTGACTCTGAAAGGGGAGTTCCTGCACCTATTCTCTGAGAAAAAAAAGCCTTGTTTGTATGTATTCTTTTGTTTCTGAGCATGCGTAGTCTTTCTCTTACGATTTTTTTAGTACGAAAACCATACTATGAAATGAAAATCAGACATTGAGTTCACATCCGACAAAAAATGTTATAGTCTGCACATCCAGCTTTTTTCAATCGCCTGTTGAAAGCACCATACTAACGGTAAGATTTGCGGACGGTTGGTCATCGTAACACAATTGACGTCCAAAAAACAAAGCGCGTTTACGGGCCTTTATTGTTTGTTCCCTTGTGACCTGGACGGAATTTTTTGGTGCCATTGATTCTGGATACTGAAGCTGGGACTTGTGGTGCGCTGTGGTGGTTTGTGTATTGTCTTTACCTGTCAGCAGCAGACACTTTTGGAAGATACAGTGTGGTTAACCACTTACCAACCGGCCCATAGCCGAATGACGGCTGCAGGGCGGTTGGATAACTCTGGGAGGACGTACTATGACGTCCTCCCAGAATTCCCCTCTAGCGCGCCCCCTGGGGCGTGCACCCTAACACATCCGTGACCGCCGGGTCCAGAGGACCCGGCGCATCACGGATCCCGGTAAATGGCCGCTGATCGCGGCCGTTTACCATGTGATCGCGCCGTCAAATGACGGCGCGATCACATGTAAACAGACCGGCGTCATCTGATGACGCCGGTTCCTCTCCTCCCCTCCTGTGTACCGATCGGTACACAGTGAGCGGGGAGGGGGATGGATGGATGTCTGCAGCGCTGTGGGCTGTATGTGTAGTGCCCACAGCGCTGCACAGAGACATCCAGCCATCCATCCATCCATGCTCAGCCATCCCTCACTACTATGCAATGCTGTGCAATACTCTGCAATACCCCCACAATACTCTGCAATGCTGTGCAATACTCTGCAATACCCCCACAATACTCTGCAATGCTGTGCAATACTCTGCAATGCCCCCACAATACTCTGCAATGCTGTGCAATACTCTGCAATGCCCCCACAATACTCTGCAATGCTGTGCAATACTCTGCAATGCTGTGCAATACTCTGCAATACCCCCACAATACTCTGCAATGCTGTGCAATACTCTGCAATGCCCCCACAATACTCTGCAATGCTGTGCAATACTCTGCAATACCCCCACAATATTCTGCAATGCTGTGCAATACTCTGCAATGCCCCCACAATACTCTGCAATGCTGTGCAATACTCTGCAATGCCCCCACAATACTCTGCAATGCTGTGCAATACTCTGCAATGCCCCCACAATACTCTGCAATGCTGTGCAATACTCTGCAATGCCGCCACAATACTCTGCAATGCTGTGCAATACTCTGCAATGCTGTGCAATACTCTGCAATACCCCCACAATACTCTGCAATGCTGTGCAATACTCTGCAATGCCCCCACAATACTCTGCAATGCTGTGCAATACTCTGCAATGCTGTGCAATACTCTGCAATGCCCCCACAATACTCTGCAATGCTGTGCAATACTCTGCAATGCCGCCACAATACTCTGCAATGCTGTGCAATACTCTGCAATGCTGTGCAATACTCTGCAATACCCCCACAATACTCTGCAATGCTGTGCAATACTCTGCAATGCCCCCACAATACTCTGCAATGCTGTGCAATACTCTGCAATGCTGTGCAATACTCTGCAATGCCCCCACAATACTCTGCAATGCCCCCGCCATACTCTGCAATGCCCCCGCCATACTCTGCAATGCCCCCGCCATACTCTGCCATGCTCCCGCCATACTCTGCCATGCCCCCGCCATACTCTGCCATACCCCGCCATACTCCGCAATACCCCGCCATACTCCGCCATACTCCGCCATACCCCGCAATACCCCGCCATACTCCGCAATACCCTGCCATACCCCGCCATACTCCGCAATACCCCGCCATACTCCGCAATACCCCGCCATACCCTGCCATGCTGAGCCATGCTCAGCTGTACTCGCCCTCTGTATGTGGCCAGGCTGTGGAAGTCTCACACATGTGGTATCGCCGTACTCAGGAGGAGTAGGAGAATCTATATTGGGGTGTCATTTTTGCTATGTACATGTTATGTGGTAGAAATATTGTATAAATGGACAACTTTGTGTTAAAAAAAAAAAAAGCGTTTTAACCACTTCCCGCCCGCCGGCCGTCATACAACGTCCTTGACTTTGTGCGGGGATATCTGAATGATAGTTGCAGCTACAGGCATCATTCAGATATCAGCTTTTTCAGCCGGCGATTCCCTACACCATGAGAATGATCATAGCAGCTGTTCCACTGCTTGATCGTTCTTACGGGAGGCGAGAGGGGATGTCCCCCCCTCCCGCGCTTCTACCGACTCACCGCTACGATCGAAGCCAGGATCGTTTTTTTTTTTTTTATTTCAGGCTTCCCAGCCTAGAGGTGAGATGTGGGGTCTTATTGACCCCATATCTCACTGTAAAGAGGACCTGTCATGCCATATTCCTATTACAAGGATGTTTATATTCCTTGTAATAGGAATAAAAGTGGTCAAAATTTTTTTTTTTTTGGAAAAAAGCATCAAACTAAAATAAATAAAGTAAAATAAACAATAAAAAAAAAAAAAAATTTTAAAGCGCCCCTGTCCCTGTGTGCTCGCATGCAGAAGCGAACGCATACGTAAGTCCCGCCCACATATGAAAACGGTGTTCAAACCACACATGTGAGGTATCGCTGCGATTGGTAGAGCGAGAGCAATAATTTTGGCCCTAGACCTCCTCTGTAACTCAAAACATGTAACCAGTAAAAAATTTTAAAGCGTCGCCTATGGGGATTTTTGAGTAGCAAAGTTTGGCACCATTCCACAAGCGCGTGCAATTTTGAAAGGTGACATGTTGGGTATCTATTTACTCGGCGTAACTTCATCTTTCACATTATGCAAAAACATTAGGCTAACTTTACTGTTTTGGTTTTTGTAAAGCACAAAACAGTTTTTTTTTCCAAAAAAATTGCGTTTAAAAAATTGCTGCGCAAATACCGTGCGAGATAAAAAGTTGCAACGACCGCCATTGTATTCTCTAGGGTCTTTGCTAAAAAAACATATATAATGTTTTGGGGTTCTATGTAATTTTCTAGCTAATAAATGATGATTTTTACATGTAGGAGAGAAATGTCAGAATTGGCCTGGGTGCTCCAGAACGCCTGAAGGTGCTCCCCTGCATGTTGGGTCTCTGTATGTGGCCACGCTGTGTAAAAGACTCACACATGTGGTATCACCGTACTCGGGAGTAATAGCAGAATGTGTTTTGTGGTGTAATTTGTGGTATGCATATGCTGTGTGTGAGAAATAACCTGCTAATATGACAATTTTGTGGGAAAAAAAAAGTAAAAAGAAACCTTGATTTTGCAAAGAATTGTGGGAAAAAATGACAACTTCAAAAAACTCACCATGCATCTTTCTAAATACCTTGGAATGTCTTCTTTCCAAAAACGGGTCATTTGGGGGATATTTGTACTTTTCTGGCATGTTAGGGTCTGAAGAAATTAGATAGGCCGTCAGTAATTCAGGTATGATCAATTTTTAGATATTCGCACCATAGCTTTTGGACTCTATAACTTTCACAAAGACCAAATAATATCCACCGATTTGGGTTAATTTTACCAAAGATATGTAGCGGTATAAATTTTGGCCAAAATATATGAAGAAAAATTACTAATTTGCAAAATATTATAACAGAAATGAAGAAAAATGTATTTTTTTACAGATTTTTCGGTCTTTTTTCTTTTACGGCGCAAAAAATAAAGAACCCAGCTGTGATTAAATACCACCAAAAGAAAGCTCCATTTGTGTGAAAAAAAGGACAAAAATTTCATATAGATACAGTGTTGCATGACTGAGTAATTGTCATTCAAAATGTGAGAGCACCAAAAGCTGAAAATTGGTCTGGTTAGGAAGGGGGTTTAAGTGCCCAGTGGTCAAGTGGTTAATATATTGTCATTAGACGGCACCTGATTCACTGAAATGAAAGCTGTAGTCACACTAGCCACCTAACAGCGGAGTTCTGAGCAGGGACTAAAACGAGCTTTTGGGAAATTTGTTATATGACAGCATTTTTCTCGCTTAACAACTTTGAAGTAAAGCAAATGTTTATTTATTTCAGAAATGATCAGCGCCTTCCTTTTTTTTACTTCATTTTTCACTTTTCAATTCATATACTTCTTGCCCACTCTGGAAGTGTGCAGAAATAGATTTTTTTCTGTTTCAATCATAGCTATCTCCCTATTTTTTAATCTGACATGGCCAATTATTACGTAACATAAAAGCTATGTTTCTATAAAGCAGCCTTATAACTGGCGTATGTATGCAGAGAGATAAGATGAAGAGAGATACTGTTCGGGGACAATGATTGGGTGAGCAATAGCTACTGTAATGAATGGAAATGTAGCAACTGCTTTAACTACTTCAGCCCCGGAAGAATTTACCCCCTTCCTGACCAGAGCCCTTTTTGCAATACGGCACTGCGTCGCTTTAACTGACAATTGCGCGGTTGTGCGCCGTTGCACCCCAGACAAAATTGACGTCCTTTTTTTCCCACAAATAGAGCTTTCTTTTGGTGGTATTTGATCACCTCTGCGGTTTATATTTTTTGCGCTATAAACAAAAAAAAAGCGACACTTTTGAAAAAAAAAGCAATATTTTTTACTTTTGGCTATAATAAATATCCCCCAAAAATATATAAAAAAACAATTTTTTTCCTCAGTTTAGGCCGATATGTATTCTACTACATATTTTTGGTAAAAAGAAAATCGCAATAAGATGTATATTGATTGGTTCTTTAAAAAGTTATAGCGTCTACAAAATAGGGGATAGATTTATGGCATTTTTATTATTCATTTTTTTTTATTAGTAATAGCGGCGATCTGCGATTTTTATCGTGACTGCGACATTATGGCAGACACATCGGACACTTTTGACACTATTTTGGGACCATTGTCATTTATACAGCGATCAGTGCTATAAAAATGCACTGATTACGGTATAAATGACACTGGCAGGGAAGGGGTTAAACACTAGGGGGGCGATCAAGGGGTTAAGTGTGCCCTAGGGAGTGATTCTAACTGTGGGGGGATGGGCTACCTAGGACATGACAGCGATCACTGTTCCAGATGACAGGGAGCAGTGATCTCTGTCATGTCACTAGGCAGAATGGGGAAATGCCTTGTTTACATAGGCATCTCCCCATTCTGTCGCTCCGTGACACGATCGCGGGACACTGGCGGACATCGAGTCCGCGGGTCCCGCGGGCATGGTCACGGAGCACGCGGCGCGTGCCCCCACAATGCCGCGTCTTAAAGGGGACGTACCTGTACACCCATTTGCGCAGCCGTGGCATTGTGCCAACGTATATCGTTGTGCACTGGTCGGCAAGCGGTTAAAGTTGAACTCCGGGCAAACAGCTAAATGCACTGAGGAAATACATATCTGGGAGCTATTTTACATACCAAAAAATTTGAATTTCTGTCTATCCAGTTCTAGAATTTACTCGGCTCTGTTAACACAGTACATCTTTGGCAGGTCATAGTTAATCTGGTTGAAAAAAGTCCATCCAATTCAACCAACACAGAAAAAACACACACATACACATAGAAAACTTCCATATACACTATCCTATGCCCACAGTAGGTCAGAAGGCTTGTTTTTTCTTTGTGACTAAACAGTGCAAGGAAAAGTAGCCAACCCATGAGCTCCTCTCTGTGTCACTCTGCCCTCTCCTCCTATCAGCAAGCTCCTTGCACTGCAGCACACCTAATTGTGTAATAGCAAAAAGAAAAGAGAGAGAGAAAAGCACCACTACCTAAGTGTAACATTTATTTAAAAAAAACAATGAAGAAACTATTATTATTGCTGTCACATGTAAAATGTATTAAAAAGCATATCCATAAATCGCCAGCAGGTGGCAGCATTCCAGGTGGTCTATGGTGAGACAGCAAGCCTCTCTGGGTGGATGTGATGTGAGGCCAAGGTAACACCAGGAAGAACCAGCAGGAGCAGCAAGCTATATCTGTATATCACATAGATGATAACCACAGTGGACAGCAAGGAAGTGTAACAAGCTAACCTGGTGGCTGTGATGATGTCATACATCATGTAAATGGATATGACTAGTACTACGTGTTTCATGGTGGGTCCCCCCTTTCTCAAGGCTTGGCTGGCTTCCTGGCTCCAAGTACCTCATATCACATCCACCAGGAGGAGCTTGCTGTCTCACCATCAGCCACCTAATGGCTATGATGATGTCATGCGTCACGTTAATGGAAATTTCTATGCATTTTAGGGCGGGGCACCCCTCCTCAAGGCTTGACTGACTTCCTGGCTCCAAGCATCCTATATCACATCCACACAGAGGGGCTTGCTGTCTCACCATCAACCACCTGGAAGGCTGCCATCTGCTGGAGACTTATGGCTATGCTTTTTAATACATTTTACATGTGAGTGCAATATTAATTGTTTCTTCACTGAATTTTTAATAAATGCTACACTTAGGTATCATGCTTTTCTCTCTCTTTTTTCTTTTTTGTTATTACATGGTTTTCTGGTGGGAACCTCCCCAGATCCTGCTTGGAAGAGAGAATGATTACATTGCCATCATGTGAACTTCATGCCTATCAATTTTTATATGAACTTTTTTCAAGGACTGAACACATTTTCTTTTTATGTCATTTATTATTGTATGTTAATTCCCACCCTTTGGCTTTTGCACTAGTGCTCCGTTGTTGTGCCTGTGTATGCACATACATACCTGAACACATTTTAGAATGTTAGCACTTTTCGTAATAGTAACATGCACAACTAATTGGTTCCTTTCGCTGCTTCTCCCTCCAGTCTTAACTATGCTATTGCAAAAGGATGATACCAAGAAGATGTGGGTACCTACACTACTTGCGTTTACATAAACACATTTAATCGTTTATTAATGATATGTTTAAACTAAGGCAAATGGTGGCCTGTCAATTAGGGACGCACGGGCACTGCCCCCCCTCTATCCATGCGTCCAGCCCCCTGATTGTTTGCCGCTCCCCCCAAAATAAAAAACACCAGCCGCCACTGACCACATCACTTATTTCTACAACCTCAAAACCCAAATATATTGGGAAACTTCTCGAAAGTTTCGCAACCATTATATCCGAGAATAATGTTAACCTCACTCTTTCAAATTGCCTTCTATTCACACCGATCATAGGTCTAAATATTTTCATATGAGATTGGTCCATACTATATGTGTTGCCATACACTGGCTCATTGCATACCATTGGAAATCTCCTACACTACCCTTATCCCAACTTAAAACAAGGATCAACAATATCCTCCTTATGGAAAAAATATTTCACACTCTAAATAACGCACAACACATATTTGATAAAAAATGGAATCCTTTGTTCACTCATGAAAATCGTTTTATAAATGTGGAATAACTTTTTATCTACCTCTACCTTTCTAAAATAAATTCTTATAGTGTTATTGCCAAATTTGCACAACCACTGTATGCAAAATTGCTATTTTTTTTATACTGATGATTAATTATCGATGTCAATCCTTTGATAATCAACATTTTGCACTGTACCGTTTTTCTTTCTGTTTTATACCGAATAAAAAAGTTTGTAAACAAAGAAAAAACCCAAATATATTGGACTTTAGTGGTACAAGAGAGGACAGACACATGTGTAAAAAAAATAACTATAAAGATTTTTATTACAAAATTTATGTGAAATCCTGCGTTCCTGCCACTACCTCTGCTTTCCTCGTAAAACCTGACCACACTAAGCAGGAGAACACAGCATGGTCAGTTCTCTAGCTGTGCCCTCTCCTCCAATGATTAGACTTGTCCTGACATGCCTCCCCCCCTGCACAGCCTGTCACTGGGAAGCTCAGTGCACTGTTGCTTCTCCTCCCCCAGCTCTTATGCAGCTGAGAACAGAGGGAACACGATGACCTATAAAAAAGGCAAAAGGGTATTTATGTTTTTTTTTATTTTAATCTATACAAAAATTTTGCCTTTCATTTTTATTTTAAACTGAATGGGTTGTTTTAAAGGTGATTTTTTACAATGACTTTAAACATATCCCAAGAGGTCAACGCGTTTCACATCAATAACTTTTTCAGGACTGTTCTTAGAGGCAAAGAAGAATAGCCTGACTGAAAAAAAACATACATAATTAATATATGCATATTTTTTATTTATAACATCACATTCAAAATTATGAGCTATAATTTATGCCAATTACACAACGCTTCTAGGTTACAAACAAGAGGCAGCCAACAAATGCACATATGTGGGTGGTTATATGCCTCTTTGGTAGTTTATTCAACCATACAGGTTACTAATGTTTAGTAATGAATACATTGCTGTTTTATTTTGTGTCTTTTACATCTACCTAGAGTTCAGATTTAAGAAGATATTAAAATTTAAAGATCTTTGCATAAGTTACATTGGACTAACTCTTTACAGATATATATTTTTCCTTAAGTACACTTCTGTATCATTCCTTTTGCAAATATTTGATGTTATTTTAGTTAATTACGTTTGCCATATTAAATAAATCAGTAGACACAATTGGTTACATACCTAACAGAGATGGAAGCTCCTACTGTTTCCAGTGATGACTTGCCCCGAAGATAGCGACAACACACCAACAGATCAATGGCGATAAATAGACTTTATCAGAACTCGCAATAAACCTTGAAGAACAGGTGATGAACAGGATTGACCAATATGATAACACAGCAAAGAGAATTGTGTTGATGTTTGCTTTCTTTATCACCAGTAACAGGCCTTGCCTAAAATGTACTGAGCAAGTGCAGGGCGATGCTACAAGCAGTAAATGACAATAATCAGTGTAATCAATTGTCAAGAATAGGAGTAAATGGATGCAGCTAACTATGGGGTATAACTACTACTTTTAGACCCTAATTGACCACTGACCAGTGGGTAAATTTGCAACAATGCCTTCTGGCGTTGGGGCCCTTTAAACTCTGGTGGAGTGCTCAGCCTTCAATGGAAGGAATTTGTAATCCACAGGGTAAAAAGGTTATCTTCTTAAAGTGTCCCTATAACAAGAAGTAAATCAATGATGTGTTCCCTTTTAAATATAGCACTGCCAGCAGCTGTATTGTCCCAGCAAGTGCAAGCAAGATTCAATAAACAGAAGGATGGCCAAAAAGCCACTTGCCTTTCTGATGACTGCTAGATGCCATTTGCCCTTCCAACCAGATGAAGGCTGATTAGGAGTAGGCTGCACTGTATGATGGCCTCTGTGATGCTGGCACACTTCTGGGGGAAGGTCAAGTAGGAGGCAGCCCACAATACACTGGGACCCCTTCCACAGCCTGCACCTACCTCTGGCTTGCGTCTAGATGTTTCACACTGTTCTTCGCACACAGAACGCTGTACTCCCCTGCTTCACTTAGGGAGCTGCCCTAGCTGCCAAACCTGCTCTCTAGCCTTTCAGCAGTCTATCCTTCAGCTCCCAGTCTGTCAATCGAATGGTCAATCGAGGGACACGGTTTGCAAGAATGCTCAGGCCGTGAGGGTAAAAGGGACCGCCAGCCAGGGCTACACAGTCAGAGTTTGAATTATTAGCGAAGAACAGGAGGTGGGATGGAAAGGCTTGAACTCTCCACCACTATTGTTGATCAAGCATAATAAAGTTACATAGTTACATAGTTAGTCTGGTTGAAAAAAGGCACAAGTCTATCCAGTTCAATCAATAAAGGGGAAAAAAAAATTAAATAAAAATCATACAATCCCATATACACAAACCTATACCCACAGTTGATCCAGAGGAAGGCAAAAAACTCCAGCAAATCATGATCCAACTTGCTCCAGAAGGGGAAAAAATTCCTTCCTGATCCCCCGAGAGGCAATCAGATATTCCCTGGATCTATTTTACCTATAAATTTTAGTATTCAGCTCAGTGGCAGTGCGTCCATAAGGGCGCACGGGCGCCACCCCCTCTCTCCAGCCACCCCCTCTATGACCAAAGGATAGATTCATGCATTGTATAAATCTATCCATGGCCGCCGCTGCCACCCCCTATGCAGGCGCCCGGCCCCTTCTCGGGGGCCGGGCACCTGAATTACAGTGGCGGGGGGTGTTCTTGAAGCACCTGATTAGAGCCATAGGATCTAATAGATGTCAAAAACGGTGACCACCCAGGTGTATTAGAAAGGCGAATGAATATTCGCTTTCCTAACACTGAACTGCCTCTCTGCCAATCAGTTGCTCCGGTTTGTCACCTGATTGGCTGCCACGACAGGGGCTGTGATTGGCCCGCCCCGCCTCCCGGCATCCTAAACCTCTTAAAGGGCTGGGAGGCGCCAGCACCAAGAGCTTAAAAGTCATAATTATACACGTAATGGTAGTTGCTTGGGTGTGTAATAGGTTAACTTTGTAGTTAACCAGTCCCAGTGTTGATCATTTTTATCCTGATGGCACTTAGATGTAAGTTATTTTTTATTTAATATCCCATATTGTATGTTCCCTTTCATTACTAGTTATTAGAGTAGTATTTTATTACCCGCTATTTACATTTTTTTAAAACTTTTTAGGTGATCTTTTTACTTTTATTTAAGTGACTACTACGTTTCCTGCATTTTTTAAAATGGATTATGTAAATGAAATGGATACTGTAGTTTTAGGTTTATCATGGTGGCCATCAAAACTCAGCACAGGCGGACACCAAATTTTATTGTATGTGAACTATAAACCTCAGCTTTCTTCCACTGTCTCACGGAGCTGAAAGGTATTCATGCGTTATAAGCAATTTAAAGTACCCCCATCAGTGGTTGTAAAAGCTAAAGGTTTTTACCTTAATGTGTTCTATGCATTGGACTAAATAACCTTCTACATGCAGCTCCCCCGCCCCCCATTGGCTCCCCCTGCTGTCGATCACAGCCAGTGACAAGGGAGCAAGGGGTCTGTGTGTCTATGGACATACAGCCGGCTCAGGAGTGAGCCTGCCCGAGTACCCCCACAGCAAGCAGCTGGGGAATCCCAGAAGAGGAAAACAGGTGTGTAGGCGCTGTAACCTTCCCACATAACAGTTCTGCCTGGTACTGAGACCTCGAGGCTGCTGACACCTCCCACGTACCAGAATAAGGAAAGGGATAGCAGGCACTCAGGATGACATCCAAAAAATAGTATTCCTTTATTGAAAAGACATGTACAACACTGTAAAAGCAGCCTATGTATTTCAGACATTAATCCTTAGTCATGGCTGAGCCATGACTAAGGACTAAGGTCCGAAACGCGTAAGCGGTTTTTACAGCATTGTACATGTCTTTTCAATAAAGATCCAGATAAAATATTGTGTAAGAGCGCTCTGAGTAACAAGACTAAGCAGAATATTTTCTTTATTGGAGGTGAAGGGGTTCAGATAATGAGGAGTCTTCAATGCACCTAGGGCAGCACTCGAAAGAGACAGCAAACTCTAGAAACAAGATAAACAAAAAAGAGGCGCCTCTAAGTGCAATATTAAAAAACTTTTAATATCTCAAAAGAGATTAAGAACACCTACAGGATGGATGATGAGAGGAATGCATCATATGTATAATGAAGGTGATACGGCATCATGTGGTCCCAGTGTATATCAAGGGTTCCCAGAGAAGTCACTATGCAGCAGAAGAACGTCCCAGAACTTCCTGTTTGTGGTCCACGCTGGTTGTAGGTCCCCTTCCGCTGATGTCACTTCCGGGATTCATGTCCAGTGCTGATTCTGACAGCACGGCCGCTCCATTGGTGCCTCCAGAGCTGTGGTGTCTTCCTGCTGGCCCTGCTGGGACGTTCTTCTGCTGCATAGTGACTTCTCTGGGAACCCTTGATATACACTGGGACCACATGATGCCGGTCTGCCGGATCACCTTCATTATACATATGATGGATTCCTCTCATCATCCATCCTGTAAGTGTTTCCCAATCCCTTTTGAGTTATTAAAAGTTTTTTAATATTGCACTTAGAGGCTCCTCTTTTTTGTTTATCTTTTCAATAAAGCAATACTATTTTCTGGATGTTACCCTGAGTGCTGGCCATTCCCTTCCTAACCCCAGAAGATGAGGATCGGAGCTACTTTGTGCAAAAAACTCTGTAGAGGTCTGTTATTTAAAAAAAAAAAAATTCAAGGGCAGTGAAGTGGCTCCAACCTGCAGTGCGCCAGGAGGTTACTGTACTTTAAGTTGCTCTTTGTAGCCCCTAATCCCTAACTAAAAGTAATTTGCAGAACTCATAGCTTTTTTTTTTTATTTGGTTGCTGGCTTGCCCATTGATGCCTCGCGCATGTTCCTTTTGGCTCATCATTATAATGGGTGGCATTTCTTGGCTAAAAAATCCTGTTAGCAGCAAACAATACTTAACACAATTGAGAACTAAATAACAATGACGAACACAGCAGCTTGGGGTTCAGGGAACAGCACTTTAAAAATGTGTGTGAGTGCTGGGGGGCAGAACTGCAGCACTGGAACCATCCTTAGGGTTCTCTTTGTTCCTGTTGGAAGTGAGAGGATATTTCGTTTTGTTTCCCGATGTGTCACCAAGACAGGGAAAGAGTGGAAATCTCCCCAGCTGTGAAAACCTGAAAGAAGTTCTGAAGCTTCCCCATTCTATCCAAAAGTTGCCTATCTATTTATGCGTTGTTGTTGGGCTTGCTCATTTACACCTGCTTTGTTGCAATGGGCAAAACCGGTATTTTAGCTTTGCTGCTGCCTTTAATAATGGTTCCATTGCAATTTCATTCAGGTGTGCAGAACACAAAGAAAAGCATCAGTGTTAGAGACTATGAAGAGTGAGTAACACATTGCCCCCCTTCCATCTTCTTCTGACATGCAATTCACTCCTTCTTCCAGGCTCGGTCTCATAGAAATCTCATTCTTCCCTTTCCTCTCTTGGGTTCTCTCACATGCTCCACCGTATTGCCTGACAACTTGCCTCACACCTCGGTCTATGCTATTCTTTCTCATCTCATTCTTCTGCCCTTTAACCTCCCCTTTCCTCTCCCTCCTCCAGCTCCATCTCTGATGACACGGTCCCTTCTCCTACAGTGTGACAGCTGTATATTGTGTATGTTTATACACCTCCCCGATTTCCCCTCACAATATTCATACTCTCAGCATAGTAACAGACATGGATCATTTATATAGCCTGCGGAGAGCTTTCATTGCCCCCTGCTTGCTCCACAGGCCTATCTTGCCTCCATCCCAGAGTGCCTCACTTTGCCCAGTTTTAACCCTGTCTCTCCCAGATCATTTATGATTGAGAAGTGTAAAGGGCAAAGTCTCACACTTTAAATACTTCAGTGTCATGATCTAAGAAGACCCTACCCATAACTGTACTGCCAAGTAAATATAGCACTGGTGGTTAACCAATTCAAACAAAAAAGTTTGTGTTGCTTTTACTTTCTTTTATGTGTCTGGGCAAAATAAATCTATTCAAAATTGTTTGTTTATGTATTGTGTAGCACCCTCCTAGATAGAGGCTAGGAAAGTTAGGTATATTTAGTTCTTTTGGGCTCCTCTGTAATCCATGGAGAAACTTGTGATTGCTTTGGGCTGTTCTGGGCTCCACTGGTTGCAGGTTTGATTGTTTCCCCTTGCCTTCTGGAGGATCCTAGAACCTTACTTCATCAATTGTTTCTAATTTTTAGGGACTCTTTAATGACTGGAATAGTAAGACTGGATTGGCGTAGGGCCAATGTGGTGCCCATATTTAAAAAGGGATCAAAGTCTTTACCAAGTAACTATAGACCTGTTAGTTTAACTTCCATAGTTGGGAAGATACTGGAGAGTTTAATAAAAGACCACATAGATGAATTCTTGCTGGAAAAAAATAATTTAAGCAACAGGCAGCATGGGTTCATGAAAGACAGAAGTTGTCAAGCAAACCTGATTTCTTTGTATGAGGAGGTAAAAAAAGCCTTGGACAGAGGAGTGGCTGTGGACATAGTATACTTGGATTTTGAAAAATGGATAGAAAACTGGCTAAAATATAGACTTCAGAGAGTAGTGGTTAATGATTCTTACTCTGAATGGTCTAAGGTTATCAGTGGTGGTTCAGTGTTGGGGCCCTTACTTTTTAATACCTTTATAAATGATATAGGGTCTGGGATTAAAACTGCCAGTTTAGTCTTTGCAGATGACACTAAGCTATGCAGTGGAATAACGTCCTTACAGGATGTCTCCAATTTACAAGCCGACCTCAATGCACTGTTTTATTGGACAACTAGGTGGCAAATAAGGTTTAATGTTGATAAATGTAAAGTTAAGCACTTGAGGGCTAAGAAAATGCATGCATCATACATACTAGGGAGAGTACAACTGGGGGAATCAATGGCAGAGAAGGATCTGAGGGCTTTGGTAGCCTTACCCTCTATTTGGCGGTCCGTTCCATCCACAGCTCCTGGGAAAAACTGTTCCAGTGGTGCCCTTCCATGGCGCCTGCCATCTGGTGAGAGATGATCCCAGTCCCACCTTGATTTGGTGATTGGTGTGTGAGTATAACCACTTGTATATATTGGGAAGTGAGCTCTGTGTATTTGAGCTGTGTACAGTTACTGTGTTCCCTGTGTGGGTACACTTCTCTCAATATTACACGTATTACATGTTTTAATGACATGGTTTCTCCATAGATGTTGTCTATCAACTTGAATTTTATTACTGCTGAAGAAGTGAACCTTGTTTTACGAAACGCGCCAAGAGAATATATATCAGTGTCTGGTTTATTTCATATATCTGTGCTGTTCAGTAAATTACACGTTGTTATATTGCAATATACATCAATACTTTTTTAATGGTGGTTTATCTATAGCCTAGGCTCAAAATTTCAAGTCCTGAGCTACTAGCCAGGCCTGAAGAGTTACTCGCCACCAGTTGCCCCACTCAACCCCTATCCTGCTCCGCCCCTAATTCCACCACTAAACATACCCTTGTAAATTATTTTATGAATTGACACTGTTAAATGATTTATGCAGAATTAAGTTACAAAAAGAAATATCAACAACAACTTTAGCAATATTAACATAAAGCTTATTTAATTGACCTGACTGTGATAAATAAAATAAGGATAAAATATGATTGGCTACTATAGGCACTGTTTTGCGGGTTTGGGTAGTATAGGTTGGTATAGTGGCAGGTTCAGATAGTATAGAGCATTATAGTGGCAGGTTTGGGTAGTATAGGTAGTATAGTGGCAGGTTTGGGTAGTAAAGGGTGGTATAGTGGCAGGTTTGGGTAGTATAGGGTGGTATAGTGGCAGACTTCGGAAGTTTAGGGTGTTATAGTGGCAGGTTTGGGTAGTTTAGAGTGGCATAGTGGCAGGTTTGGGTAGCTTATTTCCAGGGCCATTTTTAAGGCAGGGCAAAGGGGCAGCTGCCCTGGGCCCCATCATTGTTGTGGGGTCCAAAAAAGCTGCCTCATACTTGCCAACTATCCCAGTTTAAATTCACTTATGCCTTGAAGTTTTAGTCCTGTGCTGTGTCCTGATATCTCAGTGTAAAGTTCTGTTGCTGCTGCCCAGCTTTGCTCTATTGCCATGTACAGATGACTCACCTGCAGACCTTGTGTTTATATGTAAATAACCATCATTGATAAGTAAATAGCTCCGGCATTAATATGTAAATAGTCAGGGACTGCTGTATTGATATGTAAATAGAGGAGGCATTCATATGGTCATTCAGCCTAACATCAGCCTGTTCTGCAAAGGTAAGCAAATTGGAGGTGGAACCCTTCTTCAAAAAAACATGGTGCCAAAGTAACCTGAATTTTGGTGAATGTGAATACACACATCACAGCCGATGCATAAGGGTGTCATTAACAATTAATGGTCCCCTTACCTCCCCAGTTCATGGTGTGCAGGCAGTGAGGAGATGATGTGTTGTAACCTTTAGCAATCAGTGAGCAGTAATGCTGTGCACTAACCTCTTGCAACCAATCATTGAGCGGTAAGGATATGCAGTAACCTCTAGGAACCAATCAGTGAGCAGTAATAATTTGCAGTAACCTCTAGCAACTAATTAATGAGCAGTATTGATGTACAGTATTCTCTAGCAACCAATCAACAAGCAGAAGTCATGTGCTGTAACCCTTTAGAAAATAAACAGTGAGCCATAATGTGTGCTGTAACCTCTAGCAGCCAGTCAGTAAGCGGTAATGATACACTGTAACCTCCGGAAAACAATTGCAATCGCTGCCTGATCTGATTCAGTAAACTGATTTTGAGTCTAGCTGATATTTATTGTATGCCTCAGAGCTGGTGGAGAGTGAAATTGCATAGAAGAGGGGGCCCAAGAAAATATTTGCCCAGGGTACAGTCAATATTAAAGACGGCCCTGCTTATTTCCACTCATATAATGCGGGCAGGCGAGTGGAAGTTTGAAGGGCTGGCCCATAGCTTGCTTCTGAGATGTTAATGTTAAATGTAAACAATAAAGATGTAAAACTTTTTATATATCATGGTTCAATTTTTTGGCGTAACTCTCAAAAAGTTCCCTGGGCATCTGTTTCACTTTAAGGATTCTAGAATGTAGTGGCCTGAAAAAGCAAATCAGCAACCTGAATATTTATGTGCTCTCAGCCAATCCCCGGGGAAGGGTGCCCAGAAAGTGAATGGGGGGAGTGCATAAATAGTTTGGGGCCTGGAGCTACCTGGTTCTAGTCCAGGAGGAAAGCTTAAAGTGGCTGTAAAGGCTGAAGGTTTTTTCCCTTTTTTAACCTTTCACCTGAGCCCCCTCTTGATCTAGCGATGTGCATGGGAGCCTTGGGTCTCTCTCTCCTCATTGGCTGAGACAGCAGCAGAAGCCATAGGCTCCCACTGCTGTCAATCACAACCAGTGAGCCAATGAGGAGAAAATGGGGGCAGGGCCGAGCCACCATTCTATGTGTCTTATGGATGCATAGAGCGGGGTTTGGGAGCGAGCATGCACTGGTGGCCCCATAGCAAGCGACTTGCGACTTGCTATTGGGGGCACTGGTCAAGGGGGAGGGGCCAGGAGCACCAGCAGGTGACCCGAGAAGAAGAGGATCGGCGCTGCTCTGTGCAATGGTTTAAGTTTAATATGTTTGTTATTTTTATATATATATATATATAAAAAAAAACTAACCTATATTATCACTATGAAAATGTTAACCAAAGAGAAATCTGGGCAATGAGAAGTAAGTACCTTGGACATTTGTTTTGTGGAGCAATATACCTGTACCATTTGTTGGTTATTTACTCCTCATCCATGGACATATTGTATCACAAAAATGTTTTTGAAGATGCATTGATTTTTTTAAGCCTGTGAAATTCATTAGCCAATATCTTTACAAGTAACATAATATTTTGTCATATATTTACCAGGTTTTGTAGTGATTTGAGTACTAGAAGGAAAAAATAACTACTGAAATGATTACTATTTAAAAAATGTTTTTATAGCATAACTGAATTATATCTGCTTGCAATTGTGCTTTATGGCTTTTGTTCACTCTGTATTGATGTAGAAAAGCATCCAGTGCATTGTGTTTTTTTGGATAGCATTCCTCCCATGAATAAAATGCTCTATGAGAATCAATAGATAATAAGTCAAGGCCTAACCTCTGCAAAAAGCATTTGAGACACCCCCATCCCTTCAACGATGTGTGTGCCAATCTCTTTAGCTCAGTGCAAGCATTTAGATCCATTGTCTCAGCGTGAACAAGACCTAAGGCTGATCACACAATATACTCCATTCTGATTGTACTCTCCTTGAGATGTTCCATCAACTATGTAGTGCAGCGTAGTCTAGTGCTCTTTCAGTTAAAATCAGCTAAATACATCTCAGGTGGATAAAAAAAAGGTGCAAATTCTTACAGCTTGTTTTCTCTAGAAAGCAGCCACAACCTCAGTAGAAAGGCCTTTCCATTGCCAGCACGCTGCAGAGAGAGACCCCTTATTTTTGCATGATGGAAGTGTTCTTTTCTGCAGAGCTCTGATACGCCCCCTACTGGGCCAGAGCTAGAGCTCTCTAATCAGCAAACTCATGCTCCCTGCTGATTGGAGAGCTCTAGCTCTGATGCAGCAGGGGGTGTTTAAAGTGGTTGTATACCCTTATGTTACATTTGTACCTATAAGTAAGCCTATAATAAGGCTTACCTGTAGGTAAAATTAATATCTCCTAAACCTGTATGGTTTAGGAGATATTCACTTTGCATACAGCCGCTGACGTCAGCAGCGCATGTGCTGTGAAGGCCCGGCTGAAGGTCCGGCAGACGCTGCTGGACCTTGCCGGGAAGAAGCCTCCTGCGTGCAAGAGTCTGCCCGATGCTGTGAGTGGCCAGAGCCGCGAACCTGGAAGAAACGCCATGGGCAAAATGTCAGCTCCCTCGGCATGGACAGGGATCAGATGCCGACGCCTCGTTCTAAGATGAGTATTTCATAACGAGCTAGTATGCGCTGCATACTAGCTCTATATGCCTTTGCCTTACAGGTTTTGTTTTTTCATTTTTTTTGTTTTTTCATTTTTTTTGTTTTTTCTCTGTGCGGGTATACAACCGCTTTACGATCTCTGCAGAGAGACTATTGCTTTCCCACAGAGATCAGGGGTCTTTCTCTGCAGGATGATGGCAGGGAACAGGTGGTGACTGTTTACTGAAGAACATTACCTGTATCACTTTAAACACTTTTTGTTTTCATGCATCTGAAATGTAGTTAGCTGATTTAACGTAAAAGTTCAATTAACCACTTCACTACCCGGCCATAGTAAAATGACGTCCACAGATGGGATCTCCCATCCTGGGTGAACGTCATATGACATGTGCCCGGCGGCCGCAATGTCCGCCAGGCACCTGCGATTAACCGGGCCGGACCGTGGATCTGTGTGTAAACACACAGATCCACGTCCTGTCAGTTGAGAGGAGACCGATCTGTGTTCCCAGTACAGAGGAACACCGATCGGTCTCCTCCCCTTGTGAGTCCCCACCCCCTACAGTTATAATCACTCCCCTAGGAAACATTTAACCCTTCGTCTCCCCCTAGTGGTTAACCCCTTCACTGCCTGTCACATGTATATAGTAATCAATGCAATTTTATAGCATTGATCGCTGTATAAATGTGAATGGTCCCAAAAATGTGTCAAAAGTGTCCGATGTGTCCTCCATAATGTCGCAGACATGAAAAAAAATCGCGATCGCCGCTATTACTAGTAAAAAAAATAAATAAATATTTTTTTTTAAAAAATGCCATAAATCTATCCCGTATTTTATAGACGCTATAACTTTTGCGCAAACCAATCAATATACGCTTATTGCGATTTTTTTTACCAAAAATATGTAGAAGAATACGTATCGGCTGAAACTGAGGAAAAAATTTGTTTTTTTAAAAAAAAATTGGGATATTTATTATAGCAAGAATTAAAAAATATTGTGTTTTTTCCAAAATTGTCGCTTTTCTTTTGTTTATAGCGCAAAAAATAAAAACCGCAGAGGTGATCAAATACCACCAAAAGAAAGCTCTATTTGTGGGGAAAAAAGGACGTCAATTTTGTTTGGGTACAACGTCGCACGACCGTGCAATTGTCGCTTAAAGTGCGACAGTGCTGAAAACTAAAAATTGGTCTGGGAAGGAAGGGGGTGAAAATGCCCTGTATTGAACCGGTTAAACTTTAACCACCATCCACCCGCCGTATAGACTAATGACGGTGGCAGGGTGGCTTTCTCGTTCTGTGAGGATGTCATATGACATCATATGTCCGATGACAAGGCTCTTTACCAATGTGATCAGCTGTGTCCAATCACAGCTGATCACATGCATACCTCCCAACTTTCTGAGATGGGAGCAAAGGTATGTAGGCATAGGACACGCCTCCTTATATCAAATCTTTTTATTATTTTTATAACGCATGTTTAATACAAATGGGGAAAAAAAACAATAGTTTTTAAACAAAATAGACAACTTAGAAAAAATTACCATCATTTCATTTCATAATAAATACAAATTCACAAAAAGAGACATGAACATAAACAAAGAAACATCAAAAACTCCTATAAAACTAACTACACATACCAAAACTAAACAAACACCTCACTTTGATTTCCGATTGGTTTTACTTTATTCAAATCTCATCATCTTAATATATTATAGATTGATCTCCTCGTCCCCATTCTCCTGCCCCCCCTCCCCCTCACCAATCCCTCCACCTGAACCATCATACAGGCACACGCCTCCTTAAAGGAGAATTAAACAAAAACTGATTAGTTAAACTCACAAAGGGCTTTTTTTTTACCACTACTATTCCTCTATACTGGCTTTTTGAAATTTACAAATGCAGCAATTTAGAAATTAGATTAAGGGTTTAGCACTGGGAAACACTTATAGAACTACAGAGTAGACCAAAATGAGGGACAAATGATGGGGAAAGAGGGACAGACGGATTTTGTTCCAAATCAGGGACAGTCCCTTGAAATCAGGGACAGTTGAGAACTATGCACATGTAAACAAGGAAATGCCGGTTATTGGCTCTCCTCACCTCACACTGACAGCGTGTGAGGAGAGGTGAGCCAATCAGCGTCATTTCCTCACAGGGGAGACCTGTACAGATAATAAGGGCACTGATTATCAGTGCAGCCCCAACAGTGCCCACCAGTGATGCCAGTCAGTGCCCATCAGTGATTCCAGTCAGTGCTGCCTTTCAGTGCCTGCTCATCAGTGCTGCCGATCATTGCCCACAAGTGCCGCCTATCAGTGCCCATCAGTGCCACCTATCAGTGCTAATCAGTGTAGCCTACATAATTTTCTAAAAGAAACTAAGAAAAACTTTTATTTTTTCAAAATTCTCAGTCTTTTTTTGTTTTTTTAGCAAACAATTAACATCCCAGCGGTGATTAAATACGACCAAAAGAAAGCTCTATTTGTGTGAACAAAATTATAAAGATTTCATTTGGGTACAGTGTTGTATGACCGCGCAATTGTCATTCAAATGGTGACAGCACTGAAAGCTGAAAATTGACAGGGGCAGGAAGGGGGTAAAAGTGCCCTGTATTGAAGTTTTTAAAGTAAACTTGTAAATAAGCAATTGTACTGAACAGGTTGCAGTGCTATAATGTCTTAAAATGTCTGCATTTATCCTTCCTCTGCATACTCTGGTGACTTAAATCCTGAGGTGTTGAAATATGGAAAATTTCTTGTTAGTGTCAAGAGCTGACCCATCAACTTCCACATTCTACTCCATTCTAATGATCAATAAAGCCGCGTACACACGAGCGGAAGCTTTTTATCGTGTGTATGCCTCATCAGACTTTTTTTTTTTGAAAATTCTGACGGACCTTGAAATGGAACATGGAACATGTTCTAAATATTTCAGACGGAACCAATTCCTATCGGGAAAACCGCTCGTCTGTATGCTGTTCTGACGGACCAAAAACGACGCATGCTCAGAAATACGAGACGGAAGCTTTTGGCTACTGGCTATTGAACTTCCTTTTTCTAGTCCCATTGTAAGTGTTGTACGTCACCACGTTCTTGACGGTCGGACTTTGGTTTGACCGTGTGTAGGCAAGACCGCTTGAATGGAATTCCGTCGGAGAAACTTTCAGAGTTTATTCCGATGGCAAAACCGGTCGTGTGTACGCGGCATAAGGCTGCTCATTGTAGTGATAGCCAAATAGAAAGGTGTGAGAGGTGGAAGAAGACGGGCAAGCTCATGACACAAACAGGAATAGAGAAAGAGACAACTGAAAAGAAACCTCACCAATGGGAACACAGCAGTTTCTTTCTGACGAAGGTTCTATTTCTTCCCTACTCTAATTAAAATCTAAAAAAAATACCCGAACTTGAGCTTTAGGTGCTGCTGATTTGCCACACACTTTTGATCCATCTAATGCCTTGAAAATACAGCAATAATCGATACACAAGCTACAAAACAGCCACAATCAAAGCTGTAAAAGGCTCAA
Source organism: Aquarana catesbeiana (assembly GCF_042186555.1). NCBI lineage: Eukaryota > Metazoa > Chordata > Amphibia > Anura > Ranidae > Aquarana > Aquarana catesbeiana. Next base: position 201,539,537 of record NC_133335.1, on the reverse strand, counting down.
AATACTCACCGCACCACACTAGATAATAATGCATATCCTAACCTTCCCTTATTTAAATGGACTATCTCTTTTTTGGAACCGAGAACCTCTGTCTCTCTGTCTTTCCCAGTTGTCCTTCTTTTTGGTCTAATGCATTTGCAGTTGCTGGGGAAAAAAGCAGTGAGTCAATTATGAGACAGTAATTACAGAATGTTCAAAAATTATCTTTAAAATATTTACCTGGATACTTTGAATTATTAAAAAAGATATTTAGACAACAGAACTCAAAAAGTTGTTCTTGATACCAAATTTTGACAAATTTCCTCATATTTTTTTGGGAAATACCACGTGTCATTTATATCAAAACCACAATAGAAAAAGCAGTGTGTTGAATACAACTGCTATTGGGTCCGGGAGCATAGGAGGGAATAGAGATGTCAGTTTGCACAGTAAGATAAGCGAGTACCTTATGTAGTGCTAAGTCCGAAGGGGGCGCTGGAAATAAACTGTATCTCTCTTACCTGTTCAGAAGCTGCCCGCCCCGTATTCAGTCCCAGAAGCACACGGACAAACTCAGGCTCAGTCTAATGCCCCGTACACACGGTCGGATTTTCCGACGGAAAATGTGTCATAGGACCCTGTTGTCGGAAATTCTGACCGTGTGTAGGCTCCATCACACATTTTCCATCGGAATTTCCGACACACAAAGTTTGACAGCTTGCTATAAAATTTTCGGACAACAAAATCCATTGTCGGAAATTCCGATTGTGTGTACACAAATCCGCCGCACAAAGTGCATGCTCAGACTAAATTAAGAGACAAAAGCTATTGGCTACTGCCCCGTTTATAGTCCAGTCGTACATGTTTTACGTCACCGCGTTCAGAACGATCAGATTTTCTGACAACTTTGTGTGACCGTGTGTATGCAAGACAAGTTTGAGCCAACATCCGTCGGAAAAAATCCATGGATTTTGTTGTCGGAATGTCCGATCCATGTCCGACCGTGTGTACAGGGCATAAGGGTCTTTTTACCTTTTATTGCAGATCTTGAGAAAAATGCAAGACAGAGGGTTTAGAGTGTAGGATTCCAAAAGGCACATACAAAAATCAAAGAGGACAGCTTCAAGAAAAATCCTTATTCCAGCAGTATTAAGCCTAAAGGCCCGTACACACAAAACAATAATCAGATGGAAAAATTCGTATGACGAGCTGTCTGGCAATTTTCGAATCGTTAGTATGGTGCTTTTGACAGCCGATTCCGCTTTTTCGTCAGACAATGTGCAGACTATAACATTTTTGTCGGATGATTGTGAACTCAACTTCCCATTTTCATTTCATTAGTACAGCTTTACGAAAATACGAAAGTACAAAAAAAAAATCATAAGGGCAAGACTACACATGCTCAGAAAGGAAAGAATACATACAAAGCTATTCAACACATTACGTCACTTCTGATGTTGTATTCTGTCATAGGAAAATGTTTGTATTGTGAGTAACCTCTTCACTTTCGACATGAGACTAGCATGTCACAAAAAACGGATGTTCAGTCGTCCGAAAATTTAAGCGGGTGTACGAGGCTTTATAGGCAGTCACAAAAATAATGAGTAATGCTGAGTAAAGAGGGGACAGCCAGTAAATCTGAGACACTATGAGAGCAATCAAAGTCAAATTCAAGTCAAGAGGGTAACTGAACAGAACAGAAAATGCAATTTCTTTGGTACCCAGAGGCAGAGGAGGCCCAGTACTGCCTGGTTACCTACAGTGCCTTGAAAAAGTATTCATTCCCACTGAAATTTCCCAAACTTTGTCATGTTAAAACCAAAAACGTAAATATATTTTTGGGGATTTTATGTGATAGACCAACAAAAAAGTGGCACATAATTGTGAAGTGAAAGGAAAATGATAAATGGTTTTCAATTTTTTTTACAGGTAAATATCTGAAAAGTGTGGCGTGCATTTGTATTCAGCCCCCTTTACTCTGATACCCCTAACTAAAATCTAGTGGAACCAATTGCCTTCAGAAATCACCTAAATTAGTAAATAGAATCCACTTGTGTGTAATTTAATCTCAGAAGCCATGTGGAGGACACAGCAAACCTGTGGAAGAAGGTGCTCTGGTCAGATGAGACCACAATTGAACTTTTTGGCCTAAAAGCAAAGCACTATGTGTGGCAGAAAACTAACACTGTACATTACCCTTTTCTTCAGCTGGGACAAGGAAGCTGGTCAGAGTTGATGGGAAGATGGATAGAGCCAAATATAGGGCAATCTTAGAAGAAAACCTGTTATGCCGCGTACACACGGTCGGACTTTTCGTCTACAAAAGTCCAACGGACGCTGACGGACTAAAGGTGGCTGGTAATCCGATCGTGTGTGGGCTTCTCCGGACTTTCAACGGACTTTTTTAGCCTCAAATCCGACGGACTTTAGATTTGAAGCATGCTTCAAATCTTTACGTCGTAAGTACGACGGACCCCGAAGTCCGCTCGTCTGTATGCTAGTCCGACGGACAAAAAAACGACGCATGCTCATAAGCAAAAACTAAACGGAAGCACTCGGTCTAGTAAAACTAGTGTTCGTATTGTAGGTAGCACATTCATCACGCTGCAAAATCTGTGATCGTTCAATGCAGCGCATTTTATTTCTTCTTTACGAAGGCTCTAAAGAACGAAGGTGTTTTGCTGTTCATAATCAGAGTTCTCCCAAACTGATTTCTGGATTCTTTTTCTCTTTGATCTCATGAATGATATAGTATGCCTTTTTAAAACAATGTTTCCATACTAATAATATTTTTTCCCCTTTTTATTTTTTTTTTTTTTATTTTTTTTATTTTTTTTAGGTTTGTAAAGTTAACACAAAGAACCCATTATTATTTTTTTTTTTTTTTATAGTGTTTATTTTTTAGTTTTTAGATAAAGTTAACCCAAAGCACCGTTTTTGGTTACGTAATTTTTTGGATTTTCAAGACTTACCACTTGAACATTATTAACATTAGTAATGTATTTTTGGTGTGTTTTTTTTTCAAACTCAATGAGATTGTTGTCCCTTGTTAATTTAACATTGTGTGTAAAATCAATGATTTCAAAGAAAACACATAAAGTCTTTTGCTAAACTCAAAAAATATCCATTTATTCATGGTCAAAATAAAATAAAGAGGAAGTCAACGCTGGAAAAAGTCGGTGTACCAGAAAATTGGGATCTTGAGGAGTCCATATAAGAGGGAGCACAATCTGGTCCAAGAATCCCAGAGATCAACAGCACCAGCAGATGATCTAGATGTCCCCAGACTGTGGTCCTACAACAGCCTGCGTCTTCTGTCAGACCAGACTGAACCCAGGTCATCATTTTCTTCTCTTCCCTGCAGCCTTTCCTCCACGCTGCCCTGCAGCCTTCCCTGTAGCCTTCTTTTGAGGCTGTGGCTCTGGTGTTTCAGTTGTGGCAGGAGGAGGAGGAGGAGGAGGAGGAGGAGGAGGAGGAGGAGGAGGAGGAGGGGGGGCTGCCTCATGTAGTTGGGTGTTTTGTGTTAGCGTGCCCTGCAGCCCCTTATGGATTGTTTCCCCAAATAGGCGCTCACAAATGAGGCGCTGCTCCCAATCCATCTGAAGAAGCCTGCTGGCTAAGTAGCAGCCATAGGATTCTTCCGCTTCGGGGGGGCTTTTTAAAAAACGGGTGGCCTCTTGCATGAGGCGCAGGGATGCGTCCTGTGTGACCATCCCCTTCCTGGCCCTTTTTTTGGGAAGGTGGAGGGGAGGCACTTGGGATTCGGTCAGGCTTCTACTGGGCCCAGCCACCTCGCTTGGCCCAGCCACCTCACTGGGAGCAGCCACCTCACTGGGAGCAGCCACCTCACTGGGAGCAGCCACCTCACTGGGAGCAGCCACCTCCTGCCTGACACTGGGCCCAGCCTCCTCCAGGATGATGGTGAATCCGGCCTCCTCCAGGCTGTCCATGGGCCTGGTCTCCTCCTGCCTTCCACTTTCCCCACATTCCTCCTGGATGGACTCATCCTGTGTATAAAAAAAGGACAATAGTTTGAGTATATTTTTTTGGCTTCATCAATGACACACAGTTTGCTTCTCATGAATAGCAAATTCAATGTGAATACTTCTCTTTAATAAAAGAGTCTAATCAGACACCATAATTATTTCAAGCAGGTGCCAAACATATTTAGCCACTACTGTCAATTGATATGTATACCCAATTTTGAGTGCCAAATTATTTTAGACAATTAGAACATCCAGTTAACATCATTAATATTAGTACAGTAAATATTTGTTTAAATCATTTACCTGACTCCAGATGGTCATATCTGGTTCATCCAGGATGGAAGACCCAGCTTGCTCCTCATCAGCCTCTGCTGGGGTGGAGGGAAGGGTGGAGGGAAGGGTGGAGGGAAGGGTTGAAAGTGATGGCCTGGCTTCATTCTGGTCATCCAGAAAACGGAGTTGATTGTAGTACCACAGCCTGGGTACATAAACATCATCTGCTGATGCTCCTGATCTCCTTGATTCCTGGATCTTCTTATGCTCCCTCTTATACATGTTCCTCAAGCCCCCAATTTTCTTGAGCAATGTCTCCATTGTTGCTTCCGGGATGGTCGCCTGGACAAAGGCCAGAAGTCTCTCCAGCGTTGACTTCCTCACATGCTTAGCATAATACTGAGGGTGTTTCACCTCCCACAAATTCCTCATCTCTCGATATTTGGAAATAAAAGATGTAAGGAACTCTGGATCCTTAAATAGGGGATTCATTATATCTGGAAAAGATGAAGTCACAAGACAAAAAACACTTTTATTATAGGTTTCGGCTAACCCCTCATCATCTTCTCCCTATGTAGGCCTCATCAATCTATCAAGCCATATAGGCCGCTTGCTACAAAGTCATGACCATAAAAACCAAAAAAAAAAAAAAAAAAAAAAAGAATATATCTAAAATTACCTTCGTTTTGTAACGTCCAGGTCCACTATCACCTACCACAGAACGTACGTACGACACGTGCGCAAGGCTCTTTATACACTACGCATGTGTGAAACTCCGCCTGCGTCGCCCGCCCCTGACGTTCGAAATTAACTCATGTTCTCCGCCCCCTAATTCGACGCACAGAACGTACGTACGACACGTGCGCAAGGCTCTTTATACACTACGCATGTGTGAAACTCCGCCTGCGTCGCCCGCCCCTGACGTTCGAAATTAACTCATGTTCTCCGCCCCCTAATTCGACGCACAGAACGTACGTACGACACGTGCGCAAGGCTCTTTATACACTACGCATGTGTGAAACTCCGCCTGCGTCGCCCGCCCCTGACGTTCGATTTTAACTCATGTTCTCCGCCCATTTTTTGTTACGGCGCGTAGTGGAGTTAAAGAATGGCGGAGACACCTGAAATGTTGACGACCTCAGGTAGTGGAGACAGCCCGGAGGCTGGAACGTCAACAAAATCTGTGAGGCCTAGATTTAAGGCCTCTAATATGAGTTTTAAAGAGATGGTGGAGATGGTGGCCATTCTTCACAAAGACGACTATGATGGGAAGTATGGGCCGTACGCACGGCCAAATTTGCGCAAGGCCAAAATAATGGCGAAGGTGGTGGAAACTTTGCAGGCATCTTTTGGGGTCCAGCGCTCCAAAGACCAACTGCGAAAAAGATGGTCTGACCTGAAACTCAGGGAGCCGGATCAATACCGACGTATCCGGAAAGTTCTTAAAAAAGTAAGTACTTGTCGTGTTTTTATCTTGTGTTTATTACCTTGTATATTGCTCCATGTGCTTTTCCTTCCTATCCGATTTTTGTTTTCATCGTTTTAAACGATCTTTTAAGAAACCTCGTTAGTTACATATCTATAGATATATACATATACACATATATATACATGTGTATATATATATATATATATATATATATATATATATATATATATATATATATATATATATACACACACATATATATATATATATATATACACACATATATACACATATATATATATATATATATATATACACACACATATATATATATATACATATATATATATATATATATACACATACATATATATATATATATATATATATACACATACATATATATATACACATACATATATATATATATATATATATATATATACACATACATATATACATATATATATATATACACGCACACATACATATATATATAAATATATATATATATATATAAATATATATATATATCTAACTATATATATATATAAATATATATATATATATCTAACTATATATATATATATATATCTAACTATATATATATATATATATATATATATATATATATATATATATATATATATATATATATATATATATATAAACGAGAGAGAGAGAGAGAGAGAAATATATATATATATAGAGAGAGAGAAATATAGAGATAGGTAGATAGATAGATATAGAAATTTAAAACATTCTTTTTGAAGATTTGAAGTTATCTTAATTTTTTGGCTTTACATTTAGTTAGATAGTTTGAGATTTTGTTCCAGATATAGAGAGAGATCAAAAGATTATTAACTATATTTTGAGATATTGATATCTATCTATCCGATATGTCTTTCAAATTTTAAATATTGAGGTAAAATAGGAACTCTACACAAACCACTTCATTACAAATGTTGGAAAATTACTATGTACTAAAATATCTGTGTGCTAATTAGATTAAAATAATTTTTTGTTTCACATAGGGGAAAAATCACTCAGCCAACCCAAAGCAAAACATGATTGGGAAATAAGCCCAAGTCCCATTGAGGATGTGGAGGAAGGAGAGGTGGGCGACATGGGCACCCCACCAGGTCAGTGTCTGACACACCAGCTTACGGTAATCTATGCATGGCTGCCTTTTATTTTATGTAATTTTTCTACTCTATTTTAGGTGATCTGGTTGTGCTGGAGTCAAGCAACAGCGCCACCCCCGAGGATGTTAATGAACTTTGCGACATGGGCACCCCACCAGGTCAGTGTCTGAGACACCAGCTTACGGTAATCTATGCATGGCTGCCTTTTATTTTATGTAATTTTTCTACTCTATTTTAGGTGATCTGGTTGTGCTGGAGTCAAGCAACAGCGCCACCCCCGAGGATGTTAATGAACTTTGCGACATGGGCACCCCACCAGGTCAGTGTCTGAGACACCAGCTTTATGGTAAGGTAAACTTATGTGTGCATATTTCTAAACATATTTTTTTTTTCATTCCACTTTAGGTCCAACTGACTATTTTACCCCAGACAGTGCCCAACGGCTAATTGCTCAAATCATGGCCTGGAATGGGGAGATCGATCAAATGCGGAATCGGCTGGATCGTATGCAGCAGGAAATGAAGGACATGATTGATGTTTTGGGTCGAATCTAAATGCCCTTTTTTAAACCCCAAAACATCAATCATGTCCTTCATTTCCTGTTTTGCTGACCCCATTCTGGGCCTTCTCTTTTTTGTTTTGGCCAGAACATAAATGGCTGTTTAAGCTAATGTAAAAAAGGAGGGCTGTTTCTTGTAAATACCTCACAAATCCACAAAAAAATAAAAATTGATTTTCAAAAAAACACAAAAAATCAAAAAACTAAAAAACTTGATTTTAAAAAACCCAAAAAAATAAAAAACTTGATTTTAAAAAACCAAAAAAAATAAAAAAATAGATTTTAAAAAACCAAAAAAAAGAAAAAACTTGATTTTAAAAAAACCAAAAAAAAAAAAAACTTGATTTTAAAAAAACCAAAAAAAAAAAAAACTTGATTTTAAAAAAACCAAAAAAAAAAAAAACTTGATTTTAAAAAAACCAAAAAAAAAAAAAACTTGATTTTAAAAAAACCAAAAAAAAAAAAAAAAAATTGATTTAAAAAAAAAAAAAAAAATAAAAAAATAGATTTTAAAAAACCAAAAAAAAAAAAAAATTGATTTTAAAAAACCAAAAAAAAATAAAAAACATGATTAAAAAAAAAAAAAAATTAAAAAACACTTGATTTTAAAAAACCAAAAAAACAAAAATATACAAACTTTATTCAAAAAAAATAAAAACAAAAATAACTTGCTAAAAAAATAAAAACATAAACACAAAAATTGCTTGAAAAACCCAAAAAAAAAAAAAAAACACAAAACAAAACTTGATTTTCCCAAAACCAAAAAAAAAGCCTGTTTGTGAAAATCAAAAAGCCAAAAATATTTTTTTGTGGATTTAGGTATAAATATTTAGATATAATTATATTTTGCTACATTATTAAGATATCATTCTATTTTTGTCAATGAACATTTTATACTAAATGCAGAACTGAATGCATAACAACCATTAATAAAAACATCTCCTTATAGGAATTAAATAAATGTGTGGTTTGTTATTTCAAGGCTCAGTATCATTTTAGTTATAATTGTAAAAAAGTTGTTTACAGTGGCAATGGAGCTTATTTTGACATTTAAAATTACAATACAGTTGGCACTACAACTGCTCGACCATAACCTAGGAGACAGCCCAAAAGAAAGGCAAGCAATAAATATAATGCAAGATTTCATCAATAATTTTTTTATTGTCAAAAATTAGATATCCTGGCCCATTGCAATGGCCCCCCTACCCATAAAATAATTAACATATTGCTGTCTAACTTGACGGGCACTTTGGGGGGCCAAGCCAGTACGGACAGTATCCAGGCCTGGAAGGTTGGCTTCTATTTGTCCGGCCTCAGGCCCAACTGTGCCTATATAATTTGGAGCATGCTTATTTAAAAAGTTGTGCAGAATGCAGCACGATAAAACAATAAAATTAAGTTTGTATTCCGCCAAATTAATGGCTGTTTGAAACAGGCGGAACCGGCTGGCCAGAATTCCAAACGCATTCTCAACCACTCTTCTAGCTCTGGCCAGCCGGTAATTAAAAACCCTCCTCTCCGGGGTGAGTGTTCTTTGGGGGAATGGCCTCATGAGGTGCTTGCTGAGAGCGAAGGCTTCATCGGCAATGAAGACAAAGGGGAGTCCTTCCACGTTATCCTCATCAGGTGGCAATCCCAGGCCACCACTCTGGAGACGCTGGCAGAACTCCGTCTGGGCAAATACTCCTCCATCCGACATCCGGCCATTCTTCCCCACGTCCACATATAAAAAATCATAGTGTGCCGACACCACCGCCATTAAAACAATACTGTGGAACCCCTTATAATTAAAATAATATGACCCCGAATGGGGTGGTGGCACAATGTGGACATGTTTCCCATCTATAGCCCCTCCACAATTGGGAAAGTCCCAACGGCTGGCAAAATGGGATGCCACAGTCTGCCATTCCTGTGGCGTTGAAGGAAACTGGGAAATCAAAAAAGAAAACCAAAATCAATTAATTTGGAAGCTAACATTGCAAGAAAATTAGACAATTAAAAACATTATTCCCCAGCATCAGTATAACATTCAATAATTTAATTGTTCTGGAATAACTAATATGGAAAGGCACACTTATCAGATTGCTCACCCCCTCTGATGGAACATTGATTACATTTTAGGGGGTTGTGAAATCCCTAAAAAAGATTACTTTGAGGACACGCAGGAATTTAGGGACTAAAAAGGCTACAAGACTGCAGTTGTCGCACTCTGCAGGTGCAGTTGCTAACCAGCTTACAGTAAATGAGGTAATGTAAAAAGGCATTCATGTTGCAAGGAGTACACAATCACATGCAAGGGCAATTAATGAAAACACTTTGAGGCTTGCATATGATTTGATGATGGAAATCAGCAGAGCTTCTGCTCATTTACTAAAGCACTGGAACAAATGCACTTGTAGAGTGCACATGCATTTTGCAAAGTGCCACATATATTTGCTTTAGACAAATCAACACCACAGAACATTCCAGCAAATTTTAACGAGGGTGGGGGTGGGGGGGGTTGTGAAATCTAGATAATTGCTCATTAGCAGCAAACAAAAACTATTTGGAGTGAGTTTAGGTGGGGGGGGGGGGGTTGTGAAATCTAGATAATTGCTCATTAGCAGATAAACTATTTGGAGTGAGTTTAGGTGGGGGGGGGGGGGTTGTGAAATCTAGATAATTGCTCATTAGCAGCAAACTATTTGGAGTGAGTTTAGGTGGGGGGGGGGGGTTGTGAAATCTAGATAATTGCTCATTAGCAGCAACTATTTGGAGTGAGTTTAGGTGGGGGGGGGGGGTTGTGAAATCTAGATAATTGCTCATTAGCAGCAAACTATTTGGAGTGAGTTTAGGTGGGGGGGGGGGGGTTGTGAAATCTAGATAATTGCTCATTAGCAGCAAACTATTTGGAGTGAGTTTAGGTGGGGGGGGGGGGGTTGTGAAATCTAGATAATTGCTCATTAGCAGCCAACTATTTGGAGTGAGTTTAGGTGGGGGTGGGGGGGTTGTGAAATCTAGATAATTGCTCATTAGCAGCAAACTATTTGGAGTGAGTTTAGGTGGGGGGGGGGGGGGGGTTGTGAAATCTAGATAATTGCTCATTAGCAGCAAACTATTTGGAGTGAGTTTAGGTGGGGGGGGGGGGGTTGTGAAATCTAGATAATTGCTCATTAGCAGCAAACTATTTGGAGTGAGTTTAGGTGGGGGGGGGGGTTGTGAAATCTAGATAATTGCTCATTAGCAGCAAACTAAATACACTCAAACAAAATACATTCCAAATGAGTAGACTAGGTGGATATGTTCCCATCACTTCATGCTGGGAAGGTTATTGAAGGAAAATATACATGCATGACAAAAAACAGGAAAAAAATCCAGCATGTGTGAGGATAAAAAGGGGACATTCACACTATATTGCAATGATGGTAAGTAGTGTTTGAAGCAAAAAATACATTATATTATCAAAGATTACATAAAAGAACATGTGATGCTAATAAAAGAAAAATATCTTACCTTAATATAGTCCTTCTGCAGGACCTGTATGATGGCAGAACAGGTCTCTGGGATAAAGATTCCCCAGAGCCTGGGGGGAGATGCCTGTCGAGAACTTAAGGTCCTGCAGGCTTCTCCCTGTGGCCAAATACCGCAAGGTAGCGACCAGCCTCTGCTCCGGAGTGATGGCTTGCCTCATGCAGGTATCCTGCCTGCTGATATAGGGGGTCAGCAAAGCCAACAAACGGTCAAAAACGGGGTCCGTCATCCGGAGAAAGTTCCTGAAATCCTCAGGATTATTCTCACGGATCTCACGGAGCAAAGGCATGTGACAGAACTGGTCACGCTGAAGCAACCAATTCTTGGTCCATGAACTCCTCCTCGCCCTGTTCATGGACTGGTCTTGGGCTGAAGAATAAACTACAGCACCAAGCACATACAATGCACGAGCTCTACGACGAGTACGTACAGGTAACATGGCTTCAAAACGGTCGGCTGGTCAGAACGCACTAAACAGAACGCACTGAAGAACAGCAAGGCCTGTGAAGAACGACCTGAAAATCAGGAACGAGCGGCCAATAAAACAAAGATTTCTCAATGCCAACTGACCAAACGCACTGAAAAGCAGATACAAACCTCACAAGCACAGACTGAACAACAGTTAAAACGAACTGAAAAATACGAGTCTCACAAGCGCGAATCGTCTCTCACCAAACTTCTACTAACACGAGATAAACACGAGATTAGCAGAAGGAGCCCAAAGGGTGTCGTACGGGCTATTGAACTTCCGTTTTATAGTCTCGTCGGACTTGGTGTACGTCACCGCGTACTAGGCTGTCGTACTTTTGTGTGGTCGTGTGTGCGCAAGTCCGTTCGTAACAAAGTCTGCCGCAAGTCCGCCGAAGGTACGTCGGAAGTCTGTCGGACAGGCTGTCGGACTTTTGTAGACGAAAAGTCCGACCGTGTGTACGCGGCATTAGAGTTTTCAAAAGACTTGGGACTGGGGTGGAGGTTCACCTTCCAGCAGGACAACGACCCTAAACATACAGCCAGAGCTACAATGGAATGGTTTAGATCAAAGCATATTCATATGTTAGAATGGCCCAATCAAAGTCCAGACCTAAATCTAATTGAGAATCTGTGGCAAGACTTGAAAATTGCTGTTCACAAACGTTCTCAATTCAATCTGACAGAGCTTGAGCTATTTTGCAAAGAAGAATAGGCAAAAATGTCACTCTCTAGATGTGCAAAGCTGGTAGAGACATCTCCAAAAAGGCTTGCAGCTGTAATTGCAGCGAAAGGTGGTTCTACAAAGTTTTGACTCAGGGGGGCTGAATACAAATGCACGCTACACTTTTCACACATTTATTTGTAAAAAAAATGTGAAAACAATTTATCAATTTTCTTTCCACTTCACAATTATTTGCCACTTTGTGTTGGTCTATTACGGTACATACAATCCCAATAAAATACATTTACGTTTTTGGTTGTAACATGACAAAATGTGACAAATTTCAAGGGGTATGAATACTTTTTCAAGGCACTGTAACTATGGAATAACATTTTTAAGACTATGTATTGTTTTTAGAAGCTAGGCTTCCCATCTTCATGCTAATGAACGTGTCTGACTGGTTTATGAGCTCAGGACAGGAAGGGATGCTACAGGAAGTAGGGGGGTGGAAAGAGAACATGAACACAGCCATGCGCTGAAGACGCAAAGGACCAGTGGTTTTGCAGGACTCCAAAAAAGCAAGGAGCAGTCTGGAGAGATCCTGATGACTCCATCATAAAAAAAGACAGAAAATAGGAATGTAACCTGGGGATTACACTAAATCTACAATCCATTTTGAGCAACTTTTAGTGTATCCCTCTTGCATACATTATCCATGCTAATTTGCTGGGAAGGATATGCAGTTTGTGCATGTGTAAATTGTATGCACATTTTGTGATTCTTTTTATTCCATGAACTGTTTTTTCTATAACTGTATGTGCAGCATTTATTTTAGTATAACACTAATACATTATTATAGTACAGAGGTTTTTATGCTTCCTTGATTTTACTGCAAAGAACTTGTAAAAGACACAAAGCAAAACATGTCTAGCCCTCTGAAACACTTTAGTACCAAGAGCTATGGGCAAAAGGTCATATTCGCAATGTCCAGGCAGCATCTCCTGTCCAGTTCCTCTGCAACACTCTTCAGTGAATGTTTCCTTCTCCAGCACAGCTTCTGCAGGTAGCATCTTTCAGTCCCCTAGCCCATGGCACCTGCTGCGGCCTATGTAAGAGAACTATTGTAATACATCGGGTACTCACCGGCGACTGCAGATTTCCATATGCGCCATGCACGAAGGAATGCACACACTCGCAGGAGCACGCCCACAGTCTCAATTGGTGCCAGACGGCCTATTTAAAGGATGCCCTGACTCCTGCTCAATACTGACTGGTCTTCAGCTGTTTCCTTATAATCTGCTTGAATCCTGCTTGCTATCTGTTGCTGACCTGGCTTCCCACTGACCTGGATTTGGCTGATTATTGGTTCCTGATCCTGGCTTACACCTGACCTTGCTACTGTCTGATGTCTTGGTACCCTGCTGCCCGCTCGCTGCTGAATCCGGCTATCCTGTTGACCTTGTTTCTGTTTCCTGCCTGGCTCAATGCTTCTTCCAAGTGCCTGTGCTGGCTGCCCTTCATCTCAGCTCCATTGGGTCCAGTGTGCTTCTGTCTCCAGACTATGGGAAGTCCCGGCAAGACAGGCATCCAGAACCTACAAGCCTGTTGGAGTTCCCCTTTAACCTCGGCTGCTCTATCCAGTATCATCCCAGTTTCTGACCTGTTGTTCTGCCTGAATCACCAAGTCTACAACTCCTGCCACAAGCTCTGTAATCAACACTTACAGGCACTCGTGTTCCTCCTGTCCCTCGCCACAATCTGTTCCACTCTCAGTGGGGCCTGGGCTGGAGATACAAGAGAGGCAGACTTCATCATTTCAGTCTCCTACCAGGTACGTGACAGCCTAGTAGCAGTAGTTCTTTGGAACAAACACACACATATAGGCTCTTTCCCAGGAAAAAAGCCTCAGGGGAAGAGAGAGACAGATCAGATCCACCAACACGTGTATATTCTCCCGAACCACACCTTCTGGGTTAGCCTCTCAAGGATTGGAAGTCCCTAGACTTTTCAAAATCCAATGATTGACCCTCTCATGCTATTGCTGGAGCATTCTTCCAGCGGCAGGCAGGAGCAATCATCCACCAGGTTAGGAAAGCTTGAACAGATCTGATAAATTGAATTTCAGCTCAGCTGGCTACAGCAGAGCTATATACTACATTTATCCAGCCCAGGGCAGAGGTGCAACATGTATAAATAATCTTGGAAGCTTTTGCAGCAAGCAATTCTGGGTGATGGTTGTATATCCAATGTCTATATGCAATCATAGTGGAAAATTGCTAGTGAACCAATTCACTCAGATATGATTATACTAGCATATAATCACATGGTCTGTCCCATCCCATGGACTTGATCATATTAGAATAAATATCAATTGATCCTGAGCATGAAAGGACTGGGCTAGGGGGGCAGAGGAGGATTTGCCCTGAAGTCAGTACTAGTAATATATGTTGGACAGGTTCCTGAGTGAAGATACTTCACTATCCAGACATTGACCAGAAAAGGACCCACCACCAATGATACATGGTGGACATTATATACAATTGCTACCCTACTTTACACAGCAACAGGTAAGTCTTCCACCATTGACTTCTATTGTGACTCTGAAATGCCATGTGAATGAATCCTGATTCCTGAGAGCTGTGAAGGAAGCTGATGACGCGTGATAGGAAAGTGTGTCACATCAGCTCACTGAAATTTGTCTCTACCATGAAAGAGCTTCCCAGCCCACCCCTGCTTCCATTGCCATGCAGTGCTCTTCCAATGTGCTAAGTGGTTGCTTGGCAATCAAAAACATCACCCACTTAAGAAGAATAGATAAAGTAGAAAATACCTTTAATACCTTTCTTTTTAATCTAACAAACAAACGATCGATTCCCTTCATACAAAATCAAGCGCTTGTGGGATAGGTGAAAGAATTCAAAACTCCCTTAATGGGTTAATCTTATGACCAATTAGGTCTGAAGCAGCTACCACACATACACATACCGATGGCAAGTTTATGAGATACAATAAAACAAACATAAAGGCAGGGCTACATAGCAAAACACAGTCCGATTATTCCAGGTGTTTTATCATACAATAGTGCAACACAGTCCAATTAATCCAGGTGTACTGTCGTACAACAGTGCATGCATATATAAAGTCAAAGATGAGCTGCAAACATATGCTATATCAGCTCCACAATATATGTATAGAAAAGTCCAAACGGTGTTTGATTCCCACACTAGGATGGAAAGCTGTTACCAACACCTCCACATGTGAAAAAATGGTGGATAAGACAGATCCCCTTTGAATCAAACTCTTACCAGAAATAACTGGATAAAAAGCATAAACACCAGAACTTTACTTTGAACGCTCTGTATGGAGGATTTTCTTCCCAGATCCTGTTGCAACCGGGAGGGTGAATCACACGCTACTGAGCTAACTCTCAGGGTCGCTGGTAAGACGTCGGAACTTCCGCCTTCACTGGAAGGTGAAGAGTGAAGGCGGAAGTTCCGACATCTTGCAGCTCATCTTTGACTTTATATATGGATGCACTATTGTATGACAGTACACCTAGATTAATTGGACTGTGTTTTGCTATGTAGCGCTGCCTTTATGTTTGTTTTATTGTTCTTTTTAATCTGTTATCGAGCTATGTTTAAAACTAGTGCTTAGATTAAGATTGAAAAAACATTTTCCTCTATGGGGTAAAAGTGTGTCCTCTATTACAAGCCATACTAAGAAATAAACCTTCAAGATCAAGTTGGGATTTTGTACAGAAGTACCATCTCAGTGACTTGAGTTAATTATAAGAGGTTATTCTATTTTGATGCAATCTAAATACATAATAAATACTTCACCACTGGAAACTCTCGATGTCAAGTACTTTACTTTGTACCTCAAGCTTGAAAGCAGTATAATATTTCTAAGACGGGCACACCAGTGTGAAGATAAAGGAAATTATGGCAGGCATGTAAATGATGGAGAAGAGATCGCCAAGCTCCCAATCTTTTGTGATGCCATCTGTGGAAGGATTAATTCTGTTTCTTCTGAACAGTGAACAGTTGGAGATCAGTTGAAATGGATTTTCAGAATCATTGGAATATCTCCTACACCTTGCACTGATCTTTGGGGCTTAACTATGCATCATGGGCCCCCTTGCAAAGTTGTTAAAAGTTTGGGTGCTTCTATAATGTGAAATATGTTTGCCTTCATAGCAATTGTATAAAAGTTTATAACTGTATGCAAATGTAATGTATCTAAATGAATTTGATAAATGCTTTTGCTATCTGCATAAATCCCTACGGTGTCTTAAAAAAAGTATTCATAACCCTTGAAATTTTCGCATGCTTTGATTTAAACTATTCCACTGTAACTTTGGCTGTATGTTGAGGGTCGTCCTGCTGGAAGGTGATCCTCCGCCCCAATCTCAAGTCTTTTATAGGCTCTAACAGGTTTTCTTCTAAGATTGCCCTGTATTTGGCTCCATCCATCTTCCATCAACTCTGTCCCGCTTCCCTGTCCCTGCTGAAAAAAAGAGCTGTCTGTTTACAATTCACCTGCAGCATTTTTCATAAAGATTTGGATAGAATTAGATCTTTCACAGAATCCTGCATCTAGTTGGATCCTGAGTGCCACCACCGATCATCTTTTGGGGACAGAATGGGGATTCCCTTTTTTCACACCCCACAACTAGGCCATTTTGCTGGATCACAATAGAGCAGACAGGGTTCTGGGTAGTCAGAGATCATGGGGTTTAATGCTTCCAAGACTTGAGGTAATGTGATTGAGCAATTATTCGGATCAAATTTTGTTTTACTCATACCAATAATGTTTTTGGTACTGCTGTTAATTCATATGAAGTGTGAATTTAAATAATAAACACACTTTAAAGTAGTTCATTCTCAAATGCAGGTTAATCACTAATAGAATCTGAACAATTCTCTTTCCTTATTTCTTTTGCTGATTAGCAAATGCATAATTAATCATGTGTACAGCCCTAACGGAAAGTAGAAGGCTGAATTTAGGGGCACCAAAATCTCCCAGGGTGCCCATCACTGCACTAAGGGGCCAGATATTTACTGTCATCTAAAACTCTTGAAAAACAAGGTAAAGTATAACACAGGAATTAAAAACAGTAAAAAGACTGAAAAAAATTAATTTCACATTTAAATGTTTAATACAAAACACTATGCCGTTAAATCTACAAAACACTTTTTCATATTTCCTACTAAAGTCATTAAGAAGCAATATCTAACAATGGCCTGTAGGTACTCACTTTACTGCCTGTAATAATATAAAGCAAAAGAATGCCGTTTAATTTTATATCATCTTAAACATATAATGATTAGACATTCCATTGGGATTACTGTGAATTTCACTGGCGTAAACACTGAGACAGCTCTTATATGGCTTGCCTGATGGCTTTGCAGAGAAGCAAATCAACAAATAGCCCTCAGTAGACCACTAGTAGGGTACTAGTGAACATAGAACAAATGAATGCATGGTGGTGGTATTAAATTAAAGGGACAGTCCATCTAGAACTGATATATCAGTTCTGATAGATGCCAGAGAGATAAATGTATGTATTATAGGTACTTACGTTGTGCTATCGTTTACACAGTGCTTTTACATATATATTGAATATTCACATCAGTCCCTGCCCTCAGAGAGCTTACAATCTAAGTTCCCTAACTCATATACTCAGGGCTTTTTTTCAGCTGGAACTGGGTGGAACTCAGTTCCACTACCTCTGGCTCAGACCCTCTGCTCCCTGCTCACCACTATCACTGGTAAACACAGAAGTCAGGCTTCTATGTTTACCAGTGATAGCTTGTCTCCAATAGATCTGCAGAGTGCAGGATGGGATCAAGGGAGATGCAAGTGACAGGGGTTCATTGTGGATGCTGACACCCCCACTAGATGATCTGCAAGCGAGGGAGGAGGTGCCACCCACAGTGTGCGGAGAGGTACTAGAGCCGGCTGGGTGCTTCAGTTTATTACAGCAACAAAAATAAGACATGTGAAAGATGGTGGAGCTTTTAAGAAGGAGGGGAGGTTGCATGCAGAGGTCAGAGCTGAAGAGGGGTGAAAGTGAGATGTGGATGGGAGATGCAGAGGTGAGCAGTTGTGGACTAAGGCTGAACTCGGCACTCTATATTCAGCGCACCCCTGAACTCGGCACTCTATATGCTGCGCACCCCTGAATTCGGCACTCTATGTGTAGCGCACCCCTGAACTCGGCACTATGTAGTTAAAGCACCCCCAAAACTCTGCAAGTAGCGCACTTCTGAACTCTGCAGAAACCCCCCCAGCCCCCCGGAACGTTGGTTGAGTTCCTGCACCAATTTTCTGACTAAAAAAGCCCTGCAAATACTAGAGCCAATTAACCCACCAGCATGTCTTTGGAGGAAACTCATGCAAGCACAGGGAGAACATGCAAACTCTGTGCAGGTAGTGCCACAGTTGGAATTATGAACCAGCAGCCCTAGGGCTGCTAGGTGGAATTGCTAACCATTTAGCCACTGTGCTGCCCAACAAGTCACAGGTTGTTCTTGTATCTTTTAGGGATCTTATTAATAAGAGTTGCACAGATGCTGTGACCATTATTAGGGGAACATACTCTCCTTGTTATTTTATGTATAGAAAATGTGATGGAAATATGGTTGAGAATACCCCAAAATCCCAGACTGACAGGAATAGAGTCAGAAATTATGGTTCTTGAGTTCTTGCTGTTGAAGAGTCACAGACTAAGAAGAAGCAAGAGGCTTATTCAGTCTACCAGGCTCTACCTATACCGATATAGCACCTCCCTGACTTATGGAGACATATAAAGGACCCCCAGTGGTAGGGTGGGCTGGCATACCACAGAGCTAAGTCCTCACTAGTTATAGGGGATTGAGAAACATTGGTTACCAGTAAGTTTAAGGTTTTCAAAGTTTTTTTTGCTTCCACAACTCACAGGGAGAGAGGGTTAAATTGGTTGCAAAGGCTCAAGGTTTTTTAACTTCATGCATTCTAGCAGCCCTTTCAGCCCCATTGCGATCCTTCGTGTACAAGAACAGTGGCTCTCCCAGGTCTCTTCCATTGGCTATCTCTACTGTCAAGCACACTATACTACACTATACTCACACTACATTATACTCACACTATACTCACACTACACTGACACTAAACTATACTCGCACTATACTCAGACTACACTGACACTACACTATACTCACACTATACTTGCACTATACTAAGACTACACTAACACTACACTGACACTTCACACTCAGAGTCACAATAATACACTAACTCGCTAGTAGCAAACAGAGCCCTATCTATCTCCACTCCAACAACATACTACAAAAGGTTCCTGTGGGAAGGAACCTTTTATAGTGTGAGGTGGGAATATGAGCACTGAGCCATGATTGGGCAAAGTCATCATGACTTTGTCCAATCATGGATCTGTCTGTGCTTTGTGCCCTGACTGGACAAAGCCTTGCACCTGACCAGCCATCAGGTGCATTGCTTCATCCATATAGGGCCCTAGAATGCACAAGGGGCAAACATCCCACCGAGCGTCCAGCAAATTTGCATGTTCTCCAAACAGGCGATGTTCGGGCCAAACTTTTGCTCAGCTTAAACTGTTCCCCCAACTCTAATCATAGTCTTTGTTCAAACCATAAGAATGTAAGGTATTTGATTGATCCACCAGACTTCTCTCTGTTTTAATCTCAAAATTCTATCACCTCCCTTCCTGTCCTTTTGTATAACACGGTAGGAGTTAGTATATTGTATATTTAAAAAATAAATAAATAAATAAATATATATATATATATATATATATATATATATATATATATATATATATATATATATATATAGTATATATCTATTTATTTATTTATTTAAAAAAAAAAACGGAGTTACTCACTGGTGACACGATTTCCAGAAGTCATAGGACAGCCTTTGAGACAGCGCTCCTCCCACCAGGATACGAAACCTGTTGCCAGGTCAAGGGTTAAAAGTAGGTCCTCCACACAATCTCCTCAGAACCGAAAGAATGAAATTAGAAAAGGAGCAACATAAGGGCAGAAATCTAGGTGTCCTAGAAGACTACTGGAAGTAGAGTTACTGGTAAGTCGAACTTCAATTTTACCCCATTCATCTTCCAGGACCACCTATAAGATGCTCACTATCCACTGCAACTGCCCAATCCTTCAGACTGAGGGGAAAAAAAAAATTGTCTTTTCATTCTTCTGAGAGGCAAAAAGATCCACCTCCGGCTGTGCCTAATGATCTGCCATGTTGTAAAAGATCTGCGCATCTATGAACTGCTCATCTTGAGTCCCCCTTCAGGTGCCTGGTTGATATAGAAAGCTAGGTTCATCTCTACCCAGGACAAAAAGTCTTTGGCCAACTTCTGAAAGGATGGACTCCTTGTGGCCCCATTTGTTGACGTAAGCAACTGTGGTGGTGTTGTCTGATAAGGTTTGGAGAGGATGATCCCTGACTTCTTCCTAGAAAACCTTGAATACTTGACTTACAGCTCTCTCCCGTTTGAGGATGAATTGACTTCTCTTCAGGAGGACGGCTCTGCTAGTTTCCCTGACAGGGATCGCTTCTAGCTGGGATCAGCAGCAGTATGCTTTGGAGCCTTATACAAAAGGCACAGAGCGACTTTTGAACTCTCTGAAATTGCTGTCTCATTATTTGGATTAAACTGACCAGTCCTTTGAACTATAATTATTGCAACCTTTGATGCGGGACATGTAAATACAAAGGCGTTGCCCTGGTCGGGCTCCTGATTTTTGGCTGTCTTCCATTGCACACCCTTCCTCCTCTCGGTTTGGCTGCTCGCCCCTCTCCCTCCTCCCATTATATGGAATAGATATTCCATGCTCTATGTTCTAGCCTTATGCCTATCAGGATCCCCTGTAGAAGCCGTTGGTGAAACGCGTAGTGATCCATTTGATGATAACACAATAACCTCATCTATGGATAACCACCATACAGATATATTCGACTCATGTTTGCACTGTGGGCCATTTTGCTTAGGCTACTCTTTATGAACCACTGACACTATTCCTTAGCATACATGGGAGAGAGAATGTTGTGTTAGCATATATTATATGATGCTTACAGTTTCTTGTCAAATGTAATGTTTTCTAAATAAAATGTGAATTTTTATATTTATATATTATTTATTATATATTATTATATATTACATTCAACTTGAGACACTTGTGGCTACCTTAAATGTCAATTTTTCCCCCTTTTTTTCTTACTGTGCTTTTTCTTGAGCCACGCCTTTGTTACCTTGGCGGTATGTTTTGGGTCATTGTCATGAAGACTCATCCAGGACCCATCTTCAGTGTTCTGGCTGAGGGAAGAAGGTTCTCATCCAAAATTTTACAACACATGAACCCATCCATTGGTCTCTCAATGGAGCAAAGTTGTCCTTACCTTTAGCAGAGAAACAGCCCCAAAGCATAATGTTTCCACCTCCATGCTTGATTGTAGGGATGGTGTTCTTAGGGTCATAGTCAGCATTTTTTTTCCTCCAAACACGGAGAGTAGAGTTAATGCCAAAGAGCTCAATTTTGGTCTCATCTAACCACAGCACTTTCTCCCAACTCTTCTCTGAATCATTTAGATGCTCATTGGCAAACTTCAGATGGGCCTGTACATGTGCCTACTTGAGGGGGGGGGCCTTGCTGGCAGTGCAGGATTTAAATCCATGGCGGCGTATTGTGTTACCAATGGTTTGTTTGGTGACAGTGATCCCAACTGCCTCAAGATCATTCACAAGCTCCTCCCATGTAGTTCTGGGCTGATCCCTCACTTTTCTCATGATCATCCTTACCCCATGGAGCTCCAGACCAAGGGCGATTGATGGTTATTCTGTATTTCTTCCATTTGCGAATAATCACTCCAACAGTTGTCTCCTCACCAAGCTTCTTGATGATGGTCTTGTAGCCCATTCCAGCAACCCTTGTGCATTTCTACAATCTTGTCCCCAACGTCCTTTGACAGCTCTTTGGTCTTGCCCATGATAGTGAGGTTTGAATGGAAGAAAGAGATTCTGTGAACAGGTGTCTTTTATACAAATAACGAGTTGTCTGTAGGAGCACCTTTAATAAATTGACAGGGCTAATCTGTGTACCACATGAGCACATACTATAGCCAGTCTGTGTGAGCCAGACGTATTATTGGTTGGTAGGGGATTAAATACTTATTTTACTCACTGAACTGCAGCTCAATTTATACCATTTGTATCATGTGTTTTTTCTGGATTTTTGGTTGATATTCTGTCTTTATCATTTAAAATACACCTACGATAACAATTATATATTATTTGTAAGTGGGCAAACATACAAAAATCTGCAGGGGATCAAATAATTATTTCCCCACTGTATACCAACCTCAGGTTTACTAGAATTACCATTGAAGTTTAATGCTTACAGTGTAGAGAGTATTGTTTAAGTAAACTTTGTACATATTATACTCATCAAAGTGTAATGTTAAATTATTTTCAAAACCTTGCCTTCCTTATAAAGATCTTGCTTGATTCACTGAATTACATTGTCTGTTCAGAGTCATTAGCAGTGTGAGCGTGTTTAGCGGTGTCAGTGAAAGAGGGGTAAACTCAGCTGGGGGCCTGAAGAGTGAAAAAAACATTTTTGAACAAGCGACAAAACATGATAAAGCTACATGATAAAGGGTGAATGATGAGCAAATTGCCCATCGAGGCTTTGATCTAGAGTAGGGGTCCCAAACTTTTCAGTATGTGGGTCACTTTGTATTTTACAAATATTCATGGTCTGAAAAAAAAAAAAGTTTTATACATGAATAAAAAAATTGTAAATGAATGACTTCTCATCTGATATCTCCCCTTGAAATCAGAAGCCTCCCGATCACATCAGCGTCCCCCACTTTAGAAGCCCCCCAACACCAAATTAGAAGTTGAGCAAAAATGAAAGGCCGAGTATAAGGGATTATTGCGGTGCCAAAGATACAACAATACTTGGGACAGTTTTCCAACTGGGGGGGGGATCAATTGCATGGGGGATACCGCACTTGTCTAGTCTTTTTGTACAGTCGCTCAGTGATATGCACAGTGTTATTTGTTATTTACATTTTGTCATATTAATAAAAGATCTTTTCTCCCTGTAGAACTACAACCATTCTATGTCATATCCTATCCCCTGAGGAAGCCAATGTTTTGGCGAAACTAGTAGGGATAACTCAACTACTTCCATCCATTGGTTGTACTAATTTGCCTATGCTCCTTTATTTTTTGTACCCCTTATGAATTGTAATTTTAATCTATTGTAATAAATTTAATCATTTTTATAATTTTGTATTGTTGTATCTTTGGCACCGCAATAATCCCTTATACTCGGCCTTTCATTTTTGCAACAAAAGTCCCCTCATCACACCGCAGTCCCCCTTAACACCAGAGCCCCCTTACATTAAGGTCCCCATTACAGCCCCCCCTTACATCAAGGTTTCAGGATAAGCCACTAACCCTAGCTGCAAGGAAGATAAAATCTCGTAGTGGGCCAGAAGTGGCCCACAGGCCATAATTTGGAGACCTCTGATCTAGAGCTACTATATAAATTCATTTAAACACAAGAACATTTCTAGCTTTGCATATTGTTATTCAGTTTGCAATCTACAGGGATACCCAGGTCCTTCTCCCTCAGTGATAAACTGAGTTTGCTCCTCCAGATTGTATGTTGCATGCATATACCTATACAGTTTGTATACTGCAGAACAGGCAGCAGTAGTCTACCAATCATACTTAGTAACATTGCATGATATGTATGCAGTTGCGGCATGCGATGTGTACAAAACACAATTCAGCCACTGTGCCCAACAATCTCACACAGTAATATAGTCTGACATGTACACACAATACAGGCAGATTTCATGTGGCAGTTGTGTCACTCCTCTCTTACACACTTAATTCTTTCATAACCTTACACTAACACACTGTAACATGCATACACAGCTAGTGAGCATTGGAAACAGCAGTGCAGCCAGGAAGGTTTCATTTTCACACTACTTGCCGTAATATTAGGTAGTGGTAATTAAAGCGATGAAAGCAACACAAGATTCATTTTAAAGGGAAACTCTAAAAGTTGTGTTTCAATTTTTTTTTTTAAAGTTTATACATTTCTCAAAACCCAAGTCAAGGTAATGCCCCAACATTAGTGGATCTCACACCTCCTCCCTAGAGTCCTATTCGTTGTATCTTATGGTGTTCTCTATAAACTTATCATTTTCCAAAGTCTTTAGGCTGGTCATATGACACACTGGTTCCTCTTGAGTCTTCTTCCAGCTATGGGAAGTCCTTCAGATGCAGAGAGTGGTGCCAATGTGGTAACTCCAGTGCTACTCTCTCTGTCATTATACAGCAAATGAAGGACACCATGGTGATGCCCCTGATTCTGGGTTGAGTGATAATGGTTGTAAGGCCGGGTTCACACTGGTGCGACAAACGCTCCGACATTGGGAGCTCATGTGTGAAAATCAATATTTCCCTATGGGAGCCGTCTTAACTGGTCCGACACAAGTCGGTCCGACTTTGAAAATGCTCCCTGACCTACTTTGGTCCAACTTTGATCCTACTTCAGCCCATTGACTATCATTGAAGTCGGATCAAAGTCGGATCGCCGTCTTGCATGATCCGAATATGACATGCGACTTGTGCTCAGATGATCTTGAGGGGGAACTCCGCGCCAAATTTTAAATAAAAAAACAGCATGGGTTCCCCCTCCAAGAGCATACCAGGCCCTTGGGTCTGGTATGGATTTTAAGGGGAACCCCCTACGCCAAAAAAAACAGCATGGGGGTCCCCCCAAATCCATACCAGACCCTTATCCGAGCACGCAGCCCGGCCGGTCAGGAAAAGGGGTGGGAACAAGCGAGCGCTCCTCCCTCCTGAACTGTACCAGGCCGCATGCCCTCAACATGGGAGGTGGGCGCTTTGGGGCAGGGGGCGCCCTGTGGCCCCCCCACCCCAAAGCACCTTGTCCCCATGTTGATGAGGACAAGGGCCTCATCCCGACAACCCTGGCCGTTGGTTGTCAGGGTCTGCGGGCGGGGGGCTTATCGGAATCCGGGAGCCCCCTTTCACAAGGGGGCCCCAGAACCTGGCTCCCCACCCTATGTGAACGAGTATGGAGTACATCATACCCCTACCCATTCACCTAGGAAAAAAGTGTCA
This sequence comes from Aquarana catesbeiana, assembly GCF_042186555.1. Classification (NCBI taxonomy): domain Eukaryota; kingdom Metazoa; phylum Chordata; class Amphibia; order Anura; family Ranidae; genus Aquarana; species Aquarana catesbeiana. The sequence goes on along the minus strand of NC_133335.1, from coordinate 201,514,320 downwards.
ATAAAAAAACACACTAGACAGATTTTTAAAGTAATTAATTAGGCAGCTCCGGGGGTCTTCTTCCGACTTCGGGGGTCTCTTCCTTCTTCTCCGGCCTCTTCTCCGCGCTCTCCGGTTCTTCTCCCGCTCTCCGGTATCTTCTGCCGGGCTCCTCCGCTATCTTCTATGACATCAGCCGGTGACCACGCCCCATGCCTATATAAGTCATTGCACACTGTGCACACCGCATTACAGCGGGAGAAAGCGTTGTGTCAACATCGGAAGAAGAGAAGAGGGAAGAAGACGACGGAGAAGACCGGGCCACCGCTAGCAAAAGAGCGGGCAAAAGAGCAGAAGATAGCGGAGGAGCCCGGCAGAAGATACTGGAGAGCGGGAGAAGAACCGGAGAGCACGGAGAAGAGGCTGGAGAGCGCGGAGAAGAAGGAAGAGACCCCCGAAGTTGGAAGAAGACCCCCGGAGCTGCCTAATAAATTACTTTAAAAACCTGTCTAGTGTATTTTTTTATTGACACTTTTTTCCTAGGTGAATGGATAGGGGTACGATGTACCCCATACTCATTCACATAGGGTGGGGGGCCGGGATCTGGGGGCCCCCTTGTGAAAGGGGGCTCCCGGATTCCGATAAGCTCCCTGCCCGCAGACCCCGACAACCAACTGCCAGGGTTGTCGGGAAGAGTCCCTTGTCCTCATCAACATGGGGACAAGGTGCTTTGGGGTGGGGGGCCGCAGGGCACCCCCCTGCCCCAAAGCACCCACCCCCCATGTTGAAGGCATGCGGCCTGGTACGGTTCAGGAGAGGGGGGGCGCTCGCTCGTCCCCACCCTTTTTTCTGACCGGCCAGGCTGCGTGCTCGGATAAGGATCTGGTATGGATTTGGGGGGATCCCCACACCGTTATTTCGGTGAAGGGGGGTCCCCTTAAAATCCATACCAGACCCAAGGGCCTGGTATGCTCTTGGAGGGGGAACCCATGCTGGTTTTTTATTTAAAATTTGGCGCGGAGTTCCCCCTCAAAATACATACCAAACACAGTGCCTGGTATTGGCAGGGATCCAAGTCGGATGCCTGTTCATTGAAAGTCGGACATATGTCGGCTTCAAGTCGCGGGGCAAAGTCGGATCCAAAGTAGGACGGCTGTTGTGTCGCACCAGTGTAAACCCAGCCTAATTCATCTCAGAAGACTAAGGACATCTTTTGGGGACATCAGCTCCAGACTGAAAGTGAGTATTGGAGCTAGTTGATGCCAATACTGTTTTTTTTGTAACTGGCTGGGGACCATATTAAGAAACAGAATAGCCTGAAGTTGGGCTTTAAATTGATGGATAATTTTTTTGTTACTATTTATGTAAACAATGATCAAAAATTGAAGCTTTATAAACAGCCTGACAGGCAAGGAGCACCTACTCTGACTCATTGACTTGTGTGTAAATTGGAGCTTGAGCTATTGAGTCCTGTAAGCAACATACTTTGGGGTGGATTTAGTAAAACTGGAGATAGAAAACTCTGGTGCAGCTCTGCATGGTAGCCAATCATCTTCTAACTTCAGCTTGTTCAATTAAGCTTTGACAAAAAAAAAACGGGAAGTTGATTGGTTTCTATGCAAAGTTGCACCAGATTTTGCCCTCTTCAGTAAGCCAACCCCTTTGAGCCATGTGCTTTGTGTATTTCTTTAAGATCCATGCAGTAATCCAGTGTGAATCTTTGCCTTTGTGCAAGAGCTCAGATAATAGAGATCGCTCACTGCTGCTCTCTCACCTTGCGTAGGGTGAATGGACTTGTTCCCCCCTCCTCTGGGGTTTTCTGCAGATGGCCTGTAGTATTTGGGACTGCTGTGTCCCTCCCACAGTTCTGCTCTCTTCACAGGCTATTTACTACACAGTGATGATGCCACTGCTATTTAAAAAAAAAAAATTGTAATAAATAGATTAGTAAAGGGATTTGGTGCACACAAAGTGGGGTTATATCCTTTAGAGCCCTTTCACACTGAGCCGCCCATTGATTTCAATGGGCAGGGGCGCTTTAGGAGCGGTGAGTTCACCGCTCCCAATGCGCTCCAAAGAAGCTGCTGGCAGGACTGTTTCTGATGCCCTGCCTGCGCACCGCTCCAGTGTAAAAAGCCCTCGGGCTTTCACACTGGAGTGAACGGAGCCGCTATTTCAGGGCGCTTTTCAGGTGCTATTTTTAACGCTATAGCGCCTGCAAAGCGCCTCAGTGTGAAAGGGGTTTTATGGTTATTGAGGGTTATATTTCAATTACATTTTTTGTGCTCAGAGTTCAGCTATATACACACATACATACACACACACAGTATATATATATATACGCAGTATACACTGTATATATCTCAACGATTGAAGCAAGAAGAGCAGGCTACACAGTTTTAAGGCCAAAACCAGTTGGTGTCTTGGTACTGTTACATATTTTTCTTATGATATCATCAGCACATCACAAGTCTTCAGAATGGGATCATTTAATCAATTACATAAAACAATAGTGACATTTCAGGGCACAAAGTAGCCCTTCCTTTAGCCTACAGTGACTTCCTCAGGTAATAGTGCCAAAGAAGAAGACTCATGATGTGCTGGTATTATAAGGAAAAATAGCTTTAGGAATAATCTGGAAAACATGCAAAAAAGGAGACTAGAGATCCACCTGCTGGCTTGAAATAATAATACAAATAAGCCCCAACCACATACATTTCTATTGGCTCATTACTATGATGGGTTTACAAACTTTTGGAACTATACCTAGAAAGCACAGAAGTTTTGTCTGATTAGAATGGCCCAGCATTTGGTGCACCAAAAGTTGCTGCAGATATGTGTAGGTTTTACTCGTCAGAAGCTTTTTATTTTGGTTGTGAAAGTGAAAGAACAGCTTTAAAGTGAACTTGTTTTTTCGCCCTGCATGGATCGAGTACACATTCACTTTAATCTAGCTTACCCTAACATTTAACCTTTTTCTAGATCTAAATTTAATCTCCTAACCTCAACATACCCCTAAAAATGATTTTTTTAAAAGTCCTAGTGAAGTCACAGTAATACATATTCAGTCAGTCAAACATGTTAGTAGCCTCCTCAATTTTTTAAATCTTGCCTTCACATTTCTGTTACAGCAGGAAGTCTTATATTCAATAAAAGTCTGTGTGAGGACCAGGGCTACTGTCAGAATTCATGGGGCCCCATACAGCCTACCTGACAGGGCCTCTTCCAGCCGAAGGTGACTGAAGATATAGATTTATCAGTCCCTTTTGTCTGCAGCCTTAGCTACACAGATGAATGAATAGGAAGCACCCTGGGGCTTCCTGTTCATTCACAAACTGAAGCATAAAAAACACAGTTTACTATGCTTCAATGATGGACACAGGAGTAATTGGTACTGATTGCTCACCGTATTCATTCAGGAAAGAAAGGGGCCAGTAAATTACATATTCACCAGCCCCCATCCCCTGCTCTATATCCTGGAAACATCCCCCTGTGTGACCGTAGCAACTGCCGGTGGGAGAGGGGAGGAGGGAACCAGTAGCACTGTGGGGGGAAGGGCATACGGGGGGCCTACAACAGCAGATGGAAAGGGCACATGTGCTAGGACCAATCCCCCTGCAGTGCAGCCAGAGGTAGAAAGAGGAGGAGAAGCTGGCAGCTCTGCAGGGGGCGGGCAAAAGAGGATTGGTGTCTGCAATAGGACAGTACATCCGGCCCTCCTGCTCAGCAGGATCCCAGGCCCCCCTTTTGAACTGATATGGCCTGGGCTCAGTACAGGAGGGCTGGCTGTACTGTCTTATCAGCAGCCCTGGTGAGGACACTTGTGATGAGAGGTGCTTGGTGACTCTTTATTTCCTCTTATTTTGATGTGCTGATCACCTCCAAAACATACAAAGACCAGTTTGTATCCAAAAATGAGGTTGTCAAGCATACGCAAACAAAAAATGACAAATAACTAAAAAAAAAAACACATTTATTGGCCATATATCAAAAATCTAAAAAATCTGGGAGTGTAAAAGACACTACCCAGTCCATTAAAACCAGCACTATTTTTTTAGCCTTATTTCAGGATACATAAACTGTTCTCATAACTGTACATTAGATACGTGATATTAATTGGGTATCATATGAATCAGAAATAGACTTCATTGGGTTGAGTTACTAAAGCTGGAGAGTGCAAAATCTGGTGCAGCCCTGCAAAGAAACCAATCAGCTTCCAGGTTTTTCTTTAATGACCAGGCCATTTTTTGCTATACGGCACAGTGTCGCTTTAACTGACAATTGCGCGGTCGTGCGATGCTGTACACAAACAAAATTAACGACTTTTTTTCCCCACAAATAGAGATTTCTTTTGGTGGTATTTGATCACCTCTGTGGGTTTTATTTTTTGTGCTATAAACAAAAAAAGAACGACAATTTAAAAAAAAAACAATTTTTTTTACGTTCTGCTATAATATCCAAAAAAATAAAATAAATATCTAATTTATTCATCAGTTTAGGCCGATATAAATCGCAATAGGCTTATATTGATTGGTTTGGCAAAAGTTATCGCATCTTCAAACTATAGGATAGATTTAGGGACTTTTATTGTTTTTTTATTGTTTTTACTGGTAATAACGGCGATCTGCGATTTTTAGCGGACTGCAAAATTGCGGCGGACAAACCTGACCCCAAATGACACTTTTTTGGGACCAGTGACATTATTAAATTGATCAGTGCTATAAAAATGCACTGATCAATGTAAAAAAGACACTGGCAGGGAAGGGTTTAACACTAGGGAGTGATCAAGGGCTTAAGCGTGTTCCCTGGGTGTGTTCTAACTGTATGGGGGAGATGGGGGACCAGGGACATGACAGAGATGGCTGTTCCTGATCACTGGGAACAGAAGATCTCTGACATGTCATCTGGCAGAACGGGGAATCGCCTTGTTTACATAGGCAGTTCCCTGTTCTGCTTCTGTACACTGCTAACGCTGCGCTCGGCACGCGCGGGTGCGCGCCCGCTGTCTCCTGTGCAAGGACCGACCTACACCTACGGCGGTTTGTGCAGGAGAGCTGACCTGCCTGGATTAAAGGGATGAGGTGGCAACCCTAGCCGCAGTATAATGATGACGGCTGGTCGGCAAGTGGTTAATGAGTGTTGCTTCTTTCTTTATAATCAGCACGTGTGAACGAGCCCGTAAATAGGTTTTTAACCTAGTTCATAAACATATCACTTAACTATAAGTAATTATAAGGTTGATACAGTGACAACCTAATGCCCCCCCACTTTTCTGATAAACTAAGCTATGATATTCATCCACAGCACCATTGGACAGCATTGAACAGCTGTTCCACCCTTCCTCCCCCACATAAACGTAATGCTTCTCCTTCATATGAAGACACCACACCGGTACAGACAGCAGCGGCTACCTCCTCCTTTTTGGGATTACAGTAAATCCTAGGATTACCACAGTTGATCAGTGTGTATATGCAGACATGCAGATAATAAAGAGCTTTATAACACCTACAGTGCTAATGTTATTTCCAGACACCTTGATCTGCAGAGTATCTCGCTTTATCTGCTCTTCAAAATTCTGCACAGCTTGCGTCTTCCTCACGATAGGTGGAACAATTTTCAGACCCTGTAAGAGAAAGACTGTAATTACTGAGAAAGAAAGTAAGTAAAATGTAACGCTACCTTTATTATCATTCTAATACAATAAAGCAATAAAAAAATTTAAAAGGGGCCTACCAAAGCAGAAATTTAGAAGTCGCAGTTGCTGTTAAAGCCGCCTAACTTTGTTATGCCTTCAGGAATCAGCAACCTTTTTCCACTTAAGGGCCGGATTCATTGTATGTAAATGCATGTATGGAGGGCTGCATTCACCTGCTAATAAATGAAGATAATAATAATCCTAGCACAGTAATAATAACAGTACAGGTTTACCTCACTTTAAGGTGCTTCACTAATACAAAGCCAGTTCACCCTGAGGGAGCATGTTGGCCCGCGGATTCGGGTTTTACTGCCCCCTCCTCTATCCTGGCACCTAAGGGTGTCTGATGCCAGCCCTGCCAGCCAGCATGGTCTGGAGATGGGGTTCCTGTCTCTAGGGAAAATGGGGTTCCTGCCCTTCGGGGAGATGGAGGCCCTGTCCCCGGGGGTGATGGGGTCCCTGTCCCCAAGTGAGAAGGGGTCGCTCTCCCCAGGGGAGAAGGGGTCCCTGTCCCCAGGTGAAAGAGGTCCCTGTCACCGGGGGGAGAAGGGGTCCCTGTCCTCAGTAGAGATGGGGTTCCGCTCTCCAGGTTAGAAGAAGTCCCTTTCCCCAGGGGTGATGGGATCCCTGTCCCCAGGTGAAAAGGGATCCCTGTCCTAAAGTCAGAAGGGGTCCCTGACCCCAGTGGAGATGGGATCCCTGTCCTCAGGTGAGAAGAAGTCCCTTTCCCCAGGGATGATGGGATCCCTGTCCCCAGGTGAGAAGGGGTCCCTGTCCCCAGGTGAGAAGGGGTCCTTGTCTCCAGGTGAGAAGGGTTCCTTGTCCCTAGGTGAGAAGGGGTTCCTGTCCCCAGGGGGAGATGGGGGTCCCTGTCCCCAGGTGAGAAGGGGTCCTTGTCTCCAGGTGAGAAGGGTTCCTTGTCCCCAGGGGAGATGGGGTCCCTGTCCTCAGGGGTGAAGGGGGCCCTAATAGAGTCCACCCTGTACCCCTAAAGAAACGTGTCCTCTGTCCCCCTTCACATCACTCACATAGTGTCCTTTGCCCCCCTCCCCCCATAGCAAGTTTCCTGTGCCCCCAAAGCAGTGTCCTCTGTGCCCTGCACCCCACCCCCCATACACACACACACACTGTGTAGGTAGAACTCTCCTACCTTACACAGGTGTACAGCAGAACAGAGATCGGCATTACAGGTCTGGATGGGGATGGGAACTGCTGAAGTTAACTTTTCACATTAACAGGCTGGTGGATTGGTTGCTAGGATCGCCTGGCAACCAATCACCTGCTGTTTAAATGTCCGCGGGCCGGGTGCCCGTGAATTAATCATGGGCACTGACGGGCAGGACATTTAGCTGTTTGCGGGCCGGCTGCGGGCCACCGGCCCCTGCTTTATAGGCTTGTAGCACTCATGGTATGGTTTGTGATTGATTTTTTCTTGGAAATGCATAAAATCATTTTTTATTTTTCCAATGGAAAATATTTCTTACTACAGTCATACTCCAGTGCTCTGTGCTGGCATAGCTGAGTAACAGCCACACCCCTCATCAATCACAAGTGTCCTTACACAGGCTTGCATAGCAGAGGAAGAAAGGGGGCCAGACCCCAGGTGCTCTTCTCCTTAGCTTCTGTAAGATACTCCAGCCATGGTCGCACTCCTGCATCCTCTACATACAATACAGGAGTAATAACCTTGCATTGTACATGATGACATCAAGGGACCGCCCACAGACTAGAGTGCCTGAGGGAGAAAAGGACAGCACTGGAGCAAATGTGAGTAAGAAGTGCCACCATATCAACTTCCCCTACATATAACAATCATTTAACCATTGCAGTGCTGTGGGGGAGGGAGGGGGCACTGCAAGGGATTTTATTTCTTTTAGCCTAGAGTTGGGCTTCAAAGAGGAAGTAAATCCTGATGGGTTTTACTTCCTTTTTTGTTCCCTGCAAAGTAAAAGCATAATGTGCTAGTATGCATCGCATACTAGCACATTATGTAACACTTACATGCAAAGGAAGCCAGCGCTGTCCCCGCTGGAGGCCGCATCCATGTTCGCCCCTCTTCCTTCTGGGGCTGCGGACTCCGGCTCTAAGACTGGCCGGAGTCGCGTGACGTCAATCCCACGCATTCTCGCGGGAGCGCATGCTCTGATGATGTCATCGGCACAGTACAAAGTAAATATCTCCTAAACGGCGCATGTTTAGTAGATAGTTACTGTACCTATAGGTAAGCCTTATTATAGGCTTACCTATAGGTACAACTTGAAAATGGAGGTTTATAACCTCTTTAAGTGTTCACACTAAAATATGAGCACTGCACTTAAAAATTATGACTCATGAATTTAAATTTCTACACATTTTTCAGGTTCCTACTGCCCGGCCAACCTAAGTACAGACTCCATCATCAAAATTTGTCAATTGATTATAGCACAATATATTGCATTTAAAAAAATACATATTTGACACGTAAAATATTGACACGTCTAGGTTTCTCGCAGTACTGTGTATTTTTCATATATTCCTATGAAGCATCCACTGGGGGGCAGGTGACACCACTATTATGGTCTCATTGTGAGGCTTATGGATTTTTCATATGAATATATAGAGAATGCACACTAATGCTGCGTACACACGGTCGGACTTTTCGTCTACAAAAGTCCAACGGACGCTGACGGACTAAAGCTGGCTGGTAATCCGATCGTGTGTGGGCTTCTCCGGACTTTCAACGTACTTTTTTAGCCTCAAATCCGACGGACTTTAGATTTGAAACATGCTTCAAATCTTTACGTCGTAACTACGACGGACCCCGAAGTCCGCTCGTCTGTATGCTAGTCCGACGGACAAAAAAACGACGCATGCTCATAAGCAAAAACTAAACGGAAGCACTCGGTCTAGTAAAACTAGTGTTCGTATTGTAGGTAGCACATTCATCACGCTGCAAAATCTGTGATCGTTGAATGCAGCGCATTTTATTTCTTCTTTACGAATGCTCTAAAGAACGAAGGTGTTTTGCTGTTCATAATCAGAGTTCTCCCAAACTGATTTCTGGATTCTTTTTCTCTTTGATCTCATGAATGATATAGTATGCTTTTTAAAAACAATGTTTCCATACTAATAATACTTTTTCCCTTTTTTTTTTTTTAGGTTTGTAAAGTTACCACAAAGAACCCATTATTCTATTTTTTTTTCTAGTGATTATTTTTTAGTTTTTAGATAAAGTTAACCCAAAGCACCATTTTTGGTTATGTAGATTTTTTTATTTTCAAGACTTACCACTTGAACATTATTAACATTAGTAATGTATTTTTGGTGTGTTTTTTTCAAACTCAATGAGATTGTTGTCCCTTGTTAATTTAAAATTGTGTGTAAAATCAATGATTTAAAAGAAAACACATAAAGTCTTTGGCTAAACTCAAAAAAGATCCATTTATTCATGGTCAAAATAAAATAAAGAGGAAGTCAACGCTGGCAAAAGTCGGTGTCCAAGAAAATTGGGATCTTGCGGAGTCCATATAAGAGGGAGCACAATCTGGTCCAAGAATCCCAGAGATCAACAGCACCAGCAGATGATCTAGATGTCCCCAGACTGTGGTCCTACAACAGCCTGCGTCTTCTGTCAGACCAGACTGAACCCAGGTCATCACTTTCTTCTCTTCCCTGCAGCCTTTCCTCCACGCTGCCCTGCAGCCTTCCCTGTAGCCTTCTTTTGAGGCTGTGGCTCTGGTGTTTCAGTTGTGGCAGGAGGAGGAGGAGGAGGAGGAGGAGGAGGAGGGGGGGCTGCCTCATGTAGTTGGGTGTTTCGTGTTAGCGTGCCCTGCAGCCCCTTATGGATTGTTTCCCCAAATAGGCGCTCACAAATGAGGCGCTGCTCCCAATCCATCTGAAGAAGCCTGCTGGCTAAGTAGCAGCCATAGGATTCTTCCACTTCGGGGGGGCTCCTTAAAAAACGGGTGGCCTCTTGCATGAGGCGCAGGGATGCGTCCTGTGTGACCATCCCCTTCCTGGCCCTTTTTTTGGGAAGGTGGAGGGGAGGCACTTGGGATTCGGTCAGGCTCCTACTGGGCCCAGCCACCTCACTTGGCGCAGCCACCTCACTGGGAGCAGCCACCTCCTGCCTGACACTGGGCCCAGCCTCCTCCAGGATGATGGTGAATCCGGCCTCCTCCAGGCTGTCCATGGGCCCGGTCTCCTCCTGCCTGCCACTTTCCCCACATTCCTCCTGGATGGACTCATCCTGTGTATAAAAAAAGGACAATAGTTTGAGTATATTTTTTTGGGTTCATCAATGACACACAGTTTGCTTCTCATGAATAGCAAATTCAATGTGAATACATCTCTTTAATAAAAGAGTCTAATCAGACACCCTAATTATTTCAAGCAGGTGCCAAACATATTTAGCCACTACTGTCAATTGATATGTATACACAATTTTGAGTGCAAAATTATTTTAGACAATTATAACATCCAGTTAACATCATTAATATTAGTACAGTAAATATTTGTTAAAATAATTTACCTGACTCCAGATGGTCATATCCGATTCATCCAGGATGGAAGACCCAGCTTGCTCCTCATCAGCCTCTGCTGGGGTGGAGGGAAGGGTGGAGGGAAGGGTGGAGGGAAGGGTTGAAAGTGATGCCCTAGCTTCATTCTGGTCATCAAGAAAACGGAGTTGATTGTAGTACCACAGCCTGGGTACATAAACATCATCTGCTGATGCTCCTGATCTCCTTGATTCCTGGATCTTCTTATGCTCCCTCTTATACATGTTCCTCAAGACCCCAATTTTCTTGAGCAATGTCTCCATTGTTGCTTCCGGGATGGTCGCCTGGACAAAGGACAGAAGTCTCTCCAGCGTTGACTTCCTCACATGCTTTGCATAATACTGAGGGTGTTTCACCTCCCACAAATTCCTCATCTCTCGATATTTCGAAATAAAAGCTGTAAGGAACTCTGGATCCTTAAATAGGGGATTCATTATATCTGGAAAAGATAAAGTCACAAGACAAAAAACACTTATTATAGGTTTCTGCTAACCCCTCATCATCTTCTCCCTATGTAGGCCTCATCAATCTATCAAGCCATATAGGCCGCTTGCTACAAAGTCATGACCATAAAACCCAAAAAAAATATATTTAAAATTACCTTCGTTTTGTAACGTCCTGGTCCACTATCACCTACGCACAGAACGTACGTACGACACGTGCGCAAGGGCCCTCTTCATACACTACGCATGTGTGAAACTCCGCCTGCGTCGCCCGCCCCTGACGTTCGAAATTAGCTCATGTTCTCCGCCCCCTAATTCGACGCACAGAACATACGTACGACACGTGCGCAAGGCCCCTCTTTATACACTACGCATGTGTGAAACTCCGCCTGCGTCGCCCGCCCCTGACGTTCGAAATTAACTCATGTTCTCCGCCCATTTTTTGTTACGGCGCGTAGTGGGGTAAATAATGGCGGAGACACCTGATATGTTGACGACCTCAGGTAGTGGAGACAGCCCGGAGGCCGGAACGTCAAGATCTGTGAGGCCTAGATTTAAGGCCTCTAATATGAGTTTTAAAGAGATGGTGGAGATGGTGGCCATTCTTCACAAAGACGACTATGATGGGAAGTATGGGCCGTACGCACGGCCAAATTTGCGCAAGGCCAAAATAATGGCGAAGGTCGTGGACACTTTGCAGGCATCTTTTGGGGTCCAGCGCTCCAGAGATCAACTTCGAAAAAGATGGTCTGACCTGAAACTCAGGGAGCCGGATCAATACAGACGTATCCGGAAAGTTCTTAAAAAAAGTAAGTACTTGTCGTGTTTTTCTCTTGTGTTTATTACCTTGTATACTGCTCCATGTGCTTTTCCTTCCTATACGATTTTTTTGTTCATCGTTTTAAACGATCTTTTACTAAACCTCGTTACATATCTATAGATAGATCTATATATATATATAGATATATATATAGATCTATATATATATATAGATCTATATATATATATATAGATCTATATATATATATAGATCTATATATATATATAGATATATATATATAGATCTATATATATATATATAGATCTATATATATATATAGATCTATATATATAGAGAGAGAGAGATAGAGAGATATATATATATATATATATATATATATATATATATATATATATATATATATATAAATATTATAGAGAGAGAGAGAGAGAGAGAGAGAGAGAAATATATAGAGAGAGAGAGAGAAATATAGAGATAGGTAGATAGATAGATATAGAAATGTAAAACATTCTTTTGGAATATTTTAAGTTAGCTTTTTTTTTTTCTTTACATTTAGTTAGATATTTAGAGATTTTGTTCCAGATATAGAGAGAGAGAGAGAGATCAAAAGATTATTAACTATATTTTGAGATATTGATATCTAGATATCTATCTATACGATATGTCTTTATAATTTTAAATATTGAGGTAAAATAGGAACTCTACACAAACCACTTCACTACAAATGTTGGAAAATTACTATGTACTAAAATATCTGTGTGCTAAGTAGATTAATAATTTTTTGTTTCACATAGGGGAAAAATCACTCAGCCAACAAGAAGACAGTCCACCCCAAGCCAAACATGATTGGGAAATCAGCCCAAGCCCCACTGAGGATGTGGAGGAAGGAAAGGTGGGCGACATGGGCACCCCACCAGGTGAGTGTCTGACACACCAGCTTACGGTAATCTATGCATGGCTGCCTTTTGTTTAATGTAATTTGTCTACTCTATTTTAGGGGATCTGGTTGTGCTTGATTCAAGCAACAGTGCCACCCCCGAGGATGTGGAGGAATTATGCTACATGGGCACCCCACCAGGTCAGTGTCTGAGACAACAGCTTTATTATGGTAAGGTAAACTATGTATGTGTGCATATTTCTAAATACATTTTTTGGTTTCATTCCACTTTAGGTACAAGAAGTGACTATTTCACCTCAGAAAGTGCCCAACGGCTAATTGGTCAAATAATGGCCTGGAATAAGGACATCGATGAAATGCGTAATCGGCTGGATCGTATGCAGCAGGAAATGGAGGACATGATTGATGTTTTGGGGCGAATCTAAATGCCCTTTTTTAAACCCCAAAACATCAATCATGTCCTTCATTTCCTGTTTTGCTGACCCCATTCTGGGCCTTCTCTTTATTTTTTTGGCTGAACAGAAATGGCTGTTTAACCCAATTTAAAAAAGGAGGGCTGTTTCTCGTAAATACCTAAAAAATCCACAAAAAAATAAAACTTGATTTTCTCAAAAACCAAAAAAAAAAAAAAAACTTGATTTTAAAAAAACCAAAAAAAATAAAAAAAACTTGATTTTAAAAAACACAAAAAAAAAAAAAAATTGATTTAAAAAAAAAAAATTGATTTTCTCAAAAACCCAAAAAAAATAAAAAATAAAACTTGATTTAAAAAAAACAAAAAAAATAAAAAAATTGATTTTAAAAAACCAAAAAAAAATACTAAACTTGATTTTAAAAAAACCAAAAAAAAAAACAAAAACTTGATTTTAAAACCAAAAAAAAAAATTTTGATTTTCTCAAAAACCCCCAAAAAAAATGAAACTTGATTTAAAAAAAACAAAAAAAATAAAAAAATTGATTTTAAAAAAACAAAAAAAATACTAAACTTGATTTTAAAAAAACCAAAAAAAATAAAAAAATTGATTTTAAAAAACCAAAAAAAATACTAAACTTGATTTTAAAAAAAACAAAAAAAAAAACAAAAACTTGATTTTAAAACAAAAAAAAAAAAAAATTTGATTTTCTCAAAAACCCAAAAAAAAAATAAAACTTGATTTAAAAAAACCAAAAAAAATAAAAAAATTGATTTTAAAAAACCAAAAAAAATACTAAACTTGATTTTAAAAAAACCAAAAAAAATAAAAAAATTGATTTTAAAAAACCAAAAAAAATACTAAACTTGATTTTAAAAAAAACAAAAAAAAAAACAAAAACTTGATTTTAAAACAAAAAAAAAAAAAAAAAATTTGATTTTCTCAAAAACCCCAAAAAAAAAAAAAAACTTGATTTAAAAAAACCCAAAAAAAAGAAAAAAACTTGATTTGAAAAAAACAAAAAAAAAATAAAGAACTTGATTTTTAAAAACAAAAAAAAAAAAAAAAAAAAAAAAAAAGCCTGTTTGCGAAAATCAAAAAGCCAAAAATATTTTTTTGTGGATTAGGGAGAAATATTTAAATATAATTATATTTTGCAAAATTATTAAGAGATCATTATATTTTTGTCTATGAACATTTTATACTAAATGCAGAACTGAATGCATAACAACCATTAATAAAAACATCTCCTTATAGGAATTAAATAAATGTGTGGTTTGTTATTTCAATGCTCAGTATCAGTTTGGTTATAATTGTAAAAAAGTTGTTTACAGTGGCAATGGAGCTTATTTAGACATTTAAAATTAAAATACAGTTGGCACTACAACTGCTCGACCATAACCTAGGAGACAGCCCAAAAGAAAGGCAAGCAATAAATATAATGCAAGATTTCATCAATATTTTTTTTATTGTAAAAAATTAAATATCCTGGCCCATTGCAATGGCCCCCCTACCCATAAAATAATTAACATATTGCTGTCTAACTTGACGGGCACTTTGGGGGGCCAAGCCAGTACGGACAGTATCCAGGCCCGTAAGGTTGGCATCTATTTGTCCGGCCTCAGGCCCAACTGTGCCTATATAATTCTGAGAATGTTTGTTTAAAAAGTTGTGCAGAATGCAGCACGATAAAATTATAAAATTAAGTTTGTATTCCGCCAAATTAATGGCTGTTTGAAACAGGCGGAACCGGCTGGCCAGAATTCCAAACGCATTCTCAACCACTCTTCTAGCTCTGGCCAGCCGGAAATTAAAAACCCTCCTCTCCGGGGTGAGGGTTCTTTGGGGGAATGGCCTCATGAGGTGCTTGCTGAGAGCGAAGGCTTCATCGGCAATGAAGACAAAGGGGAGTCCTTCCACGTTATCCGCATCAGGTGGCAATCCCAGGCCACCACTCTGGAGACGCTGGCAGAACTCCGTCTGGGCAAATACTCCTCCATCCGACATCCGGCCATTCTTCCCCACGTCCACATATAAAAATTCATAGTGTGCCGACACCACCGCCATTAAAACAATACTGTGGAACCCCTTATAATTAAAATAGTATGACCCCGAATGGGGTGGTGGCACGATGTGGACATGTTTCCCATCTATAGCCCCTCCACAATTGGGAAAGTCCCAACGGCTGGCAAAATGGGATGCCACAGTCTGCCATTCCTGTGGCGTTGAAGGAAACTGGGGAATCAAACAAGAAAACCAAAATCAATTAATTTGTAAGCTAACATTGCAAGAAAATTAGACAATTAAAAACATTAGTCCCCAGCATCAGTATAACATTAAATAATTTAATTCTTCTGGAATAACTAATATGGAAAGGCACACTTATCAGATTGCTCACCCCCTCTGATGGAACATTGATTACATTTTAGGGGGTTGTGAAATCCCTAAAAAAGATTACTTTTAGGACACGCAGGAATTTAGGGACTAAAAAGGCTACAAGACTGCAGTTGTCGCACTCTGCAGGTGCAGTTGCTAACCAGCTTACAGTAAATGAGGTAATGTAAAAAGGCATTCATGTTGCAAGGAGTACACAATCACATGCAAGGGCAATTAATGAAAACACTTTGAGGCTTGCATATGATTTGATGATGGAAATCAGCAGAGCTTCTGCTCATTTACTAAAGCACTGGAACAAATGCACTTGTAGAGTGCACATGCATTTAGCAAAGTGCAACATATATTTGCTTGAGACAAATCAACACCACAGAACATTCAAGCAAATTTTTACGAGGGTGGTGGGGGGGGGGGGGGGTTGTGAAATCTAGCTAATTGCTAATTAGCAGCACACTATTTGGAGTGAGTTTAGGGGGGGGGGGGGTTGTGAAATCTAGCTAATTGCTAATTATAAGCACACTAAATACACTCAAACAAAATACATTCAAAATGAGTAGACTAGGTGGATATGTTCACATCACTGCATGCTGGGGAGGTTATTGAAGGAAAATATACATGCATGACAAAAAATAACAGGAAAAAAATCCAGCATGTGTGAGGATAAAAAGGGGACATTCACACTATATTGCAATGATGGTAAGTAGTGTTTGAAGCAAGAAATACATTACATTATCAAAGATTACATAAAAGAACATGTGATGCTAATAAAAGAAAAATATCTTACCTTAATATAGTCCTTCTGCAGGACCTGGATGATGGCAGAACAGGTCTCTGGGATAATGATACCCAGAGCCTGGGGGGAGATGCCTGTCGAGAACTTAAGGTCCTGCAGGCTTCTCCCTGTCGCCAAGTACCGCAACGTGGCAACTAGCCTCTGCTCCGGAGTGATGGCTTGCCTCATGCAGGTATCCTGCCTGCTGATATAGGGGGTCAGCAAAGCCAACAAACGGTCAAAAACGGGGTCCGTCATCCGGAGAAAGTTCCTGAAATCCTCAGGATTATTCTCACGGATCTCACGGAGCAAAGGCATGTGACAGAACTGGTCACGCTGAAGCAACCAATTCTTGGTCCATGAACTCCTCCTCGCCCTGTTCATGGACTGGTCTTGGGCTGAAGAATAAACTACAGCACCAAACACATACAATGCACGAGCTCGATGACGAGTACGTACAGGTAACATGGTTTCAAAACGGTCGGCTGGTCAGAACGCACTTAACAGAACGCACTGAAGAACAGCAAGGCCTGTGAAGAACGACCTGAAAATCAGGAACGAGCGGCCAATAAAACAAAGATTTCTCAATGCCAACTGACCAAACGCACTGAAAAGCAGATACAAACCTCACAAGCACAGACTGAACAACAGTTAAAACGAACTGAAAAATACGAGTCTCACAAGCGCGAATCGTCTCTCACCAAACTTCTACTAACACGAGATAAACACGAGATTAGCAGAAGGAGCCCAAAGGGTGTCGTACGGGCTATTGAACTTCCGTTTTATAGTCTCGTCGGACTTGGTGTACGTCACCGCGTACTAGGCTGTCGTACTTTTGTGTGGTCGTGTGTAGGCAAGTCCGTTCGTAAGAAAGTCTGCCGCAAGTCCGCCGAAGGTACGCCGGAAGTATGTCGGACAGGCTGTCGGACTTTTGTAGGTGAAAAGTCCGACCGTGTGTACGCGGCATAAGAAAGGGCCACCTGGAACCTCAGATTATATCAAGGCCTGGCTATAATGTCAGAACCAAAAGTAGGTAGAGAACTCCAGGCCAAAGACAATCATAAAGATCTGAAATAAATATATATCTTGTATGTTGGCATCATTCAGAAATTAAATTGGAATATTTCCTGCTGGGTTAAGCAGATGTAGCCAAGTACTGGAGTACAGAAACATGGAAAAGGAGACATGTTCCTCTTTACAATCAATTTACTTTCACTTTCTGATGTTATGCTGAATGTTACGGCACATTCCACAAGGGAAATGGGGAATAGTGAGGAGCACCGGGGCTTTATGATATTCGAGGGGTGGATAATTCAGTATATACACACAACTGACATAAACTGACATAAAAACAGGTATTTATTTAGAAGAATCTAAAATCTCCCCTCTACAGATGAGTAGAGGAAATGACTCAACATTAAAAAATGCATGACATGTATCATATAAAAAAAGTACAGAATAATACAATGCACCCAAACAGATATATTGGAGTATGTTTTCCAAGTGGTTCAGACGCGTTTCGAAAAACCGCCCTCAATGACCTCCGGCATCGCTAACCTACTGCATTGACTTATGTTACGAGCTATAGAATTCTTTTGATGTGCTAACCAAGGGCAAATCCCTGAGGAAGACCACACTGGTTGAAATGTGTCGGGCCACTTGGAAAACACACTATACAATATATCTGTTTGGGTGCATTGTATCATTCCATACTTTTTTTCATATGATATATGTGTCAGGACCTGTGTCCTTGTTTAAGTCACCGGCTGGTGGCACTGTTGTGTTGAAAGCCAAAGGGTGTAGTTCTGCTGGCCACCAGCGGGTGTTTCCCAGCAGATGGACCACACTGGTCGTTAGGCTGCACCTGTTAGGACTGCTGGGGTTATATAAGCCCGCCTTGCAGCTAGGACCAGTGCTTCATTATTTGCCCTGCAAGCTGTGTCCCTGCCTGAGCCTGAGCTGTTCCTGTCTCTTGTCCTGAATCCTGATCCAGAGACCGATCCTTGGAACCTGCTTCCTGCTCTCTTTACTGTCCTTACTGTCCATTACTTGGCTTCCTGTTCCCCTTATCACTTGTTCCTGTCTTGTTTTGCTTATGTGTGTTCCCTTCACTTGTATATAGTTAGTTAGATAGTTAGTTGGGTGTTATATTAGGTTTGCTGTGTTCATTTACTTTTCACTTACTTGTTTATGGTTTACTGGTGTTGGTTTACAAGTGCGTCATTATCTTTAATAAATATATATTTTCACTTATTCATCTGGTCCTGATTCTTTTAAGTGCAGCCAACTAATCTGATCACCCCTGCTGGATGCCTGGATGTGGTATCCGTGACATAATACTGAAACCATACAATCAGATCGGCTGCACCTGGCAATTAGATCTGAGCACTTGTTAATTGCTGCAAGATGCATTTTGAGGAGGTTTTGTATTTTTCGCTACTAATAACAGAAGACAGGGATTATTGCCACCAAATTTTGAAAGCGCAGACTAAGGAGCAATTGTTGGAATGCATTTGTCTGGCTCACGCTTTTGTTGATTGTTAAATAAATACTACATTTACACTCCAAAGCTCTGTGCTGGCATAGCTGAGTAACAGCCACACCCCTCATTAATCACAAGTGTCCTTACACAGGCTTGCATTGCAGTGGCTGTGTTTGATGGCACAGTGGCTGCGTTTGATGGTACAGTGGCTGTGTTTGATGGTACAGTGGTGGCAATTGATGGGCACAGTGGCTGCATTTGATGGTACAGTGGCTGTGTTTGATGGCACAGTGGCGGCAATTGATGGGCACAGTGGCTGCGTTTGATGGTACAGTGGCTGTGTTTGATGGCACAGTGGCGGCAATTGATGGGCACAGTGGCTGCGTTTGATGGTACAATGGCAGCAACTGATGGGCATAGCGGCTGCATTTGATGGGCACAGTGACTGCGTTTGATGGGCACAGTGGCTACGTTTGATGGCACAGTGGCAGCAATTGATGGGCACAGTGGCTGCGTTTGATGGCACAGTGGCAGCAATTGACCGCCACTGGTTCTGATTTAAAAGTCTGTCAAGTTTAGGGTCAGCCATCTTGTTCTTCTGAGAAGTGTGACGCAGTTACTATATTCTTCAAAGTACTAATTCATCTTATGGGCACCCCGTGTCCCCTTTCCTCAACCAAGTTCAATCCCCTAATAAAATAACAAAAACAAGCAAGAGACTGTTCATTGACTAAAGGAGTGCGTCTAATGGATGTCTGGCAGCAGGGTGAAATGTGTGGATGTTGTAACACGTAGCAACCAACCGTTAAATGCAAAAAAATAAAAACCGGGGGCGTGGCTTAGCAATGGCCGGATAAATACGGATCAAAATCAAATTAATTACATGTGGGCAAGGCATGAGCACCCCAAAACACTACAGGACCAGATCGATCACACGAGGGAATCGTCTCCTGACACCTCATATTGGTGTCCATCGTTATTTCAGAGGCAGACAGGAACTTTCGCCGGGCGCCATTGTGTCCGCACCACGTGCAGCACGGGCAGAGAGAGGTACCGCTATGTCACAGACATCCATCCCTACACTCTCCCCAGACCCAGCCCACCTCACGGGGACCCCGGCCGCTTTCCGATTGGAGCCAGGCGGCCCTTCACACAGTCAAAGCCATCTGGATGATGACCTACGCACCATGCTTCAGGCCCTTCCTACGAGGGCAGACATAGAAGCCCTTATCCAGCCTGTGGAGGAAGCCCACAGCAGGGACATACAGGAGGTAAAGACAGAACTGCACACAATCACTGACCGTGTGACCGCCGGAGAAACTTTAACCTCCGCTTTGGAAACCCGGGTGCTGGCCCTAGAACGGGCGCATGAATCTCATGCCATGGAGGCCCAAGAGATGCAGCTCCATTTAGAAGAAATGGAGGACCGTAGCCGCCGCAATAACCTGTGGCTGCGGGGGATTCCGGAAGCTAAGGGGCCTGAGGACCTCGCAGAGACAGTTACAGCCATAGTTCACAGATTGCTGGAGACCCCACCACCCACTTTGGAAATTGACAGGGTACACCGCACCCTGGGCCCAAAACCCACGGATCCCGCAAGGCCCCGCGATGTGCTGTGCTGTCTACACCAATACGCCCCAAAGGAGATTATACTACGCAGAGCCTGGGAAAATGGAGAAATTGAATTTGATGTAGCACATATCCAGATACTCCCGGATATCTCCAGAGCCACGCTGCAACGTCGCGCTATGTTGAAACCGGCGCTGGAACCTGCTAGACGTCAGGGCTGCACATACAGATGGGGATATCCTCTGGTGGTAATATTCCGCTTAGGTCAGGCTTCGTTGACCTTTTTGGGAGTTGACCCGGTCCAAGTGCCAAACTGGCTAACAAAAATCCCGAGACCGACGGGCCGTTCGGGCCCAACAACAAGCAGACCTAACCAGCCTGCCCGCTCTCAGAGACTCCGGGGACGCCCCCGCGCCTCAACTAACAACAGGTCACGTGAGTCATGATTATACTTCTTCTCTGGACACCGAAGAATATCTTGCAGGAACTGGTAACATGACACTTCTAATGGTAAGCCCCACAGACTGATACCCACCTGACACCTTCCGTTCCCAGACTGCCACCTCAACACTGAGACCTGGTGGAGGAAAGATGTCTTCATACCTTGGCCTGGGCAGAACGCCCCACTGTTTTACCTATATCTCCCCCTTTTTCTTCATTACGAGACAACTGCACCGTCCCCTAGAACGAGATGAAACCATTTGAGACACTACCCGGGAGCTCCGAGGTGCAGGCTGGGCTATGTTTTCTAGGTTTCTTTTGTTATTTCGCCCTAAGATGTACCCCCCCGGAACCTCGGGGACAGCCCCCAACTCTTTGCCTATCAGGCAAAACATAAAATATTGCAATTCAGGGATTCCCTCACCACGAACATTTTGTCTGCATCTACTTCATCGGAGGATGGCTGCCAGCCCACAACGTGCTATCTGAGTAGTCTAAACTAGTGCACACCCATTCACTGGACAATACCAGACTCTGCCGCACCACAGATGACTGACCTGTCTCAGGACCTTCTTACCACCTCTCAACCTGTCTGCTGACACAGGCGTAGTCAGCACTATTCTCGAAGGGATGGTAAGATTACAATACACCTGATACCAACGGGCGACCACAGATGTATGTCATCTACTAAGGTGCGACTATGAGTGTTTCATGAGGATATGGCAGACAGTAAAATGATGGGTGGGGATTCTTCTAGTACACGAATGATATCTGGTGGGATGTGATTCGGAGGTAGTGCTGTCTTAGCCCTGGAGGAGCAAATCTGGGAATGGAAACTTACATGGGGGATGATTTTGTTGTTTTTGCTGTATGACCAACCTGCATATTTACTGTGTCAGTTGTAATGTTTGTTATAGATAGCAATAACTGTTATAAAAGACCTTTTAAGTTCCACAAATCCCAAAACTATTTAAAGTATAAGTCCTGTAGCACCAGATGCATAATACTTGCCCACTCCCACACACTCCCAGGATGGGCCGGGGGGGGGGTGGTCGGGACAGACCCAGGAGCCTCCCAAGACGCTTGCTGAACACACTCCCACCTAGGCCCACGCTCGTCATTCAGGCCTTCCTGAAGAGCGTAAAAGCAATATTTTGCTAACTACTTTAGATTCTATAAAACCCCCTTTAGAGGGCTACACACCCTCACTCTTCTTCTTACCCTACTCTCTCTTTTTCACACCCTTACTACTTTTCCCTCTTTCCAACTCCATCCCGCTTCACCCCCTCCAGCCCCCGCGATCATGGACGAACTTCACATCGTCACTTTAAACGCAAAAGGACTTAACGTCCCTGAAAAGCGACCGATGCTACAAAATTACATGAAATGCATGAAAGCAGACATTGTTCTGTTGCAGGAGACGCACCTAAGGGAAAATGCTTTACCTATCCTAAAAAATAGATACTATCCGATGGTATACCACTCCACGTACTCTGAGGCCAAATCTAGGGGAGTGTCTATCCAGATTTCAGCAAAAATCCAGTGGTCCCTGATCGCTATGAAAACAGACCCGATGGGAAGATATTTATTTCTTAAGGGCATGATAGGTGACGTGATGATGACTTTGGCCAACCTCTACGCCCCAAACTGTCAACAGGATACCTTTATCAAAAGACACCTGAAATTACTTCAAGATTTCTCAGAAGGCCAACTCATTGTAGGTGGCGATCTCAATATCCCCTTGCTCCCTACAGAAGACACCTTGTTGGGGACTTCTTCCACCCCTCGAGGTACACGCAAAGTAATACACTCAGCTCTCCACGCTGCACAACTGATAGATGTCTGGCATCTCTTCCACCCCGGTGAACGGGATTATACATTCTATAACCGCCCACATCACATCTACTCACGTATAGACTACTTCTTAATACCACACGGCCAACTTCAGGGGCACCACGATAGGGTCCATAACATGGTCAGACCATGCCCCAGTCATGATGCGGTATGCTCTTACTGACTACTACAGGGGACATAGGAAGCCATGGAGACTTAACGAGAGTCTCCTACAAGACCCGGAGGTACTGTCTGATGTGGTAAGAGAAATAACACATTATTTCCAAACTAACGATACCACAGATAGTGACATAGGCCTGGTGTGGGAGGCCCACAAGGCAGTGATCTGTAGCATTCTTTTAAAACATGGAGCAAGACTTAAAAAGCTAAGGACTGTGCAAATGACTGCACTACTTAACAAACTACAGATGCTAGAGGCCACACACAAACAGACCCAAACCAGACAACTGAGAGTCAACCTTGACACAGTACGAACGCAGATTACAGAACTGCTCCACTTTAAAGCTAAGGTGGCACCACAAATCTCCCAAAAAAAGGTGTACGTAGCGGGAAATAAATGTGGTAGACTGCTAGCACAGTCTTTACAAGCTCAAAAGTTAGCATCATATATACCATACGTGAACTCCCCGGCCGGCCAAAAAGTGTCTCTACCCCAACAAATTACCAACGAATTCAGATCTTATTACGAGAAGCTATACAACCTGTCTGTGACACAACCAACACCAGAACATATGGCAGAGTACTTAACTACCTCCCTAATACCCACCCTATCGGTTGAAACACGAGACCTTTTAGAAGAACCAATTACGCTGCCTGAAGTGCAATTGGCAATAGGCAACACCAAACCAAGTAAAGCCCCAGGTCTAGGTGGCCTTACAATTCAGTACTACAAAGCTTTACTACCATCCCTAGGAAGCCACTTGATTAAGCTGTTTAACAACCTTAGTGAGGGAGGTATGTTCCATAGCTCCACGTTGCAAGCCCAAATATCGGTCATTCCTAAAAAAGGAAAGGACCTGACCCAATGCGGGAGTTACCGTCCAATCTCCCTACTCAACACTGATCTCAAGTTGTTTACCAAAAATAATAGCCTCCAGACTACAACTGCACCTTCCAGACTTAATACATTTAGATCAGGTGGGATTTGTACCAACCAGAGAAGCACGGGACAACACCACCAAAGTCCTGAACCTGCTTTTACACGGCCAATCTCACAAAAACACCAAGTGTCTTCATAAACACAGACGCCGAAAAAGAGTTCGACCGTGTGAACTGGTCCTTAATGTTTGAAACGCTTCAACACGTGGGGATAGGCAGCAATATGATGAGATGGATAATGGCAGCCTACACAAATCCGACAGCCAGGATCCGGCCCAACGGAGTGACATCAGACCTATTCCCAATGACCAATGGGACGAGGCAGGGGTGCCCTCTCTCACCCCTCCTCTTTGCATTATCCCTCGAACCCTTTCTGTGTCACGTCAGACTAAACCCAAACATCTCAGGAATAATGATAAACCAAACTCAATATAAGGTGTCCGCATACGCGGATGACCTTATGTTCTAAATCGCGAAACCTACAATGTCCCTCTGAAACCTACTACGGGAATTTGAATTGTACGGTGCCCTCTCTAATCTGAAGATCAACCTGACTAAATCAGAGGCGATGAGTGTAGGAATACCGCAACCATGACTTGTGGATCTCCAATCGGGCTTTAACCTGAAATGGACAAATACGTCCCTGAAATACCTAGGTACACGAATCCCCCAAACATTCTCAAGACTTTATGAATTAAATTTTCCACCACTACTGAAATCTGTCAAACCACTACTAAACAATTGGACCACAGGTCTACATTCCTGGTTGGGGCGCTGCAACATATTAAAAATGTCCATACTCCCAAAATTCCTCTACCTTATGCAAGCCTTGCCTGTAAACATACCTGCAACCTATTTTAAGAAAGTGCAGTCAATATTCACGGAATTTGTATGGGCCAAACAAAGACCACGACTTACAAACAAATTACTTGTCCTCCCCAAACAATCCAGTGGCCTAGCACTACCAGATGTGCGTGCCTACTACCAGGCAGTGCATCTGGGGCAGCTGATAGATTGGTGTTGTCATCAAGACACCAAGCTTTAGACCCAACTAGAGCAAAACCAAAGTATAGTCCCCCTACGGAGAGCTCCGTGGTGCCACTCGGCCCTACTGGCGGAGATTAAGCGCCATCCACTGATAGGAAATACAATACAAATCTGCGCCCGGCTTCTCTCTCGGAAAAATCTGTCTTCATTAAACTCCCCTCTATACCCAATATTGGGAAATCCACTGTTCACGACGGGTTTACGGGATGCGATCTTTGGGGGCCTGGGTGAGACGGGTCTGCACCAAGCCTCCCACTTTAGTTCTGGAGGGCGTTGGAAAACAACTACAGAACTCTCTGACCCCACGGGTCCATTCCGTCTGGACTTCCTGAGATCCCTTCAGCTGAGCCATTTCCTGAACTCCATCCAACCCCCCACGGGCAGTAATCAACCGCTAACCACTCTAGAAGAGCTATGCTCGACCTCGGGGATACTGCCACACACACTCTCCCAGACCTACAAACTCTTAAATACACCCCAACAGATTTCATGCCACCGGGCTTACTTAAGTGGGAGAGAGAACTAGACTGTATATTTAACACAACCAAGAGACAACAAATCCTCAGATTCACGCACAAATCCTCTATATGCGCCAAAACCCAGGAGACAAATTACAAAATGTTATCACGATGGTACAGAACCCCATCATTGTTACACAAATTCTTCCTGACGACATCGGATCTCTGTTGGCGTTGCCAAACAGAAAAAGGGACATTATTACATGTTTTCTGGACATGTCCTAGACTGACAAACTTTTGGCAAACAATCCGGAAGACGGTACAGAATTTCACAGACCACAACATCACTGATGATCCAGCTTTCTTCCTCCTGCACGCATCAAATATACCCACAAAGACATACAAAAACTCTGTGATCCAACACCTCCTAGACGCAGCTGAAGCCTGTATCCCATAACATTGGAAATCCCCAACTCCACCAACCATAGATTTATGGATCAAAATAGTAGAGGAAATCAAAAAGATGGAAGACCTCATTCACACAGCACAAAACAGACAAGAGAAGTTTTCCAAAACGTGGCAGCTGTGGAACATATTCATATACTCAGCTGATGGTCAGGCCTTACGTGAACCTATAATAGATGATTGAACACCCACAACACAAATTAATTATAGATGTACCTTTGATCTGTTTCTCCCAAACACTCCGTGATCACGGGGAACATTTTTTCCCCACTCCCCTTCAACCCCTCCTCTTACTCCTTCTTCTACCCTTTCTTCTATCCCCTGCTGTAGGACACTCCTACGCTACTTGAGAAAAAAGGAAAAAGTAGAGAGGGTGCTCATAGGACCACACTATCCCACCACACCGCACTTTTAGGGGGCACAGTTGCCCTCCTCTAAATTGGAGGGTCGCTCGATAATACAATACACGTTTCCCAGATGTAACCACAGTATCGCCGCGAAGCGAGCAAGAACAATAACTGAATAAAAACTTCAATGGTATCTAACATGATGTAAACGTATTCTAACAACAATGTGAGAAAGTCATGTAGATGTATTATGAACTTTGTTGGATGATGGTGTGTTGTGTTATGTATCGCCTTGTATTATTTCGGTCCATGTGGGCCCCTTTCCTGTTATAAATTAAAAAAAATAAAATAAAATAAAAACCGCAGAGGTGATCAAATACCACCAAAAGAAAGTTCTATTTGTGTGGAAAATAAACATTTTATTTTGGGTCCAGCGTCGCACTTTCGTGCAATTGTCAGTTAACGTAATGAAATGCCGTATCGCAAAAAAATAGCCTGGTCATGAAAGGGGGGTAAACCTTCCGGAGCTGAAGCAGTTAACCACTTAAGGACCAGCCCCGTTTTGAATTTTAGGTGTTTACATGTTTAAAACAGGTTTTTTTGCTAGAAAATTACTTAGAACCCCCAAACAATATATATTGTTTT
Source organism: Aquarana catesbeiana (assembly GCF_042186555.1). NCBI lineage: Eukaryota > Metazoa > Chordata > Amphibia > Anura > Ranidae > Aquarana > Aquarana catesbeiana. Next base: position 201,488,001 of record NC_133335.1, on the reverse strand, counting down.
TTCTCTAACACCCTAGAAAATAAAATGGCAGTCAATGCAATACTTTTTTTTGCACCGTATTTGCGCAGCGGTCTTATAAGCGCACTTTTTTTGGAAAAAATTGACTTTTTTGAATAAAAAAATAAGACAACAGTAAATTTAGCCCAATTTTTTTTATTATTGTGAAATATAATGTTACGCCAAGTAAATTGATACCCAACATGTCACACTTCAAAATTGCGCCCACTCGTGGAATGGCGTCAAACTTTTACCCTTAAAAATCTCCATAGGCGACGTTTAAAAAGTTCTGCAGGTTGCATGTGTTGCGTTACAGAGAAGGTCTAGGGCTAGAATTTTGTGCTCTCGCTCTACCGGTCGCAGCAATACCTCACATGTGTGGTTTGACCACCGTTTTCATATGCGGGCGCTACTCACGTATTTGTTCGCTTCTGCACGCGAGCTCGTCGGGACAGGGGGTTTTAAAAATTTTTTTTTTTTTTTTATTATTTATTTTACATGATTTTATTTATTTATTTTTATTTTTACACTGTTTAAAAAAAAAAAAAGTGTCACTTTTATTCCTATTACAAGGAATGTAAACATCACTTGTAATAGAAAACACAGGCACATTTGACCACAGGTTCGATGGACACAGATCACTATTGTAAGCGTCATGTCGAATCTTCTACCTATATCGAACTGTTGTTGCAACGAAAAGGAAAATAAAGCATTTGTTTATGTCAGATCTCTCAGTTTTCGGATTCTGCACGTTCGCTATCGTTTGTTAAAACGATAACGAAAATACACAAAATTCGGATGAACATGCATTTGGACGAAAACGAATGCACATGTCTACTGCATTGTGGCCACGGCACGTGTACTACACTAGCTGCAGCGTTACGATGTAGATGGGCGGTCCGGGGCAGTAAAAAGAAAAAAAGCAGATCAGTCGCCTATATTTACTGCCCTTTTGCTGCCTGTGTGTGAAATGGACCTGTGCCAATGGCATCAGTTTGAAAAGATAAAAACAAAGTTAGAACAATGTTAAAAAAATTTATATGTTATTAGGCTTTAGCAAACTAAACTGTTTCAATACATTTTATGCGTGTCACCATTTTTGGATCTTTCAGTTGTCATCTAATATTCAAACCGAAGACAAAGCTTCTCAAAGTCTGCAAATCCACCTCCGCTAGTACATTTGTCACTGACTTTGCTGCTTGTCATTTAAGATCAGTATGACTTGTTATGCCTTTCCATCACAGTAAGGAAAGGATGTTAATGACCCAGTTAGTATCCTTTTAACCATAGCCGTATCAGACATTCTTGATCCTTGGGCAACAATGGAGTTAAAGCTTTCTGTATACCCTTAGCGGTCACCGATCATTAAATATGGCTGCTTCGTTACACATGCACATTCAGAGCAGGAGGCAGGTCAGAAGGTTTAATGAAGTTCTCGGGGTATTTTTTGCTGACATTAGAAGCTGTCGGGAAGTAGGAAGGCTGTTTAATGATAGCTGTCCCCAGCGAGGTGACAGGTCTGTAGGAGGTGAGATGAATACAACGCTTACATTTAATTTGTCCTCATAAAGTCATAAAGACTTTTTTTTTTTTTTTTTTTTTAAGGCCTTCGTCAGGGGGTTATTTTTGTAAGACCAGAAAAAAAAAAGAAACATAACTGCCAGGAATCAAGGCTATGTACAGTAGATGTCATGCATACTATTTTTAGAATATATACACATATATAGATTCATAGGGTGAATTTATTAATAACACAAAATTCAAGATAATCAAAGCTCCTCCCCGTGTCCTTCTAGTCTACCAATAAATAAAAGTTGCTTAAAGAGGGGTTCCGCTCCCCCCCCCCAAATTTTTTTTTACCGTATTTATCGGTGTATAACACGCACCGACGTATAACACGCACCTTAACATTTATGCCGCGTACACACGACTGGTTTTTCCGTCAGAATACACTCTGCAAGCAGCATCTTTGGGGTGGTGCGGGAGCTGTGTATACACCGCTCCTAAACAACCCCTGCCATTGAAATCAATGGCCAGCGCTGCCAAAGTACCTGCAAAGCGATTCGGCAGCTGCACTTTTAACCCTTTTCGGACGTTAGTGGGGGTTAAAAGCACCCCGCTAGCGGGCGAAATGCACCGCTAAAATGACAGTATAGCCCCGCTAAAACTAGCGGGGCTTTACTGTCAACGCGGCCAGCGCCTCAGTGTGAAAGTGCCCTTAATGCATTATTTTAAAAGCAAGCAGTGTAAGTACCTGAGTTTGACTTGGTATCAGCCTCTTACAGCAGAGCTCAGAAATGGAGTGGATGAAGCAGCACAAGGAGCCAGCCAGGTGTGCTGCAGTTTAAGGAGCAGGCTGATAGGGAGAGAGAACAGAGTGACAGAAAGAAGACCTGTAAGTGAAAGTGAAACTGCAGCAGGGAAGCATTTGATCCCCTATTAGACCTATTAGATCTCTGCTGTGTGGCAAACTGTGTAAATCTCAGGACTGAATGAACATAAATAAAAAAACATAGGCACATAAAATAGCTCTCATTTACTGTATGTACAGTATATCATCTATGTATCTAGCGGTTTGCCTGGAATACAGCTTTAAAATGACATTAAAGGTTAAAATAATAAAAAATAAATAAATACCAAACATGTTATACTTACTTGCTCTGTGCAATGGTTTTGCACAGAGCAGCTCTGATCCTCCTTTTCTCGGGTCCCCCTCCCGGCTCCTGGTACCTCCTGTTCTCCGAGTGCCCCCGGCTTGCTTGTGCATGCTCGCTCCCAAACCCAGCTCTGTGTGTCCATAAGACACACAGAGCACGGTTTGGCCCCACCCCCCACTCCCTCCTCACTTGCTGTGATTGACAGCAGCGGGAACCAATGGCTTTCACTGCTGTTTCTCAGCCAATGAGGAGGCAGAGACTTGGGAGAGTAGCCACTTTCGTGCACATTGCTGGATGGTAATTGGGCTTAGGTAAGTATTAGGGGGGCTGCGGTGGATCTGCATACTGAAGGTGTACACAGGGACACAGGGACAGCTGCAACTAGCATGTGAAAGAATAAACCTCATGGGATTCTGTTTTATAACTGAGATCACATGATTAGTAACAATGCACATTGGTCCGTGATTGTTAGTTGACATTGGGAGCTTGTGTGACTGGCAGCCTCTGTACTACTGTGGGAGAACCTGTCTGTTTTCAGTGGCCTCTTTGGGGGTAAGCACTACACTAGGTCCACACTGGTGGCAGTCTCTACCGTCCCACTATAAAGCAATCCACAGGGGATTGCTTTTCAAAAAAGTGGTAGAGCAGCAGCTTCCAGGCGTTCAGGAGGAAATACTCCTGAACGGGGTTTTTGCATTGAACCAAGCATGTGGCTCGTGATTGCGGCATGGTCCTATTGACTTTAATGGGTATGTTTGACAGGCGGTGCCGCCTGTCAAACTTGACAAGCCGGGTTTAAACTTGCCACAGCCACAAAGCAAAGTGTTGCAGCTGTGGGATGTGTTTCAAACCCTTGGGAAAGCTATGTTAGGCATTTGGTGGAGTGGATGAAGCATCAGTGACAGTCAGGGGCAGTACAGAAGTCTGAGCCATCTGTTCTTAATGCCTCTATGCACAAGGCCTAAAAGTAATGAGCAGGGTCCAGCACTGGGCTGTGAATTACTGGCTGAAGTAATCTGCAAGTTTTTTAAATTCCTGGGAATGCCGAACCCTGGCCCCACCCTTACTATCTCTAAAATGTTCCTATTAGACAGCAAGGCTGAATTCACAAGTGTTTCCCCACCCCCAATGCATTTTCTATCAAAGTCGATGAAAACTCATGTCAATAGCATAGTAATGTGCTTTGTATTTTTTGTATGATGGTCACGTGATAGTTTCCATTTTTGGTTTTTTTTTTGGGTTGTATTCGATAATTGAAAAGAGAGATCGCACAAATATAGACAAGTATAACATTTATTAAAAGAAATTACAGATAAAGAAAATATGACAAGAATACTTAAAGTGTTACTATCCCACAACAGTAAAATCAGTCTGTATATACATCAGAGCTTGTTATACTCACTGTGAAACCCAAGGGGTTAATTCTCTGCATTGTGTAAAAAGGCTGTTTAATCCTCTTCTCTGTTCCTCCCCTTCATTCACAGTCCCTAATCTTTATCCTGATAGAACAGAGGCTAGGGGACAAGCTGCACATGCTCAGTTTGGTGTGCATTGCTAGAATTTTTTTTTTTCTTGGGAGAGTGCATGTGATCAGCACAGGGCCAATCAGCACTGTCTAGATAGAGGTTCAGGGGTCCTGCATCCTCATAGGACAATTAGGGGAGAATGAAAACTCCTCCTACAAGCTTTAACCAGACACTGACACTGATTAGCTGTTTATATTTATAAAACGATTGCATTTCCATGTTCTGTGTACCGTGGGAGACCAAGGTCCTGGGTTTAGTAACTAAAGATGCTGTTTCGCCATGGAGTCCCATCTGCGTATGCAGTGTGTCACAGTTGATCACAGACGCATGCATGATTGTAAGCTCTGAAGACCAGACTAGTATTAAAAGCTGTGTGTTATATAAGGGAATGGTTAACCCATCCTCCACTGGCCTGAAAGGAGTGGGCTGGACTGTCAATTTAGTCAGTTTACACTCACATTCCTATCAAGTGAGTCAACTAAAGTAACCAGACTTTGTCCTGTATAATCACTTAGCCAAGGCTTTGAGGCATTCTTATGTCTTCTATGGCCTATTAGCCAGGTTTAGAATTCTTTATTAGATATTGAGAGACAATAATAATAATAAGTAAATATGAAATATGCAATTTCTCCATTAGTATTAGAGAGTAGGGATGAGCTTCGAATTCGAGTCGAACTCATGTTCGACTCGAACATTGGCTGTTCGCAAGTTCACCGAACAGCGAACAATTTGGGGTGTTCGCGGCAAATTCGAATGCCGCGGAACACCCTTTAAAAGTCTATGGGAGAAATCAAAAGTGCTAATTTTAAAGGCTAATATGCAAGTTATTGTCATAAAAAGTGTTTGGGGACCTGGGTCCTGCCCCAGGGGACATGGATCAATGCAAAAAAAAGTTTTAAAAACGGCCGTTTTTTCAGGAGCAGTGATTTTAATAATGCTTAAAGTCAATCAATAAAAGTGTAATATCCCTTTAAATTTCGTACCTGGGGGGTGTCTATAGTGTGCCTGTAAAGGGGCGCATGTTTCCTGTGTTTAGAACAGTCTGACAGCAAAATGACATTTTGAAGGAAAAAACTCATTTAAAACTACTCGCGGCTATTGCATTGCCGACAATACACATAGAAGTTCATTGATAAAAACGGCATGGGAATTCCCCAAAGGGGAACCCCGAACCAAAATAAAAAAAAAAAAAATGACGTGGGAGTCCCCCTAAATTCCATACCAGGCCCTTCAGGTCTGGTATGGATATTAAGGGGAACCCCGGCCAAAATTTAAAAAAAAAAATGACGTGGGGTTCCCCCTAAATTCCATACCAGACCCTTCAGGTCTGGTATGGATTTTAAGGGGAACCCCGCGCCAAAAAAAAAAAAAAAAAACGGCGTGGGGTCCCCCAAGAATCCATACCAGACCCTTATCCGAGCACGCAACCTGGCAGGCCGCAGGAAAAGAGGGGGGGACGAGAGTGCGGCCCCCCTCCCTCCTGAACCGTACCAGGCCACATGCCCTCAACATTGGGAGGGTGCTTTGGGGTAGCCCCCCAAAACACCTTGTCCCCATGTTGATGAGGACAAGGGCCTCATCCCCACAACCCTGGCCGGTGGTTGTGGGAGTCTGCGGGCGGAGGGCTTATCGGAATCTGGAAGCCCCCTTTAACAAGGTGACCCCCAGATCCCGGCCCCCCCCTGTGTGAAATGGTAAGGGGGTACATAAGTACCCCTACCATTTCACGAAAAAAGTGTCAAAAATGTTAAAAATGACAAGAGACAGTTTTTGACAATTCCTTTATTTAAATGCTTCTTCTTTCTTCTATCTTCCTTCATCTTCTGGTTCTTCTGGTTCTTCTGGCTCTTCTGGTTCTTCCTCCGGCGTTCTCGTCCAGCATCTCCTCCGCGGCGTCTTCTATCTTCTTCTCCTCGGGCCGCTCCGCACCCATGGAATGGGGGGGAGGCTCCCGCTCTTCTCTTCTTCTTTTCTTCTCTTCTTCTCTTCTTCTTTTCTTCTTTTCTTCTCCGGGCCGCTCCGCAATCCATGCTGGCATGAAGGGAGGCTCCCGCTGTGTGACGGCGCTCCTCGTCTGACAGTTCTTAAATAACGGGGGGCGGGGCCACCCGGTGACCCCTCCCCCCTCTGACGCACGGTGACTTGACGGGACTTCCCTGTGACGTCACGGGGAATGCCACAGGGAAGTCCCGTCAAGTCACCGTGCGTCAGAGGGGGGCGGAGTCACCGGGTGGCCCCGCCCCCCCGTTATTTAAGAACTGTCAGACGAGGAGCGCCGTCACACAGCGGGAGCCTCCCTCCATGCCAGCATGGATTGCGGAGCGGCCCGGAGAAGAAAATGAAGAAGAGAAGAAGAGAAGAAAAGAAGAAGAGAAGAGCGGGAGCCTCCCCCCATGCCATGGGTGCGGAGCGGCCCGAGGAGAAGAAGACAGAAGACGCCGCGGAGGAGATGCTGGACGAGAACGCCGGAGGAAGAACCAGAAGAGCCAGAAGAACCAGAAGAACCAGAAGATGAAGGAAGATAGAAGAAAGAAGAAGCATTTAAATAAAGGAATTGTCAAAAACTGTCTCTTGTCATTTTTAACATTTTTGACACTTTCTTCGTGAAATGGTAGGGGTACTTATGTACCCCCTTACCATTTCACACAGGGGGGGGGCCGGGATCTGGGGGTCACCTTGTTAAAGGGGGCTTCCAGATTCCGATAAGCCCCCCGCCCGCAGACCCCCACAACCACCGGCCAGGGTTGTGGGGATGAGGCCCTTGTCCTCATCAACATGGGGACAAGGTGTTTTGGGGGGCTACCCCAAAGCACCCTCCCAATGTTGAGGGCATGTGGCCTGGTACGGTTCAGGAGGGAGGGGGGGCCGCACTCTCGTCCCCCCCTCTTTTCCTGCGGCCTGCCAGGTTGCGTGCTCGGATAAGGGTCTGGTATGGATTTTTGGGGGAACCCCACGTCATTTTTTTTTTTTAATTTTGGCCGGGGTTCCCCTTAATATCCATACCAGACCTGAAGAGCCTGGTATGGAATTTAGGAGGATTCCCACGTCATTTTTTTTTTTTAATTTTGGTTCGGGGTTCCCCTTTGGGGAATTCCCATGCCGTTTTTATCAATTAATTTCTATGTGTATTGTCGGCAATGCAATAGCCGCGAGTAGTTTTAAATGAGTTTTTTCCTTCAAAATGTCATTTTGCTGTCAGACTGTTCTAAACACAGGAAACATGCGCCCCTTTACAGGCATACTATAGACACCCCCCAGGTACGAAATTTAAAGGGATATTACACTTTTATTGTTTGACTTTAAGCATTATTAAAATCACTGCTCCTGAAAAAACGGCCGTTTTTAAAACTTTTTTTTGCATTGATCCATGTCCCCTGGGGCAGGACCCAGGTCCCCAAACACTTTTTATGACAATAACTTTCATATAAGCCTTTAAAATTAGCACTTTTGATTATTCATGTTCGTGTCCCATAGACTTTAACGGTGTTCGCATGTTCGAACAAACTTTTTTCCTGTTCGCATGTTCTGGTGCGAACCGAACAGGGGGGTGTTCGGCTCATCCCTATTAGAGAGTATTACACCTAGGGAAGCCCTAAGAGATTCCCTTAATTTGCAGGGATTTCCTCTCACTTCCTGCTTTGACTATTGGACAGAACGTAAAAGGAAATCTCCCCAATAAGAGACAGATGAAAAAAAAACATACACAAACAAGGGTTATAACCCTCCCTTACTCTATCCAAAATGAAAGTATGTTTTCCCATAGTTCTACTTTAAGAACCATTAACAGCTTACATTTTAAGTTGTTTCTACAAAAATGTTGGCCTTCCAATAAAAGAATATTCACCGCTAGCAGAAGATGAACCACATTTGCTGGACCGGTTTCATAAATGCTACATACAGTGCCTTGAAAAAGTATTCATACCCTTGAAATTTCCCACATTTTGTCACGTTACAACCAAAACCATAAATGTGTTTTATTGGGATTTTATATTATAGACCAACACAAAGTAGCACATAAGTGTGAAGTGGAAGTTAAATGGTTTTCAAAATTTTTTACAAACTAATATGTGAAAAGTGTGGCGTGCATTTGCATTCAGCCCCCCTGAGTCAATACTTTGTAGAACCCCCTTTCACTGCAATTACAGCTGCAAGTCTTTTTGGGGATGTCTACCAGCTTTGCACATTTAGAGTGTAAAATTTTTGCCCATTCTTCTTTGCAAAATAGCTCAAGCTCTGTCAGATTGGATGGAGAGCGTCTGTGAATAGCAATTTTTAAGTCTTGCCACAGATTCTCAATTGGATTTAGGTATGGACTTTGACTGGGCCATTCCAACACATGAATATGTTTTGATCAAAGCCATTCCATTGTAGCTCTGGCTGTATGTTTAGGGTCATTGTCCTGCTAAAAGCCGAACCTCCTCCCCAGTTTTAAGTCTTTTGCAGACTTTAACAGGTTTTCTTCCAAGATTTCCCTGTATTTGGCTCCATCCATCTTCCCATCAACTCTGACCTGCTTCCCTGTCCCTGCTGAAGAAAAGCATCCCCATAGCATGATGCTGCCACCACCACGTTTCACGGTGGGGATGGTGTGTTCAGGGTGATGTGCAGTATTAGTTTTCCACCACACAAAGTGTTTTGCTTTTAGGCCAAAAAATTCAATTTTGGTCTTATCTGACCAGAGCACCTTCTTCCACATTTGCTGTGTCCACCACATGGCTTCTCGTAAACTGCAAACGGGACTTCTTATGGCTTTCTTTCAACAATGGCTTTCTTCTTGCCACTCTTCCATAAAGGACAGATTTGTGGAGTGCACGACTAATAGTTGTCCTGTGGACAGATTCTCCCACCTGAGCTGTGGATCTCTGCAGCTCCTCCAATGTGACCATGTGCCTCTTGGTGGCTTCTCTGATTAATGCTCTCCTTGCCCGGCCTGTCAGTTTAGGTGGATGGCCATGTCTTGGTAGGTTTGCAGTTGTTACATAGTTGCATAGTTACATAGTTGGTAAGGTTGAATAAAGACACCAGTCCATCCAGTTTAACCTGAGTGTGGGTGCGTGTCTACAATTGTCCCTATCCCTGTACATTGTGTCTCATTAAGATGCTAATCTATTATTATTATTTATTTAAGGTACCTATATAGTGCCGTCAACTCATGCAGCGCTCCACACATACATCACACACTCACATCTGTCCCTACCTTCAAGGAGCCCACAATCCAAGGTCCCTCACACGCATATACCAGGGCCAATTTTGGACAGAAGCCAATTAACCTACCAGCATGTCTTTGTGCCCTACTCTTTCCATTTTCGGATGATGGATTGAACAGTGCTCCGTGAGATGTTCAAAGCATGGGATATTTGTTTTATAACCTAACCCTGCTTTAAACTTCTCCACAACTTTATCCCTGACCTGTCTGGCGTGTTCCTTGGCCTTCATGATGGCCTTCATGATGCTGTTGTTCACTAAGTTTCTCTAACAAATGTCTGAGGGCTTCACAGAACAACTAGATTTATACTGAAATTAAATTACACACAGGTGGACTCTTTATTTACTAATTAGGTGACTTCTGAAGGCAATTGGTTCCACTAGATTTTAGTTAGGGGTATCAGAATAAAGGGGGCTGAATACAAATGCACGCCACACTTTTTAGATATTTATTTGTAAGAAAAATGTGAAAACCTTTTATCATTTTCCTTCTACTTCACAATTATGTGTCACTTTGTGTTGGTCTGTCACATAAAATCCCAATAAAATACATTTACGTTTTTGGTTGACAAAATGTGGAAAATTTCAAGGGGTATGAATACCTTTTCAATGCACTGTATAAAGCGAGAATCTCTCACGTCTGTCTCCATCTTGTAAATCTAATGTATCGTGTATTGTAACGCTGATATCACTGGGTCTCATGTCTAGTTCCCTGGGTTGACTCTCCTAGCCAGTAACTGTAAAACAGAGTGCTGTCAGTACAGCGTGTTCAATATGTGCACTGATACAGCCAGATACAGCGCACGGTCTAATGTGCTCAGTGGGTAATGTTCCATCTTGGGAGTCCGTGGCCGGGTCTGTGAATTATTTACGACATCTGGCAGCTGTGCCGCTAAAATCTGTGCTCGCAGTGAATACACCTTGTAAACAAGACCACAAAGATGATATGATAAGGACACCGCTGACTTAAAAGGCACCACTTTACTTAGACACCGTCCGGGATTACATGAATCAGTATCATCGCTGTGTGGCTGAACATTATGGGAATTTAGTTCAGTAATGAAATACAGACATTAAAGAGATGACGAGTTGTAGTTTAAAGATAGGCTTCAAATCAATTTAACTCTCCTATTGGCGGCAGGGAAATTATTAAACGCTTAAAGTGGAACAACACCATTTCAGGCGAAGGTGATCTTTTAGAGCAGGGCAGTGAAATCAAAGTAAAGTCTTACTCCTTTACAGAATTTTGAAATGTCCGTCTTTCCAATAAAAATTTTCTTTTTTTTTTTTTGCACTGAGATCTATTTAACTCCTTCAGATCCGCGCTATAGCCGAATGACGGCTACAGCGCGGATCTGCTTTGCTTTGATGTCCTCCCCTTTGCAGGCTCGCGTGCGGGGGCGTGCGGTGCGCGCTGAGTCAATGAGCCTCGGGTGATCACAGATCTGAGTAAAGGGCCAATCCCGGCCCCTTACTATGTGATCAGCTGTCAACCAATGACAGCTGATCATGTGATGTAAACAGAGGATCGGTAATCGTTTTTTTTTTCTTCTCACACTGACAGCTCGAGGAGAAAAAAAGACGACCACCGGCTTCTGTTTGTAGAGACATCGGTCCCGAAGAGGAACAGCCAGTTATGTGCCCACCAGTACCGCCTGCCAGTGGCACAAATCAGTGCCCACAGTGCCCACCAATCAGTGCCCACAGTACGTAAGTGCCAGCAATCAGTGCCACCTATCAGTGCCCACAAGTGCCATCTATCAATGCCACCTAGCAGTGCTGCCTATCAGTGTCACCTACAAGTGCCGATCAGTGCCCATCACTGCCACCCATCAGTGCCCATCACTGCCACCCATCAGTGCCCATCAGTGCCACCTATTAGTACCCTTCAGTGCCACCTATCAATGCCCTTCAGTGGCTTTTTAAATGTACAAATGCAGCCATTTAGAAACTGAATGAAAGGTTTAGCGCTGGGAAACACTTTTTTGAAGATAAAAAGTGCATTTTATATACAACTATATAGATCAGACTGAAACAAGGGACAAATAATGAAGAAAAAGGGACAGAGGGACTTTGTTCCAAATCAGGGACAGTCCCTCGAAATCAGGGACAGTTGGGAGCTATGCAATCCTCTGTAGAACCTACATTGCGCTTACAACTGGGCAGCTCAGTTTACATTCCGGCATGGTGCCTGTGTGCAGGGATGACTACACTCCTGTGCATGCACAGAATTTATGTCTTCCTGTGCTGTCCAATCAAGGTGGTCGAAGATTGGAACTGTAAGAAACAGGAGAAGATGCTAGTGCCAGTAAGGGACCTTGTAGGCGTCAGACTGTAAGATAGTATTTTTTATTTTAGTTCAACTTTAACCACTTAAGCCCCGGACCATTTGGCTGGCCAAAGACCAGAGCACTTTTTGCGATTCGGCACTGCGTCGCTTTAACTGACAATTGCGCAGTCGTGCGACGTGGCTCCCAAACAAAATTGACGTCCTTTTTTTCCCAGAAATAGAGCTTTCTTTTGGTGGTATTTGATCACCTCTGCGGTTTTTATTTTTTGCGCTATAAACAAAAAAATAGCGACAATTTTGAAAAAAAAAACATTATTTTTTACTTTTTGCTATAATAAATATCCCCAAAAAATATATAAGTTTATAAGTTTATATCAGTTTAGGTCAATATGTATTCTTCTACATATTTTTGGTAAAAAAAATTGCAATAAACGTTTATTGATTGGTTTTCGCAAAAGTTATAGCGTCTACAAAATAGGGGATAGTTTTATGGCATTTTTATTGATAATTTTTTTTATTAGTAATGGCGGCGATCTGCATTTTTTATTGTGACTGAGACATTATGGCGGACACATCGGACAATTTTGACACATTTTTGGGACCATTGGCATTAATACAGTGATCAATGCTGAAAAATTGCATTGATTACTGTAAAAATGTCACTGGCAGTGAAGAAGTTAACCACTAGGTGGCGCTGTAGAGGTTAAGTGTGTCCTAGGTAGTGATTCTAACTGGGGGGGGGCTGTGTGTGACACTACACTGATCACCGCTCCCGATTACAGGGAGCGGTAATCAGTGACAGTGTCATTAGGCAGAACGGGGAGATGCTTGTTTACATTAGTATCTCCCCGTTCTTCCTCACCATGAGACGATCGTGGGTATCCCCACGGACATCGGGTCCACGGGACCCGCGATCAAGGTCACGGAGGCCCGCAAGCCGCCTCTTAAAGGGCAATGTAAAGGTGCATTAATCTGCCTGTATGTACCCTTCTGCCGCAGTATATCTGCATGAGGCGGTCGGGAAGCGGTTAAGTTTGGGAATACTGCTATTCCTCATGGTGGAGGTGTGAATGGGTTTCCTGGATCAAGACCTGTTTAAGTGGGGGAGGATTACAAATTCTAATAAGCCTTTAACATTGTCTACTGTATGTTCCCATTAGAAAGATTGCCCATCACCGAGTCCTGACCATTTGCCCATCCAAATTCGATTAAAACCTTTAGGCAGGGTTCACATCTATGCAAATTGGATGCAGGGAGCGAATTGGATGCGGGTTTCCCCACATTCAATTCGCATAGCAGGAGAATGTGACTGGCTCTCTATGGAGCCGGGTTCACATATCTCCGCAGCAGGTCTGGTGCGTTTTGCAGGAAAAACGCGTGCCTTTTTTGGTCCGTTTCAGGTCCAAATTCAGCCCAAAGTTCGGGCTGAAATCGGACCTGAAATGGTGAACCAGGATGCACTGGAGCCCTGCTGTGCGACGGATCCTTCTTAGGTGTGAACCCAGCCTTAAGGTTTTTAAAGAGTTGAGAAGAGTAGGTACTCATTAAGGTCTTTACCTGTAATGTCCAGTTTGTGGCCTTGTCGGGGTTATTAAAAAAAAAAATACTAAATTGACCCTCTGCACACTACTATGCACATTTACATATTTCTAGAATAATTTTGCATTAAAACAGAGGTGCTTGGTTTATATGTATTGCAATACATGTTTAAGCTGGCCAACTGCATCGAAGTGATCCCTCCCTGGCCATTCCCTACTCCACTGCGAAAAATGCCAAATACTTACTTGAATATAGCATACCTTAAAGAGGAGCTCCAGGCTCCCGCCAGAAAAATTAAAAGTCAGCAGCTACAAATACTGTACCTGCTGACTTTTAATATTAGGGCACATACCTGTCCAGGCATCCAGTTGTGTCCTCACCCGGCTATCTGGTGCTGGCCATCTTGACTAAGGGAGAGCTGCAGTGAAGCCTTGCGGCTTCACAACCGATTTCCTTCTGGGCATGTGCAAAGCTCACTGCACTTTGTGAATGGGCCGCAGTTTTCTTGGACCTGTGAAGTGTTCCATAAGGCTGTGGGGGAGGAAGGGGGGCCCAAACTGAGCCAGAATCCACCATGGTCTTGTGACAGTGTCACTGGTTCCCTTGTGGATTCTCCAAAGGGTAATATTAAGAGATGGGAAAAAGGAAACTCGGTTCACAGTTATGGCTTGAGTGTCACCCAACATGGACACTGACAGCAGTAAAAACACAAACAGAGGATCTACCCAACTCAACTCTATCAAAGCCTAAAGTAAAAAGTTTCAGATGGATTTGAGGAGAACCATTTCTATTTTTTATTCTTTCACAAGAACCATAATGAGTGTAACCTTGGATCTTTTCTGACTCATCCTGGCTGTATACATCCTTCCTCTCCAATCACATTTATATTCCCATTTCTCTCTCTTGTACACTATATTCTCACTCCATATATCTGATTCCAGTGCAGCTGGCTCTGTATTCTCCAAGAGGGATGCTCTGTTTATTATCTTCTAATATATAAACTGAGGTTCCAGCGGCAGGTGGTAATTTTCGATCTCTTGGCCCCTCCGGTGCATCCCTGGCACGAAACCAGATAGTTTACAAATGCTGCACATCTGCTCTGCTCTGTAACCCCTTCTCTGCTACTTGGAGAGAAGCAAGATTTGCACTCTTGGCACTGTTCACAGGTATTATGTGAAGGCAACAGACCAAAACTTTTCTCAAGGGATGCAGGAAGGAGGTATAGTATATTGGTGAGGTGTAAATGCCATATTTGAAGGGCTAGAAAAGATGCTGCTGTGTCTAAACTTAGCACGCAATGATTGTGCAAAGGATCAATAAATGGTATTATTTAAAACTTAAAAATGGCTTTCAAGGGAAGTCTAGCTTGAGAATATCCAATCACATTCTTGGTTTTATTTTCTTACACGCACTTCAAATATGGCAACTTGGATCAGACTGGTTGTTAGGAGCAATGCCGGCACTTTCTCATAGTTTAAATATTCGAGGCACCATTGAACAACGATATTGACTTACATACTGTATATGTAGTCGTCTTAATATCCAAAAGTAAACTGGAATTCTAACATAATTTTGTCGAAATATAAGAAAGTGTCCTTTTTTGCATTGTATATGGCTGATATTATGTTTAGATTGATCTCGGTAAAGCAGGACTGGGTTTGCACTTGTCATCAAGGTACACATAAATTGATGTTGGCACTGCCCTTGTCTACATGCCACACGTGCTTTGATCATATCCTTCTGACACATGTAAGCAGAGCAGAATACAAATCTAATAACAGCCTCCGATTATGCAGTGATTAGAGCAAGATTAAATTTCACTTACACAAAGGAGAATTCTTATTCTCGGTGCCACCAAAGAGAGCATTTGAAATACAGTCATCTTTAGTGATAAGTCACTTCCCCTTCTGGTCATGGCCGCTATGGTTGTTTTGACAAAGCAAGTGTAGATAGAGCTTAATTTATACTTCTGGCCTCCATAGGCCAACTGTCTTGTGCTGCCCTTATCCGGTTTTGCTCTAGTTGACTGCCTAGCCCTATTATTACATTAGCTCTGCAAATGGTACACCCCCCCCCCCCCCACGAGGCTGGGGGTGGAGAAAAAGAGAGCCACAGTTTGCCCTCTCTGCTTCAGTACACGTAAAGCCAACAAGTCAAAGAGTAGGCAAAATTATGCTGGCTGTAGGTGTATTCCCCCAGTCAGCAGAATGTCTGGGTGGGCCTGAAATCTGGTTCAGGAACTTTTTGTTGAAAAATTTAAATCAGTATTTTTTGCTAGAAAATTACTTAGAACCCCCCAACATTATATATATATATATATATATATATATATATATATATATATATATATATATATACAAGGTTTTGGGCAGTGAAAGGCCAAAATAGGCACCGCATCCCAAATAGTTACAAACTTGGGGACACAAAATGCGTGACTTTAAAGATGCCAAAAAAGAGATAACAACTTTATCACAAATAGATAAAACTTAATAATTTATTATTTTATAACAGTTTAAAATACTAAAAATTTGTCACATCAACATGCGATTCATACAACAATCCAACCACTTCTGCTCTACATGTTTCGCCCAGTGCTGCATGAAGTTGATGCTATGGATGAAAACACAAACATTTATACACATTTGCAAATATCAAATTATACAAACATTTCTCATTAAAATTATCTTCTTATCATTATACAAAATATTTTCTTTCATGACTATCAGAATATTGGATTAAAGAAGATGGGGCTACAGGATGCTTAAAAATCAGAACTTGAATCAAATGAGTATGTCAATTCCAATAGATGATAAACACACTGAATAAATTCTGTGACTAAACAGCGCTTGCTAATTTTGAATGCAATCCTATTATACCGTGAGATTTTGATAAACCATAATATTAAAAAAGTGTCAATTTGTGAAATTAAATAAGAAAATAAATAAATGTGATATATATAATCCTGTGACTGACAAAAATAATACAACAAGAAGTTTTCTAGTCCATATATCAAACAAACTCTGTGTTTTGTAACCAAATCCTCTTTGTTCAGTTTGTTCAGAACAGCAAAAAGGACTTGCAGTCTTCCCTCTAATGTCTGCGAATTCCACTTTAACATTTTCAGATCTGGTTGCGCTATTTTGAACACATGAGAGGATTTGGTCTGACAGGTTGGCTACATCTGAGGATATCTCCTGACCAATTGGACCATCCTCCATCCTGAACTGGAGCCTGGATGTGGAGGTCTTGTGTATTGGTGTTTACACCACATGCCTTGTTGACTCATTGAGCATATGCCCATTTGAGTCTCCTTATTCCGGTAAGCCTCCTCACTAACCGTGGTGCTTTTATTGTCTGTGTCTTCACTCCAGCACAGATGGCATGTGGAATCCTCTTTTTGGCTATATAGTTTCTTATCCATGGACTGTTGTATTCACGGTTTAAAAACCTCTATATGATGGAACACGGACTTTAGTTTGAGTGTGAATTTCACATCACTTTTAACTGTTTTCATTAAACCTTGTGGTCAATTCACATTATTTATTAGGTTGTACTTATGAATTTGTAACATTTTTGAGCGCTACACAAATTTTTTATTTTTCACATATTTCTTGGTATACACTTGTCCTATGCCCTGTACACACGGTCGGATATTGATCGGACATTCCAACAACAAAATCCATGGATTTTTTCCGATGGATGTTGGCTCAAACTTGTCTTGCATACACACAGTCTCACAAAGTTGTCGGAAAATCCGATCGTTCTGAACGTGGTGGCGTAAAACACGTACGTCGGGACTATAAACGGGGCAGTAGCCAATAGCTTTCATCTCTTTATTTATTCTGAGCATGTGTGGCACTTTGTGCGTCGGATTTGTCACACGATCGGAATTTCCGACAACGGATTTTGTTGTCGGAAAATTTTATAGCAAGCTCTCAAACTTTGTTTGTCGGAAATTCCTATGGAAAATGTGTGATGGAGCCCACACATGGTCGGAATTTCCGACAACAAAGTCCTATCACACATTTTCCATCGGAAAATCCTATCGTGTGTACAGGGCATTAGTGTTGTGTTGGCTGCTATTAGACATACGTTTCTATGTCAGCGGACTCGATCGCCGCGGGGATACCCGCGATCACCTCACGGAGAGGACGAACGGGGAGATGCTGATGTAAACAGCATCTCCCCGTTCTGCCTAGTGACAGTGTCACCCCTATGTGACATGCCACAGCTAGCCCATCCCCCCTACAGTTAGAAATCACTCCCTAGTACTGATTTAACCCCTCCCTGCCCCCTAGTGGTTAACCCCTTCACTGCCAGTGTCATTTACACAGGAATCAGTGCATTTTTATAGCACTGATTGCTGTATAAATGACAATGGTCCCAAATATGTATCAAAAATGTCCGATGTGTCCGCCATAATGTCGCAGTCACAATAAAAATCGCTGATCACCGCCATTACTAGTAAAAAAAAAATTATTAATAAAAATGCCATAAAACTAACCCCTATTTTGTAAACGCTATAACTTTTGCGCAAACCAATCAATAATCGCTTATTGCGATTTTTTTTTACCAAAAATATGTAGAAGAATATGTATCGGCCTAAACTGAGGGAAAAAAATGTTTTTTTTAATTATTTTTTGGTGATATTTATTATAGCAAAAAGTAAAAAATAATGCTTTTTTTTCAAAATTGTCACTATTTTTTTGTTTATAGTGCAAAAAATAAAAACCGCAGAGGTGATCAAATACCACCAAAAGAAAGCTCTATTTGTGGGAAAAAAAGGACGTCAATTTTGTTTGGGTGCATCTTCGCACGACCGCACAATTGTCAGTTAAAGCGACGCAGTGCCGAATCGCAAAAAGTGCTCTGGTCAGGAAGGGGGTAAATTCTTCCGGGGCTGAAGCGGTTAATAAAATAAAAAGTCCCCCTACATTTTTATATATATATATATATATATATATATATATATATACCGGTATACCGGTATATATAAATATATATATATATATATATATATATATATATATATATATATATATATATATACGCAGTATCTCACAAAAGTGAGTACACCCTTCAAATTTTTGTAAGTATTTTATTTTATCTTTTCATGTGACAACACTGAAGAAGTGACACTTTGCTACAATGTAAAGCAGTGAGTGTACAGCTTGTATAACAGTGTAAATTTGCTGTCCCCTCAAAATAACTCAACACACAGCCATTAATGTCTAAACCACTGGCAAAAGTGAGTACACCCCTAAGTGAAAATGTCCAAATTGTGCCCAAAGTGTAAATATTTTGTGTGGCCACCATTATTTTCCAGCACTGCCTTAACACTCTTGGGCATGGAGTTCACCAGAGCTTCACAGGTTGCCACTGGTGTCCTCTTCCACTCCTCCATGATGACATCACGGAGCTGGTGGATGTTAGAGACCTTGTGCTCCTCCACCTTCCATTTGAGGATGCCCCACAGATGCTCAATAGGGTTTAGGTCTGGAGACATGCTTGGTCAGTCCATCACCTTTACCCTCAGCTTCTTTAGTAAGGCAGTGGTCATCTTGGAGGTGTGTTTGGGTTCGTTATCATGTTGGAATACTGCCCTGCGGCCCAGTCTCTGAAAGGATTGGATCATTCTCTGCTTCAGTATGAACTCAATGAACTGTAGCTCCCCAGTGCTGGCAGCACTCATGCAGCACCAGACCATGACATTCCCACCACCATGCTTGACTGTAGGCAAGACACACTTATCTTTGTTCTCCTCACCTGGTTGCCGCGACACACGCTTGACACCATCTGAACCAAATAAGCTTCCTTCTGGGACGACAGCCATGCAGACCAATTTGATGCAGTGTGTGGCATATGGTCTGAGCACTGACAGGCTGACCCCCCCACCCCTTCAATCTCTGCAGCAGCTGAGTTTTGTATTTTCGTTAGTTTGTCCGTTCGTAAGTTCGTATTTTTGCATGTTTGTTATTTTGCTTATTCGTAATTTCATAATTTTCGTATTTTGGTTCTTTCAGCTATTCAGATGTTCGAATTGATCCGAATGTACGAATACTAACAAATTCGTCTACATTTGTCTACATTTTATCCAAGATCGGCGCCAGGAGACAAAACATGGAGAAATGTACACGTTTTGCCCTGATGCACCAAATATGTTTTTTTTTAAATAATTTTTTTACATACATTTTTCTTTACATACATTTTAACCATTTCAATACCAGGCACTTTCACCCCCTTCCTGCCCAGGCCATCTTATTTGAATGACAATTGCGTGGTCTTGCAGCGCTGTGCCCATATGATGTTTTTATAATTTTTTTCACACAAATAGAGATTTCTTTTGGTGGTATTTAATCACCACTGGGTTTTTTATTTTTTGCAAAACAAACAAAAAAAGACCGAAAATTGTGAAAAATAAAAGTTTTTCTTTGTTTCTGTTATAGATTTTTGTAAATAAGTAAGTTTTCTCCTTCACTGACGGGCACTGATGGGACAGCACTGATGAGGTGGCACTAATGGGCACTGATGATGAGGCACTGATATGCAGCACTGATGGGCACTGATGATGAGGCACTGATATGAAGCACTGATGGGCACTGATAGGCAGCACTGATGAGGAGGCACAGACAGACATTACTGATGGGCACTGATTGGCATCCCTGGTGGGCACTAATTGGCATCCCTGGTGGGTACTTGTGGGCATCCTTGATGGGTCTGCACTGATAATCAATGCGCTGATTATCAGCAGAGACCACCCCTGTTAGGAAAGCCGCTTATCGGCTCTCCTCTACTCGCACCTTGTCAGCGGAAATAGAGGAAAAGCTAATAACCGACACTTCCAGGTTACGATATTATCAGGCTGCACGCCCGACTTATCCTGCCGGGCAGCATGTGATGCCCAGTCAAGATAATGAAACCACCACCCGCCCATCATTTTGCTATGTGCTGGGCGAGATGTGGTTAAGCAATCCACAGACCAGTTATACAGTATGGGGTTTATTTAAAAAAAAAAGTCTCAAGAATTCGAACAGCGGTCACAAATAATTCCCCTAATTTACCCAGTAGGTTTATTTCCTATGATTGCCAGGTCCATCCAGTGGCCATAAGAAGGTATTTTTCTAATTCTGGTATTTCAGGAAAATTCTGCATTATGTCCACTAGCTGGAGGTGATGATCATAGGAAATAAACATATTAGACACATTACGGGGATTATTCACAATGGCTGTGCGAATGTTCTGACATTTGTTCAGCTATTTCTTTTAGAAATAGACCCCTATGTGTCTGTAAATAAAGTAGGTAAGGCTAACATTAACGTGTAATATATTTCAGCTAACAGCCCTTAAAGTGGTATTAAAGCTTCATTTTTGTTTTTGTTTTTTGATAACAAACATTTTATACTTTCCTGCTCTGTGTAGTGGTTTTGCACAGAGCAGCCTCTTCTTTTTGGGCCCCCCACTGGCGCTCCTGGCTCCTCCTCCTTGAGCGGTACCTTCAGAGAAAGATGCTTGCCCTGCACCGCTGTGCGCTCGGTCCCGAGCCTCAGCTTTATGCGTCCATAATACACATAGAGCTGTGGCTCAGCCCCGCCCCTCGGTTCTCTCCTCATTGGCTCACAGCCAACGAGGAGGGAGAGTCCCAGAACAGCTGAAGGATATAGTGTAGACATGTGGACTGCTGAAAAATTTGTTTCTTTTCTTTTTATTCATTTTGTTTTTTTTTTTTCATTTTTAGGGTCATTCGTAATGATCGCAATTTGTAAATTTGTCAGTTCAAAATTTTGTAAATTCACAAATCCATAAATTCAAAAATTCTAAATTTCGTGAATTCGAAAATACGAAAATTCCAAAATAAGAAAGAAAATACGAAAATTTGAAGGAACGAAAATCTGAAAACTCGAAATAATAACTAACTAACTAACTAACTAACTAACTAACTAACTAACTAACTAACTAACTAACTAACTAACTAACTAATAATAACTATTAAATTATATGTATTTGAATTTCCTTTCACATTTGGCTGTTAGTGAACGTAACAAATACGAATTTATCCAAAATTACGAATGCCGTATCTAAACAAATGGAACGGATCAAATTAATAATATTAAATAACAATAATAATGATAATAAAAACTTTTTATTATTTATTATTTTAGTTACGTTCCATTAGTTTAGATACGGCTTTCGTTATTTCAGATAATTCATAACTTCGGATAAATTCGTATTTGTTACGTTCACTAACAGCCAAATTTGAAAGGAAATTCCAATACCTACAGTTGTGCTCATAAGTTTACATACCCTGACAGAATTTATGATTGGTTAGTGTTTGGCTGAAGCCATTTATTATCAACCAACTGTGTTTACTCATATTAAATAATAGTGACAACAGAAACTACCGAAATGACCCTGATCAAAAGATTACATACCCCAGTTCTTAATAACGTGTATTGCCACCTTTAACATCAATGACAGCTTGAAGTCTTTTGTGGTATTTGTGGATGAGACTCTTTATCTTCTCAGATGGTAAAGCTGCCCATTCCTCTTGACAAAAAGCCTCCAGTTCCTGTACATTCTTGGGCTGTCTTGTATGAACTGCACGTTTGCAGTGGCTCAATGATATTGAGGTCAGGAGACTGAGATGGCACTCCATAACCTTCACTTTATTCTGCTGTAGCCAATGACAGGTTGACTTGGCCTTGTGTTTTGGATCATTGTCATGTTGGAATGTCCAAGTACGTCCCATGAGCAGCTTCCTGGCTGATGAAGGCAAATGTTCCTCCATTATTTTTTGATAACATACTGCATTCATCTTGCCAACAGTTTTGACCAAATTTCCTGTGCCTTTGTGGCTCACACATCCCCAAAACATCAGTGATCCACCTCCGTGTTTCACAGTAGGAATGGTGTACCTTTCATCATAGGCCTTGTTGACTCCTCTCCAAATGTAGCGTTTATGGTTGTGGTCAAAAAGCTGAATTTTGGTCTCATCACTCTAAATGACTTTGTGCCAGAAGGTTTGAGGCTTGTCTCTGTGCTGTTTGGCGTATTATAATCAGGATACTTTGTAGCATTTGCGTAGTAATGGCTTTCTTCTGGCGACTCGACCATGCAGCCCATCTTTCTTCAAGCGCCTCCTTATTGTGCACCTTGAAACAGCCACACCACATGTTTTCAGAGAGTTCTGTATTTCACCTGAAGTTATTTGTGGGTTTTTCTTTGCATCCCCAACAATTTTCCTGGCAGTTGTGGCTGAAATTTTAGTTGGTCTACCTGACCGTGGTTTGGTTTTAACAGAAACCCTCATTTTCCACTTCTTGATTAGAGTTTGAACATTGCTGATTGGCATTCTCAATTCCTTGGATATCTTTTTATATCCCTTTCCTGTTTTATACAGTTCAACTACTTTTTCCCGCAATTCTTTTGCTTTCCCCATGCAGCTGCGGCAACCCCCTAGTTTCTGTCCCCACCTTGCCTCAGCAGTGTGGCACTGATGGGCGGCACTGATGGGCACTAATAGGTGTCACTGATAGGTGTCACTGATAGCTGGCACTGATGGGTGGCACTGATGGGCACTGATGGGTGGCAGTGATGGGCACTGATCGGCACTGGTAGGTGACACTGATAGGCAGCACTGCTAGGTGGCACTGATGAGGCACTAATTGGCACCACTGGTGGGTATTGATAGGTGGCACTCGTGGGCATTGATAGGTGGCACTGATTGCTTGCACTGTTATGTACTGGTGGGCACTGATTTGTTGCACTGTGGGCACTGATTCGTGGCACTGTGGGCACTGGCAGGTGGCACTGGCAGGCGATACTGGTGGACATAAAAGAGGCAGCCTCGCCTCTTCCTCTTCAGGACCAATGTCCCTTCAAAAGAAGCCAGTGATCGGCTTTTTTTTCTCCTCACGCTGTCAGCGCGAGAAGAAAAAAAAAAACAATTACCAATCTTCTGTTTACATCACGTGATCAGCTGTCATTGGCAGACAGCTGATCACGTGGTAAGGGGCCGGGATCGACCACTTACACCGATCTGTGATCACCTGAGTCTCATTGACTCGGTGATCACAGCGCGCGCCACGTGCACCTTGCAGGGGGCATGCGGGGAGTGTGCAAAGGGGAGGTCGTCTATTGACGGCCTCCTGGCAAAGTAGATCCGTAGCTGTCATTCGGCTATAGTGCAGATCTAAGGGGTTAAGGGGGCGTTGCAGGGTGTGTGTCCTATGCCTACATACTTTTGCTAATAGATGTCCCTCATTCCCATCTCAGAAAGTTGGGAGGTATGGTGGAATTCATATGTGTTCAGGTTTAAAGGGATGAGGTGGCAACCCTAGTGGCAGGAGAGCAAAGTAAAGGTAAGCATGTGCTAGGAATAGTGGGGATTGAAGCAAACCTTTTGCTTTTCCCCAAATGGGCAAACTCTAGGTTTGCTTAAAGGGTCCCTCAGAAGTTCAGCAACTGTTACATCTGCAGCCCTTGTCCCATAAGCCTAAAGCCAGACCATAACTGAAAGCTAACAAACAGATACCCCACTAGGAGAAAGCTTATGGTTGCAATGCCCCATCACTCCTTTTAATACTTGGCTGGTAGCACTTAATAGCTGTTTAAATCTTGCATATGAAATATGGGGCACAGTGTGGTCTGTCTGCAGCCCCTGCGAGGGATAAATGTGTTTATGGACAGCTGTTTGGAGGATAAGTGGAAATTAGCCCTTTCTGCTTCATCATCATTTGCTGACATAAGAAGATTTTGCTAATCACATCTTATATTCAGTATACAGCCACTTTGAACTAACCCGTTATCTGCTGCATTGGAATACACCAGTCCCGATTTCTAAGAAAGACGAGCCAAACCTTTTCTTATAATCCCATGCGTAAAGATGGCCTTTGTACTCCAATTAGTTCGAGTTTGGCCTGAATATTGAATGCATGAGCTGTCTGTCCTATTTGCTTCTGACAGTTTGATGGTTTTTGTATTCCGGTAGAACACATAATATAATGTTGTACAGCATGGCATAACACACAAAATAAATATATCTGTAAAAAAGGGTGTTTTTTTTTTTCTGGAAAGGAAAAAAAAAAAATTGAAAAAAAAAAAATGGAGTAATATCAAGCATTAGTTTTGTCAGGTATATAAAATTGTATCAGTGCCATGACCTCAATGGATCATTATGCAAATAACTTCTGGGATAAGGACAAGTACCTGTCTTGATGGCATGAGTTGGAAGCACTAAAAACGTCACTTTATCAGGACTAACAATATGTTCGGCCCTCCATTAATGGAGAGAAGTATTGTCAAGGAAGAATTGTCAGTTAACATACAAGATCATGTACACTAGAACTTTTATAGAATCTAAGTTAGAACACTAGGGAGATATAAGCAGTTCTCTATTCATTAACCGCTTCACCCCTGGAAGATTTTACCCCCTTCCTGACCACAGCACTTTTTGCAATTCGGCACTGCGTCGCTTTAACTGACAATTGCGCGGTCGTGCGACGTTGCACTCAAACAAAATTGACGTCCTTTTCTTCCCACAAATAGAGCTTTCTTTTGGTGGTATTTGATCACCTCTGCGGTTTTTATTTTTTGCGCTATAAACAAAAAAAGAGCGACAATTTTGAAAAAAAAAAAAACGCAATGTTTTTTACTTTTTGCTATAATAAATATCCCCCAAAAATATATAAAAAAAACAATTTTTTCCCTCAGTTTAGGCCGATATGTATTCTTCTACATATTTTTGGCAAAAAAAAAATCGCAATAAGCATAGTATATTGAGTGGTTTGCGCAAAAGTTATAACTTCTACAAAATAGGGGATAGTTTTATGGCATTTTTATAATTTTTTTTTTTTTTTTTTACTAGTAATGGCGGCGATCTGCAATTTTTATCGGGACTGCGACATTATGGAGGACACGTCGGACAATTTTGACCCATTTTTGGGACCATTGGCATTTTTACAGTGCTATAAAAATGCATTGATTATTGTAAAAATGTCACTGGCAGTGAAGGGGTTAACCACTAGGGGGCAATCAAGTGGTTAATGTGTTCCCTAGTGTGTGTTCTAACTGAAGGGGGGAGGGGACTGTGTAGAGGAAGAGATAGATCGTTGTTCATACTCTGTTTGAACAGATGATCTGTCAGTTCTCCCCTCAAAGAAACGGAAACTGTGTGTTTACACACACAGATCCCGGAACTCCGTGTGCCCCCGAGCGATCGCGGGAGCCCGGCGGTGATCGCATCAGCTCCGTGGACGAGCAGGGGGCTCGCGTGCGCGCCCCTAGTAGCCACAGGGCTAAGCGACGTTACATAACGTTGTTTCGCCCAGCCGCGCCATTCTGCCGCAGTACAACTGCGGCGGCTGGTCGGCAAGTGGTTAAAACATCATTGAATGTAATTTTGAATGCAGGCATTGTAAGTACCAGAATTTAACTTGTATCAGCCTCTTAAAAATTCCTGTATAGCAGAGCTCACACCATGGGAGGGAGAAGCAGCACAAGAAAACAGTCAGTTGTACTGCAATGCACGGAGCATGCTGATAGAATGAGAGAGCAGAGTGACAAAGAGATGAGCTCCTCAGTCTTCTCATTTCACTCTCCAGTGACATTGAGGGGATGGGGAGGAGACCTGTAAGGGCCCTTTTACACCAAACGCAGTTGGCTGCATTTGGATGCATTTTGAACTGCACTCCAACTGCACAGACAGCCTAAAATCAAGGTAATCCTATGGGCATAGTTAACACCATTGGAGTGCAGTTCAGCGCAGTGGAAAATTACATACCGTTTAAGGTCATTAAGAAGAGGAATATCATTGGTATTCGTGGGAGGAATATTATCCCTTATGTTGTTTTCAGTGGAAGGAATAGGGCCCAATTGTTTATCTTGATGGGAGGAAAAGTGCCCCATCAATGGTGTCAGTGGAAGATACCCCATTATTAGTGTCAGTGGAAGGAATAATGGTCCATCACTGGTGTCAGTGGAAGGAATAATACTCCATCACTGGTGTCAGTGGAAGGAATAATGGTCCATCACTGGTGTCAGTGGAAGGACTAATGGTCCATCACTGGTGTCAGTGGAAGGACTAATGGTCCATCACTGGTGTCAGTGGAAGGAATAATGGTCCATCACTGGTGTCAGTGGAAGGAATAATGGTCCATCACTGGTGTCAGTGGAAGGAATAATGCTCCATTGCTGGTGTCAGTAGAAGGAATAATGGTCCATCACTGGTGTCAGTGGAAGGAATGAATAATGGTCCATCACTGGTGTCAGTGGAAGGAATAATGGTCCATCACTGGTGTCAGTGGAAGGAATAATGGTCCATCACTGGTGTCAGTGGAAGGAATAATGCTCCATTGCTGGTGTCAGTAGAAGGAATAATGGTCCATCACTGGTGTCAGTGGAAGGAATGAATAATGGTCCATCACTGGTGTCAGTAGAAGGAATAATACTCCATTGCTGGTGTCAGTAGAAGGAATAATACTCCATTGCTGGTGTCAGTAGAAGGAATAATACTCCATTGCTGGTGTCAGTAGAAGGACTAATGGTCCATCACTGGTGTCAGTGGAAGGAATAATGCCTCACCTGGTTTTGACAGGTACCTGCTCCCACTTCCAGTTGCATCACCGCGACAGAAGTTCAACCCCTTCCCTCCTTCCCCCGCAGCCTTCTGAGAAACATCATAGGTCCCAGAAAGCTGCGTGTTCATAAAAAGCTGCACCGCTCACGCATGCGCAGTGGGAATCTGGCTGTGAAGTCACAAGCAGTCACAGACAGCTTTCCAAAGTAAAGCTGGACCTGAAGGTGGCCAAAGAGCCGACTCAGGTGAGGACCACTCTGGATCCCTGGAGAGGTAAGTGTCCTATTATTAAAAGTCAGCAGCTACAGTATTTGTAGCTGCTGACTTTTATTTTTTTGTTTCTAGGGTGAAGAAGTGCTTTAAGTGTAGGGCTGGTGGAAAAAACTGTAATAGGGCGTACACACGGTCGGACTTTGTTCGGACATTCCGACAACAAAATCCTAGGATTTTTTCCAACGGATGTTGGCTCAAACTTTTTTTGCCTACACACGGTCGCACAAAGTTGTCGGAATTTCCGATCGACAACCACGCGGTCATGTACACCACGTACGACGAGACTAGAAAAGGCCGGTTCAGAACCAAGCGCGGCACCCTTTGGGCTCCTTTTGCTAATCTCGTGTTAGTAAAAGTTTGGTGAGAGACGATTCGCGCTTTTTCAGACTCGTGGCTTTCAGATCGTTTTCTGCCGTTCAGTTTGTGCTTGTGGGTTTGTATCTGCTCTTCAGTGCGTGCAAGCAAGTTCCGCGTGACTTTAGTCATTGTATTATTGTTCGTTCGTTACTGGTTTTCAGGTCGCTCTTCACAGACCTTGCTGTTCTTCAGTGCGTTCTGTTACTTCGTTCTGAGCAGCCGACCGTTTTCTAGCCATGTTTCGTATGCGTACTCCTCGTAGAGTTCGTGCTGTGCGGGGGCTTGGTGTTGGGGTCCTGACCTTGACACAAGTCCAGTCCATGAACAGGGTGGGGAGGAGTTCATGGACCAAGAATTGGTTGCTCCAGCGTGACCAGTTCTCTCATATGCCTTTGCTCCGTGAGATCCGTGAGAATAATCCTGATGATTTCAGGAACTTTCTCCGGATGACGGACCCCGTGTTTCACTGTTTGTTGGCTTCGCTGACCCCCTATATCAGCAGGCAGGATACCTGCATGAGGCAAGCCATCACTCCGGAGCAGAGGTTGGTCGCTACCTTGCGGTATTTGGCCACAGGGAGAAGCCTGCAGGACTTGAAGTTCTCAACAGGCATCTCCCCCCAGGCTCTTCTTTGTGGACATTTACTGCTTGTGTTTGTTTGAGCTGACCCTGACAGAAATGTGTTGAGTGCAGAAAATGGGGTGATTGTGTAACCTTATGCAAAGCACTGTTGGGTGTTATTTACTAAATGCAAAGACACTTTTCACTACAAGTGCACTTGCAACTGCACTGAAACTGCACTTGTAGTGCAAAGAGGATTTGCCCTTAGGAAATTACCCCCATATTTGCATAAAACAACAATTACATCACCCCAAAAATGTTGTAGCGTTGAGACAATAATCCACACATTTTTGATGAACAATCTTTTTAATACCAGCACAATCACATGTGCATTTAAAAAAAGGTTTTTCTGACAAACCAACATGTTTGTTGTATAACAATTTTTGTGGTGTCATTATCCAAAATCAAAATGTCCATTTTATAGAAAACAGGCCTGTGTAAAACCAACAAGAAAGACACAAATCTTGATCTTACAAAGTTCACATTTGGTAGAACTTGAAGGCAATATCAGACATGAGTATTTAGGAACTGTGTTTGATATTGCGTTCAGATGGGGGGAAATCACCCCTGGAAAAGCCAAATTTGGAAGATGCACACAAATTTCACAATGTCAACATGTGCTATCTGCCATCATGGGGGATCAAGGGACGTGTTTTGGGGGAGAAAGCCCTTCCTCACCGCTACTTTATTATTGAGGAAGGGGTTGCACCCCCAAAACGCCTCCATTGATCTCCCGTGATGGCAGATAGCACATGTTGGCACACTGTGTGCATCCTCCAAATTTGGCTTTGGGAAAAATCACAAAAACATTTCGCACATTGTAGCACACAAAAGAAGAAAGTGATTTGGAGGGGCTTTAAACTTGCCCCAAAACATCAATGATGTTTTTATTTTTTGGAATAACATCATTGATGTTTTTCTTGATGATTTCCAATTGTAAATTACACCCCATGATCTCCCCGACCAGGATCTGGGCACTTTCGGATGTGAAAGGATCTTCATCCACAACCTCACGATCACCTAAAAAGAGAGGAACCCCAAAATAAATTTGGTTTAAAAAAAATGCCGCCATCCATCTCTTATCTGAGCCTGTGGTTGCAGACACTCACCTGTTGTGGTGACTACTTCCACCACGTCTTCTTCCTTCTGCTCAGCTTGTGTTGGGGGGATTTCCCCTTCTTCCAGAGGGGGGGGGGGGGGGGGGCTCTGGTCTCCTCAGATGAGGGGTGTCCTCCGAGTCTTTTCTCCCCTATGTAAAACAAAAATGGTATAATTAGCACACAGATATTTAATGTCAGAACTATAAAGATGAAACATTGCTTGGAAGTGGGGTACAATGATCTATTTTAGCCGAGTTCCAAGATGTAGCTTTTTTAGTGTCCTTTGTCAAGCTGCAATACTTTACCTGTTTAGTACAAGCTTCACAGATGGAGACCCCCCTATAGTGTACACTGGAGCACCTGTGTGGCCCCCCTAATAAAAATGGTGTTCTGGGTTCCCACACTAGTGCTCCAGTGTCCAGATGTGAAAACAGCTGCTCAGTGTCCTCTCCTTACACACAATCTAGTTGGCATTTCATTCTAGTAACAAAGCCATCTACACAACCCAATTCTTTGAAGACAAGTATAGGGCCTCAAAATGGTGGCCAAATGCATATGGGCTAAACAATAGTATTTTATAGTCCGAAAGAAAAATGTGTGATCCGAACGAATAATGTGCCCATGAACATGAAAGTTGCCATTTTAAAATGTACAACAGTTCCTAAAAGCACATGGAGCAGCACGAACATAATAAACACAAAAAGAATAGGAACACAGCACAACTACTTACTTTTTTGCAGCACTCTCCGGATCTTTCTGTACTGCTCATGTTCTCGTAATTTCAGGTCCGACCACCGCTTCCTGAGCTGATCTTTCGATCGTTGTACCCTGAATTTCCGGTGCAGACTCCTGACCACTTTCGCCATGATCTTGGCCTTTCGGATACTGGGGTTGGGGTAAGGCCCATACTTTCCATCATAGTCGGCCTTCTTCAGGATGTCCACCATCTCCAACATCTCCCCAAAGGACATATTTGAGTCCTTTAATCTCCTTCTGGATCGGGACGTTTCAGGCTCCGGCCTTTCCTCCCCCTCCTCCTCGTTGCTACAATTAGCACGATCCTGCTGCCTATCCGCCATGTGCTCTTCCCCCACTGCGCCGAACGAAAAGGGGCGGGGAATAGACTAGAAAGAACGTCAGGGGCGGGCGGAGTTATACGCATGCGCAGTGTGTATAAATCGTAACGCGCGCGTCTTACGTAGGATCTGTGAACGGAGGAAGGAGCATCGGAGACGCCGATCGTGCTAACGAAGGTAGGATCTAAACTTGGGCCTAAACTGCTTCGAAATGGAAGCCTATATTGTAACAAGATTAGGGGAGTTTGGCCTGATATTAGGGTTTGTCTTGTGTTATGTCTTGCAGAGAAAATGGATGGGTTCAACGACCACAATTTCCTGCCCCTGTTTATTGACAAGTACAGGGAGCTGCCCTGTCTGTGGCAGGTGAGACACCCCCACTATAATCACAAACAGAAGAGGCAGGCAGCGCTGGAAAAACTGCTGGAGTTGGTGACGCCGGTGGTCCCCACAGCAACCATCCCCTATTTAAAAGCTAAAATTGGTGGCCTGAGGAGCACTTATCTTAGGGAGCGCAAGAAGGTCACAGATTCCCAGAGATCCGGAGCTGCAGCAGATGACATTTATGTCCCCAGGCTGTGGTACTATGAGAGACTGCGATTTCTGTCAGACCACACTGAAGTCAGGGAATCCCTCTCCACTCTTCCTTCCACGCTTCCTTCCATCCCAGCTGAGGCTTCCGATGTACAACCTGGGCCTTCCAGCCAGGAAGAAGTGGAGGAGCCCAGCTGGAGTCAGGTATAGCATTCTTCTACAGATTTCTGGGCAATAAATAAATGATGTTTCCTAGATGTTATTATTGATCATTAATTGATGATTAAAAAAAGTGTTTTACATATCAATAGACAGTAGTGGGCACCCAAAATTGGGACAAGAATGCAAAATGCTGGGCTCAGAAGGATAGTCTGTTATATTTGTTAACATTCAATTTGCAGCAGTCAGGAGGTGAAAATTGTGTGTGATTGATGAAAACAATACTAAAGCTATGTCCCTTTTTCATACACAGGAAGACCTCAGCCAGGAGGAGGTTGTGGAATGTGGCAGCCAGGAGGAGGCGGGGATTAGTGGCAGCCAGGAGGAGGCGGGGATTAGTGTCAGCCAGGAGGAGGCGGGGCTAAGTGTCAGCCAAGAGAAGCCTGGGACAAGTCGCAGCCTGACTGCGTCTCAGGTTCCTCCCCTCCGCCTGCCACATAAACGAGCCAGGAAGATGACTCCCAGTCCTGTGCAGGATTCAGCATACAGGCTGATCCAGGAGGCTTCTGCGTCCCTCAGAGCCTTCCCCAGTCCTGAAGAGGCCTTTGCCTGCATGGCTGCCACCAAATTGCAGGGCATGCAGGAGGGTCAACGCAAGATCTCTGAGGACCTGATTTATAAAGTCCTACGTAAGGGGGAGAGTGGGGAACTGACACACAAGACGGATGTCATTGAGATCGACGATCCTCCTCCTCCTGCTGCCACAACTCCACCACCACAGCCACCACGTGGAAGGAGGCGTGGAAAGAAGACCAAAGAGTGATTGCCCTGGGTTCAGTCTGGTCTGACAAAAGCTGCAGTCTCTCGTATGACCACAGCCTGGGGACACAGATGTCATCTGCTGCTTTCCGGATCTCTGGGACTTCTGGACCAGACTGCCCTCCCTTAGATAAGGACTCCTCAGGCCACCAATTTTGCTTTTAAATAATTGATGTCTGCCCTGGGGGTCCAAGGCTTCGCCAATTTCTGCAGTTTCTCCAGCGTTGCCTCCCTCTTTGTTTTTTTATAGTTGTGACCCCTTAATTAAATTTTTTTACGTAAATTCTACTCTCCTGTGTGTGTTTTCATCCAAAAAGGACAGTTTGTTGGTGACGATTGAGGTACATTTCTAACATAAAATGTGAAATTAACAAGGGACAACAACACCAAACAATCTCCTACAGATTAAATAGAACAACATATCAATGGTGTTGTGGGAACTTGTCACAAAAAAACACACAAACATTTTCGGGAGTACAAATCAAAATCACCAAAAAAAAAAAAAGAGAAACACAAAAAAAGATTCTACATTAAAGGCAAAAAAAAAAAAAAAAAAAAATGATGTTGTCAGATGTGAGAAATCAAAATATATTGAGGGAATCCCGATAAATAGTAACGAAAGAAGTTTGTGAGAAGTGTGTGTGAATATGAGCATCAAAACGACTTAATTCTTGTCACATTATAAAGAAGAAGAGAGTGCGCTGTATTAAACCATTTTGAACATTGCAGCGTGATGAAAGTGCAGTATCCATTGCGAACGCTAAGTTTACCAGAACGAGCTGTCCCGTCTCAGAATTTCTTCTGAGCATGCGTGGCACTTTGTGCGTCGGAACAGGCCACACACGGACATTTAACCCCTTGATCACCCCCTAGTGTTAACCCCTTCCCTGCCAGTGTCATTTATACAGTAATCAGTGCATTTTTACTGATCACTGTATAAATGTCACTGGTCCCAAAAAAAGTGTCAAAAGTGTCTGATCTGTCCGCCGCAATGTCGCAGTTCCACTAGAAATCGCAGATCACCGCCATTACTAGGAAAAATAAAAACATTTAATAAAAATGCCATAAATCTATCCCCTATTTTGTAGACGTGATAACTTTTGCGCAAACCAATCAATATACGCTAATTGGGAATTTTTTAACCAAAAATATTTAGAAGAATACATATCGGACTAAACTGAGGAAGAAATTCTTTTTTTTTTCATTTTTTTTTTGTAATATTTATTATAGCAAAAAGTAAAAAAATATAGGTTTTTTTCTCAAAATTGTCACAATTTTTTTGTTTATGGCGCAAAAAATACCGCAGAGGTGATCAAATACCACCGAAGAAAGCTTTATTTGTTGGAAAAAAAGGACATCAATTTCGTTTGGGTATAACGTCGCACGACTGTGCAATTGTCAGTTAACCACTTAAGCCCCGGACCATTTGGCTGGCCAAAGACCAGAGCACTTTTTGCGATTTGGCACCACGTTGCTTTAACTGACAGTTGCGCGGTCGTGCGACGTGGCTCCCAAACAAAATTGACGTCCTTTTTTTCCCACAAATAGAGCTTTCTTTTGGTGGTATTTGATCAGCTCTGCGGTTTTTATTTTTTGCGCTATAAACAAAAATAGAGCGACAATTAAAAAAAAAACGCATTATTTTTTATTTTTTGCTATAATAAATATCCCCAAAAAATATATATAAAAAAAACCCATTTTTTTCCCTCATTTTAGGCCGATACGTATTCTTCTACATATTTTTTGTAAAAAAAAATCGCAATAAGCGTTTATTGATTGGTTTGCGCAAAAGTTGTAGCATCTACAAAATAGGGGTTAGTTTTATGGCATTTTTATTAATAATTTTTTTTTTTTACTAGTAATGGCGGCGATCTGCGATTTTTATCGTGACTGCGACATTATGGCGGACACATCGGACAATTTTGACACATTTTTGGGACCATTGTCATTTTTACAGTAATCAGTGCTATAAAATTGCACTGATTACTGTAAAAATGACACTGGCAGTGAAGGGGTTAACCAGTAGCTGGCTAGGAAGGGGTTAAGTGTGTCCTAGGGAGTAATTCTAACTGTTAGGGGGCGTGGCTACGAGTGACACGTCACTGATCACCGCTCCCGATCACAGGGAGCTACGATCAGTGACACTGTCACTAGGCAGAACGGGGCAGATGCTTGTTTACATCAGCATCTCCCCGTTCTTCAGCTCCGTGAGACGATCGCGGGTATCCACGCGGACATCGAGTCCGCGGGACCCGCGATCCTATTTACCGAGCTCGCGGCAGGGCTGCCGGCGCGCACGCGACCACACGAGAGGCAAATTCAAAGGGACGTACAGGTATGCCCATTTTGCGCAGCCGTGCCATTCTGCTGGCGTATATGTACATACGGCGGTCGGCAAGTGGTTAAAGCGACGCAGTGCCGTATTGCAAAAAATTGCCTTTTCGGGAAGTGGATAAATCCTTTTGGGGCTGAAGTGGTTAATTATGCTTAAAGTGCAACAATAAAAAATGAAATATTCCTTCAAATATAGTGCCTGGGGGGTCCCCTTAATGTGACTGTAAAGTGGCGCATCTGCAGCATGCATAAAACATAAAACAAGGTGGAGGAATGTACTAGATGTATGCTGCCATGTATAGATACTAATAAAAGAAAATTACAATAAGTAACGATACAATTGTTCGGTTTTCATTCTTTATCAAAACATAAAAATGATGATGAATTGCAAACATGTGGCATTTGTGCTTCTTTAATATAGTCCTATGGGGTCTACGACTGCAGCATCAGCCCGCTAACGCAAAGCAAATTAATTAAAGTCGATGAAAAGCAGGCGACAATTTTCCCTGTGTCCAGCAGAGGGAGATGTGTCTGTGCGAAAGCAGTCCTCCCTTATTTTGTTTTATTTATGGCTGTGTCGATAAGAGTCGATAAAACCCTCTAAGTGCGCAGTGAGAGGTAACAGCTTCAGAAGAACGGCTACAAATATCCTCTTACAATCTGGTACAGCAGGTATAGAGGTTCCGAGGCCCAGACAGGCCAGAGAGCCGGAGCAATAATACAATGCGCCCAAATAAAATATCAATATCTGCAGGATGAGACGTATTTATGAATAGAAGGGCGAGGAAGAAAGAAAACAATAAGGAAATGAGTATATGTAGACTGGGAAAGAACAACGTGATAGCGCACCGAAGAGGATAAGCAGAACAGAGCCAAGCCTGAGATAGCTGTGTGTGTGCGATACAAAGCAATGGCACAATGAGAGATTACTTTGAAAATGATTAAAAGAAAAATGGAAAAAAAAAAAAAAACAAGAGAAATGCAAGCATTACAGAGAGGATATCTGAGGATACTGTTAATACAGTACACAGAAAGAAAAACAGAAATTAGCTGTACAGCAAGAAACATATTAAAAATCCTATGTTTAAAAAAGGAAACAGGTTTTTTCTCCTGCGAATTTTGCATATTTTTTAAAAACTGAATGAGAAACGTTCGTCATCCTTACTAGGACATCCATAGAATTTTTTAACCTTAAAGGGTAACTCCACTTTCACAGAAAAAAAAAAAATAAAAACATATAAAAAATAAAAATTTAGCATATACAATATTGACACAAGTCCTATTGTAATTGAATGTTATTAAAATTTACCTTTCCTTTTCAATCTGCAGCCGCTGTAATTTTCTGTAAATGCAAAGCAATATGGCTACCTGGAGGTGTTCTGTACAGAGAATGTGTACACAACGCCCCCCAGAAACATCATTTCCTGCTTGTGTGATTGGCTCACTGTTTTCCCCAGAAGTCTGCACTAAGATACAAGTCAGATATCAGGCATCCCCTGCAACAAAAATGTCATCTTTGGTAAGATACTCCCAATAGGAAATCACGTTCCAAAGGGATGCAGACCCTGTCGTTTTCCTCATTAGAGCCCTACAGCTGCAGCTGCTGGTTGATAGTTATAATTCCCCAGAAATCTGCACTAAGGTACAAGTCAGATGTCAGGCATCCCCTGCAACAAAAATTTCATTTTTGGCAAGATACTCCCAATAGGAAATCACGTTCCAAAGGGATACAGACCCTGCCGTTTTCCTCATTAGAGCCCTACAGCTGCAGCTGCTGGTTGATAAGTATAAAACCACTCCCAATAAACTCACTGGGCATAGGGGCACAGAGGAACAAACAGTAATACCTTCAGAATAACAAAAGGTAGAAATCTGCAACAAAGTTTGTTAAATTCCTTATAATGTACATAGATCACCCAGAGGGGAATGTTTTTTTCCTCAACAAAAGTGGAGTTACGCTTTAACTACTTCCAGTCCGGGCCTTTTCTGGTGCTTTTTGTTCACATGTAATAATCAGTATTTTTTTATAGAAAATTACTTAGAACCCCCAAATATTACACATTTTTTTAAAGCAGGGGCCCTAGAGAATAAATTGGTGGGTTTTTATTATTATTATTATTATACAGGATTTATATAGCGCCAACAGTTTGCGCAGCGCTTTACAACATGAGGGCAGACAGTACACTTACAATACAAATCAATACAGGAGGGATCAGAGGGCCCTGCTCGTTAGAGCTTACAATCTTGCAATTTTTTAGGACACATGGTATTTGCGCAGCAGTTTTCCAAACACGATTTTTTGGGGAAAAATTTTTTTTTTTAATTTGAATGCAAAAAAAACACAATACATAAGCCATTTTTTTGTAAAATATAAAAGATGAAGTTACGGCGAGTAAATAGATACTAAACATGTCATGCTTTAAAATCGCGCACGCCCGTGCAACGGCGTCAAGCTACGTAAACCGGACCGCCCACCATCGTTATACGTCGGTACTTTGAAGGTGGATATCGTTGGTATCCTCGTCTTCAGCGGGCGGTCTGGTTTAAGATAAAAGTAGTCTCTGCGGCGGATTTGCCGCAAGATCACTTTTATTGGCGGAGGGAGAGGGCCTCCGCCGCCGATAAAAGTGATCTTGCGGCGAATCCGCCGCAGAGACAACAAATATATTGAATGGTGAAGAAAAAAGTTCAAGTGCAAGTGTCTTCAATCTGCAAATGCTGTAATTCTGTGTACACCACACCTCAATGCCGTGATTCCACTCCCCTGTGAATTGCTCACTCACCAGCTGATAAGGCCTCACACTCTCGTGTTTGGCCGGCAAAACACCTCAACCCACTATCATGGGGGTTATCATGCGACCACCGATATCCACTGTTAAGTGTGCTGAATACTTTTTGAGAAAATGACTCCACATATAAAGGAAGAAATGCTCCAAATAGCGTGATACCGTTTTTTAAAAACATTTAATCAAAACTAAAACCCACACATATGCAATATATTTGTTATTCATCATTCTAAACAGATGTGGACTTACTTGTTATTGTATATTTTTTCATTTCACATGTTTTATTCCATATTTTTCCATCGTATATTTTGCACATGATCTGTGTATTTTGTATTTTCTCCTATTTTTATGATTAATTGGTCTTTGGTTCTGGTATTACAATACCAGTTTTTCTCACTGTTCATGGGGAGTTACTTGTAATAATTTAAATGTCACCTTATGTTAAGGTAATGTTATATTAAGTTCAACACATTTAAGTTATTTTTATCACATTAGGAATTACTATCACATTAAGCAATTGATGTTTTTGTGTGACTACTATTATTGAACATTGGTAATCCACTTTCAACTACTGTGATTTAGGATCTTTTTATTATATTAGAGGGGGTGTGGTCACCTACCTCAAGCCGCACTGTAGGGGGGTAGCGCCACTCTTCATCTGTTTGTTTTTTGTGTTTTGACCTTAGAGATGACCCAGATTTTATAATGCACATCTTTGCAGTTGAATAACACAGCTCAGGGTTTAAGCAGTCAGGTATTTTATGGGTGTAAGGACATACCTGGCCAGCCGAACTCACTACATGCATTCAGGTCTGTGGGCGGGGCTTCCACTCTCTGCTCTCACTACAACAGCCGGGAGCTCCACTGACGCTTTGTTGAGGGGCCCGCGTCACCCGTGAATTGGGGCCCCGATGACGGCTTTGCAGAGTGCACAGAGGACACGGGAGGCTGTATTCCCGCGCTAGCCAGCAGAGGGGGGCAGGGCTGGGAGCTCCACTGACGCTCTGACCCCACCCACGTGCAGCCTGAATACTCGGGAACAGAGCGTCCGTAGTTAGAGCCAGTGATTAGAGTGGGAGCGTCAGTGGAGCTCCCAGCTCCGCCCCCGGGCCTCTGTATTCACCAGCCAGTATAGAGTGGGCGGGGCCGGGACTGACGCTCCCGCTCCGATCACTGGCTCTCACTACAGACGCTCTGTTCCGAGTATACAGGCTGCACGGGGGCGGGGTCAAAGCATCAGTGGAGCTCCTGGCCCTGCCCCCTCTCAGCTGGCTAGCGCAGGAATACAGTCCTCTGTGCGCTCTGCAAAGCCGTCATCGGGGCCCCAATTCACGGGTAGCACGGGTAGCGCGGGCCCCCCAACAAAGATTGGGCCCAGGGCAAGTGCCCCGTTTGCCCTGCGCTAAAGATGGCCCTGGACATGGCTAGCTGCATGGCACCAAGCACCATGGAACGAGGCATTCTTCCCATTGGCCACCAATGAATTGGTTTTAGCAAAGGTTCCCTGAGACCTGAAAATTATTTAGAAGGTTCCACTGGTAACATTTTTTTGAGAAAGACTGCTCTAGAAACTTGGTCATGTAACCATAGCCACAGCTGTGGGTGAGGGCAAGCATAAGCCAGTCTGAACTCTGATCTTCTTCTTTGGCAGAGATCACACTGCCTAAGCCTTCAGACGTGTGGTCAGGACTGAGGTTAGCCTGGTGCATAATTTTCTCCAAAAAGGGTCAAAACAGTTTCTTTTATTACTCTTTATTTATCCTTCTAAGGAACTTTGTCCTTTGCCAACATTTGAGCGTCAGCCCGCTTCGATATTCCTGTAGCAAACAACACATTTATACAGGAGGAAAACAGCCCCAATGTACAAATAATTGGTTGGTCCTGCCACAGTAATAGTGGCAAAGGTGGAAGCATTCATGTAT
This sequence comes from Aquarana catesbeiana, assembly GCF_042186555.1. NCBI lineage: Eukaryota > Metazoa > Chordata > Amphibia > Anura > Ranidae > Aquarana > Aquarana catesbeiana. Next base: position 201,449,233 of record NC_133335.1, on the reverse strand, counting down.
ACTATAAACCTAACTTATGGAAAATTGCAGGGCTATGTATTCTAGAGAGCGGAGCAGACTGGAAGATAATGCCTATTACAGGCAGACAAGTAGAGTTGGAGATTACTATATAAGTGATAGAGAAAAATATCTGTTTATATTACAGGCACAGGAGCTGTGTAGGAGATAACTGTATATATTACATAGATGACAGCCAGGGAGATAGCTCAGAATTGCACAGATAAGGAAGTATGTAATACAGAGAAAGTATTGCCGGAGATAGAGGTGTGTACAAAAAAGAAGCTAATGAGTGAGATAACAATACATATTAGAGAATTAATGAAAGAATGATATTTTTCGGTGGCAGATAGCTTGCTATAATAGCAGAGAGGTGATTGTAAGCATTGTAAGTACCAAAAGTATGTGGACACCCCTCCAAATTATTGAGTTCAGGTCTACTATATTACACAAAATTTAAAGCATTTAATAATGATTAGAAAGTTCTATAAAACAGTAACAAGGTATATTCAAATGCAGGGCCACTGTGCAGCCTTCATTCAGGTCCCATGTGATCACCATCACCATCAATAGATGAGAGTCAACTGGCCTTACACTAGTAGATTCACGAATGAACATTCGTAGGAAAATGTCCAGTACATTCGCTAATTTGATGAATGTTGTTCAAAACCATTTTAAATGTATGTTTGCTTTAGATTTTGGGATGGATGGAACTTCCCAAACCAAAGCCACATTTGCTGTTAGAAATTAGTTGGAGAAAAATTTTCCATCCTGCTCCTTGGAATTTTCTCAACACTGCCATCAAAAATGAACATCGCTAACGAATGCAAAATTTAACTTTCTGAAAAGGAAAAATGTAGAGCGAAATTCTACTAGTGTATGGCTAGCTTAACACACTAAATGTTTTGACCCCACTTGCACAGAGGTTAAAAAGCGCTTGATTTACACAACCCCAAAGGAAGAAACCCAGTCCAATTACTGGCATATATGCAACCAGGGCTTTTTTTCAGCAGGAATGTGGAGGAAGCAGTTTCTGGCACCTCCGGAACTGAATATATATAATGGCATGGGGTGCTGGGGTATGCTGGAGGGTCTATTGATGTTTGCTGCTGGGGAATCTATTGTCGATAGGGGGGGATCTATTGTTGCAAGGGGGGTGTCTATTGTTTCTGGGGAGGTCTATTGTTGCTGGTGGGGGATCTACTAATGAGGCAGGGGTCTATTGTCCTGGTTTATGGAAGGTCTATTGATGTTGGCTGCTGGGAGATCTAAATTGTCAGCAGAGGTCTATTGTTGCTTAGGTGGATCTATTTTTGCTGAAGGGGGGTCTATTGTTGCAAGACATCTATTATTGCTGGGGGGGTCTATTGTTGCTGGCTGCAAGGATTTTACTTTACTGCAAATTCTTGACACATTACTTTACATTACTGCAAAATACTACTTGGTTCTGTAATCTCTAAAAGGGATGGTACTGGGAGGTGAGTAGGGGTGGAACCGAGGAGGTGATTCAGAAGGGGGGGCTGCACCTGATCTCTGAGAAAAAAAAGCACTGTATGCGACCCTCACTTCTGTCATTGGACTAGTAGTTCATTTTATTTATCATGGCAGGTTTTTTCTTTACTCCAGTCAGAATTGAAAATTAACATTAGATTCTCCTGGGAGTCACTGTGCTCTTTTCCAGTTGATCATCCAGACATTATTGAAGATCCCTAGTCAATCTGATCCCTTTTGTCCATAACCTGACCACCTGGGAACACCTTTTGCTTAACTCTTTGTAATGTGGAAAAGGTGTCCCCAAATCAGGGCTAGGACAAGGGGTGGATATGAGGGACAGCTGCCCTGGGAGCAACAGTAGGGGGGCACCTACTCACCTCATGCACGCTTCAGATCAGTGGCTGGCAACAAATGCACCATATTTTTACAACTGTCCTGACATCCACTGCTGTCAAACTGTGGTCCAACATGCCTAGTGTCCACCTCATCCACCTACAACTGACATGAAAACATGCCGTGGTGCACATGCAGCTACTCTCTAGTTGCTAGAAAGCAAGTGGTTGGCCAATAATGTGCAATGCACATTCCATGCCAACCATGGGCAGCCAGAGCAAGGGTTGGCCAATAATGTGCAATGCACATTCCATGCCAAGCAAGGGGGAAGAGAATGGGCACAGGGCAGTAAACCCACTCTACAGCATATATTAGCAGCAGGGGAGGGGGGCACAGTTCTACATCCTTGCCCTGGACAAACCTATCCTGCTACTGCCCCAAATACATCCACTGCAGTGTTCCTTGGTGTCTCTCATATAGAAAAACGAAAGTAGTAAAAAAGTTAGAACTAAGGAACGGTTCACACTGGTCCAACATGCGCTCTGAGAGCGACTGCATGACATGTCAGAATGAATGGTTTCCTATGAGAGCTGTTTTAACTGGTCCAATTTGTGTCAGTCCAACTTTGAAAATGCTTCCTGGACTACCTTTGGTCCGACTCCAGCAAAATTTCAGCCCATTGATCTGAATGGAAGTCAGGATCATCATCTTAACTAATCTGACTTGTGGCATACAACTTGTGCTCTGAGGATCTTGAAGGGGAGAGGAGGAACCCCACGACAAAAAAAAAAAAAAAAAATGGTGTGAGGTCCCCCTCCCCAGATCCATACCAGGCCCTTTGAGTCTGGTATTGTCTTGGGGGGGGGGGACCCCACGCCGCTTTTTAAAAAAAATTTTGGCGTAGGGTTCCCACTCAAGACTCAAAAGGCCTGGTATGGTCGGATCAAAGTCGGATCCCATTCTATGAAGTAGCATGGAAGTCGTTCATGAAGTCGCAGGGCAAAGTCGGATCAGAAGTCATATGACTTTCGTGTCGGATCAGTGTGAACATAGCCTAATAATTGTCTCACGTTCACCAATCCAACTAACACCTGCCTTGGAAATGAAACACTCATTGATGAAGTAAGTCAACAAGTCTTCAGGAAGCCCTCTCTCAGTGAATATGTGTGGAGCTCAGAGTGGACACACTTTTGCTAATCGTATCCAAAACATGAACAATTGCGGAGAAAAAAAAAGACATAGATTTGGGTGCAAAAGAGAAACCAGTGAACTAATTTGTCCAAATACAGTAATGGCTTGTGATATAACAGGGAAGGCAGATCTATATATACTCTGATCTCTAGAAAATGCACAGTTCTTTCACCTCTACCTTGCATAGTTCATATGCCTTTGGCACCCTGTGTATGTCACGTTTGTTATGCAGAGCTGCCTGGCGCCCATAGCGCTGCCTAACCTTTCCTGCAGCACCATCAAACGTGCAGAGCAGAGAAGTAAGACAAGGGAAAAACCCAGAGGGGAGCAGAGGGGGAACAACGCTCAATTTCCATTACCCTAACTACAAATGCCGCTAATTTGTGACCACATCAGTGTCGGAGAGCAGTCACTAGGAAAACTGACTCCCATTCTGCAAGGTGACAGAATGACAGGGATTAAAATGAGGTACAAATGAGCCTTCTCTCTTGCCCGGTCTTCGCTCCACTACTGTAGGATAAGAATCACAGACAAGGTGACATGAAGAAATTAACAATATGAGATTGGTAAAAGTAATGTCACGCAGGCCTGCAGAATGTGGCCCATAATTCTTTATCTCGCGCTTGTGCTAAAACCTGAATATATTTCCTACCCTTGACAGTCAGGCTTATCTAAAGAGAACCTATCTCAGCTGGGCTTATTCAAAAATTCAAAAACTCAGTCTTAAATGAATAATACCGTGCAGCCTGACTTATGACAAGTTTGGATTTACCACAATTATATAGCTTTAATTACTTTAAGGATGACTCTGGAGCCGAGAGTCATAGGTCCCCTGAGGTGGCTGCTTCAACTGCTGACCTCATGGTGATAACATTCATTGGAACATACGGTATATTAAAAAAAATTGTGAATCCAGGTACATTCCCTTGCCTGGATTCAATCATATTTGCCGGCATACATTTAGTGGTATATCATCATTTAAAGATAGCAAATATTAGAAAGGAAGGCAGGGCTGGAAAAAGTAACATTGGCAGACTTATCAATATGGTTAGGTTTATGGAAACCTGGATTTCTCATTGAAGAATGAAAGTTTGGCAAAATGCATTTTGTTAGATAAAGGTCATTAGTGGGTAGACAGGGAAATAGGGATTCGTGTCTTATTAGGCTTAGCCAGAAAAAAAGTGTAGGTGGGTTCTCTGGCTACCACTTTACTTCCAAATTTTTGCACCTGAATGGTTGTTTAAAGTATAACTAAACTCACATCATAAAAAAATATCAATAAATGGTGTATTACATGCTGTTCATACTCACTCAGTCATTACCTTCTGTTCATGTCCCCAATTCAGCTAGGGATTTTGCAGCTGTATTGACAACTCTGCACATGCTCAGTTTTCAGTGAGATTCTATGCTGAGCATTTCCTCCCTATCACATCTAAGCAGCCCATGTGACTATAGAATCACACATGTGGGTGTATACACAGTGGTAAATGACAGCTCACTCCCTCCTTGCCTCTTCCATGCCCTCTAACCAGCTAAACACAATAGGGATGGGATAGTACATGTAGATTAATGGTGGCTTCACCTCCCTCTTATTCTAAGACACAGGCTGGAGGGGCGTGACACAGCCAGTGACCGGTAGAAATCCACCCACACCATGGTATTTCCACAAAAGAATCAGAATTTGATTTCAAATATATATTTGTATAACAATTTAAAACAGTTCATTGCTATTATTTATTTATTTTTATTCTGTATTCCAAAGACTGTTTTTTATTTTATTTTCAAAAATATGACCAGCAGCAGAGGACTAGAAGCTCCTCCTGCTTATGTTTCCCTAGACAGGCTGGGAAAGATCTGGGTCATGTGACATCTATATATCAATTAGGAAAAAGCTACTGAAATGTTTTGTTTTGTTTCAAGTAAAATAATTAGTTTCATCATCCACATACAGAAAAAGAAGTGACAAAGTAAATTAAGCAGTGTGTGTTTAGTATCAGAGGAACTTTCAGTATATTGGGGAAGAGCTGTTGAGTCTAGATTTTGGTTTTGTAGGAGCAGTAGGGATGAAGGAGGTAAAACGGGTACTCCACATGCAACACTGGGTAAAAAAACAACCGACATTTCACATTGAGAGGACCTACTTATGCTTTCCTGTCCTCAAGGTTTGCTGAAAAGCTGGGTTAGACTGTAAGTGAACCTATGTTTAAAGCATTTCGTGGCATGCCCACACAGGAAAAGGGGTGCAGTCATTGGGAAAGAAGGCATTGACGGAAAATAAGGAGACTGTAAAACATTCCAACTTACCCCATGCTACTAAATGCTTTTGGAGACATTGCCTATTATTCTTGCCCAGACAAGAAATGAGGGGAAATGTCCCCTATGCCATACAGGGGCTCTAACCCTTCCCCACTCCATCCAAAACAACATTTTGGCTGGAGTTGGGCTTTAAGCAATAACCTTTTACTGATTAACTAAAATGTTTAAAGCTGAAAATTTTCGAAACATGTTAGGCTTATTCATCTGGCAAAATCTTGCCAGAAGACACTCTAGTTTAAGGGTCTCCAAACTATAGCCTGAGGGCCACATCCGGCCTACAAGATTTTATGAGGCAACAGCAATTGTCCATGAAACTATCCTGGCTGGCAGTGGATTTGCCATTCTGTGCAATCTAATATGGAGACCTACACATCCACTACCAACCAGCGACCTGTGACCCTCCTCAAGCCCTCAGTGCAGATTCCCCAGGCATCCTAGTCACCAATGACATGTACCATTCAGGGGAGGACCAGACTTCTTCCAGAGCTGCTCTGTTGCCTCCTAACTCCCACCCTGCTACTCTGCCACCAAAAAGGTAAGGGGGGCACTGTTGGAAACTCATGGATGTAAGGTCACGCATGTGCTGGGCACACATGGTCGAAAGATGTAGAGGACTCTACTGGGCACACATGGATGTAAGCAAAGAATCTGATGGTTACTCATCGATGTAAGGCAGGACTCTGGTGGACATTCATGGATATAAGGGATATGAGGGGTGGAAATTTTTACAAAACTTATATTTTTGGCCCATAAATGTTTATAAAGTATATGATTTGGCTACTCCAAACTTTTCAGCCCCTGCTCTAGGCCATTGCAAGAGCACAGTTGAGATCTAACCAGGAGGAATGTGAGGTCATCCTTGCCTAGGTGTGCAGGTGGAAGACAGGGGCAAGGCAAGAAAAAAAAATCTAAGTTTTTCTTTACAGGTATATTTTGGAACAACTAACATTATGTGATTTTTTAAAGGGATCCCTGACAGCATAAACAAATCTTTGCATTTTACTGCAGGGTCTGCTTTAAGCTTGTTTAGTCACCAAAAGGCAACCTCATTTTGCATGCCACACTGTATATTACATTAAATTACCTCTTTTTCTTAATTCTACTTAATTACATCTATCTATTCTGAATTCTGGAAAAAATTAGCATTCCAAATCAAGAAATTCCAATTCCATCATATCAAATTAAAACTTTAAGGAGCCCTGATTGCTGTCAGCTAAATCTATTGAGGCTAATTTCAGAACATGATGTAAAGAGCATGTTTTGCCTAAAGAAAATGGCGGCATAAGTTCTTGCTACCTAACCATTCAAGTCACAGAATGCCTTAAAAAAGCTATAGGCAATGTTGATGTAAATTATATGCAGAAGGGAGAGAGGAGGAGGAGGGAGGGTTAAATAGAACTGAAGTACTTATCATAAGTAACAGTGAATGTGGTTGTATGCCAGGGTAGGACAGCTTTTACATTTGCAAATTTCAATAATTTATACATCTAGATCAGGGGTCACAAACTGGCGGCCCTCCAGCTGTTGCAAAACTACAAGTCCCAAGAGGCATTGCAAGGCTGACAGTTACAAGCATGACTCCCACAGGCAGAGGCATGGTGGGACTTGTAGTTTTTCAACAGCTGGAGGGCTGCCAGTTTGAGACCTCTGGTCTTGAATATGTGTGTACATCATATTTTACATAGTACAATGCTGTGGGAAAAAAATATCTAAAAATATTTTTAATCTTACTTTTACTTAGAGCCTAACTCCACATTTAATGTTCCTTTAAAAAGTTTGTTTAGGCCATGCTGGCCCAAACTATTTACTGCACTAACATGGGTGTTTCCTGGATGCGCTGTGTTACCTGTATACAGCGCTTTGTTCCAGCGGTGGGACTTCCTGTCATGCTCCTGGAAACAAAAAAAAATGACGGTTGAGGGCTGCTTAGCCATTCACCTGAAGCTTTATATTCTATGAATGAAGCTTTATTGAATATTTATAAAATATAAAGCTTCCTCTGAAGGCAGAGATCATGACATCATCAACCCGCCTCTCCCGCACAGCCATTACTACAAGCTCTCTGGGAGGTCCCTTGCTTCTTCTGCATATGCTCTGAGAAAACATTGTTTATTTCCATAAAGAGGTTGCCTAACTGTACGGTTCCCTAGTGACACGTGATAAGCAATGTCCCGTGCTAAATGCCATTATGAATTTAGTTGCTTTATGGCTGGTTGGAAACCCATGGGCTATGCTCTGCACACTCTGCAGTCTACTAGACCTTTGTAAGGAGGCTAACACTTTTATTTCACAACTGAGTTGTAAGAAACCCATTGCTATGGTTCCAGATTGGGTCCACCAGGAGGCTGTGCTACACATTTGGCTGCAATGTATGAGGTATATGGATTTCCCAGAGCAAGTTCCTAACAGGGAAACTGTCACCACTGCTGGGCTGGCCCACCTTCATCCAACTACCATCAGCCCCCAACTGAGCCAGTCTGTACACTTATGTCTTGTTCTCCAGGTATAGTTCATGATGCATCAAGGAAATTAGGAGCCAATCACTTACTCTTAGAACTTGTTTCAGTTGTGCAACCAGCAACAAAACAGTCCATCATAAATGGTGCAATTCAACATAACATGCAAAATTCCTTACTTTATAGCTCCATCTGTCATTACTGGTTCTGTACAGTACAGAGCTATGCCTACTCTAGGGTTTGTATATGTTGATATATATATATATATGTTTATGAGTAATATGTTTTATGTGATGTATATTTCTTTAGTGAAGTATGTTGAAATGTTTCCTGTTTTGTAAATTAAATGAAAAATGTCAATAAAATTAGATTGAACATAGGGCACTCCTTAATAGAGTTTACCAGTTTGCTGGCTACGCACTATGGGGAACATAGGCAACACCCCTCCCTGGAGAGGAAGGACGATTCCAGTAATTCACATGATTGCAAAACAGTAGACCCTGATGCTTCCACAAGGGCTACAGTACACTCTCCTCTTTCACTGATTTACTCTTTATAGCCCCATCCCTCCTAGCTATTTATACTCCTAGCCACACAGGAAGTGAGCACCTCTAGTGTGGAGCTGGAGAAACTAACCCTATCCTCAGAAAGAGCAGTAACATGGTCCTACATACTGTTGGGACACATTGTAGATGACCTCTCCATTGGAATATATTGGGTTTTCTCCTTGCGTGTTCAAAAGCAAAGAACCAGCTGGAGGGTTTTCAGTGGCATCTGTGCTGCTCCCTATGGGTCACATAGCGTAGAGAGGCGAGTATAAGACCTTTTACGGGGTGCTGGGGGAGAGTAGAGGTCTACATTAAAGGATTCTTTAAGTGGGACAAGTCCTTCATTACCACCATCAAGAGCTTTCTGCCCACTTCCCACAACAAGAGGTATGATGTAGGCATACCGCCATACTTTCTGAGATGGAAACGAGGGACACCTATTAGCAAAAGTATGTAGACATAGGAAACACCCCCTGCCGAATCCCTCTTAAGGAAGAATTGTACAAAAAAATTATAGGTTAAACCCACAAGTGCTTTTTTACCACTGCCATCCCTTTATATTGGATTTTGGAATTTACAAATGCAGCCATTTAGAAATTGGATGAAAGGATTACCACTGGGAAACACTTTTTGATATAAATTAGTGCATTTTATATACAACTATATAGATCAGACCAAAATGAGGGACAGATGAGGAGGAAAGAGGGACAGAGGGACTTTGTTCTGAATGAGGGACAGTCCCTTTAACTACTTAACGACCAGCCGCCACAGTTGTACTGCGGCAGGTTGGCTCTCCTGCGCAAATCGCCGTTATTGTAAGTCGAACGCGTGCACAGCGATCTGTGGCCGCACGCCACCAGAGGCGCGCTCGTGTGCCCATACGCTAGCAGGGGAGCCAATCAGCAGGTCCGGTGGACTCAATGTCTGCTGGGTCCCACCCGTGATCACTCCACAGAGAGGCAGAATGGGGATCTGCCAGTGTAAACAAACAGATCCCCGTTCTGTCAGGGGAATAGAGTGAGATTGTCTGTTCCTAGTGATTAGAAACAGCGATCTCTCTTTACCCCCTGTCCGTCCCCTCCCCCCACAGTTAGAAAGCGCCTCCCTAGGGAACATTTAAGCCTTTGATCACCCCTGGTGTTAACCCCTTCCCTGCCAGTGTTATTTATACAGTAATCAGTGCATTTTTATAGCATTGATCGCTGTATAAATGTCACTGGTTCCAAAAAAGTGTCAAAGTTGTCTGATCTGTCCACAGCAATGTGACAGTCCCGCTAAAAATCGTAGATCATTACTAGTAAAAAAAATTAAATAAATAAAAATGCCATAAATCTATCCCCTATTTTGTAGACGCAATAACTTTTGTGCAAACCAATCAATGTATGCTAATTGTGTTTTTTTTTTTCCAAAAATATGTAGAGAATACATATTGGCCTAAACTGAGGAAGAAATTCATTTTTTTACTTTTTTTTTATTTATTATAGCAAAAAGTAAAAAAATACTGTTTTTTTTTTTCAAAATTGTCAGACTTTTTTGTTTATAGCGCAAAAAATAAAAACCGCAGAGGTGATCAAATACCACCAAAAGAAAGCTCTATTTGTGGGGAAAAAAGGATGTAAATTTTGTTTGGGTACAGTGTCACACAACCACGCAATTGTCAGTTAAAACGACGCAGTGCCATATCGCAAAAAATGGCCTGGTCATTAAGGGAGAAAATCTTCCAGTCCTTAAATGGTTAAATCAGGGACAATTGGGAGCTATGGATGTAGGTATTATAAAGCTACAATGCTAAATGTATATTGACAACCTCAGTTGGTAATGCATGCTGTTTGAAATGCATCTCAACCCCTGAGCTACCATGCACGCACAGGATACAAGATACAAACTGCCTTTTAGAATGATATTTGTTTGGAATCAAATTAAAGTGTGATGTCAAGGAGGTATCAAGCTTGGTATGCTCCCCCCCCCTCACCCACTCTGCCACGAATTGCTTTAATTTCTTCACAATTTCATTAGTCCGTTTAGCAAATAATTAGAGAGCCTGTGCTCGGGACAGAGTTGCTCTGTCTAATGTTCTGTTCTCTGCTTAATGAGTCTCATAATAACCTCGCCGGAAAAATATGATTTTTGCAAATCATCCCTTCATATAACCGTCATCCTCGATCCTGCGTTAATTAGCATAATCATTAACAAGGATCCCTGAGAGGTCTTCAAAACGCAAATTAGTTTTCCCAAGATCCCTTTCACTAGGTCAGGAGGCACTTAGGATTGACAAGAATCGATTAACGCTTTGCTTGCCATATGTGGTGATCACATCAGATGTTGATTGACATATCTACATTATCTAAAGGAACACCTGTAGATATAAATTGCTGTATTATAATATCTAAAATTGAGTAATATATTCAGCCTAAACCATGTATCACATAATTTTCCACAGCTACATTATATACATACCCTGGCAGAATTTATAATTTCTTGGCCATTTTTCAGAGAATATGAATGATAACACAAAAACTTTTCTTTCACTCATGGTTAGTGGCTGAAGCCATTTATTATCAATCAACTGTGTTTACTCTTTTTTTAAATCATAATGGCAACAGAGACTACCCAAATGACCCTGATCAAAAGTTTACATCCTGTAGTTTCTAATACCGTGTATTGCCCCCTTAAACATCAATGACAGCCTGAAGTCTTTTGTGGTATTTGTGGACGAGGCTCTTTATCTTCTCAGATGGTAAAGCTGCCCATTCCTCTTGGCGAAAAAGCCTCCAGTTCCTGTAAATTCTTGGGCTGTCTTGCATGAACTGCTCGTTTGAGATCTCCCCAGAGTGGCTCAATGATATTGAGGTCAGGAGACTGAGATGGCCACTCCAGAACCTTCACTTTATTCTGCTGTAGCCAATGACAGGTCGACTTGGCCTTGTGTTTTAGGTCATGTTGGAATGTCTAAGTACGTCCCATGCACAGCTTCCTGGTTGATGAATGCATATGTTTCTTTTTTTTTTTTTGTTTCATAAAGTTTTTATTGATTATATGTTTCCCCAGTATTTTTGATAACATACTGCATTAATCTTTTCATCAGTTTTGACCAAATTTCCTGTGCCTTTGTGGCTCACACATCCCCAAAGCATCAGCGATCCACCTCCGTGTTTCACAGTAGGAATGGTGTATCTTTCATCATAGGCCTTGTTGACTCCTCTCCAAATGTAGCTTTTATGGTTGTGGCCAAAAAGCTAAATTTTGGTCTCATCACTCCAAATGACTTTGTGCCAGAAGGTTTGAGGCTTGTCTCTGTGCTGTTTGGCGTATTGTAAGCAGGGATACTTTGTGGCATTAGCTTAGTAATGGCTTTCTTCTGGTGACTCGACCATGCAGCCCATCTTTCTGCAAGTGCCTCCTTATAGTGCATCTTGAAACAGCCACATCATATCTTGAAACAGCCACACCATTTTTTCAGAGAGTCCTGTATTTCGCCTGAAGTTATTTTTGGGTTTTCCTTTGCATCCTGAACAATTTTCCTGGCAGTTGTGGCTGAAATTTTAGTTGGTCTACCTGACCATGGTTTGGTTTCAACAGAACCCTTCATTTTCCACTTCTTGGTTAGAGTTTGAACACTTCTGATTGGCAGTCTTAATTCTTTGGATATCTTTTTATATCCCTTTCCTGTTTTATACAGTTCAACTACCTTTTCCCACAGATCCTTTGACATTTATTTTGCTTTCTCCATGACTCAGAATCCAGAAACATCAGTGCAGCACTGAATGAAAGATGCAAGGGTCTGTTAGGAGTCCAGAAATGCATTGACCTTTTATACACACACACTAATTACAAGCAAACTGATCACAGGTAAGGATGGTTACCTTTAATAGCCATTCAAAGCCCTTTGTGTCAACTTGTGTGCATGTTATCAGGCCAAAATCTCCAGGGTATGTAAACTTTTGATCAGGGTCATTTGGGTAGTTTCTGTTGCCATTATGATTTAAAAAGAGTAAACACAGTTGATTCATATTACATTTCTTCAGCCAAACACTAACCATAAGTGAAAGAAAAGTTTTTGTGTTATCATTCAAATTCTCTGGAAAGTGGCCAAGAAATCATAAATTCTGCCAGGGTATGTAAACTTATGAGCACAACTGTATGTGTTATCTGTAAAAAGATAATTTTTTCTCTCCATTCAGTCCTGAGATTTACACAGCCTTACCACACGGCACATCTAGACAGGTGACCTGTTTTTTCTTTACTGTAGTTAAGTAACACAGCTTTCCCACTTTCTCAACCCCAAACTATGCTTTGGGGTTGGCAGTGAAAGATGTGAAACAATCGATGTGATATTTAATATTATGTATATTTCCATTAGGCAGAGTAAATGATGCTCCTTCCAAAATCAAATTGCGGTATTAACATGCACCACATTTGTGCATACCCATGCTTTGTTCACTGGTCATTGGGGATTCCTGAAAATGGCTATGGACCAGTCGATCCTTGAGATATCGACATTTTTTGTATGTGATCTGCGGATAGCCACTGATATATTTCCTCAGGATGGGATCCCCGATGAGTATTTTATTATTATGGCCAGCTCACCAACCCATGTCCATTTGATTTCACGTTTATTTGCACTTTCAGAATAAATCATATGATTCTCTAATGATATTACTTTACTTATATTGATCAACTTATTGCTTTAAGATCCTGGTTGTCGGATCGCTCTCTTACAACACCTGGCACGTCATAATTTTTTGCGGGTTCCTCATAGATGTGAGTCCCTATATATGCTATTTTTTCCATCTAAATGGATGATATTTTGAAACAAATTCTGTTACGCTCCTAACTAATCTGAATGTAAACAATACTTATGTGTCTCTCTCTGTTTTTGAACTGGATCTCTGTTCTAAATCAAGAATATAAGGTCCTGAAGAAGCAAAGATGTGAAATGCGTCAACCTCTTGACATTTGTAATATTAGAGATCTCTAATCCACTGATACCCGAGTATTTTTCAAATGGTTTTATTTTTGTAAAATATTTTTTAACTCTTTGTAATAAAGCTATTAAGTAATATTTTGTTTATATGTTCCTTACTGGTACCGTTAAAGTCCATCATATCAGGGCTATCTCTTAAAAAGAATAGAATAGGATCAAACAGCGATATTATCTATACCAGCAATTATCCACCAATCTTCTAAATGTACTAAATTATATAGAGTGCATCATACAATGCTTAGTCTCCATGTAATGTCCATCATTCATCCTCTGAATGCAGATTTTAAGGCCGTAGTCATGGCAGTTGGTCTTGTGGCCAGTGATTCTCTTTCAGAATATTAAGACGGGTCAGACACTTCTTAGCCGCTAATGCATGTTTCTATCAGGTTATTTGAAGCAGGGACTCTCGTCATCCTCCTAAAATATAAATATTCCTCTCTCCACCTGTATTTTAAAGCCTCTGTTGTTATGGTAACAGATCATTTTGACTTTAATTACTGCACATTTTCTGTGGTTATTTGTGCTAATTTCAACAGAACAGATCAGGCAAGGAGCAACAGCTTTGTCGTTAACCCCTGTGTTCTCCCTGAACTTGGTTTGTGTAGCTGTACATATTGCAATCATTAATATACTTATTTTATTTGTTTTACTCTAATTGTTTAACAGCGCTCTCATGGTTCGAATTTTGTCCGGTTCAGCAAGTTGATCCATCATCCCACATGCTGGATCTACAACCAACATGTCGGATTTTTCATGAAATTTTTGCCAGCGTTATATAAATACTGTGTTCTCCCAGCAGGGGTGAATACTCCCCCCCCCCCCTTCCTGGGAGAACACAATAGCTCCACAGGAGGGATTCCAAGTGAATTTTTTCCTGCAACCCGTGGTTGCAGAAAAGATAATCGCACCATCTATGGCTGGCTTTATGTAGTTTTGTTCCCTCTGCCTTCAGCAGGTTTATGGCTACTGTTGCTTTGGTTACAGGCCAACTCTGTGCTTCTCCCCCTCAAAAAACCCACCCCACCCCTTGAACATCCCCTTCACCCCAGCAGCATGTTTTTCCTTTTTTTTTTCTTACACTTACCTTTTGCTGATGTCGTCTGGTCAATCAGGTTGGGCCTTTTTGGTCTTCTCCTGGCATTGGGTGGTCCAGGATGATGCAGATAATCACATCAGTGCCAGTCTCTGTATCTGTACACTGATAGTATAGGGCTCGTGATGATGCCCAGTTAAGTGTGGGGCTATGACAACCTGCACTCTCTGTCTGCCCTCAATCTATCAAGTTGGGTGATGCAGGCCATAATCCAACATTGAGGACTAAGGACATATTATGGTGGAGAAACTGGCTTAAAGACTGTGTTCAGAACACAGACCTGGGCCCGCTTGCCACTTGGTGTCTGGGGCGCATCAACCTAATAAAAATGGTGCTATTACCCAAGATATTGTATGTCCTTTGGCACACCCCGATCTATCTGCCCTTGAAGCATTTTAAGATTATGGAAACTCTTCTTAAAACATTCGTTTGGGGATCCTCCAGATATAAATTGGCCTGGCGAATTCTACAAAATCCCACTGACTTGGGTGGTACGGCTGTACCAGAACTCTGTTGTTACTATATCGCCTCCCAGCTGTCCCAACTGTATCACATTGACAAAACAGACAGGGAAAGATTGTACACTCTACTGTGTCTGAACAAGAGGCAACACACCTCAGACCCCCTCTGCTCAATAGCGGTG
Source organism: Aquarana catesbeiana (assembly GCF_042186555.1). Lineage (NCBI taxonomy): Eukaryota > Metazoa > Chordata > Amphibia > Anura > Ranidae > Aquarana > Aquarana catesbeiana. The sequence goes on along the minus strand of NC_133335.1, from coordinate 201,434,178 downwards.
GGGGCGGTTGGCGCTGAACACAAGGGGGACAGTAAGACTTTGCTCTATCAATACATATGCATTTGGGACATCGCCATGAACAAACTAGGGATTCCCCTCATCAATGACTATACCCCGATCTGGCATAATAAAACTCTACCACACCTGCTACAAGTCCCTGACCCGGGAGTTTGGGGATCTAGGGGTATATTCTACCTGCATCACCTGTTCTTGAATGGAGCACTGAAACATTTTGATGTCTTGCGCACTGAATTCACACTCCCAAACTTTATGTTTTTCCGGTTTCTCCAGGTCCGCCATGCCGTACAGTCTCAGTTCCCCCAGTCCCCCCCATAGCCAGCTTTCAATGCCCTTATGGTGGTGGTCAAGGGTACAGACCCACAAAAATTGATCTCCACTTTCTATAATATGCTTATCACACCGACATCCACTAAAATTGCCTACGGCCTCAAGTCTCGCTGGGAGGGGGAGGTGGGTCAGATGGAAGACGAAGAATGGACTGAGGCATTAGATACCTGCAAAGCAGTGACCCCTAAACTATCGGATAGACTGTCCTAAATCTTTATCTTGTACAAGCTTATCTCACTTCCCTCAGGATTGCTAGATACAGAAGAGACAGCCCCTCTACCTTCCACCTCTGTCTCACAGAACCAGGCACTTTCTTCCATCCTATCTGGGCATGCCCTCTGATACAGAGATTTTGGAAGCAGGTGGTGGACTTTCTTCACAACACCATGGGTTCCCCACTCACCTTGGACCCAAGGCCCTGTGTACTGGGGATATTCCCAGACCAAGACATTGATAAACATACCTAAATATTCCTCCACGAAACCTTATTTTCGGCCAGGAAAACCCTGGACAGACAATGGATGAGGCCCTCTCCCCCTACTCTGACTAATTGGAAGGCAGATGTGAATAGTGCCCTACCTTATAAAAAATTTGTATACAAAAACAGGGGGTGCCCTGCAAAATATGAAAAAATCTGGGACAGGTGGCTCTCGAAATCTGACATGTGTACTGATCCAATACCATAACCTCTTTTGAGATGGAAAACTACCAGATAAGACCGTTGTACCACACTGACTCTGCACAAACTGTATCCCTTATAAGCAAATGTTTCTACATAACGGCCATTTATGTTATGGGATTAATGCATATTGTTATACCCCTTTTCTTTTTCTTTTTATATACGTGTGAACGTTGTATAGCCACAAATTACCATGCATGTATAAATTATATGTGTATATTGTTCAATTAAAAAAGTTTTGAATGGAAAGACTGTGTTCAGAGAGTAATGGTTAATGATTCATACTCTGAATGGTCTAGGATAATCAGTGGTGCCCCCCAAGGTTCAGTATTGGGACCCTTACTTTTTAATATCTTTAAAAATAATATAGGGTTTGGGATTAAACATACCATTTCAGTCTTTGCAAATGACACCAAGCAATGCAGTGGAATAATGTCCTTACAGGATGTCTCCAATTTACAAGCTGACCTAAATGCACTGTTTAATTGGGCAACTATGTAACAAATGAGGTTTAAGGTTGATAAATGTAAAGTTATGCACTTGGGGACTAAGAATATGCATGTACCATACATACTAGGGGGAGTACATGCATGCAATGCCAAACTGCGGTTTCCAAAGCGAGCAAAGTCCTTTCTTGTATTAAGAGAGGTATGGACTCCAGAGAGAGATATCATTTTGCTCCTGTACAAATCATTAGTAAGACCTCATCTGGAATATGCAGTTCAGTTTTGGGCACCAGTTCTCAAAAAGGATATTGGGGAACTGGAGAAAGTGCAGAGAAGGGCAACCAGACTGATAAGAGGCATGGAGGAGTTTAGCTATGAGAAAAAATGAGAGGAACTGAATTTATTCTCTCTTGAAAAGAGGAGATTAAGAGGGGATATGATCAACGTGTACTAATACATAAGTGGTCCATGTAGTGAACTTGGTGTTGAGTTATTCACTTTAAAGTGGTTGTAAACCCTTACAAACCACTTTTTGCTATAATAAGGCTTACCTGTAGCTACCCAGGATATCTCCTAAACCTGCATGGTTTAGGAGATATCCCCTGTATTTGCATGTGCCGACGTCATCGGCATATGCGCACTGACACAAATTGAAGCAACGGCACGTATGTGCCGTTGCTTCAGTGACTGTGCCGTTACCTCTTTGGGGATCAGGAAAGATTTTTTTTCCCCTGCTGGAGCAAATTGGACCATGCTTTGCTGGGCTTTTTTTGCCTTCCTCCGGATTAACTGTGGGTATAGGATTGTGTATATAGGATTGTATGACATATTTATTTTTTCCCTTTTATGGGTTGAACTGGATGGATTTGTGTCATTTCTCAACCTAACTATGTAACAGGTACAACAAAGGTGACAGCTCTGAACTAAAGAGTTATGACCAGTTTTTTTTTTAATCCTCCATAAGGACAGTTTAAAAAAATAGCCCAGAGTTGGGCTTTAAGCTGTTTAGTCTGCTTATTAACCACTTCAGCCCCGGACCATTATGCTGCCTAAGGACCAGAGGTCTTTTTCCAATTTGGCACTGCGTCGCTTTAACTGCTAATTGCGCGGTCATGCAATGCTGTACCCAAACGAAATTTGCGTCCTTTTCTTCCCACAAATAGAGCTTTCTTTTGATGGTATTTGATCACCTCTGCCATTTTTATTTTTTGCGCTATACACGGAAAAAGACCGAAAATTTTGAAAAAAAATGATATTTTCTACTTTTTGTTATAAAAAAAATCCAATAAACTCAATTTTTGTCATACATTTAGGCCAAAATGTATTCGGCCACATGTCTTTGGTAAAAAAAATGTTAATAAGCGTATATTTATTGGTTTGCGCAAAAGTTATAGCGTCTACAAATTAGGGTACATTTTCTGGAATTTACACAGCTTTTAGTTTATGACTGCCTATGTCATTTCTTGAGGTGCTAAAATGGCAGGGTAGTACAAAACCCCCCCAAATGACCCCATTTTGGAAAGTAGACACCCCAAGGAAATTGTTGAGAGGCATGTGGAACCCATTGAATATTTATTTTTTTTGGCTCAAGTGATTGAATAATGACAAAAAAAAAAAAAATATTTACAAAAAGTTGTCACTAAATGATATATTGCTCACACAGGCCATGGGCCTATGTGGAATTGCACCCCAAAATACATTCTGCTGCTTCTCCTGAGTACGGGGATACCACATGTGTGGGACTTTTTGGGAGCCTAGCCACGTACGGGGCCCCGAAAACCAATCACTGCCTTCAGGATTTCTAAGGGCATACATTTTTGATTTCACTCCTCACTACCTATCACAGTTTTGAAGGCCATAAAATACCCAGATGGCACAAAACCCCCCCAAATGACCCCATTTTGGAAAGTAGACACCCCAAGCTATTTGCTGAGAGGCATGTTGAGTCCATGGAATATTTTATTTTTTGACACAAGTTGCGGGAAAGTAACACTTTTTTTTTTTTTTTTTGCACAAAGTTGTCACTAAATGATATATTTCTCACACAGGCCATGGGCATATGTGGAATTGCACCCCAAAATACATTCTTCTGCTTCTCCTGAGTACGGGGATACCACATGTGTGGGACTTTTTGGGAGCCTAGCCACGTACGGGGCCCCGAAAACCAATCACTGCCTTCAGGATTTCTAAGGGCATACATTTTTGATTTCACTCCTCACTACCTATCACAGTTTTGAAGGCCATAAAATGCCCAGATGGCACAAAACCCCCCCAAATGACCCAATTTTGGAAAGTAGACACCCCAAGCTATTTGCTGAGAGGCATGTTGAGTCCATGGAATATTTTATTTTTTGACACAAGTTGCGGGAAAGTGACAATTTTTTTTTTTTTGCACAAAGTTGTCACTAAATGATATATTGCTCACACAGGCCATGGGCATATGTGGAATTGCACCCCAAAATACATTTAGCTGCTTCTCCTGAGTATGGGGATACCACATGTGTGGGACTTTTTGGGAGCCTAGCCGCGTACGGGGCCCCGAAAACCAAGCACCTCCTTCAGGATTTCTAAGGGCGTAAATTTTTGATTTCACTCCTCACTACCTATCACAGTTTTGAAGGCCATAAAATGCCAAGATGGCACAACCCGCCCCCCAAATGACCCCATTTTGGAAAGTAGACACCCCAAGCTATTTGCTAAGAGGCATGTTGAGTCCATGGAATATTTTATATTTTGACACAAGTTGCGGGAAAGTAACACTTTTTTTTTTTTATTGCACAAAGTTGTCACTAAATGATATATTGCTCAAACATGCCATGGGCATATGTAGAATTACACCCCAAAATACATTCTGCTGCTTCTCCTGAGTACGGGGATACCACATGTTTAGGACTTTTTGGGAGCCTAGCCACGTACGGGGCCCCGAAAACCAAGCACCGCCTTTAGGATTTCTAAGGGCATACATTTTTGATTTCACTCCTCACTACCTATCACAGTTTTGAAGGCCATAAAATGCCCAGATGGCACAAAACCCCCCCAAATGACCCCATTTTGGAAAGTAGACACCCCAAACTATTTACTGAGAGGCATGTTGAGTCCATGGAATATTATATTTTTTGACACAAGTTGCGGGAAAATGACAATTTTTTTTTTTTTTTTGCACAAAGTTGTCACTAAATGATATATTTCTCACACAGGCCATGGGCATATGTGGAATTGCACCCCAAAATACATTTAGCTGCTTCTCCTGAGTATGGGGATACCACATGTGTGGGACTTTTTGGGAGCCTAGCCGCATACGGGGCCCCGAAAACCAAGCACCGCCTTCAGGATTTCTAAGGGCATAAAGTTGTGATTTCACTCCTCACTACCTATCACAGTTTTGAAGGCCATAAAATGCCAAGATGGCACAAACCCCCCCCAAATTACCCCATTTTGGAAAGTAGACACCCCAAGCTATTTGCTGAGAGGCATGGTGAGTATTTTGCAGCTCTCATTTGTTTTTGAAAATGAAGAAAGACAAGAAAAATGTTTTTTTTTTTTTTTCTTTTTTCAATTTTCAAAAGTTTGTGACAAAAAATGAGGTCTGCAAAATACTCACTATACCTCTCAGCAAATAGCTTGGGGTGTCTACTTTCCAAAATGGGGTCATTTGGGGGGCGGGTTGTGCCATCTTGGCATTTTATGGCCTTCAAAACTGTGATAGGTAGTGAGGAGTGAAATCAAAAATTTACTCAGGAGAAGCAACAGAATTTATTTTGGGGTGTAATTTCACATATCCCCATGGCATGTTTGAGCAATATATCATTTAGTGACAACTTTGTGCATAAAAAAAAAAAAAATTGTCTTTTTCCCGCAACTTGTGTCACAATATAAAATATTCCATGGACTCGACATGCCTCTCAGCAAATAGCTTGGGGTGTCTACTTTCCAAAATGGGGTCATTTGGGGGGGTTTTGAACTGTCCTGGCATTTTATGCACAACATCTAGAAGCTTATGTCACACATCACCCACTCTTCTAACCACTTGAAGACAAAGCCCTTTTGTTCACATGAAAAAATTATTTTTTTTTGCAAGAAAATTACTTTGAACCCCCAAACATTATATATTTTTTTAAAGCAAATGCCCTACAGATTAAAATGGTGGGTGTTTCATTTTTTTTTCACACAGTAATTGCGCAGCGATTTTTCAAACGCATTTTTGGGGGAAAAAACACACTTTTTAAAATTTTAATGCACTAAAACACACTATATTGCCCAAATGTTTGATGAAATAAAAAAGATGATCTTAGGCCGAGTACATGGATACCAAACATGACATGCTTTAAAATTGCGCACAAACGTGCAGTGGCGACAAACTAAATACATTTTTAAAAGCTTTAAATGCCTTTACAGGTTACCACTTTAGATTTACAGAGGAGGTCTACTGCTAAAATTACTGCCTTCGATCTGACCTTCGCGGTGATACCTCACATGCATGGTGCAATTGCTGTGTACATTTGACGCCAAACCGACGCTTGCGTTCGCCTTTGCGCGAGAGCAGGGGGGGACAGGGGTGCTTTTTTTTTTTCTTTATTATTTTTTTGATTTTTTTATCTTATTTTTAAACTGTTCCTTTCATTTTTATGTTTTTTAATCATTTTTATTGTTATCTCAGGGAATGTAAATATCCCCTATGATAGCAATAGGTAGTGACAGGTACTCTTTTTTTTTAAAAATTGGGGTCTATTAGACCCTAGATCTCTCCTCTGCCCTCAAAGCATCTGACCACACCAAGATCGGTGTGATAAAATGCTTTACCAATTTCCCAATGGCGCTGTTTACATCCGGCGAAATCTAAGTCATGAAATGCTCGTAGCTTCCGGTTTCTTAGGTCATAGAGATGTTTGGAGCCATTCTGGTCTCTGATCAGCTCTATGGTCAGCTGGCTGAATCACCGGCTGCATTTTCAGGTTCCCTGTTGGGACAGGAGAGCCAGAGAAAAACATGGAAGACGGTGGGGGGGGCATTCCCTCCCACTGCTTGCAAAAGCAGTCTAGAGGCTAATTAGCCACTAGGATTGCTTTTACATGAAAGCCGACCGCTGTCTGAAAAGAATGATACCAAGATGATACCTAAACCTTCTGGTATAACCACTCAAAGTCCAGCAACATACCAGTACGTTGCTGATCCTTGTTGGGCATATATTGTAAACTTTTTTTTCATGCAGCCTGTGGGCTGAACGAAAAAAAGATATTGATCGGTGGGTATGCCCACCATTAGAATACCTCCCTTCATCCACCCACTTCTAATGATGGGCATACATGCACCATTTATATATGCCGAAGCATGGGGGCATCCTCCCGCAAAAGGCAGGAGCAAATCGCTCCTCCACCCACTGCTGCCCCCACGCTTCGGCATATATGCTGAAGTATGTAACTGTGGTGGTGAAATCACCTCCGACAGCGCTGGAGTCACAGCTTTATATATCGTGGGAGCAAACGCTGTTGCTGTCAAGATAAATAAATCCGTGCTGCAACTGAATGGCGTACCTGCTAAGCAAATGATGGTTAACAATAAAACAAAGTAACATTACAGTATAACAGTAAGACTTCCCATACCTGCAAAGCAAATACAAAAAAAAACATAGTAAAAAATAAAACATTTAACGCAACCTGTGCCTAAAATATATATATGCCGAAGCATGGGGGCATTCTCCCGCAAAAGGCAGGAGCAAATCGCTCCTCCACCCACTGCTGCCCCCACGCTTCGGCATATATGCTGAAGTATGTAACTCTGGTGGTGAAATCACCTCCGACAGCGCTGGAGTCACGGCTTTATATATCGTGGGAGCAAACGCTGTTGCTGTCAAGATAAATAAATCCGCGCTGCAACTGAATGGCGTACCTGAAAACAATAAAATGGTTACCAACAAAACACAGTAAACAGTAAAGTATAAAAAAATTGCATATCTGAAAAGCAAACATGGTAAAACATAATTACAATAAAACATTGCAGGATAGAAAACAGTAAAAAAGAGCAGAACAATAGAGAGAGAATAGAGAGAGAGAGAACAATAAAACAACAACTATTTTTGTTTTTTTTATTTTATATTTTTTTTGTGTTTTTATTTTTTTTAATTTTTTTAAATTTTTTTTTTTACACTTTTTTTAGTAACTTTTAACTTTTGTAACTGGTTCCAGGTTTGGGTCTCTCAAAATGCAATGGCATCTTGGGAGACCCTGTGAAAGTGTGTCCTAGTCTGTGCAGTGCTGTACCCTACGCTAATACTCAACTAGTGTATGGTAGCGTTCAAAACATTCACCCATGCAAAGACCAGGATTGCCAGGACAGGAGGGACAATAACAACGGGTGTCACGCCTAAATCCGCGCTTGCTGCAGACACGACATCTTTTTTGGGGGGCTCGTTGGGTAGGGGTACTCGGGAGGGCATAAGGAAAATGCCTCTCATGCAGCCGGCTTACTGCATTTGGTTGGGGAAGGTGAGGTAGAGCACCGTCTGGAAACAGAAGGGCTCTGACGATCTCTTCCTGGAATTTAAGGAAGGATCCAGTCCGTCCTGAAGCTCTGTATAGCACATGAGCGTTCAGCAAAGCCAATTGAAATAAATAAACAGACACTTTTTTGTACCAGCGTCTGGCCTTATGGGCAACTAGGTACGGCGCCAACAACTGGTCGTTGAGGTCCACCCCTCCCATATTAAGGTTATATTCGTGGACACAGAGGGGTTTCTCCACAACACCAGTCGCCGTAGTAATTTGGGTCGTCGTGTCTGCATGAAGGGAGGTGAGAACGAAAACATTCCTCTTATCCCTCCACTTCATAGCGAGCAAGTTATTATACTAGCCGCTGGGGAAAGCCCCGGCGATTAGGTCGCATGGTACCACATGCTCCAATCTGATGTTCAAACAAGTGACTAAAAAGTGGCACGCTCGTATAATAATTGTCCACGTACAAGTGGTACCCCTTTCCGAATAAGGGTGACACCAAGTCCCACACTATCTTGCCAGCGCTTCCTATGTAGTCAGGGCAGTTTGTCGGCTCTACGTGACTATCTTTGCCCTCGTACACCATAAAACTACATGTATAGCCGGTGGCCCTGTCACAGAGCTTATACATCTTGACCCCGTACCTGGCACGCTTGCTGGGAAGGTACTGTTTGAATGACAAGCGGCCAGAAAATTTAATCAGGGACTCATCAATGCAGACAACTTGATGGGGGGTAAACAAGTCTGCAAAACGTTGGTTGAAGTGGTTTACGAAGGGGCCGAATTTTGTAGAGCCGATCGTATGCAGGGTCTCCACGAGGACGACAGAGTTCATTGTCGTTGAAGTGCATGAACCGCAAAATCTGCTCGTATCGTGCCCTGGCCATGGAAGCAGTGAACAAGGGCGAATGGTAAATTGGGTCAGTGGACCAATATGACCGCAACTTACTCTTTTTATTCAAGCCCATGAGGAGGGAAAGGCCCAGAAAGATCTTAAATTCGGAGACCGTAATTGGTCTCCAATCTCTGGCAAGGGAGGACTGGGGAATAGTGGCGATGTGTTGACCAGCGTACAAATTGCTTTGGTCCACAATAGATCTATAGAGATCTTCGGTGAAAAACAGTGAATAAAAATCCAGTGGCGTAAAGTCAACTGTTTCCACCTGAATTCCGGGTTGGCCAGTGAAAGGGGGAAGTACGGGTGCTGCAGAAGTGGTGGGTTCCCAATTCGGATTGGCGAATGCAGCAGGATGGGCACTATGGGCACGACGGGCCTGTCTTTGTCGTCTTGGTGGCAGCGAGACACTACTAGTGCTTGCCACCTCACCAGCTTGAACTGCACTTATGGGACTCGCCACGTCACCACGTGATACTGCAGTGCTGGATGTACGACCAGGGTGTACTAGGCCGCTGGTGCTTGCCAGTTCACCAGAAGGAATAGCGGCGCTAGTACTTCTCTGCTCCATACGAGAGCCCTGCGGTTCTTGCACTTCAAGGACAGAAGAAGAAGATTGGGGTCTGGTACGCCTGACCTTAGCAGGGACCACAACTCCGTCGTCAGAGCTATCTGTCATGGAGCCGCTGTCCTCTACAGGATCGTATTCTGAGCCTGAACTTGACAGATGAGTGACTTCCTCTTCACTATCTGTCATGCTCAGAAACGTGTAGGCCTCTTCACTAGTGTACCTTCGATTTGCCATTTTGGGTTCTAAATTTAGGGGTACACTAGTGAGACTCACAGGCAAAAAAGCTCCTGACTGTCAGCGACTGTATCAAAACGCTACTAAAAAACTGTTAGTGATCGCAGGGATCAGGCCTTACTCTGCGAACGCTGCAGTTATGTGTGCTTAGTGTTTTGTAAGTGTCAGTTATCGATCGATACTGCACTTGGGTGGGCTGGGCAGGGCTGGGCCGAGGGGCAAAACGCAGGTGCTGGCAGGTATCTGCGCTGATCCCGCTAACACTGTGTTTATGGGAACCCTAAACTGCTGGGGAGCATAGATCTGATCGGATCAGATATCGATCCGTTCAGATACTATAGCACTAAGGGAGGTGTATGCTGCGTGCATGGGTTTTAGCGGTACTGGCGCTAACCTGACGCTGCCTGGGGCAACGCAGACCTTATCTGACCCTAAAAACGTAATTTATATCACCGCCGGGCAATTAGGGGGTTAAACCTTTATAAGGTAATAAACGGCGGGTGCTCTAAAACTATAATAAACTATAATAAACTACAAAAAACAAACTAGCTAACCAGCGTCACCCGTAACACTTATATGGTGATCGCTGGTGAAAGGGTTAACTAGGGGGCAATCAGGGGGTTTAAACCTTTAGCAGGTAGTATATGGGGGTCCCTGTCGCTATAAAACACTGACAGCGAACCTATATACTTACCTCCCTAACTAGCGTCACCTGTGTCACTAATACAGCGATCAGAAAAACGATCACTTAGCGACACTGGTGACGGGGGTGATCACGGGGTTAACCTTTATTGGGGGGGTTAGGGGGGTACCCTGGACCTAAAGGGGGCTAACCTAACTGCCCTAACACTTATAACTGTCACAAACTGACACCAATGCAAAAAAAAAAAAAAAAACTGCTATTGGTGTCAGTGTCACAGGGGGTACAGGGGGGTGATCGGGGGGTGATCGGGGGGTGAAGGGGGGTGACAAGTGTGCCTGGCGTGTTCTACTGGAAGTGTAGTGTTGTGCAGACTTACTTGATGTCTTCTCTCCTCGGCACCGGATCGAAAAGACCGGCTCGAGGAGGGATAACATCACTTCCTCTCCCTCTGTTTACATTACAGAGGGAAAGGAAGCGTTTTCATTCACCGGGAGCGATCGGGAGGGGGTGGCCAACAATGGATAGCCTCCCCCTGACTTCTCATCGCCCGGGAAGACATGGCGACCGCCTCGGGCACCGGGGGGGGTCCGATCGGACCCCCCACCCGCGGAAGGCAAATCACGTGTATGTACGTGATTTTGCCTGTCCGTGCCACCTTGCCGACGTACATCGGCGTGAGGTGGTCGTCAAGTGGTTAAAGCAGAATTACAGCCAAAACATAACTAGTCTTAAAAATGTTCCCTCCACCCCCCTAACACCTATGCTGACTAACCTGTGTAAGTGAGATGCATATAATTATGTATTTTCAGACTGCTCTGGTCCAGTCATGTGATCCGGCTTCCATGTTTCAGCCAGTGGAGGCTGCAGGGGAGAGGGGGGATTGCTGACAGTGGCTGGGAGATGGGAGCCTATGGATGATATTACCACTTCCAGGCATTCCCAGCCATTGTCGAGCACTCACTCCTCTCCCCTGCAGCCACTGCTGGCTGACACAGGTGAACTTGTTACTGGACCGCAGTGAATTGAAAATAGATAAGTATATACATCTCTTACACAGGTTAGTCAGCATAGGTGTTAGGAGAGGGGAGAGGACATTTCTAAGATTAGTTACATTGAGGGTAGAATTCCAATTTGAGTGTTTATTACTCTAATGCCCCGTACACACGGTCGGACATTGATCGGACATTCCGACAACAAAATCCTAGGATTTTTTCCGACGGATGTTGGCTCAAACTTGTCTTGCATACACACAGTCACACAAAGTTGTCGGAAAATCCAATCATTCTGAACGCGGTGACGTAAAACACGTACGTCGGGACTATAAACGGGGCATTAGCCAATAGCTTTCATCTCTTTATTTATTCTGAGCATGCGTGGCACTTTGTCCGTCGGTTTTGTGTACACATGATCGGAATTTCCAACAACGGATTTTGTTGTTGGAAAATTTTATATCCTGCTCTCAAACTTTGTGTGTCGGAAAATCCGATGGAAAATGTGTGATGGAGCCTACACACGGTCGGAATTTCCGACAACAAGGTCCTATCACACATTTTCCATCGGAAAATCCGATCGTGTGTACGTTCTCGTTCACACGGACGCACTTAAAATAAAACCAAACACACACTGTTTAAATTACATTGTCCCTTCTATTTCTGTTTGTGAATGATGGCACTGTAATTAGAGACGCTTTGCGGTGGTTTTTAACCCTTTCTCGGCTGCTAGCGGGGGGTAAAACCGCCCCGCTAGCGGCCGAATACCGATGGTAAAGCGCCGCTTACAATAGCGGCGCTTTACCGCCGACGCCCCAGTGTGAAAGGGGCCTTACTGCTAGGCGAAAGTGCTATCTACTACACCACTGTGCCTCCATTAATATCAATAAAATGCTTTAAATTGTCATACAAATATATATTTTGAAACCAAATCTTAATTATTTTGTGGAAATAACATGTTGTGGGTGGATTTCTGACAGTCACTGGTCGTGTCACTGCACTCCAGCCTGTGTCTTATAAAACTAGGGAGGTGAAACCACCAATAACCTAGATGTAATATCCTGCCCCCATTGCGTATAGCTGGATAGTTGGCATGGAGGAGGGAGGGAGTTAGTGGGCTGTCATTTACCACTGTGTACACACCTACATCTACAACAGAGATACAGATGGTAGTAAGACATGACAGGGGTTCTAACAATTTCCAAACATAGCATACAATTTTTATTGGAGGTGTACTTTTTAAAGTGAATTTTTAATCTTCTCTTTTTCTTTTCTTTTAGTTTTTTTTTTTTTTTTTTTTTTAGGTATACATGTAAAACAGAAGAACTTGGTGTAAAATGCCTGATCAATGTGAATTACGATTTCAAACTAGTAGCTAACCTAAAAATCTCTATATTTAATATATGAAAGTGTATGTAAACCCTGAATGTTGCAGTATGTTTGGCATCATGCCTCACGTTATACAATTTTCTTTTTCTTTTTTTTTAATCTGTTGCAAAGTTTCATGCCTGGGTATCCTCTGCCATTATCAAAACTTCCTCTTGCAAGCTGACAACACTAAGCCACTTCTTTGCCAATAGCAGCAATGTTGTCAGTCTGCAATGCCAGCTCCTTCAGTTGACCATTGGCCAGCCTCTATGTCAGATCTGACAGGCAGCCCAATGTCCAACTAAAGGGGTGCACAAGGCACACTGACAATGTTAAATCACCAATTAGGAATCTTTGCAAACAAATTCACAAAAGAATGATTTGCTCAAGAAATTGTTATACAATGAGGTATAATACCAAACATACTAAAAAATAGATTTTGTTTTTTTATACACAAGTTAGTCAGGCTGAAAAAAAAAGACCGTCTAGTTCAAGTAAAAGAAAAAGAACATATAAGTAGAAAATCTCTGCATACAGAATCCTATAGCCACAGTTCACCCAGAGGAGGGCAAAAAGAGCCTCTTCCTCCAAATGCTCCCTAGCCCCATGGATGCACCCCAGCATGTCATTTTTGCTTTTCTATACTTGCAGTACATTTTTTAAAGTGGTTTTAAAGGATCTTTTTTTTTATTTAAATAACAAACATGCTATACCTACCTGCTCTGTGCAATGGTTTTGCACAGAGCATCCTTAATCCTCCTCTTTTCGGGTCCCCTGCTGGCCCTTCTGGCTCCCTCCCCACTGAATGCAGAGTGCCCACCATAGCAAGTTTGTGGGTTCGTAAGAACTCGCTCCCTAGCCAGGTCGGCCCCACCCCTAACTCCCTTCTCACAGGCTGCGATTGACAGCAGCGGGAGCCAATGGCTGTCTCTGAGCCAATGAGGAGGAAGAGAGCTGAGAGACCCACTGCTCTCAGGTACAGTGCTGGACTGAGTTTGGACTGAGTTTGGGCTCAGGCAAGTATAAGGGGTAGGGGCTGGGGGGGGGGGGGGGGGGAGCTGCACGCCAAAAGTTTTTTGCCTTAATGAATAGAATGCATTAGTGAAGTGAAAAAACCTTCAGCCTTTAACCAACAACTTTAACCACTTGCCAACAGGCTCACGCCGATATACGGCAGCACAGTGGTTCGTTCCCGAGAATCGCCGTATGGGTATGTCTGTACCTTTAAGGGCTATAGTAGGTGCAGAACCTGATGCGCGTGGCCGGCGGGTGCGTTCGCCGCCAGCCACGTGCGATCGCATTCTCGAGAGCAGGAACAGGGATTTGTGTGTTTAAGGGGACAGGGAGGGGAGGGGAGGGGAGAGGAGACATATCGTTTGTTCCTACTAAGTAGGAACAAGGATATGTCTCCTCCCCCAGTCAGTCCAATCCCCTCACAGTTAGAACACACCTAGGGAACACATATTTAACCCCTTCATCACCCCCTAGTGTTAACCCCTTACCTGCCAGTAACATTTACACAGCAATCAGTGCATTTTTATAGCAGTGATTGCTGTATAAATGTCACTGGTCCCAAAAATGTGTCAAAAGTGTCCAATCTGTCCACCGCAATGTCGCAGTACCGCTAAAAATCACAGATCATTGCAAAGTAAAAAAATAATATTAATAAAAATGCCATAAAAATGGCATAAATCTTTCCCATAGTTTGTAGACGCTATAACTTTTGCGCAAACCAATCAATATACGCTTTTTGGGATTTTTACCAAAAATATGTTGAATACATATTGGCTTAAACTGAAAAAGAAATCTGATTTTTTAAAAACATTTTGGGGATATTTATTATAGCAAAAAGTCAAAAATATAGTTTTTTTTCCCCAAATTCTCGCTCTTTTTTTGCTTATAGCGCAAAACATAAAAACCACAGAAGTGATCAAATACCACCAAAAGAAATCTCTATTTGTGGGGAAAAAAAGACATCAATTTTGTTTGGGTACAACCTCGCACGACTGCGCAATTGTCAGTTAAAGCGATGCAGCGCCGTATTGCAAAAAATGGCCTGGTCATTAAGCAGCCAAATCTTCCGGTCTGTAAGTGGTTAAAGGGCTTGTAAAGGCAGAAGGTTTTTTTTTATATTAATGCATTCTGTGCATTAAGATAAAAAGCCTTCTGTGTGCAACAGCCCCCCCTAATACTTACCTGAGCCCCATCGATATCCACGAGTGCCTTGGCCATCCAGGACTCTCCCTCCTGATTGGCTGAGACACAGCAGCACTGCCATTGGCTCTCGCTGCTGTCAATCAAACTCAGCCAATCAGGAGAGCGAGGGGGTGGGGCCAAACCGCAACTCCATGTCTGAATGGATACACGGAGCTGCAGCTTGGCTCAGGTGCCACCAAAGCAAGCTGCTTGCTTTGGGGGCACTCAACAGGAGGGAGGGGACAGGAGCTTCAGCCAGGGACCCAAGAAGAGGAGGATATGGGCTGCCCTGTGCAAAACCACTGCACAGAGAAGGTAAGTATAACATGTTTGTTATTTTAATAGAAAAAACCCCCGGGACTTTACAATCACCTATACACTATATTACCAAAAGCACCTGCCTTTATACGCACATGAACTCCGTAGGGTTCAATATTGAGTTGGCTCACCCTTTGCAGCTATAACAGCTTCAACTCTTCTGGGACAGCTTAGGTTTAGGAGTGTGTCTATGGAAATGTTTGGCCATTCTTCCAGAAGCGCAATTATGAGGTCAGGCACTGATGTTGGACAGAACGCAGAGCAGTCATGTTGGAACAGGAAGGGGCCATCCCCAAACTGTTCCCACAAAGTTGGGAGCATGAAATTGTCCAAAATGTCTTGGTATGCTGACGCCTTAAGAGCTCCCTTCAATGGAACTAAGGGGCCAACCCCAACCCTGAAAAAAACCCCACACCATAATCCCCCCTCCACCAAATGATCTTGGCCAGTGCATAAAGCAAGGTCCATAAAGACGCCGGTTTGGGGTGGAGGAACTTGACTGGCCGGCACCGAGTCCTGACCTCAACTCGATAGAACACCTTTGGGATTAATTAGAGCGCAGACTGCAAGCCAGGCCTTCTTGTCCAAACCAGTGTCTGACCTCACAAATGTGCTTCTGGAAGAATGGTCAAACATTCCCATAGACACACTCCTAAACCTTGTGGACAGCCTTCTCAGAAGAGTTGAAGCTGTTATAACTGCAAAGGGTGGACCAACTCAATACTGAACCCTACGGAGTAAGACTGGGATGCCATTAAAGTTCATGTGCGTGTAAAGGCAGGCGTCCAAATACTTTTGGTAACATAGTGTATATGCAGACTGGTCGTGTGACTTCCAGGGCCCTCTTGCAGGGTGATTCTCGGTAATGCAGAGAGCATACTTAACCATCATAGGATGGAAAGATTATGATTGACAACCCAGTCTTTCTTTTTTTTTTTCTTTTTTTTGTTTACACTGTGCAAGAGGATATATTGTTACACCCAATTGGGGGATAACCAGGTCTCGGGGGACAGGGTAGAGCAGAGTTTTTCTTCACTGATTATACACCAGAAATTTGTTTAGTAGCTGACTAGTTGGCAGCCATCTCTGTAAATATTGGCAAGGGAAGACGTCGCTCAGCTTAGTGCATCTGTACAGCTTGTACTACACTGCCTCAAAATTTTAACCTTTGATTCTGTGGTCAGATAAAGGTCACTTTTGGTCACCAAAAAGGTACAATTAAAAAAACATCCTGCAGTTTATCCCTTGGAATAATTTTAGATTTGGCTTGCACAGCTCTTTGATCATTCTGGAACCTCTCTGCCTCCCAGGTATTTGACTGATAAGTGTGTAATATTGCGTTTGTAGCCAAAAAATGGCTTGTTGGCATGAAATGTCTCTATCAACATAAACACTGTCTATTGAAGAGAAATTATACACTAGCAGGGAAAGCACATCTGTGCCTTTTGTAACACATTTGAAAAGTGTGGATCAGATTTGGCAGACACTTTCTCCTATTCTGAACATCAATATGGGAAGCAATGCAGGGACGGCTGTGACTTTGATGTACATTTAAAGGGATTCTCCAAGCAAGCAAAAAAAATAAAACGTTTTTTTAAATAGTTAAATTGGGCAATGAATGACCTGTATTATCTATTTCTATGCAGCAAGTGATTTCTTCCATTAGTTTTTCTCTTGCTTTATAGATATTTTATTTTGAAGAGTCCGTACAGATTTTCTGAAAAAGAGCCTTGGCTCAAGTAGGACTAGGGGTTGAATTACAAACTTGTCCATGCAAAGTCAAAGCAAATGATTTGCTTTATTAAGCTGAAGTCACAAATTAATGCGGCTCTGTATATCCTTAACCACTTCAATACCGGCCCCCCCCCCACCTTCCTGCCCAGGCCAATTTTCAGCTCTCAGCGGTGTTGAATTTTGAATTGTGCAGCCATGCAACACTGTACCCATATGAATTTATCATTTTTTTCCCCACAAAGTGAGCTTTCATTTGGTTGTATTTGATCACCACTGGTTTTTTTATTTTTTAATAAACAAATAAAAAAAGACCGAAAGTTTTGAAAAAAAAAAAGTTTTTTTTCGTTTCTGTTATAAAATTTTTTAAATAAGTAAGTTTTCTCCTTCACTGACAGGTACTGATGAGGCGGCACTAAAGGACACACTGATGATGATGGAAAATAGGACATGTGTCCGCTGACATCCGCCACACCAGAGGGGAGACTGGAAGGTCCGATCTGTCTGATCGAACAGCCCGTGTGAAACAACCCTAATGAGCCTAGATTTATAGAGCCCAGAGTACTCGGATCTGCTTCAGCTGAGCTCATTAACCTCTATGTATGTACAGTATCTCACAAAAGTAAATACACCCCTCACATTTTTGTAAATATTTTATTCTATCTGTTCACGTGACAACACTGAAGAAATCACACTTTGCTACAATGTAAAGTAGTGAGTGTACAGCTTGTATAACAGTGTAAATTTGCTGTCCCTTCAAAATAACGCAACACACAGCCATTAATGTCTAAACCGCTGGCAACAAACGTAAGTACACCCCTAAGTGAAAATGTCCAAATTGGGCCCAAAGTGTCAATATTTTGTATGCCCACCATTATTTTGCAGCACTGCTTTAACCCTCTTGGGCATGGAGTTCACCAGAGTTTCACAGGTTGCCACTGGAGTCCTCTTCCACTCCTCCATGATGACATCACAGAGCTGGTGGATGTTATAGGCCTTGCGCTCCTCCATCTTCCGTTTGAGGATGCCCCACAGATGCTCAATAGGGTTTAGGTCTGGAGACATGCTTGGCCAGTCCATCACCTTTACCCTCAGCTTCTTTAGCAAGGCAGTGGTCCTCTTGGAGGCGTGTTTGGGATCGTTATCATGTTGGAATACTGCCTTGCGGCCCAGTCTCTGAAGGGAGGGGCTCATGCTCGGCTTCAGTATGTCACAGTACATGTTGGCATTTATGGTTCCCTCAATGAACTGTAGCTCCCCAGTGCCGGCAGCACTCATGCAGCCCCAGACCATGACACTCCCACCACCATGCTTGACTGTAGGCAAGACACACTTATCTTTGTACTCCTCACCTGGTTGCCGCCACACACACTTGACACCATCTGAACCAAATAAGTTTATCTTGGTCTCATCAGACCACAGGACATGGTTCCAGTAATCCATGTCCTTAGTCTGCTTGTCTTCAGCAAACTGTTTGCAGGCTTTCTTGTGCATCATCTTTAGAAGATGATCCCCATGGCGGGGATCAGTAAGCTCTCAATGCATACTTGCGTTTGGGAGCTTTTCAATCATGTGACCACTATGACAACCAATCACAGCAGTCACATGACCCAAATGCCCGCTTCCGCCACCGAGCTTTTAGAACTCTTAAAAGGTCAGCGGCGTATGGTCTGAGCACTGACAGGCTGACCCCCCACCCCTTCAACCTCTGCAGCAATGTTGGCAGCACTCATACGGCTATTTCGCAAAGACAACCTCTGGATATGACTCTGAGCACGTGCACTCAACTTTTTTGGTTGACCATGGCGAGGTCTGTTCTGAGTGGAACCTGTCCTGTTAAACCGCTGTATGGTCTTGGCCACCGTGCTGCAGCTCAGTATCAGGGTCTTGGCAATCTTCTTATAGCCTAGGCCATCTTTACATAGAGCAACAATTCCTTTTTTCAGATCCTCAGAGAGTTCTTTGCCATGAGGTGCCATGATGAACTTCCAGTGATCAATATGAGAGAGTGAGGGTGATAACACCAAATTTAACACACCTGCTCCCCATTCACACCTGAGACCTTGTAACACTAACGAGTCACATGACACCGGGGAGGGAAAATGGCTAATTGGGCCCAATTTGGACATTTTCACTTAGGGGTGTACTCACTTTTGTTGCCAGCGGCTTAGACATTAATGGCTGTGTGTTGAGTTATTTTGAGGGGACAGCAAATTTACACCGTTATAAAACCTGCACACTCACTACTTTACATTGTAGCAAAATGTCATTTCTTCAGTGTTGTTACATGAAATGTGAAGGGTGTACTCACTTTTGTAAGATACTGTATATTGCTTGAGGCTGGGTTCACACTGCCGCATGA
Organism: Aquarana catesbeiana; assembly: GCF_042186555.1. Classification (NCBI taxonomy): domain Eukaryota; kingdom Metazoa; phylum Chordata; class Amphibia; order Anura; family Ranidae; genus Aquarana; species Aquarana catesbeiana. The sequence continues at coordinate 201,414,910 of NC_133335.1, read as the reverse complement.
AGCAGCTCATAGCAGGGGTTCGGTGTGTCCCTGATCACCAAATTTTTGTCTGAATTCAAACCTGAAATGGACCAGAAGAAGCACAGGACTCTTGTGCATTTTGCTCCGGAGCCACTCCTGAGATGTGTGAACCGGCTCTATAGAGACGCACAATCTCAGTCACAATCTCCTGAAATGCGAATTGGCACAATTGCCAATAGTGTGAACCCAGCCTTAATCTGGGACAAATATATCTTCCATTCTGGACACAACCAGTAGTTTCTTCTGACTTCCTGCCACAAAAGGGTAGTTCATGCTTAGAAGAGACTTCCTGCAGAAGTAGTGAGTCAGACAACAGTAAGTGGATTCAAACATACTTATGACAAAATAGATTAAGTTACCAAAAAATTAATAAAAAAACATGTATAAATTACAAAAAAAAGTTGTGTATATTAAAAACAAATGTATAAATGTAAAAAAAACAAACAAAAAAAGGGCAGACGCAATGGACCACTTGGTCTTTTTTCTGCTGTCGCATTTCTATGTTACAAGAATTATACCATTCTTGTAAGCAATGTTAGTTCATGTTAACAGAATACACGTTTTAATTTATGAAACACAGATAAGAGTGGAGGTAATCCCAACCACAACAGTGTCATGTCAAAATTTCCCCAGTAGGCTGTGTCAGGCTGGGTTCACACTATTGTGAATTAGATGTGGCTTTCTCCGTATCCAATTCGCATGTCAGGAGATTGTGGCCGGCTCTCTATGATGCCTGTTCACACATCTCCGGAGTGGCTCCAGTGCTAATTACACAGGAGCCCTGTGCGTCTTCTGGTCTGTTTCAGGTCCAAATTCAGCCAAAAATTCAGGGTGAAATCGGACCTGAAACGGTGAATGGGGATGCACCGGACCCCTACTGTGAGCCGCTCCGTGCTGTGGTGTGAACCCAGCCTTAATGAATTGTTCATTAAGGGGGATGGGATGGCAATTGGGAGGAATTGGGGAATCCCCCAGGTAGGGATGCCTTTCCCTTTCTTTAGGGGGGACTCCAGTATGATAAAGCAGATAACTGAGTTATTGAAACCTAGAAGCCCAAAACAGGTGTTTTTCTGTATTTGCAGGGTCTCCTACATCCTGCTCCTCTCCCCTGAGATGGATCCCTCCACCACTATTACCATCAATTACTGTCTGTCATTTTGATTTGCCTAGGATATCGGGGAACTGGAGAAAGTACAGAGAAGGGCAACCAAACTGATAAGAGGCATTGAGGAGCTCAGCTATGAAGAAAGATTAGAGGAACTGAATTTATTCTCTCATGAGAAGAAGAGATTAAGAGGGGATATGATCAACATGTACTAATACATAAGGGGTCCATATAGTGAACTTGGTGTTGAGTTATTCACGTTAAGGTCATCAGAGGACAAGGGGGCACTCTTTACGTCTAGAGGAAAAGAGATTTCATGTCCAAATACGGAAAGGTTTCTTCACAGTAAGAGCTATGAAAATGTGGAATAGACTCCCTCCGGAGGTGGTTCTGGCCAGCCCAGTTGACTGCTTTTAAAAAAGGCCATGTTTTATTTCCCAGGTGTACACAATATAACTGGGTACTAACCTTTATAAGTAAAGTAAATACAGGGAATATCCGATTGCCTCTCGGGGTATTAGGAAGATACTTTTTCCCCTGCTATAGCAAATTGGATCATGCTTTGATATGGTTTTTTTTAGCCTTCTTCTGGATCAATTGTGGGTATAGGATTGTGTATATGGGATTGTATGGTGGGTTTTTTTTGGTTGAAGTAGAAGGACTTGTGTCTTTTTTTTTTTAACCTGACTAACTATGTAACAGTGCCTTGAAAAAGTATTCATACTCCTTGAAATTTTCCACATTTTGGCATGTTACAACCACAAACGTAATTGTATTTTATTGCGATTTTAGGTGATAGACCAACACAAAGTGGCACATAATTGTTAAGTGAAAGGAAAATGATAAATGCTTTTCAATTTAAAAAAAAAAAATAAATATGTGAAAAGTGTGGCGTGCATTTGTATTCAGCCCCCCTCAGTCATTACTTTGTAGAACCACCTTTAACTGCAATTGCTGCTCAAAGTCTTTTTGGGGATGTCTCTACCAGCTTTGCACATCTAGAGAGTGACATTTTTGCCCATTCTTCTTTCCAAATAGCTCAAGCTCTGTCAGATTGGATGGAGAGTGTCTGTTAACACCAATTTTCAAGTCTTGCCACAGATTCTCAATTGGATTTAGGTCTGGACTTTGACTGGGCCATTCTAACACATGAATATGCTTGCCACCACCATGTTTCACGGTGGGGATGGTGTAATCAGGGTGATGTACAGTTTTCCGCCACACATAGCATTTTACTTTTAGGCCAAAAAGTTCCATTTTGGTCTCATCTGACGAGAGCACCTTCTTCCACATGTTTGCTGTGTCCACCACATGGCTTCTTGCAAACTGCAAACGGGACTTCTTATGGCTTTCTTTCAACAATTGCTTTCTTCTTGCCTCTCTTCCATAAAGGCCAGATTTGTGGAGTGCATGACTAATAGTTGTCCTGTGGACAGATTCTCCCACCTGATCTGTGGATCTCTGCAGCTCCTCCAGAGATACCATGGGCCTCTTGGCTGCTTCTCTGATTACTGCTCTCCTTGCCCGGCCTGCCAGTTTAGGTGGGCGGCCATGTCTTGGTAGATTTGCAGTTGTGCCAATTTTTGGTTGTAACATGGTAAAATGTGGAAAATTTCAAGGGGTATGAATACTTTTTCAAGGCACTGTATGTCAATTGGCAGCCACTCCTGTGAAAAATGACGCTTGCAAATAGTCTACAAGTGTCATTGAGTAATACAGTGTATGTACTGTATGTATTGTTACACTGTAGTTACAAATTCATTCATATGTAGATCAAAGGTGTGACTTTTGATCTGCAAAAGTCATCAATTAACCCCTTCGTGCTGACCGCTGACCTTTTAAGAGTTCTAAAAGCTGGGTGGCGGAAGCGGGCATTTGGGTCATGTGACTGCTGTGATTGGTTGTCATAGTGGTCACATGATTGAAAAGCTCCCGAACGCAAGTATGCATTGAGAGCTTACTGATCCCCACCATGGGGATCATCTTCTAAAGATGATGCACAAGAAAACCAGCAGTTTGCTGAAGAGAAGCAGACTAAGGACATGGATTACTGGAACCATGCCCTGTGGTCTGATGAGACCAAGATAAACTTATTTTGTTCGGATGGTGTCAAGTGTGTGTGGCGGCAACCAAGTGAGGAGTACAAAGACAAGTGTGTCTTGCCAACAGTCAAGAATGCTGGTGGGAGTGTCATTGTCTGGGCTGCATGAGTGATCCCACGGGGAGCTACAGTTCATTGAGGGAACCATGAATGCAAAAATGTACTGTGACATACTGAAGCAGAGCATGATCCCCTCCCTTCGGAGACTGGGCCGAAGGGCAGTATTCCAACATAATAATTACCTCAAACACACCTCCAAGATGACCACTGCCTTGCTAAAGAAGCTGAGGGTAAAGGGGATGGACTGGCCAAACATGTCTCCAGACCTAAACCCTATTGAGCATCTTTTAGGCATCCTCAAACGGAAGGTGGAGGAGTGCAAGGTCTCTAACATCCACCAGCTCCGTGATGTTGACATGGAGAAGTGGAAGAGGACTCCAGTGGCAACCTGTGAAGCTCTGGTGAACTCCATGCCCAAGAGGGTTAAGGGAGTGCTGGAAAATAATAGTGGCCACACAAAATATTGACACTTTGGTCCCAATTTAAACATTTTCACTTAGAGGTATACTCACTTTTGTTACCAGCGGTTTAGACATTAATGGCTGTGTGTTGAGTTATTTTGAGGGGACAGCAAATTTACACTGTTATACAAGCTGTACACTCACTACTTTACATTTTAGCAAAGTGTCATTTCTTCAGTGTTGTCACATGAAAAGATGTAATAAAATATTTACAAAAATGTGAGGGGTGTATTCATTTACACACATTATATATTAGACCTTCGCTTGGAACAAAGTATAGTATAGTATGGAACATAGTATAGTTTTGTATTTTTACTGGTGTGACAGTCATAAAAACTCGCTATACATAGTTAGTCAGGCTGAAAAAAGACACAAGTCCATCTAGTTCAACCATAAAAATAAATAAAAAATATTAAACAGTCCTATATACGCAATCCTATACCCACAGTTGATCCAGAGGAAGGCGAAATACCCCAGCAAAGTAGGATCCAATTTGCTACAGCAGGGGAAAAAAATTCCTTCCTGATCCCCCAAGAGGCAATCTGATTTTCTCTGGATCAACTTTACCTATAAATGTTAGTACCTAGTTATATTGTGTGCATTTAGGAAAGAATCCAGGCCTTTCCTAAAGCAATCTACTGAGCGGCCAGAACTACATAGTTACAGTGCCTTGCAAAAGTATTCACCCCCTTGGCTTTTTACCTATTTTGTTACATTACAGCCTTTAGTTATTTTTTTTTTAAATCTGAATTATATGTGATGGATCAGAACACAATAGTCTAAGTTGGTGAAGTAAAATTAGAAAAATATATACTTATTCGCCCCCTTTGTTATGAAGCCCATAAAAAGCTCTGGTGCAACCAATTACCTTCAGAAGCCACATAATTAGTGAAATGATGTCCACCTGTGTGCAATCTAAGTGTGACATGATCTGTCATTACATATACACACCTTTTTGAAAGGCCCCAGAGGCTGCAACACCTAAGCAAGATGCACCACTAACCAAACACTGCCATGAAGTCCAAGGAACTCTCCAAACAAGCAAGGGACAATGTTGTTGAGACGTACAAGTCAGGGTTAGGCTATAAAAAAAATATCCAAATCTTTATTGATCCCTAGGAACACCATCAAATCTATCATAACCAAATGGAAAGACCATGGCACAACAGCAAACCCGTCAAGAGATGGCCGCACACAAAAACTCATGGACCGGGCAAAGAAGGTATTAATCAGAGAGGCAGCACAGAGACCTAAGGTCACCCTGGAGGAGCTGCAGAGTTCCACAGCAGAGACCGGAGTATCTGTACATAGGACGACAATAAGCCGTACGCTCCATAGAGTTGGGCATAATAGCAGAGTGGCCAGAAGAAAGCCATTACTTTTAGCAAAAAACAAAATGGCACGTTTTTGCATTTGCGAAAAGGCATGTGGGAGACTCTCAAAATGTAAAAAGGAAGGTGCTCTGGTCTGATGAGACTAAAATGTAACTTTTTGGCCATCAAAGAAAACACTATGTCTGGCGCAATCCCAACACATCACATCACCCAAAGAACACCATCCCCACTGTGAAACATGGTGGTGGCAGCATCATGCAGTGGGGATGTTTTTCAGCAATCAGGACTGGGAAACTGGTCAGAGTCGAGGGAAAGATGGATAGTTCTAAATACAGGGATATTCTTGAGCAAAACCTGTACCACTCTGTGTGTGATTCGAGACTAGGATGGAGGTTCACTTTCCAGCAGGACAATGACCCCCAAACACACTGCTAAAGCAACACTTGAGTGGTTTAAGGGGAAACATGTAAATGTGTTGGAATGGCCTAGTCAAAGCCCAGAGCTCAATCCAATTGAAAATCTGTGATCTGACTTAAAGATTGCTGTTCACAAGCGCAAACCATCCAACTTGAGGGAGCTGGAGCAGTTTTGCAAGGGGGAATGGGCAAAAATCCCAGTGGTAAGATGTGGCAAGCTCATAGAGACTTATCCAAAGTGACTTGGAGCTGTAATAGGTGGCTCTACAAAGTATTGACTTTAAGGGGGTGAATAGTTATGCACATTGACTTTTTCTGTTATTTTGTCCTGTTGTTTGCTTCACAATAAAAAGAAAAAAAAAACAGCTTCATGTTCTGTAAATTAAATGATGCAAATCCTCAAACAATCCATGTTAATACCAGGTTGTGAGGCAACAAAACATGAAAAATGCCAAGGGTGTGAATACTCTTGCAAGGCACTGTACATAGTTAAATAGCAAATTAACATGATTGTCTTTTATAGCCTATACTTACGTGTAAAATTTTACCTGATAATGCTGTGATGGCCTACATTTCCTTTTTAGGATTATTCTTTTATAAACATTTTACACGTTCTACGCTCAATATAGTACCGTGCATGATTTATTTAACTAGCAATTTTCTGCCACACTTTATATAATGTTATTTTATAAAGGTTAACTCACTTTGTAGCATTAGAGGAGCTGTTATGATAATGGACTGTTGCATTTTTTTGTGCCCCACTGTGCAGTAACAGAGCCAGTTTTGTGTGTTCAGCCAACTTCTCTTCTCACTGATTGTGCTGTGAAGATCCCTCACCACACTGCACTGTGTCAGAGTGGGCTATGTGGATTTCCCCACTCATCCCTCCTGGCAGCAGCGAGACTAATTAGCAGCAAGGGGAGAGGACGTGGACTTGCCTCAATAGGCTACTGGGAACTGTAGTTCTTAAAGGAGTGCAGTACAAAGCAAGTGAATGAGGGTAGATGGGCTCTGAACTACAATACCCAGGATTCTCCTCACTAAAGAGGAGGAGAGAACTGAGTGCCACCAGAGCTGAGGCTGAGCCATTGGGACCTAACTTCAGAAGACTGCCAACCACCAGGTGATGTTAATCTGATCCCTGTGTACCGGGATCTCAACACTAACACATCTACTGCAGAAGGGCTCCAACAAACGCTGGCCAACACCAACATCTAGGTGCCAGGTACTATTTTCCAATCACCTCCAGGGGTACCCCTTCATTAGGAACGCATAGGGCCACCCACTATTGGGGGCTGAATACATGGTGTGCACATGAGGACCTGAATTTCCTTGGATTAGTTAATGCCAATTCTTCAACCCTGTTTGCAACAGTTATAGTTTGAGCTAATATTGTTACAGCTAAATGTATTGCCATCTTATAAGTTAGTACTCATTTACAGTATTTCGTATATCGTATTTAAAGGAGTTGTAAAGTCTCGTGGTTTTCACCTTAATGCATACCTTCTGGGCTGCAGCAGCCCCCAGAGCCCCCTTTTTTCTTACCTGAACCCGGTTGTACCAGCATTGAGGACAAGCCAAGTGGCTCCAGCCACTGTCTCGGGTTCTCATTGGATAGATTAATAGTAGCAGGAACCATTGGCTCCCGCTGCTGTCAATTAAATCCAGTGACATGGGAGTCAGGGGGGTGGGGCAGAGTCCTGCTGTCTGTGTCAATCGACGCAGCAGCAGGACTCCAGACCACGCCCGCACAGGTGCCCCCATGGAAATCGGCTCTCTGTGGGGCCCCTAATGAAGAGGAGGGGCCAGGAGTGCCGCCGGGGGACCCAAAGAAGAGGAAGATCGGGGCCCCTCTGTACAAAACCCTTGCACAGAGCAGGTAAGTATGACATGTTTGTTATATAAAAAAAAAAAAGCTAACCTTTACAATCACTTTAAATCTGATTACTTGCCTGTTAATTGATTTATGCATGGTATAACTGCATAGGTTCAATACATTTAAATAATCTACCACCAAGTTGCTGGTGGTCTAATTTCCATCATCACCAGCGGCTCCTGTGGGGATAAGTGCTACAAAACCTTTATATGATGATAGACACATGTGACAAGTATTGCATTAGCTGCAATTTCTGGTGTAAAATGTAGGTGTGACTGGCATGAGCCCCTGAGGGCTGTTCAGCCATAACCAACCCAACCCTAATAAAATATTCATTTTATATAACACTCAGCATATACACCTTCTGCATTGCATATAACTACTGAGTCATGTATACTATCAATACATACAGTAAACTTTACCAATTCCACAGATACAAGTGCTAATAAAAAAAAACCCTATACCACCTCTGCACTTCATCATATTCTCCAACATACGGAAAATAATTCTGGGAGTGCAACATTGAAATGCACTTGGCTTATTTATTACAGTGGAACCTTGGATTACGAGCATAATCTGTTCCAGGAGAATGCTTGTAATCCAAAGCACTCGCATATCAAAGCGAGTTTCCCCACTGAAGTCAATGGAAACGAAGATAATTTGTTCCGCATTGACTTCTATTGCATGCAATACCGCATGTGGCCAGAGGTGGGGGGGCACTGGAGAGCCTCGGAAATACTCGAGGACAGCTCGTCTGAACTCGGAAACACTCAGGAACGGAGTATTTCCGAATATTTGTGAATATTTCCGAGTGTTTATGAGTATTTCCAAGTAATTCCGAGTATTTCCGAACGGCTCCGAACTGTTCTGAGTGGCACCTCTCGCCAAATGCAAGACAACACTCGCAAACCGAGTCAGGATTTTAAAAAAAAGTTGCTTGCCTTTCAAAACGCTCGTTAACCACGTTACTCGTTTACGAAGGTTCCACTGTATGTTCGAATATTTTTTCTTCTTGAAACATTACATATGAACATGACATATCTCAAATTTATTACAACCAGCAGGTGTTGAGTGCAAGGCTGGTACTAGTGATTAACTACTATGTGAAAAGCATGTGTTGCCCATAATCTTTAACTGTAGCAAACCAGATTGCACACACTGCTTTATGAGTCCAAGAGGTAGTGAAGAAGTGCAGAGGTAGAGCTGGGCTTTCCTATTTATAAATCAGTCTGCTCTGCAATTATTGAAGAGTAGAACAAGGCAAACAATGTAACAAATCAGTTTATAAACTTAAATCAGCGAAGAACCATTCATGTAACCTAAAAAGACAATATCAACCTGTCCTTGCTCCATCCACTCTTTGTACAACCGGTTTCCTGAAGCTGCTCTCCTCCTGAACTGGTTACAGATCCCTAATGGCCCTGTATTGTATGTTAGGATGCCAAGGACCTATCATCCCAGGAACGAAGAATAGCACCGGCTGCTGAGGAAGCAAGTAATATCCCCCTACACAAAACAAGCATTTAAAGCGGTTGTATACCCTGTCCAAAAAAAAAACAAACTGTAAGGCAAAGGCAAAATGAGCTAGTAAGCATTGCATACGAGCTCATTATGAAATACTTACCCGCATCACCTCCTGGTCATCGCTGATGGAGCTGACATCTTGCCTTGGCACTTCTTCCGGGTTCGGGGCTCCGGTGCTGCGAGTGGCTGGAGCTGCGATGACGTCACTCCTCCATTCCGGCAAGGAGCTCTGATTTTCTGGCAGCAGGGCTGGACTGGGAAAAAAATTTGGCCCTGGACTTTATTCAGACCAGCCCACTTTAATTTTGCAAATAAGCACAAAAACGGTATATAAACTATACGCAATTGCGCAAAAAAAAAAAACAGTCCACTGTAAGTATAAATGCCTTTTTTTTTTAAACTCTTTATTTAGAGAAAAAGATGCATTCCAACATTACAGAAGCCTTTAGAATGTGTACGTTACACTTCGTTCAATGACAGGTATCATAAATAACTCACTCCCTTTTATTATTTCACTTATTCTCCTCTGTATTTTTCTCCTCCTTCTAACATCACTGCGTGAAGTGGGAGGGCTAATGTCATGCAGGAACATTGCTACAGCCTTATTTGGCTGGAATTTCAGAAACTGGCATTGCTGCACAGCCATTGGCTGCCTTTCAGCAATGCAGCGTCGCTGAGGCTGAGCCGGGTTGTGCACTATGAAGCGAGGTAATTGGCAGTGCGGATGACAGGTCTCTCCCATGCCGGCTGGACAAACCCACAGGTCCCCAGAGAGCCTCCCCCTTACATCAGGGTCCCCAGAGAACCCCTCCCTTGCATCAGGGCCCCCAGAGAGCCCCTCCCTTGCATCAGGGTCCCCAGAGAGCCTCCCTTTACATCAGGGTCCCCAGAGAGCCTCTCCTTACATCAGGGTCCCCAGAGAGCCTCCCCCTTACATCAGGGGCCCCAGAGAGCCTCCCCCTAACATCAGGTACCCCAGAGAGGCTCCCCCTTACATCAGAGTCCTCAGAGAGCCTACCCATTTCATCAGGGTCCCCCGAGAGAGCCCCCCTTAAATCAGGTCTCCCAGAGAGCCCCTTCTTACATCAGGGTCCCCAGAGAGCCCCCCCTTACATCAGGTCCCCCAGAGAGCCTCCCCTTACATCAAGGTCCCCAGAGAGCCTCCCCTTACATCAGGGTCCCCAGAGAGCCTCCCCCTTACATCAGGCTCCCCAGAAAACCCCCCTTACATCAGAATCCCCAGAGAGCCCCCCTTAAATCAGAGTCCCTTAGAGAGCCCCCCTTAAATCAGAGTCCCCAGAGAGCCTCCCCTTTACATCAGGGTACCCAGAGAGCCTCCCCTTTACATCAGGGTCCCCACAGAGCCTCTTCCTTACATCAGAGTCCCCAGAGCCCCCCCTACATCAGAGTCCCCAGAGAGGATCATCAGGATTTCCCTTACATCAGAGTCCCCAGAGAGCCTCCTTTTTATATCCAGTGCATGCATCAGTGACACAATCCCTGCTGTGTTCCTGCTGGAGCAGACTCTGTGTGGCATTATGGACAGGGCACTGGAGGCAGAGCAACAGGAGGAAGAGGAAGACTTCCTTTCCTCTCAAGGCCCACTTTTTCCAGACACCATCATTCCTATGTCACAGAACACACAGGAGGAGAGAGGAGAGGAGGATGAGGAGGAGGATTTTGGCACTTTCATAGGCTTTGAAGAAGAGAAAGACATGCGTCAATCTGTAAGCGATGGCTTTCCAACCCCAGGACCCTTGGGAGTAGTACGTGGCTGGGAAAAGGAAGTTCGAGAGCAGTGATTCTCAACTAGGGTTCCTCCATAGGTTGCTAGTGGTTCCTTCAGCATTGGGCCATTTCTGCCTCTCGGATGAGTTCCCACCGACATTGATCTTTTTAGCTATCTGTAAGGAGGTAATTCTTGTAATGACCACAAGTGTAGGGACCATTCTTCCCACTGACCATCACACTAATGTATCATGAGTTGTAGATTTCAAATTTTTAGCAGGGGTTCTCCGAGACTTGAGAACTATTTCAAGGGTTCCTCTGTGTTGAAAAGGTTGAGAAAGGCTGTTCTAGAGGCTGTCATCCTGAGTGACCCCGAGGAGTCTGCTTCTCAAGCCTTGGCAAATTTGAGGCGCATGGGCAACCTCATGCGTCAAAGCCTGCGAAAGGCCCCAAGAATACATGGCATAAAGGAGAATGATGATTACTGGTTGGCAACCCTCCTTGACCAACCTTATAAGGGGAAGGTCTCAGAACTCATCCGTCCCCACAGAGAGTGCAGAAGATAAAATCTCTTGAGGACACATTAAAGAGGATTTTATTGAACGCTTTTCCTGACTCCAGTAGGTTACAGGGTCGTGGAAAACATCATTTTGAGTCTTCTGTTGGTCAAAAGAGGAGCGTTGGAGAAGGCGTCCACCTAAGTGAGGCATTTCTGAATTTTTTTAGTCCTCGTCGCCCAGTGCTGTCAGCTTCCACATGCCATCGACAGCGTTTGCATCACATGGTGGACAATTACCTCGGGGCCAAAACAGAGATGGGGAGCTTTCCAGCTGATGATCCACTGACTTACTGGGTCCTGAGAATAGACCACTGGCCAGAACTTGCCCAGTATGCTATTGAGTTGTTGAGGTGCCCTGCATCCAGCGTGCTTTCAGAACGGGCTTTCGGTGCTGCAGGAGGTTTCATTACTGATCATGGAATGCGTCTGTCCACAGACTCTGTGGATCGTTTGACTTTTAAAAAAATGAATCAGTCCTGGATTACCAGCTATGAAGCCCTTGATGCCGATGTCACTAATTAAGTCTTTTTTGGGATGTGGAATCTCTGCAGGACTTTGAGGCTGAATAGCTTTGAGGGTGTTCAATCATTTCATCTGGAAGAATGTTTATGGTATAGGTTTCATGGGCACAATTAACACCCAAAGACCAATTTGTCTGCACCTGTTTGACAGGTGCATATCGTTGCAATTTTTTTTGCTTTCATCATGATTACCACCATAGGGTTACGGTGGGAAGGCGCCACCGACACCCAAAGACCAATTTTTACGCACCCGTTACTTCTATACAAAGCCAAATGTATCCAAAAAATCTCTAATCTTGTTCCCAGTGCACTATATTGTGGCTTCATCATACACACTGACTCCCCAGCTGTTGCTGAGCAAAATAAAGGCAGCTTGCAGGGAAAATGTCTTTTTTTTTTTGGCTTTATAAATGCAATTTTTTTTATTGATACATGTCCCCCAGGGCAGGACTCGGACACCTATAACCATTGTATGCCCAATTACTTGCATATAAGCCTTCAAAATGGGCACTTTTTGACATTCGAGTCCCATTGACTTTAATGGGGTTCATTATTCGGGTCTGAACTTTCGCGGTGTTCGAAAGTTCTGGTACGAACCGAACAGGGGTCCGTTCGGCCCATCCCTACTAGCCACTATTGTAAAGGCCCAGCATCCTGCATCGTATATAACTGAAATACAATCTTCACCAGATAGGAGGGTTGACACTACCCTAGAGATTTTGGAGGTGTTTTGGGAATTTTATCAGGACCTATACAAAAGTAGGACATAATATTCAGAGGAGGACCTGAGGACATTCGTTGAAACTATTAATTTACCAACCTTATCAGATGAAGAGAGAGAGGTATTGGAAGGACCACTGATGTTGAGGAACTAAGACTTGCAGCAGCTAATTTATCTAATAATAAAACACCAGAACCAGATGGCCTCCCAGGGGAAATATACACAAAATATGGGGACGTACTTTTACATGATCTGTTGGACGTCTTCAGCCATGCCATGCAGGTGGGCTCTTTGCCCCCCTCGAAGACCAAAGCAGCAATTATTGTGCTCTTGAAACCTGGTAAAGATCCAAATGACCCTGATGCATACCACCCAATTTCCTTGTTAACTTCAGACATTAAGCTACTAGCAAAGATATTGGTGACCAGACTGTCAAAATATATTACAAAACAAATTAATTGTGATCAGTCAAGATTTATTCCTAATAGATCTACAGCTAGTAATATTAGGCGTTTATTTTTAAATTTACAACTTCGCATAGACAATAAAGGAAATAGAGCCATAATGTCGCTGGACGCAGCTAAAGCATTCGACAGTATAGAGTGGGACGTTTTATGGAACTGTTTAAAACGCTTTGGGTTTGGTTCCAGATATATAAAATGGATACAACTTTTATATAATTCCCAGAGTGCAAGAATACAGATAAACAGATATATATCGGCTCCTTTTTTTGTTGAATAGAGGAACAAGGCAGGGTTCCCCCCTGTCTCCCCCCTTTTTTGCACTGGCTGTAGAACCTCTGGCAGAGGCTATCCGTAGCTGTATAGATATCGTGGTGTTTCGGAGATCTACAGGTGAAGAAAAAATAATACTTTATGTGGACGATACACTAGTGTTCTTAGGGGATACATATTCATCTTTGTCCACAGTTATGTCATTAATAAACATCTACAGAGCATTCTCAGGATTTAATATAAATTGGGATAAATCAGTGATATTGTCTATTGATTCCATACGTTTTAAGCTTTCATACCAGCCTCATCAGATGACGCTAGTGTAAGGAGATTCCATAATACATTGCATTATGATTGATTATTGATTTTACCCTGAGGATATATGCTCAGGTTTTGCTTATTTGCTTAATGATTAGAGAAATATCTTGGTATATGATTAGAGAAATATCTTGGTATATTTTAGTGAATATGACAGACTGAATCTTATGACAAGTATTACTTAATGACTGAATTATCTCACCCTGTCTGTCTATCCCTGTCTGATGCTTTCATCTTAGGAAACATCTGTCTGTGGTTTTTATCTCTGTACACTGTTGCTGGGTATGAGAAGGCCAACAGCAGCTAAAATTAGTTTTTTTTAGGAAGTTGTGGTTGGCCAACTCATGGTCAAAAGACGATGACAGAAAGTAAGGAATCAATGACCTATTAACTTGAACTAAAGGGGTCAACATTTTAATATTTAAGATCACAAGATGAAGACATTACCAAAATCACAAGATTAAGTAATTACCGAATAATATGCTAATGAACATTTATGTGTATCATTTTGATTGGCCCCCAAATTGGGGCAGAGTCTTGTAAAGACAGCATAAAACAGCGAATCCTAAAATAAAGAATTGTAATCATTTCAGCATACCTAGTGTGTGTATGTGTTATTGATTAACCGCCGGCGAGGACCTCCACTGAGCCATCTCCAAGAGCCTAGGCCACAAAGAGAAGACGAAGCACCTAACAGTTTTGGTACCAGAAGTGGGGTGTTTTGAACAGGTAAGTCATTTTTAACTCCTTTTTACCTATTTTTGGTAACTGGTGTTGATGCTTGCCTTGTTCAAATAACCTTGTATATCCACCCACTTACATAACTGTGCCTTCGCAACGGGCTAGGCTGGCCCCTTGGAGGGTTAAAGAAGGGCTCGCAGGTTTTTTGGTTTTTTATAGTCTGACTAGGTTGGTCTGACTGCTGTGTTGAGTAGATATATGTGTGTTTAAAACTCGGGAAGTATAGAATACGCCCGTAGTATAAGGAGTGGCTAAGTGGACGCCCAATTTTTGGGGAAAATATTGAAAAGTGCACTTATTATAACATGTTCATATAATGTAACTTTATTTTGCCACTGTATATATAAGATTTTGCTTGTTTTTTCTTTTAGGTACCACCGTAAGTATTTAGAGTGTATAGAGAATTAGAGAATTAGAGATAAGTGTATGATATATGTGTATGACAACTGAATGTAAAGTACTGTATTGATTTAAAGGGAAGATTTAGAGGCGTACGAGAGGAAACTAGAGAAAGAGGCAAGAAGGATTAAGGAGGCCAAGGAAAAGATAATTTCACAGCCATCCACCACACTCAGAAGCCAAACAAAACCGGCCATAAGCCAGAAACCCCCACAGGAGGAAAGGGAGCAGGGTGAATCCTCTACTGAGGAAAGAGAAATAGACATGGAACAGGAAAGTCTAGGTGCCGCCTTTAAAGCACCACTCATGCATATAGGGGAGACGGTAGTCCATATTCCCCTACCCCTAGGCACACTGTCAAAAATAAAGGAGTTATGCCCCAGCCCAAAGAAAAGCCCTAGGGAGGCTGGAGCTTTCCTTGCAAAATACAGTGCAGGGACAAGCCTGGATAAAGAAGATATAGCAGGGATTCTTAGTATAGTTGACCCTGACAGCCCAGAAGGGCATCCCGTAGATGCCTTATGGACAGCCCACATAGAAGAAGATAAAGATTGGGTATCTTTTTGGAAAGGAATGGGGAATCATTGGTCTACTATATACAAGGGTTCATCTGCACTTCAGGAACTTGTCCTAGCAAAACAGGGACCGAAGGAAAAGTTCTATGAATTTTGTACCCGGGTATATGGTCTGTGGAAAGCAGTAGATAACGCCAACCCCCAGTTGTTCACCACCACCATTATGGCTGGTGGCGATACGAAGGTGACACAGTTGCTTAAATTCACTAATCCAAAGTGGGCAGAACAACCCCCAGATGAATTTATGAAGGATGCTAGGTCACGAGAAACATCAGGGGTATTTGAGCAGAAGGGTGGCATTTTTCCCTCCCTGACACCAACCCAGACTCTGCCAACTGGTGGGACTCCGCCCACCCACATAATGACAATGCAACCTTATCCACCAATGCAATCTTATCCCCCAGATCAGGGTTACCCACCAGACCAGGGGTGCTTTAACTGTGGGGAACTGGGGCACTGGAAGTCCCAATGTCCCTACAGAATTAGAACAAACGCCCAAAGAGGAAGGGGTAGGAATCTTAACACCACCCCCCATCGCCTTCAGGATATCAGGTATCCTCACCCACCACAACCCCAACCACCCCAACCACAACCCCTATACCAGCCTCAGCCTAACAGGCCACCCCCACGCATTCCGATGCAGTGGCCATCCGCTCGGCGGACGCCACAATAGGGATGCCAAGAGTACGTCCCGTCCCTCAGCCTTGTGTGTTACAATCCATCGTGGAAAAGTCTTCCGCAGGTACTATTGCGGGTAGACAATCACCTGATATGTCTATTGTTGGATTCAGGGGCTACATTCAGTAGTTTGAATGATGCCATATATGACACACCGCACTGCACTGAGGGAAACTCTATTGGTATAAATGGGACATCAATTACCCACCCCATCACTCCACCATTGCCCGTGGCCACTCCAGAAGGGCAGGAACTGTGTACCCAGAGTTTTGCTGTCCTTGTGGATTGTCCAGTATCTTTAATGGGGAGGGACCTACTCTCAAAACTGAATATCACCATTAAATTTGACAGAGGGGGCTCCCTCACTGCCAGCTCACCGTTCTGTGATTTACATGCTCCAAAGAGACACACTTTCAGGGGACTCTTTGCATCATTGCCACCCACTCTAGAAACACATGCCATATGGGCAGACAACAAAGGGAGTGTGGGTTTTATTAACTGTACACCTTACACACCACAAATGCGTCCAGACGCTGAAGTACAATATCTTCCCCTCTTGGGGAAAGCAGTTGACCTGGTCAAGATTACCTCAGGGGTATGTGGACAGTCCAGCAGCCTTCTCCATGGTCCTTAATGAGACAATTAAGTCATGGACTGCTGAGCGCGGGTCGGTACTAATACAGTATGTGGACGACTTGCTCCTGTGCAGTCGATCTGCTGAAGATTGTGCGGTCGATTCCACATCTCTGTTACATCACCTGGCCAGGTCTGGCCACCTAGCATCGCGGAAGAAGATACAATGGTGTCAAAGTCAGGTAGAATACCTGGGATGCATTCTGAAGGAGGGAACCAGGCTGGTATCCCCCAAACGTGCCGCAGCCCTGCAGGCTCTCAGTCCTCCAAGAGACAAAGCAACTTTGCTCTCATTCTTGGGCGCAATCGTATATTGCCGCCAATGGATCCCAGATTGTTCATATTATGATGGCATTCTGAGGGAGGCTACCTTGTCCACCGCCCCAAAGACAGTAGATTGGACAACAGAAAGGCTCTGTGCTTTTCAGGCCTTGTTAAAAAGTCTGACTCAGGCCCCCGCCCTGGGATTGATAGAATATGGCAAGCCCTTTCAATTATACTGTGTGGTATCGGGAAATTCTTTTGCTGCGGTTTTGACACAGCAACATGGAACCGGGTACCGACCAGTCTCCTATCTCTCAAAAAAGTTGCCTACCCAAGTACAAGGGATGCCATCTTGTCTACAAAACCTTGCTGCTTGTGCTATGGCAGTTCAAGAGGCTAACAAATCAGTATTAGGCCATGAATTGACTCTCTACACTACTCATTCAGTAACTCACCTCCTGCAAAACATGAACACGCAGCATATGACAGCACAAAGGCTTAGTGGGTATGAGATCACACTTCTGAATACTGATAACCTCACTCTCAAACACGCACCACCAAGTAATCCCACTGTCCGTCTTTTGCACTCTTTACTCAGGTTACCGCGAGACCCTGATCAGAAGCACAATTGTGTTGAACAGGTTGCAGCAATAACCAGCCCTCGCCCAGATCTCACTGACATTCCCCTACCAGGGGTACAGGACGTCTTCATAGACGGCAGTTGTTCTCGCCCCTCTGATGCAACATTCCTGACAGGGTACGCCATTGTCCAACTCCCTGATGTGGTGTTGGAAGCAAAAGCCTTACCACCCTCCTCAGCACAGGTAGCAGAATTGGAGGCGCTCACAAGAGCTTGCATACTTTTCTCTGATGAGGAGGTAAACATCTACACAGATAGTAGGTACGCTTTTGGTGTCACGCACGACTATGGCGTAATCTGGGCGAATAGAGGATTTAAAACTGCTGACAACAAGCCAATCGCTAACTCTACGCAAATTAAAGCACTCCTGCAAGCGATTCTTCTCCCAAAGAGGATAGCGGTCATCAAAGTAAAGGCACATTCATCAGATAACAGCAGAGTTTCCAAAGGAAACGCTCTGGCAGACAGAGAAGCAAAAAAAGCCGCTGCCCTATACATTGGTCAGCCAGCCCCCACAACAATGTTCTTCAAAGAACATTTTACATCACCCAACTTCAAAACCGTTGTGGCACAAATACAGGGATTAGCTACAGAAGAGGATGTTTCTTTTTGGGTCAAGGATGGCTTGACCAAGGACCAAGAAGGTCTTTGGTCAAAAGAGGGGAAGATATTGGGCATACCAGAATCAAGCAGTGTTCTCATACTTTCCTATCTCCATGGTCCAGGACATATAGGTACCACCGCCCTAACAAACATATACACAAAGTCTTTCTGCACGAACAACTTAAGTAAACAGGCAAAACTCCTCACCAGCAGTTGTCTGACCTGTGCACAAAACAATGTCCAAGGGAAAAATCATGGATTACATGGCCACCTGCCCCCACCCCTGGGTCCCCTAACAGATTTGCAAATAGACTTCACACACATGCCCAAACAAAAAGGCAATTTGAAATACCTTTGCGTGATCGTATGCAAATGGTCAGGTTGGGTTGAGGGTATTCCATGTACAGGTGAGACTGCCAAAATTGCTGCCAAATGCATACTGAACCATTGGGTTTGTAGGTTCGGAATACCAACGGCCATATGGTCAGACAGAGGGCCTGCCTTCAGCTCCTCTGTTACACAGACTTTAGCTAAGCTACTAGGCTTACAGTGGAAACTGCACATCCCTTACCACCCACAAAGTGCAGGGGTAGTGGAAAGAATGAACAGGAACATTAAAGACAAGTTAAAAAAGGCCACGGGGGGCACCATGAAAGGATGGTTGGATTACCTTCCTTCTGTCCTATTTCAGATCAGAACAACACCACATGCTAGAACAAAACTCTCGCCCTTTGAGATTTTGATGGGAGTTCCTGCAAACATAGAGCTGCCCCTCTTAGATCAAAACACTGACATTAACATCTATTCTCAACAGGAAATGTACGTGAAAAATCTGGTAAGTATGCTACAGGATATGAACGAACAAGTCTCTGTCACCTTTTCTCCTCTTTCAACAGAACCTACTCATCCCTTCATCCCAGGAGACAAAGTACTGGTGAAACAACTGGCACACAAAAAGAAGGTTGGACCCATTTTCTCTGGACCTTGGAAGATAGAGAAGGTTTCCAGAACTGCTGTACTGACCGATCTAGGAAACACCTGGATCCACGCCAGCCGGTTAAAGAAGTGTCCACAGCAACCCCAGACCCCTGACCCTCCTCCAGCACCCCAAGACTCCTCTGACCAGGAACAGCGACCAGATTTGAAGGACATTCAAGAAGGCATAAAACAAATCTCTCGGACCGACGAGACGAATCCCCCACCAACAGGAAGAAACAAGAAACAGAACTTTGTACACAGTACCTGACAAAATGATTTCTACCTTTGTGTCAGGAAAAACATTATGCTTCTGGACATGTCTGATTCTGATAGTATTCATACCTACAAGGTAGAATGACCATTTCGATGATATCGAATGGTCAAAGGGAGGATTGTAAGGAGATTCCATAATACATTGCATTATGATTGATTATTGATTTTACCCTGAGGATATATGTTCAGGTTTTGCTTATTTGCTTAATGATTAGAGAAATATCTTGGTATATGATTAGAGAAATATCTTGGTATATTTTAGTGAATATGACAGACTGAATCTTATGACAAGTATTACTTAATGACTGAATTATCTCACCCTGTCTGTCTATCCCTGTCTGATGCTTTCATCTTAGGAAACATCTGTCTGTGGTTTTTATCTCTGTACACTGTTGCTGGGTATGAGAAGGCCAACAGCAGCTAAAATTAGTTTTTTTTAGGAAGTTGTGGTTGGCCAACTCATGGTCAAAAGACGATGACAGAAAGTAAGGAATCAATGACCTATTAACTTGAACTAAAGGGGTCAACATTTTAATATTTAAGATCACAAGATGAAGACATTACCAAAATCACAAGATTAAGTAATTACCGAATAATATGCTAATGAACATTTATGTGTATCATTTTGATTGGCCCCCAAATTGGGGCAGAGTCTTGTAAAGACAGCATAAAACAGCGAATCCTAAAATAAAGAATTGTAATCATTTCAGCATACCTAGTGTGTGTATGTGTTATTGATTAACCGCCGGCGAGGACCTCCACTGAGCCATCTCCAA
Organism: Aquarana catesbeiana; assembly: GCF_042186555.1. NCBI lineage: Eukaryota > Metazoa > Chordata > Amphibia > Anura > Ranidae > Aquarana > Aquarana catesbeiana. Next base: position 201,394,871 of record NC_133335.1, on the reverse strand, counting down.
GAGCCTAGGCCACAAAGAGAAGACGAAGCACCTAACAGCTAGTTACGTCAAATATCTAAGAGTGATAATTACACCAAATGTTACTGAATATATAGATAAGAAATGTACTTCCTCTTGTCATTAAATTTAGACAACAGAGTAAAACTTGGAGTAGGTTTCCATCGACTATGATAGGGAGAGCGAATCTGGTGAAGATGGTGTGGATGCCTCAAATGTTATATGTAATACATAACTGCCCGATATGGCTGACACTACGGTTATTTCAATACCGTTTTCAGGGACCTCATATGGAAATGTGGAAAATCCAGAATTAGACTTGAAATATTGCAACAAGGGAAGGATTGAGGGGGAATTGCGATCCCTAACACAAGATTATATTTTATTGCAGCACAACTGCAACATTGGTATGGTTGGGAGGAGATAGACATGCAGGATCCTATACAGATTATAATATCCTAATTTAAGATATCCCCTTTAGTACAACTAATAGTCGCTCATCATTTTTATAACAAGAGAGAGTTCCCTACCTTTCATCTAACCCATAGGTTATGGGAGGCAGCACAAACTGTTACTCAGCAAAAGGGTTATACAAGACACATGCCTATATGGGATAACTACTGTCTACACTCTAGGTGAATTAAATAAACTGCCAGAAATACTAGAATGGAAAAAAGCTGGCTTAATATTTTTATATCAGTTATATGAAGGGGATATCTTATTGCCTTTTAATATATTAAAAGATCGTTATCAGTTATCAAACAATCATTTCTATCAATACCTTAAAATACGCCATGCACTATAAACTCAGTCCTCAAAATTTTAATTACAATACAACCCCTCTAAGTTATTAGCGAAGGTAACCTCAGTACTTTGTACAAAACGAGGATTATTAGGAGACCTCTACCTTATTCTACAAACTGTAGAGAGCACAGAAAGATAGGTAAATAGTTTTATCCATTGGCAAAGGTATATTGAAGATTTGAATGAGGAGGATTGGATACGGGCGATGGAGGCTTTACCGGAGATATCTCTCTCGCCGTCTCAGAGGCTGAATCAGGTTTTATTCTACATAGGGCTCACTACACCCCACAAAAGCTCTATGCCTGGGGAAAATATACAACACCACTATGCCCTCGCTGCTCTTTATCTAATGGATCCCTTATTCATATGCTTTGACGATGCCCAAAACTTCATCGATATTGGGAAAGGGTGTTCCTAACTTTAAATTCACTATGCTCGACAGAAATAATAGGAACTCCAAAGGTGGCACTACTGGGGATAATTCCTGATGGAGAATTACCAGTAGAGTTGTGTACCATGTGGATTAGGTCCCTATATTTAGCATGTAAACTTATTTTACAAAAATGGATCTCACCAGCTCCTCCATCTCAAACAATGGGGTAAGAAACTTAATTATATATTAAAAAAAGAAAAGTTAACTTATAAACACAGAGCAATACCCCAAAAAATTTTAAAAAATATGGACCCTAATAATCCATTATATGATGGCTCATTCAGTAGAGAGGAAGGGGAGAGGGATGGAAGAGGAGAGGAGAAATGAGAGAGAAGGGATGTTCAATGTAGGTAACCGGGGTTGACAAAATCAGTGTGTAGCAAATGTCTAGGTTTCCGTGCAATATTATGTACTGATTGGTATAACTTCTCAATCTCAGGTGTTAGTTTTGTTTGTCTTGTTAGTTTTTTTTTTTTCTTTTTTTTTTGTAAAAGTATGTGACTGAATTGATATTGCAAGGTGATTTTTTTTCCTTTTCCTTCTTTTGGGGGGATTCTCCCTATAATGTTTGAGATGTGGTTGCATTTTTTAGTTATTTTTTTCCTTTCTTCCTTGTTTCTTTTCTTCTTTGTCATATTCTTGTATGGAATGTTTATTAACAAAAAAAAAAAAAAATCATTTGATGTAAAAAAAAAAAAGATCTAAGGGTAAATGTATAAAGATGGCCATACACTATGCAATCTGATTGTACAATCTCTGTACAAGTACATAGGAGGACAGAGTATACACTCAGTTGTCAGGCCCTGTTCACATGACCACATAGCGGAAACTCACATTCCTGCATGTGTTTTTGGGCGTTTTGGATCGTTTTTGCTCATCAAGCATAGGGCAGACTATTCACTTGAATGGGCTGCCCTACGCGTGACAATCGCCCCAAAGAAACTCCAGAACTTTTTTTGGAGCAGAGCGTGGTATGTTTTCTACTGAACTAATTAAGTGCGTTTGCAGTGCGTTTGTTGCACGGCAAATGCATACCTGCTACCCACGCTTGGAGTGTCTTTAACATGTAATGTTAGAACACAATAGCACAGCAGGGCAGATCGCTGTACTAATATCGGATTGTTAGTACATCTGTTAAAAAAACCTGACAGCTCCAGTCAGTTGAAACTCGCTGGGTTAAAAAAACAAAAAACTGACAGCTCTGGTTGGACCTGCTGTTCTAACAATCTGATGTTAGTACAGCGATCTCCCCTGCTGTGCTATTGTGTTGTGAGGGATGGCCCCCCGTCAGAACACTCCATTCAGCGCTCTCAGCCATTGGCTAGCAGAGTTGATCGGAAGCCGATCGGCTGCTGATTTTCCAGCAGACCGGCTGCCATACACATTGGCCGAATGTCGGCCGTTTTTTATTGAACCAGCCAATGTCGCCTGACATTCGGCCCGTGTGTACTAGGCTTAAGGCTGTGTATTCAGTGGGAATGTTGTTCCTTGAAAATGATTGTACGTGTGCAGTGCACAGAGGTGGGTGGGAGGGATCTTCTGGAGGGGGCGGGAGGGCAGGTGCAGGGTGTCTGCTAATGAAGTCAGCTGATGTACTCTTTCCTGTGTCTCAATCATAGCCAGTGAACCAATGAGGAGAGAGCGGGGGCGGGGGCGGGGCCCAGCCACAGCTCTATGTGTCATATGGATGCATAGAGCTGGGATCGGGAGTGGGCACGCACCAGTGCCCCTATAGCAAGCGGCACTTGGGGGCACTGATTAAGGGGGAGGAGCCAGGAGTGCCAGCATGGGAACCCAAGAAGAGGAGGATCTGGGCTGCTCTCTGCAAAACCGTTTCACAGAGCAAGTAAGTGTGACATTAAATGTTTGTTTTTTTATTTAAAAAAAAAAAATCACTTTAATGCTATACACAAGGAAGGTGGAATTTAGGAAAAACAAAAAAGGTGAACTTAGCCTTTAATCTGTGAACCTGGCAGTATGAATGCAATTCAGGAACCTAGATGTGTGGCATTTACCTGAATAACTCAGGAGCCCAACAAGAAATGGCGATCTATGATGCAAATGTCTACCTCAATTCCTGTCAAGTAGTGACTGTGTCCTCCATACTTCTGAGCTTACTATAGGTTCACAGCCATGATGGGAGTCCTCCCTTACTAACCCTAGGTTCAAACCTATGCATTTTTTAGTGCGTTTTGCAGTTTGCAGAAACGCACTACAGTCCATTTAACATGGTTTCCTATGGTACATGTTCACATCTATGCATTTTGCAGCCGGTGCCTTTTTGGAAAGGGTGGGGGACTTTTGCGTGTAATAGATCTTAATAGAATCACACCAGAAATGCAAGTGTTGTGTTTGTGATGCAATTTTTGATGTGTTTTGCGTGGTTTTTATTTTTCCCTTTAAACACTGTATATAGCTGGTTGCTAAGAAACAGGCTGGGAAGCTGGCCGCCACATCCTTAACAACCGATGAGTCATCAGCTGTGAGCGGGATTCCCTGCTGACAGCTGAATGTAAAAAACAAAAACAAATTGCCATTTTAAAAAAATGCCATGGGGTCCCCCCTTCCATAGCAGACCAGCCAGGGTTGTGGGGAAGTGGCCCAGGTGACTTCATCGGATGTCCACGTCCCATGGCTATAAAAGAAATGGCAGACAGCGGGAGACAACACAAAGAAGGAAGACAGTGTTAGAAGAAGATTGTCTTTTTTTGTTTTTAGCGGGTAAGCGGCGGCGAGGAAGAAGACGGCTCAAGGAGAAGACAGCTCAAGGAGAAGACGGCACAAGGAAAAGACGGCACAAGGAGAAGATGGCACAAGGAGAAGACGGCTCAAGGAGAAGACGGCACAATTAGAAGACGGAACCAGCGGGAGAAGACTGCACCGGAGGGAAAAGAAACTATCGGTACTGAAGAAAGAAGACACGTTGGAGCTATGACGGGGGACAGTTCTCATTTTTATTAGGACTTGTCAAAAACCGTCTCTTGTTTTTTTTAACACTTCACTGCTTTTTGGGGTGAATGGGTAGGGGTACAATGTACCCCACACTCATTCACATGGGGGGGCAGGATCTGGGGGGCAGGATCTGGGGGCCCCCTTTCTGAAAGTAGGCTTCTAGATTCCGATGAGCCCCCTGCCCGCAGACCCCCGACCAGGGTTGTGGGGCAGAGGCCCTTGTCCTCATCATGAGGGCATGCGGGTATTGGTCCAGGAGGGGGGGGCGCTCGCTCCTACCCTCCCTTTCCTGAACTGTCGGGCTGCATGCTCGGATAAGGGCCTAGTATGGACCTGGGGGTGAACCCCACGCCATTTTTTCACAATTTTTTTTTTTGCCGGCAATTTTGTTTTTACATTCAGCTGTCAGCGGGCCCACGCAAGATGCATGAAAACTGCATGCAAAAACGCATAAAAAACAAGGGTTTAAAAAACGCAAAACGCACTGCAAAACATGCCTTAAAAAACGCAACAATCGCAGCCGCATAGATGTGAACCTAGACTTTATGAGAGGTGTAAAAGGCAGGTAGGCAGGAGCTTACCCCAATAGCTAACGTTGAGCATTGTATAACAAGGTGTCATACTTCCCAGCATTAAATGAGTTTAAAAAAATGAAATCAAGAAAATAGGTTGTTTACCAGCACTATGCTATCTACAATTAACTGTGCTTAATTAGGATGTATGCACAACAGGGGATCATTAGCCAAAGCTTCCTTTATAAAAGTTTCAACATACATAACAACTATATGAATACAGTTGTTGCTTTCATCCTGTCCATTGACATGACATGCCTTTATTTATCAAACTAGAAGATTACACTTCTAGGAAGTGTAATATCTTCCATGCCTTGCAGTACACTGTTCAAATAATTAATGCAAAAGATTGTCCACACCGAGAATCTTTGAAATTTCAGGATATAAAACAGCTATTAAATAGATGTAAAATAAATCATTAAAATTTCATATTACCATAATGTATTCATGTAGCCTACATTAACCACTATGTTGTACTGTGCAGTACCTACATTAACCACTACCGCTATGCAGTACTGTGCTACTTTAACTGACAATTACTCGGTTATGCAACACTAAGCAAAATAAATTTATATAATTTTTGTTTTTAAATAAGTTTTCTTTTGGTGGTATTTAATCACCACTGATTTTTTTTATTTCTTGCTATATAAATGAAAAAATACAAACAATTTTGAAAAAAAAAGTTTTTCTAAGTTCCTGTTAAAGTTTTGCAAGCCAATAATCGTTCTTCATACAATTAGGCAGAAATGTAGTCTGCTACATTTCTTTTGGTAAAAATAACCCAAATCAGTGTTTATTATTTAGTCTGTGTGAAATCTATAGAGTTTACAGACTATGGTGTGTATATGTATATATATATATATATATATATATATATATATATATATATATATATATATATATATATATATATACAAAATATTGATGAGTCCGGATGTAATGACGGCCTATCTCATTTCTTTAGCCCCAAAAACACCAGGATAGTGCAAATATCCTCCAAATGACACCTTTTTGGAACGTAGACAGTCCAAGGTATTTATAGTAAGTAAGTTGGTGTATAGTACTCCTGCGCTATCAAACAATAATAAAAGTGAATAAGACTGCCGCAAACACCGAAAAGCAAAATCCGTGGCTCTAATGTCGCGTACACACGAGCAAAATTTTGGACAGAAAGAGTCCGATGGGAGCTTTTCATCGTATATTCCGACCGTGTGTATGCCCCATTGGATTCTTTCTGTTGAAAATTCAGACGGACTTAGATAGAGAACATGTTCGGAACAAATTACTATCGGAAAAACCGCTCGTCTGTATGCTGTTCCGACGCATGCTCTGAAGCAAGTACGAGACGGAAGCTATTGGCTACTGGCTATTGAACTTCCGTTTTCTAGTCCCGTCGTACGTGTTGTATGTCACCGTGTTCTGGACGGTCGGAATTTGGTGTGACCATGTGTATGCAAGACAACTTGAGCGGAATTCCATCGGAACTCAGTCGTAAAAACCATCAGAGTTTATTCCGATGGCAAAACCGGTCGTGTGTACAGGGCACAAGTGTACACACGACCGGTCATAATAAAGATGATGTTGCGCTGTCCACAATAACGTGAAAAACGAAACAATAAATAGCTCAATCAACATAAATACATAAATCCATGAATAAATAAGTTGATAAATATTACTTCTGAGTGTCCATAAATATCACATGCTAGTAAGGTGACTGATGCAATAAATATTATAATATAATATATGTGGCATATACACTGTATAGTCCCAGTGATGACACTTTGTGCCAAAGGTGCAAAAAATGAAAGTGAAGGTGCTCTACTTCTTGCACATATTTATTTAATGCTGTTACGTTACAGCAGTAAGGTGAGAGGCCTTTGAGCACTGAGGTGTCACACATATTATAAGAAGAGACACCAGTCATTTTCAGTGTTTGATTGTGCAAGAAGTAGAGTTCACTTTCATTTTTTGCACCTTTGGCACAAATTGTCTTCACTGGGACTATATATCTACCACTATACAACTATATTATATTATAATATTTATTGCATCAGTCACCTTACTAGCATGTGATATTTATGGATACTCAGAAGTAATATTTATCAACTTATTTATTCACGGATTTATGTATGTATGTTGATTGAGTTTTCTGAAGATGTCACAATTTTTTTTTATACTAATATTATTTATAACAGTGATGATCACTGTTATAAGCAATAGTTTTAGCTGTCATGAATGGCTTTCATTCATGACAGTTTGTTTACTATATTGATCTGTGATTGGCTACAGCTAATCACATGGTACAGGGTGCTGTAATTGGCCCAGGTACCATGTGATAGCCATGGGCCAATCACAGCATCACAGTAGTAAGCAAGTGTAAAGGAAATTTGTAACTTCTGTATATAATTGTATTCTATTTTGTACGTATTGCACACTGCACTCACTGTGCACAGGACACTAATGCCCCGTACACACGGTCGGACTTTGTTCGGACATTCCGACAACAAAATCCTAGGATTTTTTCCGACGGATGTTGGCTCAAACTTGTCTTGCATACACACAGTCACACAAAGTTGTCGGAAAATCCGATCGTTCTAAACGCGGTGACGTAAAACACGTACGTCAGGACTATAAACGGGGCAGTGGCCAATAGCTTTCATCTCTATTTATTCTTAGCATGCATGGCACTTTGTCCGTCGGATTTGTGTACACACGATCGGAATTTCCGACAACGGATTTTGTTGTCGGAAAATTTTATATCCTGCTCTCAAACTTTGTGTGTCGGAAAATCCGATGGAAAATGTCCGATGGAGCCCACACACGGTCGGAATTTCCGACAACACGCTCCGATCGGACATTTTCCATCAGAAAATCCGACCGTGTGTATGGGGCATAATAATGTTTTCATTACATGTTTACATTATTTAAATCCTGATTAGAATTAGCCTGCCTATGTTACGCCCCTATACAATTGTAATATTAATGTGATACCTACGTAATCCTGTGTATAAAAACCTTCCATTGCGTCAAATAAAACAGAACAGTTATTTGGAAAGATGCCGAGTGTATCTTTTGTGTCTGTTTCCTACTGCAGTAGTTATTATTAATTTGGAACCACTAATCAATAAACAAGCAGTCATGAATGGAAGTCATTCATGCCTGTTTTGCTTACATATAATCATTTGATAGCTATGACCAATCACATGATACCCTGGCTGTGAGCGGCCGAACGCCAAAGCGCTGTAATCCTTTGTGTTCACTGGACACAGCAGTCACAGGATTGTGCTGTTACGCCCTGTAATTGTCATTTTATCTGAGCAGCTTGGGCTGTATATAAAAGGCAATAACCAGAATATTATATTTTATGGTAGAGTTGTTTGAGGCGCGGTTCACACCGGGATCACACAGGAATGTGTGGCATTCTCATGCAGTTCCTACATGGTGTGAATCTGGAACCCCATCATTTGATTGCGGCGTGATGCGATTTGGTGTTCGCAAATGCACTGCGTATGTGATCTGCAATTGGGGTGCTGTTAGCAATACATTGGCATGCAAATTCAGATCACAAGGGCAGTGCATTTGAACAGAACGCACCTTTTTTTGCACTGCGTTCTGGTGCGAACCAGCCCAAGTCCAAAAGTGTCAGAGCTACAATAGCTGTAGGCAGTGCAACGCTTTTCAGTTCTAAGGCCAGATGGGTCCCATCATACAAACCCCATTGGTGCCTTTGCATACTGTTTAAAAATATGCAGCCCACACCATGCTGCTGATCTACATGTGCAATGCTTCAATTGCAGCCAGTATGACAATGCCATCCCAATGTACCCATAATGATGTCATAGTGTGACAAGGCAGTGGAAGCAGAGATTTACTCTTCATTAGAAATGTTTCATTCTAATGTGAAGAGAAGTATTACAAACAGTTGTCAGCCCTTTTTCTCATGCAAGTCAATCTGCACATCAGAGCAAAAGATTAATTATATTTATACATGCAAATGACAGGTTTATATATAATCACATTTGTGCCTGCGCCGGAAGAGTGTTGCTGTCAGCTGATAGGAGATACATAAGTGTATGTATATAGAAGACGGCTGATGATGAATGGGAGTCATTCTCAGAACAACAAACAAACCGTAAGCTTATTATTTTAAGTACAGTCATAGTGAAAATGCTTTTTTTGGAGGCAGCAATATATGCCCATGGGTGTATTTATGCAGTATTCACATTTAGCATCTGATAATATAATATAAGATAATATTTATATATTTTAGACAACTGTGTCAATCTGCTATAAAGACAGTCCAACTATCCAAAACTCATTATCAGCTTGTTTAAAGCAAACCTGCGTGAGAAAATATTACGATAGTTTCTTCTTAAAAAAACGCTGGCTGCCTGGTTGCGATGCTGATCCACTGGCTTTAATACTCTGATTCACCGTAGTGGAACAAGTATGCAGATAAGGAGTTCTGACTAGACATGTGCAATTAATTTCGGTCCAAATACAAATTCGGACGGATTTGTGGTTTTCTGAAAGATTCAAATTCAGATCCAAATTTTATGATAGATTCAAATTCGGATCAGTCGAAAAACAATTGACTGATTCAAATTCTGTGTGAAAAATAGTTGGTTGTAAAGCAGCAGGCCAGTAAGCCAGCCGCCGCGTCCTTAAAGACCGATGACTCATCAGCTGTCAGCGGGCTTTCCCTCTGACAGCTGAAATGTAAACAAAAAATTCCGGCAATAGAAAGTTCCAGCTATAGAAAAAACAGCACGGGGTCCCCCCCAATCCATACCAGGCTCTTAGGGTCTAGTATGGATTCTACTGGGAACCACATGCCAAAAAAAAACCCAGCGTGGGCCCCCCCCCCCCCCCAAAATGCATACCAGAACCTTATCCGAGCATGCAGCTCGGCAGGCCAGGAAAGAGGGGGCGCGCGTGCACCCCCTCCTTCTGAACCATACCAGGCCACATGCCCTCAACATGGGGGGCATGTTGATGGGGACAAGGGCCTCTTCCCCACAACCCTGGACTGTGCTTGTGGGGGTCTGCGGACTTATCGGAACCCCCCCATGTGAATACCTATGGAGTACATAGCTACTCACATAGTACCCCTACCCATTCACCAAAAATGTGTAAAAAGTGAATAAAGACAGTACACAAGGTTTTGACAATTTCTTTATTAAAAATAAAACACAATTTCCCCCCTGAAGTATATCCATCATCAATCACGCCACCCGCCGCAACTGCCGGACCCCGAAAAGTCTAAAAAAAAAACACAGTCGGCCCAGCATGCCCCGGTTAGGCCGGAGGTTTTTTTTGGGTGAAGCGGGTGGCGTGACTGATGATGGATCTACATCGGGGAACATTGTTTTTTATTTTTTAATAAAGGAACTTTCAAAAACTTGCGTACTGTCTTTTGTTCACTTTTTACACCTTTTTGGTGAATGGGTAGGGTACTATGTACCCCATACTCATTCACATATGTGGGGGGAGGGGCAGGATCTGAGGGCCCCCTTGTGAAAGGGGGCTTCCAGATTCTGATAAGCCCCCCGCCCGCAGACCCCCACAACTACAGTCCAGGGATGGGGCCCTTGTCCCCCATATTTAGGGCATGTGGCCTGGTATGGTTCAGGAGAGTATGTAAAAAAAAAGACTGCTCGCTCGTCCCCCCTTTCCTGGCCTGCCAGGCTGCATGTTCAGATAAGGGTTTGGTGTATATTTGGGGGGGGGGCCCATGCCATTTTTTTTTTACATTTTTGACGTGGGGTTACCCTCAGAATCCATACCAGACCTGTATGGGCCTCGTATGGATTGGGGGGGGGCCCACGCAGTTTTTTTCCAGAATTTTCTATTGCTGGCATTGTTTTGTTTACATTTCAGCTCATGAGTCATGGTTGTTGAGGACGTGGCGCCTTGCTTCAAATCTGTGACTAGGTGATTGCTTCAAAGTTTGTTTGGCCATACTTCTCTTGTGGGTTACAGAAATGCACTTATTTATGCGCTTCTGTGACTGAGAATCAGCCAACAGTGGATACCACGGACGAGCATGAGAGGATGTCCGTGATAGGCTGAACACTGACTGCTGGGAAATTGAGTGTTCTGCCTATCACAGACGAGGAGGAGGCTCGGCTTTTGAACAGTAGAATGGCCGCCGTATGTTTTTATGACACGCTGGCCGCTGTCTGTCTGCATGACACACTGATCAGGTAGACAGACGGCGGTGACTCGAGTATAAGCCGAGGGGGCACTTTCCGCCCCAAAAAAAGGGCTGAAAATCTTGGCTTATACTCGAGTATATACGGTAAAATGGTTGTAAACCCTTACATACCGTATACCCAATAAAGTGACTGGCATCAGGTGATTCACAAAGATAAAACAAATCCTCCTACATAAATTGTACCTATTAATCTGCAGTCTTTTCTTCATTGTTAAAAGTCCAGAATTGATAAAGCTTGTGTGAGCAGTCAGAAAAAAAGGGGGCGGAGAGCTGAAATTACACTCTGCAGTGCTCAGTGAGGAGAGCTCTGAGAGCTGATTGGAGGGAAGGGGCACACTCCCTTCACACAGCACACAGGAACAGAGCTGAGGATAGACAGACAGAAATGACAGGTTGTGCTCTTAATTGAGATAAGTACATACTATAGAAGGATATGCTTTGTTCATATTTCATGTCTGAGGTTTACAACCACTTTAAGATTCCTATGGCACCTGCTATGAAATTATCCTATTTTCTAGCCTAGAAAAGTTGCAGTAACTCACTGTGATGGGCTTCTCACCTATTTGTACCCAATATTATCCTACGTATGAAGCCCGTATAAGAATAAAGGTTTTTAGTTAGTTAGCTTGCACTGAATACATTTAGTCATACTTATGAGTATTTAAGGATTCCTTTAGTAAGGGATTTATAATTTAATGATTCTGTAGGCATTTGCAAAACATCATTGATTTCTGAACATTCTGAAGTCTCAATCTTGCAACTGGGAGTTTCTATTAATTTCCTGAATCCATTTCACCATATAATGATAAGTGTCTTGGTAGTAAGATTAGGTAGTTAGACTAAATAGAGCTTGGAAAGGCATAATGACATAAAGATTTACAACAGGCTCCATTCATTTATAACCTCACTACCCATTTATAGCATGTTCAAAAGACACACAATTCTTGCTTTGTATATTCATTCATTCATTCATTCATTGATCCATCATTCATTTATCAATCCATCAATCAATGCAGAATATGTACTGTATTTACTTATTGCATAGTTCTACAGCCCATTCGATTTCAGATTTTTTTTTCTTTTTCCTTACATGGGTGACCATGCTGACAGCTCTACTCCCATCCTATATAGACTAATTATAACATGAAATCTCTAGAGCTACAACAAAGAAGGCATAACAGCAAGATATGTGGGCTTTTTCTGTTCAAATATATATATATATATATATATATATATATATATATATACGGTATATATATATATATATATATATATATATATATATATATACCGTATATATATATATATATATATATATATATATATATATATATATATATATATATATATATATATATATATATATATATATATATATATATTTTTTTTTTTTTTGAAGCATGTGATTAGAACCGGAGGCTCTAATTGGCTTCAAAAAAGGGTGAGCACTGCGCCCCAAGCCCACCCACTTGTGTGACAATAGCAAAATAATATTCGCTATTGTCTTCCTGCTTCTCCTCCCGGCCAATCAGGAAGCGAGAGGAGCATGATTAGCCAAGAGGATAAGCGACTGTATTGGCCGGTACTGGGGGCGGGGAGGATGTACAGGGAGATTCGGTAGATGGCCACCATCATGAGCTCTGCATGCATCATCTGCATCACTGCCAAGAGCCCGACCGCATGAGTACCACCCACCGGGCGTAGGGGGGGGGGGTCGGGTGTTCTGTTTGCCGCCACCAAGGGTGAGGCGCCACCAGGGGGGAGGGTGGTTTGTTTGCTGACCCCCCCCCAGCTGAAGGACCAGTCGCTACTGGATAGACATATAAAACAATCAAAAGTCAGTGTCCTAGAACGATTGCCTTTAGACTGAAACAGTATATGAGGCTTACAGGCAGGGCAGGTCACTCTAGGGGCATGCAATTCTAGAAGAAACATAACAAGAGACATAACTCCCATTACAGGGCTTTGGGTGCCCTCATAGGTCTTAGGATGTACCCTGTTTCCCCGAAAATAAGACCTAGCGTGATTGTCGGTGATGGCTGCAATATAAGCCCTACCCCCCCAAATAAGCCCTACCCTGTTTCCCCGAAAATAAGCCCTATCCTGAAAATAAGACCTACAAGGACTTTAACTAGGGCTTATTTGGGGGGTAGGGCTTATATTGCAGCCATCACCGACAATCACGCTAGGTCTTATATTCGGGGAAACAGGGTATGTAATTATTAGGCCTTTTCAGAAGGAGAAAAATCCAAAGTGATCACATTCCGTATGTTCTCAGCTGCATGAGAACTGGGGGAGGAGAAATAGCAACAGCACACTGAGCTTCCCATTGAAAGGCTGTGCAGGGGGGGCGTGTCAGGACAGGTCTATTCATTGGAGGAGAGCAGGCTGAGTTCCTGCATAACTAGCGAACTGACTATGCTGTGCTCATCTGCTTAGGGTGGTCAGTTTTTAATAGGAAAGCAGAGGGGCTGGCAGGAACACCAGGGATTGCACACAAAGGAAGCAATACAAAGAGAATTGGAGATTTTTTCATACAAGTACGTGGTACAGTAGGCACATATCAGGAATATGAAATGTTGGGGTAACAAACACTTTAAAGGTATTTTCCCAACAGACTTGGGTCAGAAAGTGCAAAAAAGGACATTTGTAAAACGCTCACCCAAGAGAGATTCTGGGATGATATAACATAGTTGAGCCACTGTTCCCATGTTTTGAGAAATTTAGATTGCGAGTCGTTAAGGATGATTAACAATTTTTCATTGACTAACATCAGTGTTTTACTTCTTGAAAAGACACCAAGGACTTTTTCCAGACCCTGGCTCTCATTTGTTTTGCCTCCAGAAAAAGGTAGTAATGTGGAATTTTGAACCACTTGATCACCGGAAGGTTTTATCCCCCTCACGACCAGATCTTTTTTTTTGCTATTAAACACTGGGCTATTTTAACTGGCAAATGCTCGGTCATGCAATACTGTACACAAATGACATTTTTAGCATTTTTTCCACAAAATGCCAGGACATTACAAATACTCCACAAACGACCCCTTATTGGAATATAGACAGTCCAGGGTATTTAGTAAGAGGCATGGCGAGCTTTTTAAGTTGTACTTTTTAGTCACAATTTTTTGGAAAAAAATGAAATAAAAAATTTTCTTTTTTTTATTTATTTATTTTTGTTCACACAATTTTTTTTCATCATTTTTTTTCATAATGTCACCAGTGCAGTACAGCATCATCATATGACTGGTGTGGCGGTAATCAGGGATACTGACTGGCAGTATATTTTCATAATTTTTATTTTTTTTTCTAACCAGTTGCCGACCGCCTAACGCAGATATACTGCGGCATAATGGCACGGGCAGGCAAAATCACGTACCTGGTACGTGATCTGCCTCCCATGGGCTGGGGGTGCAAGGCGGTGGGCATCAGTGGGGAAGCGATACAGGCTGAGGGGGAGGCCACTCATTCGTGGCCACCCCCTCGCGATCGAGGAAGCGGCAGAGGAAGTGATGTCATCTCTCCTCGAGCCGCTCTTTTCGTTCCGGCGCCGAGGAGAGAAGACATCAAGTAAGTCTGCACCAACACTACACTTTCAGTAGAACACACTAGGCACACTTTTCACCCCCCATCAGCCCCCCTGTACCCCCTGTCACAGTGACAATAATAGCAGTTTTTTTTTTTTTTGCATTGGTGTCAGTTTGTGACAGTTATAAGTGGTAGGGCAGTTAGGGTTAGCCACCTTTAGGTCTAGGGTACCTCCCATTAGGTCTAGGGTACCCTCCTAACCCCCCTAATAAAGTTTTAACCCCTTGATCACCCCCCGTCGCCAGTGTCACTAAGCGATTGTTTTTCTGATCGCTGTATTAGTGACACAGGTGACGCTAGTTAGGGAGGTAAGTATATAGGTTCGCCGTCAGCGTTTTATAGCGACAGGGACCCCCATATACTACCTAATAAAGGTTTTAACCCCCTGATTGCCCCCTAGTTAACCCTTTCACCACTGATCACTGTATAACTGTTACGGGTGACGCTGGTTAGTTAGTTTGTTTTTTATAGTTTATTATAGTTTCAGGGCACCCGCCATTTATTACCTTATAAAGGTTTAACCCCCTAATCGCCCGGCGGTGATATAAGTTAGGTTTTAGGGTCAGATAAGGTCTGCGTTGCCCCAGGCAGCATCAGGTTAGCGCCAGTACTGCTAACACCCACGCACGCAGCATACACCTCCCTTAGTGCTATAGTATCTGAACGGATCGATATCTGATCCGATCAGATCTATACTAGCGTCCCCAGCAGTTTAGGGTTCCCAAAAACGCAGTGTTAGCGGGATCAGCACAGATACCTGCTAGCACCTGCGTTTTGCCCCTCGGCCCAGCCCTGCCCAGCCCACCCAAGTGCAGTATCGATCGATCACTGACACTTACAAAACACTAAGCACACATAACTGCAGCGTTCGCAGAGTCAGGCCTTATCCCTGCGATCGCTAACAGTTTTTTGGTAGCGTTTTGATACAGTCGCTGACAGTCAGGAGCTTTTTTGCCTGTGAGTCTCACTAGTGTACCCCTAAATTTAGAGCCCAAAATGGCAAATTGAAGGTACACTAGTGAAGAGGCCTACACGTTTCTGAGCATGACAGATAGTGAAGATGAAGTCACTCTCAAATTCAGGCTCAGAATACGATCCTGTAGATGACAGCGGCTCCATGACAGATAGCTCCGATGACGGAGTTGTGGTCCCTGATAAGGTCAGGCGTACCAGACCCCAATATTCTTTCTTCTTCTGTCCTTGAAGTGCAAGAACCGCAGGGCTCTCGTATGGAGCAGAGAAGAACTAGTGCCGCTATTCCTTCTGGTGAACTGGCAAGCACCAGCGGCCTAGTACACCCTGGTCGTATATCCAGGACTGCAGTATCACGTGGTGATGTGGCGAGTCCCATAAGTGCAGTTTAAGCTGGCGAGGTGGCAAGCACAAGTAGTGTCCCGCTGCCACCAAGAAGACGAACACAGGCCCGTCGTGCCCATAGTGCCCTTCCTGCTGCATTCGCCAATCCGAATTGGGAACCCACCACTTCTGCAGCACCCGTACTTCCCCCATTCACTGGCCAACCCGGCATTCAGGTGGAAATTTTTATTCGCTGTTTTTCACCGAAGATCTCTATAGATCTATTGTGGACCAAAGCAATTTGTACGCTGGTCAACACATCGCCACTATTCCCCAGTCCTCCCTTGCCAGAGATTGGAAATTAATTACGGTTTCCGAATTTAAGATCTTTCTGGGCCTTTCCCTCAACATGGGCATAAATAAAAAGAGTGAGTTGCGGTCATATTGGTCCACTGACCCAATTCACCATATGCCCGTGTTCTCTGCTTCCATGGCCAGGGCACGATACGAGCAGATTTTGCGGTTCATGCACTTCAACAACAATGAACTCTGTCGTCCTTGTGAAGACCCTGGCTCTACAAAATTCGGCCCCTCGTAAACCACTTCAACCAACGTTTTGCAGACTTGTTTACTCCCCATCAAGTTGTCTGCTTGATGAGTCCCTGATTAAGTTTTCTGGCCGCTTGTCATTCAAACAATACCTTCCCAGCAAGCGTGCCAGATATGGGGTCAAGATGTATAAGCTCTGTGACAGGGCCACAGGCTATACATGTAGTTGTATGGTTTACGAGGGCAAAGATAGTCACGTAGAGCCGACAAACTGCCCTGACTACATAGGAAGTGCTGGCAAGATAGTGTGGGACTTGGTGTCACCCTTATTCGGAAAGGGGTACCACTTGTACGTGGACAATTATTACACGAGCGTGCCACTTTTTAGTCACCTTTTTGATCATCAGATTGGAGCATGTGGCACTGTGCGACCTAATCGCCGGGGCTTTCCCCAGCGGCTTGTAGATTCCCGTCTTAGGCTGGGGGAGAGAGCCTGCTTGCAGTGTAATAATTTGCTCGCTATGAAGTGGAGGAATAATAGGAATGTTTTCGTTCTCACCTCCCTTCATGCAGACACGACGGTCCAAATTACTACGGCGACTGGTGTTGTGGAGAAACCCCTCTGTGTCCACGGATATAACCAAAATATGGGAGGGGTGGACCTCAACGACCAGTTATTGACGCCGTACCTAATTGCCCATAAGGCCAGACGCTGGTACAAAAAAGTGTCTGTTTATTTATTTCAATTGGCTTTGCTGAACGCTCATGTGCTATACAGAGCTTCAGGACGGACTGGATCCTTCCTTAAATTCCAGGAAGAGATCGTCAGAGCCCTTCTGTTTCCAGACAGTGCTCCACCTCACCTTTCCCAACCAAATGCAGTAAGCTGGCTGCATGAGAGGTATTTTCTTTATGTCCTCCCGAGTACCCCTACCCAACGAGCCCCCCAAAAAAGATGTTGTGTCTGCAGCAAGCGCGGATTTAGGCGTGACACCCGGTATTATTGTCCCTTCTGTCCTGACAATCCTGGTCTTTGCATTGGTGAATGTTTTGAACGCTACCATTCACTAGTTCAGTATTAGCGTAGGGTACAGCACTGCACAGACTAGGACACACTTTCACAGGGTCTCCCAAGATGCCATCGCATTTTGAGAGATCCAAACCTGGTACCAGTTACAAAAGTTAAAGTTACAAAAAAAAGTGTAAAAAAAAACCACAAAAAAATATAAAATAATAAAAACCAAAAATAGTTGTTGTTTTATTGTTCTCTCTCTCTCTATTCTCTCTCTATTGTTCTGCTCTTTTTTACTGTATTCTATTCTGCAATGTTTTATTGTTGTTATGTTTTTACCATGTTTGGTAACCATTTTTTTGTTTTCAGGTACACCATTCAGCTGCAGAGCGGATTTATTTATCTTGACAGCAACAGCGTTTGCTCCCACGATACATAAAGCCGTGACTCCAGCACTGTCGGAGGTGATTTCACCACCACAGTTACATACTTCAGCAGCATATATGCCGAAGCGTGGGGGCAGCAGTGGGTGGAGGAGCTATTTGCTCCTGCCTTTTGCGGGAGGATGCCCCCATGCTTAGGCATATATATATTTTAGGCACAGGTTGTGTTTAAATGTTTTATTTTTTACTATGTTTTTTTTGGTATTTGCTTTGCAGGTATGGTAAGTTTTACTGTTATACTGTAATGTTACTTTGTTTTATTGTTAACCATCATTTGCTTAGCAGGTACGCCATTCAGTTGCAGCGCGGATTTATTTATCTTGACAGCAACAGTGTTTGCTTCCATGATACATAAAGCCGTGACTCCAGCGCTGTCGGAGGTGATTTCACCACCACAGTTACATACTTCAGCATACAGTCAGGTCCATAAATATTGGGACATCGACACAATTCTAATCTTTTTGGCTCTATACACCACCACAATGAATTTGAAATGAAAGAACAAGATGTGCTTTAACTGCAGACTTTCAGCTTTAATTTGAGGGTATTTACATCCAAATCAGGTGTAGGAATTACAACAGTTGTATATGTGCCTCCCACTTTTTAAGGGACCAAAAGTAATGGGACAGATTAACAATCATCCATCAAACTTTCACTTTTTAATTCTTGGTTGCAAATCCTTTGCAGTCTGGAACGCATAGACATTACCAGATGCTGGGTTTCATCCCTGGTGATGCTCTGCCAGGCCTCTACTGCAACTGTCTTCAGTTCCTGCTTTTTCTTGGGGCATTTTCCCTTCAGTTTTGTCTTCAGCAAGTGAAATGCATGCTCAATCGGATTCAGGTCAGGCCATTGCATAACATTCCACTTCTTTCCCTTAAAAAACTCTTTGGTTGCTTTCACAGTATGCTTTGGGTCATTGTCCATCTGCACTGTGAAACGCCGTCCAATGAGTTCTGAAGCATTTTGCTAAATATGAGCAGATAATATTGCCCAAAACACTTCAGAATTCATCCTGCTGCTTTTGTCAGCAGTCACATCATCAATATATACAAGAGAACCAGTTCCATTAGCAGCTATACATGCCCACGCCATGACACTACCACCACCATGCTTCCCTGATGAGGTGGTATGGTTTGGATCATGAGCAGTTCCTTTCCTTCTCCATACTCTTCTCTTCCCATCGCTCTGGTACAAGTTGATCTTAGTCTCATAGGATGTTGTTCCAGAACTGTGAAGGCTTTTTTAGATGTTGTTTGGCAAACTCTAATCTGGCCTTCCTTTTTTTGAGGCTCACCAATGGTTTACATCTTGTGGTGAACCCTCTGTATTCGCTCTGGTGAAGTATTCTCTTGATTGTTGACTTTGACACATACATCCTACCTCCTGGAGAGTGTTTTTGACCTGGCTAACTGTTGTGAAGGGTGTTTTCTTCACCAGGGAAAGAATTCTTCGGTCATCCACCACAGTTGTTTTCCGTTGTCTTCCGGGTTTTTTGGTGTTGCTGAGCTCACCGGTGCGTTCTTTCTTTTTAAGGATGTTTCAAACAGTTGATTTGGCCACACCTAATGTCTTTGCTATCTCTCTGATGGGTTTGTTTTGTTTTTTCAGCCTAATGATGGCTTGCTTCACTGATAGTAACAGCTCTTTGGATCGCATATTGAGAGTTGACAGCAACAGATTCCAAATGCAAATAGCACACTTGAAATGAACTCTGGACCATTTATCTGCTCCTTGTAAATGGGATAATGAGGGAATAACACACACCTGGCCATGGAACAGCTGAGCAGCCAATTGTCCCATTACTTTTGGTCCCTTAAAAAGTGGGGGGCACATACAGGGCCGATCCTAGGGTCACAGACGCCTGGGTGCAGAAATATTTCTGGCGCCCCCACGTGGGCGTGGTCATCTTACCAACTCCTCCCCTTTACAAATGTTTCTATGGCAATGACTCAAACACAGAGATGCTCCCCTAAGAAGTCTTCGTTACCCTGGGATCCTCCCATGATCTCTTAACAATAAAGCAAATACAGGAAGAGCTTACACTAATGAGACCTGGAGGGGAGTCTCTCTGATGCACACAGAGAGCGCTTCTGTTAGAGAGTCTGTTAGAAAGAGCCCCCAGGCATAGTACAGGAGAAGGTCAGAGACTGGAGACTTGTTACAAGAGATGATCAGAGACTGCAGACATAATACAAGAGATGGTCAGAGACTGCAGACATAGTGCAAGAGATGGTCAGAGACTGCAGACATAGTACAAGAGATGGTCAGAGACTGCAGACATAGTACAAGAGATGGTCAGAGACTGCAGACATAGTACAAGACATGGTCAGAGACTGCAGACATAGTACAAGAGATGGTCAGAGACTGCAGAAATAGTACAGTAGATGGTCAGAAACTGCAGACATAGTACAACAGATGGTCAGAGACTGCAGTTCTTATGAACGTTAGTAGATAATGACCGATCGGCCCTCTCACCTGACCCAGCGATACAGCAACAACGGTTCCTCTGATCAGGAGTCTGCTCACTCTGAATTGCTCGTGGCGACTCCATTGGGTAGAGCCCAGATCTGTATTGTGGCAATGACTCCATTCCTTTCTCTGCCAGGCATGGCACCAGGCTGTGTGGCTTTCTCTCTGGTGGCGCAGGGCAGTGGGGTTCTCTCTCTGATGGTGTTTCCTCAGCACTGTCCTCTCCCTCTGGAATCCTGGGTGTACTTCCCTGAAAGCTTTCCCGGGCTCCTGGCTCTCTCTCCCATTCAGCTGAGCATGCTGTGTGAGCTGCAGTTTCCGTGTTACAGTGGAGCTGCCAGTCCTCGGGACTACATGTCCCACAATCCTCTTCTTTGCTCCTTTTTTTTTCTTCCCTGGCTAATATGAAGGTGGGGAAGAAACATAGTGCGCCACTCACTATTACAGACCTCCCATCAGTATAGACCCCCCTCAGGACAAACCACCCCCCTCCATTAGTACAGAACCACCCCTCCTCCATTAGTACAGACCCCCCAGAACAAGCCACCCCCCTCAATTAGTACAGACCCCCCAGAACAAACCACCCCCCCTCCATTAGTACAGACCCCCCAGAACAAACCACCCCTCCTCCATTAGTACAGACCCCCAGAACAAACCACCCCCCTCCGTTAGTACAGACCCCCAGAACAAACCACCCCTTCTCCATTAGTACAGACCCCCCAAAACAAACCACCCCCTTCCATTAGTACAGACCCCCCGGAACAAACCACCCCCCTCCATTAGTACAGACCCCCCAGAACAAACCACCCCCCTCTATTAGTACAGACCCCTAGGACAAACCCCCCTCCATTAGTACAGACCCCCCGGACAAACCACCCCCCTCTATTAGTACAGACCCCCCCAGAACAAACCACCCCCCTCTATTAGTACAGACCCCCGACAAACCACACCCCTCCATTAGTACAGACCCCCCGGCCAAACTACCTCCCCTACATTAGTACATACCCCCCCAGGACAAACCACCCCCCCTCCATTAGTACAGACCCCCCAGGACAAACCACCCCCCTACATTAGTACAGACCCCCCCAGGACAAACCACCCCCCTACATTACTATAGACCCCCCAGGACAAACCCCCCCCACATTAGTACAGACCCCCCAGAACAAACCACCCCTTCTCCATTAGTACAGACCCCCCAGAACAAACCACCCCCCTCCATTAATACAGACCCCCCAGAACAAACCACCCTCCCTCTATTAGTACAGACCCCTAGGACAAACCCCCCTCCATTAGTACAGACCCCCCGGACAAACCACCCCCCTCTATTAGTACAGACCCCCCAGAACAAACCACCCCCCTCTATTAGTACAGACCCCCCGACAAACCACCCTCCTCCATTAGTACAGACCCCTCCGGCCAAACTACCTCCCCTACATTAGTACAGACCCCCCAGGACAAACCACCCCCCTTTCATTAGTACAGACCCCCCCAGGACAAACCACCCAACTACTTTAGTATAGACCCCCAGGACGAAACCACCCCTGTACATTAGTATAGACCCCCCAGGACGAAACCACCCCCCCTACATTAGTATAGACCCCCAAGAACAAACCACCCCCCTACATTAGTATAGACCCACCCAGGACAAACCACCCCCCCACATTAGTATAGACCCCCCCAGGACAAACCACCCCCCTCCATTAGTACAGACCCCTCCGGCCAAACTACCTCCCCTACATTAGTACAGACCCCCCAGGACAAACCACCCCCCTTTCATTAGTACACAGCCCCCCAGGACAAACCACCCCCCTACATTAGTATAGACCCCCAGGACGAAACCACCCCTGTACATTAGTACAGACCCCCCAGAACAAACCACCCCCCCTACATTAGTATAGACCCCCCAGAACAAACCACCCCCCTACATTAGTATAGACCCCCCAGGACAAACCACCCCCCCTACATTAGTATAGACCCCCCAAGACAAACCACCCCCCCTACATTAGTATAGACCCCCCCAGGACAAACCACCCCCCTACATTACTATAGACCCCCAGGAGAAACCCCTCCCCCTACATTAGTATAGACCCCCCCAGGACGAAACCACCCCCCCACATTAGTTCAGACCCCCCCTGGACAAACCACCCCCTACATTAGTATAGACCCCCCAGGACAAACCACCCCCCTACTTTACTATAGACCCCCCAGGAGAAACCCCTCCCCCTACATTAGTATAGACCCCCCCCAGGACAAACATCCCCCCCATTAGGTTAATTTAAAACACCCGGGCGGCAACTGGAGAGGAGAGAACAGTGTGCAGCCGCGCCGCCCGGGTGGAGCGTGTCAGGCTTGGGCAGCAGGCGGGATCGAGACACAGGAGTTCGAAGGAGGAGAACTGGAACGTTGGGCTTGGGCACGGGCCGCCCCCCCCGTGATGTCACTGCGCCGCGCGCGGCAGAGACAGCCGCTCCGATCTTATTTTGCTCCCCTCCTCTGACAGGAGGAGGGAGGAGGGGGGGACAGGCAACGGGCTTCGGCACTCGGCAGGTCGAGGCGACGACCAGCAGAAAGAGCCGCCTACGAACAAGGAAGAGGAGGAGGAGGAGGGAGGGGAGCACTCTGGTGCTTCAGCGCCCCCACCTCTGTGGCACCTGGGTGCACTGCACCCCGTGCACCCCGTCCAGGATCGTCCCTGGGCACATATACAAACTGTTGTAATTCCTACACCATTCACCTGATTTGGATGTAAATACCCTCAAATTAAAGCTGAAAGTCTGCAGTTAAAGCACATCTTGTTCGTTTCATTTCAAATCCATTGTGGTGGTGTATAGAGCCAAAAAGATTAGAATTGTGTCGATATCCCAATATTTATGGACCTGACTGTATATGCCGAAGCGTGGGGGCAGCAGTGGGTGGAGGAGCGATTTGCTCCTACCTTTTGAGGGAGGATGCCCCCATGCTTCGGCATATATAAACGGTGCATGTATGCCCATCATTAGAAGTGGGTGGATGAAGGGAGGTATTCTAATGGTGGGCATACCCACCGATCAATATCTTTTTTTCGTTCAGACCACAGGCTGCATGAAAAAAAAGTTTACAATATATGCCCAACAAGGACCAGCAATGTACTGGTATGTTGCTGGACTTTGAGTGGTTATACCAGAATGATGCCTGCAGGTTTAGGTATCATCTTGGTATTATTCTTTTCAGCCAGCAGTCGGCTTTCATGTAAAAGCAATGCTAGTGGCTAATTAGCCATTAGCCTCTAGACTGCTTTTACAAGCAGTGGGAGGGAATGCCCCCCCACCGACTTCCATGTTTTTCTCTGGCTCTCCTGTCCCAACAGGGAACCCGAGAATGCAGCTGGTGATTCAGCCAGCTGACCATAGAGCTGATCAGAGACCAGAATGGCTCCAATCATCTTTATGGCCTAAGAAACCGGAAGCTACAAGCATTTCATGACTTAGATTTCGCCGGATGTAAACAGCGCCATTGGGAAATTGGGAAAGCATTTTATCACACCGATCTTGGTATGGTCAGATGCTTCGAGGGAAGAGGAGAGATCTAGGTTCTAATAGACCCCAATTTTTTCAAAAAAGAGTATCTGTCACTACCTATTGCTATCATAGGGGATATTTACATTCCCTGAGATAACAATAAAAATTATTAAAAAAATAAAAAAATGAACAGAACAGTTTAAAAATAAGATAAAAAAGCAAAAAAATAATAAAGAAAAAAAAGCAAAAAAAAA
Source organism: Aquarana catesbeiana (assembly GCF_042186555.1). NCBI lineage: Eukaryota > Metazoa > Chordata > Amphibia > Anura > Ranidae > Aquarana > Aquarana catesbeiana. Next base: position 201,370,786 of record NC_133335.1, on the reverse strand, counting down.
AGCACCCCTGTCCCCCCCTGCTCTCACGCAAAGGCGAACGCAAGCAAAATGTAAACAGCAATTGCACCATGCATGTGAGGTATCACCGCGAAGGTCAGATTGAGGGCAGTAATTTTAGCAGTAGACCTCCTCTGTAAATCTAAAGTGGTAACCTGTAAAGGCTTTTAAAGGCTTTTAAAAATGTATTTAGTTTGTCGCCACTGCATGTTTGTGCGCAATTTTAAAGCATGTCATGTTTGGTATCCATGTACTCGGCCTAAGATCATCTTTTTTATTTAATCAAACATTTGGGCAATATAGTGTGTTTTAGTGCATTAGAATTTTAAAAAGTGTGTTTTTTCCCCAAAAAATGTGTTTGAAAAATCGCTGCGCAAATACTGTGTGAAAAAAAATGAAACACCCACCATTTTAATCTGTAGGGCATTTGCTTTAAAAAAATATATAATGTTTGGGGCTTCAAAGTCATTTTCTTGCAAAAAAAAATAATTTTTTCATGTAAACAAAAAGTGTCAGAAAGGGCTTTGTCTTCAAGTGGTTAGAAGAGTGGGTGATGTGTGACATAAGCTTCTAAATGTTGTGCATAAAATGCCAGGACAGTTCAACCCCCCCCCCAAATGACCCCATTTTGGAAAGTAGACACCCCAAGCTATTTGCTGAGAGGCATGTCGAGTCCATGGTATATTTTATATTGTGACACAAGTTGCGGAAAAAAGACAATTTTTTTTTTTTTTTGCACAAAGTTGTCACTAAATGATATATTGCTCAAACATGCCATGGGAATATGTGAAATTACACCCCAAAATACATTCTGTTGCGTCTCCTGAGTACGGGGATACCACATGTGTGAGACTTTTTGGGAGCCTAGCCGCGTACGGGACCCCGAAATCCAAGCACCGCCTTCAGGCTTTCTAAGGGCGTAAATTTTTTATTTCACTCTTCACTGCCTATCACAGTTTCGGAGGCCATGGAATGCCCAGGTGGCACAAACCCCCCCAAAATGACCCTATTTTGGCAAGTAGACACCCCAAGCTATTTGCTGAGAGGTATAGTGAGTATTTTGCAGACCTTACTTTTTTTCACAAAATTTTGAAAATTTAAAAAAAAAAATTTTTTTCTTGCCTTACTTCATTTTCAAAAACAAATGAGAGCTGCATAATACTCACCATTCCTCTTAGCAAATAGCTTGGGGTGTCCACTTTCCAAAAAGGGGTCATTTGGGGGGGGGGGGGTTTGTGCTATCTTGGCATTTTATGGCCTTCGAAACTGTGATAGGTAGTGAGGAGTGAATCAAAAATTTAAGCCCTTAGAAATCCTGAAGGCGGTGATTGGTTTTTGGGGCCCCGTATGAAGCTAGGCTCCCAAAAAGTCCCACACATGTAGTATCCCCGTACTCAGGAGAATCAGCAGAATGTATTTTGGGGTGCAATTCCACATATGCCCATGGCCTGTGTGAGCAATATATCATTTAGTGAAAACTTTGTGCAAAAAAAAAAAAAGTATGTCACTTTCCCGCAACTTGTGTCAAAATATAAAATATTCCATGGACTCAACATGCCTCTCAGCAAATAGCTTGGGGTGTCTACTTTCTAAAATAGGGTCATTTGGGGGGGGGGGGGGGTTTGTGCCATCTGGGCATTTTATGGCCTTCAAAACTGTGATAGGTAGTGAGGAGTGAAATCAAAACTTTACGCCCTTAGAAATCCTGAAGGCGGTGATTGGTTCTCGGGGCCCCGTACGCGGCTAGGCTCCCAAAAAATCCCACACATGTGGTATCCCCGTACTCAGGAGAATCAGCAGAATGTATTTTGGGGTGCAATTCCACATATGCCCATGGCCTGTGTGAGCAATATATCATTTAGTGCCAACTTTGTGCAAAAAAAAAAAGTATGTCATTTTTCTGCAACTTGTGTCAAAATATAAAATATTCCATGGACTCAACATGCCTCTCAGCAAATAGCTTGGGGTGTCTACTTTCCAAAATGGGGTCATTTGGGGGGGGATGGGCCATCTGGGCATTTTACGGCCTTCAAAACTGTGATAGGTAGTGAGGAGTGAAATAAAAAATGTACGCCCTTAGGAATCCTGAAGGTGGTGCTTGGTTTTCGGGGCCCCATACGCGGTTAGGCTCCCAAAAAGTCCCACACATGTGGTATCCCCATACTCAGGAGAAGCAGCTAAATGTATTTTGGGGCGCAATTCCACATATGCCCACGGCCTGTGTGAGCAATATATCATTTAGTGACAACTTTTTGTAAATTTTTTTTTTTTTGTCATTATTCAATCACTTGGGACAAAAAAATTGAAGGCTGAAGTGGTTAAGATTTTTTTTTACATACTCTCATTAGAGAGATTAGTTTTATCTGTCATGAATGGCTGTACCTTTGTGATCTGTGATTGTCAACAGCTAATCACATGGTACAGGTTGTTGTGATTGGCCCAGGTACCATGTGATAGCTGTGGGCCAATCACAATAGTAAGCAAAACAGTCATGAATGGAAGCCATTCATGACTTTTTTGCTCTTACACACAATAATGTGCTATGCTATGACTGTACTGACCTGCTGTGTCCACCAGTGCGCATGTGCCTGCAGCTGCCGTCCGCTCGCAGTAAAAGTACTGTGGGGGGGGAGGCAACTGGTTAAATAAGGTGCAGCAAAGGGCATTCAGTCTAGAGCAATTAGCGTAAGAATAGATGCTGAAGGGTTATTACAATATGCATATATTTCTTTATCTTGTAAAATAAACATAATTGTAGGAATTAGCAAAGAGTGGCACAAGCATAAAGCCAGTGCCAGGCTAATAGATTCATAAAAAGGGGCTGTGACAGACTGCCTGGCTTCCCGCTTTGGTGCCTCTAGCTTAGGTACAAACGGGAACTGACTTTATTGTAAACTCACACAAAATATATACCGCACAAAGGTGTATGTTTAATAACCTGTGTTAAACTGGTGTTAAGTTGTGTTAAGCCTTATCACAGTGAATCAGGGTGGTAAATTCCTAAGAGGTGTTTAATAAACCGTGTTAACTAAGGTAGGAACCAAATATCACCTCTCATCACCTTACGGTGTTGTCTCTGTGATATCTACAGTGTTAGTATAGGAATGTACCTGTTTAATAACCCGTGTTAGCTCAGAAGAGTCTTAAAACCAGTGTAAACTTGGTGTTAAATCCCCTGGATTTAACTCCAAGTCAGACCAGGTGTTAAAAGCCCCTTTTCAGTGTAGAAGAGGAACTTTCACTGCTCATTGTGGTCAATCAGTGCTTCAGGACAACACTATTAGGCTCCATCCAGGTGGTAAAGCGGTTGCAGACCAAAGGTTTTAATAAGGTGACATGAAGTACATTCAAGATACGCATATTAGAAGGAAGGTCTAATGCGTAAGCCACTGGGTTAATCCTGCAAAGAATACGGAAAGGCCCAATAAACCGAGGTGCGAACTTCAGAGAGGGAACACGAAGTCGGAGGTTGTGAGATGATAGCCAGACTCTGTCCCCAATCTGGTAGGAAGGCGCAGACAGGCGTCTGTGGTCAGCATGGAGTCTGTACCTATCATAGCATGTCGCAGAGCCTCCTGGACTTGTGCCCAAGTGAAACGAAGACCACGGAGATGCTCCTCTAACGCAGGAATACTCTGCGGAACAAACGAGTCAGGCAACATGGAATGTTGGAAACCATAGAACTGGGACAATCTGGAAGCAGAATTCAAGGCACTATTGTGAGCAAACTCCGCCCACGGTAAGAGGTCTGACCAGTGGTTATGATGGTCAGAAATATATCAACGTAGGAATTGCTCCAAGGACTGATTGGCTCATTCTGCAGCCCTATTAGACTGCGGGTGATATGGAGAAGAAGGAAGCAAGCTGAATTCCCAACTGTGCACAAAAGGCTCGCCACAACCGGGACACAAACTGACTACCCCTGTCCAAGACAATCACCTTGGGTAGCCCATGTAAGCAAAAGATCTCCCGAGCAAAAATGGAAGCCAGTTCCTTAGAAGTGGGCAACTTCTTAAGTGGAATACAATGGGACATTTTCGAGAACTGGTCAACCACCATAAGGATAACTGTGTTGCCCTGGGAGTTGGGTAACTGCCTAATGAAATCCATAGACAGGTGGGTCCAGGGCCTCTCTCCATTGGGTATGGGTTGTAGGAGGCCCACTGGAAGGTGTCATGGAGTCTTACTCTGAGCACACACGGAACAGGCAACTACGAAGGCGGTTACATCAGCACGTAGACTAGGCCACCAGAATTGTTGGGAGATGGCCCAAAAGAGTTGATTCTTCCCAGGGTGGCCAGCAGCCTTGGGAGAATGGTAAGTCTGGAGCAAGGCAGTATGTAGATTGTAACAATAACATTGTTTGTAATAACAAAGCAGCGGTCAGAAGGTTTCTCAGGAGGATCATGAACCTGAGCGGCAAGAATTTTTTCACCCAAAATAGAAGTGAGACTGGTGCGAACTGTAACCAGAATACGATCAGGAGGAATCACAGAAACCAGAACTGACTCCATTTTGGAAGTGGAGGAAAATTGTTGTGACAAAGCGTCAGCCCTTACATTCTTAGTACCGGGTAAAAATGAGACAATGTAATTGCAACTAAACAAGAAAAGAGCCCATTGCGCCCTTCTGGGAGAGAAGCATTTAGCCTCAGACAAGAATGTGAGATTCTTATGGTCAGTAAGAATGAGAACCGTCACAGTGGTATCTTTGAGGAGATGTCTCCATTCTTTCAGGGCTAAAATGATCGCTAACAGCTCTCTGTCCCCAGTCTCGTAATTGCACTCCGCAGGTGACAATTTCTTGGAAAAGTAGCTACAAGGGCATAGCGCTCTCAGAGGTAGGACATTGAGACAGAAGGGCTCCAACTACAGTCTCAGAAGCATCAGCCTCAATGATAAAAGGTAACGTAGGATCAGGATGTGCCAACATAGGAGCAGAAACAAAGGCAGCCTTGAGACTCTCAAAGGCCTTAATGGACTCCGGAGACCAACTCTGTGGGTTACCGTCCTTTCTGGTCATATCAGTCGAGGGCTTGGCCAGAGACAAGAAGTTAGGAATAAACTTCCGATAATAGTTGGCAAAGCCAAGAAAACGCTGCAGAGGATGTAAACCCATGGGTCGGGGCCACTGTAGGGCTGCTGAAAATGTTTCTCTGGGTCCATCGAAAAACCAGCAGTGGAAAATACATAACCCAGGAATTTAACCTGTTCACGATGCAATTCACACTTCTCCAATTTACAATAGAGATTGTTCTCTCTTAGTTTCTGAAGCAGACGACGGACATATGTGTGGTGGCTCTCCAGGGACTTGGAAAATATGAGGATATCGTTGAGATAAACCACCACACATAACTGCAACAAATCTCGGAGGACATTGTTAATAAATTCCTGGAAAACTGCCGGGTGTTACAAAGGCCAAAAGATATTACGAGGTACTCATAATGGACTGTTATGGTATTAAACGCAGTTTTCCACTCGTCGCCTTCCTTATTCCTCACGAGATTGTATGCCCCTCTCAAATCAAGCTTTGCGATAACCGTTGCTCCCTTGAGGCGGTCAAATAACTCTGTAATCAGCAGAATCGGATAAGCATTCTTAATCTTGGAACGATTGAGACCCCTATAATCAATACAAGGTCTCAGTTCACCACTCTTCTCCTTCACAAAGAAGAAACCAGCACCAGCAGGAGACGAGGATTTGTTGCTGAATCCTCGAGAAAGTGCGTCTGCAACATACTCCTCCATGGCCCTATCCTCCAAGACCGACAAAGGGGAAACACGAGGGGGTATGGCACCAGGTTGAAGGTCAATTGCGCAATCATACGATAGTGTGGAGGCAAACTACCAGCTTGACCTTTGTCAAAAACATTGCTAAAATCGCGGTACTCCTCCGGCAGGGAGGAGAGTGAAGAGGTGCCAAGGACCTTGGCTACCTTCTGGAAGCATGTCTTACTGCATTGTGGCGACCAGGAGAGAACCTCAGCATGGAGCCAATCAAAAGAGGGGTTGTGCCTCTGTAACCAAGGATAACTAATAACCAGCGGAAACTTAGGTGAGGAAACAACTTGGAATTGGTTTATCTCATGGTGAAGAGCCCCTACGGCCATGGACAACGGAACAGTGTCATGAGTCACATGGGCAGGCTGTAGAGGTCTCCCATCAAGAGCCTCAATGGCAAGTGGAGTGTCACGCAGCTGCAGCAGAATCGAGTGCTTCGATACAAAGGCAGCATCAATGAACAGGCCTGCAGCCCCTGAGTCGATTAGAGCCTGTATCTCGACAGACAACTCAGCCCAAGTAAGGGTAACTGAAACCAGGGGCTAATCCCTCTGGATAACTGGGGACGTAACAACGCCACCTAAGGTCTGTCCATGACAGGACCTCAAGGTTTGGGCGTTCCCTGGATGGGTAGGACAAGACTTCAAAAAGTGACCTGCCTCTCCACAATAGAGGCATAATCTCTCCCTCCTCCTAAGGGTTATCTCATCCGCAGAGAGATGCGTGAAGCCCGAGTGCATGGGTTCATCTTCACAGAGCAGCTCAGTACCAGGAGGCATGGGAGGTGAGGGAGGCAAGGGTGGGACTGCAAAATTCGGAGACAAATGTACAGGAGGCTTCCACAAGCACTCCTTAAAGGAAGTCTTTCTCTGAGTCTGGAGTCAATGAGGATCAACTTCTCCAGCTCAGTGGGTATATCTCAGGCTGCTATCTCATCCTTGATGGTATCCAAGAGACCATGAGAAAAAGCAGCCACGAGGGCCTCATTGTTCCAAGCAACCTCTGCTGCCAGAGTACGGAATTCGATGGCGTAATAGGCAGCAGTTCTTGTACTCTGTTTGATGGACATGAATAACTTGGCAGCAGAAGTGGAGCGTGCGGGAACGTCAAATACCTTTTTAAAAGATGCCACAAACTCTAGGTAAACTTAAGACAACAGGTTTTTGCATCTCCCATAGAGGGTTTGGCAGGCCAAGGCTCTCTCAGGAAGCAAAGATATCACAAAACCTACTTTGCTTCTGTCCGTAGAAAACGCCTGGGGCAGCATCTCAAAGTACATCTCAACCTGGTTGAGAAACTCTCTGCATTGGACTGGATCACCCCCAAATCGCTGAGGAAGCGGAGCAGAATCAGACATACATCTTATAGAGGTAACACTCAAGGCTGGTGCCTGCACAGAGACTGGAGCAGCAGCAGGGACAGCCTGCAACACAGGTTGTACCGGAGCAGCCACAGTGAGAGATTCCAGGTGAGCCGTGCGACTCAGGAGCATTTGTAATGCCATGGCAAACTGATCCATGCGGTGATCCTGCTCATCCAATCTGGAAAAAATATTACCAACAAGTGGATTAACTGCATCTTCTGAATTCATGGCCTTCACCTACTGTCAGAAACCATGAATCAGACTGAGACAGAAGTACAGTTAAATCACACTAATAATAATAATAAATAGGTAAACAGGGTAAACGTAGTCAAAACATAGCCAGAGTACAGGAACCAGTGTATAAAAAGTTGCGCTAAATTAATTCTTCCTTGTGCAAAAAAATAATAAATGACATACAAAGACCTGGAATAAATTCCAGAGGTGCATCCTCAATTCAATCAAGTGATAAACATATAAATAGATAATAAAATCAACAATAGCAACAAATGAAATCAAAAATACAATTAATTAGTCAAAAAAGTGTCCATAAAGGAAGTAATGCAATAAGACGTGTCTTCCCTTAAATTATAATGAATAAACTTGTAAATGTGAATGATGTGATCCACAGTAGGTATCAGAGTCCGGATGGTGAACTTTGTGCTTCAGTGCCAAAAATGAGAGACAACTCAGGTGTACAGCTCTGTATATGATGACTCTTACCAGAGAAGGTGGACCCCCTGAAGAGCGGGGTCATACAGGCAGGCAGGAAAAGCCCTCTGCGGGAACATTTGGATCCTCCAATATCTCTGGTCTTTAAGTTGCCTTGGATATTCAGCAGAAGATTTCGCCGTATAGCAGTGAGTGCTTATTAGCTGGATACCCCAATCTTACTCCTCTTTCTTCCAAAGGGGGTTCTTCTTTTAGGATGAATTTACTGATCTTTGTCAGCTTGACTGTTTCTCCTGCAGCTCCCAGCTGCTACATCCTCACAGGCTCAGGCCTTTGTCTGTCTGAACCTGGGCAGTACAGTGCGATGTGCACCTCACAGCTCCCTTTACGCATTGACACCCCCCGAAGGGTGGGGTACAGGAACTGGAATGCATAATCAGACAAGCCAAAAGGTCAGAGAGCCAGAGATGAGCATAGTAGAACAGAAAACAGGATCTGGAGCCAGAAGGAATGTCAGCTAAGCAAGTCTTTAACAGGAACACAGGAGAGCGTATCTAGAGATGTGACCAAGGTGAAGGCAGAGATCCTCTGGGCTGGATGGCTTAAGTAGGCAGGATTGACGAGCGGGATATGATCAACAGGTGAGTCACTGTGGAGAGGAAGGAACTGGCAATTAGTTGACAGCTGAGAAGCCAGCTTTGAGAAGGTAGGACTGAGCCCAGCCCTGACAATATCACAGTAAATCAGATAAGAGCTTGATCACATTATCCTCAACAATGCAAATTGAAAACAGTAATATCATCTATACATCTAACAGTACTGTACATCTAATGAACAGTTAACATAAACAGTAATTTAATCAACAGCTAACAGTGATCTAATTAACAGTAAGCTAATTAACAACTAGTCACCTGAACAAGCCTTGATTAATCAGGGAGTCCACCCCCAGACAGTCCAGCACCAGTATTCAAGAAGACCCAGGGCTGTCCAAATCTTATTAACCAGCTGTCTTTTCACATTAATCTTCTCACTGAGTTTCAAGTTGGCAGAGACCATCATGGCTTCCTTGACTGTTAAATGTGGTAATAACATGTCATCTTGCATTATTTAACAGGACATCTTCCTGAATGCTGGTAGCTCCCTCAGATGCCAGGGCCCATAGTCAGTAGGCAAGAGGCTACCCTGTAGTCCCCTCCAAAAGCCCCTGTCCTGGTTGGGTTTGTCACAGGGGCAACTTCTCCTCCTTAGTAACAAAGGGAGCTCAAGCCCCTTTGTTAACTAGGAGTGATATGCTTTGTTTCCTTTGCCAAGAGGGAAGAGGAAGACTGGTAACTCTTTGTGTGCTTTCCCTACCTATATGCATGCTGTGCCAGGCTGAAAAAGTTATGTGGCTTGTCTGCCAGGTTACAGTTTACATTCTGCATTCCTGGTGCAATCTGGCAGGGATCTGCAGCAATATTTTTTTCATTAAAAAGTGTTTTGATCCATTTGTTAATTTAGTAACTTTGCTAGTTTCTATTTCATTCTTATATATCTGAAACAGAACTATTTGTTTTGTTAAGATGGTACATGCCAGAATCACCAGTTTCTTACAACACACAAATCTTTGATTGCCCCCCGAATGTCACCCCAATAACAAAAAAAATATGACCTTAACAAAAAACATAAGTATGAGCCTTTGTTAGAAAACAGATACGTACCTTCCCTTTTTGTCCCAGAACACTAATGACTGTGTCAGAGTGTTCGGTGCTATACTGAGAACCATTAATTATTGCAACTTTCCTATGATTCCTGCTCTTCCAAGAAATATTGAGGTCATGCAAAGTCGCTGAATCACTAACAAAACCTCAAATGTTGACTCCTTTTAGTGGAGTCAACTGTTGTGAAATTGTGGGTCCCAGAAAGCCTTGAAAGTTGTGACCTCTGCAGCCTTATTATAAACTGATGGATATTTTGGCCAATTAAAGTAGAAATAAACCCTCAGCATGCTCAGGTACAGGAGAAGGCCCCTTTAACTCTATTTCCCCAACTTCCTGGGTTCTTGGACATGCCCAGGGAAGAGAAGCTGCCCAGCTTTCCTCCCTCGGCAGCTTAGACAGGTCACACCTGAGAGGTAGGTGGGCAATGATTTGCAGCCAGGTGAGTGTACTTCCACTGTCAGAACCATCATGCAGGCAGCTGGGCAGGAGCCTAATAGCATGCAGCTTCTCCACAACATCCAGCTCCAATTGCTACCTGAGTATGGCAGTTCTAGGGTGGGGGCACTTTGTCCTTGGATCCCTCAAGCTGTTCGCTACCCTAAACTTTAAAACTATTTGTGTTAGCTTTCTTTCTTGAGGCTAAGGCAGAACATGCAGGTGTCCTCATGCCGGTTTAGTGCCCAATTACAACAGCCTTTGCAGTAACACACCCATCACTGGAATGCATGGGAACGCACGTTAGGTGCATTGGTGCGATCCAGTGTCAATTATAGTGACTGGCACCCCAGTGCACCTGCCTTGCAGCACACTGCAACTTATAATAATGCACTACCATGCATTGTGTTGTACCCCACTATCCAAACATAATGCATTAGTGCTTTTTGGTCCATTATGAACCTTTCACACGCTGACTCCAAAGTTGCACAATTTTCAGTGCAACTTTGGAGTCCAACTTTAATATGACTTTGAAGTGACTTTATTAACCCCTTCAGCCCCGGAAGGATTTGCCCCCTTAATGACAAGGCCATTTTTTGCAATACGGCACTGCGTCGTTTTAACTGACAATTGCGCGGACGTGCAAAGTTGTACCCAAACAAAATTGATGTCCTTTTTTTCCCACAAATAGAGCTTTCTGTTGGTGGTATTTGATCACCTATGCAGTTTTTATTTTTTGTGCTATAAAAAAAACAGACTGGCAATTCTGAAAAAAAAAACAATATTTGTTACTTTCTGTTATAATACATATTCAAAAAAAATATCTAAAAATAGTTGTAGCGGAAGTTGTAGCGTCTACAAAATAAGGGAAAGGTTTAGGGACTTTTTAAATTGTTTTTACTAGTGATGGCGGCGATCAGCGCTTTTAAGCGGGATTGTGACAGTTACTATATATTGCTATAAAAATGCACTGATCACTGTATAAATGGCATTGGCAGGGTAGGGGTTAACACCAGGGGCGATCAAGGGGTTAAGTGTGTCCTAGGGAGGTGCTTTCTAACTGTGGGTGGAGTGGACTGACTAGGAGTACAGAGAGATCGCTGTTCCTGAACACTAGGAACAGCTGATCTCTCTCTCATCCCCTGTCAGAACTGGGATACACCTTGTTTATATAGGCAGATCCCCATTCTACCTCTCTTTATCGCGATTGCACACGCACGCCTGCAGTACCACATGCACAGACTGACATACAGGTACGTCAGTTTGCGCCGCCTTCCCCGCCTTGCGGAAGGCAGTCGGCAAGTGGTTAAGACTTTTACATTCTCTGGCATTGAATCAAAATAGTGCAGGAACCTTTTATGCTTCTCTCTTAGAGATACATGGAATTTCACATGTCCTGCGACTTTGAGTGTCACAAATCACAAGTGTGAAAGGAACCTTATTCATTGAACAAGCTGAATTTAGAAGCTGCTTGGTTTCTATAAATAGCTGCACCAGATTCTCTGGGCTTCAGTTTTTAGTAAATCTCCCCCTATGTGTAAGCACTGTTACCCTATAACAGAAAGCCCCTGGGGGTAGCTATTGCTTGCAGGATCAATAGGAAAGATTACAGTAAATGCAAGCCCTTTCCATAAAGAAATTGCATTATTGTATCATGACCTAACATATAGTTAAAAGAGATGTATTGGATTTTTTTTCCAGAATAATACTTACCTAGGTGGATGCAGCATCTGCCCCCCTAGGTCTGTACTCACAAATGTCCTTGGACATTTGAATTCCTCCTTCCAGTATCAGCCAGACATTTCTCCTGTGAACTCTTCAGATGAGATCTTCAGTGAAAATCCCTTAATCAGTTCCAGCAAGATCCACCAGAACAGGCCTCCCAGCTGGGACCTCGATGAGCACTTGTGAATTTTCAGTTGTACTGCCTAAAAGGGCAGCAGCCCTTTAGGCTGGGAACTTTTCCTCCTGGACAAGAACCTTGCTGCTCCAGGCCTCAGACTATTTTTGCACACCCCCAACCACCTGCTGGGCTTCCTCCCCCAGGGATTGGCCAAGAGACTACATAAATATTAGGGCTGTGGATCTGCCCTTTCCAGCACACTGAATTCTAGAATCCACTAGAAGGCAAGGGAAAGCAGTTGAGCCTGAGGCCAATGAAAATTAGAACAGCCCAAAATAATCACACATTGCTCCATTGACTGCAGAGGAGCCCAAAAAAAATACATTTACCTGACATTTCCAGCAACCTATCTAGGAGGGCGCTACATAATCATGACTTCCCATATTTTTACATTTGTTTTAGACAGTGCAAGCGATCTGGGTCTGATACCCAGTGAAATAAAACCCTTGACCTTTGTGGTCACTTTTAATTCAGCTGGCAGGTTCTGCATGACACCACCAGAAGCTAGCAGTTTGTATGTCGCATGTGTCCTACTCACAGTGTCTGCTGTAAATGTATTATGGAAGGTCGTAGTAACAAGAAATAGTTTATAAGGTGTGACACAGTTAAATGTGATGTAGAAACAATCTCTGGAGAAATACAAAAGGCAGAGTTCAAGTGATAACATACCTTTTTCTTGCAGTGACCTCTAAGATGTGTTTAACTTTGATGTCCTGCTGCTCTTGTGCCAGCAGTTTTCTCATATTTCATTCAATCTGGAATATAATGAGAAAAAAAAAAATACATTTTTGGACATGACTTTTATAGGGGTGAAGGAGAGCAGTCCAGGGTAGTGGTGAATAATGAGGCTTTCAAACAGGATCGCCAGAACTAAAAGCTTACTGTATCATCATTGTGCCAAGAACAAAGAACTGCACAATTGTCTATCAACCACCCGAATATAATTTCACCAAAAGCAATAAGGCATGGTTGTCCAACTTTAGTCCCGAAAAAACACATATGTCCCGTACACACGACGGGACATTCCGACAACAAAATCCTGGATTTCTTTCTGACAGATGTTAGCTCAAACTTGTCTTGCATACACACGGTCGCACAAATGATGTTGGAAATTCTGAACGTCAAGAACGCGGTAACGTAACGAGCCGAGAAAAATGAAGTTCAATAGCCAGTGCGGCTCTTCTGCTTGATTCCAAGCATGCATGGAATTTTGTGTGTTGGAATTGTGTACACACAATCAGAATTTCCGACAATGGATTTTGTTGTTGGAAAATTTGAGAACCAGCTCTCAAATTTTTGTTGTCGGAAATTCCGATGGAGCCTACACGCGGTCGGAATTTCCGACAACAAGCTCACATCAAACATTTGTTGTCGGAAATTCCGACCGTGTGTACGCGGCATAAGAATTCATGTTTTCCTACATTCCAGGCAGAAGCATAGAAGAAGCTCCAATATTATTTGGCCCATAGCACCCAGCTCCCCAACGGGACGTAGACAGCAAGAAAAAAAAAAGAACTGGGAGTTTTAAAAATGTCCTAATCTATCATAAACTGAAAATAAAATGTAATGCCGTGTACACACGGGCGGACTTTTCGGCATCAAAGGTCCGACTGTCTTTCTGTCGGACTTTTGACGGACTTCCAACGGACTTTCGAACGAACGGACTTGCCTACACACGATCACACCAAAGTCTGACGGATTTGTATGTGATGACGTACGACTAGACTAAAATAAGGAAGTTGATAGCCAGTAGCCAATAGCTGCCCTAGCGTCGGTTTTCGTCCATCGGACTAGCATACAGACGAGAGGATTTTTCGAGTCCGTCGGAAAGATTTGAAACATGTTTCAAATCTAAAGTCCGTCTGATTTTCGCCCGAAAAAGTCCGCTGCAGGTCCGATGAAGCCCACACATGGTCGGATTCGTCCCGTCAGACCATTCCGTTTGAAAAGTCCGCCCGTGTGTGCACGGCATTAGGACTGTAAATAATTTAAAGGAGAAGTACGGCCAGACTCAGACAGCGGACAGACTGACAGTCACCAGCTCTCTGTTCGGTGGTGTTTGATCACTCGGTTCTCAGTGTTAAAGGCGTCGGGGGACAGATGCAGCATCGGACCTTTGTAAGTTTGATTCTTAAAATAAAAAAAATAAAAAAAGAAAACCCCATACATCTCTTTTAAAGCGGTATTAAATCCAAAACCAAAAATATAGTATAATGCAATTTACCAGCTCATAGATGTGGTGGCTGCATTCTTTCTTTTTTTAGTCTTTTTTTTTTCACTTAGTGATTTGGCCAGTAACACACCTCCTGTATTAGGCTGGATTCACACCTATGCAGTTTTAGTGCTTTTTGCATTTTGCAGATTTCCACTACAGAACATGTTCCATAGGAAACCATGTTAAATTGACTGTAGTGCAAATCTGCAACATGCAAAAAGCACTAAAAATGCATAGGTGTGAATGCAGCCTTAGAGAGCCTCCACTCTGGATGAAGGAGCAGATGGACACCTTTGGACAGCAGCATTGTTAATCTGGGGGAAGTATTAGATGTACAAGCAGATATGGATACACTAAAAAATTTAAGCCAAACTCCAACTCACGCGGCATTTTTGGTATAAGGCAGATAAAGGTCGTTTTCTTTTGGGATAAAGTTTTTACAGGAATAAATAAAAGCTGATCACTATAAGCACCCCTGTCAGTAGTAACACCCAGGTCACACCGATCGCGACATTGAAATCCTGCTACTTCAGGTGTGCCTTGGAAGATATCTGTGTGACTTCATGTACAGATGTATATGCAAGTCGCACCTGTTGCACTTGCAAAAAGTAATGCAGGAACTACTTTGAAAATCTAAACAAATTCAAATTCCGACGTATTGGTCTGGTGTGTTGCACCGATGTTGCACCCGTGTGAACGGAGGCTTAATGATTTGTCTCAACACTCTAAACTGCTACATTTGCAGGAGAGTTTGTTCTGTTGAAAAACAATATGTTTACTGGCCAGGTCACCAAACGAAATTGGTAAGCTACATCTGTAGGTGGTGGTTGTTTGTCATGTCCTCCATGTTTCCCTCCTGGTTGGGCACAAAGCAAGGGTCACATGAGAGGCCTACACCGAGGTGAGTTCTTCTGAGCTACGCTAGGCAGCTTGTACATGGTCACTTTACTACACATGGGGTACCTTTGCGTCATCTTTATCAAAGCCCATGGACAAGGCTGTAGCTGCTGTGGGGGAATACTCAACCTTAACCACTTGCCGACCGCCGCACGACTATATACGTCGGCAGAATGGCACGGGCAGGCAAAAGGACTTACATGTACGTCCTTGCCTGCCCGCGGGTGGGGGGTCCGATCGGACCCCCCCCCGGTGCCAGCGGCGGTCGGCAAATCTCCCCCGGCGATCGGAGGTGAGGGGGAGGCCATCCATTCGTGGCCCCCCCCTCGCGATCGCTCCCAGCCAATGGGATCATTTCCCTGCCTCTGTATTGTACACAGAGGCAGAGGAAATGATGTCATCTCTCCTCGGCTCGGTATTTTCCGTTCCGGGCCGAGGAGAGAAGACTGAAATGTGAGTGCACCAACACACACACACACAGTAGAACATGCCAGGCACACAAATCACCCCGATCCCCCCCCCGATCCCCCCCCAATCACCCCCCCCCCCTGTCACAAACTGACACCAAGCAGGTTTTTTTTTTTTTTTTTTTTTTTTTTTTTCTGATTACTGCATAGTGTCAGTTTGTGACAGTTAGTGTCAGGGCAGTGAGTATTACCCCCCTGTAGGTCTAGGGTACCCCCCTAACCCCCCCTAATAAAGTTTTAACCCCTTGATCACCCCCTGTCACCAGTGTCGCTAAGCGATCATTTTTCTGATCGCTGTATTAGTGTCGCTGGTGACGCTAGTTAGTGAGGTAAATATTTAGGTTCGCCGTCAGCGTTTTATAGCGACAGGGACCCCCATATACTACCTAATAAATGTTTTAACCCCTTGATTGCCCCCTAGTTAACCCTTTCACCACTGATCACCGTATAACCGTTACGGGTGACGCTGGTTAGTTTGTTTATTTTTTATAGTGTCAGGGCACCCGCCGTTTATTACCGAATAAAGATTTAGCCCCCTGATCGCCCGGCGGTGATATGCGTCGCCCCAGGCAGCGTCAGATTAGCGCCAGTACTGCTAACACCCACGCACGCAGCATACACCTCCCTTAGTGGTATAGTATCTGTACGGATCAATATCTGATCCGATCAGATCTATACTAGCGTCCCCAGCAGTTTAGGGTTCCCAAAAACACAGTGTTAGCGGGATCAGCCCAGATACCTGCTAGCACCTGCGTTTTGCCCCTCCGCCCGGCTCGGCCCAGCCCACCCAAGTGCAGTATCGATCGATCACGGTCACTTACAAAACACTAAACGCATAACTGCAGCGTTCGCAGAGTCAGGCCTGATCCCTGCGATCGCTAACAGTTTTTTTGGTAGCGTTTTGGTGAAATGGCAAGCACCAGCCCCAGGCAGCGTCAGGTTAGTGCCAGTAGCGCTAACACCCACGCACCGTACACCTCCCTTAGTGGTATAGTATCTGAACGCATCAATATCTGATCCGATCAGATCTATACTAGCGTCCCCAGCAGTTTAGGATTCCCAAAAACGCAGTGTTAGCGGGATCAGCCCAGATACCTGCTAGCACCTGCGTTTTGCCCCTCCGCCTGGCCCAGCCCAGCCCACCCAAGTGCAGTATCGATCGATCACTGTCACTTAAAAAAACACTAAACGCATAACTGCAGCGTTCGCAGAGTCAGGCCTGATCCCTGTGATCGCTAACAGTTTTTTTGGTAGCGTTTTGGTGAACTGGCAAGCACCAGCCCCAGGCAGCGTCAGGTTAGTGCCAGTAGCGCTAACACCCACGCACGCAGCATACACCTCCCTTAGTGGTATAGTATCTGAACTGATCAATATCTGATCCGATCAGATCTATACTAGCATCCCCAGCAGTTTAGGGTTCCCAAACACGCAGTGTTAGCGGGATCAGCCCAGATACCTGCTAGCACCTGCGTTTTGTCCCTCCGCCCAGCCCACCCAAGTGCAGTATCGATCGATCACTGTCACTTACAAAACACTAAACGCATAACTGCAGCGTTCGCAGAGTCAGGCCTGATCCCTGCGATCGTTAACAGTTTTTTTGGTAGCGTTTTGGTGAACTGGCAAGCGCCAGCGGCCTAGTACACCCCGGTCGTAGTCAAACCAGCACTGCAGTAACACTTGGTGACGTGGCGAGTCCCATAAGTGCAGTTCAAGCTGGTGAGGTGGCAAGCACAAGTAGTGTCCCGCTGCCACCAAGAAGACAAACACAGGCCCGTCGTGCCCATAGTGCCCTTCCTGCTGCATTCGCCAATCCTAATTGGGAACCCACCACTTCTGCAGCGCCCATACTTCCCCCATTCACATCCCCAACCAAATGCAGTCGGCTGCATGAGAGGCATTTTTATGTCCTCCCGAGTACCCCTACCCAGCGAACCCCCCAAAAAAGATGTCGTGTCTGCAGCAAGCGCGGATATAGGCATGACACCCGCTATTATTGTCCCTCCTGTCCTGACAATCCTGGTCTTTGCATTGGTGAATGTTTTGAACGCTACCATTCACTAGCTGAGTATTAGCGTAGGGTACAGCATTGCACAGACTAGGACACACTTTCACAGGGTCTCCCAAGATGCCATCGCATTTTGAGAGACCCGAACCTGGAACCGGTTACAGTTACAAAAGTTACAGTTACAAAAAAAGTGTAAAAAAAAAAAAACACAAACAAAAATATAAAATAAAAAATAATAGTTGTCGTTTTATTGTTCTCTCTCTATTCTCTCTCTCTCTATTCTCTCTATTGTTCTGCTCTTTTTTACTGTATTCTATTCTGCAATGTTTTATTGTTATTATGTTTTATCATGTTTGCTTTTCAGGTATGCAGTTTTTTATACTTTACCGTTTACTGTGCTTTATTGTTAGCCATATTTTTGTCTTCAGGTACAGCATTCACGACTTTGAGTGGTTATACCAGAATGATGCTTGCAGGTTTAGGTATCATCTTGGTATCATTCTTTTCAGCCAGCGGTCGGCTTTCATGTAAAAGCAATCCTAGCGGCTAATTAGCCTCTAGACTGCTTTTACAAGCAGAGAGAATGCCCCCCCCCCCCCCCCCCATCGTCTTCCGTGTTTTTCTCTGGCTCTCCTGTCTCAACAGGGAACCTGAGAATGCAGCCGGTGATTCAGCCAGCTGACCATAGAGCTGATCAGAGACGAGAGTGGCTCCAAACATCTCTATGGCCTAAGAAACCGGAAGCTACGAGCATTTTATGACTTAGATTTCGCCGGATGTAAATAGCGCCATTGGGAAATTGGGGAAGCATTTTATCACACCGATCTTGGTGTGGTCAGATGCTTTGAGGGCAGAGGAGAAATCTAGGGTCTAATAGACCCCAATTTTTTCAAAAAAGAGTACCTGTCACTACCTATTGCTATCATAGGGGATATTTACATTCCCTGAGATAACAGTAAAAATGATTAAAAAAAAAAAAAAAATGAAAGGAACAGTTTTAAAATAAGATAAAAAAGCAAAAAAATAATAAAAAAAAAAAAAAAAAGCACCCCTGTCCCCCCTGCTCTCGCGCTAAGGCGAACGCAAGCGTCGGTCTGGCGTCAAATGTAAACAGCAATTGCACCATGCATGTGAGGTATCACCGCGACGGTCAGATCGAGGGCAGTAATTTTAGCAGTAGACCTCCTCTGTAAATCTAAAGTGGTAACCTGTAAAGGCTTTTAAAGGCTTTTAAAAATGTATTTATTTTGTTGCCACTGCACGTTTGTGCGCAATTGTAAAGCATGTCATGTTTGGTATCCATGTACTCGGCCTAAGATCATCTTTTTTATTTCATCAAACATTTGGGCAATATAGTGTGTTTTAGTGCATTAAAATGTAAAAAAGTGTGTTTTTTCCCCAAAAAATGCGTTTGAAAAATCGCTGCGCAAATACTGTGTGAAAAAAAAAAATTAAACACCCACCATTTTAATCTGTAGGGCATTTGCTTTAAAAAAATATATAATGTGTGGGGGTTCAAAGTAATTTTCTTGCAAAAAAAAATAATTTTTTCATGTAATCAAAAAGTGTCAGAAAGGGCTTTGTCTTCAAGTGGTTAGAAGAGTGGGTGATGTGTGACATAAGCTTCTAAATGTTGTGCATAAAATGCCAGGACAGTTCAAACCCCCCCCCCCAAATGACCCCATTTTGGAAAGTAGACACCCCAAGCTATTTGCTGAGAGGCATGTCGAGTCCATGGAATATTTTATATTGTGACACAAGTTGCGGGAAAGAGACAAATTTTTTTTTTTTTTTTTTTTTTTTGCACAAAGTTGTCACTAAATGATATATTGCTCAAACATGCCATGGGAATATGTGAAATTACACCCCAAAATACATTCTGTTGCTTCTCCTGAGTACGGGGATACCACATGTGTGGGACTTTTTGGGAGCCTAGCCGCGTATGGGACCCCGAAAACCAAGCACCGCCTTCAGGCTTTCTAAGGGCGTAAATTTTTGATTTCACTCTTCACTGCCTATCACAGTCTCGGAGGCCATGGAATGCCCAGGTGGCACAAACCCCCCCCAAATGACCCCATTTTGGAAAGTAGACACCCCAAGCTATTTGATGAGAGGTATAGTGAGTATTTTGCAGACCTCACTTTTTGTCACAAAGTTTTGAAAATTAAAAAAAGAAAAAAAAAATTTTTTTTTTTGTCTTTCTTCATTTTCAAAAACAAATGAGAGCTGCAAAATACTCACCATGCCTCTCAGCAAATAGCTTGGGGTGTCTACTTTCCAAAATGGGGTCATTTGGGGGGGGTTTGTGCCACCTGGGCATTCCATGACCTCCGAAACTGTGATAGGCAGTGAAGAGTGAAATCAAAAATGTACACCCTTAGAAATCCTGAAGGCGGTGATTGGTTTTCGGGGTCCCGTACGCGGCTAGGCTCCTAAAAAGTCCCACACATGTGGTATCCCCATACTCAGGAGAAGCAGCAGAATGTATTTTGGGGTGCAATTCCACATATGCCCATGACCTGTGTGAGCAATATATCATTTAGTGACAACTTTGTGCAAAAAAAAAAAAAAAAAATAAATAAATTGTCACATTCCCGCAACTTGTGTCAAAATATAAAATATTCCATGGACTCAACATGCCTCTCAGCAAATAGCTTGGGGTGTCTACTTTCCAAAATGGGGTCATTTGGGGGGGGTTTGTGCCATCTGGGCATTTTATGGCCTTCAAAACTGTGATAGGTAGTGAGGAGTAAAATCAAAAATGTACGCCCTTAGAAATCCTGAAGGCAGTGATTGGTTTTCGGGGCCCCGTATGCGGCTAGGCTCCCAAAAAGTCCCACACATGTGGTATCCCCATACTCAGGAGAAGCAGCTAAATGTATTTTGGGGTGCAATTCCACATATGCCCATGGCCTGTGTGAGCAATATATCATTTAGTGACAACTTTTTGTAATTTTTTTTTTTTTTTTTTTTTTTTGTCATTATTCAATCACTTGGGACAAAAAAAATGAATATTCAATGGGCTCAACATGCCTCTCAGCAATTTCCTTGGGGTGTCTACTTTCCAAAATGGGGTCATTTGTGGGGGTTTTGTACTGCCCTGCCATTTTAGCACCTCAAGAAACGACATAGGCAGTCATAAATTAAAGGCTGTGTAAATTCCAGAAAATGTACCCTAGATTGTAGGCGCTATAACTTTTGCGCAAACCAATAAATATACACTTATTGACATTTTTTTTACCAAAGACATGTGGCCAAATACATTTTGGCCTAAATGTATGACTAAAATTGAGTTTATTGGATTTTTTTTAGAACAAAAAGTAGAAAATATCATTTTTTTTCAAAATTTTCGGTCTTTTTCCGTGTATAGCGCAAAAAATAAAAATGGCAGAGGTGATCAAATACCATCAAAAGAAAGCTCTATTTGTGGGAAGAAAAGGACGCAAATTTTGTTTGGTTACAGCATTGCATGACCGCGCAATTAGCAGTTAAAGCGACGCAGTGCCAATTTGTAAAAAGTGCTCTGGTCAGGAAGGGGGTAAATCCTTCCGGGGCTGAAGTGGTTAAGGTAGACCTCTGCTCTTAGAGATGAACGTACACCATGCACACTGACACCGTGACACTGTAACTGTTCCTTAGTTAACTCTTGGTTCCATGTGACAAATGCATACCTTGTCTGTAATCTGCATTTAGAAGGGACAAGCTGAGCCAATGTCCATATCCACCTGTCCAGTAGGGATGAGCCGAACACCCCCCAGTTCGGTTCACACCAGAACATGAGAACAGACAAAAATTTTTTATGCGAAAATGCGAACAACGTTTATGGGACAGTCTATGGGACACGAACGTGAAAATCAAAACTGCTCAGTTTAAAAGCTTATATGCAAGTTATTGCCATAAAAAGTTTATGGGGACCTGGGTACTGCCCCAGGGGTCAGGTATAAATGCAAAAAAAAGTTTTAAAAACTGACGTTTTTTTCAGGAGCAGTGATTTTAATAATGCTTAAAGCGGGGGTTCACCCACACCGCCAAAAAAAAATAAATATTAAAAGCCAGCAGCTACAAATACTGCAGCTGCTGACTTTTAATACATGGCCACTTACCTGTCCCAGGGTCCAGCGATGTCGGCAGGGGACGCCGAGAACCCACTCGGTTCTCGGCAGCTGCCGCCGCCATCCTAAGTGAGGGAATCAGGAAGTGAAGCGTTGCGGCTTCACTTCT
This sequence comes from Aquarana catesbeiana, assembly GCF_042186555.1. Taxonomy (NCBI): domain Eukaryota; kingdom Metazoa; phylum Chordata; class Amphibia; order Anura; family Ranidae; genus Aquarana; species Aquarana catesbeiana. Next base: position 201,349,135 of record NC_133335.1, on the reverse strand, counting down.
CGGTTCCCTACTGCGCATGCGCGAGTCGCGCTGCGCGTCCCTAGTGGTCCCCGCTCTCTGCTGGGAGCTGTGTGTTCCCAGCAGACAGCGCGGTCGGGACGGGAAGAGGCATAGACTCCCATGGGAGTCTATGCCGGAAGTGGGTGCAAATACCTGTCTTAGACAGGTATCTGCACCCCCCTCCCCCCTGCAAGGTGCCAAATGTGACACCGGAGGGGGGGAGGGTTCCGAAAAGCGGAAGTTCCATTTTTGGGTGGAACTCCGCTTTAAAGTGAAACAATAAAAATGAAATAGCAAAATGACATTTCTAATGCCGCGTACACACGACCGGACTTTCCAGGAGAAAAGGTCCGATGGAACGAATCCGTCGGACATTCCGATCATGTGTGGGCTTCATCGGACCTTTTCTGTCCAAAAATCTGACGGACCTTAAAAATAGAACATGTTTCAAATCTTTCCGACGGACTCAATTCCTATCGAAAAACGAATAAAAAAAAAATAAATATTAAAAGCCAGCAGCTACAAATACTGCAGCTGCTGACTTTTAATACATGGCCACTTACCTGTCCCAGGGTCCAGCGATGTCGGCAGGGGACGCCGAGAACCCACTCGGTTCTCGGCAGCTGCCGCCGCCATCCTAGGTGAGGGAATCAGGAAGTGAAGCGTTGCGGCTTCACTTCCCGGTTCCCTACTGCGCATGCGCGAGTCGCGCTGCGCGTCCCTAGTGGTCCCCGCTCTCTGCTGGGAGCTGTGTGTTCCCAGCAGACAGCGCGGTCGGGACGGGAAGAGGCATAGACTCCCATGGGAGTCTATGCCGGAAGCGGGTGCAAATACCTGTCTTAGACAGGTATCTGCACCCCCCTCCCCCCTGCAAGGTGCCAAATGTGACACCGGAGGGGGGGAGGGTTCCGAAAAGCGGAAGTTCCATTTTTGGGTGGAACTCCGCTTTAAAGTGAAACAATAAAAATGAAATAGCAAAATGACATTTCTAATGCCGCGTACACACGACCGGACTTTCCAGGAGAAAAGGTCCGATGGAATGAATCCGTCGGACATTCCGATCATGTGTGGGCTTCATCGGACCTTTTCTGTCCAAAAATCTGACGGACCTTAAAAATAGAACATGTTTCAAATCTTTCCGACGGACTCAATTCCTATCGAAAAACGTTCGTCTGTATTTTCATTTTTTTTGCAGGACTGTCAGCGCCGTGATTGAAGATAGATGGACATCGCAGGACACTTTTTTAATAAAGGAATTGTCCAAAACTGTCTCCTGTCATTTTTACTTTATTGACACTTTTTATGGTGAATGGGTAGGGGAACAATGTACTCCATACCCATTCACATAGGGAGGGGCGGGATCTGGGGGCCCCCTTATTAAAGGGGGCTTTCAGATTCCGATAAGCCCCCTGCCCTCAGACCCCCACAACCACCGGCCAAGGGTTGTGGAGGATGAGGCCCTGGTCCCCATCAACATAGGGACAAGGTGCTTTGGGGGAACCCCAAAGCACCCTCCCCATGTTGAGGGCATGTGGCCTGGTACAGTTCAGGAGGGGGGGTGCATTCTCGTCCCCCCCTTTTTCTGTGGCCTGCCAGGTTGCATGCTCGGATAAGGGTCTAATATGAATTTTGGGGGGACCCCCACGCCATTTAAAAAAAAAATTTGGCGCAGGGTTCCCCTTAACTACTTCAATACACTATATTATATATACTACACTGCCTGAATATAGATTCTACACTGAATATCTAATGTACGTTAAATGCAGAGTGTATAGATATATATATATATATATATATATATATATATATATATATATATATATATATATTAGACTGTATATATATATATATATATATATATATATCAAATACACTGCCTGCACGCCACTAACTAAGCTGCCTAATCTCTCTTCATTCATTACACTATACGGACACTGTGTAAGCAGCAGCCTTATATAGTGTGGGGCATGGACTTAGCCCCCTGAGCCATGATTGGCCAAAGGCAGCCTGCCTTTGGCCAATTATGGCTCTTTCAGCAGAGCGCGCTGTGATTGGCCAAAGCATGCAGGTTCAATTGCATGCTTTGGCCAATCATCATACAGCAAGTGCATATGTTCTACTCACCAGTAGCAGAGTGCGCCCTGCTGTGCACTCTGCGCGGGATCCACACGTGCAGTTATCTTAATTCTTGAACCCCTGTACCTCTGTACAGTATGGGGAACCTCTGCGAGGCGAATCTGCTTCTGTTTCTATGAGAGACAGACCTCTGGCAAAAGAAGTGCCGACAACATCTCCCTCGTTGCTAGAGGTCGTGCCACCTATAGCAGGTACACGCAATCAACAGGCTGCTTGCTACGCCTCCTTTACTCTTGGCAACCACTTATGTCTTCGCCTTACTCTACTTCACACGAATACCTTCATACCCCAGTGTGTTAAGATCCACTTGATAAACTATGTGTGTGCCAGTTACTTGTGATACCTCTTTCAGTAATTTCAGAACAGGCAAGGACAAAGTTTCAATGTTTTATTTAGAAAAGTGCAAAAATTTAACATTCCACAGTCCAATATACATATGCAAGGTTATTCCTACGTCCCTACTCATAACTACAGACTTGTACTGCCCCATCATACCTGCAAGATGTAGTCCAGCAATTTCAGTCTTGCAGAGGCACTCTCATACAGATGCAAATCCTTTGGAGGCATGCTCCAGTGCTGGTGTCTTCAGGGCAAACCCCAGGTGACTGATAACTTTACATCCAGGCAGTAATGAGTGGGATCGTTCTGTTCCTCACGGGTATTGTTCTCTATCTCTCTTTCCCTTATGGGTACTTGATCTCTCTTTTGCAAGGGGGGACCTTGTCTCGGGGACTCTCGTTAGAGAGAAGCCCTGTACTCCCCAACTACATCCACCATCCCAGAGAAGAACCTGCCAAAAGACCTAAAATCTGGGAAAGGCAATAACTCCTACCCTCCCGGCCGGGACGGCACCTAATTAACTATTTCAACCTGCCCACATACAGTATAATATAAAAAAGTTTGCTTTTGGGTTTAATAGCGCTTTAAGGTTCATGAAAACACACAGATATGAATGTACATTTTGTTTGGCCAATAAATAAGAGATAAATAGAACAGGTGGGGAGATATACTGTGTTCCCATTCTCACATGGGTCTACGAAGGGCTGGGATCCTCTATCAATGGTTTACTGGGCCCTTCTCAACCTTTTTAACACAAAGGAAAGCTTGAAATTACTTTCCAGGCACAGGGAGACCCTGCTAGTAATAACTATATCTACAATTCAGGTACTTTAATGTGAAAGTCAGTTAGAAGACATCTCATTTGTGACAGCTTAACTAATTATCTGACTGCGCTATGCTAGGATACTTGCCAGCATTGACTGCTCAACCTCTAAGACTGCTGACTATGAGATGGCTATTACTGCTTGGTTCCAATGTAGGATTGGGAGTGATGTTATTGTCTACGCACTACGGATGGTCATCAACCTGCACATAAGGGCCTCCTCTACATGTACATGTTAGCAGCAATTTAATTTAACACCTCCTAATGCTAATGTTGACTGTATCTCTTGAGAGATTGCACTAGGGCCAGCCATACACGGTTCGAATCTCGGTCGGTTCAGCAGGAACCGGACGAGATTTGAACCGTTAATAGGCAGGCTGAATGTACCAAGTTGACCGATTGATCAACTTGGGAAAAACCAGCCTGCCCGATTCTCTTGCAATTATCTCTAGCGGCTTCTGTAGCCGCTAGCGATAATCACTATCTTCTCGTCATCACCATGACAGGGGCCCCAGATGTTGAAAATTCTGGGGGATAGAAAAAGTTGGTAGACATTGGAGGGGGGATAGGGGGGGAATTTTTTTTGGATTTTTGAGACCAAAGTTCTCCGGCCCCTAGGATTAAATGTTGAATTTGACCTCAATTGTTTTATTTCAGAGAGTTGATTATTAGTTCTATATGTTCCCATGTGTATTTTTAATTTTATTATCTTTTCATCTCCCTCTTTTTTTCCAGTATTATTAACATATTTTTTCTCCATTATTATATTTTTCCATTTTTTATGCCCTGTTTAGTTTTTATTTAGATTTTTAATAATGTATGGATACATTTTTTATCATATATTTTTTGTATATGTTTTTTACGTCTGATGGCCGTGGGTGAAAACGTTTTCCAAAAGAGAGTTTTTAAAAGAGTTTCTTTGAAAGCTGTCTTAAAGAAAGATCTTTTAGCCTATATTGTCTTCTAGTCTATACTGGCTTTCTTTGTTAATTGGTGTTACAGCTGCACTGACACCATGTGTATAATCATTTTTGTTTTGTTTTTTAAACACTCATGACCCCCTTCCTCTGCTGCGGTGTACTGTTTGGTTCCGGTTTCCAGGACCACAGTGATTGTGAGCTGCGCAAGCGCTGGTTGGGTAGTGTCATTGTTTCCTTGACTACTCTTCTCTATAAATATCTGGGTGATGCTCGTGGCCCCGCCATGCCCTGACGAAGTCCCGTAGGGTGTAACGCGTATGGGAGGAGGAGCCACGTTCCGCTGACGTCACCCGCTGCCATCGTATGTTTTTTTGTTACACAAGCTGCGAGGTGGCTCTAATCATGCTTCACACAAGATGTGGAGTTTGTAAGTGCAAAAGTGCGTGTTTTAATACTCAGTGAGCACTAGGGATGAGCCGAACACCCCCCGGTTCGGTTCGCACCAGAACCCGCGAACGGACCGAAAGTTCGCACGAACGTTAGAACCCCATTGACGTCTATGGGACTCGAACGTTCGAAATCAAAAGTGCTCATTTTAAAGGCTAATTTGCATGGTATTGTCCTAAAAAGGGTTTGGGGACCCGGGTCCTACCCCAGGGGACATGTATCAATGCAAAAAAAACTTTTAAAAACGGCCGTTTTTTCGGGAGCAGTGATTTTAATGATGCTTAAAGTAAAAAAAAAAAGTGAAATATTCCTTTAAATATCGTACCTGGGGGGTGTCTATAGTATGCCTGTAAAGTGACGCGTGTTTCCCATGTTTAGAACAGTCCCTGCACCAAATGTCATTTTTAAAGGAAAAAATCTCATTTAAAACTGCTTGCGGGTTTAATGTCATGTCGGGTCATGGCAATATGGATGAAAATCAGTGAGACAAACGGCATGGGTACCCCCCAGTCCATTACCAGGCCCTTTGGGTCTTGTATGGATATTAAGGGGAACCCCGCACCCAAATTAAAATAAGGAAAGGTGTGGGGCCACCAGGCCCTATATACTCTGAACAGCAGTGCAAACAAGACAGGGACTGTAGGTTTGTTGTTAAGTAGAATCTGTTTGTAATTTTGAACATTTTTAACGTGTTTAGCTCCAGCCAAAAAATCTTTTCTAAGCTTTTTGGAAAACATAGGGAAGGGTTATCACCCCTGTGACATTTGTTTTGCTGTCTTTCCTCCTCTTCAGAAGATTTCACCTCACTTTTTTGTCCCAATGAAAAATGTTTTTTGAAAATTTGGGTTTTTTTGTGGAACAAGGATTGGAAAGCATCAGTGGAAAGGAGAAATTGTTTTCCCATATTAACTCTTACAGGAGAGAATTTCCCTTCCTAGGGGTAGATTTCATCTCACTTCCTGTTGTCTCCTTCCGTTTGCAAGTAGGAGTCATTTGTAAGTTAGATGTTTGAAAGTAGGGTCCTGCCCTATATACTCAGCAGAAATTTGGGCCTTAGGTATTGCTGTGGCCACAACACTGTAAGCCCTCACAGGGCCCTGCTGTGAAATATTAGATCAAGAATTGTAATTACATGCCCCTGTTGAACAGGAGCTGAAAAATTAGGCCTTAGGCACTGGTGCTGGTGCCACAACACTGCAACCCCTCACAGACACTCTAGTTGGAACGCAGGAATGAGCCCTGCTGCAAAGTATTGCTTCAAAAATTGTAATTACACGCCCCTGTTAGACAGGGGCAGAAAAATTGGGCCTTAGGCACTGGTGCTGGTGCCACAACACTGCAACCCCTCACAGACACTCTAGTTGGAACGCAGGAACGAGCCCTGCTGCAAAGTATTGCTTCAAAAATTGTAATTACACGCCCCTGTTAGACAGGGGCAGAAAAATTGGGCCTTAGGCACTGGTGCTGGTGCCACAACACTGCAACCCCTCACAGACACTCTAGTTGGAACGCAGGAACGAGCCCTGCTGCAAAGTATTGCATCAAAAATTGTAATTACACGCCCCTGTTAGACAGGGGCAGAAAAATTGGGCCTTAGGCACTGGTGCTGGTGCCACAACACTGCAACCCCTCACAGACACTCTAGTTGGAATGCAGGAACGAGCCCTGCTGCAAAGTATTACATCAAAAATTGTAATTACACGCCCCTGTTAAACAGGGGCTGAAAAATTGGGCCTTAGGCACTGGTGGTGGCGCCCAGAACCAAAAATGTTCTTACAAGCTATCAGCGTGATGATTGAGGAGGAAGAGGATAATTACTCAGGGATAGTCACTCAGCATCAGCATAGGCAGTCTTTGAAGGGATCTGAGATTTCAAAAAAAATTATTCGGTTACATCAGCATCAGGTGCTTGGTAGCTGGTGGTGATCCAAGACTCATTCATTTTTATGAAGGTCAGCGAATCGACCGAGTCGGTGGACAGACGCACCCTGTGATCGGTTACCACGCCTCCAGCAGCACTGAATGTGCGTTCCGAAAGAACGCTGGATGCAGGACAGGCCAGTAGCTCAATTGCATACTGTGCAAGCTCTGGCCAGTGATCCATCCTCAAGACCCAGTAACCCAGAGGATTTTCGGTGGGAAAGGTGTCCAAGTCTGATCTTGCCCCTAGGTATTCCTGCACCATATAAAACAGACGCTGGCGATGGTTGCTGGAACCGATCATACCTTGGGGCTGCGGACCAAAAAATTGTCTGAACGCATCGGTCAGACGGCCACCTTCTCCACCGCTCCTTCTTTGACTGACCGAAGCCTCAGCAACACGTTGTCCAGAAACAGGAGTTTGTAACCTCCCAGTCTCTGGGAACGCGTTGCACAGACCTTTCTGCAAGGCCTCCCGAAGATGTTTCATCCTCTGCTCCCTCTGCGATGGCAAGATAAGGTCCGCAACCTTACCCTTGTAACGTGGATCAAGGAGGGTTGCCAGCCAGTATTGGTCCTTCTCCTTGATACCACGAATACGAGGATCCTTACGCAGGCTTTGCAGGATCAGGGAGGCCATGCAGCGTAGGTTTGCTGAGGCATTCGGTCCGGAGTCCTCTGGGTCACTAAGAACGACATGGTCCGCAGCCACCTCCTCCCAGCCACGTACAAGTCCATGTGTTTCTTGGGACTGATCCCTTAAAGACTGCTGCTGATGCTGAGTGCCAGGCTCCACCTCCATACTGACACAATCTTCCTCCTCCTCCTCTTCCTCCTCGTCCTCTTCCTGTGTGATCGGCGGGCACGCAGGAACACTGTCTGGATAAAGGGGGCCTTGAGAGCTAAGGAAGTCCTCCTCTTCCTGCCTCTGTTCTGCCTCAAGTGCCCTGTCCATTATTCCACGCAGCGTGTGCTCCAACAGGTGGACAAGGGGGACAGTGTCACTGATGCATGCACTGTCACTGCTCACCATCCTCGTGGCCTCCTCGAATGGTGACAGGACAGTGCATGCATCCCTGATCATGGCCCACTGGCGTGGGGAAAAAAAACCAAGCTCCCCTGACCCTGTCCTGGTGCCATAGTCGCACAGGTACTCATTGATGGCCCTCTGCTGCGTGTGCAGCCGCTGCAGCATGGCCAACGTTGAGTTCCACCTGGTGGGCATGTCACAGATTAGGCGGTTCTTGGGCAGGTTAAACTCCTTTTGGAGGTCCGTCAGCCGAGCACTGGCATTATATGACCGGCGGAAATGCACACAGACTTTCCTGGCCTGCCTCAGGACATCCTGTAAGCCCGGGTACCTGCCCAAGAACCGCTGCACCACCAAGTTAAGGACGTGAGCCAAACAGGGCACATGGGTCATTTGTCCCTGTCGGAGGGCAGAGAGGAGGTTGGTGCCATTGTCGCAAACCACCATTCCTGCCTTAAGTTGGCGTGGCGTCAACCACCTCTGAACCTGCCCCTGCAGAGCTGACAAAACCTCTGCCCCAGTGTGGCTCCTGTCCCCCAAGCACACCAGCTCAAGCACCGCATGGCATCTTTTGGCCTGCGTACTTGCGTAGCCCCTTGAACGCCTACGGAGCACCGCTGGTTCCGAGGAAGAGGCCATAGAGGAAGAAGAAGAGGAGGGGGTGGAGGAGAGAGGTGTGTCACAATCAGCATTTTGGAGGCGTGGTGGCGGAACAACCTCCAACACTACTGCACCTTGTCCTGCATCCTTCCCAGCTGCCAGCAGAGTCACCCAATGCGCCGTGAAACTTAGGTAACGTCCCTGTCCATGCCTGCTGGACCATGAGTCAGCGGTAATATGCACCTTACCGCTGACCGCCCTGTCCAGCGAGGCATGGACATTGCCTTCCACATGCCGGTAGAGAGCCGGAATCGCCTTCCGTGAGAAAAAGTGGCGTTTGGGTACCTGCCACTGAGGAACCGCACATTCCACAAACTCACGGAAGGGGGCAGAGTCTACCAACTGAAAAGGCAGCAGTTGAAGTGCTAGCAATTTTGCCAAGCTAGCATTCAACCGCTGGGCATGTGGATGGCTGGGAGCAAACTTCTTTCGGCGGTGCAGCAGCTGGGGCAGGGAAATTTGCCTGGTACAATCTGACGTCGGTGTACCAAAAGCAGATTGCCCACAAGTACTTGGCTGTGACACACCTAATTCTACACCTTCATTCCTCTCACTGCAGGTCTCAGAGAGGACTGAAGGTCTAGTGGGGTTGGAAATCTCAGCTGATGAGGAGCAAGGAGAGATCCTCTTTGTTCTTTGGTGTGGGTCTTTTAGATACGCTTGCCAACGAACTGCATGGCAGGTCAACATATGTCTGGTCAAGCATGTGGTACCCAAGCGGGAGATGTTTTGGCCACGCGAGATACGCTTGAGACATATGTTGCAAATAGCAGCGGTGCGATCTGATGCACTCGTCTCAAAAAAGGCCCACACCAAAGAACTTTTTGAATAACGCGCAGAGACTGCAGCGCCCTGCACATGTGGAGCTTTGGGGTGTGATGCAGTCAATGTGCTGCCCTTAGGCTGGCCCCTGGAGGGCATCCTGCCTCGTTGGTGATGTGCCGCCGCCTCCTCCTCCTCCTCCTCCTCCTCCTCCTCCTCCTCTCTCCTATCAGGCACCCACGTTGAGTCAGTGACCTCATCATCCCCTCCCTCCTCATCACTGGAGCAAACCTGGCAGTATGCTGCAGCAGGGGGAGCATGACTGCCAGATTGCTGTCCTTCTTGGGCACCCCCTCTGTCCGTGCTCATGTTACTGCCTTCATCGAGCTCAGTATCGTCATCAGAGCCTTCCAAACGCTGGGCATCCTCCTGGAGCATGTACCCAACACTGTGGTCAAACAGTTCGAGGGAATCCTCATGAGGACATGGTGGAGCTAGGGAAGGAGTCACTGATGACATTGAGCTGAGGGAAGAGGCCGCTGCTTTGCCAGACAAAGCACCCTGGGCATGGGTGAGAGAGGATGAGGAGGATGAGGACGGCTTGGTCATCCACTCGACCAAGTCTTCCGCATGTTGCGGCTCAACACGGCCAGCTGCCGAAAAAAAGGCCAAGCGTGTCCCATGGCCACGTGCTGATGAGGATGCACCGTCTCCACGACCAGCACTAGACACAGAGCCTGCTTGCCCTCTCTTATTGGCTTGTGACTGTCTGCCTCTCCTTCTTGGCCTTCCAGACATACTAATGGCCTGTAACTGCACTAAGCTGGGATAGAACACCTGTAATTTTCTTCAAGTAGCTTTATATACTGTAACCAGACAAGCCTGCCTGTCAGTAGGAAGATAACAGGAACGGATCTAGCTGAACACTGTGAGCAGGACGCACTGTACTAAATGTAAATAGTCTAGCTGCCTGACCGTGGTACTAATAGGATCAAATAGAACACCTGTAATTTTCTTCAGGTAGCTTTATATACTGTAACCAGACAAGCATGCCTGTCAGTAGGAAGATAACAGGAACGGATCTAGCTGTACACTGTGAGCAGGACGCACTGTACTAAATGTAAATAGTCTAGCTGCCTGACCGTGGTACTAATAGGATCAAATAGAACACCTGTAATTTTCTTCAGGTAGCTTTATATACTGTAACCAGACAAGCCTGCCTGTCAGTAGGAAGATAACAGGAACGGATCTAGCTGAACACTGTGAGCAGGACGCACTGTACTAAATGTAAATAGTCTAGCTGCCTGACCGTGGTACTAATAGGATCAAATAGAACACCTGTAATTTTCTTCAGGTAGCTTTATATACTGTAACCAGACAAGCCTGCCTGTCAGTAGGAAGATAACAGGAACGGATCTAGCTGAACACTGTGAGCAGGACGCACTGCACTAAATGTAAATAGCAGGAACGGATCTAGCTGAACACTGTGAGCAGGACGCACTGCACTAAATGTAAATAGCAGGAACGGATCTAGCTGAACACTGTGAGCAGGACGCACTGCACTAAATGTAAATAACAGGAACGGATCTAGCTGAACACTGTGAGCAGGACGCACTGCACTAAATGTAAATAGCAGTAACGGATCTAGCTGAACACTGTGAGCAGGACGCACTGCACTAAATGTAAATAGCAGGAACGGATCTAGCTGAACACTGTGAGCAGGACGCACTGCACTAAATGTAAATTGCAGGAACGGATCTAGCTGAACACTGTGAGCAGGACGCACTGCACTAAATGTAAATAGTCTAGAAGATAACAGGAACGGATCTAGCTGAACACTGTGAGCAGGACGCACTGCACTAAATGTAAATAGCAGGAACGGATCTAGCTGAACACTGTGAGCAGGACGCACTGCATTAAATGTAAATAGTCTAGATAGAAGATAACAGGAACGGATCTAGCTAAACTGAATACAGTGTATATATATATATGCAACACCTGGGATGCATATATATACACAATACACTGTAAGTGCAGCTAACTGACTGACTGTTCTGCCTAATCTATCTAACTCAAATCAAATGACACTGTCTCTCTCTCTCTCTATCTCTCAGCACACCGGAACACACACTACACAGGGCCGCCGTGCAGGCGGCCTTATATAGTGTGGGGTGTGTACTAAATCCCCTGAGCCATAATTGGCCAAAGCCACCCTGGCTTTGGCCAATTACAGCTCTCTCTACTGACGGCGCTGTGATTGGCCAAGCATGCGGGTCATAGTGCATGCTTGGCCAATCATCAGCCAGCAATGCACTGCGATGCCGCAGTGAATTATGGGCCGTGACGCGCCACACGAATTTAGCGCGAACGGCCCATAACGTTTGCAATTCGGCGAACGATCGAACAGCCGATGTTCGAGTCGAACATGGGTTCGACTCGAACACGAAGCTCATCCCTAGTGAGCACTTAGATTATTTATTCTTTTCATGGTTCCCGTGATGACCTTTTCCTTCTGATATATGTGGACCTGGCCGGTATTTACCTCCATTTACATCAGCCCGTATGAGTGGGTAAACTGCGTTCTTTGACCTATCTGTGAGGTCAATTATTGGAGGTGAGTTAAGCACTGTCTGTGCTCTTCTCCCCCGATAGCTCAGTTTGGCTGGACGGCCGGCTCTAGAAAGGGTTCTGGTCGTCCCAAACGTCTTCCATTTAAGGATCATGGAGGCCACTGTGCTCTTAGGAACCTTAAGTGCAGCAGAATTTTTTTTGTAACCTTGGCCAGATCTGTGCCTTGCCACAATTCTGTCTCTGAGCTCTTCAGGCAGTTCCTTTGACCTCATGATTCTCATTTGCTCTGACATGCACTGTGAGCTGTAAGGTCTTATATAGACAGGTGTGTGGCTTTCCTAATCAAGTCAAATCAGTATAATCAAACACAGCTGAACTCAAATGAAGGTGTACAATCAGCTCAAGGATGATCAGAAGAAATAGACAGCACCTGAGTTAAATATATGAGTGTCACAGCAAGGGATCTAAATACTTAAGACTTAAAATCTGGTGATAACAGACACTGATGTCTGTGGGTGGGCAGCAAGCAGTTAATTGATTGTCAAATACCAATAAAACCCAACTCTATCCAAAACTCAATAATAAAAATAAAGGTTTTGGTTGGACTTATATTTCAACACCTTGGTAGGTTGCTGCAGCAAGACTTTATTTGCAAACAAATTGAATACATTTACCGATGAGTAAAATAAATATACTTATAAGATTAATTTAGCGTTAAAAAAATGGCAAGTTAGTCACCAATCACATTATGCTTGCTCAGTAGAATATCATTTTAAACAGTTATCCAATCCTGTGATTATATGAACAATATTCCAGAGAAATGAGCACTTGCTTTTGATTTAGCAAACTCCCATCACCTGGAGGTGGAAACGCTAAACACTGGGTGGATTAATCCTGTGGAGATGCATTGTTATACAATAGCTGGAGGGCTTTATGTTTCTGAAGGTCACCTGTGGCTCGCAATATACAAATAAATGCATGAAGATCACTGTCAATCATGTATTTGCATTGGCCTACTGGTAAATTATTCTTACATTTGCATTTTGGAAGATGTATTTTAATTAAAAGAAGATAATATTTTAAGGATGGATTTTCTGATAGCAGTGAATTGGTTCCAGTTTTAGGGTGTCTTATCCAGGAGGTTTGGGAAGAAGGGAGAGGGGCGCAAGAAGACTTTTCTATATTTATTGAGGAAAGAATATTCCACATTTCAGTTTGATTGGTTTCACCACATTTGTTGAGAATGTAATAAGGCTAAAAAATGAAATGTACTCCACCTTTAAACATCACGCCTAAGAGAGGACACCAAAAAATGTATGCCATTACTTGCATGTTTGTATGATTTATTCCCTAAACTCATAAATGTTGTATTTGGTGAATATGTCCTATTAGCATGCACATGTTTATGATGATGCAAGAAAGCATCAGAGTACATCTATATGCACCAGCTGCAATTTCCTGGGCCTGAAAATATGCCTGGATTTTATGTTAGAGCATATTTTAAGTCTCAAAACCATCCATGTGCATGAGATCTTTGTGACAGACCCAGCCAGGATAGGGGCTTTTGGAGGGGACTGCAGGGGGGCCTCTTGCAGCCAGCCTGTGAGGGAAGAGGACCCGAGCATCTCCACCACTACTGTCAGCTCCAGTAAGCGTCGGAGACCACTGGAGCGTGGCGGGGGGGGCCTCTCCCACCCCGATAAAAGTGATCTTGCGGCTTTTCTGCCGCTGAGACCACTTTTATCTGAAAGCGGACTGCCCGCTGTTGAAGAAGATACCGGGGTTATGTCAGCTATCTGGCAGCTATCCACTTCAAACAGCCGACGTACAAGTAGTTAATAATGCTTAAAGTGAAACAATAAAAATGAAAGAATTCCTTAAATATTGTGCCTGTGGGATCCCCTTAGTCTGCTCGTAAAGTGGCGCATGTGTAGAACAGTGCCGCAGCAAAATTACATTTTTAAAGGGAAAAAAAGTAATTTAAACTTACTCGTGGCTGTAATGTATTGTTGGCTCCGGCAATATAGATAAAAAATCAAGGAAAATAAATGACGTGCGGTCCACCCCCCCCCCCCCAGTCCATGCCAGGCCCTTCGGTTCTGGTATAGATTTTAAGTGGAACTCCACGCTAAAATTTAAAAGGAAAGGGGGGGGGTACAGGCGAGCGCCCCCCCCTCCTGAACCATACCAGGCTGCTTGCCCTCAACATGGGGAGGGTGCCCCCAAAGCACCTTGTCCCCATGTTGATGGGGACAAGAGCCTCTTTCCGACAACCCTGGCCATTGGTCGTCGGGGTCTGCGGTGGGGTGGCTTATCAGAATCTGGAAGCCCCCTTTAACAAGGGGGCCCCCAGATCCTGCTCCCCCCCCATGTTCGACTCAAACTTACGTTCGAATCGAACATCCAGACCATCCCTATTAGCCACAAAAGCCTTTTCTATGCCCTTTTCTGATTTAGATTTACATTGTATGTGGGATATGACATTCCCTGATTTTGTGGATGAGCTCAACTACATGCCATTCCATAAACCAATAACAATGCTCTTGTTGACCACTGTGGTGATGTCACTGGAAAGAAAAATGGCAGTTGGCAAGTCTAGACTTGACTGTACAACTATAGATTACTTTATTGTATTGCACTTTGAGTTTTTATGACATTATTTTCCCACACTGTCAACTGTATATTACATTTTACTTATAGTAACACATCCTTTGTCCTTCTGTTCTGTCCATGATTCACATTCACGAAGCTGAACACATCATAGTACTGCTTAGAGTGCTTACTTATTATTCTTTATAATATACAAACCTCCGTACATTTGCAGTGCTACTCAACACAAGGGATGCAACGTGCAATCAGAAGGATGTGTCTCTTGTGCTGCTGTCTCCTCTATAAGTGGAAATCTTCCTCCATTGACCCCCCTCTCTAATGGAGCTGTGGCAGGCACTCATCAAGTGTGCCCAACTATGCCCGTCCTTTCTGCAGAGCTCTTTTATTCACAGAAGCCGTACTACAGCTCCTATAAATGAAACATGATCTATGAATGGAGGACTGGTGGCTAATTGAAAAGTCCACCATCTTCATTCATAGATCATGTATCATTCATAGGAACTGTAGTTATTGTTTCTATGAATAGAGGAGTTGGGCAGAAAGGGTGGACATTTGGGCACTCTTGATAAGTGTCACAGCTCCATCGGCTCTATTAACCCCATTGAAACTGTAAGATTATGGTAGTGGGAGTGGGTGGGGAGGAAACGATTGAAGATTTCAACTAATAGAGGAGACAGCAACACAAGGAACATGTCCTACTGACTGTAAGTAACATCTCTTGTGCTGATTTTTTTTTTTTTTCTAAACTTAGGCTTTAATTATCCATTCTTGCTGTCACAAATTCTTCACGTATCCTGATATCTTTTAGTGGTTAACGGTCTGTAAATTACAGAGCTTCACAGCAAGGACTGGAGTGAAATGACTCTGTTAGGAATGTTAGGTGATTGATTTATCCTTGCATTGCATGTGATCCAAAGATACTAGGCTGTAAAAATCAGAATTCTATTTTCTTCTCTGTTTTTCTCAGTTTTTTTTTTTTCTCGTTTTTTTCTCTGTTCTTCTATTTTCCTTTCTACAGAGCTTTCATTATGGACCATGGTACTTCCACCAATATCTCAATGATTTTATTTTTGAATTTTCTTATAGGATGTTTGTTCTTTTATAACCCTAGAAGCTATGGTCTCAATATGATGGTCTAGAGCTGGGTCGGCAACCTACTGCCCCACCCGGCTCACCGCCGCTAAATGTCCGGCCTGTCAGTGCACGTAATGAATTCACGTGGACCCGGCCCGCGGACGTTTTAACCCTGTTCAGCTTTCTTGGGATAACAACCGATGCGGCTAAAAGGATGCCCCCCTCCCGCCGCCTTCCGCAGCTTGCCGGGGCTCTCCCGTCCCATCGGAAGGCCCGAGTGACCAGTCGGCATGAACACTGGCCTGCCAGAGACCTGAACGAAGCCGCTTCGTTTGGGTCTTGGATCTATTAATCCAGAAGCAATGTCATGATATGACTTCTGGTTTACAGAAGACTTAAAGGCGGCAAATTTTAAAAAAATATCAGTATTCAAAAGAGCCAAACTTGGCGTTTTGAATACCGTTAAGTGCAAAGGAGGGATTTGGGGTCTTATAGACCCCTGATCCCTCCATAAAGAGTACCTGTTACTGCCTATTACTGTCACAAGGGATGTTTACATTTCTTCTAACAGCAATAAAAGTGATCAGATTTTATTTTTAAAGAGGCACTGTAAAAAAAAAAAAATAAAATAAAATAGAATAAAAAATAGAATAAAATTGAAAGCGCCCAGTCCCTCCGTGCTCGTGCGCAGAAGGGAACGCATACGTAAGTCACGACTGCAAATGTAAACAGTGTTCAAACCACACATGTGAGGTATCGCCACGATCATTAGAGCGAGAGCAATAATTCTAGCACAAGACCAACCTCTGTAACTCTAAACTGGTAGCCTGTAGAGATTTCTAAAGCTTTGACTATGGAGATTTTTAGGTACCGTAGTTTGTCGCTATTCCACGCGTGCGCGCAATTTTAGCATGAGTGGGGCTGTGTATTATGCAGGGGAGCTGGGTAGGGGGGCTGTGTAATATGCAGGGGGGGCTGTGTAAAGGGGTCCAGATGTACGAGGTCTCTGTAATGTAAAGGGGTCCAGAGGTGTGGGGCTGTGTAATGTAAAGGGGTCCAGGAGTGTGGGCGCTGTGTAATGTAAAGGGGTCCAGATTATTATCTTCATTTATTAGCAAGTGAATGAGGCCCTCTGAGCATTCACATACATTGAATTCGGCCCTTAAGTGGAAAAAGGTTGCTGATCCCTGCTCTAGAGATTTTGCCCACTTGAACCCATGTTTTATATCCTGGAATATTATCTGCAGTTTAATGATTAGGAGGGTTCCCAAGCCCACCAAAAAGGAAATCATACATGAATCAAAAAAGGAACATAAAATGTGTCCTCAAGATAGAAACCCCCTACCCAAAAAAAACAAAAAACAAAACAAAACCAAAATATGTATATATGTTATGTGAGAACTGTCAGTACATTCATATATGATGGAAGAAAAAGATATAAAAACCAGACTGAAGCTCAACCTCAATATATAAATGTCTAATGAATCCCTAAGTAGATGCAGGACTGCTGTTTGAAATTAAGGGGCCCCATACAGCCTACCTGACAGGGCCCCCTTTCCCCGTCCGAAAGTGACCGAGGACATAGTTTTATCCATCCTTTTCTCAGATCAATGAATAGGTAGAGCTCAGAGGCTTCCTGCTCATTCACAAACTGAAGCAATGAAAGAACACAGGAGTGATTTGTACTGATTACCGGTGTAATCATTGAAACCGGTCAGGCTTCCAGCCTTGCTCCCATAATGTCAGCTTTTGGGTTGCATCCCTCTTATCTCCTCTATCCATTCAAGAGACCATAGTTTCTCTGGACACAGACCCATGGACCACCACTTTCTTGGAGAACAGTCTGAGTCTTTCAAGACCCACATGGATGGCTAACTATTACTCCATCAATTTGAGTGTTATATGGCTTGGAACTTTTTCTGATTAAAACTGGTCGCTCCCCTATTGGGCAATTATGAGTTAAATGCTATACAGTTGGAAGAACTTTTCTATGAGGATCGAATTGCCAACAGGGGAGGGTACAGGGTGCCATGCTACAAGTTACATGAAGGCTATATGCAGTGATATGGGCACCTCTCCCTGGGAGTCTTCCAGTGATCTTTGACATACTGTTTATGCTATAATTCACTCTGGCTCTAAGTTGCTCATATGTGGGTTGGTCTTATAACATATTCCTTTAATTGCTTAAGGACCGCCTCATGTACATATACTGCAGCAAGGCGGCCCTTTAGCCCAAAATCACTTACCTGTACGTGATTTGTCCCATCAGCTTTGGGGCGCCCCACTGTGGACACAGCGGGAGCCATTCAGCGGATCCGGCGGCTGTGATGGCCACCGGGACCCACCAATAGTTTGCTGGAGAGATAGAATGGCAGTCGGCATATGTAAACAAGGCAGACCCTCGTTCTGTCAGCTAGGGAGAGAGAGATCTGTGATTCCTGCTAATCAGGAACACAGATGTGTCTCTTTCTTGCGTCAGTCCATCCCCCACACAGTAAGAAAGCACACCCAGGGAACACAGTTAACCTTTTGATTGCCTCTGATGTTAACCCCTTCCCTGCCAGTGTCATTTATACAGTCTCAGTGCATTTTTTTTTAGCACTGATCACTGTATTGGGGTTCCCAAAAAGTGTCACTTAGTGTCAGATTTGTCCGCCGCAATGTCGCAGTCCCCCTAAAAATCACTGATCGCCGCCATTACTAGTAAAAACATAAAAAAATGAAAAAGTCCATAAATCTATCCCATAGTTTTTAGACGCTATAACTTTTGCACAAAGAAATCAATATACGCTTTTTGGAATTTTTGTAACCAAAAATATGTAGCAGAATACAAATTGGCCTAAAGTGATGAAGAAAAAATAGTTTTTTTATCAAAATTTATTGGATGTGTTTTATAGCAGAAAGTAAGAAATATTGTTTTATTTTTCAAAATTGTCTGTCTTTTTTTGTTTATAGCGCAAAAAATAAAAACCGCAAGGGGTGATCAAATACCACCAAAAGAAAGCTCTATTTGTAGGGAAAAAAAGAACATAAACTTTATTTGGGTATAGCGTTGCACGACCGCGCAATTGTCAGTTAAAGTAAAGTAAGGGGGTAAAACCTTCTGGAGCTGAAGTGGTTAAAGTACGTCTACATGGACTCTGAATGATATCTATCCACATGCACTAGCTCATCTACACCGTTCATATGTGCGTTGGTCCTACACTGTATACAGTTAAAGGATTTTTCCATGAACTCTGAATGATACTTAGCCACATATAGTTATATAATTTTGAATATTAATATGGAGGAGAGACTTCATTTATGATTTAGTTCACGCAGACTATGCCCCCTACTGAGGTGTATATATTTATTAATATTTTGATTGGCATAATCTTGTCCCTTTTTTTGGAGGGGGGGGGGAGTTACATATTATTTTCCCAGCAACTGCGATGGTTGGGTTTTTAATAATTGGCCAATAATGATTTTACTAGCTAGATAGTGGGGTTTTTTTATGTTCTAAGTTATAGGTGTTTAATAAAGTTATTTTTCTTTATTCATTACACGTGTCAGGCCATTTGCTGGGTCTCTCACACATACATCTTCTTAGGGATACATTAGACATTTATATATTGAGGTTGAGCTTCAGTCTGGTTTTTATATTTTTTTCCTTGAAATCATACACAGTCATGTATTTAATGCCTTGATTGAAGGATGTTGAATGTTACCAACACAGTACTCTGAATCTCTGACTGAATTCACCTAAATGCTATTAACATATACCCTATATTACCAAAAGTATTGGGACACCGGACTTTATACACACATGAACTTTAATCGCATCCCAGTCTTAGTCCGTAGCGTTCAATATTGAGTTGGCAATTTTTTTTATTTGAGAATCTTGCAAACAAGAAACACATTCCAACTTTTTTTTTTATACAAAAATATAAAAAAATAAATATTATACATATATACATACATACATACATACATACACACATACATATATACATATACACACATACATATATTTCCTCTTTTCTTTTTTTTTCAAATATGCATAACATATTGTATATACGACTAAACTTAATAATAAAGGCTTACTTCAACCTATAATATATGAACAAAAGGGTTTTTTTTTTCAACCAAGAGGAATATCACTGTATTATATTATACTATATACATATACCACTAAATAGCACAGACATCTTCAACAATTCTACACATTACTCAACTTGATTAACATTCAGACCAAGAAACATAGATTATCATGTGTATGTAGCCTTTCTTCAAAATTATGTTTATCCTTGAAAATCTAAAAGGAGTGTCCAGAGAGAAAACAGGGAAAGAACCCAACACCCAGAGATCAACAAACAGCAGCTACAGGCCTGATATTCCTCCACGCCTTTATCCAGACCCTTTGCCGCCATCTGTCTTTCTCAAGACCCCGAATTTTCCCTACCTCACCAAGAATCTCACACACCACCACCGGAACAGGAAGGACTTTCTGCCGAAGGGATACCTGACACCGTGCATTCCAGGTGTAATATCGGACTACTAAGCTGACTAGAAAAAGAGTGTCCAAATCAAATCCCTTGCGATTCTGCAATGCTCCATACACCCACTCAGCATAAGACATGCAAGGCAGGAAAGGAATATTCAGAGCCCTCCCCACCTTTTTATAGACTTCTATATTGAAAGGGCACTGAAGCAAGAAGTGGTCCATGGTTTCCAATTCACCCTGACACTCCACTCTTGGACAACCACGATTGTCCAAAGAGCGGCACTTCACGTTCCCCCTCACATAGAGCCTACCGTGGAAAGCGAGCCAGGCCTGGTCCCTAAATTTCAAGGGAATCCGCTCAGAATTTATTAAACGTAAACCCTCCCTCATAATATGACCTGGGCAATCCCTTAAGGCCAGTGGCGCATGAAAGACAGTACCCACGATCTTCTCCCCCAGGAGTCTCCTAGGAAGGGACCTGATATCCTCTGCTGTCACATGCCACCGTTTAAGAATTTTCAGGCACAGGGCAACATAAGCCGGGAGCTTACCATGCTTGATCCTTAGGCTTTTCACTGGCCCGCCACTCTCCCAACAGCCCAGAAAAGGTCTAAACCAGATCTGGAAAATACCCACCCATCCAGGCGGTCTCTCTGCTAGCATGTTACCAAAATTATGTTTCAAAAACATCAGAGAGAAGAACACAACCGGGTTGACCATCCCTAGGCCACCCTTCCACCTAGATAGGTAAGTCACATTCCGCTTCACAAGATTCAGCCTGTTCCCCCATAATAATTGGAAGAAACAACTATAAATCCTAGTATAGCAAGACTCTGGCAAGATGCAAACAAAGCTGACATACAAAAAGGTAGGAATCAGGTAGGTCTTAATCAAGTCCACCCTTTCCCTCAAGGAGAGCCGCCACCCTTTCCAGCATTTCACCTTGACATCAGCATCATTCAGCCTGGCTTCCCAATTTGACTTACTGTAATCATCAGGGCCAAACTCGATGCCTAATACTTTGACTTTCTGCTGAGGCCTCGGGAAGGTGTCCGGAAGTGCAAAGCTCTCACCTCCCTCGCTCATCCAAAAAACTTCACTTTTATCACGGTTGACCTTGGAGCCTGATGCCTCGGAATACTGCTCTATAACTGAAACCACCTCCTGTGCCTCCTCTGTCCCAGAGATAAAGACAGAAACGTCATCAGCATAGGCTACAACCCTCAAGGGCGGCTCACCAGTAATGCCCACCGGCACCCCGCACAACGGTCCGCTCTCTAGCCTTCTGATGAAGGGGTCGATTGCGAACACGTATAGCAAAGGGCTCAGCGGACACCCCTGGCGCACCCCTGATCCAACCCCGAAGGGCTGTCCAACCCAACCGTTAACAAGCATGAAGCTCTCTGCCTCTGTATAAAGTCTTAAGCCATCCAATAAACCCACCCTCCAGGCCATACTTGTCAAGGAGAAGCCAGAGGTACTCATGATTGACACGATCAAAAGCCTTCGCCTGATCCAGTGCCAGCAAATACTTTCCCCAACCTTCAGCCCTGCAACGTTCCAGAGCCTCCCGGACAGCTAACACCGCTGAAAAAGTGCTTCTGCCCTGGACCGAACAGTGCTGCTGACGAGAAAGCAATCTGTCTGCTACTGACGACAAGCGCCAAAAAATTATCTTCGCCAGAATCTTTCTATCGACATTGAGAAGGCTAATGGGGCGCCAATTCTCAATCATCGAGGGATCCTTGCCTTTTGACAACAGAATCACAGCAGATTGTCTCATGGAGGGAGGGAGCGAACCCTCCTGCAGACAGCCGTTAAATACCTCCACAAGATAAGGTACCAAGCTGGATTTGAAAATCTTATAAAATTCAGCCGTCAATCCGTCTGGCCCAGGGGTTTTCTTAATAGCCAGACCATCTATAGCTTTGACTACCTCTTCTGCTGTGATTCCCCCTGTCAAACTTGCAAGCGGAATGTTATTTCCCAAACCTGGTGTAGAATCCAGAAAACTCGACATCTTTGCCCGATCGAGGTACTTCTCCCCCAGAAGATCCACATAAAAAGACCTTGAGACCTCCAGGATCCCTGACCTGGATTTCGTCAAAGAGCCCGTACTATCCCTTAGCCCAACAACCGTCTTAACTGCTGCGCTTTGTTTGCAGTTCTGATAAGGGTCGGGCGAGTGATATTTCCCGTAGTCCCTTTCCAGAACCAAAGAAGCGTGCCGGTCATACTGATACTTCCTAAGGAGAAGTTTCACCTCAGAGATTGCCCCGGAATCTCCACCACTCGAGACAAGGCGATCAAGCTTTCTCCGCAGCTGCTGGTAGGCAATGTACTTACCAAGCTGTTTCCTTTTTCCTATGGCCTTGAAAAACCCACTAATCCGGCTTTTGGCAAGCTCCCACCACTCAGACTTACTGCTGCAGAAATCCAGGATGGTTACCTGAGCCTGAAAAAAATCCTCAAAAGATTGTCTTACCTCCTCGTCATCCAGCAGAGCCGAATTCATCCTCCAAATACCCTTTCCTTTAGGTGGTATATCTGAAGCATTGAGAATCACAGACAGCAAAAGGTGATCAGAAAACTCCACCATACGACACTCAGGAGCCGAAAAGGCAGAGTCCCCTTTTAAAAAAAACCTATCTATCCTGCTCTCACAACTGCCTCGCCTAAATGTGTACCCCGTGCTGTCTGGGCAACGCTTAATATGCGCATCTTCCAGACCTGCTTCCCTGGCTATCGTATTAAGAAAAACGCTATCATATCTCAGGCTGTCAGTGGAGCCTTTCCTGTCTTTGGGCCTAGTAACGGTGTTAAAATCACCTCCAAAGACAACTTGCCGAGATGTAAAAAGGAAAGGCTTAATCTTTGTAAAGAGGCATTTCCTCTCCCATCTAGTCTGAGGTCCATAAATATTTATTAAACGCAGATCATGCCCCTTCACAGAGACGTCCAGGACCATACACCTTCCAATCTCTACCTCGATAACCCGCCGACACGTTACCATGCCAGTAAAAAGTACTGCAACTCCGCTGTAAGGCTCAGCCGCAAGAGACCAGAAGGAGGGCCCACGCCTCCACTCCCTCTTTGCCAGGTGGACATCGGCAAGGCTATTTAGCCGGGTCTCTTGCAAAAATAAAATATCAGCATCCATCTCGCTGAGCAAAAATAAGGCCATATTACGAGCCCTTACAGATTTTATGCTGGCAACATTAATCGTTGCCAACTTTATCGGAGTGGGAACTGCCATCAGGATGATTGAGGTAGGCGTTTCTTAGCCTGAGCTCCCTCCCCCCTTACTGGAGACCTTGACCTCTTTAGAGAACACTCTACCTCATCCTCCTCCATCTGAGACATGGAATTAGAAGACTCCTCCTCCCCCTCAGATAAGGACTCAAACTTGTTTCCCAGCGGTAGATCATCTACCTCTAAGGATGAAACCGAGGAGGCAGAGGTCAGGACTACCTTATTCCTCCTTCTCCCCACCTTGGTCCACTCTCCCTCCTCCCCTGAAACATTACCCTGAAAGACCTCATCTACATTATTAGCAGTGGCAACTTCCCCCTTCTTCACCTTAGAACCTCCACTAGAGGTTTTACGCTGCCTTAGGGAAGGCCCAGATGAAGCTGCCACCTCAGATCTGCACGAATCTGCCCCTTTGGCAGCCTCAGCCAATCTGGATGACTTATTTACTTTTGGAACACTGGGCACTTGAAACACTGGGGAAGAACACACAACAGAAGTAGACACAGACATAGTAGGGAGCACAGACTGGGGAGCAGACACAGTAGGGATCACACCTTCAGGCTGGGAAACTGACACCTGGGGGGGACCCTCAGGACTAGCTGAAACAGCTCCACCAACCCCTTGCTTCCCCCCACGTTCCTCCTCCTCCATCCTTAGAAGTTCTTCCACCACCTCTGGCTGATTATGGAGGGCTTCAGGGCAAAGACTATAGGGGTGACCTAACTTGTTACAAAGATTGCAACGAATACTATTGCAGTCTTTTGCAACATGCCCTGAGCCCTGACAGAGGGAACATTTCTGCACAGAACATGAGCTTGAAAAATGCCCCTTTTCACCACAGCGATGACACAACTTTGGTTGCCCTGCATAAAAGGTAATAATCCTGTCACGACCTATAAAGGCAGACGAAGGGATGTGCTTAACAACATTACCCGTGACATGCAGTTTTACCAACACCGTCCATCCTCCTGTCCAAATCCCCCTATCATCTACAACTTTCCTCAATGGAGCTTGGACATCAGCATATCTCCCCAACCACACCACCAGATCCGCAGCAGGAATGGACTCATTGCGTACTAGAATGGTGACGTTCTTATATAATGGCTGGCGAGAGATTACTTTGGGTGACAAACCTGCCCATTTTGGGGACTCCTTCCACCTCTGCTCATACCTCTCCCAAAAGACATCTAATCCTTCCGCCTTGACAAAGGAGAGGTCATACTCATATGACCCAACTGGGCTGATAAGGGCAAAAATCTCCTCCGCTTTAAAACCCATCCCCAGAATACGGTCCACCACATCTCTCCTATTTGGGGGGGGGCCTTCTCCAGTCCACCTCAATTGGACCACATTGCGGCGTTTAAAGGAGCTACCAGATGGTGTCAGATTGGCCTGACCTTCACCCACATCAGTCCTAGTGACCGCAGAATAACTGGCCCTACTCACCCTTGGGACAGGTGCAGCCACCGCTGCAGCATAGGAAATAACCGCACTCCTTGCAACATCCTGCACATCACTTTTATTTACAGACCCCTCTTTAGATAAGTTAGAAACAACATTATCATCAACAGATGGAACAGACACTTCTGACACAGAAATATCATCTACATTACCCTTGGTAATTCTTACTTCATTACCAGTAACTAAAGGGTTACTAACAGCAGAGATGTCTTTATCAGCACTCTTCACAGCAGAGTCTGCACACCCCTCACTGGCTCTCTGTACACAGGTGGGAGTCTCAGCCAGGAGATGAGCTTGCTCTCCACTGCCCTCTACAGCACCATCTATAGGAACTACATCTCCATTATGCTGTATAGGCAAATCTTTAACAAAAACAGCTTTTTCAGCCAACCGATGTTTCAAAGGTTTTGGGGGGACATCATTATCCTCTTCTTCATCCTCAGATGATCCAGACACGGAAAACTTACGACCATGCAAAGGGGATTCCATTTCTGTGATTAATTTAAGCATTCCTGCTCCCTTCACAGGCTCAGATGGATCATCTTGCTCCATAGCCTCCTGCTGCGGTGACAAGGGCACAGAACTTCCTTGACCCAGTGACATACTGGCAGTCAAAACACCTGACTGCTGATCACCCGCAGCCTGTGTGCCAGAGCTTTCTCCACTTTCTGCAGGCATACTGATACTTGGCTCAGAATGTAAAGATTTTCCAGCGTGCTGGCCAGAAACACAGTCCAAGCCCGAAGAAACTTTTTTGCTTTGCACTGACCTTTCTTTCTCGCACTCTGGTGATGCTTCTCCTCCACTGGACTCTATGGTCCCTCTGCGCATTGTACGGAAGCGATCCTCATTGCCATATTTCTCCTTGAAAGCTCCGCTGGTTTCTTTCAATGCGGCCACCAGCAGACTCTGCTTTTCCACTTTAGCCTCCAAAGCCATTAACTCAGGCCGCATCTGTCTTCTCTTGGAACTGTGAAGCCGGTCATTTGCAATTTTTTTATGTTTGAAGTCAAACTTCAACTTCGCCAGTACTTCCTCCTCCTTGGCAATTCTCGCAATCCTAGCACAAACCTTCTTTCTGTAGGCTGACAGGCTTTCACCTTTAGCTGGGCCATTTCCCAGGTCCTCAAACACTGGTATGGGAGGACCGGTACTCTGGCCATCCGGGGGATCCTCCCCTGGGTCCACCCCAGATTCCTGCATCCACTCTGGGTATAGGGAGTAATCAAGCTCCCTGGATCAGTAGGCCTCTCTGGAGCTCAGGAGATCAGCAGTAGTGCAGCCACACCCTTTGCAGCTATAACAGCTTCAACTCTTCTGGGAAGGCTGTCCACAAGGTTTAGAAATGTGTCTATGGGAATGTTCGACCATTCTTCCAGAAGCGCATTTATGTGGTCAGGCAATGATGTTGAACAAGAAGGCCTGGCTCACAGTCTCCACTCTAATTAAGCCCCAAAGGTGTTCTATCGGGTTGAGTTCAGGACTCTGTGCAAGCCAATCAAGTTCCTCCACCCCAAAACCCATTCATCCATGTCATTATGGACCTTGTTTGTGCACTGGTGCGCTGTCATGTTAGAACAGGAAGGGACCATCCCCAAACTGTTCCCACAAAGTTGGGAGCATGAAATTGTCCAAAATGTCTTGGTATGCTGACGCCTTAAGAGTTCCCTTCACTGGAACTAAGGGGCCAAGCCCAACCCCTGAAAAACAACTCCACGCCATAATCCCCCCTCCAGCAAATTATTTGGACCCGTACACAAAGTAAGGTCCATAAAGACCTTGAGTTTGGGGTGGAGGAACTTGACTGGCCTGCACAGACCTCAACCTGAGAGAACACCTTTGGGATGAATTAGAGCGGAGACTGCGAACCAGACCTTCTTGTCCAACATCAGTGCCTGACCTCACGAATGCGCTTCTGGAAGAATGGTCAAACATTCCCATAGACACACTCCTAAACCTTGTGGACAGCCTTCCCAGAAGAGTTGAAGCTGCAAAGGATGGGCCAACTCAATATTAAACCCTACAGACTAAGACTGGGATGCCATTAAAGTTCATGTGTGTGTAAAGGCAGGTGTCACAATACTTTTGCTAATACAGTGTAAGATCATAGTGTATGTGCATAAGGATCTCCTTGTGGACATTGCTTTTGCCTCCATGTTTAAGCCCATTTTGGGTGAACTGTGTTAAGGTGAAGCAGCTTCTACAGCGGATGAAGTGACAGCTACCAAGTCTTTTCAATAAAGTTTTTACTGCGGTGACATATTCAGTGTGCAGCCTATCAGTTTTTGGATGAGTTTGTTTAGGCTATTTTCACACTCAGGCACTTTACAGACACTATAGCGCTAAAAATAGCATCTGTAAAGCACCTCTCCTGTCACTCCAGTGTTAAAGCCCGAGTGCTTTTACACTGGGGCGGTGCACTTACGGGACGTTAAAAAAACTCCTGCAAGCAGCATCTTTGAGGCCCTTTAGGAGTGGTGTATACACTGCTCCACAAGCGCCTCTGCCCATTGAAATCAATGGGCAGTGCCACTGAACCACCTACAAAGCGCCGCTTTGCAGGCTCTTTTAACTCTTTATTCGGCTGCTAGTGGGGGTAAAAGTGGCCCGCTAGTGGCCAAAAAGTGCCTCTAAAACGATGATAAAGCACAGCTAAAACTAGCAGCGTTTTACCGCCGACTCCCCCACGCCTCAGTGTGAAAGTGCCTTTAAGGAGCAAAGCCGCACTTGAGGGCAAACACCTGGGGTCTGATTTCAGCTTGACGGGGAGGACGAGTGCACTTAAAGGAGACGTTTGGGGTACTTAAAAAATATACATACTCACCTCCATGCTGCAGTGTGAGAGGAGGCGGGCGCAGCTAGCTTCGGCTTTTGGAGCCGGAGTCAGCTGTCAATCAGGCAGCTGGATGGATGCCAACAATATATTCGGGATACTTCTAGAGCTTTGAGCGGCTGTATGACACCAGCTGTCAGCGGGCTTTAGCCTACTGTCGGCTGATTCTGGGTCACAGGAGAAGCAAAAGCAAGTGCACTCCTGTGAGCCAAAAGAGAAGTGTGGCCAACAAAGTTTTGCCCACATTTCTCTTTTAAGAGTAGTGTTTCCTTGGATTGTCTACTAATTGCATAGGTGTGCGCAGCCTATTGCATTAGGGTGTGCACCACAAATGTAATAAAACATGGACAGTGTTGGTAGAGCAGGGGACTTGTCAGTAGCGCAGAGGTTGGTTTCAGTAGGGCAGTGCATGGTGTCAGTAGGTTTTTATTTTATTTTTTCTTATTTTTTTTTTTTACAATTCCTTTTAGGAGCCCTGTTTAGGGGCTTTGGTAAACTATCAGCAGGGAAAATCTGCGCCACACAAGGTGATTAGGGTGTGCCCAGGCACACCCGGCACACCCCCTGCGCACGCCTATGACTAATTGTTAATAACTAAGAGGGTTTTTATGTCCTCCAATAATTAAATCATACATAGTCATGTATTTAATGCCTTTATTGTATCATGTTGAACATTAGCAGTCTTTTGAATCTCTGTAAGTTTGTTGGAAAATTCAAGAAAAATGTGAAATCAGTATTATTATTTCTAGAAAAATTAATGGCATCATCTCAAAATTTAACCTTGGTATACCTAAGAAAAACACACATGTATTGAGCCACAATGAAAAAAATATTGTTCTCGCAGTGTAATTCAGACATGCAATCTCTAACACATTTCCTCTACTACTATTACTACTAAAAAAAAAAATAAAAAATAAATGGAGAACAATTAATGCCAATGGGGAAGAAAAAAAATCAATGTTTTGTACATTACTGCTGTATTCTATCTCAAAGTTCGTCTAACACAAATCAAAACAATTCAATTCTACTTTTATTGGAATGGCACAGTAGCATTCTCAGTCAATACTGTATTACAGCATAGAGACAAAAAAATAGAATTCTGGAACTGTCACCTCAGTCAACACAATAACTTGAGTATTGGCAAAGAAAAATATAACATACTTATGTTGCTGCTAGGAATAAAATATTTGTGAATCTCTCATTTTTGTAATTCTTTCATTACAAATTAAACTGTACTATTCTAGAGACGGAATGTTTTTGCAGAGTGTCACTTGAATTCCTACAGGCAATCAGAATATTTGTTTGTACTACTGGCCATTAAAAAAAACTGCTGATTTACTGGTGGGCAGGAAATACTGTCCATCTAATTTATGTTATTATCTTCAGTAGTTATTCCTGCTATATAAAGAAACGTTTTCTATTCCAACAGACATGAGGTTGAAGTAAAGAAAATACTACTTATTTCAGCATCTGATACACAGTTTTCAGCAAAAATGTATTCTACAAAAATTAAAAAAAATATTGATGTTAGACAAAAAGGTCACCTCTCTCTTTTTCCCTCTTAAAGTAATTCTAACATTTTTTTTTTTTATAATGTCACGAATATTTATACACAGAAAAAAATACACTTAAATTAATTTCAGCGTACACAAACACAATGCCCAACTTTTTGGTAAAATATAAAATATGAATTTCTGTTAAGGAAAAAGATACCAAATGTGTCAAAATATAAAATTGTGCACACCTGTCAAATGAAGACAAACTAGGATACTCTAAATTGTCCCTAGGTGACACTTTTAAACCCTTTACAGGTTATCAGTTTAGAGGTAAACATGAGTTATGGAGCTAGGAATTATTGCTCTCACTCTGACATTCGCAGCAATACCTCATATGTGGTGCAATCACCATTTATATACGCATGCCAGACCTATGTACGCATTTGCATTTGCGCATGAGGGGCAGGGGTGGTTTTAATGTTTTTATTATTTTTTTTTATTTATTTTATTTTCATTTTTTCAACACTTTTTGTTTTCATTTAACTTTATTGCTATCGCAATGGGTGAACAAGCCCTTTGTAATAGTTTTGGGCAGTGACAAGTATTCTTTATGAAGATATCCAGGGGGGTATGAGACCCCTGATGCCACCGCTGCCCTCCAAGGTAGCTGATCAAACACAGATCTGTTGGCTCAGTTGCTTCCCTGGCTGGTACAGACAGCTCTGAAACTGGAAGTGACAAAATCCTCTTTACTGAGACTTTGTTCATCACAGGGGAGATCGGGGACAGGTGTTCCTCTATCTCCTCTGTAGGCATCTGATTCGACTTCTTACAGTGGTCCCGGGTGTCCTGGTGGAACAGGAGAGCCCGGGAACAGTGGTGGAAGAGAGGGAAGGGATATGCAGCTCTGTAAATTGACTGGGTGTCTGTAAAGCTGCCGAATCACTTTTACTAAAAAAATTGTAACAGGATCATGGCTGCAGCTATGATCCCGGTAATACGACTGGCTGCCCAGGATGTTTATATACATATGCTAGGCAGCAAGTGGTAAAGGATAGTAACTCCAACAACCAAAAAAGTGATCTCTTCTGTTTATCATAGCTAAGCCCAACGTCAGGCTTTTTCCTACCCCCAATCACCCCCCTCTCCTCCTGGCAGGCCAGTCATGTGACTCACAGGGTCCTCTTGAATCCTCTCAAGCAGTGGGCAATCCTCAATGACATCATCATCACTTTCTGCATAATTACACTGGGTGTTCAGGGTGCCTTGTTAATGCTCCATCAGAGGTGTGGTTCTATGGTTTCTTGCACTCACATAATGTCCTAGTTCTTCCGGGTTAAATGATGCTGAGAGTAACTTGGAATTTGCAAGACTGAGAGCATCTAGTGATTAAAAGGAATTGTTGGAGGGGGCAGTGCCAGAGGGGAGGTGAGTGTTGCAGCCAGAACTGCTTTTTAGTTTTAAAGCCCAGCTGGGGGGCTTTTTTTATGTATTCTTTATTTATTTAGAAAACATTTTCCATCAAGAGGTAAAATAAAGTAAAGCGACTTTCATTGCGCAGCAAAGGACAACAAAGGTAGAAAAAAAGGACAATACCATTAACATAAAAGCTATCAATATTTAACCTCCACAGTAAGTGTGATCCTGGGTTCACTGGGTGTCAGGCAACCATCTAGGGTACCACAGGGCATGAAAGCATCATGACATGAGGATAAGGGTTGCCCGTCAGAAGGAAGAGAGCCCATTAAAAAAAAAGGCCTTGTTGACTCCTCTCCAAATGAAGCGTTTATTGTTGTGGCCAAAAAGCTAAATTTTGGTCTCATCACTCCAAATGACTTTGTGCCAGAAGGTTTGAGGCTCGTCTCTGTGCTGTTTGGCGTATTAAAATCGGGATACTTTGTGGCATTTGCGTAGTAATGGCTTTCATCTGGTGACTCGACCATGCAGCCCATCTTTCTTCAAGTGCCTCCTCATTGTGCATCTTGAAACAGCCACACCACATGTTTTCAGAGAGTCCTGTATTTCACCTGAAGTTATTTGCAGGGCCATCTTTAATATTGATTGGACCCCGGGCAAACATTTTTTTTGCCCCCCCCCAGTGCAATTTCGCTCTCCACCTGCTCCGATATATATACACAATAAATAGCAGCTAGCCTCAAAATCAGTTTACTGAATCAGATCAGACAGCGATTGTGATTGGTTGCCAGAGGTTACAGCATATCATTACCGCTTACTGACTGGTTGCTAGAGGTTACAGCACACATTATGGCTCACTGATTAGTTGCTAGAGGTTACAGCACATGATTTCTGCTTGTTGATTGGTTGCTAGAGGTTACTGCACATCATTACTGCTCACTGATTGGTTGCTAGTGGTTACAGGACATTATCTCCTCACTGCCTGCACACCATGGACTGGGGAGGTGAGGGGACCCATTAATAGACAGAAAACTCCTAGGGATCCTAGAACTCCTGGGATCAGAGGCAGTGCTGGGGGGAGGGGAGGGTGTGATCAATGGCAATGCTGATTTTTTTACCGACTACCAATATAAAGAGTAGCTTCAATGCTGGCCACCAATAAAATAGGGGTTTACACTGACCACTAATGTAATAGAATCATTCACAGAAATCACCAATGTAAAGAGGGATTTGCACTGACCACCAATGTAAGGGGGACATTCACACTGGCCTTTGACATTGAAATGAATGGGCTGCCCTACACGTTACTTTGACTCTACCTGCCTCCTCTGCTCATCTTTGAACCCACCTTCCTTACCTCCATACAACCCCTCCTTGCTTACCTGTGCACCCAAACTGTAATTCTTTCTCTGCCTACCTCTGCACATCCCAAACTACCCTCCCCCCACCCATTTGTTTACCTTTGCAGAACAGGCGGATGTTAGGCTTAATGACCACAGTTGCAGGCAGGACTTTCAAGCATGCCCCTTTTTCTCCCCAGTGGGCAGCATTCAGTATAGGTGATGGTGGATATGACCTCAGGGTCCCCACAACAATGACAGGGCCCAGGGCAGCTGCCCCTTTTGCCCTGCCTTAAAGACGACCCTGGTTATTTGTGGGTTTTTCTTTGCATCCCGAACAATTTTCCTGGCAGTTATGGCTGAAATTTTAGTTGATCTATCTGACCGTGGTTTGGTTTCAACAGAAACCCTCATTTTACACTTCTTGATTACAGTTTGAACACTGCTGATTGCCATTCTTAATTCCTTGGATATCTTTTTATATCCCTTTCCTGTTTTATACAGTTCAGCTACCTTTTCCCGCACATCCTCATGACTCAGAATCCAGAAATATCAGTACAGCACTGGAAGAAAGATGCAAGGGTCTGTCAGGAGTCCAGAACTCATTGACTTTTTATGCACACACTCTAATTACAAGAACGGACGAGGATGGTTACCTTTTAATAGCCATTCAAACCATTTTGTGTCAACTTGTGTGCATGCTATCAGGCCAAAATCACCAGGGTATGTAAACTTTTGATCAGGGTCATTTGGGTAGTTTCTGTAGCTATTTTGATTTAAAAAGAGTAAACACAGTTGAGTGATAATAAATGACTTCAGCCAAACACTAACCATGAGTGAAAGAAAAGTTTTTGTGTTATCATTCATATTCTCTGAAAAATGGCCAAGATATCATAATATCCTCCCAAGGGCCTATACGCAGCTTGCAAGTAATAAATGTACTTGTTTTATATAAAAATATTATTTTATTTTCAATTGATATAAAAAATCATCAATAAAAACAGCAATATCGAAAGGAGGGGAGGGAGGGGAAGGGGACAAATGAAAAAAGGGGGACAACAACAAGAGCTCTGGTGTACACAAAATTTTGCATAATAGATGTCCAATATGACAGACATTGAACAATACATTGAACATTACACCATAAACCCCTATAAGGAAGAACATAGATACACGTACACACTTGTTGGAAATTTATATCCTCCAGGTGATGTATTAAATTTAGGAGATATACTCCCTTTGCAAAATCTATATGATTTTAACTAACATAATGGATACCTTAAAACTAGTCAAATAGCTGTAGGAAATCCATTTTTAGATACTATATACGCTGTATGCATGCCTGTGTCTCCCTCCACCCCCCCATGCCTAATGAAGTGTGACCTCTTGCAGATAGAACTGGACTCCTTGGCCACTCCTTGGATGGCTGACCACCGTGAGAACATCCTGGTGTGATGTTTTGTATTTCTGCTCTGGCCACACTTCAAAAGTAGGACCTTTCGATATTTCGGATTCCTGTATATACAGGTTTTCTTTTCTAAACGATGATGATGATGATGATATTATTAATATTATGTATTGATATGTTATAGTGAAGTGGCAAATGAGGGTCAGTTTATGTGGCCATAGTTATGTGCGTAGTAAGACTGATTTAGAATTTCAGCTAAGAATCATTTTTCCTTAAATTTCATGTTGAAACTACTTGTGGCAGGCTGCAGTGAGACACTGAACTCACTTACTTCCCCTTCCCATCTCAGACACCTGTTATGCTGTGCTGATTAGTGAGACAGAAAAGGGAATCGCAAAGGGAAAACTGCAAACTGCAGAAAAAAGGTTTAAAATATATGTTTTGCAGAACTTGTCTTGTATCTAAAACGTAGGTTGACTTTTGAAAGGTTAAATGTTTGTATAACGGAAATATTCGCTTGTGACGCAATATACTGAAATTATATGTACACTGTGTAAGCTGTAATTGACACACTTGGCATCTAGACGAGAGTCGTGTCAGGTGTCCACTTTGGCCAAAGTGGAATAAAACTCCCTTAAACGATTCTTGTGTCCAGCAAAGTCATTTACCGATATTCTGCGGCTACTTCAATAGATGTCTATTTCCCCCTGAAGAAGATTGAATACAAAATTATGATTGAAACGCGGTGGGGTTATCCTTAACAGTGGCATTTACCTCCTTTTGATATTGCTGTTTTTGTTGATGATTTTTTTTTTATATCAATTGACAAACAAAATAAAATTTTTATACAAAACAAGTATATTTATTACTTGCAAGCTGCCTATAGGCCCTTGGGAGTATTTTGTTTTCTTTCATATATGCTACTGGGCTAGCAGCACCCTGTCCACAATCAGGGGAGGTGGGTTCCATTTTTGTTCCAAGAAATTATAATATCTGCCAGGGTATGTTAATTTATGAGCACAACTGGATACCCTGCACAGGATGCCATAAAAAATAAAAGAACCAGACTTACAAAAACCATGTAATATGAGGTCAAACTTTAAGAGTTTAAATTTGTATGCAATCAGGCAGGCCCTTGCACTACATGGTTTTGTTTTTTAGGATCAAAGAAGTAATTCCACCCAAATACTGGAGAAACGATCACGTCTGTCCATACGTGTTGCCATCCTATCCTCATCTTCCATGATCCCATTCACTTTCCTAATCCACTCCTCCTTACTGGGCACATGTGTTCACTTCCAGTAGATGGGGTGAGGGGTTGGGCGGGGTTGGGTGGGGGGAAAAACTTTCAAAATTGGTATTTTAAAAAATGTAAAATCTCTTTCTCTAAATGGCTTCTACTCTCTAAGAAAAATACATTGTTGGTCATTTGTTTTTAAAATGAGCTTCTCTGATATGGTAACTAGATCTGTTAGTTCTCTAAACTGCAGCATTAGCAGTTTCACCCCCCTCATCTTAATATTAAAGAAATTGATGACATTAAAGCGGAAAAGGCAAGGAACAAAGGGCAACTGCAGTAAAAGTTCTCCCATGTTTCTTACTTGGAGTGCAGATTATTTTTTTTACTACTCAAGACATTTCTTTTGCAAAAATAAAATGTACTTTATTTCCCTGACATAAAAATAAACTTGTCTATTTCCCTGACACCGGATTCATCAATCGGAAGAGCTGGGGCATGAATTATGTTATCCCTCTCATTTTTCTTCATTATCCAGAGAACACACAGCACTCCTTAAAACATAATTTTTAATCAGTCTCATTAAAATCGAATTGTTTCAAAGTTCTCTGCAGTCTTTTCATAAATATTCAAATTCAACCTAAAAACACTACGGTTAACCAATGCACAAAGGAGTCTTTGAAACAGGCAGAAAGGCCATTTGCCAGCCAGGTTGGTATTGTCCTTTCTCCACATGTGCTTTTTATAGCATTTCACTGGATCTCAGCCTTTAAATCAAGTATCCTTTTTATACGTTTATTAGCTGTTCTGTTTTTAAATCAATACTTTGCGGGCATACTTGGAGACTGTGGAGATACAGTAAAGCAATACTTTGTCTGCTGGTTAACTATAGCATTTTAAATAGCATTATAGCAAACAGCATTTTAAATAGTTTTGAAGCCATGTCAACTCACTCTACCATCTAGGTAGTCACCCTGCAGTTCCCGAAAGACATAATTGAGAGGTAGTGGGATTGCAAAGCTTATTTAAATGATCAGGTGCAAGAAAGGTTTTAAATACGCTCACTGGCTCTGTTAAGGCAGCTCTCAGTCAAACTCCATCAAAATATAGGTATACAGAAACGGGCACCGAACCAGAATGTGAAAAGAGTCCAAGATTCTTTTATTATATATAATTTGATCTCGTGAAAACAGCCAACACATTCTGGGCGCAGCAACACTCTCCATTCATAAAGACTTGGGTCTTTATTCCATTCATAAAGACTTTAGTCTGATAAGAAATGCAAGTGTGAACTGTGATCAGCATCAGTAACCACATTTCTGTAAATATGTAGCCCAAAACAATGAAAATAGTACAGCTCAAATGTCCCTCCAAACCTGTGTCAGTTAGATCAGTGTGGTGCAAGACAGACAGAATCGACTTGTCAAGCTCCAGTAGACTTTAACAAAATGGCGGCCATCTACATATAGACACCGACTCCCTGTTGCATAAATGTAATGAGATGGGTAAAAGATGGCTTCAGCTCCTGTTCTCCACCTGTAGAGAACTCCTCGGACACGTGCCTTTTTCAGGGCTTAGTTCTGGAGGCCCCCAAAAAGGTAAAATGTGTCTGAAGAGTTCTCTACAGGTAGAGAACAGGATCTGAAGTCATCTTTTACCCATCGCATTACATTAATTTAACAGGGAGTGGGTGTCTATGTGCAGATGGCTACCATTTTGTTGAAGTCCACATTCCTGTATACCTGTACCCTGTAATTAAAATGAATAATGAGTATATGGGCTAAATCTTAAACTATTGCAAAAAGTATGTACATCATCATACGGCAGGTAATTGCACAAAACATTATATATAAACAATAGAAGAATGTGGCTTTTAATGGTAGAAGCCTACATTTTCTTTACAAAGTAGTAAAATATTGCAAACATTCAATAAAATTCTTAATACATCAACATGTCCTGGCTAACATCCCACGATGTGTAACATGCTATCATCATATCAACCCATTAACTTATTTGTTCAACTAAAAAAGCACATGGTAGAATAATCTGTGAGACCCAAAACTCAACGTGTTAAACTTCTTTAGGAGTAAAATAGAGGCGTTCACTCCAAAACACATATGTAAACCAATTAAGGCTTGGTTCACACTGCTGCGACCTGAAAGTCACGTGACTTACAGTGTGACTTTGCCAGGCGACTTGAGGCGACTTGAAGCAACTTTGAAACAACTTCAGAGAATGCCTGGGTAATCTACCTGTAAATATTACTATTGTTCATAAATTAATAAAAAATCACTATGTTAATGCTAGAACTGTGTGAACTGTGAAATTTGCTGCATCGGGAAACCCCCTCATGCACTGTTGGAAAAGAATGGAGGAGGGAAAAATCAATCCCCTTAGCCCAAAGAGTGATGATGGATATCCATGGGGTATATCAAAAGGTCTATCGCTGTACATTTGCAATATATAGTAATAGTCCATTCACTGGTACTATGGCAGCAATCACATCACCTCACCCTAAAACCCAGGGAGCCACCCTGTGTTTCTCAGCTCTTAACAAGCCTGACCAGGGGAGTCTAGCTCTTCTGCTGCATTATCTACAATGTGCAGTGATAGACCCTTCACCTTGGTCGTGACAGCATCAGTGGAGATTTGTGAAACTTTGTCCTGAAAGTCAAGCATAACCAGCTAACTCTTTCCAATTAGGGGCAGATTACCGTAGGCTAAACAAAGTACTACAGAAAGTGTGCAATCGTGCTGTACTGGTTGATAGGCACGTTGACTAGTGGTTTCTCCTGTTCAAAGGTTTCTTTGAAGGATTTACACACAAAAAAGAGGGAGTCTACAAGGTGATAATGAAATATTCCTTGCCTTCATGCAGGGAAGGTCAGTGAATAACAATCGCAGAGTAAAACAAGTAACCGCTCAATAACCATTTGTATTAATGCCAGGATAGATATTCCCTGAGTTTAACAATTGGGGTAAATCCAAACAATATGTTTACATCAGATGTGGAAGGTCAAGAGAATCAAGAAGGTGGAAAGAAATGATCCCCCAGGAAAGGCCCAAGATAGGTAGTAGAAGAAAGAACAACCAAAGTTTGAAGCAAAAATGCACAAGAAACTCAGGAGTCGTCCAGGCAGCAGCATCAACCAGAGCACAGGGAGCAGGAACTTGCCAACATTTTGTGTACTTAGTTAGGTCTTCCAAGACTGGCAATTATTTGCTTAGAAACTGCAGTGATTTGGAGCAGGAGTTTAAATGGGCCTTAGTCAATTCTGGTGGGCTATTGTTCAAGAGGGCAACCTGAGGGTCCAGTTGAATAGTAATATTAAATAACTGGGAGAGGATTTAGAAAATTTTGATCCAAAAACACAGCACCAGTAGGCAAGTCCACCAAATATGAAGATAGGCACCCAGTTCCCCACAACCACGAAAACATGTTGAAGGGTAACTAGGAACATACTTAGCTATTGCTGTTGGAACAAGGTACTATCTGGATAATATTTTATAAGCAGTCTCCGGAGATGATTTATAGGTGGCTTGCCAAATATTAGTCCAATCCTCACTCTCCAGTGTCAAGTTCAGATCAGCTGTCCATAGACTAACATAAGCTAGGGGAGGGGCCATTTGACCTAGTTAGCAGGCTCTTGTAAAACTTAGGGATCATCCCTTTTAAAAGTGCCTAACCTAAAGGTATTAAATTACCTCAGAGCTCGGTAATAAATTATGTTCCTACAGTGCTGAAACCATCTATGGTGGAGGTGACTAGATGATGTGGTCTTGTTAATTGTAGGTGGGCCCAATGGCGAAAGGTAGTAGGGGAAGCAAACACCGGTTATAATATGATGTGATGGGATTTGTGAGCGTCCCCTCGTCCTGTGATTGGAGCCAAAGCAAATTATCAATAGCATGGGGATCAATATTCACTGCTTCAAAATCAACCCAGAAGAGTAATTCTCTAGTAGCATTATATTTAAGTAATACCAAGTTGTTGCTCCTAAAGGACGTGGTTTATTGGACACACCTTACATATTTTCCAGCATCTACAGTGCCTTAAAAATGTATTTATACTCCTTGAAATTTTCTACATTTTGTCATGTTACAACCAAAAATGTAAATGTATTTTATTGGGATTTTATGTGATAGACCAACACAAAGTGGCACATAATTGTGAAGTGAAAATGATAAATGGTTTTCTAAATATTTTACAAATAAATCTGTGAAAAGTGTGGCGTGCATTTGTATTCCGCCCACCCTCCCCCGAGTCAATACTTTGTAGAACCACCTTTCGCTGCAATTACAGCTGCAAATCTTTTTGTGTATGTCTCTACCAGCTTTGCACATATAGAGAGTGAAATCTTTGCACATTCTTCTTTGCAAAATAGCACAAGCGCTGTCAGATTCAATGGAGAGCGTCTGTGAACAGCAATTTGTCTTGCCACAGATTCTCTATTGGATTTAGGCCTTGGCTTTTGGCTGGGCCATTCTAGCACAAGAATATGCTTTGAACTAAACCATTCTATTTTAGCTTTTGCTGTACGTTTAGGGTTGTTGTCCTGCTGGAATGTGAACCTCCGCCCCAGTCTCAAGTCCTTTGCAGACTCAAATAGGTTTTCTTCCAAGATTGCCCTGTATTTGGCTCCATCCATCTTCCCATCAACTCTGACCAGCTTCCCTGATCCTGCTGTAGAAAAGCATCCTCACAACATAATACTGCCACCACTATGTTTCACGGTGGGGATGGTGTGTTTAGGGTGATGTGCAGTGCTAGTTTTCTGCCACACATAGCATTTTGCTTTTAGGACAAAAAGTTACATTTTGGTCTCTCCTGACCAGAGCACCTTCTTCCACATGTTTGCTGTGTCCCCCACGTGGCTTCTCGCAAACTGCAAACGGGACTTCTTACGGCTTTCTTTCAACAATGGATTTCTTTTTGCCACTCTTCCATAAAGGCCAGATTTCTCCCACCTGAGCTGTGGATCTCTGCAGCTCCGCCAGAGTTACCATGGGCCTCTTGGCTGCTTCTCTGATTAATACTCTCCTTGCTTGTCCTGTCAGTTTAGGTGGAAAGCCATGTCTTGGTAGGTTTGCAGTTGTGCCATACTCTTTATATTTTTGGATGATGGATTGAACAGTGCTCCATGAGATGTTCAAAGCTTGGGATATTTTTTATAACCTAACCCTGTAAAAAATGTTTGAAAACCATTTATCATTTTCCTTCCACTTCACAATTATGTGCCACTTTGTGTTGGTCTATCACATATAATCCCAATACAATAAATTTACGTTTTTGGTTGTAACATGACAAAATGTGGAGAATTTCAAGGGGTAAGAATACTTTTTTAAGGCACTGTACTTCTTTGGGTGCTCTTGGCATTTGGTCACATTACAACTCAAAATCACAAAGTTGGTGTTGAAAAACATCCCTCTTCCAGATGTACAGTAGGTTTGAATGGACAGCAGGTAGCTATACATTGCTCAGCATGTGCCATGCACTACAGGTCCCATTCTGATAAAAATTTCAGTAGTGATGTATCTCAGCGGTAATGTAGTCTTAGAAGTGATGCCATCAGCCCTATATATCTTATTAATACTGGCCTAGGGGTATATGCTCCCCTGCTCTCAGCCCAGTTCCCCCCACAGGCAGAATCAATATCAACTCACCCTATAAGCCAGACAGTCATCCTGTACTTTGCAGCTGTTAACCAGCTGTTAGCCTAGCCACTGAAAGGTTATTATCCATCTGTATTAATTGCAACGTACAGTGATAGGCTATTCACCATGGCTATGATAGCATCTACATCAACTTTAAATTATTACCTCTCTCTCAATGTCTCATGGCATGATGTACATTTGTATCCATGGATTCACCTGTCATGTGAAAACCTGATCAAATCCATTGGTGAATGGACACAGTGATTGAAGAGGGAGAACAATAACGCTGAGCCTGAGCTACGCTGAAGATTAAATGCCTGGTATGGATACTCCGGCCTCAGTGCCAGCCATCTCCTACGACAAATTTATGTATCTCTTCCTAACAGGTACATGGTACAGGCACGCAAATTTGTCACAAGCACTGACATTTGTGGTGCTGAGATGTGACATGACATTTTATGACACTTTATGGATTCCAGGGATTGCCTTCCTTTTCAAAGTCAGTCTATCTGCAAAAAATATGATGCTAATAAATGTAGATGATCAAAATATAGTTGACTTCTATGCCTTTAGGGGGACACACATTTCTCCTGCAGTATAGGAACATGTAAGGCTATTGATACCGATCTTCCATTAATTTTGACTTCCAGATGATTGACTTTACAAATGTCCTAAGCACTTTTACATGAGAACAATATCACAGGAACATTCAATCTCAGGTGTTGTTTACTCAGGGTATACAAAAGATGCAGTTTTTAGTAAGTTTAGAAAATAAACTTTTTATGGTACAGGACAATATGCAAAGTAGGGTAAGGTGTGTATCAGAATATCCTCAACCAAACATGGTTGATCTCAATACATCAGGCCTTAATCTCTTGTAAATATCTCTTAAGGTCTCTCTTGATTCCTTCTTAACACAGTCTATGCCGGCTTCACCCATGCAGAGCTTTGACTCCTTGGCAAATGAAGCTTAGGTGGCATCTCAGCCTTTATATTCCAACGCAACAGAACATGGAAGGGTTCTTATGCATACTTCCCACCCAACCAGTTACTCACCACATGTTCATATGTGGGGACAGTCACAGTTTGTTTCCTCTAGACCAGCTTTTTTTAACCAAGGTGCCCTATGTTTTCTTCAAAATGCCTAAATATTGCCCAAACATTGTGTACAGGCCAGCAGGTGCATTCATTTTTGTTACATAAAGCCACAGGTTTTCATTGTGCAGGTTACAACCCCGGGCACCATGCAGTCCAGTTGGCATGGCGTTGGTTGATAAGGAGGACGTCAAGCGCCTGTACAGCATCCTTGTTTGCTCTCTCCATCAGCACTGGGGTCAAGTTAGCTGGGTAAGGGAGAGAAACTGAGGGAGAAGAGAAACACTGGAGTACTAGTCAGTGGCAGTGTGCAAAGGATTATTGCTTTGTAAAAATAAATCACTTCTAATGTTGGGTGTACTATGTGTGTGAATGCTGCTGCATTATGTAAACCTATTAGTTTCGTTTTTTATAAATTTTAGAATGAGGTGCCTCAAGATTGTGCAAAGTT
Source organism: Aquarana catesbeiana (assembly GCF_042186555.1). Taxonomy (NCBI): domain Eukaryota; kingdom Metazoa; phylum Chordata; class Amphibia; order Anura; family Ranidae; genus Aquarana; species Aquarana catesbeiana. Next base: position 201,307,716 of record NC_133335.1, on the reverse strand, counting down.
TTTATGGGTGCCTTGATTGAAAAAAGGTTATGAAACACTGCTTTCAAACACACACTTTTGGCTTCAGCGAATAGTATCTGAAAGAATGCCCCTCAGAAGGGGGGATCCCTGCTTTCAAGTCCTGGAAGAGAGAGACAGATATTCTTATGGTGATATCCTAGTAGGGCGAAATCCCATGAGTGAAGAGATAGAACAGGAAGTGTCCAAAAAACATTTAACATCTCTCCCAACACGCATCACCAGGTCTCCAAGCCCACTGAATAGCCATCAAACATTCATAACATAGAATGATACCTTTACAGCACACTCTGCTGGAGCAAGGTTAAACAACATGTGACAGACAAAACACAATCAGATCACTCCTGTTGAGATACCGTTAGGGCGACTACAGCCCACTGTTTGCTACAGAAATCACAAAAATATAAAAAAGGAATTTATTAAAAATAGTACAACCCTTATACAAAACACACACAAGACATTTGAAGTCATGTTTTTAAATCAAAAGAAAGACATGTGAAGGAACCTATTAGGAAGCACAGAAAATAGTTTAAAGCTGAACTCCATGAATTATTTTTAAACTTAACTTGGTCCAGATTGGTTATCTTATCATTCATAGTTCAAATGAGGGCCATTGGGGATGCAGACATTCAATGTAGTAGCCTATGCTTCATACTTTTCATAAATGAATACAAAGCATTTTCTCATTGGTCCAGGCAGAAAGAATGTAAGTTTAAAAAAAAAGATCATTTCTAGAATCTAGATTTAAAAATTGTTTAATCTTATTAAAGCTCATGGTGTGAAAATCCAATGCAAAACATTAAAGTCATAGATCAGTTGAATTATAGTCATAGAGGGCTTTGAGATGTTTACTCATCTTCACTAATTATTTAAACTGTTCTGTGTCCTATGAAGTGGTATCTGGGGTAAATCACTCCAGGTGGAAGCACAAGAAAGATAAATAGGGAGGTAGGCAGGAGAGCCCTTATGGTGTGGTAAATAATGTATTTATTATGTATTGTATGTAAAGTAAGATTGTAATAAAAAATTTTTAGGTTTTAGAACAGCATATGCTCCTACCCAGATGGCACCTTTTTTCAGGGAAGGCCTTGTATATATATGTATATATATATATATATATATATATATATATATATATATATATATATATATATATATATATATATATATATATATATATATATATTTAATTCTTTTAATTAAGTTTTAAAGATAAAAAATACAAACCAAAACTTATTGGTGTATACTCAGGCTTAGGGAGACAAAAGCAACAACACTACTTACTACTTAACACATAGCATGAGTGAGCATGAGTAACACATAGCAACCAATACCCAAAGGCAACCATATTCTACATCGCTAGTGGTCAGTAAAAGGAAGAATAGGAAAACTCTGTTCCACAGAGTATTGGGATATCTAAATACAATTAAGGAGAAATAAACTGTTGTCAGCTAGGGGGGTATTGTAGTGGCGGCGACAGTATCCTTGAATTCTGTCCAGAGATCCCACACCTTGGAGAATTTGGTAGGGCATCCTCTAGACTCGTAGGTAAATTTGTATAATGGCATCATTTTGTTAACTGTGGACTTCTAGTAATCCAAGGTAGAGGCTTGAGGGTGTTCAAGGAATCCAAGGAGTATAGTCTTGGGAGCGTAAAATAATAACAGCCTTATTAAGGTTCTCATGGCTCTGGTATTAGCTAATAAATGGACCAGACCCAGCATACATACATTAATTGAAAGGAGTATTGATCGGATAGAGTTAGAGATATCTGACCAAAATGGACTGATGACTGGACAGTCCCAAAATACGTGTAAAAACGTGGCAGAGTCTTCCGAACAATGCCAGCATTTGGATGAATAGGAGAGAAAGATCCTGTGCAGCTTTTGGGGTGTAAAAGAAACTCTATACAGAATTTTAAATTGATCAATCTATCTCTGGCCGAGATCAATTGTTGCATGGGGTACTCCCAAATATCCTCCCAATCCTCGAAGTCTAGCTCTGGCATCTCTTCTCGCCAGCAAGACAAAAGCTTGTCAAGACCTTCATGTATGGAGTGTTGAAGGGCTTTATATATAATAGAAAGAGGTTTCTCTAGAGATTCCTCCCACAGTAGGCATTCAACCCTCGAAATTAGAGACTGGTTAATTTCGGAATGGTAAATGAAACACATGGCACACCTGGAGGTACTGGAACAAGTACAAGTTGGGGAGGGACAGGGCAGGACTTAGGGTGGTGGGGGCCCCTGGGCTTGAGTCGCTTTTGGGCCCTACCTTCTATACATTACCGTATTTATCGGCGTATAACACGCGCCGGCGTATAACACGCACCCCAAGTTTAGGAGGGAATTTTAAGGAAAAAAAACTTACATTTAAATGCCCATCAATGCAGCCTTGCACAGCGTCCATCTGCAGCCTTGTCCATCCATCTGTAGCCTTGTCCAGTGTCATTGCAGCCTTGTCAGTGTAGCCTTGTCATTTGCAGCCTTGTCATTGCAGTCTTGAAGTTTAAAAATGGTGCCGCCGAGATACAGAGTCCTGTGTATCTCGGTGGCTCTTGGGTCCTCTCGGCGGCTATTATCGGGTCCTCTCTCAGTCCCGGGCGGAGCCGAGAGTAGCCAAGTATTTTGTTACAGCATCACACAACTGCGCAATTGTCAGTTAAATCGACACAGTGCTGAATCGCAAAAAAAAAATGATTGAAGTGCAATATTTCTATTATTACATTGTTATATAAAATAAAATAGTTCAACTCACCATAAGCAGAATCAGTCGGAGCCTGAGTGTGTCACTTGCCAACGTCACCTGCCTTCAGATGCGGATTATCACTTGCCACGTCACTTGTCAGCGGATGCAGGGTGTCATTTGCCAGCGGATGCAGGGTGTCACTTGTCAGCGAAAGCAGGGTGTCACTTGCCAGCGGTTGCAGGGTGTCACTTGTCAGCGATGCAGGGTGTCACTTGCCAGGGGATGCAGGGTGTCACTTGTCAGCGATGCAGGGTGTCACTTGCCAGGGGATGCGGGGTGTCACTTGTCATGTCGCCTGCCACTGGGTCGAAGGGGGCCCCATCAGGTAGGATGTACGGGGCCCCATGATTTCTAACATTCTGGGGGGGCGGCAAACTCCCGCCTGCTAGCCAGCCCATTTTGTCGGCACCGTTGCTTATAAGGCTTGTGTAATCTCACTTCCTGGTAGTGGTGGAACGCACGATAGGGCGGACGTGATGTAATCAGCCGGAAATGATGCAAGACATGGGAGGCCCTATCTTGCGTTCCACCGCTACCAGGAAGTGAAAGTACACAAGCCCGATCGGTCCCCGTTAAATAATAAGCAGTGGTGCTTGCGAAACGGGCTGGCTAGTGGGCGGGAGTTTGCCATTGATCCGGCCCTGCCCGCGGGGCCCCCTATTAGGCAGGGCCCATGGGCTTGAGCCCACTCAAGCCCAATGATAAGTCCGGCCCTTGGGAGGGAGTATTTCACTTTTAGGGAGTCAAAGGTTTGGAGGACAGGCCTTGCATATTTTAACAGGACAATGCTAAACTACGCGCTGCATCTATGACAACAGCATGGCTTTGTAGTAGAAGAGTCTGAGTGCTTAACTGGCCTGCCTGCAGTCTAGACCTTTCAACAATTCAAAATATTTGGCGCATCTTGAAACAAAAAATAAAACAAAGAAGACCCAGGACTGTTGAGCAGTTAGAATCCTATATCGGCCAAGAATGGGACAACGCTCTTCTCCCCAAACTCCAGCAACTGGTCTCCTCAGTTCCCAGACGTTTACAGAGTGTTGTTAAAAGAAGAGGGGATTCTACACCATGGTGAACATGGCCCTGTTCCAACTTTTTTGAGATGTGTTGCTGCCATAAATTTCAAAATAACCTTATTTTTTTCTTAAAATGGTACATTTTCTCAGTTTAAACATTTGACATGTTTTCTATTTTATATAGTCTATAAAATATGGGTTTATGAGATTTGCAAATCATTGCATTCTGTTTTTATGCAGATTTTATACAACGTTACAACATTTTTGGAATTGGGGTTGTTCACTTAAAAGGGATGAAATGTTGAGAAATGTGCATGGAATGCAGACGTAACGGTACCACAACACACTAACGCATGCATAGTGTGATAACACAAAGGCATGAAGCCGGCCTTAGTAAATTCAGATAACTGAAAGATGAATTCTGACTTTCTATGGGTTATTGCACTTTGTACAATGTACATTATCTCTTCAGCCTACAGAATTATCTGTATAGGGTTAACAAAGTTGGTTTTTCATAACTAGACTGGTCTGATGTCATCATACATGTGGAGGCGCGAACTACTAAATCTGTAAATGGAATTCTTATTGGATTTGATTGACCAGGAGTGAAAATGTGTCTGTCTGAATTAAAGAGAGCATGTCTGAAATGAAAGCAATCACCTTGCCATGCAGCTATCCAAATTGACCAGCATAAGGTCAGAAATCTGCAAGCATTAGCCTAAAACAGCAAAGAAATTAAAGTGATCCTGTGAAGACAGAAACACAGCTGCTGCCATTTCTGGCTTATTTAAAAAATGGCTTAGTACACATTTTCTTGTTATATGGTTAGAACTAGAAAAAAATGTTTTTTTTTTATATTTTAGGGCTTACATTTTTTTTAATATTTAATTTTATTTTATCCGGGTAAAAAATAAATATTGCATATGAAACTTTGAAATCTTCATAGGAAATCAGCAGTTGGAGCTTTAAAATAAGTTTTAACTTGTTCTGTTTCTCTTTACACCCTAATTTAAAAAGCCTGTTTTATGGACCTCAATAGCTCAAGAGGAAATTACAGAGGAAGTGGCTCTTTGTGAGAAACATTATGTTGAAATGAAAATAACTTTTGTTGTGCTCTCTCTCTCTCTCTCTCTCTTGCTCAAAAACTTAAAATGATTATTTGTCACCTAATGTATTAAAATGCAACTGCATTTTTGGTGAACTTTAAAATGGGAAATGGCTTGGCAGTTAGCCACAAAAAAAACAAACAAACTGGGTGATGACAAAGATTAATGGTCACTTCTTCTGAGGATCACAGTCTTTGATCGCTCGATTCTCAGTGTTAGAGCCGATCGCACCGATGCTGCATCCACCTGCGTAAGCATGATTCACACAAGAAAAAAAATCCCATGCATCTCTTTTAATTTGACAGATTCAACTACCATTGATTTCAGTAGGGTTCGACATCCAAACTTCTTTGAAGTTTACAGAACTGAACCCAGGGCATTTTGACCCGACAGTTGTGTCAAGTACTGTACTCAGGTAGCTTGAGTGCTTTAAAAACAAGTCAGCAATCAACATTTCCAGCTTCCCAGGTTCTCTTTAGAGCGTCCAGTTCTTCTTTTTGTAATCTTATATTGTATAGCTCATAAAGGCAAAGTTAGTTTTGAGTTACCTCTGCTAAACTTAGATTTCCCATACTACAATGACAGTTTCAGTTCAGCAATCTCTGCAGAAACAGTGCCACAAGAAATTACTTTTAGATGTTCCTGGATTGCTGGATCATAACACTGAGTGCAGTTTGATGACTACAGTGTTAGTCTGCTGAAGAAGTATTGAGTGGTTTAACGAAAGTGGCATTTAGGTATTTAGCAGGTTATATGACTGTGAAAAACCATCTGGATTTCTTGCAGGCTTAAGCAGGTTCTCATTTTAAAAGAAGAGACATGAAGAAAGGGAAATGGCTTTGTTATGTACAGTGATTCTTTATAACTATCCACCTGATTATCCATTAAATTAATAAAAAAAGAAAATCAGAGACGCCTCCCATGGGCTTCTTTCTTTCTTTCTTTCTTTCTTTCTTTCTTTCTTTCTTTCTTTCTTTCTTTCTTTCTTTCTTTCTTTCTTTCTTTCTTTCTTTTTCTTTCTTTCTTTCTTTCCTTCTTTCCTTCTTTCTTTCCCTATGCTTTTTTTCTTTACATTTAACCATTTCATTACCAGGCCCCCCTTCCTTCCCAGGCCAATTTTCAGCACTGTCAAAATTTGCATGACAATTGCGCAGTCATGCAACGCTGTACGCAAACAACATTTTTATAATTTTTTTTTAGACAGATAGAGCTTTCTTTTGGCGGTATTTAATCACCACTGAGTTTTTTATTTTTTGATAAACAAATGAAAAAAGACCAACAATTTTCTTAGTTTCCGTTACAAAATTATTTAATTAAGTAATTTTTCTCCTTCACTGATGTGCGCTAATGAGGCTGCACTGACGGGCACTGATGAGGAGGCAAAAGTATGCAACACTGATATGCAGCACTGATGGGCACTGATATGCAGCAATGATATGCAGCACTGATGGGCACTGATACGCAGCACTGATGGGCAGCCTTGGTGGCACTGATGAGGTGGCACTGATGGACACTGATGAGTAGGCACAAATATGCAGCACTGATTGGCGGAACTGGCGGGCACTGATAGGTGGCACTGATGGGCAGCCTTGATGGGCACTGATAGGTGGCACTGATGGGTGCATATATAGTGTAGCGCTAATTAAAACCAATAAGTTTTGAATTGAAATATTGCATACACAAGAAACAATAACAAAAATGACTGCATATATCCCAAATGTTGGTGTGAGACACCCTAGCAGGTATCTATTGAATATTAAAAAAGGTTTTGAAAAAAAGTTTATAGTCCCATAGAGATGATAGTGCTGTTCACCACGTGGATAGCTGGTAAGGAAGTGACATAGATATGATGGATCCCCCGCGTAAAAGCAATGCAGGCTTACCAGAACGGTTGGACTCATATAAACATATGTCTCATGAGTCAGTAAAGCTTGTATTGCCAACAGACAATGAAGTAGGGTCTCTCAGCCAAACGATATAAGGTCCAAATTGCATCAAGGACTCTAGACAGAGCTCTTCTACATGTGACTTGGTCTTACTGTCCTATATCAATGATTCCCAACATATCTATTGCATCTGTCTTCAAGTTATGTACAGGAGGTCCCCGAGTTACGAACCTCCGACTTGCGAACGACTCCTACTTACGAACGGGAGGCGGCGGCGACGGGCACATCGGAAAACATCGGAAACAGCGGACAACATTGGAAAACGACGTTGGAAAACAGCAGAAAACATCGGAAAACGACGTCTCTTCCGTTCTGCGCATGCGCTTCTGACTTACGAACAAATCCGGCTTAAGAACAAACAGGCAGTCCCTAACCCATTCTTAATTCGGGGACTTCCTGTATTATTGATTACCGAGCTGAATTATTTTTTGTCTTTTATATATGCCTAGAGCTCTGCTTTAAAGCGTTATATTTATAAAGCAATGAATGAGACATTCAAAAATCACTGCATGTGAATCCACCTGGTGCATGCATTTTAAATTACAGTGATTGATTCACATGCAGTGAATGTTTGGTGAAAATCACAGTCACTGTTCGTTAAATATACCCATAAAATGTATGTATAGTCAAAAAAATGTTTTTTTTTTAAAGTTTTGTACAGGATATACAATACAGTTAAAACCCCTGTCAGTTTATTTTTTTGCTGTATCCTTCCTCTTGGGGAGTTTTACCTTTTATTTCTTGCCTCAAAGATGCAACAGGAAGTAAGAAGAAATTACCGTAAAAAAAAAAGTGAAGAAAACCTCCTCTTAGTTACATAGTTACATAGTAGGTGAGGTCAAAAAAAGACACAAGTCCATCAAGTCCAACCCATGTGTGTGACTATATGTCAGTATTACATTGTATATCCCTGTATGTTGTGCTTATCTAACAGTTTTTTGAAACTATTGATGCCCCCCGCTGAGACCACCGCCTGTGGAAGGGAAGTCCACATCCTTGTCGCTCTTACAGTAAAGAACCCTCTACGTAGTTTAAGGTTAAACCTCTTTTCTTCTAATTTTAATGAGTGGCCACGAGTTTTGTTAAACTCCCTTCCGCAAAAAAGTTTTATCCCTATTGTGGGGTCACCAGTATAGTATTTGTATATTGAAATCATATCTCCTCTCAAGCGTCTCTTCTCCAGAGAGAATAAGTTCAGTGCTTGCAACCTTTCCTCATAACTAATAACCTCCAGACCCTTTATTAGCCTTGTTGCCCTTCTTTGTACTCGCTCCATTTCAAGTACATCCCTCCTGAGGACTGGTGCCCAGAACTGGACAGCATACTCTAGGTGCGGCCGGACCAGAGTCTTGTAGAGTGGGAGAATTATCATTTTATCTCTGGAATTAATCCCCTTTTTAATGCCAATATTCTGTTTGCTTTGTTAGCAGCAGCTTGGCATTGCATGCCATTGCTGAGCCTATCATCTACTAGGACCCCCCAAGGTCCTTTTCCATCCTAGATTCACCCAGAGGTTCTCCCCCCAGTGTATAGATTGCATTCATATTTTTGCCACCCAAATGCATTATTTTACATTTTTCTACATTGAACCTCATTTGCCATGTAGTTGCCCACCCCATGTCACCAGAGGGGAGGTGTCCTTATTTCCTGGTCTGGTTAGAACTTTAAAATCTGGATTTCAATAACTTTCTAACTCAGTGATAATGCTTACTAGGACAAATAGAGAAGGCAAATCTTCACAATGGGGACACAGACAGCAATAAAAACTTGATGAAGGGGTCTAACCAGTGGTGGCTGGTGCTCAATATTTTGGAGGCAGGAGACGGACAGGAAGGCAGCAATTGCCCCCCCGCGGGAGACAGACAGGGCTGCTACTCCTCGCTCCGGGGCCGTTGCTTCTCCTCCAGGCCGAACAGGAAGTGGGTCCTGAGACCCGATTGGCCGGGAGTCCTAAGACTCCCTGGCCAATCAGGCTTTAGGACCAGCCTCCTGATTGGAGGAGAATCAGGAAGACAACAGTGCCCCGAGCTCACCTTTTTTTTTTTAATACAAACGCTTTTATTGAGGTATCAAAAGCATAACAAATTAATTCCGCATACAGAGATTATCAGGTATAAAACTATGAACATCGACATAGTTCTATATATTCATACATTAAAGGTTTTACGGTGTTCTAAATTTCCAACGAAAAAAAAATTTAGGTTGAATCCTGTCTCTTCAGCCAAAAAATATATAGTAGTTCAATTCACATATTCAGAAAGGGTAATTGTATCTAGAACGCTTGTATCTCTGACTTTTGGAACTTATATTGAAACCGTAACCTCTCAATAGCTAAGTATCATCTATGTAACTTGTTGGGCTCATTCTCCGCTATAACAAGAATGAGAATGAAACGAATGAGGAGTAGAAGTGAAAAAGAGAGAATAAAAAAAAAAGAAGAAAAATCTTAGATATGCCATGTACCATAACGGGCTAAGAACCTGTGCAATTGGGAAGATTGCTGAATGTACCCCCCCACAATCCACTCAACTACCATATGGTTCCCAGCGATTCCATTTGCTGTCAAATATATGCATAGTATCTATAATAGTATGATGCACTCATTCCATTAATCTAATTGTTTCCATTCTCTGCAATACCTGCGGCATCAGCATTGTAGGAGTCCGCCAATTCATTGCTATAGCCCATAGGACCGCACAGAATAGTGTATGGGCTAATTTTTGGGATGGCGACGTGACCTCAGGAATTGGTGCAAAGAGAAGGCACATTGGTAACGTCAATGTGACAAATGAACCTGTTATTTGGGCTACTTTAGAGGCGGCCTTCTGCCATAACAGTTGGAGGGCTGGGCAGCTCCAAAAGGTATGGAGAAACGAGCCTGTGACTTGGCAACCCCTAAAGCAGTTGTCTGGAACTGTCAGGTAGAACTGGTGTACCTTCCTGGGGGTCAGGCACCATCTGGTGTGCAACTTCATTACTGTTTCTTTAATACTCAGCCAGCGCTTCATCTCCCAATGGTCAACTCTAACAGTCAGTGTGTCAGGGAGAACAGTTAATCGAAAGCCCCCTATTAAACAAAGGGGGGGGGGAACGATGGTATGAGAAGCTGCTGTGAGTAGGGGGCTAAACAGGCGGGTGAGAAGAGACTTAGCTAGAGTGTCCAACTTGTTAAAGTCATATTAGGTGCATATTGCCGCTTTTCAACTGTGGGGAACAAATGCATGTTGGTAGAGGAACTCCGTCTCCTGTCCAGGATCAAGCCTCCCTGTTCCTGGATCTTTGCCGATTTCTCCTATTCCTCTGTGGTGATGGAGTGGCCCAGATCGAGGTCAGGCGGGGGGTAGAGGGAAGTCTCAGGGTGTTGAGTGGTTCCAATAGGTCCAACTTGACGAGCAAGTCCTTGCCCTCAGATAGGTTGAGTACCGTGTATGTAGTACCATTATGCGGTACCGAAAGCTTGAAGGGGAAGCCCCATCGATACTTAATCCAGGCGATTGCAGGACCGCTGTGACTTCTTTCATCTGTCGTCTCTTATCCAGGGTCGCTGGGGAGATATCTGGGTAGATTTGTATTGTGGTTCCCTCATACCTGATTATGGGGGTGTTGCGAGAGACCCGTAATATCTCCTTGACTAAAAAGTCTTTAAGACGTATGTTCAGGGAGCAGAGAGTGAAATATGGTCTTCACTGCTGCTTGCAGATCTACCACTGTCTCAGGGACCCCCCTCACGCTGATATTTTTTCTTCTATTATGGGTATCTAAGTCCTCAAGATGGGTTTGCAGTTGGAGGACAGTATCTGAGAGTGCCTCATGATCTTTGCATAGATCCTCATAGGCTAGATGAAGCTCATCATGCTTCATTTCTAGCATGTCTGTGCAGCCTCCCAGAGCAGCTATCTCCTGTGTCAGAGTGCTGGTAGATTTGTGCAGCTCTGCTTGGAACTCGAGGGCCAATTTGTCGTACATTGCGGAGAGGCTATCCTCCAGATCGGCCTTAGTGAGATGAGAAGTGTACTCTCCGTGGTCCGGGGTCATAGACTGTGAGGCCGCTGGAGCAGGAAACACCTCGTGTGCCTATGTTGGCTGGGCGCCATCTTTGGTCATCGCTACTTGTTCCTGTACTCGGAGCGGGTAATTTGTTAGGGACCGCTGGGCAGTCTTCTTACTGCTCCTGGAGTTTGGCATGCACTGGCTGATCCCCCGGGGGTACTGCGGAACAAAGTGCTTGAATTTGGTGCTCTCTGACCTGGGCAACAGGTTTAAGTCTCCGCTTCCCTCAGAGCTAGTGACTAGTGTCCGTCCAGTTTCGCGCCACGCATGCACCCCCAAGCTCACCCTTTTTTGAAGCTAACTAAAGCATCAAGCTCTAATCGTGTGCTTAAAAAAAAAAAAAACACTGAAATCCATAAATCCATGCGTCAGGCGCCCTGCATGTAGATTAGAGGCCAGGCGCATGGATTAGGGGGCCGCCGCTGGGTCTAACCCTTTCCCATTTTATCCAAACTAAAATAAGAAATTTTGGTTGTATGTATAACTGTTTCAGAAATGTTTAGATTCTCTTATCAAGACAAGATGGTTATAGTCTTCTGTGATAAAGGGACCCTGTCGTATCTTTTAAAGTTTTTATACCAGGTTAGTCAAATTTTTTAAATAATGCAAAGAAGGTGTGCTTCTGAAATTTACTATGTCTGGATTGTTTCATGCCGTCCTCCACTAGACTGCCACTGCACCCTGTTTTAGGAGGCCCTAGCGGTACAGTGGAGGCATGGGTTTAGAGGGTAGGCTTGTTGTACCACAAGTCCACTTTAAGATGGGGCAAACTACACCAACATGGGTAAAGCAAAAGGCAAAGCTCATGAACGGAAAATACTTCTCTTTCACAGTGAATAACCATGTTACCTTAATAAAATAAATTTAAATGTTTACTGCAATTCATCTAAAACCTAATTAACGTATGAGACCAGTTTCTGACAAATATACGCTGTATTATTCATGCAGACATGATTCTAATAGACATGAAAAATGACAAACCCAATGACTATAAAAAATTAAACCTGACCTGAAGCTGCAAATATCCTTTAAAAATACCTAAAGTGTTTCAGTGCATATGTGCTTTTAGCCCTGGTGCATGATAATCTGTCAACTAGGTGCAGAGTAACGGTACAGGTGCACCACCCACCCCCTCTTCTAGTAACCTGTCAAACTCTATGAGAGATTGACAGCTGTTGGGCTGGATGGGGTTGGACAGTGCACCGAGTGGAAACAGGTGTAACAGCGCTATCACCTTCTTAATTGACAGCTCCAACCCGGTGGTGAGGCTTCCGATACCTCTACAGTGTATAATCCTCAAGAGGAACAGTTGACACTCAGGATACATTTAAAAAGTGGTCTTCTTTTTGTTGAAAACAGCCATGCCTGATGGCTGAAATGCGTTGGCTATTTTTACTGTTGTAATTCAATAAAAGTAAGACAGCTTTTTGAATTTATTCTGGGTGCCAACTATTCCTCTTGTGGACTGAGTACTACTAATGTTTAGGGCATGCACCCAATGATGAATTCCCAGAAGCAGCATTCTGACATTAGTTCCTGCCCTAAACTTACATACTGCTAGGTGCACTGTCCAACCCTGTCCATCCTCAGCAACTGCTAGCCTCTTATAAAGTTTGAAAGGCTGCCGGAAGTGGTAATAGATGATGCACCCGTACTTTCTACCTGCACCCAATAGCTGGAGCCTCATGTGGACTCAATGTCCAGTGTGCATGGGGCCTAAATAAAACAGTATTATTAGTAATATGTGTGATGCCTATGTATCTGCCAGTCTGGCCAGATACCAAAAAAAGTATGTAAGTGGTGCAAACATTTTTACTAACTGCTAGGTAGTCTGAGGTTGACCACGCATTTTACAATTGGATGGAATAATGCCAATCTGCAGCTTGTAAATGGAGTACATTACTTTCTCATATTAAAAGAGTCATGGGCTCAAGAGAGAGACCTGTAATAAAGTTCACACACAAAAGCATTAGTAAGACCTCATCTTGAATATGCAGTCCTATTCTGGCCACTAGCATGAAAAATTAATGCTGTGGATCTGGAAAGAGCGCAGAGAAGTAAATTCATAAGGGAAATGTAAGAAATTAGCTCAGAGAAAAGATTAAGTTAACCACTTTAATACCGGGCACTTTTACCCCCTTCCTGACCAGGCCAATTTTCAGCTTTCAGTGCTGTCACAGTGTGACACTTGCGCGGTCATGCAACACCGTACCCATATGAAATTTTTAAAATTTTTTCACACAAATAGAACTTTCTTTTGTTGGTGTTTAACCACTTGCCCATTGGGCACTTAAACCCCCTTCCTAACCAGACCAATTTTCAGCTTTCAATGCTCTCACGTTTTGAATGACAATTACTCAGTCACGCAATATTGAACCCATATGAAAATTTTGTCCTTTTTTCACACAAATAGAGCTTTCTTTTGGTGGTATTTGATCACCACTGGGTTTTTTATTTTTTGCGCTATAAATGAAAAAAGACCGAAAATTTTGTAAAAAAATTTTTTTTTTTTCGTTTCTGTTATAAAATTTTGCAAATTAGTAATTTTTCTTCATAAATTTTGGCCAAAATTTATACTGCTACTTATACTTATACTGAAAATTGATCACATCTGATATACTAAAGACCTCATTTCTTGAGACTCTAATGCCCCATACACACGGTCGGACATTGATCGGACATTCCGACAACAAAATCCATGGATTTTTTCCTACGGATGTTGGCTCAAACTTGTCTTGCATACACACGGCCACACAAAGTTGTCAGAAAATCCGATCGTTCTGAACGCGGTGACGTAAAACACGTACGTTGGGACTATAAACGGGGCAGTAGCCAATAGCTTTCATTTCTTAATTTATTCTGAGCATGTGTGGTACTTTGTGCGTCGGATTTGTGTACACATGATCGGAATTTCCGACAACGGATTTTGTTGTCGGAAAATTTTATAGCCTGCTCTCAAACTTTGTGTGTCGGAAATTCCTATGGAAAATGTGTGATGGAGCCTACACACGGTCGGAATTTCCGACAACAAGGTCCTATCACACATTTTCCATCGGAAAATCCTATCGTGTGTACTGGGCATAACAAGCCAGGGCAGTACAAATACCCACCAAATGATCCCTTTTTGGAAAGTAGACAATCTAATGTATTTAGTAAGAGGCATTGTGAGTTTTTTGAAGTTGTAATTTTTTCCCACAATTCTTTTCAAATTGAAGATTTTTTTTCTTTTTTTCCACAGAATTGTCATAGTAACAGGTTATTTCTCTCACACAGTATATGCATACCACAAGTTACACCCCAAAACACATTCTACTACTCCTCCCGAGTATGGCAATACCACATGTGTGAGACTTTTACACAGTGTGGCCACATACAGAGGCCCAACATGCAGGGAGCACCATCAGGCATTCTTGGGACATAAATTACTCATTACATTTTTTGACTACCTTTTACACTTTTGAAGGTCCTGGAGCACCAGGACAATGGAAACGTCCACAAAATGACCCCATTTTGGTAAATAAACGCCCCAGCGTATATTCTATGAGGCATAATGAGTCTTTTGAACATGTCATTTTTTTCCGCAAGTTTTTGAAAAACATGGAAAGAAAATGAAAACGCATTTTTTTAAACACAAAGTCGTACATTTATAAGATATTTCCAACACATAGCATGTACATAGCAAACATTACACCCCAAAATACATTCTGCTACTCCTCCTGAGTATAGCGATACCACATGTGTGAGACTTTTCCACAGCCTGGCCACATAGAAAGGCTCAACATGCAGGGAACACCATCAGGGACATACAGTTCAAATCTAATTTGACTACCTATTACACTTTTGTGAGACACTGATGGGCACTGTAGTGGCAAGGATACGGCATGGATGACAACTGATGTGGCATGGATGTGGCACGGATGAGTACTGATGTGGCACGGATGAGCACTGATGTGGCACGGATGAGCACTGATGTGGCACGGATGAGAACTGATGTGGCGTGGATGAGCACTGATGTGGCATGGATAAGCACTGATGAGCACCGCTGTGGCACGGATGAGCACTGCTCTGGCAAGGATGAGCACTGCTGTGGCATGGATGAGGCATGGATGAGCCACGGATGGGCATGGATGAGCCATGGATGGAGCACAAATGAGCATGGATGAGCCAGGGGTGGATGGGGCATGGTTGAGCATGGATTGAGCATGGATAAGCAAGGATAAGCAAGGATGGAGAACGGATGAGTCAGGGATGAATGGTGCCTGGGCACACCCTAATCACCCCATGTGCATTAGCATTATCCAGGGACAGCACCAGGTGGGTGGTTGAGGGTGCCATTGACCAGTGTAAATGCCCTCATTATATTAAAGGCTAGGTTCAACAGCAGGAACACATTACACCCGTATTTAAGGCGTAACGTAATATGCTCCCTATTAACTGTCTCCCACCACCAGAGCCTCCTTTCTGTGACAGCAGGTGGCGTTCATGTGTGTTGGGGTGCACACC
The DNA here is from genome assembly GCF_042186555.1 of Aquarana catesbeiana. NCBI lineage: Eukaryota > Metazoa > Chordata > Amphibia > Anura > Ranidae > Aquarana > Aquarana catesbeiana. The sequence continues at coordinate 201,292,330 of NC_133335.1, read as the reverse complement.
CTAATACAATAGGCTGCGCACACACCTATGTGCATGAGCCAGGGATGGATGGAGCATGGATGAGTCAGGGATGGATGGAGCATGGATGAGCCAGGGATGTAAGGAGCATGGATGAGTCAGGGATGGATGGAGCATGGGTGTGCACGGATGGAACATGGATAAGCCAGGGATGGATGGAGCATGGATGAGTATGGATGAGCACAGATGGAGCATGGCTGAGCCAGGGATGGATGGAGTATGGATGAGCACAGATGGAGCACGATTAAGCCAGGGATGGATGGAGCATGGTTGAGCACGGATTGAGCATGGATGAGCATAGATGGAGCACGGATGAGCCAGGGATGGATGGAGCTTGGATGAGCTGGGGTGGATGGAGCATGGATGAGTCAGGGATGGATCGAGCATGGATGAGCCAGGGATGGAAGGAGCATGGATGAGTCAGGGATGGATGGAGCATGGATGAGCACAGATGGAGCATGGATAAGCCAGGGATGGATGAAGCATGGATGAGTATGGATGAGCATGGATGGAGCATGGATGAGTATGGATGAGCACGGATGGAGCATGGATGAGCCAGGGATGGATGGAGCATGGATGAGTATGGATGAGCACGGATGGAGCATGGATAAGCCAGGGATGGATGGAGCATGGTTGAGCACAGATTGAGCATGGATGAGCATAGATGGAGCACAGATGAGCCAGGGATGGATGGAGCACGGATGAGCCAGGGATGGAAGGAGCTTGGATGAGCCAGGGGTGGATGGAGCACGGATGAGCCAGGGATGGATGGAGCTTGGATGAGCCAGGGGTGGATGGAGCATGGATGAGTCAGAGATGGATGGAGCATGGATGAGCCAGGGATGGAAGGAGCATGGATGAGTCAGGGATGGATGGAGCATGGATGAGTCAGGGATGGATGGAGCATGGATGAGCACAGATAGAGCATTGATAAGCCAGGGATGGATGGAGCATGGATGAGTATGGATGAGTATGGATGGAGCACGGATGAGCCAGGGATGGATGGAGCTTGGATGAGCCAGGGGTGGATGGAGCATGGATGAGTCAGAGATGGATGGAGCATGGATGAGCCAGGGATGGAAGGAGCATGGATGAGTCAGGGATGGATGGAGCATGGATGAGTCAGGGATGGATGGAGCATGGATGAGCACAGATAGAGCATTGATAAGCCAGGGATGGATGGAGCATGGATGAGTATGGATGAGCATGGATGGAGCATGGATGAGTATGGATGAGCACAGAGAACATGAGTTGGAGAATCCAAACACCAAAGAAAAAAGTTTGTGTAATGACAGGTACTTTTAGTTATCCGTGCTCCACCATCATTCGTGTAGAAGAAATGCAGACTCACCAGATAACTAAATTTAGGAGATTTCGTATGCTCAAATCCTTTGGTAGATATAATGCATCAGAGAGAAATGATCTTTCATTTAGACGCCATCCCTTGGTGTGTCCTTATGCTCGAATGGCAGTATAGCTCAGTAAAAGCAAAGTGAATCACATAGCGCAATATGTTTTTAAATAAACAGGTGCCAATGGTATTAAAATGTGCACTCACTTAGGGAGGACATGGAGGAACGATGTTGTGTACCTGTGATATGCTGTACATGTTGGTGCTAGCATATTAGCACCTCACAATGTAAGTGCACATTTTAATATCATACACTGTATATATATATATATATATATATATATATATATATATATATATATATATTTTTTTTTTTTTTTTTTTTTTTTTACCTTTTTGTTTCTTTTTCATTACATTTTTTCTCAATTTCTTTTTTTGCATACTGTGACCAGAGCAGTACTGTACTGCTACCACTACTACTCTAGTGGTCTCACTCTGGTGATCAGGATTTTTTTTTTGATGGCTTATGAAAGTGAATTTCATTAATAATTAATATTCATTCAGTGTTTACTATTATGATTAGCTGTGATTGGCCCTGTCTGTACCATGTGATCACCGTGACCAATCACAGAGATCAACACAATAGTACACAATGAATGGCATGAAAAGGAAGCCATCCATTGTGTACAATTGTCATGTGATCTGCTGTGATTGGTCGATTTACATAATCATTAAATTGACTTTTGTCAAATGGGAGTGTTGAAAAACTTTTGTCAATCAGCGGCTCAGCTGATTGCAGTCGCTGATTTGTGCATTTTGACAGCGGAGAGTCCCACTGTCAGAAAACACTGTCCTGGCTGAATAGAAAAAAAATGTGTATGTATATATATATATATATATATATATATATATATATATATATATATAAAAACTATGGTCAGCTTAAGACTTCCTAGACAGGTTATTTAAGAACTAAGAACTGCAGGGTGACTCCTTGGATTTTAGGGTGAGTTGACATGGATACTATATAACCCTGGTGAAGAAGAGTCTATCACTGTATAGAAATAATGCAATAGAAGAGCGAGACTTTCCGGACAGGATGGTTAAGAGCTGAGAACTGCAGGGTGACCCCCGCATTTTACGAGTTTACATGGATGCTGCACAACCATGGTCAAAGGTGTATCACTGTTCTTTACAGATAATGCATCAGAAGAGAAAGCCTTTCCTGACTAGGATGGATAATAGTTGGGAGCTACAGCTGCAGATCATAGTTCAAGTCCTGAAAAGGTATAAGAAGTCATAGGGCATTTCAGATCATATCATTGATCCATAAGTGAAATTGCAGCTTCTGTGTTCTGCAGCCTTTCAGTGAGGCCCTTTGCTGCCCTCTAAGACTTCTACTGTAGACCGTGGCAACTCTGTAGCCGTATCTATACATCTAAGTAATTTCCAAGCTGTTCTCTTCTCCAGGACATATGATTACCAATGTCCCCCGCAGTTGTATTTCTCTTGTCTCTTGCCAGATTCTGATTAGCCTCATACTCTGTACATTTTACTGTATCTCGTTAAGTTTGTGGCTTCCTCTTGAGGTCACCTTGCTCCTCTACTGAACATCCAGAAATGTCCTTTACAGGCTCATTTTTAATTATTTCATCAGCCATTTCCATATGATCAAACTGTTTGTCCCTCCAAAGACACTTTTCTCATAAAATTCTGCCTGCTGTGAATACTGAGCAGCCATTGCCAGTCTAGTCTTAAAGTCAAATTGCACTAGGCTGGCTCGAATGAAAATATAAATCATGCACAATGCATTGCTAAAAATATGTTTTATTGCAAGAGATTTATATGATGCAGAGATGCCAAAGTTACCATCTGGCTTCTCGTATTTTGGAAGACTCCTCTGGCAAAACCTCTTTCCTCAGGTATTCTTCCCATTGCCATGGAGTCTCACTCCTTTTGATGCAGCAAATGGTTCCTTACTCTCGAGAACTGGCACTCATACATTGCATAGACGCATAAGGCTAGTGTTGTCATGCTTTAAAATTCTTCAAACAGCACACTTGTCTTTTTTTTTTTTTTTACAAATATTTAAAGTCAAAACTTTTTTTTTTTTAATAGAGAAGGGTTAAAAACCCCTGACTTTTTTGTATGCCATCAGCACCAATTTGGGGAGATTTAGCTGCACTTCCAGTCCTAAAGATACAACAGGAATTGAGAGGAAATCTCTCCAAAGTGAGGGAAAGCCTCTCATTGTGTCCTAGTAAACAAATGTCCCAGCTGGAAGATTTTCTGGTTCTGGTGGCAACACAACTTTTTGAATTTACCTTTACTTTTATTTCCAGTGATAATGTTCACCAGAATAAATAAATAGAATGAGTTTCCCCAGCATGGTCGCAAAGAAAAAGAAAAACTTGACATGGTTACTAGCAATCCCTACTGTTTCCAAAACTAAAGGGCTCCGGCTTTAAATACACTTTAGCGTCTTCTGACTGCCATAGAGTCAGTATTAATATTTAAATATATTTACAATATGATAACAGCTAGAGCTGTACACCAGGCTGATATTAAAACACCATTAAAAAAAATTGTATCTGTAAAAAAAAAATCATAATACTGTGTATATATACATTGCCTTGCAAAAGTATTCACCCTCCTTGGCTTTTTACCTACTTTGTTACACTACAGCCTTTAGTTCAATGTTTTTTTAATCTGAATTATATGTGATGGATCAGAACACAATGGTCTAAGTTTGTGAAATAAAATTAGAAAAATATATACATAAAACAATTTTTCAGAAATAAATAACTGATAATTGGCATGTGCGTATGTATTCACCACCTTTGTAATGAAGCCCATAAAAAGCTTTGGTGCAACCAATTACCTTCAGAAGTCACAAAATTAGTGAAATGATGTCCACCCGTGTGCAATTTAAGTGTCACATGATCTGTAATAACTAGGGTTGTCCCGATACCACTTTTTTAGGACCGAGTACAAGTACCGATACTTTTTTTCAAGTACTCGCCGATACTGATTACCGATACTTTTTTTTAATGACACCTGACAGTGTTTTTTTTTTTTTATTTTTTATTTATTTTTTATAGGGGGGGGGGGGGGTGAACGGTGTCTGTGTGTTTTTTTTTTACTAACATTTATTATTTTTTACAATAATATTTTTTTTATTCTTTATTGCAATATGTATGTTTTTGTTTTTTAATCAGCCCTGTTGGGGGCTTTGGTGAGATATCAGGGTTCTTAGCAGACCTCTGATATCTCCCCTTTGAGACAGAGAAAGAGACAGAGGATAGAGATTCCCCAGTTCTCTGCAGCCTCAGCTGCACTGAGAATGAATGGAGAGAAGACAGCGGCTCCTCTCCATTCATAAACTGACACATCGTAATCACAGGAGATTACAATGTTTCAGTTATGTGAATGGACAGAGTCAGCTGACTCTGTCCATTCACACAGCGGAGAGGGACAACAGAACGGAGGGGACAGAGAAGGAGAGGGGGACAGCGGAACACCGGAACGGATGGGGACAGCGGATGGGGACAGCGGATGGGGACAGGGGAGGGGGACAGAGCAATGGAGGAGGACAGCGGATGGGGGACAGAGAAGGAGAGGGGGACAGCGGAACGCCGGAACGGATGGGGACAGCGGAGGGGGACAGAGCAACAGAGGAGGACAGCGGAGGGGGACAGAGTAACGGAGGAGGACAGCGGAGGGGGACAGAGAAGGAGAGGGGGACAGCGGAACGCCGGAACGGATGGGGACAGCGGAGGGGGACAGAGCAACAGAGGAGGACAGCGGAGGGGGACAGAGTAACGGAGGAGGACAGCGGAGGGGGACAGAGCAACGGAGGAGGACAGCGGAGGGGGACAGAGCAACGGAGGAGGACAGCGGAGGAGGACAGAGCAACGGAGGGGGACAGCGGAGGGGGACAGAGGAACGGAGGGGGACAGAGCAACGGAGGGGGACAGCGGAGGAGGACAGAGCAACGGAGGGGGACAGAGCAACGGAGGAGGACAGCGGAGGGGGACAGAGCAATGGAGGAGGACAGCGGAGGAGGACAGAGCAACGGAGGGGGACAGCGGAGGGGGACAGAGGAACGGAGGGGGACAGAGCAACGGAGGGGGACAGCAGAGGAGGACAGAGCAACGGAGGGGGACAGAGCAACGGAGGGGGACAGTGGAGGGGGACAGAGCAACGGAGGGGGACAGAGGAACGGAGGGGGACTGAGGAGGATGAGGTGACAGTCAGCAGTGATCGCGTGTGGGGGAGTTACAAGCACCGATCACCGCTGTATGTCACTAAAGCAGCTGAAAGCCGCGGGGGGAGAAGCTTGTAACTCCCCCACGCGCCGATCACTGCTGACTGTCAAGGTATCGGGGGATGCATCGGGAGCATTTGCCCGAGTACAAGTACTTGGGCAAATGCTCGGTATCAGTGCCGATACCGATACTAGTATCGGTATCGGGACAACCCTAGTCATAACATATACACACCTTTTTGAAAGGCCCCAGAGGCTGCAAAACCTAAGCAAGAGGTACCACTAACCAAACACTGCCATGAAGACCAAGAAACTCTCCAAACAAGTAAGGGACAATGTTGTTGAGAAGTACAAGTCAGGGTTAGGTAATAAAAAAATATCCAAATCTTTGATGATCCCTAGGAACACCATCAAATCTATCATAACCAAATGGAAAGAACATGGCACAACAGCAAACCTGCCAAGAGACGGCCGCACACCAAAACTCAAGGACCAGGCAAGGAGGGCATTAATCAGAGAGGCAGCACAGAGACCTAAGGTAACCCTGGAGGAGCTGCAGAGTTCCTCAGCAGAGACTGGAGTATCTGTACATAGGAAGACAATAAGCTGTACGCTCCATAGAGTTGGGCTTTATGGCAGAGTGGCCAGAAGAAAGCCATTACTTTCAGAAAAAAACAAAATGGCACGTTTTGAGTTTGCGAAAAGGCATGTGGGAGACTCCCAAAATGTATGGAGGAAGGTGCTCTGGTCTGATGAGACTAAAATTGAACTTTTTGGCCATCAAAGAAAATGCTATGTCTGGCACAAACCCAACACATCACATCACCCAAAGAGCACCATCCCCACAGTGACCACATGGTGGTGGCAGCATCATGCTGTGGGGATGTTTTTTAGCAGTCGGGACTGGGAAACTGGTCAGGTTTGAGGGAAAGATGGATGGTGCTAAATACAGGGATATTTTTTAGCAAAACCTGTACCACTCTGTGTGTAATTTGAGGCTAGGACGGAGGTTCACCTTCCAGCAGGACAATGACCCCAAACACACTGCTAAAGCAACACTTGAGTGGTTTAAGGGGAAACATGTAAATGTGTTGGAATGGCCTAGTCAAAGCCCAGACCTCAATCCACTAGAAAATCTGTGGTCAGACTTAAAGATTTCTGTTCACAAGTGCAAACTATCCAACTTGAAGGAGCTGGAGAAGTTTTGCAAGGAGGAATTTGCAAAAATCCCAGTGGTAAGATGTGGCAAGCTCATAGAGACTTATCCAAAGCGACATGGAGCTGTGATAGCCACAAAAGGTGGCTCTACAAAGTATTGACTTTAGGGGGGTGAATAGTTATGCACATTGACTTTTTCTGTTATTTTGTCCTATTTGTTGTTTGCTTTACAATAGAAAAAAAACATCTTCAAAGTTGTGGGCATGTTCTGTAAATTAAATGATGCAAATCTTCAAACAATCCATGTTAATTCCAGGTTGTGAGGCAACAAAACATGAAAAATGCCAAGGGGGGTGAATACTTTTGCAAGGCACTGTATATTTACACATATCCACTGTATCATAAGTGCCTTAGGGCCTGTGTTGACAGTCTTTGTCCATTTTAAGCAGAATTTGTATTCCAATACAAATCTTTGAGAGTGCAAAACTTGCCTGAAACAAGTCAAATGCAGGTCAGAAGGTCAACTGCACCTGCAATGAAGTCTGAACGATTTCAGAAGTGCTCCAAACTTATGTCAAATACAGTAGAATTTGCAGATTACTGTCAATTAACCATGACCCCAAATCCGTCTTGATTTGACCCCCCTCCACAGCAGCACTTGGAGAGAGAAGGGCAACAGTCTGAGCCAGCATGCTTTACAGTAGTGGTCTCCAAACTGAGGCTCTTGGGCCCTTTGCTTATGTCAATTAACCATGACCCCAAATCCGTCTTGATTTGACCCCCCTCCACAGCAGCACTTGGAGAGAGAAGGGCAACAGTCTGAGCCAGCATGCTTTACAGTAGTGGTCTCCAAACTGAGGCTCTTGGGCCCTTTGCTTATTTTTATCCGACTCTTGGGACACTATTCCTCTCACTGATGCCAACAATGAGGCACCATTCCTTCCATTGAAACCAACAGTGGGGCATAATTCCTCCCATTGACATAAATAATGGGGCACTATTCTTCCCACTGATATCAACGATGGGGCACTATTATTCCCACTGACATTAACGATGGGGCATTGTTCCTACCACTAATACCAATGACGGGTGCTATTCCTCCCACTGACACCAATTATGGTGCACTATTCCTTCCACTGACACCAACGTTTGGTGCTATTTCTTCCACTGACACCAACAACGGGACACTATTCTTCCCACTTATACTAATGATGGAACACTATTTCTTCCATTGACACCAGTTATGGGGCACTATTCCTCCCACTGACACCAATGTTAGGAACTATTCTTTCCACGGACACCAATGGTGGGACACGTTTCTCCCCACTAATACCATTGATGGGGCACTATTTATTTTCCTACTAACCATAGGTGCTACGTATTTTTTTTACTCCCAATGACCACCAAGCCTGAGGCATTGTTTACTGCATTTTCTAACCCCACTGGCCACAGCCCCTAAATTCTGAAGAATAGTGAACCCTCCCTTTTCTTAGAAAGTTTAGAGACCCCTGCTCTACAGCATTCTACTGTGCTGGAAGTTTCTGATCATGTACAAACTTAAAGTGGAGTTCCACCCAATTTTCCAATTTTGTCTTAAAGGAAAGGCAACTCCACCACTCGATTTTGGATAATTTTTTCTTCTTCTTTTTTTCCTACCTACTTTTTATGAAGTGCCTTGTGTACTTTCGCCCAGCCTCGCCGCTCCCCAGTGCGTCATGTCCTCTTCTCCCCTGCTACGCTCTGGGACCTGTGTGTGTCCCAGAAGACTGCCGGTATCCCTTAGTTGGAATGGCGCCTGCACTTAAACCGGTGGATCGGCCTCGGGGGGTCGACATCACAAGCTCCCTGGACAGGTAAGTGTCCTTATTAAAAGTCAGTAGCTACAGTGTTTATAAAAAAAAAAAAATGTTGCGGCTGGAACACCGCTTTAAGGGAAAAGAGAGCAGAGGGATGATCTCATCAGTGTACTGTAGCAGGGGAAGACTTTGACCTTTGACCAAATGTATTACTGCAGGTGGGGAAAAGTGAGGTCACTACTCTGACTATGCTGTCTGGCAGGAGTCTCTAAATTAGCTAACTGATTGAACAGGACTACAAATATTTTGGTCGGTAAGCCGTAGGTGTATTTATACTGTTTGGCCAGAGTTCAGATTCAAGAAGAAAAAAACACTAGATGAATGATTGATGACTATGGTAATACATTGGTAGATATCTGGATGCTTACAAATTGCCTTGCTTGTAGCAAATTTAGCTTGCCAGATTTGCTTTCTATTGTTTTGTTTGGCTTTTGTATCTCTGAGGGATAATGGAAGTAGTTGTAAGATAACCAGATCATTGGGCAGATTCTGCTTCCTGTCCATTCTCTCTGTCCGTGGTGCGTTCATAAGCTGATTATTAAAGAATATCTTAAAGTGGTACTGGACTAATTTGGGAAAACAACCCCCCCACCCTTCCCAAACCATACTGTAATTAGAGATGCAGACCACAGATAAGAAGCTTGTATTTTGGCAGCCGCCAGACCCACAGTGCTCTGGCTTTGTTTACTAGAGTTTCCCCGAGCTGGCACAGTTGCAATGTTTGCTCACTGATTGGTTTGTTTCACTTGTTTTCTGGAATCGTTTGTTGGCAGCCCTGTTACTTTGGAAGCCTCATTACACATAAAACAGCTGCTACCTTCTGATGGAGTTTAGGCTGTCAGGAGTCTTGTACTTGGTTTAGTAAAAGATAAAGAGAATCTGTTAGTTTGCTCATTCAGGGCACAGTGACAGCCACAGTGTGAATCCACCTTCAACCATTTTATGCTTTCCTCTCCAGTGTCTCCTCCCAGCTGTCACTAAAATACCAGAATTTGGCCAGTGTTGGACAGGTGACATCACCCCCCATGTCATGAGTTAGTGCTTCAGCCATTGGCTGCTAGGCCCAGGCACTGCATCTTGGAGGACGTTAATGCAATACAAAAATAAAGAAATAAATAAAAGGGCTCCATTCTAAACACAGGCAATTAAATGATGTACATTACCACCTATATAGTTAATAATTTTTAATAGCCACTCAGGAGTGAATAAACATCAAATACTAATTGAGGGTGATACTGACAGTTACAAACAGAAGTCAATAAAAGTTAGCAACACAGGTAGCCCCAGACACTAGACACATGGCTACCACAACTCAGAGACAGTCCTTTGCAGCATGGACAGAAGAGCAGTGAATTCTGGGTACATGTAAATGTAGCGCTATACCTGAAGAAGCTGTTGTAATTTAACTGGTTCTTTCCCAAGATTAGTGCAGAGGCAGCCAGGCGCACAGCAACAAGTAGAATCTTCCCATGTTAGGAGTTAACACCTTGCTGCCCGATTGAAAATGCTCCTGAACTGAAAGCAATTTCCTTAGTGAAACAAACACTTCCACTATAATAAGCACTGCAGCAATGATCTCCTGCATAACATGCACCAGACAGTTCACAGAAACACCCCAGTTCCTGATCCTCTCGTTGGCTGCTACTGGCAACAGCCGCATGTTCGTGATGGAAATCCCGGATGAGCCCCCACATGTATCACTACCCAATCTGTTCTTTCTCCAAGATTAGTGCAGAGGCAGCCAGGCTAACAGCAAAAAGGAGATTCTTCCTGTGTCGAGAGTTAACGCCTTGCTGCCCAATTGAAAATGCTCCTGAACTGGCAGCATTTTCTTCAGTGAAACAAGCACTTCCACTGTAATAAGCACTGCAGCAGTGCTCTCCTGCATAACACGCACCGGACAGTTTACAGAAACACCCCAGTTCTTGATCTTCTCATCGGCTGCTACTGGCAACTGCTGCCTGCTCATAAGGGAAATCCCAGATGAGACCCCACATTTATCACTACCCCCGAAAAGCCGCTGTAATTTAACCGGTTCTTTACCAAGACTAGTGCAAAGACAGCCAGGCATACAGCAACAAGCAGAATCTTCCCGTGCCGGAAGATAACTCTTCGCAGCCTGATTGAAAATGCTCCTGAACTGGCAGCAATTTCCTCAGTGAAACAAGCACTTCCACTGTAATAAGCACTGCAGCATAGCACGCACCAGACAGTTCACAGAAAAACCCCAGTTCTTGATCTTCTCGTTGGATACTACAGAAAATGGCCACACGCATGTAAGAAAAATCCCGGATGAGCCCCCACATGTATCACTACCCCGAAGGAGCAGCTGTAATTTAACTGATTCTTTCTCAAGATTAGTGCAGAGGCAGCCAATCACTCAGTAATCCATCTAGAGGATGTCGTTTTAGAAACTTTTTTTTATTGCTGAAGAATGTGAATGGGGTATAAGGTGGTATAGGATACTACAGATTTACTGAGTATTTTCATTAAAACCTTAGAGGGTTATGCATATTTGGTTGTACTTAGGCCCCCTTGCATTGCTGCAGTTTCTTTACCATTATGAGTAATTTCAGCCTTATTGAATTGTCCTTCACCTTTTCCCACAGTGGCTTTCATGTGACAGTGTGACATCCTGACAACTGTTCTTTGGCTTTTATTGATTGGCTCCCCTGTACCAACATTTTTCCTATAGCAGAGTCTGTGTAGGTATATTATGAGGTTATGTTAGCCTATAATCCAGTGGAGTACGACTCACCCATAGGACTGAATAGGAATGTCACATGCATTTGCAGTAAGAAGCGAAGCCAACCAGGATGTTTTTATTGCAAAGGGTGTTTTGCACTGTGAGGATTGCATGGGAGTGGGGAGAAAAGTAAGTATTTTGCCAGGCATGCTGCACTCTGGTGGTGGGGTCTTATAGGTCAACTAAACCAAAGCGATTTCAGAAAGCAAATATTAAAGCTCAATATGCAGGGCTGATGGGTGTCATACCTAAACGTGATCTCTGGCACAGAAATTGTTATTTTCCTCAATGGCCACATAGCATTTAAATCCACTTTGTGTGCACCAAACGCCTTTGCAAACCCACGTATTACCTTGTACATGAAGTGGTGACATCATCACTATGCTGTACATAGCCTGTACAGAGAGAAGATCTACGGGAGAGGCCCAGCCGGCCCCAACCACTACAGGCTGCCTGCAGAAAACGACAGGAGGGGGCGGAGACGGGACCAGTCACCCTGCACAAAGCGAGAGAGCTGCAGTCTTTATTGCTCCTGCACAGAGGCAGTTTCACAGTGGATTACTGCACAGATCCAGAAAAAATACACAAAATGCATTTAAATGTCTGGGAGTTTTCTTCTTTTATGCAATTTCGTTGTGAATTTTTTATTCGCAATGACAATAAATATGATCTATCTATCAAGGTACTCCACGATTCAAGTAAGGATACACGTCTCTTGGATTTAGACAGTATTTATCACGGAGTTCAGCTTTAAAAGCAACAAAAATGCAGCATATTTTTAGGTGGTTTTTTTTGAGAAAAAAACCTGTTTGTATTTAAGATGATTTTAGACATGTTTGGGACGTGTTCACAATGACTATTACCATGAAAAAAAATTAAACAATATATTTAGGTGTACACTGCCGCATTCTTTTCAATATCAGATTTGCATGATGGATGCTTTAAAAATGCTTTACAAATGCATGTCAGAAACAAAACAATGCAGTTGGAATCTGAAGGAAAGTCTGACAGGAGGAGGACTGGCAGACCTAAGGATTTTGACTCAGAATCACAAAACAAGTTTCTGAAACAAAAATGTGTTTGGCTGGTGTATCTGCAAACTTTTATGAGGCCAAATTGAGGATTACATTTTATGAAACAATTATTTTTTTTTTTTTAACCACTTGCTTACTGGGCACTTAAAAACCCCCTCCTGCCCAGACCAATTTTCAGCTTTCGGTGCTGACGCACTTTGAATGACATTTGCGCGGTCATACAACACTGTACCCAAATCAAATTTTTATCATTTTTTTAACACAAATAGAGCTTTCTTTTGATGGTATTTAATCACAACTAAGGGTTTTTATTTTTTGCTGAACAAACAAAAAATATGGAAAATTTTGAAAAAAAAAATCATGTTTCATAGTTAGTTATAAAATTTTGCAAACAGGTAATTTTTCTCCTTCATTGATATGCGCTGATGAGGCGGCACTGGTGGGCACTAATAGGCTGCACTGGTGGGCACTGATAGGCACAGATAAGGCGGCACTGATAGGCACAGATAAGGCGGCACTGATGGGGACAGATAAGGTGGTACTGATGACCACTGATAAGATGGCACTGATGGGCCCTGATGGGTGGCACTGAAGGGCCCTGATAGATGTTACTGATAGGTACCACTGATAGATGGCACTGATAGGTGGCACTGATGGGCACTGGTAGGTGATACTGATGGGCACTGGTAGGTGACACTGATGGGCAGCACTGTTTATGAGGCACTGATTGGTGACACTGATGGGTGGCACTGTGGGCACTGATGAGTGGCACTGTGGGCACTGGTAGGTGGCACTGCTGGACACTGGTAGGCGGCACTGTTGTGCACTGGTAGGTGGCACTGGCAGGTGGCACAGATGGGCACAGATGAGCTGGTGGCAGGGGCGTTGTTAGGTCTGCAAAAGATCTGGGGCTAGAGCCCATAGCAGCGGTCACCAACCTTTTTGTATGCCCGCGGGGGGGGAGGTGGTAAGCAATTTTTCACGGGCGATGGCTGGTGTTGGAGCTTTAATCAACATGGCACCATGGTTGATATTGTGTCAGGGTGATTAAAATGCATTGTTTCTCTTGTTACATTCTAATATATAATAAAGTGGTTCAACTCACCATACTGCATAATCAGTGGGAGCCCTGGGCGTGTCACTTGCCACATCTCCTGCCACCAGATGCAGTGTGTCACTTGCCACTGTCACCAGATGCAGCGTGTTACTTGCCACTAGATGTGGATTGTCACTTGCCATGTCGCCTGCCACCATTTGCAGATTGCCACTTGCCACGTTACCTGCCACCATTTGCAGATTGCCACGTCACCTGCCACCATTTGCAGATTGGCAATTGCCATGTCTCCTGGCACCATTTGCAGATTAGCACATCTCCTGCCACCATTTGCAGATTGTCACTTGCCACATCACTGGCCACCAGATGTGGGTTGTCATTTGCCAACTGATGTGGATTGTCACTTGCCATGCCAGCCAGTTCCACCAAATGTGCATTGACGCTGCATTGGTGGCAGGCTGACACCACTGGTCCATTTAGAGAGAGCAGGAGAGCGGTGATGTGGGGGTGGGCAGTGAGAGATGATGTAATCTCCCTGCTCCCCGCCGCACCTCCGACATTGAAGCAAGGGGGTCTGGCTGCAAAGTGGAGCTCCACAATGACAGGAAGCATGTGACCTCCACTCCACCATGCTGTGAGGGTGGAAGAATGCTGATGTGTGGCTGCCAATGAGAGATGATGTCATCTCTCTGCCACTCGCCGCACCTCGCTCTCAGAATGAAGAGGCCAGGCTGTGAAGAGCGCTGATGTGGAGCGGGTGGAGAGAGATATCATCTCTGCTCGTCCTCCCGCTTTTCTCCTCTCCCCTGCCTTTCTCATGCAGCCAGCCTGCCCGCCACAGCAGCCGCAACCCGCTGGTTAGGCAGGGAGCCTGCAGCATGAGACTCGGGGCTATGGGCTCCAGATTCGGGGCTATAGCCCCAATAGCCACCCCCTAGCAATGCCCCTGGCTGGTGGGAGCTCTCCTTGATTGGGACTGATGTCCCTCTGAGAGCCACCGGTGATAGGCTTTTTTTTTCTCCTCACGCTATCATCGCGAGAAGAAAAAATTGCCGATTACCGGCTCTGTTTACATCACATGATCAGCTGTCATTGCCTGACAGCTGATCACGTGGTAAGGGGTCGGGATCGACCCCTTAGTCCGATCTGTGATCGGCCGAGTCTCATAGACTCGCTGATCATGGGCACAGGAGGACGTCAATAGACGTACTCCCGGCAAAGTAGGTCCACGCTGTAGCCATCATTCGGCTATAGCACGGATCTGAAGCAGTTAATCTTAAATTTCTTATTTGCTGTATGTTTCAATTTCAGACTACATTGACTACATTAAAGTATACCTAAAGGCAAAACTTTTTTAGGTTTTGTGGCTAGAGTGGAAACATTTTTAAGAACATTTTTTTTCTTTTTACATACTGTTACCAGTCAGTATACCTGATCAAGGCCACATCAGTCATATGCGTAAAGGGGGAAGGGGAGAAAATTGGGACTTAAAATGAGGTATACACATGGTAATGTGTGCCTCCATCCCTGGTTCAATGGAACATAAAAAGGTAGTTGGGACTTTGTGTGAGGCAAGTGGCAACTGAATAAGGTAATGCGTCCATAGTAACTTAAATAATTGTCATAAAGAGGGTATAAAATCACACTCAGGATGAAATACATTAAAAGCCACTACATATTTATAATTGAATGAAGCACAGTTTATAAATGCATAAAATTGGAGAGTATAAATACATATTTCAAACAGTTCATATATGAATAACCTTAAAAACAGTGTAGCTGCCTATTCCAGTTACCAAATTATAGGAGTAAGCACTCCGTGTAAGGGAATAAGGAATATGGCAAAGATTATGTTAAAACAAGCTTGCATCCTGTTAATGCTCAACGGGTTTCACGTAAAGACACTTCATCAGGAGCGGATGCATCCGTCGGTCTGTAAAAAAATATATATCTAGGTATCGGTAAGCTATGGTAAGCATCAAAAAAAGGGGGAATAGAACATGTTGTAATCTCATTACTTACATGGGACTGGAAAACAGGGGTATGTGATACTGCAATTAGAAGGATGCCCTAGGGTAGGTCGTCTGTCCCGGGAGCTGAGGAAGCCACACCACGCACGGGGAGAATGCCCAAACACAAAATCCACAGGAAATTGGATCCTCCATATGGTGTACGTGCTAGCACAAGGTGAGGCTCCCAAGGAGTCTGTGAAAAAAAGTTATGCTATGAAGAGCTCTCATGTGATAATGATGGACCAAGTGAAGGCCAGTATCCAGTGAGGGGGGTTAGTTGAAAGGAGTGAAGAAAGACAAAAGTGCAAAGGTGAACTAATAAGAACCATGAGACCATATCCAAACAAGTGAAACTAATGATACAAGATATACCAGGCAGTTATATGTATAAAAACCAGAATGGGTAAAGAAACCAAGAAATGTGCACAGCAAGGAAAGGCCCAAAGTGTACCAGAGTAGTTACCTCATGTATAAATATATCAAATGACATGTTGCGCAGAAAGTGTAGCAAAGCCAATGTTGCAGATAGAGACATTGAGAGTAGAGCGTGTTTAGGGCTTCCAGCTCACCCGCAGGTAACCTCCATTTTCACGCTGAGCATGATAGAGGAGGAGAGGCGTCCCCCTGCGGGCGGCACCAACATCCGTGATGGCACCAAGAGGTTCCCCCTATATATCAAACAAAGCGTGGGTAGGTGCACACAGAATGACGCCCAGCGTGAAGCGTCCAGCGTGACGCCGATGCCACTGTATTGCACTGGTGACAGAATGTAAAATAATAAATACATTTGAAAAAAAAAAAATGTTATTTAAATTCTTTATTTTCCAAAAAAAAGTGGGACAAAAAATTGCAACTTCAACTTTTATATTTTATAAAACAAACTTATTTGATTTTTATCTTAAATTGTTTGTTTGCTCTATGTTTATACTTCAGACAACATTGTAGCCCTCCAATGCTGCTTACTGCGATAACCAGCTATAAATGAGGGTGGTGGCAAGTTTTTGGAGATCACGTTGGTGTTTATATTGGTCCAGCAACGCACCAGCACCTTTGCAGCCATAGTGCTATTTGCTGGGTGTTTGTGTGCTCCTGTATCTTTAACCACTTGCTGCCCGTCCACCGTCATATGACGGCGGGACGGTGCAGCTGTTATGCCCTGTACACACGGTCGGACATTGATCGGACATTCCGACAACAAAATCCTAGGATTTTTTCCGACGGATGTTGGCTCAAACTTGTCTTGCATACACACGGTCACACAAAGTTGTCGGAAAATCCGATCATTCTGAACGCGGTGACGTAAAACACGTACGTCGGGACTATAAACAGGGCAGTAGCCAATAGCTTTCATTTCTTTATTTATTCTGAGCATGCGTGGCACTTTGTGCGTCGGATTTGTGTACACACGATCGGAAATTCCGACAACGGATTTTGTTGTCGGAAAATTTTATAGCCTGCTCTCAAACTTTGTGTGTCGGAAAATCCAATGGAAAATGTGTGATGGAGCCTACACACGGTCGGAATTTCCGACAACAAGGTCCTATCACACATTTTCCGTCTGAAAATCCGACCATGTGTACGGGGCATTATCCTGGGCCGCCGTCATGTGACGGCGCTGCCTTCCAGGATCCCTAGGGGGCGTGCGCGCGCCCGCCGCGTCACTTGGGTCCCGGTGCGCGTGCCTGGCGCACCCGCGATTGCCCGGTAACCGAGCAGGACCGTGGATCTGTGTATGTAAACACACAGATCCACGTCCTGTCAGATGGGAGGAGACCGATGGTGTGTTCCTTGTACAGAGGAACACCGATCGGTCTCCTCCCCTTGTGAATCCCCTGCCCTCACAGTTAGAATCACTCCTTAGGAACACATTTAACCCTACAGCGCCCCCTCCTGGTTAACCCCTTCCCTGCCAGTCACATTTTAACAGTAATCAATGCATTTTTATAGCACGGATCGCTGTATAAATGTGAATGGTCCCAAAAATGTGTCAAAATTGTCCGATGTGTCCGCCGCAATATCGCAGTCACGATAAAAATCACAGATCGCCGCCATTACTAGTAAAAAAAAAAAAAAAATAATAAAAATGCTATAAATCTATCCCCTATTTTGTAGACGCTATAACTTTTGCGCAAACCAATAAATATAAGCTTATTGCGAAATTTTTTACCAAAAATATGTAGAAGAATACGTATCGGCCTAAACTGAGGAAAAAATGTGTTTAAAAAAAAAAAAAAATTGGATATTTAATATTTAATAGTTTGCTGTCTGTTTGCTGTTTGCTTGCCGTTTGCTGTCTGTTTGCTGTTTGCTGTCTGTATGCTGTCTGTTTGCTGTTTTCTGTCTGTTTGCTGTTTGCTGTCTGTTTGCTGGGTTGCATTTTTGGGGCTTTTCCTTTTAGTTTTTAATTTGCCTTTTGCTGTCACTTTTTAACCACTTCCCTACCCAGCCATAGTCATATGACGTCCACAGATGGGATCTCCCATCCTGGGTGGACGTCATATGACGTCCTGGGATTCCCGGCCATCTAGGGCGCGCGCACGCCCGCCGCGTTGCTCGGGACCCGGTGCGTGTGCCCGGCGGCCGCGATGTCCGCCGGGCACCCGCGATTGCCCGTTATCCGGGCCGGCATGTGGATCTGTGTGTGTAAACACACAGATCCACAGCCTGTCAGCTCTGAGGAGAGCGATCTGTGTTCCCAGAACGGAGGAACACTGATCGGTCTCCTCCCCTTGAGCGTCCCCTCCCCCTTCAGTTAGAATCATTCCCTAGGAAACATATTAACCCCTCCCCGCCCCCTAGTGGTTAACCCCTTCACTGCCTGTCACATTTACACAGTAATCAATGCAATTTTATAGCATTGATCGCTGTATAAATGTGAATGGTCCCAAAAATGTGTCAAAAGTGTCCGATGTGTCCGCCATAATGTCGCAGTCATGAAAAAAAACCGCGATCGCCGCTAAAAAAATAAATACATATATTTTTTTAAAAATGCCATAAATCTATCCCGTATTTTGTAAACACTATAACTTTTGCGCAAACCAATCAATATACGCTTATTGCGATTTTTTTTTACCAAAAATATGTAGAAGAATACGTATCGGCCGAAACTGAGGAAAACATTTGTTTTTTTTAAAAAAAAAATTGGGATATTTATTATAGCAAAAGGAAGCTAGCTGTTAGGTAATTTGGACAGGGCAAAATCCCCAAATCCTCACTAAATTTAATAGGTACGATGCCCGGCGGGTGTGGAGAGGCGACTCTTTGTACATCTTGCCGCATGTATGCGTTCCTTGATCATCCGATCGAGGGCGAATACTGCTGTGCAAAATGTAAGCACATTGTTTCCCTGGAAGCCCAGGTTCTGAATCTGGGGAAGCAACTGTCAGCACTGAGAAGTCCCTCCATACTAAAGGTGAGCCAGGAACGTACACGGCAGGTGCTGGCAGGGGCCTGCACAGAGGCGGGAGGAGACAAAGAGGTGCAGGCACTAGCAAAGAGTAGATGGGTGACAGTCAGGAGGGGTAGAGGGGGAAGTGCCAGAGAGGCCGATCCAGGACTGGAGCATCCCAATAAGTACGCTCCATTGAGTGACATTGGTGAAACCAGTCAGGGACCAGCACTGCTGGAGATGAGGGACTCTCCTAGCTGCCAGGGGAAGAACTCCTCCAGTGAGAGTGGGGGGCAGCAAAGGGAAAGGAAAGACAGATTCTGGTGGTAGGGGACTCAATTCTTAGAAGGACAGAGAGGGCAATCTGTAACCAAGACCTGAAGCGCCGAACAGTATGTTGTCTACCGGGCGCTCGGGTTCGGCACATCACGGATCTTGTGGACAGATTACTGGGAGGGGCTGGGGAAGACCCGGCTGTCATGGTGCACGTTGGCACCAATGACAAAGTCAGAGGCAGATGGAGTGTCCTAAAGAATGATTTTAGGGACTTAGGAGCTAAATTAAGGAAAAGGACCTCCAAGGTAGTGTTCTCAGGAATACTACCGGTACATCGAGCCACACCAGAAAGGCAGAGGGAGATTAGGGAAGTAAACAAGTGGCTGAAGAGCTGTTGTAGTAAGGAGGGGTTTGGGTTCCTGGAGGACTGGGCCGACTTCTCAGTCGGTAACCGGTACTATAGAAGGGACGGACTGCACCTAAATGAGGAGGGTGCAGATCTGCTGGGAATGAAGATGGCCAAAAAGTTAGAGGGGTGTTTAAACTAGGCGATGGGGGGGAGGGTCCAGAGACAGTGATAGCCAGAGCGGAAAATATTCCAGAGGGTAGTATTGGGGGCATTAGTGGTAGGTTAACCAAAGCACAAAAATGCAAGGTGAGTATAGTAGCAAGTCCTAGTTGCAATCTTGAAACACCCAATACGAGGACAATATGCGACTGGTCTAAACTATGTGGCATGTTCACTAATGCCAGGAGCATGGCGGACAAGATGGGTGAACTAGAGATACTGTTGTACAAGGAGGATTTGGATTTTGTGGGAATTTCAGAGACCTGGTTCAACAGCTCTCATGATTGGCTGGCAAACATTCAAGGGTATACCCTAAACCGCAAGGATAGAGAGGGTAAAAAAGGGGGAGGGGTATGCCTATATATCAAGAATAATGTACAAGTGAATGTGAGAGATGACATCACTGAGGGGGCTAGGGAGGAGGTGGAATCTTTATGGGTAGAGCTCCAAAGGGATGAAGCTAAGGGGAAAATAATACTGGGAGTATGCTATAGGCCCCCTAACCTGAGGGAGGAAGTGGAGACGGATCTCCTATCACAAATTGGATTAGCAGCAAGGATGGGAAGTGTTATCATAATGGGGGATTTTAATTATCCAGATATAGACTGGGCGGAGGGAACCGCGCATTCATTTAAGGCTCGCCAGTTCCTTAGTGTCTTGCAGGACAATTTTATGGGTCAGATGGTAGACGCACCAACTAGAAATAAAACATTACTAGATCTACTGATTACCAACAATACAGACCTGATAACAGATGTGGAAATACGGGGCAATTTAGGTAACAGCAATCACAGGTCAATTAGTTTCAGTATAAATCACACAAATAGGAAACATGAAGAGAACACAAAGACACTGAATTTCAAAACTTCCCTAAACTACAAACCTTGCTAAAAGGCATAAATTGGGATAAAATATTAGGAACAAAGAATACGGAGGAGAGATGGGTTTGCTTTAAGAGCATATTAAATAAGGGCATTAGCCAATGTATCCCTTTGGGTAATAAATTTAAAAGAGCGAACAAACATCCTGGATGGCTTAACTCCAATGTAAAAATGCATATAAAAGCAAAGGAGAAGGCCTTCAAAAAATACAAGGTTGAGGGATCATCCTCAGCATTCAGAATTTATAAAGAATGCAATAAGAAATGTAAGGGTGCAATTAGAATGGCTAAGATAGAACATGAAAGACACATAGCGGAGGAGAGCAAAAAAAATCCCAAGAAATTCTTTAAGTATGTAAACAGTAAAAAAGGGAGGACAGACCATATTGGCCCCATAAAGAATGAGGAAGGACATCTGGTTACAAAGGATGGGGAGATGGCAAAGGTATTGAATTTATTCTTCTCCTCAGTCTTCACGAGTGAATCGGGGGGCTTCAGTAACCAAAACTGCAGTGTTTATCCTCATGACACAACACAGGAAGCACCTACATGGTTAACAGAGGACGGAATTAAAATTAGACTTGAGAAACTTAACATTAATAAATCACCGGGACCAGATGGCTTGCATCCGAGGGTACTTAGGGAACTCAGTCAGGTGATTGCCAGACCGTTGTTCCTAATTTTTACAGACAGTCTATTGACTGGAATGGTACCAGCTGATTGGAGAAAAGCCAATGTAGCACCAATATTTAAAAAGGGCCCAAAAAACATCCCTGGGAATTACAGACCAGTTAGCCTAACATCAATAGTATGTAAACTCTTGGAGGGGATGATAAGGGACTATATACAAGATTTTAGTATTAAGAATGATATCATTAGCAGTAATCAGCATGGATTCATGAAGAATCGTTCTTGCCAAACCAATCTATTAACCTTCTATGAGGAGGTGAGTTGCCATCTAGATAAAGGAAGGCCCGTAGACGTGGTGTATCTGGATTTTGCAAAAGCATTTGACACAGTTCCCCATAAACGTTTACTGTTCAAAATAAGGTGCGTTGGCATGGACCATAGGGTGAGTACATGGATTGAAAACTGGCTACAAGGGCGTGTTCAGAGGGTGGTGATAAATGGGGAGTACTCAGAATGGTCAGGGGTGGGTAGTGGGGTTCCCCAGGGTTCTGTGCTGGGACCAATCCTATTTAATTTGTTCATAAACGACCTGGAGGATGGGATAAACAGTTCAATCTCTGTATTTGCAGACGATACTAAGCTAAGCAGGGCAATAACTTCTCCGCAGGATGTGGAAATCTTGCAAAGAGACCTGAACAAATTAATGGGGTGGGCGACTACATGGCAAATGAGGTTCAATGTAGAAAAATGTAAAATAATGCATTTGGGTGGCAAAAATATGAATGCAATCTATACACTGGGGGGAGAACCTCTGGGGGAATCTAGGATGGAAAAGGACCTGGGGGTCCTAGTAGATGATAGGCTCAGCAATGGCATGCAATGCCAAGCTGCTGCTAATAAAGCAAACAGAATATTGGCATGCATTAAAAGGGGGATCAACTGCAGAGATAAAACGATAATTCTCCCGCTCTACAAGACTCTGGTCCGGCCGCACCTGGAGTATGCTGTCCAGTTCTGGGCACCAGTCCTCAGGAGGGACGTACTGGAAATGGAGCGAGTACAAAGAAGGGCAACAAAGCTAATAAAGGGTCTGGAGGATCTTAGTTATGAGGAAAGGTTGCGAGCACTGAACTTATTCTCTCTGGAGAAGAGACGCTTGAGAGGGGATATGATTTCAATTTACAAATACTGTACTGGTGACCCCACAATAGGGATAAAACTTTTTCGCAGAAGAGAGTTTAATAAGACTCGTGGCCACTCATTACAATTAGAAGAAAAGAGGTTTAACCTTAAACTACGTAGAGGGTTCTTTACTGTAATAGGGCGTACACACGGTCGGACTTTGTTCGGACATTCCGACAACAAAATCCTAGGATTTTTTCCGACGGATGTTGGCTCAAACTTGTTTTGTCTACACACGGTCGCACAAAGTTGTCGGAAAATCCGATCGTTCTAAACGCGGTGACGTAAAACACGTACGTCGGGACTATAAACGGGGCAGTGGCCAGTAGCTTTCATCTCTTTATTTATTCTGGGCATGCGTGGCACTTTGTCCGTCGGATTTGTGTACACACGATCGGAATTTCCGACAACGGATTTTGTTGTCGGAAAATTTTATCTCCTGCTCTCCAACTTTGTGTGTCGGAAAATCCGATGGAAAATGTCCGATGGAGCCCACACACGGTCGGAATTTCCGACAACACGCTCCGATCGGACATTTTCCATCGGAAAATCCGACCGTGTGTACGGGGCATAAGAGCGGCAAGGATGTGGAATTCCCTTCCACAGGCGGTGGTCTCAGCGGGGAGCATTGATAGCTTCAAGAAACTATTAGATAATCACCTGAATGACCGCAATATACAGGGATATGTAATGTAATACTGACACATAATCACACACATAGGTTGGACTTGATGGACTTGTGTCTTTTTTCAACCTCACCTACTATGTAACTATGTAATATAGCAAAAAGTAAAAAATATAGTGTTTTTTTCAAACTTGTCACTCTTGTTTTGTTTATAGCGCAAGAAATAAAAACCGCAGGGGTGATCAAATACCACCAAAAGAAAGCTCTATTAGTGGGGAAAATTTAATTTGGGTACAGTGTTGTATGACCACGCAATTGTTATTCAAAGTGTGACAGCGCTAAAAGCTGAAAATTGGCCTGGGCAGGAAGGGGGTGAAAATGCCCCGTATGGAAGTGGTTAAGAAGGGGTGGGCTGCCCTTCAATCCACCTGCCCGCATTTATCCATCAGAATGCATGTGCCTCCACTGTGGGGACACTCATATTTTAGTGTTAGGACCACAGATATCAGGGTGCCGTGACGAGGCCCTGTGGCTTACGAATGCATTTGCAAATGCGTGCGGACTAAACCCCTGTTTTTAACGCATACTGTTAGACAGGTCAGTTTTGTTGTCTGCAAGCTGGTGGTAAGTAGGCTTGGATTTTTTTCCTGGGCATTCCCCAGGCTTTGTTTGTATACATTGACTACATTAACCAATGGTTCTGTTATCCTGACTGGACGTTGTATGACATCTGTCAGGATAATATGCAGGGGGAGCCAATCAATGGCTCTTCCTGTCAGAGGGGCGGTCTGCGCTGATAATCAGCACATGGATTTTCAGCGCAGCCCCCATGAGAGGTGCCCACCACAGCTGCAAATCCATGCCCATCAGCTGCCAGTCAGTGCCCACCACAGTGCCAATCAGTGCCCATCAGTAACACCTGTCAGTAACTCATCATCAGTGCTGCACATCAGTGCCATCTATTAGTGTCCTTCAGTGCCACCTGTCAGTGCCGCCTGACAGTGCCCATCAGTGCCGCCTACCAGTGCTGCATATCAGTGCCGCCTATCGCTGCCCATCAGTGCTGCATATCAGTGCCGCCTGTTGGTGCCCATCAGTGCTGCATATCAGTGCCGCCTATCAATGCCCATCAATTCTACATATTAATGCCTCCTCATCAGTGCCACCTTATCAGTGCCGCCTCATTAGTGCCCATCAGTGCCGCCTCATCAGTGCCCGTCAGTGAAGGAGAAAACAAAATTTTATAACAAACGAAGAAAAACCTTTTTTTTTTTTAAAAAAAATGATGGTCTTTTTTAGTTTGTTTAGCAAAAAACAAAAACCGCAGAGGTGATCAAATATCAACAAAAGAAAGATCTATTTGTGAGAAGAAAATGATAAATGATAAATGATAAAAATGTAGTTTGGGTACAGTGTTGCATGTTCGCGCAATTGTCATTCAAATTGCGACAGTGCTGAAAGCTGAAAATTGTCCTGGGCAGGAAGTGGCGAAAGTGCCCAGTATTGAAGTGGTTAAAGTATAACTAAAGGCAAAACAATTTTTTTTGTGGCTAGAGTGGGAAACAAAATGAATAAAAAAGTATTATTTTTTTATTTATTTTTTTACATACTGTCATATAAGTCAGTATACCTGATCACCGCCACATCAGTTATATGATGACACTGTACTGCACTGGTGACAGTATGTAAAAAAAAAAAAAAAAAAACTGAAAAGAACCCAAATGTTATTTAATTTCATCTTGTTCTGGAATTTTAGGGCCTCAAGAAATGATGTCGCAGAGCAAAGTAGGATGAGGCTGGGTTCACACTGGTGCGACACGACAGCCGTCCTACTTTGGATCCGACTTTGCCCTGCGACATGAAGCTGGCATGCGTCCAACTTTTAATGAACGGGGATCCGACTTGGATCCCCGCCAATGCCCGGCACTGTGTTTGGTATGAATCTTGAGGGGGAACTCTGCAAATTTTAAATAAAAAAACGGCATGGGTTCCCCCTCCAAGAGCATACCAGGCCCTTGGGTCTAGTATGGACCTCAAGGGGAACCCTCCTACGCTGAAAAAATGACGTGGGGATCCCCCCAAATCCATACCAGACCCTTATCCGAGCACGCAGCCTGGCCGGTCAGGAATGGGGGTGGGGACGAGCGAGCTCCCCCCCTCGAACCATACCAGCAGGGCCGTCTTTTCGCATGGGCACGCTGGGCAGTTGCCCGGGGTCCCACTTGCCTGGGGGGGCCCCACCTGCCCAGCGTCCCCAAAAAGCCCCGGGTCTTGTATTTCTCATGCCTCGAGTGTAAACATCCAGTGATTGGTGGGCAGGCCGGGGGATTGTGGCTGCAGTGAGAGTGGAGCTGTCAAATCTAAGCACTGATGTCAGGATGTGCGGACCCGCCCATCCCCGACATCAGTGCTTAGATTTGACAGCTCCAAACTTCTCTCCAGACACACTGTGGAGGAAGCTACCTCTGATCAGAGTGGCTCTCTCTCCCAGCTCCACCCTCGACTCCTGGCTACAATTTGCAAATGTAAGGTAAGAGCGGGGCTTGAACAAAGGCTAGACAGGTTCCGTGGAGGCAGAGTTTACATGTGAGAAGAAGGGGGGGGGTCACATGGTAGCCAGTCTAGAGCACATCGGGCTGTGCTTCCTATAACACCTCCTGTCCCTTCGGCAGCACAAGTGATTGCAGATCCCTTTAGGCTGGATTCACACCTATGCAGTTTTAGTGCTTTTTGCATTTTGCAGATTTGCACTACAGTCCATTTAACATGGTTTCCTATGGAACATGTTCTGTAGTGAAAATCTGCAAAATGCAAAAAGCACTAAAATTGCATAGGTGTGAATCCAGCCTTAGAGCTGCCCTGTGATTTCACTCACTGAGCTCTCCTCTCTCCTCCTGGCTCCTGCTGGCTGCATTCACCAAATAAAGAAATCCGCCCCTTCAGTCTCGGCTCAGCCACGCCCCCTCCCCCATGTGTAGCAGAGAATGCCAGGGGGGAGGGGTCTACACAAAAGTTCAGCAGGTCAGTTTACCGTGCTGCATGTGTTTATAGGTGTGTATGGATTTGTATGGGTCTGCATGTGAGTGTGTGTGTGTGAGTGTGTGTGAGTGTGTATATGATGTGCTGTATCCCACAATGAAGCCTGTTGATTTACTTCCTGCTTCTGCTGTAAGTCTAATCTATGTTTACTCTGCAGAGAAAAGTTATGTTAACTCTTCACTTGCTGCCACTTAACTGCTCTGCGGCCAGTACCTTCTATTCAATTCCTAGCCTGCTCACACCTAAGGATAGTGAGGCGTGACTGTATGTAAACAATTTTTGAGCATAATTTTTTTTTCTATTACCAGCCCATTCACCACGCGTACTTTTTGAACAATTAATTTAGGTAGGTACACTCACTGCCCGGCACTGTGTTTGGTATGAATCTTGAGGGGGAACTCCGCGCCAAATTTTAAATAAAAAACCGGCATGGGTTCCCCATCCAAGAGCATACCAGGCCCTTGGGTCTGGTATGGACCTTAAGGGGAACCCCCTATGCCGAAAAACGGCGTGGGGGTCCCCCCCAAATCCATACCAGACCCTTATCCGAGCACGCAGCCCGGCCAGTCAGGAATGGGGGTGGGGACGAGCGAGCACCCCCCCCTCCTGAACCGTACCAGGCCGCATGCCTTCAACATGGGGGGTGGGTGCTTTGGGGCAGGGGAGCGCCCCGCGGGCCCCCCCACCCTAAAGCACCTTGTCCCCATGTTGATGAGGACAAGGGCCTCTTCCCTACAACCCTGGCGGTTGGTTGTCGGGGTCTGCGGCGGGGGGGCTTATCGGAATCCGGGAGCCCCCTTTAATAAGTGAGCCCCCAGATCCCGGCCCCCCACCCTTTGTGAATGAGTATGGGGTACATAGTACCCCTACCCATTCACCTAGGGAAAAAAGTGTCAATGAAAAAACACAGTACACAGGTTTTTAAAGTAATTTATTAGTCAGCTCCGGGGTCTTCTTCCGACTTCGGGGGTCTTCTCCCGACTTCGGGGTCTCTCCGGTTCTTCTCCGCGCTCTCCGGGTCTTCTGCCGGGCTCCTCCGCTATCTTCTGCTCTTTTGCCGCTCTTTTGCTATAGCGGTGGCCCGGACTTCTGCCTTCTTGTCTTCTTTTCTTCTTCAGATGTTGACACGACGCTCTCTCCAGCTGGAATGCTCTCTGAGCGCTCCGCAATGGACTTATATAGGCGGTGACCCCGCCCCCTTATGAGGTCACTGTCCCGGGGCATGCTGGGACTGTGCCGTCATAAGGGGGTGTGGTCAACATCACCCGGTGACCACGCCCCCTAAAACGTCACAGTCCCAGCATGCCCAGGTACTGCGACCTCATAAGGGGGCGGGGTCAACGCCTATATAAGTCCATTGTGGAGCGCTCAGAGAGCATTCCAGCTGGAGAGAGCGTCGTGTCAACATTGGAAGAAGAGAAGAGGGAAGAAGGCAGAAGTCCGGCCACCGCTATAGCAAAAGAGTGGCAGAAGATAGCGGAGGAGCCGGCAGAAGATCAGGACACCGGAGAGACCCCCGAAGTCGGAAGAAGACGCCGAAGTCGGGAGAAGACCCCGGAGCTGCCTAATAAATTACTTTAAAAACCTCTGTACTGTGTTTTTTCATTGACACTTTTTTCCCTAGGTGAATGGGTAGGGG
This sequence comes from Aquarana catesbeiana, assembly GCF_042186555.1. Lineage (NCBI taxonomy): Eukaryota > Metazoa > Chordata > Amphibia > Anura > Ranidae > Aquarana > Aquarana catesbeiana. The sequence goes on along the minus strand of NC_133335.1, from coordinate 201,264,607 downwards.
TACTATGTACCCCATACTCATTCACAAAGGGTGGGGGGCCGGGATCTGGGGGCCCCCTTATTAAAGCCTAAATATAAAACTGGGGATGGTGCTGCGCTAATCCTGGTGTGAACGTGTCATAATAATAAAATAATAGTGACTAGGTGGCGTGATGCCTATTCTCAGTAAATAAGTGATAAAAACTTGATCACACGTTACTAATATTCCGTGCTGTGCTTCACTTTAAAAATTGCAAATAAGAGCTACGCGCGAATAAAAACTATAAGCATCTGATTGTAAATACAAATCTTTCACCTGTAGTGCAGGGAGCAATATAAATAAGTTTGAAAAGTGAAAACACATAAGAAAGAAAAAAATAAAATTGAAATAAAATAAACCGCACACAAGTGCAAGGTTACTATGGATGTCCTAAGAGATCCCAATACAGGTGACAAATATAAAAAATGGAAAAAAGTGCAAATCAAAACTATGCATGGATAAATGTAAGCATTTGAATATACGTAGAATCATATAAATCCTTCGCCTATAGTGCAAACAACAATAGAAATATGTTTAAAACATAAAACGCATAAAAAATATAATAAACCGCACACAGGTGCAAGGTTACTATGAATGTCCTAGGAGATCCCAATATAAGTGACAAATATAATCAAGTGTCCAGTGTCAGCAATCCGTGCTCACATTTCAGTACAATGTTCAAATGCAAAAGAAAAGTGACTTTGTGCAGCAACAAACAGTTCCACTGCTTCTTTAAACGTGCTCAATGAAAAAAATGGTGAAGGCAGCAGCTAGATTCTAGCATCGCTTTCCTCAAATAGGTGAAGAATGTGAAGTGTAAACACCAATCCTCTTCATGCAGCAATCCTACAATGGAGGGCAATGGCCCCTTACCTCACTGCGCTGAGGTTACAGCATGAGTCAATCAATGTGTATGATGTCTCCTATGGGGATCAGTCTTGGGTCCCAAGCTGTCATTCAATATACCTCAGATCATGCAGGGGGCATAGCGACCAAGGGAAAACAAAGGTGCCACATAGTGTAGTATTTTTAAAAAAAATTTAAGGCTTTATTAAGAAATCACATAGGGTACTCACATAGAACTGCAACAGGGAATGAGTGGTATCCGAACGAGCGGCGAGCTCGTATTCTATTACAGTGGAGGGTGTCGGTCCCTACGCGTGGCGTCATGGGTCACGTGGCTTCTTTAGGTACAAGCTGCTTTTCCCCCTCCTATCTATTCCATCTTTGCATGGTAGCGCAGGAATACCATACTTATTATTATACGATAAGGACCCAAATAATGTTCAAAAATCAGGTTCACAAAACTCCAACATTGAAGTTGTAACCTTGTTGAGGATTTACGAGCTCTACAGGATTTAATGGACCTGTGGGACGAGAGCAATCCGGAAGAGGATGGTTGGACCTTCAATCCATCTGGAACAACCATTGCCCAATCCCAGGATCGGGCATTTCGTCCTCCTTATCCTTCACTTGCACTCCCCTCAGGTGTCACTTTTGGCACACCAAAGTCATATAAACCCAAATCAAAGTCATTCCTTATATTGCAGGGTAATTCTAATATATTTAGGCCTTTGTGATCCAGGTCACTAAAGAGATTGAATCTACCAATTGGCAAACTGGACCTCTGTCCAATCTGTCCAAGCATTTGAAAAAGGCACTGCGAAATTTAAGATCCAACAAGAATATTGTAATAAAGCCATCTGACAAAGGTGGAAACCTTGTCATAATGGATATAGAACAATATGAGCAAGTGCTTTGATATTATTCTCAACATCAATTGGTATAGACCAGTTCCAAGATCTCATGTCAATTATTATATGAGGCTTTACAAAGACATTCTCGCTAAAGCACATTATAGAGGCATTATAGACTCTAACACACTTAAATTCCTAGATTCTACCAACTTCATCACTCCGTTTTACGCGTTACCTAAGGTTCACAAAAATCTACACAATCCTCCAGGTCGACTAATAATTTCGGGCTGTGGATCATTAACTGAGAGGGCTAGTCAACTAGTCAATGAATATCTATACCCCCATGTAAAAGGGATATTTTCATTTGTCAAGGACACTATTGAGCTATTGAAAATACTGGATGGGCTGCAGTTTCCCCAAGGATCTTAGTTGATCGCAATCGACATAGAGGCCTTGTACAACTCCATACCGCATGCCAGAGGTGTGGAAGTTGTGCGGGAATTTTGAACGAGCGTGACCTTGATTCGTGGAAGTATAACAAATTTGTTATTGAAATATTAAATTTCATATTAACACACAACATCTTTGTATTCAAGGGTTCCCACTACCTCCAGGTACAGGGCGTGGCTATGGGGGCGAAGTGTGCCCCCTCCTGTACCTGGGGGGTGGGAACGAGATCTTTTCTCTGATGAGTCTAAATTGGAGGACATTGGTCAGATTGTAGCATGGTATCGATACATAGATGATGTTTTTATGGTGTGGGCAGGATCAAAAGAAAATCTACTAAAGTTCCTGGATGGGTTACAAGTGAACACATACAATTTAAAGTTCACATATACATTTGACCAATCAAGGATTACCTTCTTGGATGTAGAAATTTTCATTAATGAAACAGGAACACTTTGCTCTACTCTATATAGAAAACCCTCAGTGGGAAACAGCTTGCTACACGCTAGCAGCTCACATCCAGAAAAATTGATCAAAAGTATCCCTTATAGTCACTTTTTAGGACTGAAATGCAATTGCACACAGGATACAGATTTCCAAAATGAGGCGAACTTGCTACATAAACGCCTTTTAGCTAGGGGCTATAGTAGAACATGCTTGAAAAAAACCTTCAACAGAGTGAAAAACCAGAATAGACATTTGCTATAGTATAAGCCCAGACAAGATAAAGTATCCTCATCAACGCGCGTTATTACTAAATACAACCGACAACATGCCAAAGTGTGACATATTTACAATAAATTTTGGTACCTATTAGCAGCTGACCAAAAGATCTCTAAATATATTAAACCTGATCCGGAAATTACTTTAAAACGATCTCGATCATTAAGAGACACCTTGGTAAGTAGTCATCATAGTAATCTGGCTACCTTTAAAACCAAATCACTGAGCACTTATCCATGTGGTAAGTGCAATTTTTGTCCCTTTATTTTAAAGGGAAAAAGCATTGTACTTCCCAATAATAACATCTGGACCACCAAACATAGAACTAATTGCCAATCAGTTGGCTCGTTATATCTAATGAAATGCTGTTGTGGAGCGTTCTATGTGGGGAAGACAAAGTACCCACTATTCTGCAGAATCAGAGATCATGTATCCCTGATTTCCAAACATAAGATGGAAACACCAATAAGCCGTCATGTGGGGCTATACCACAAATTTGACCTCAAATCCATTGGCTTCTTTAGCTTTGAACATCTTCCCGAACATGAACGTGGGGGGGACATTGATAACAAGCTCCTTCAGTTGGAGACGAGATGGATCTACTCCTTACAGGCCACTCGGTTCCCAGGCCAGAATGAGGGGATTAGCTATAAGCCCTTTCTGTGAATAAAGTCTTTTCCCTGATGTGCTCATTTTCGGCTTTATTGATTTAGTGACCAAGAGTGTTGGCACCTGTCTGGGGGTGTTGGCCATCTGTCTGGCCATATTTTTCATCTATCCTTTCATTTCTGGTCACTCATCTATCTTTTAGTGTTATGCGACTTCAGGTGTATATCATACTTTGATCTTTGACATTGCCTGTTATATAATTCTTATTATTACAAGGAAAGAAATGTATGGTTAGTTATATGTAATATTTCATGTGTTTTTTCAATTTCTTACTATATAAATGTAATCAATATGTGGGATACGGAAATTTAATTATTGTGATGCACAGTCATGACCACACTCATGCTCACTGCAGCTCTTTAGTTGGGTAGTATACTTGCACACCACATACATTGCAGTCTTTCTGGTCCTCTGCCAACAGATCCCTGTGTGGACGCCCAAGGGAGTGCAGTAGAGCTAGCAACTTGCCCTTATAGGTATTGCTGCCCCGCTGCACGCCCACCTTGAGGTACCCTGTTTCCCTATGGCATTCCGGTCATGCGGTGATCAATTCATCATATACCATCTTCTTAGACCACTGTTCTACGCTGCTGGTCCGGTACTGTCTCCACTGTGGGTTGCAGCGCTGTTTGTCTGTTCACCGGAGGTCTCAGTTACTTCCGACTTCCGGTTTCCAGTTTCCAGTCTTCAGTCCATAGCACACGGACCTCCCCCTTGTGTCCGCTTGGCGCCGGTGCGGCGTGACGTCACGCGCTGCATTTTGGCGCCATGGGGAGGGATATTTAAACCCCATATGTTTGAAGCCTGTTTAGGCAACTCCGGTGCTCATGCTGAATACAGACAGCGGCATCAGGTAATCCCTTAACTGCAAATAGGACAGATAGTGTTCCTGATTTGTATTCAATCATAAATTAAGTATTGCCTTTATTGCTGTTTCTTTGCATAGATCGCCACTGGCCATCCTTGTGCTCCTTTGTGGAGCTCTGGCTGCCTACCCTTTTGGTATCCTTCTACCTTCATGTTCTATCCTAGCTGTAGGGATTGGGGCAGGGTGTAGCCCCTTATACAGTGGTGAGACATTCTGAGGTGAGCAAACTTCCTTGAAGCTATAAAGATATATCTTACAATTCTTAACGTATAGTATTTACATATATCTATATATACATAATTTCAGAATTTGTTTGACGGGTGTGTTGGTCTCGGGTCTTTAATCGATGCATATCAATGTTCCTCTTTGTGCCTCTCCGTCCACATGAGCTCTCAATATAGATAGTCTCATTTTAGTGGATAATAGTGAGTACAGTCCATTGACAAGGTTGTGTTATGGACCTATGCTCTCCTCATCCTTAACATATGTATTGTTCTTACAACCTATGATATACATTGCAGATATGGCTATCTCTAGATGACTGATTTATCAACAACAAAATACACATCCCTCCCTACGGGTGATCTGGCATTTTTCTGGACTGGCCTGGCAGCAAGCCCTTGTGGGCCCCCCTGGACACCTTTGCAGCTGCGTTTTTTCCGGAACTCATTTTTGAGGCATGGAGTTCGCGTGGTTGGGGTGTCTGCGGTGGTTGGGGGGTGTGGGGGTGAGGGGACACGTGGGGGTGGGTTTTTTTTTGTAGGTTTTTGCTCTGGGTATGGTGGAGCTATGTTTGTGCAAGTTATATATCTGTGTCAATTATGTGTGACATATTAATTTTTTATAATTTTTTGTTTTTGTCTCTTTCTACACATCTAAGGTTGAACATATCATGTGCTTATTTATTTACTAATCAAACATCGTCGTCCTTTTCCTGATGAAGCTGCTTCAGCGAAACATGTTGAAATTTCTGTACGTGGCTATGTTTAGTTGTATGTGACTACAGTTCTTTCATTTGTCATGATAGGTAAGGTACAAGGAAAAGAGAGTGGGACATAGGGGACAGTGGCTGATGTTGGCCCCATAATGTTCACACCCTAAAATGGCTGGACTATACCGGTACAGGTAAACGATGATAGACAAAAATTATATAAAAGAAGTTTATTACAAAGAGGAAATACATGGTATACAAATTAAAATGCAAAAACAGAAATTCAAAGATCACCAAAGAATATCTGAAAATTACAAAGTATTGACTGGTCTGGTTCTCGACTAGTTTCGCAATATTATCGCTTCCTCAGGAGGACCAATCTATAAGACAAATAATATAATGCAATACAAGCAAAAACATTATACAGTACACTACAAGTAGTGATCGTAAAAACAGCATGTAGAAAAGGGAAAAAATAAAACATAATTACTAGTTCGGCTTACCCTATAATTGGGTGATCGTGTGCGGCACCGGGGCGCCCAAACAACTCTCCCCAACTCAAACAACTCTTTTGTACATATTAATTTGGATGATGGTACGGTTTAAATTTTATTACCCTTATTATTTGAGGCTATACTCACAATTTGTGCATGATAGGTAAGGTGTGTATACCTTTGACTGTGACTGTAAACTGTACTCCCTACTTTTTTAAATTGTTTTTTCTAATAAATTTTTGTATAATTTTATCTAATTGTGTTCTCATTCATATGATGTACCCTTAAAGTCCCATATCCTACACATCTTTGTTCTACCATTTCTTAGGGATGTTGGTACAATTACTATTTTCTTGTGTTTTTGGAGCTGACCTCTACCCTACCTTTTGACATGGTGATATATGGACTGTACAGATACTGGAGAACTGCTGAGCTGAATTTTGAATTCCTTCCACTTTAAGGCCTTATTGCATGTTAATAGTAAAAATTGCCTATTGCAACCACCCAGACCCCAGCTGTCTGTTATTCAGGCCGGGTTGGAAAACAAGCAAAGAAACTGACTGGTTGAGACAAGCAACAAGGCCTTTACCATTATTCTGTGTTGCCTGGCTAGGATTTTACCAGCGTTGTCAGTAAAAATGTGACTTGTTGCTAATATTATAATTAATAAAGTGACCATCAGGGTGATATTAAGTACACATATTTTATGGTCTCTTTACCTCCTTATCTTGAATTCTGCTACTAGAGAATTATTAAGCTGAGAACAAGTTTAGCTTGGCTGTGTGTCCATGTGGCTCAATGTGGTGGTTGATCTTTTGTATTTCAGCTCAGCAGCGATCAAAGCAAAAGCTGTTTAAATGATTCTAATTTAGAACACTGCGCTTTCTTGCATATAAACAAAAGGATCTATTTTATGATGTTGTTGAAATCTTTAGACGTTGTTTTCGGAGCTTGTATCTCCAAGACGGACATGTTGCCTGTTCATAACAAGAAACAAGTCTGTACTCAGTTAAGACGTGTCCCCGTATTCCTATGTGTGTGTCCTTATAGGTGCTCAAACATGCATTTGTTTCCCCGTCAGTATCTGCATAATTAGAGTAAATGTGTTAGGCTTTTATCTGGCTCGTTAGTGAAACATCTGCAATTAGTAAGTGGAGGGTCTGACGGCTGACCTTATTTTTCACTCTTAATGAGTATTTTAATTTAACAAACGAGGTTTGGTGTCAGCTGCCTGCCCCAAGGATGAGAGACTCTTCGGGATGTTGGGAAAGGATCCCTGAAGGACAGGAGAAGGAAATGTGCTGAGGGCGGATAATGTTGAGGAGTAAAGAGGCAAGAGAGATAGAGAAAAGGAGAGACAGAGAGGACTAGGACAGAAAGAGTGCGGCAGAAAAAAGCATGCAAAAAAAGTTAGCAAAAGGAGGATAACTACATCACTGGGATACAGGAATGCCCTTTATTGAATAGAGTAAACTTGAGTACAAGCTCCTACCCATTTTGTGTAGCTCTTGGCACTTTCTCAAAGAGCAAAATATGAGAGAGCATTTTTGTATCCCAGTTGTACCATCATCCTCTTTTACATGCTGGTAAAAAAAAAAGCAATATGAAGGGCGGAAGAGCTACTGAAAATCTAAGGTTGATGCTGTTACTATTACTGGGTTCCATCCTGTTAGCCTGCTGAATATGCTGAGATTAGAATCCCAACTAATGCACCTCCATCCTCGGAATTCTTCTGCAGCCTAGGAGGATTGCTGGGACCTGTGGTCCGCCCTGAAGATACTAGTCCTGGATTCTGCCATCATGGACTCAGCAAGATATGGACTCTTTCCTGTGCAGGTACGCAGGGACAGCCACAAGCTTGATTTAGGGATTCGTTTTGGGAAAGACTGTTGCCATTGTTTAAAGTGGTTGTAAAGTCACAAGGTTTTTCACCCTAATGCATTCTATGCAATAAGGTGAAAAACCTTCTGTGCTGCAGCCCCCCCTCCTTTTTCTTAATTGAGCCCGATCCCATCCAGCAATGTGCATGAGTGCAGCTGCTCTGGCCGCTGTCGCTCTCCTGAATGGACAGATTGATAGCAGCAGGAGCCATTGGCTCCCGCTGCTGCCAACCAAAAGCTGTGACTCGGGAGCGAGCATGCATGCGTGTCCCCATGGAAAGCGGCTTTTCGTAGGGGCACCTGATAAAGAGGAGGAGCCTGGAGCGCCAGCGGAGGACCCCAGAAGAAGAGGAATGGGGCCACTCTGTGCAAAACCATTGCACAGAGCAGGTAAGTAAAACATGTTTGTTATTTTCATTTAAAAGAAAAATCAAAGCTTTAGTGCCGGTTCCCACAGGGGCAACACGACTTACCGAGGCAACCTGCACACAACTTCAGCGGCGACTTGCAAAACGACTTCTGTATAGAAGTCAATGCAAGTCGCCTGAAGTCGCCCCAAAAATACTACAGGAACCTTTTTCTTTTTCTAAGTTGGAGCGACTTGCGTCGCTCCTATTAGAACGGTTCCGTAGTACAGAACAGGACGCGACATGTCAGGCGGCTAGGTCGCCTGACAAGTCGCCCCTGTGTGAACCGGCACTTACGATCACTTTAACTGTTATGCCACTTTATTTAAGTAAAGGTTTTGAAACTTTGAGTTTGCCTGGTCGGAACTTACTCAAGGTGTATAATGCAAGTAACTGGCACATATTGTCTACAGCTAGGGTCACTAAGCTTATTGGCGTATGAAGATAAAGGTACAAGAGTTTATACAGAGCAAAGACACAAGTGATTACCAAGCGTAAAAAAGGTTTATTTAGCAGCCTGTCATAAGCATGTACATGTGACAGTTGGGATAGCTTCTAACAGGAGTTGTTGTCGGCACTCTCGCTGTGAGCAGGTCCGTCTCCCATTGCAACAGGAGCAGATCGGCACCGCAGAGGTCCCCAGCCTGTACACAGGTATGGAAAAGGAAGAGTTAAGTGAGTGCACTCATGGAGTTAGCACTAGGTGCAGGGCAGGGCTCCATACCAGTACTGGGAGTGAGGTAGTGGGGATAGGCTGGACAGGTGGAGAGGGCAAGGGCTCTGCGTGTCCCTCCTAAATGCATCAGTGACCATGGTGGTGCATAATAAATTGAGAGAGTTTATTACATTTCAGTTATTTGTGCAAGAAAATGTACCTTAAATATAAGGCAGTGATCCTAACCAAAGTGGCTGAGGAAGAAGGCGTGGCTTACTTCCGAAACGTGTGCCAATTGGCCATCAAGCTCTGTGGTTTGACTGGTGGATTCTCGTGTCTGACAGCTCTCGTTCCTCCATTGGCAGGATCATCCATTTCCCGGCATCATGGCTGCACTGACCGGCAGCTTGATTATCCACTGGACTGCCCCCGAGACTTATCTCCGGCACCTAATCGCTTGCTATCCCACCTTTCATTGTGAGTGCATCTTTTTTGTAATTTTAACATATTTATACATTAAACTGTGCTATACCAGCGGCCCCCTGGCACCTTTCTTCCCCTTCCCTCTTCTTTTGCAACCCTAAACAAAGTGCCTAGCGTAGCCCAGAAGAACCCACTCCAGAGTAGGCCTCCTATGTGACCCTTGCTTGGCGCCCAATGAGGAACCATGGAGGATGTGACAACCACCCCATCACCTTGCCCACTACTTACCAGCATGTCTTTGGACTGGATTTCAAACCAATGATCTGCTGCTAGGCCAAACAACTAAGCCCCTGTTGCATACTGTAGGTTATGAAATATTGGGAAGGCATGAGAAAGGAAGATCTCAATGCTTTAGTAATTTTAATAGTCCCAATTCACAAAAGACAAATGCATAGGGAACTTTTATTCCTGTATGTTACTTGAATATTTATCGTTTAATATTAATAAACCCAAACACTATGCAGATATAAAATACACAAATGGATGCAGAGTAAGTAACTAAATTCGACTTGGTAACAGCCTTTGGCAGGTCCTATACAGCAGGGCTCCATATCTGTCATCGTATCTTTCAGTATCATTCATATCGTGTTGACCCTTCCCCTCATGACTGTGTCCAGACCTGACATTTAGCTGCTTAGGCTCAGGCATTGCATCCTGGAAGGAAGAAAAGAGGTCCCATACCCACCCATACCTAGAAGTATTGTGCCGCAGGTAAGCAGAGGAAAGTTGAGACTTAGTAGGTGGCTTTTCGATAGATCCTATCACTTTGCCTTGGATGAGCAGATTCCCTTGAAAAGTTTTAACAAACGGATCAGATGAAATGGCCACATGTGAGATATATTTTAAAGTTTGTGGCAATTGTTTGTGTAAAAGACAAATTATAGTACAGTAAAAATACCTCTTCGTGTTCGTATTACAAGTGGGTTTTTACTAGGTGTCTATTGAGGAGAGCTAGAAAAGGTACTATGTATAAAAACAGAGAGAGGGTCTAGTACTATTAACTTTAAACACTGTTTATTAAAAGGAAAATAGGTTATCATACTCACAAACCAATAAAAATGACTTGCTCATCTTAAATATCCACATGGAAAACCTCCAGGACCACTATACAAGCTTCTTATATGCTGTAAATACTGACGCGTTTCGAGGGGCATCCCCTCTTCATCAGAGCTTTGATGAATAGGGGACTCCCCTTGAAAAGTGCTATTAAAATAATACTCTTTAATGTTTTATATCATGTGAAAAAAAAAATTATTTCACACAATAAATATTTGTTTTTTGTGCACCCAACAAGACTTAAAAAAGAGAAATCTTCTCTTAGACAGTTGTTACCAAAATAAGCGTCTCCATTGAGTGATTTCCCCTCTATTCATTCCTGGTGAAAGTCAGTAAACAGAGGAGTGAATCGACCCAGCAGAGACACAGGCAACAGTAAGGGCCCAACATCGGATTTAACCTTTCAGTGCTCTACGCAAAAAAATAAAAATAAAAAAAAATGGCTTTAGATACAATCATCAGTAAGACATTTTCTAACATGGCAACTCCTCTAATGGGGCAACATGATGATCTCTAAATAATCACACTTTAGTAACATGGCGGTGTACATAGCAGCACTCCCTTAAAGGAGACAAATCCTTTACTCCAGAGATAAAATGATAATTCTGCCACTTTAAAGAAACTCTTTTTACGGCCACATCTGGAGTATTCTGTCCATTTCTGGTCACCAGTCCTCAGGAAGGATGTGCTGGAACTAGAAAGTGCAGAGAAGGGCAACAATGTTAATAAGAGGATTGGAGGACCTCAATTACGAGGAACAGCTACAAGCACTACATTTATTCTCTCTGGAGAAGAGACGCTTGAGAGGAGATATAATAGCAGAATAGAAATACCTCAATGGTGATCCCAGATAGGAAAAAAAATGATGGAGTCTCAGGGAGTGTAAGAGGACACGTGGACAGTTTTTCACTGTCAGGGCAATAAGGATGTGGAACTCTCTTCCACAATTGGTGGTGTCAGCAAGAAGTATTGAGAGTGTCTTAAATTTTTCTTGGACTTGCACAACACAACACACAGGGATAAGGGAAATTATTATCGACACTGACACATGTACACCTATACAGGTTTAACTGGATGGACTATTGTCTTTATTCGACCTTACCAACTATGAAACTACTCCCCTTTATTCTATTATTCTCATCTTTAAAGCGGGGGTCCACCTATCTATCGTTTTTTTTTTTTTGAGTTAATTCACAAACTTTTCTTCTCAGCATTACATACTCACATATTGTGTGTAATATGTCCGCCTGTGTCAGATTTCGTCGGAAAGAATAACTTATATTATTCACTGCAGGCGGTTTCCATCTTCGTTGTGGGCATTTGAAGCCCACAAGCATTTATTTCCTGGATGTGGTGAATGCTGTGCTCCCAGCATTCACTGCTCGTTCCCGCACATGCTCAGTGGCATCCTGGGAAGCCTGAGACTAGCTCCCAGGAGTCTGGGAGAGGCTAGAAACACGCCTACTCCCATGGGAGGAGAACCAGGAAGTGCAAAGAAGAATAGAAAAATAAAAGGTAATTACGGCGATTTAAATTTTTTTAAACGGCATGTCAGCATCTAGGCAAGGAAGAGAATACATACAGATATTGTTCAAAATTTGGGTGGAACTCCGCTTTAACTTCTGTGATTTTCTAATAAATCCAGACTTTCAAAGTGGGTGAGAAATAAATACTGAGAAAGGGAAAGAGATGAAGAGAGCAAGAAAAGCAGAGAGAAAAGGAAGAGGCAGAGGAACAAGAGAGAGATAGATAGACAGTAGAGAGAGGGGGGGAGTGAGAAAAAGAGGAGAGAGAGAGGGGGGAGAGAGAGGGGGGGTGGAGAGAGAGGGAGAGAGAGGGGGGAGAGAGAGAGAGGGCAAGATAAATGAGAAAGAAGGAGAGCGCAACAGAAAGGAGATCATGAGCCAGACAAGGTTGAGACACGACAGCATGAAAAAGAGAGAAAGGAGAAAGAAAGAGGCAGAGGAACAAGAGAGAGATAGATAGACAGTAGAGAGAGGGGGGGGGGAGGGGGAGTGAGAAAAAGAGGAGAGGGGGGGGGGGGAGAGACACGACAGCATGAAAAAGAGAGAAAGGAGAAAGAGACAGACAGAGGAAGCAATGAGCAAGAAATAGGACAATGAGAGATATACAATGACGGGGAAGACAGTAAGAGAAAGAGAGAAAGGAGAGAGAGAGAGAGAGAGAGAAAGAGAGAGAGAGAGAGAGAGAGAGAGAGAGAGTGAAAGGATTGAGCAAAAGAAAAAAGAGAGAGGGAGAATAATGCAAGAGAAAGGAGCAAGAGAAAGGAGAGAGCTAGAGAATAAAGAAAGAGAGATAGACAGAGAGGGAGAAGACAGGGGGAGAGAGAGAGAGAGAAAAGAAAGATTAAAAGAATAAGGGCTCTTTCACACGGGGCGGATCAGTGATGATCCGCCCCGTGAACACCCGCTGGCTCAGCGGGGATCGCTCCGCCGATCCCCGCTGAGCAGAAAGATGACAGGTCCATCGCTGCACGCTGTGCAGCTACGGACCTGTCAGAGCGCCGCTCTCCCCTATGGGGGATCGGATGATGACGGACCGTAGTGTCCGTCGTCACCCGATCCGATCCGAAAACGGATGGAAAAGTAGGTTTTTCCTCCGTTACACTTTTCGGATCGGAGCGGCGTCGGATGTCAGCGGACATGTCACCGCTGACATCCGACGCTCCATAGGGATACATGTATGTCCGTTTTTCATCCGAAAACGGAAGGATGAAAAACGGACATACGGATCCCCCGTGTGAAAGAGCCCTAAGAGAGGAAGGGGGAGCAAGAGAAAGGAGAGAGAGAAATTGTGCGGGAGTATACAGCAAAAGAAAAGGAGAAGGAGAGAAATGAGAGAGAGAAGAAGGAAAGACAGCTAGAGAGACATAGAGGAGGGAGTAGGCAAGAGAAAGAGAGGGGAAGAATAAGAGAGAGAAAGAAAGACAGTGAGAGAAGGGTTGGGTTTGTGGGGACTCCAGCTCCTGGATATATAATATAGTGGTTGAGCCTGGGTGTAAAACTTTTATATTTGTCAGTAATATGGAATTGTCGCGTCTCTTCAAAACCATGACCATTAATATGAAGTTGTCCCCTCTATCCAAAAAAGCATGGAGTTGTCCCTTCTTTTCCTTTGTGGCTCCACTCTTCTGGGGAAAATTTTTCAAAAATGTTGGAGTGTCTTTGGAAATGTGTGCTCATATAGCTAGAAGTACATTTGGAAGGTCAGATATTGATATTGGACAAGAAGACCTGGGCCATAGTCAGTATTCAAATTTCTCCTAAAGGTGTTCATTAGGGTAGGGGTCAAGGGTCTGTTCAGGATCGTCAAGTTCTCAGATTCACCAAGCCATGTCTTTATGAAGTAGACTTTGTGCACAGGGGCAGTCACACTGGAACAGAAAAAGGCCTTCCCCAAACTGTTGCTACAATTACCGAAAATGTTTCTGTGTGCTGTAGCACTTATGCCTCATACACACAAACAGATTGTTGGCCAACAAAACCATGGAATTTTGTCCGAATGGCATTGGCCCAAACTTGTCTTGCATACACACGGCCACACAATTGTTGGACAACAATTACAAACGTAGTGACGTACTAGACGTACTACGTGGTTTTTCAGCTCTTTAGCGCCACCCTTTGGGCTCCTTCTGCTAATTTCGTGTTAGTAGAAGTTTGGTGAGTGTTGATTCGCGCTTTTCTTTTCGCGTTTTTCATTTAGCGATTTTCATTTCGCGCTTTTCATTTTGTGCTTTTCAGTTCGTTTCTGAACGGCCGTCCATCAACCAGATATGTTGCGGAATCGGAGGAGATAACGTGTCATTTATTATTGGCCTTGGAGTTATTGCCTTGAAATTATTTTTTTGGTTGAATAATGATTTGATTTGGTATATTTTCTATATTTTTGGATGCATAGAATGATAGCATGTCTAATTTTGTTAGTTTTCTTTTTTTAATGCACAATAAAAACATTGTGTAGAATAATACTTGGCTATGTGTTTTACTTCAGATGACAGTTTGGGAGTAGGCAGTTACATTTTAAAAAATACAATGTAAAATTAACAAGGGATCTTAAAAACTACGGGATAATGGTGTTGTGGTAACTTGCCCAAATTAAAAAAAAAAAGCATAATAATATTATTCTTGATATCACTAGAAAAAAAAAAAGCCTTTGAAAATTAGTTTGCAATAACTCCATCAGTATCACCAGCAAAGCAGCTTCATTATTATCCCATTAAAGAAGAAGAGAATTGTGCGCTGCATTTCGAGATTTCATAATTTGCCACGTCACGAATGTTAATTCTCCATTACGAACGCTAGTTTACAAGACCGACCGCTTCTCGCTCGTCCTTGCTTCTGAGCATGCGTGTTTGTACTTTGGACTTTTGTCCGACAGGCTTGTGTACACATGATGGGAAAATCCGACAACACACATTTGTCCGCGGAAAATTTGAAAACCTGCTAGCCAACATTTGTTGGCGAAAATTCCGACAACATTTGTCAGATGGAGCATACACACGGTCGGATTTACCGACAACAGCCTGTCATCGAACATTTCCCATCGGAAAGTCCGATCGTGTGTACGGGGCTTAACAGTATCGGGAAACACCAGAACTCAAAGGGTTAGTTCACCTTTAGGGGTGTTTTTCACAAAGGCTTCCCATGCACTGCGTTCAGAGAGAAAGGAGAAAGTAACAGAAAGTGGATACATGAGAGAAAGGTAGCACATAAAAGAACAAGAGAAAGGAGAGGCAAAAAAGGAGAATTTTGAATGAGAGATAAAGAATGATAAATTGAGGTAAAAGCACAGAGGAAGGACAGCGAGAATGGCAGAGAAAGGAGAATTATGCCTGGTTCATTGAGTCCCCCCCCCCCCACCCTCCTTTACTTTCAGCAGTGTGTGCGCAGGGCAGAAGAGGTGACTCCGAGCTGTGTTCACTATTACACAGGGATTAGAAGCTTAATGGCCAGCAGTTTTACAGGCTCTGTGGGGAGCAGCAGAATCAATAGCTAATCCAGTGCACTACCGAGCTCTTACACTGCCTGATACCAATACACTCTCTGCCAAAGAGGCCGACACATCGCCTGCACTGCCAGAGAGGCCAGAAAATTAAATATCTGTGCTGGCAGGATGCTATAACACATGAGCTATAATAATACTTAAAAGCTCTATATGTATATAAATAAACACAGATCTCAGAAGCAGTCACAGTCTGACATACTCAGCCTTAAAAATGAACTCCACGCGGATATTAAAAAAAGGACAAATGAATATATTTGCATATTTATAAAAGTAAGTAATCAGATCTACTTCTTAAGATCAACTATTGTATGTGCCTAAACTTGGCTTGACCTTCATTTCGTGGCGAGGGAGGAACCTGTTCCTTAGCAGCAAATGTGCGTGCTGGACACCTGAATGGCTCAAGTACTGTCCCTTCATTTCTCAGTCTAATGCTGCGTACACACGAGCGGAATTTCCATCGGAAAAATCTTGGATGGTTTTTCCGACGGAATTCTACTCAAGCTTGCCTTGCATACACACGGTCACACAAAAGTTCTCTGAACATTCGACCGTCAAGAACGCGGTGACGTACAACACTACGACGAGCCGAGAAAATGAAGTTCAATGCTTCCGAGCATGCGTCGAACTGTTACAGGCGATCGTAGGAATTTTGCACGTCGGAATTGGTACAGACGATCGGAATTTCCAATCGGAACTTTTTCCGACCGAAAAATAGAGAACCTGCTCTCAATCTTTCGCTGGCGGGAATTCTGCCAGCAAAAGTCCGATGGAGCATACACACGGTCGGAATTTCCGACCAAGAGCTCACATCGGACTTTTGCTGGCGGAAATTCCGCTCGTGTGTACGGGGCATAAGTGCTGCTGTACAGGGAATTAAAAAAGGATGTAATCAGGTCAAATACAGTTATTTATAAGAGTGGTATTTAAAATGCATGAAATACTTCTATCCAAAAAGCATGAGCAATATTATAGAGTTGTTCCCTCTCTCCAAAGCTATGAGTATTAATATGGAGTTGACCCCTCTTTCCCTTTGTGGCTCCACTCTTCTGGGGAGACTTACCAAAAATGTTGGAGTGTCTCTGGGAATGTGTGCCCATAGAGATAAAAGTACATGTGGAAGGTCAGATATCGATGTTGGACAAGAAGACTTGGGTCACAGCCAGTGTTCAAATCATCCCAAAGGTGTTCAGTAGGGTAGGGGTCAGGCAGGGGCAGACTGACAACTTATGGGGCCCCCAGGCAATAGGAGATTATGGGGCCCCCCGGGCAATAGGAGAAGAATATGGGGCCCCTGGGCAATAGGAAATTATGGGGCCCCCAGGCAATAGATTATGGGGCCACACAGTATACACACACAGACTCACAATATACACACACAGAATACACATACACACACGGAAAAGGTACTGGAGAGGCGGGGCAGCTATAATCTTTGGATTTTTAAAAAACACAGATTTTTACATGCTGTCCCTGGTTTTATTGAGGCTGGCAACCCTGATGGGGCCCCTTAGTGGCATGGGGCCCTCGGGCAGTGCCCGAGTGCCCGAATGGTCAGTCCACCCCTGGGGTCAGGGGTCTGTTCAGGTTCCTTGAGTTCTCAGACTCATCAAGCCATGTCTTTATGAAGTGGCCTTTGTGCACAGGGGCAGTCACACTGGAACAGAAAAAGATGTTCCCCAAACTATTGCTACAATTACCTAAAATGTTTCTGTGTGCTGTAGCACTAACAGTACCTGAAAACACCAGAACTCAAAGGGTTAGTTTATCTTTAGGGACATTTTTCACAAAGGCTTCCTATGTACTGCATGCGCAAAATCTCTCCATCTGTAGCCTCAGTGGCCTCTGGGAGGGAGAGAACTGCACTGCGCATGCATGGCCTTTGAACTAGCTGGCAAGCTCGATCCTACGGGCTTGTAATGTCCTACCATTTAGTCAGGACAGGTGGAGTCACATTCCAGTCAAGTTCCTCCACCCCAAACTTGCTCATCCATGTCTTTATAGACCTTGCTTTGTGCACTGGTGCGCAATCATGTTGGAACAGGAAGGGGCCATCCCCAAACTGTTACCACAAAGTTGGGAGCATGAAATTGCCCAAAATATCTTTGTATGCTGACGCCTTAAGAGTTCCCTTCACTGGACTTAAGGGACCAAGCCCAACCCCTGAAAAGCAACCCCACACCATAACCCACCCTCCACCAATTAATTTGGAGGGATGGCCCAATACTTTTGGCAATATTGTGTGAGTGAGCGAGTTTGGGGTGGAGAAACTTGACTGGCCTGCACAGAGTCCTGGCCTCAACCCGATAGAACACCTTTGGGATGAATTAGAGAGGAGACTGCGAGCCAGGCCTTCTTGTCCACATCAGTGCCTGACCTCACAAATGCACTTCTGGAGAAATGGTCAAACATTCCCATAGACACACTCCTAAACCTTGTGGACAGCCTTCCCAGAAGAATTGAAGCTGTTATTGCTGCAAAGGGTGGGCCAACTCAATATTGAACCCTACAGACTAAGACTGGGATGCCATTAAAGGAGTTGTAAACCCCTTTTTTTTTTTTAAATAATAAACATGTCATACTTACCTCCACTGTGCAGTTCGTTTTGCACAGAGTGGCCCCGATCCTTGACTTCTGGGGTCCCCCAGTGGCGCTAGTAGCTCCTCCCCGCATCAAGTGTCCACGTTGGAGAAGACTCTCCTAAGGTGGACACCCATTCGGGCATGCTCCCGAGTCCTTCATCTGTGTACATTCACACAGAATTCAGGACTCGGCCCCGCCCCCCCGGCACCCGCGTCACTGGATTTGATTGACAGCAGCGGGAGCCAATGCCTGCGCTGCTATCAATCTAGCCAATCAAGAGCCGAGACAATGGGCAGAGAGGTAGAGCGCGTCTCCGCTGAGGGAACGAACGAGCTCAGGTGAGTAAAACTGGAGGGGATGGGGGGCCGGTCAGTGGCAGAAGTTTTTTCATCTTAATGCATAGGATGCATTAAGGTGAAAAAAAACAGGAGGGTTTACAATCCCTTTAAAGTTCATGTGCGTGTAAAGGCAGGTGTCCCAATACTTTTGGCAATATAGTAGTGCATATTTGACAATCTGTGTAACTAAGCCTTCTACTTTTAACGTGTATTGTTAGACAGGGTCAATTTGGTTTTTCTTGCAGGCTTTGCTGGTAAGTGTGCAGGGGAATTTTCTGTTGGTTGTGATGCCAAAAACAGGCGTACATTGCTGGTGCCTTTGTCTACAACCCCTGCAACCCACAAAAAGACAAGTTTATGTACAGAAAAAGCGTTTTTGCCTTTTTTTTTCTCTCCATTGCCTACAATCAAGTCATTGTGCACTAAACCATACGCATCTGTTTTACAGTGATTTAATAGATACAAGCAAGAAAATGTTCTTGACATATTGCAGTATGTAATAAAATTAACTGTTTGCTGTCGTCCTTGTAAGCAGACAAGTCAGGCTTCCACACGGCTGAAGTCAATATGAATTATAGGCAAGATTACACCAGAGCTAAATTACATGGCGATCAATGCCAATTTACAGATAGCGGCAATGCATTTCCTACATCTGTCATTATATTATTACTGAAACATTTCTCATTGTGCAGCAATAAGGTTAGCCACTCAAACTGGGTAAAATAGCATTTTTTTCTTACATACAACACATGGTGGGAATAATTGTGATTCATTAAGGGAAACTGAAACAGTTGATGTCAAAATAGGGCTGTGACACATAAATGATGCAAGGGAATCAGATGTTCTCTGCAATAGTTAAAGCCAAACTTGAGTCAGACATCTAAAAACATATATCTAAAAACATAAAAATATATACAGGGAGCCATTTTGCCTGCCCATAGTTTTTAATTCTGCCCAATTATTCCTTTGAGATAACAAAAGCAGACTGGTGACCTGACTTTTTTCTACTGCAGATCACAATGCAGTTAGGTTACATTCCTCCCCCAGTTTATGACTGGACAGTGAAGGAGCAGCGGCACAGTAATAAGTCATCCCTCTGCTCACCCAACTTTTTCCCTTGTTAGAACCATTAAGCTCATGTGCACTGATTGGCTCCTAGTGCTGCTCCTCCCTGCCCCAGTCTGAGTACTGCTGCACATGAGATTGATTTTAACCACTTCAGCCCCGGAAGATTTGGCTGCTGAATGACCAGGCCATTTTTTGCGACTCGTCACTGCGTCATTTTATCTGACAATTGCACGGTCGTGCAACGTTCCATCCAAACAAAATTGACGTCCTTTTTTTCCCCACAAATAGAGCTTTCTTTTGGTGGTATTTGATCATCTCTGCGTTTTTTTAATTTTTGCGATATAAACAAAAAAAGAGCGACAATTTTGAAAAAAACACAATATTTTGTACATTTTGCTATAATAAATATCCCCATTTTTTTTTTTTTTAAAAAAGCTATTTTTTTCTCAGTTTAGGCCGATATCTATTCTTCTACATATTTATGGTAAAAAAAATCACAATAAGCGTATATTGATTGGTTTGCGCAAAAGTTATAATGTCTACAAAATAGGGGATAGATTTATAGCATTTTTATTATTATTTTTTTTTACTACACGCCTGCTATCCCATTTAAAGGGATTTTAGCTACGACGGATCGCGCCGACCTGCAACAGTATAATGACGGCGGCTGGTCGGCAACCGGTTAAAGTAGAATTCCAGAAGAACACTAATTAGTCTTAAAATGTCCCCTCACCCTACACCTACTGTACACCTATTCTGTCTAACCTGTACAAAAAAGTTGTGCATACTTACCTATTTCTAGTCCGCTCCGGTCTGATCACGTGATTCACAACTCCCTTTTGTCAGCCAGCGGCAGCTGCAGGGAAGAGGAGGGAGGGTCGACAACGGCTGGGCTATGGAAGACTATGAGTTATTTTACGGCCTCTGGAATTCTTAGCTGTTGTCAGGGGTTCCCTCCTCTCCCCTGCAGCCGCCGCTCAGTAACAAGGGGGGGTCACATGCCTGGACTGGACTAAAAATAGGTAAGTATGTACATCTGTTTTTTACACAGGTTAGGCAGCATAGGTAGCAGGAAAGGGAGGGGGGCTTTTATTTCATTATTTTAAAGTGATTGTAAAGGCTTGTTCTTTTTTCTTCTAAAAATAACAAACATGTTATACTTATCTCCTCTGTGCAGTTGGATTTGCACAGAGCAGCCCAGATCCTCCTCTTCTCGGGTCCCTCTTCTGCTCTCCTGGCCCCTCCCTCTGGTGAGTTCCCCATCAACCAGCAGCTTGCTACAGGGGGCACCCAAGCCGAGTCAGAGCTCTGTGTATCCGTTCAGACATAAAACCCTGCCCTGGCCCCGCCCTCTCTCTCCCGTGACTGGCTAACTAAATTTGATTGACAGCCGAGGGAGCCAATGGCGCCGCTGCTGTGTCTCAGCCAATCAGGAGGAGTGCCTGGGACAGCTAAGGCACTCGTGGACATCGCTGCAGAGAGAAGGGGCTCAGGTAAGTAATTAGGGGGGTGCTGCCACACACAGAAGGTTTTTTTCATCTTAATGCATAGAATGCTCCTTAAACTCCTTTAAGCCCAGTTAGCATTAAGCTGGCCATACATTATACAATTTTCTTATTCAATTTCCTTTAGATTTACCTTCAACTATGTAGTGTAAGGGCCTGCCTGATTGCACACAAACTGAAAGTGTTTAGATTTGACCTCATATTATAAAGTTTTGGTAAATCTAAAAGAAAACTATAGAAGAAAATTGTATAATGTATAGCCAGCCTTAGGCGGAATTCCACTAATTATCTTAATGAAAATGTAACCGCATTGACTGTTTTTTTTTTTTGTGCCTGGAGTTCATCTGTAAAGTAGAACTGAAATCTATATTACTCAGATGGGCTACTTGGAACAATAAATTGTGTTCCATAAAGTCACCAGCAACGCAAGTCTGGGCTTGACCTTTTTCTGCCTCTTCACTTTTTTTTTGCTAGAAAATTACTTAGAACCCCCAAACATTATACATTTTTTTTTCTCACACTCTACAGAATAAAATGGCGGTCGTTGCAATACTTTCTGTCACACCGTATTTGCGTAGCGGTCTTACAAGCACACTTTTTTTGGAAAAAATTCACTTTTTTAAAATAAAAAAATAAGACAACAGCCTAATTTTTTTATATTGTGAAAGATAATGTTATGCCGAGTAAATTGATACCCAACATGTCACGCTTCAAAATTGCACCCGCTTGTGGTATGGAAACAAATTTTTACCCTTAAAAATCTCCATAGGCGACGTTTAAAAAATTCTACAGGTTGCATGTTTTGAGTTACAGAGGAGGTCTAGGGCTAACACTGAAACAATATTCCCCGTTGGGCTGCCTTCCCACCGAGTAATTTGTGAACTGTCTCTGTATTATTTCATTGCACTGGGACTGTGTTATTCCTGCCCTACCACACTGCAACCCACCTACAGGACTATCTTACCAAAAATTACATTTTTGCTGCAGGGGATGCCCAAAATCTGACTTGTATCTTAGTGCAGACTTCTTGGTAAATCAATGAGCCAATCACACAAGCAGGAAATTACAATTCTGGGTGGCGTCCTTTACATCATCTGTGCACAGAACGCCTCCAGGCTGCCATATTGCATTTTACAGAAAATTGCAGAGCTGCAGATTGAAAAGGAAAGGTACTTTTCAATTCAATTACAATATACTATATTAATATTTTATATATATATATATATATATATATATATATATATATATATATTTTTTTTTTTTTTTTTTGCTTTTTGTTCCCACGACAGTTGAGTTTACCTTTTAATGCTTGTTAAAGCCGAACTCCAGGAATTAGACAAAATATACAGTGCCCCTTCCTACTGCAGTGCAAGGGTAATATGCTTGTTTCGTCTAAGGGTGCAGAGAGAAGGTGTAATATTTACAGCACCGCTGCAAGGATTAACCAGTTGCCGACCGCCGCACGCCGATATACGTTGGCACAATGGCAGCGGTGGGTAAATGGGCGTACCTGTACATCCCCTTTAAGAGCTAGCAGGCGCACACTCGCCGCCACGTACAGCGTGACCGTGCCCTTGGGACCGGCGGACTCGATGTCCACCGGTCTCCCAGCGATCGTATCACGGAGCCTCAGAACGGGGAAGTGCCTATGCAAACAAGGCATTTCCCCGTTCTGGCTTATGTGATGACAGAGAGCACTGCTCTCTGTCATCGAGAGCAGTGATCGCTGTCATGTGACTTGAAGCCCATCCCCCCCACAGTTAGAATCACTCCCTAGAACACACTTAACCCCTTCATCGTCCCCTAGCGGTTAACCCCTTCACTGCCATTTACACAGCAATCAATGCATTTTTATAGCACTGATCGCTGTATAAATGACAATGGTCCCAAAATAGTGTCAAAAGTGTCCGATGTGTCCGCCATAATGTCGCAGTCCTGATAAAAATCGCAGATCGCCGCCATTACTAATAAAAAAAAATAATAATAATAAAAATGCCATAAAACTATCCTTTATTTTGTAGACGCTATAACTTTTGTGCAAACCAATAAATATATGCTTATTGCGATTTTCTTTACCAAAAATATGTAGAAGAATGCATATTGGCCTAAACTGAGGAAAAAATTAGTTTTTTTATATATTTTTGGGGGATTTTTATTATAGGAAAGAGTAAAAAATAATACGTTATTTTTAAAATTGTCGCTCTTTTTTTTTGTTTATAGCGTAAAAAATAAAAACTGTAGCGTTGATCAAATACCACCAAAAGAAAGCTCTATTTGTGGGAAAAAAAGGACGTCAATTTTGTTTGGGTGCAACATCGCACGACCGCACAATTGTCAGCGACGCAGTGCTGAATCGCAAAAAGTGCTCTGTTCAGGAAGGGGGTAAAATCTTCCGGGGCTGAATCGGTTAAAGTAGAACTAAAAGGCAAAACTTTTTTTTACATTTTTTTTTGACAGAATAAGAGAGGTGGGGGGACACTGCAAGGCTAGATTTTGTCTATAGAATAGACTATACAAAGCCCACAGCCTGACAAAATGTTCACTTTAAGGCTGCTTTCACACTGGGGCGGTGGGGGCGTCCGCGGTAAAACAGCGCTATTTTTAGCGCTGCTTTACCGTCGTTTTTGCGACGGTATTCGGCCGCTAGTGGTGCGGTTTTAACCCCCGCTAGCGGCCGAAAAGGGTTAAAACCGCTCACATAGCACGGCTACAGCCGCGGTATTGCCGCGGTATAGCCGCGCTGCCCCATTGATTTCAATGGGCAGGAGCAGTTTAGGAGCGGTGAATACACCGCTCCTTCACTGATCCAAAGATGCGGCTTGCAGGAGTTTTTTTCTTCTCCTGCCAGCGCACCGCTTCAGTGTGAAAGCCCTCGGACTTTCACACTGAACAAACAATAGCGGCTGTTTTGGGTCGGTTTGCAGGCGGCATCTTTAGCGCAATGACGCCTGCAAACCGCCCCAGTGTGAAAGGGCTCTTAGGTGTTTAAAGCAAAATAGGTGTTTTTTTTTGCCAATAAATTATTTTATATTTTATGCAATTTAGAGACAAAAAGAACATTTATTTTCTTCTTTGGTCCATGTAAGTTTAAACAAAAGGTGTAAACTAAAAAAGAAAATCGTTTTTGCAAATGGTACAAAGCATTGCATTTTAAGCTGAATATATTTACAGTATATCTTCTTTGCAAGCCCATAACATGTAACTGGTGTAACTACAAGTGTTAGGACCTCAGAACTTATTTTGGGTTGCCCTTTCCCCTGCTGTGGGTCACTGCCATACACTATATTACTAGAAGTATTGGGACGCCTGCCTTTACATGCGCACATGAACTTTAATGGCATCCAAGTCATAGCCTGTAGGGTTCAATATTGAGTTGGCTCATCCTTGCAGCTATAACAGCTTCAACTCTTCTGGGAAGGCCGTCCACAAGGTTTAGGAGTGTGTCTATGGGAATGTTCAACAATTCTACCAGAAACGCATTTTTTGAGGTCAGGCACTGATGAAGACGACAAGGCCTGGCTTGCAGTCTCAGCTCTAATTCATTCCAAAGGTGTTCTATCGGGTTGAGGTCAAGACTTTGCAGGCCAGTCAAGTTCTTCCACCCCAAACTCACTCATCAATGTCTTTATAGACCTGGCTTTGTGCACTGGTCCAAATCATTTGGTGGAGGGGGGGGGGGGATTATGGTGTGGGGTTGTTTTTCAGGGGTTGGGCTTGGCCCCTTAGTTCCAGTGAAGGGAACTCTTAAGGCATCCGCATAACAAGACATTTTGGACAGTTTCATGCACTCAACTTTGTGGGAACAGTTTGGGGATGGCCCCTTCCTGTTCCAGCACCCAGTGCACAAAACAAGCTGACCATAGATGGATCAATATTCAGCCGTTTCAGCAGAGACGGCCCGAATTTCAATCCTTGTGTGACCATCCCTGTTCTTTTGACAGTTCTTTTGACTTTTGACAGTCCCACTGTCAGCATAAAATGTCCCCGCAGGTGGGGGCTGTTGGGGATTCTTCCATCCACTTTGCTTGTGTGGATGAAGGAATCAGTTCTATGGCCAGCTTAACCAAGGCCGCCTTTAAGGCAGGGCAAAAGGGGCAGCTGCCCTGGGCCCTGTCATTGTTGTGGGACCCAAAGCAGCTGCCTCATACTTGCCAACTATCCCAGTTAAAATTCCTTTGTCCCTTGAAGTTTTAGTCCCTTGCTGTGTCCCAATATCTCAGTATGAAGTACTGCTAATAATGCTGCCCAGCTCTGCCCTATTGTTGTGTGCAGATGACTCTAACCGACATTCATATGTAAATAGCAGCAGCATTTATATGTATATAGCTGCATCCGGCGGCATAGATATGTAAATAAAGGCGGCATTCATATGTATATCAGGCCCCCTGCAATGAGGAGATGATGTGCTGTAACCTCTAGCAACCAATCAGTGAGCAGTATTACTGTACAGTAATCTCTAGCAACCAATCAACAAGCAGAAATCATGTGCTGTAACATCTAGCAACTAATCAGTGAGCCGTAATGTGTGCTGTGACCTCTAGCAACCAGTCAGTAAGCGGTAATGATACACTGTAACCTCTGGCAACCAATTGCAATCGCTGCCTGATCTGATACAGTAAACTGATTTTAAGTCTAGCTGCTATTTATTGTATGTCTCAGAGCAGGTGGAGAGCGAAATTGTATGGGGGGGGGCAAGAAAATGTTTGCCCAGGATCCAATCAATATTAAAGACGGCCCTGAGCTTAACCCCTTCCCGCCGATGTAACACATACACGTGGCCCCACTGCACTGGGCTTTTTTCTGTGGGGCTGCATATACAGTATGTGTATCTCCCTTTGTGCTGGGAACGCACTGCACACACCGAGCTAACGATCGGCACTCCCAATTCTGGGTCATCTGATCGCTGTGGTAGTCTCCTTGGCTACCACTGTGATCAGTCACTGTGAAGCCCTATGTCTCTATCTCTGTGAATGGAGAGGAAAGATACAATGTATATTTCTCTTTCCTTGCAGAGAGGGAAAAAAAGTGTGTGAAAAAAATAAAATTAAACAATTAATAAAAAATAAAAAAAAATACCTAGGGGAAGGTTTGATCTAGGTTAGGCCCCTTTCACACTGGGGCGGTGGGTGTGTCGGCGGTAAAGCGCCGCTATTTTTAGCGGTGCTTTACCGTCAATTTCGTGTCGCTATTCGGCCACTAGCGGGGGTGCTTTTACCCCCCGCTAGCGGCCAGGAAAGGGTTCCATCCACCGCAAAGCACTGTGCCGGTGGTATAGCTGCGCTGCCCCATTGATTTCAATGGGCAGGAGCGATGTATACACCGCTCCTTCACAGTTCCAAAGATGCTTCTAGCAGGACTTTTTTTACCATCCTGCTAGCGCACCGCTCCAGTGTGAGAGCCCTCGGGGCTTTCACGTTGAAGACACAGCAGCGGCTCTTTCAGGGCGCTTTGCAGGCGCTTTTTTTAGCGCTGTAGTGCCTGCAAAGCGCCCCACTGTGAAAGGGGTCTTAGTGTCAGGCTCAAGTCAGGGTCAAAAGGTCAGGGTCATTATATTTTGAGCTTAAATTTTTAAAAATGTTTAAAATTAGCGTCAGTGTCAGTGTGTTTTAGGTAGGACAAAAAAAAAAAAAAAAAAAAAAAGTGTTGAAAAAATAGATTCTGGGCTGTACTATGGGTACAGACAACAAATAACATCAACGTATCGTTGCGATTGTCAGGAGCAGAAGAACTTATTTTGGATTATTCTTTGGTGGTAGGTTATGGTAGTAACAAAAAATATACAGCTACATTTATAAAAATATGTATTTCTTTTTACTATTTTGGGACAATAATCCGGAATGCAACTGCAGCAAAAGCGTTTTCCCCGCACCAGGTTGTATCCAAACCAGGTATAAACTGAATTTTGCTCCCCAGAGTTGAAAAGCCCCAGGTGCTGGCTAATGCTAATCCATGTTGTGAGGGAAGAAAAAAGTCCGGACAGCCGCACACCAGGAGAATATAATCCTACGAAATTTCTTTATTGTAAAATCAGGAACAAATCATGTACAAAGTACCATGGATAGAATGTACAGATAATCAGCTAATGCGTTTCACGCTCTGCGGAGCGCTTACTCATAGCTGTGAGTAAGCGCTCCGCAGATCGTGAAACGCGTTAGCTGATTATCTGTACATTCTATCCATGGTACTTTGTACATGATTTGTTCCTAATTTTACAATAAAGAAATTTCGTAGGATTATATTCTCCTGGTGTGCGGCTGTCCGGACTTTTTTCTTCCCTCACAACTATTTTGGGACAGTTTTCCTTTAATAATATAATTTTTAAAAAAATCGGGAAATATAAATTTTTCCTGAAAAAACAAGGTATAATCTACCTGGATGATATGTACTGTTTTACTAACACATGTCAAAGTTGCAAAATTGTGCTTGGGCATAAGATTTGTTTTACCCTTGAAGGGGTAAGGGGTTAAGGGATCCAGGCCATCCCTTGTCACACTCTGCCCACTCTGCACCATCATTGAACTAATTCTATACAGTAGACCCTCCGATTGCGAGTAACTTGGTTAACGAGCGTTTCGCAATACAAGCACTGTATTTTTAAAAATCGGAACTCAGTTTGCGAGTGTTGTCTCGCAAAACGAGCACGATTCAGGCCAAA
Organism: Aquarana catesbeiana; assembly: GCF_042186555.1. Classification (NCBI taxonomy): domain Eukaryota; kingdom Metazoa; phylum Chordata; class Amphibia; order Anura; family Ranidae; genus Aquarana; species Aquarana catesbeiana. Next base: position 201,237,108 of record NC_133335.1, on the reverse strand, counting down.
GCGTGTGCAGTACCGCGTTTGGCCTGAGGTGGGGGGGGGGTGTCGGAGCCGAGCGGCGCCGATCGGAAATGCACGGAAAGGCCCGAGGACAGCTCGGCTGACCTCGGCAAAGCTTGGAAACGGAGTCTTTCCGAGGTTTGCCGAGGTCAGCCGAGGTGTCCTCGGGCCTTTCCGGCCGTTTCCGTTTCCGGCGCCCCCCCCCCCCCACCTCTGGCCGCATGCGGTATTGCATGCCATTGAAGTCAACGCGGAACTAATGATTTTCGTTTCCATCGACCTCAATGGGGAAACTCGCTTTGATATGCGAGTACTTTGGATTACGAGCATTCTACTGGAACGGATTATGCTCGTAATCCGAGGTTCCACTGTAATACATTTTGTGGAACAGTTGTTAATAGGAAAAAAAAAATTAAAAATGCACACTTTTTTGATAGATATTTTTAAATATTTTTTGGGCAGCATTCTTTGTCCTTCACAGAAATATTACCAGTATTCTATAAAAAAATTTACTGCAGTAAGGTTAGGGAGGACAAAATATACTTAATTTAATTTACTATGTGCTTCAGCTGTCTTTGTATGTATCTGAGCTACAGATCTAGCCTAATTAAAACCTAATTTATATTGCAGAGATAGATTTTCAATTAGGTAGATATTGTAATAACAGATGCTATTTTTAATTTTTTACCTCTGCTTTCCTGTTACAGCAGTTATGCTTTGTGTCAGAACATGATTGTGCAATCCACTAAGCACCTAAGAGTTTGAGCATGCTGCCCAGTGCATGCTGTAATCTGACAGATCTGGTCAGACACACTTTCTTTTCTTAAAAGAGAAGTATGGACTTTTTTTTTTTCAGATTTATACTAACCTAGGTGGATGCCGCATCGGTCTGATGCTGCACCTGTCCCCCGCTGGCTCTAACACTGAGAACCGAGCGATCAAACACTGCCAATCGCTCGGTTCTCACAACTCCCAAGCAGAAAACTAGTGACCGTCAGTCAGCAGCTCTCTGCTCTGACCCCCCCAAGCTCACTGGAGTGCTGGGCTGTGGAGGGGGCGGGAGTGGCCGGGTTAGGGTTGCCACCTGTCAGGGAATTCACCCGGACAGTTCGGGTTTTGAGTCATGCGTCCGGGTTTCAGACTGATTGAAACCCGGACACATGATTCAGACTGGACTATGGCTTCCCAGCAGGGTTGCTGGCTGCAGTTGTCTAAGCTGAGAGTGTGTTATGCCCCGTACACACGAGCGGATTTTCCTTGGAAAAACTTGGATGGTTTTTCCGACAGAATTCCGCTCAAGCTTGCCTTGCATACACACAGTCACACAAAAGTTCTCTGAACTTTCGGCCGTCAAGAACGCGGTGACTTACAACACTACGACGAGCCGAGAAAATGAAGTTCAATTCTTCCGAGCATGCGTCAAATTGTTTCCGAGCATGCGTAGAAATTTTGCGCATCGCAATTTGTACAGACGATCGCATTTTCGGATAGGAACATTTCCCGACCGAAAAATAGAGAACCCGCTCTCAACCTTTTGCTGGCTGGAATTCCGGCAGCAAAAGACCGATGGAGCATACACACAGTCGCATTTTCCGACAAAAAGCTCTCATCTGAGTTTTGCTGGCGGAATTTCCGATCGTGTGTACGCGGCATAACACTCTTTTTCACACTGCCCAAAGCCAGCAACAACCTAGCAACCCCCTCAAACACACACAGACGGGAGAGGAGAGAGAGCTCGATCTGCACCTCTTCCTCTCACCCCTCCGCCTCTGTGTCTGCCCACACTCCAATCCCCAGTGCTGTGCCTCAGAAAAAGAAAGTGGGGACCAGAAATTTGAAGTCCAGCAGCCTCAGATACATCTGGATGAGAGGTGCTGACTGCCAAGGGGTGACTGAGCTCACCATCCATCCCTGTCTGTGATTGAAGTCCCCCCCCCTTCTCTCTCCTGCCTCTGAGTGAGTACACTAAGGTAAATCAGGGTTCTCAGAGCACCCCTTACATCAGAGTTCCCCTTTACACCAGAGGCCACAGAGTTCCCCCTTACATCAAAATCCTCTTCATACATCAGAGTTCTCAGTGTTCCCCCTTAAATCAGGGTTCCCAGAGCATCCCTTATGTCAGAGTCCCCAGAGTTCTCCCTTACATCAGAGTCTGCAGAGTCCCCCCTTACAGTGAAAGGGAACGAGTTCAGATGTAAAAGGCGAACTCTGTGGACTCTGATGTAAAGGGGGACTCTTGTTATTAACTTCATATGATTAGAAATGTTATTTAATAGCAAAATATATGTATAGTTTATACTATATAAAAAAAATAGCTGTGTGCCACTAAAGTGTTCGGGTTTGACTTGAAGAAAAGGTGGCAACCCTAGGCCAGTTCAGGCTTTCAGCAGCTCGCAGAGAGGCTGAGCCAGGTGCCGATCCAGGACATGTGGACAGATCCTGAATTCACTGTTGCAAAATTGCCCGAACCTGGACCGGCTCTGTGACATCAGTCGACAGCGGGTTTCATTCTGCTGTCAGTTGAAAACGGGTCACAGGATTACAGAACAAACTGCACTCCTGTGAGCCACAGGAGAAGTACAGCCCAACCAGCTTTAGCTGTACTTCTCCTTTAAGCACTACAATCTATGGGAGGACACTTACATAGTTACATAGTAGGTGAGGTTAAAAAAGGCACAAGTCCATCAAGCCCACCCTTTGTGTGATTATGTGTCAGTATTACATTGTATATCCCTGTATGTTGCGGTCGGTCAGGTGCTTATTTAATAGTTTTTTTAAACTATCGATGCCCCCCGCTAAAACCACCGCCTGTGGAAGGGAATTCCACATCCTTGCCGCTCTTACAGTAAAGAACCCTCTACGTAGTTTAAGGTTAAACCTCTTTTCTTCTAATTTTTATGAGTGGTCACGAGTCTTGTTAAACTCCCTTCCAGAAAAAAGTTTTATCCCTATTGTGGGGTCACCAGTACGGTATTTATAAATTGAAATCATATCCCCTCTCAAGCGTCTCTTCTCCAGAGAGAATAAGTTCAGTGCTTTCCTCATAACTAAGATCCTCCAGACCCTTTATTAGCTTTGTTGCCCTTCTTTGTACTCGCTCCGTTTCCAGTACATCCTTCCTGAGGACTGGTGCCCAGAACTGGACAGCATACTCCAGGTGCGGCCGGTGCAAGAACCACAGTGACTGGTCTTGTGCAGGGAGGACCGGAGAGGATTAGATAGGTTTATCTCTGTTCTCCAAAAACTTTTTTTTTTTTTTGCCCGGAGTTGGCCTTTAAAGCAAAGGAAAGGGTGGAACTGAAGAAGGGTGCTGCAGGGAGAAGGCACTGGGTTGTTCTACTAAAGGTTTGGAGAATGTTACTTACCTTATGTCTATATACACTATATTGCCAAAAGTATTGGGACACCTGCCTTTACACGCACATGAACTTTAATGGCATCCCAGTCTTAGACCGTAAGATTCAACTTTGAGTTGGCCCAGGATTCTGTGCAGGCCAGTCAAGTTTCTCCACCCTAAACTTGCTCATCCATGTCTTTATGGACCTTGCTTTGTGCACTGGTCCAAATCATTTGGTGGAGGGGGGTTATGGTGTGGGGTTGTTTTTCTGGGGTTGGGCTTGGCCCCCTTAGGTCCAGTGAAGAGAACTCTTAAGGAGTCAGCATACCAAGACATTTTGGACAATTTCATGCTTCCAACTTTGTGGGAACAGTTTAGGGATGGACCCTTCCTTTTCCAACATGACTGCACACCAATGCACAAAGCAAGGTCCATAAATACATGGATGAGTGAGTTTGGGGTGGGGGAAGTTGAATGGCCTGCAGAGAGTCCTGACCTTAACCCAAAAGAACACCTTTGGGATGAATTAGAGAGGAGACTGCAAGCCAGGCCTTCTCGTCCAACATCAGTGCGCTATCAGGGGAGAAGAGCCTTGGTGAGAGAGGTAAAGAAGAATCCAAAGATCACTGTGGCTGAGCTCCAGAGATGCAGTCGGGAGATGGGAGAAAGTTGTAGAAAGTCAACCATCACTGCAGCCCTCCACCAGTTGGGACTTTATGGCAGAGTGGCCCGACGGAAGCCTCTCCTCAGTGCAAGACACATGAAAGCCCGATGGAGATTGCTAAAAAAACACCTGAAGGACTCCATGATGGTGAGAAATAAGATTCTCTGGTCTGATGAGACAAAGATAGAACTTTTTGGCCTTAATTCTAAGCAGTATAGATGAATGCGGTCAAGTACAGGGATATCATGGGCGAAAACCTTCTCCAGAGTACTCAGGACCTCAGACTGGGCCGAAGGTTTACCTTCCAACAAGACAATGACCCTAAGCACACAGCTAAAATAACGAAGGAGTGGCTTCACAACAACTCCGTGACTGTTCTTGAATGGCCCAGCCAGAGCCCTGACTTAAACCCAATTGAGCATTTCTGGAGAGACCTAAAAATGGCTGTCCACCAACGTTTACCATCCAACCTGACAGAACTGGAGAGGATCTGCAAGGAGGAATGGCAGAGGATCCCCAAATCCAGGTGTGAAAAACTTGTTGCATCTTTCCCAAAAAGACTCATGGCTGTATTAGATCAAAAGGGTGCTTCTACTAAATACTGAGCAAAGGGTCTGAATACTTAGGACCATGTGATATTTCACTTTTTCTTTTTTAATAAATCTGCAAAAATGTCAACAATTCTGTGTTTTTCTGTCAATATGGGGTGCTGTGTGTACATTAATGAGGAAAACAAATGAACTTAAATGATTTTAGCAAATGGCTGCAATATAACAAAGAGTGAAAAATTTAAGGGGGTCTGAATACTTTCCATCCCCACTGTATATCATATATATACATATATTACAATTTTATTAAAAAGAAAATAATATTTTCCTTACATAGATACTATCTTCCTTTTTGTATTACCTGCAGCAGCCAATCAAATGTGTTAAATTTTCTTCTAAATAAAAGTACACCACAAGTGTTGAATTCTGATTGGTTGCTATGGCAATGCCACAATTCTTTCTTTTCTCTAGTTTTCATGAATGTGCCCCAGTGATTTACAGCTGCGTTTGAATTGCCTTGTTATCCCAGGTTGTTGTCCTGCAATGTATTGATGTACTTACTTAAATTCTGCTGCCGATTGCCATTTCCACTTATGCCGCTGATTGCTGTTCTGTGCTCTCCTATGGGTTTTGCTTAATGAACTTTATGTCATTCTGTGCGTATATATGATGTTGACTTTCCAAGCTACCAGCAGGCCTCCAAATGTCAGCTTTTATTTTCAAATGTGATTTAATAGCAGCTGATGACATGTTTCATGCAGCTGCTGTATGTTTTTTTTTCTCTCATGTATAGAATTGTATATGCATATTAGGACTCCGATGCTAGAACAATATGGAGTAATTGAGTCTTGCATGTATATCAGAGGTTTTATCTTAGCATGGTATATTTCTTAGTTGCTCGCTGTGTGTTCAGAACCATTTTCTGCCATATATTAAACTGGCCCTCTGGACAGGCCATTCATTTCAACAATAATCTTTCCATAAGAATAATGTTATTTACCTGTAAAGCTTATCTTGTGTAGACATCTAAATGGCCTGAGACTGCTGCTGCGCGCCACCTTTTTCAAAGTGATTTTGGCAGCTCCATCGTAATCAGAGCTGTCACTTAAAGTGGAGCTCCACCAAAAAGGTGAAGCTCTTCTTGTTCGCACCTTCCCCCTTCCGCTGCTACATTTGCCGCTGGTTTTGACAGGTACCCGTTCAGACTTCCGGGTAAGATCGGCGCACGGCGAACTATGACATTTCCGGCCCCTCCTCCTTCCCCTCGATGCTTTCTGGGACACACAGGGGTCTCAGAAGATGGCGGGACCATTCAAAAAGTGCAGCACGACTCCCGCATGCGCAGTAGGAACCAGGCTGTGAAGCTGCAAGGCTTCATTTCCTGTTTCCCTTATTACAGATGCCGGCGCCTGCGCACAAAGCAGATTGACGAATCGGCTAGGGGTGCCGACATCGTGGGATCCCTGAACAGGTAAGTGGTTTTTGTATTAAAAGACAGTAGCTACAGTATTTGTAGATGCTGACTTTTATTTTTATTTACAGACTGGAACTCCTCTTTAAGTGGCACTCCGTTTTTCCTCTGTGCTCCTCCTCTAGCTGCTGAGTAAAAGGTTATGTAGTCAGGTAAGGAGCTGGGCCAACACCGACCAAAATTAAACGCTTCCAGAAGAGAAGAGGGTTAGGATGAGCAAGGAGGGAGGAGGCCATACAAGGGAACTGATTTTTTTTCTGGATTGGTCAAATTCTGTAACAATTTTCAGGGGCACGTTGAAATTAAAAAATGTTTATAGAAATAAAAAATCCTGCATGTAAGCATTTAAAAATACTTGAGTATTTTAAATATGAGTTGTACATTACCTGGAATTTTGTTGGTTGGCGACAGGGTCTTTTTCCTATTCTATAGGTTTTTTATATTGGACCTTTTAGCATCTTGAAAATTCTGCATGTAGCTTCCCTTTATAGCAGGCTGTTCCCACACTGAGGCCTACAATATAATTTTCAGCGATGGGGGGTTTGAGACCCCAGCAACCTTACTTCCAGTTCACCACTTTTTTTATAGTGTTACTACAGGGCTCAAAATTACAAGTCCTGAGCTACTAGCCAGGCCTTAAGAGTTACTTGCCATCAGTTGCTCCACCCAACCCTTACCCTGCCCCCGTCCCTAATTCCGCCCCTAAACATGCCCTCATAAATTGACACTTTCATGAAATGACATTAAATGTTTCATGCAGAGTTAAGTTACAAAAATAAATATTAACAATCAGTGCCCATCAATGCAGCCTATCAGTGCCCATCAGTGCAACATATCAGTGCCCATCAGTGCAGCATATTAGTGCCCATCAGCACAGCTCATCGCTGCCCATCAGTAACGCCTCATAAGCGCCTATCAATGCATCCTGATCAGTGCCCATCAATGCAGCCTCATCAGTGCCCATCAATGCAGCCTCATCAGTGCCTATTGATGCAGCCTCATCAGTGCCCATCAATGCAGCCTCACCAGTGCCCATCAGTGCAGCCTCACCAGTGTCCATCAGTGCAGCCTTATCAGTGCTCATCAATCCAGCCCCACCAGTGACCATCAGCGCAGCCTTATCAGTGCCCATCAATGCAGCCTCATCAGTGCCCATCAATGCAGCCTCACCAGTGCCCATCAATGCAGCTTGATTAGTGCCCATCAATGCAGCCTCGCCAGTGCCCATCAATGCAGCCTCACCAGTGCCCATCAGAACAGCCTCACCTGTGTCCATCAATGCAGCCTCACCAGTGCCCATCAATGTCCATCAGTGTCCATCAATGCAGTCTCACCAGTGCTCATCAGCGCAGCCTCACCAGTGCCCATCAATGCAGCCTCGCCAGTGCTCATCAATGCAGCCTCACCAGTGACCATCAATGCAGCCTCACTATTACCTATCAATGCAGCCTCACCAGTGCCCATCAATGCAGACTCACCAGTTCATGGGGATCAGAGAGAGGAGAGCCGGCCAGACCATCACACAGAGCGTGGATCTCCTGCTGTGACACAGCTTTGATTTGTATTGCACAGGGTCGCGGTCAAACTAAGTCGTGCCTGCTGGACCGGCTCCTATGATAGACTTCACAAGTCCCGGCATTGGACCAGGGGGCTGTCTATCAAAGGAAGCGGCCCAGGAGGCGGGACTTTGTTTGACAGCGGCTGCCGTGCAATTCAAATTGTGGGCAATCACAGCGGGAGATCCCCACCTCCCATCCCCCCCCCCCCCCCGAGAGGGGGGGGGGGGCTCAAGATTTTTCCACTCGCCAAATGCGAGCAGGTGAGTGTAAATTTTGAGAGCTGTGTAACTAAATCCAGGACTCATGCATTCACTATTTCTGGTCTCCCACTGTACACAGAACATAAAATGCAAATATTTAGTAATTATAAACTACTAAATACCTTTTCTCATCAGCTGTTAAAGCAGTCTTGTGACTTCTATCAGTGTTTGGCCGAGCACTGGTTAAGGTTCGTAGGAGGTGTTTTCATTCTCTTCTGACTGTCATATGAGGCTGCATGACCCCGACTCTGTCTGGACAGTGATGATTGGCCCTGCGTTGATCACATGCACCCTCTCAAAGAAAAAAAAAAAACTCTCTAGCAATACACACCAAACTGAGCATGTGCAGAGGGCCCACAGGCTCTGTACTATCAGGAGATGGATTGAGGACTGTGGAAGAATGGCAGGATCATAGGGGACAGGATCAAAGAGTCTTTTTACACAATGCAGAAAATTATCCCCTTAGGTTCCACATATAACAAGCATACTTTACTGCATATACAGACTGATTTTACTGTTGTGAGTTTAGTAACACCTTCGTTTTTTTACTCATATTAGCTCTAGGGGCAAGGGGCAGGAATCATTGCTTACAGATTTATGAGAGGCCTATCCATTGCCAGTCCACAGGGGGTTCTGTTGAACACCTGAGGCCCATGAGATGTGTGTGCCCAGGGGAACTTTTTCTACCACTGTGAACCAGGCAGACCCTCCTCCATTAGGTCACTTCTCATTCCTGAAGTGGTTGTAACGTCCACATTTTCTGGGTATTACAATTAAATACACCTCTGCACTCCCCTCATATATAAATGCTGGGCTCATAAAAAACGATATAACTGATCTCGTAAACAATTATAATAAATTACCAATTAGTGATTCTGTGTAATAAATTTGTAGTGAAACCATGAAGTGAAAAACAAAAGCCCATCCAGTGTCCTTTACAAAACTTTCTGTCAGAAACCATGAATCAGACCGAGACGGAAGTACAGTTAAATCACAGTTCAATCACACTTGTTTAATAATAAAAGTAAATAGAACAAACATAGTCAAAACATAGCCAAAGTTCGGTAACCGGAACGGATAGTCAGACAAGCCAGCAAGTCAGGAAGCCAGGAATCAGTGTAGTGGAACAGCAAGCAGGATCTGCAGCCAGAAGGAATGTCAGCCAAACAAGTCTTTAACAGGAGCACAGGAGAAAGTCTCTGTGATGTTGACTAAAGTGAAGGCAGAGATCATCTGGGCTAGACAGCTTAAGTAAGCAGGACTGACGAGCAGGATATCATCAACAGGTGAGTCACTGTGCAGATATAGGAGCTGGCAATTAGCCAACAGCTAAGCGGCCAGCTCAGATAAGGAAGGGCTGAGCCCAGCCCTGACAGTACCCCCTCCTCATTGACCCCTCCCCCTTGGAGGACCACCAGGCTTGAGGGGAAAACGTCTATGGAAATTACGGAGGAGGAACCAAGAGCGTTCCTCCGGACTGTACCCTTTCCAATGCACCAGGTACTGTATGCGCCCACGGAACCTACGGGAGTTAACAATGGACTGTACTTCATACTCCTCATGGTTCTCAACCTGTATGGGATGAGGACGTGGCACCAAGGTGGTAAAGCGGTTGCAGACCAAAGGTTTTAATAAGGAGACATGAAATACATTTGAGATACGCATATTAGAAGGAAGGTCTAACGTGTAAGCCACTGGGTTAAACCTGTGGAAAATATGGAAAGTCCCAATAAACCGAGGTGCAAACTTCAAAGAGGGAACACAAAGTTGGAGGTTGCGAGATGACAGCCAGACCCTGTCCCCAGCCTGGTAGGAAGGCACAGGCAGGCGCCTGCAGTCAGCATGGAGTCTGTACCTATCATTAGCATGTTGCAAAGCCTCCTGGACTTGTGCCCAAGTGGAACGAAGACCACAGAGATGCTCCTCTAATACAGGAATACTCTGCGGAACAAAAGAGTCAGGCAACAGTTTGGAAACCATAGTTCGCCATAAACGGGACAATAGGGTAGCAGAATTCAAGGCACTTTTGTGAGCAAACTCCACCCACAGTAAGAGGTCTGACCAGTTGTTATGATGGTCAGAAGTATAGCGGCCCTATTAGACTGCGGGTGATACGCAGAGGAGAAAGCAAGCTGAATTCCCAACTGTGCACAAAAGGCTCGCCACAACTGGGACACAAACTGACTACCCCTTGATCACCTTGGGTAGCCCATGTAAGCGATAGATCTCCCGAACAAAAATGGAAGCCAGTTCCTTAGAAGTCGGCAACTTCTTAAGTTGAATACAATGAGACATTTTCGAGAACCGGTCAACCACCATAAGGATAACTGTGTTGCCCTGGGAGTTGGGTAACTCCACTATGAAATCCATAGACAGGTGGGTCCAGTGCCTCTCTCCATTGGGTATGGGTTGTAGGAGGCCCACTGGAAGGTGTCTTACTCTGAGCACACACGGAACAGGCAGCTACAAAGGCGGTTACATCAGCATGTAGACTAGGCCACCAGAATTCTTGGGAAATGGCCCAAAAGAGTTGATTCGTCCCAGGGTGGCCAGCAGCCTTGGGAGAATAGTAAGTCTGGAGCACGGCAGGAGGAGCATGGACCTGAGCAGCAAGAATTTTGTCACCCAAAGGAGAAATGAGACTGGTGCGAACCGTAGCCAGAATACGATCAGGAGGAATCACAGGAACCGGAACCGACTCCATCTTGGAACAGTAGGAAAATTGTTGCGACAAAGCGTCAGCCCTTACATTCTTAGTACCGTGTAAGAATGAGACAATGTAATTGAAACTTGACAAGAATAGAGCCCATTGCACCCTTCTATCCTTAGACAAGAATGTGAGATTCTTATGGTCAGTAAGAATGAGAACCGGCACAGTGGTACCTTCAAGGAGATGTCTCCATTCTTTCAGGGCTAAAATGATCGCTAACAGCTCTCTGGCCCCAATCTCGTAATTGCACTCCACAGGTGACAATTGCTTGGAAAAGTAGCCACAAGGATGCATAGTGTTCTCAGAGGTAGGACATTGAGACAGAAGGGCGCCAACTCCAGTCTCAGAAGCATCCACCTCAAGGATAAAAGGTAACGTAGGATCAGGATGTGCCAACACAGGAGCAGAAAAAAAGGCAGCCTTGAGACTCTCAAAGGCCTTAATGGACTTCGGAGAGCTAACTATGTGGGTTACCGTCCTTTACACCACAGATACACCAGATGCAGTTTGTGTCACTTGTCACCACAGATGCAGCTTGTCACTTGTCAGCACAGATGCAGCTTGTCACCAGATTCATTATAAGACCTAACCTCCATGCTGCTGTATCAGTGATTTGGTCTCCGCGCCATTTAGAGAAGACCAGCTCTCGTGGAGGCTGAAGCGTCTGCCAATAGAAATGAAGCTGCCGCCTACAACAGGTCATGGACCGGCAGCAGACCGCGGGGCAGCTCCATTTTTATTGGCAGCTGCTTTCATTGCCACCCGGGCTCCGCCTCTTGTTTCTTCCTCAAGAGAGCTGGTCTTCTGTAAAATGGCGGGGGAGAAAAAGTCACCAGTGTCAGCCTCGGGACCTCTAGCGGCGGCTCTGGCCAATTTCCTGTGATCTTTCCCGGGATAAGGTAAGACCGGGACAAGGGTCTAAATACTGTGAATGTCGAGGGAAAATCTGGACTGTTGGCAGCTATGATCACTCTGTCTCCTCAAACAATCACGTAAGTAAACCCCATACTTCTCCCTTTGAACACGTTTACTCTATGCTGTTTGGTTCCCCTTCCACCCTGTCATGCCAGCCCTATGCTTCATTCGTTCCTCATAGCTCCAGCCTTCCTTTGTACCAGGCGCTCCTGCATACAAATGCAGGGATTTACTGTCAGGCGCTCACTTTGTCCCAGAATGGTCGCACCCTAGGACTAGAACAGGGTTCACTTACGCTATATTTTTATCATGGATCTGCTTCTTTGAAGAAGGATTGTAAAGAGTAACTCTGGCTATAGTGGGTGAAGTGCCATCATCCCTAATATATAAAGGAAAACCCTCTAATGCCGCGTACACACGACCGGACTCTCCATCAGAATAGACTCCGACGGTCTTTCCAACGGAGTTCCGCTAAAACGGACTTGCCTACACACGATCACACCAAAGTCCGATAGTTTAGAATGCGATGACATACGACGGGACTAGAAAAAGGAAGTTCAATAGCCAATAGATGCCCTTGTGTCTTTTTGGTCCATCGGAATAGCATACAGACGAGCGGTTTTCCCGATAGGAACTGATTCCGTCGGAAAGATTTGAAACATGTTCTATTTCTAGGTCCGTCAGAATTTTAGAAAGAAAAAGTCTGATGAAGCCCACACACGATCGGAATTTTTTGATGGAATGATTCCGTCTGACCTTTTCTGCCGGAAAGTCCGGTCGTGTGTACGTGGCATAAGGGTGGGACTATATGGGCACTAAACGGATGTCAAATTGAGAAAAAATAACACTTATTGGTACAAAAGAATAAAATCTTCAGGAGGTGTCAGAAACATGATGATACAGATACAGATAATTTTTCCAGACATAAAGATTACATCACATATGTATGCCACTATGTTTTAAAACCAAGATGAAAGGGTCAAAAAATTTCGCTAGTGTTCGTGCCCCGCCGGACGCCCACCGCTAGGCCACACATAGCTATGCCCAGGTATCACACTGCAAAAGATCCCCTAATGGTCGCTAGAGCGGGGGGGACAAGAGGATCATGTGGAGTCTATTGTAAAGACAACCTATTGAAGAAGAAACGCACTTTGCAGTATTTCCATCTGTACCAATTTCGACTTCTATTGGTCCAGCACTGTCATACACACATCAGGCTTCTAAGTCAAAGTGACCAATTCAAAACTGACATTAAAATGGTCCTGATGCCAAAATAGAAAATATTCTCAAAAGACATTTAAGGGAGACAAGAGATGCTTGTTTCATTTAGCAGTGATGTATTGACACTGTTTACACAGGTCTTCGCACCCGCCAATCACATGGTGCAGAACCTATTATTGTTATTCTTGCTGTTGGCAATGATAAATGTTAAAATATTCACACAGATTGCAGAAAGACATTTCAGTGAATGGAGAGAACAAGTAACATAGGGGAGCAGAGAGCTGGTCTAAGGTCAGATAACATGAAGTGTCTTACACGGCTTTGATGTCCTTCAGCTCACTTCAGAAAATGCATTACAGCTAGCTAGACACAACTTTCTGTTTCTCCCCGGCTTGTTTTAGACTTTCTGATCTCAACTATCCTTACACTGCCAATCTTTGTCAGATAAATTAAAGGCTAATGCCCCGTACACACGATCGGACTTTCCGATGGGAAATGTTCGATGACAGGCTGTTGTCAGTAAATCCGACCGTGTGTACGCTCCATCGGACAATTGTTGTCGGACTTTCCACCAACAAATGTTGGCTAGCAGGTTCTCAAATCTTCCGCGGACAAATGTGTGTTGTCGGATTTTCCGAGCGTGTGTACACAAGTCCAAAGTACAAACACGCAAGCTGGGAAACAGAAGCGATCGGTCTTTTAAACTAGCATTCGTAATGGAGAATTAACATTTGTGATGTGGCAAATTATGAAATCTCCAAATGCAGAGCACAATTCTCTTCTTCTTTAATGGGATAATAATAAAGCTGCTTTGCTGGTGATAATGATGGAGTTATTGCAAACAAATTTTCACAGGCTTTTTTTTTTCTAGTGATATCAAAAATATTATTATGTTTTTTTTATTTTTATTTGGGCAAGTTACCACAACACCATTATCCCATAGTTTTTAAGATCAAAGATACAACTATGTTGGTGTCCCTTGTCAATTTACATTCTATTCATTAAAATGTACCTGCCTACTCCCAAACTGTCATTTGAAGTAAAACACATAGCCAAGTATTATTCTCCACAATGTTTTTATTATGCATTAAAAAAAGAAAACAAATAAAATTAGACATGTTATCTGCCAATAGAACTTAACCAAAAAGTGCATTCTATGCATCCAAAAATATAGAAAATATACCAAATCAAATCATTATTCAACCAAAAAATAATGTCAAAGCAATAACTCCAAGGCCAATAATAAATAACACGTTATCTCCTCCAATTCCGCAACTTGTCTGGTTGATGAACGGCCGATCAGAAACGAAATGAAAAGCACAAAATGAAAAGCGCAAACTGAAAAGCGCAAATCAACACTCCCTAAACACAACACATAACACAAAATTAGCAGAAGGAGCCCAAAGGATGGCGCGAAAGAGCTAAAAAACCATGTAGTACGTCTAGTACGTCACTACGTTCGTAATTGTTGGCCAACATTTGTGTGCCATGTGTATTCAAGACAAGTTTGGGCCAACACTCTTCGGACAAAATTCCACGTTTTGTTGGCCAACAATCCGATCGTGTGTACGAGGCTTAAGTCCTCCAAACTAATGCCCTGTACACACAATAAGATTTTCCAACAACAAAAACGTGGATTTTTTTTCCGACGGATGTTGGCTCAAACTTGTCTTGCATACACACGGTCACACAAATGTTGTCGGAAATTGCGAACGTCAAGAACGCGGTGACGTACAACACGTACGACGAGCCGAGAAAAATGAAGTTCAATAGCCAGTGCGGCTCTTCTGCTTGATTCCGAGCATGCGTGGAATTTTGTGCATCGGACTTGTGTACACACAATCGAAATTTCCGACAACAAGTTTTGTTGCAAAATTTGAGAACCTGCTCTCAAACATTTGTTGGCGGAAATTCCGACAAAAATATTGTGCATCGGACAAACTAAAGTACTTAAAAATCTCCATAGGCAAAGTTTTAAACTGCTTTACAGGTTACTTGTTTAGAGTTACTGAGGAGGTCTAGCACTAGAATTACTGTTTTCGCTCTAACGTTCGCGGCGATACCTCATGTGTGGTACAAACACTGATTCCATATGCATGCACGATTTACGTATGCACAGAGGGATGGGGGCGCTTTAAAAAAAAAAGCCTTATTTATTTTATTTTATTTTTACACTGTCTCTATCATTTTTTTTGATCACTTTTATTCCTATTACAAGAAATGTAAACATCCCCTGTAATAGAAATAAGGATTACAGGTCTGAGGCGTCAAAAAAAACGCCAAATCTCTTCTTTACCTTTAAAAGCAAAGGTTAAAAAAGAAAAACTATTTTGATCTTTTGCTCTAAAAAAAAAAAATAATTTACTTCCACCCTGGACTGGAAGTGACGTCATGACTTTGCTCCAGTCCTCCAAGGCCATAGAGGTGATCAAAGATGATCTGCTCTTTGATCCCCTCTGTGACAAGCCGATAGCATCATTGGATCATTTCTGGGGGGAGCCGAAGGAAACGTTAGGCCTCGAGAGACACCGGCTCATGAGCCGCTCGCAGAAAGCCAGCTGCCGGCTAAAAAAAAGAATATCGGGGTTATATCTGATATTTTCAGCCATAATCCCGGTAAACCACTTGCAAACCTCAATGTACATATACATATTGCAGTCGGCAGAGGTTTTGGGGTCTATTTGGCAATAGACTTGTGCACAATAGAAAATTTTGTTTAGTTTTCATTCGTAAAATATATAATTTAGTTCAGTTATATTTGTTATGTTACGTTAATTTGTTTTTGGATAATTCGTTATTTCTGTAGAGTGTCGATATTCATTATACTGAATCTCGAACCATGTCGAATTCATTCATTATATCTGCTATAATTTCCTTTGTATTAGTTGAAATTCGATATTTATATATGTAGAAATATTCGTGATCATGATTCGTAGTTTGGAAAGTCATTTTGTTTCTTGAATCTATTAACACACACAATGACAATGTCTCTTCTCCTCTGCTCAAATACAATACAACACCCTTATGCCCTGTACATACGATCGCAGATTCCGACAACAAAATCCATCAGATTTTTTCCGACGGCTGTTGGCTCAAACTTGTCTTGCATACACACGGTCACACAAAGTTGGTCAGAAATTCCGAACGTCAAGAACGCCGGGACGTACAACACGTACGATGAGCCGAGAAAAATTAAGTTCTATAGCCAGTGCTGCTCTTCTGCTTGATTCTGCGTGGCACCTTGTGCGTCGGAATTGTCTACACGTGATCGGATTTTGTTGTCGGAAAATTTTAGAGCCAGCTCTCAAACTTTTTGTGTCGGAAATTCCGATGGAAAAAATCCGATGGAGCCTACACACGGTCGGAATTTCTGACAATAAGCTCCAATCGCACATTTTCCGTCGGAAAGTCCAACCATGTGTACAGGGCATTACCCTTACCCTCACTCAGTTCTCAGGAATGCACTTTGCCAGTAATCCAACCTCCAGCACAAAATGAATCAGCTGATTGGACTGTAAAGCCAAGTACACACGATCGGACTTTCCGACAACAAAACCATGGAATTTTGTCCGAAGGGTTGGCTCAAACTTGTCTTGCATACACACGACCACACAAATGTTGGCCAACAATTACCAACGTAGTGACGTATTAGACGTACTACGTGTTTTTCAGCTCCTTAGCGCCACTTTTTGCGCTCCTTCTGCTAATTTCATGTTAGTAGAAGTTTGGTGAGTGTTGATTCGCGCTTTTCATTTTGCGTTTTTCATTTCATGCTTTTCCGTTCGTTTCTGAACGGCCGTTCCTCAACCAGCCATGTTGCGGAATCAGAAGCGATAACATGATATTTATTATTGGCCTTGGAGTTATTGCTTTGACACTTTTTTGGTTGAATAATGATTTGATTTGGTCAATTTTCTATATTTTTGGATGCACTTTTTGGTTATTTTCTATTGGCAGATAGCATGTTTTTTAATGCACAATAAAAAAAATGTGTAGAATAATACTTGGCTATGTGTTTTACTTTAAATGACAGTTTGGGAGTAGGCAGTTACATTGAAAAAAATACAATGTAAAATTGACAAGGGACACCAACATAGTTGTATATTTGTTCTTCAAAACTACAGGATAATGGTGCTGTGGTAACTTGCACAAATAAATAATTAAAAAAAAAGCATAATAATATTATTCTTGATATCACTAGAAAAAAAAAGCCTTTGAAAATTCGTTTGCAGTAACTCCATCAGTATCACCAGCAAAGCAGCTTCATTATTATCCCATTAAAGAAGAAAAGAATTGTGCGCTGCATTTCGAGATTTCTTAATTTGCAACGTCACGAATGTTAATTCTGCATTACAAGCGCTAGTTTACAAGACTTCCGAGCATGCGTGTTTGTACTTTGGACTTTTGTCCGACGGACTTGTGTACACACGCTCGGAAAGTCCGACAACACACATCTGTTGGCGGAAAATTTGAGAACATGCTAGCCAACATTTGTTGGCGGAAAGTCTGACAACAAATGTCCGATGGAGCGTACACACGGTCGGACTTACTGCCAACAGCCTCACATCCAACATTTTGCTTTGTGCAATGGTCCATATCATTTGGTGGAGGGGGGATTATGGTGTGGGGTTGTTTTTTAGGGGTTGTGGTTGGCCCCTTAGTTCCAGTGAAGGGAACTCTTAAGGCGTGAGCATACCAAGACATTTTAAACAATTTCAGGCTCTCAACTTTGTGGGAACAGTTTGGGGATGGCCCCTTCCTGTTCCATCATGACTGCACACCAGTGCATAAAGCAAGGTCCAAAAAGATATGGATGGGCGAGTTTGGGGTGGAGGAACTTGACTGTCCTGCACAGAGTCCTGACCTCAATCCGATAGAACACCTTTGTATCACATCAGTTATGGTGGTGGAAACCTATTGAGGACCTCAGAATCAGAAGAGATGGCCATATACGTGTGATGGGCGGCACAGTGGTGTAGTGGATAGCACTTTCGCCTAGCAGTAAGAAGGGTCGCTGGTTCGAATCCCAACCACGACACTACCTGCTTGGAGTTTGCATGTTCTCCCTGTGCCTGCGTGGGTTTCCTCCAGGTACTCCGGTTTCCTCCCACACTCCAAAGACATGCTGGTAGGTTAATTGGATCCTGTCTAAATTTTCCCTAGTATGTATGAATGTGAGTTAGGGACCTTAGATTGTAAGCTCCTTGAGGGTAGGGATTGATGTGAATGTACAATGTATATGTAAAGCGCTGCGTAAATTGACGGCGCTATATAAGTACCTGAAATAAATAAATAAATAAATTGGTAATTATACTTCAAATTGCTTTGTATCTTTATATTTACTATTCATAATCATGTACATTTGTATTTAGGTACATTTTTATGCATGTAATTTTTTCTACAGCGCATACATATCCTCTGAAGAAGACCCGATGGGGTCGAAACGTGTCAGTACTTATCCAAGCGCTTGACCATTTTTGTACCATTGTGTGTAGTTATACATGCGTTTTATGCTTTTGTATCTCCTGTATCACAGCTGTATCACATTTGTATTTAGGTACATTTTTATGCATGTAATTTTTTCTACAGCGCATACATATCCTCTGAAGAAGACCCGATGGGGTCGAAACGCGTCAGTCCTTATCCAAGCGCTTGACCATTTTTGTACCATTGTGTGTAGTTATACATGCGTTTTTATGCTTTTGTATCTCCTGTATCACAGCTCATGTTTTTACTCACTGTCAACATGTTCCATTAAAAATTATTGTTTTTTAACTGAGTGTTATCCCCATACATCTCCTGCTGCCTAGAAAACCCTGTTTTCTTGGGGGACAATTCCCTTTTTCTTGATTGAACTGGGGTGTGCAGCAACCTTCTTTTCTCAGATGTTTCCTTGCTCCACATCAGTTATGTTTTACCAAATAATTGGATAATATATTACGTTTGTGTGCCCTGAACGTATAGCATGAAAACTATTGTAAAAAAAAAAAATTTTGTCCCCCCCCCCACCAAAACGTCTGTCTATTAAAGGGTTAAAAAGCAAATGTGTTGGCTGTTTATCCATCCAAGGTTGTCCCGTTGGTCCCATCCGGTGTAAAAGGTCACCCCAAATAATGTATTTTGCATACTTGGTAACCTGCAGAACACCTGTGATTATACTGTACTTGCTAAATGAATGCAGACATTTGAAAAAAACAATGTTTTTTTTACTTCTCTCTAAAGCTTGTTATCCACCTTGTTATGGTATGGCAGTTACATTTTACAATAGTAACAGTCATTTTTCAGTATGAATGATGCAAAGGGCTGTCTACAATTTCTTCTCCCTCTCCGGCACATCTAGTGGACTAAGTGCCGTGCTCTCGCACATACCAACAATTTATTTGTACCTGACATTTGTCTCGGAAAGGTTACGGTGCTGTAAAAAAGGCGCTGAACATACGCCCTGTAATTTAATCCTAAATCTGTATCTATTCCAAATTGCCAAATAGTCAGAGGCTGTCTGGGGATTCAAAAGTAAAGCTTTGCTGGAGTCAGATAAGTTCACTTTTCTGGAGCACTTTTAGGACTCATCAACACAGGCGTCTAAAATTGCAACGTTTAGATGTTTGCAGCATATACTGTAGTTTTTGTACAAATCTATAGGGAGCAGCACTATAGGGATCAATAGGGCTGTACACACAGCCGTGGGCTACAAATGAAAATGAGCGTCCTGTTTAGCCGCATACAAAAAAAGTTAGACACTGCTGCATCCAGGGTCATACGCATGCATACCATACCTCCCAACTTTTTGAGATGGGGGTGAGGGACACCTATCTGCAAAAGTATGCAGGAATAGGACACGACCCATGCCACGCCCTCTTAAAGGAGAATTGTACAAAAAAATAAACAAGATTGGTTAAACCCACAAGTGCTTTTTTTATAACTACAATTCCTATATATTTGGGGTATAGGTGTAGCGCTATAAAAAAAAACATGTTCAAAAAGTCCATAAATTGAACCAAAAAAATTCCAGGTTTTAGGCAATCTGAATCAGTTCATAGTAGATCTCCGTAGATGTAAAAGGGGAAAGAGCCCATCACCATCACCCAAACACACTGACCCTTACCGTCAGCAAGTGGGTTATACAGCATAGCATTATTAGATGGTAACCCCGAAGAGATGCCTCTCATTGCCCATAGCTCCTCACTCCATTCATAAACTCAGAATTGCGGTAAATGCTGTTAACCAGAATGGTTAAGCCAAAAGGGTACACTCCAGAATTGCAGCAGGATATTTGAGTATACATGTGAATGAGAAAAGATGAACTCATTGCGCAGACATCCCAAATAGGAACAAATTTATTCAGCACAAGTTCACAAGTAAAAACTCACACATGAAAAGTAGGTTAAAAGCAGATAAATAAAGCGACCAGCGCTTCCTACCAACGAGACAGCTGCAGCTCCTCCGTACTCTCCTGTGCGTCGCACGTCCCTAAGCTCCGCCCGACGCTTCGTCCCTGATGATGCACGCTGGTGACGAAACGTCGGGCGGAGCTTAGGGACGGGCGATGAATCGGAGAGGACGGAGGAGCTACAGCTGTCTCAGAGGTAGGAAGCGCTGGTCGCTTTATTTATCAGTGGTTAGGAAAGTCCGTCATAAAGTCAGTTGGAAAGACCGTCGGACGGACTCGGACCTTTGTCGTCAAAAAGTCCAACCGTGTGTACGCGGCATAACAGGTTTTCTTCTAAGATTGCCCTGTATTTGGCTCCATCCATCTTCCCATCAACTCTGACCAGCTTCCCTGTCCCTGCTGAAGAAAAGTATCCCCACAACATGATGCTGCCACCACCATGTTTCACAGTGTGGATGGGTTGTTCAGGGTAATGTGCAGTGTTAGTTTTCTGCCACACATAGCGTTTTGCTTTTAGGCCGGAAAGTTCAATGTTGATCTCATCTGACCAGAGCACATGTTTGCTGTGTCCCCCACATCGCTTCTCGTGAACTGCAAACGGGACTTCTTATGGCTTTCTTTCAACAATGGCTTTCTTCTTGCCACTCTTCCATAAAGGCCAGATTTGTGGAGTGCACGACTAATAGTTGTCCTGTGGACAGATTCTCCCACCTGAGCTGTGGATCTCTGCAGCTCCTCCAGAGTTACCATGGGCCTCTTGGTTGCTTCTCTGATTAAAGCTCTCCTTGCCTGGCCTGTCAGTTTAGGTGGATGGCCATGTCTTGGTAGGTTTGCAGTTGTGCCATACTCTTTCCATTTTCAGATAATGGATTGAACAGTAATTTGTGTGATGTTCAAAGCTTGGGATATTTTTTTATAACCTAACCCTGCTTTAAATTTCACCACAACGTCATCCTTGACCTCTCTGTATATTCCTTGGCCTTCCTGATTCTGTTTGTTCACTAATATTCTCTAACAACCTCTGAGGGCTTCACAGAACAGCTGTAATTTATTCTGAGATTAAATTACACATAGGTGGACTCTATTTACAAATTAGGTGACTTCTGAAGGCAATTGGTTACACTAGATTTTAGTTAGGAGCATCAGAGTAAAGTGGGCTGCATACAAATGCACGTCACACTTTTCAGATATTTATTTATAAAAAATGTTGCATCATTTTCCTTTCACTTCACAATTATGTGCCACTTTGTGTTGGTCTATGACTTAAAACCCCAATAAAATACATTTACGTTTTTGGTTGTAACATCACAAAATGTGGAAAATTTCATGGGGTATGAATACTTTTTCAAGGAACTGTAAACCCACCTGTCCTTTACAGCCAAGGAAGTGGCCATTTTAGCCTCTGTTTGATCGGCATTTGCCATGGTGCTGCACATGTGATCACTTTTTATGTTTAGTAATCCAATGTTTATTATTTTCTTAGCCAGGTCCTTGTTTTGTTCCTTTTTTTTTTTTTTGGGAGGGGGGGTCTGCAGAGAGGACCACACCTTTTGGTATTATGTCCCCTCTGCAGACCCAGGCTTATTCGCAAAATTTACCTTTAGTTCAAATATTTGAAATTAATACCTTTTTGGAGGTTCTTAACCACTTCAGCCCCGGAAGAATTGGCTGCTCAATGACCAGGCTATTTTTTGCGATACGGCACTGCGTCGTTTTAACTGACAATTGCGCGGTCATGCGATGCTGTACCCAAACAAAATTGGGTCGTCCTTTTTTTCTCACAAATAGAGCGTTCTTTTGGTGGTATTTGATCATCTCTGCGGTTTTTATTTTTTGCACTATAAACAAAAAAAGAGTGCCAATTTTGAAAAAAACACAATATTTTAAAATTTTTGCTATAATAAATATCCAAAAAAAAATATGTTTTTCCTCATTTTAGGCCGATATGTATTCTTCTACATATTGGTAATAAAAATCGCAAAAAGCGTATATTGATTGCGCAAAAGTTATAGCGTCTACAAAATAGGGGATAGATTTATGACATTTTTATTATTATTATTTTTTTACTAGTAATGGTGGCGATCTGCGATTTTTGGGTTGATTGACAATTAGGAAGGTGTTAACACTAGGGGGCGATCAAGGGGTTAACTGTGTTCCCTATGTGTGTGTTCTAACTGTGGGGGATGGGACTGACTACAGGAAATGACTGATCGTGGTTCCCAGCTCGTAGGAACTCACAATCTCTCTCTCCTCCCCTCACAGAACTGGGATGTGTGTGTTTACACACACACACACACACGTCCCTGTTCTGCCTCTCGTGCCCGCGATCACTTGTGGCCAGCGGTCATCGCGACTGCTGGTCACAAGCATCGGCACCCCCGCTGGACTTCTTGATGGTGCACGCTTAAGCGTGAAATGCATAGAAGAGAGGCTTAAGACGCAAATTGAAAGGATCCCTCCACTTTCGCTGGGTAGTTGGAATGCACGCTGCATGCCGCTAGTCACACAGAGGTGCATCTGAATGGACATATGTAATTGTACCTTTTAAAATAAAAAAGCAATATTACACTATACCTGCCTTCTGTGGCTCTTTGTGGCTGAGCCAATTCCACAGAGTCTCCTGATGGGAGACAGATGATATTTGATACTGGAAAGAGTTTCTTCCACATACCACTGCATATTCGAGTGTGATCGTATGGTATCCACACATGGAGGAGTGAAATAGATGTGGAGATAGACCTATGGACTGAGGAGGTTCTCACATTACATGCTTTATGGTCACTTGTTGCCCGAGGAATTCTGGTGAGTGCATATTAAAGTCGCTTTAGGTGAAGCACTATTGTTTCTGAAGTTTTAGAGCACATATTATTTTAGAAGCACGGTGTTGGAGCATATATTGGAGAATTGTCTATATAGACATTTATGGACATTGATAAATTGTACTATTAGTATTTGTTTTAGATAAGTGTATAGAGGGCTTTTTTTCTGCCGGAACTCGGCAGATCCTCAGAGGGTTCTTTTCCATGAGGTGCCATGTTGAACTTTCAGTGACAAGTATGAGAAAGCGAGAGTGATAACACCAAATTTAACACACCTGCTCCCCATTCACACCTGAGACCTTGTAACACTAACGAGTCACATGACATCGGGGAGGGAAAATGGCCAAGCAGACTAAGAACATGGATTACTGAAACCACCTGTGGGGCATCCTCAAATGGAAGGTTGAGGAGCACAAAGTCTCTAATATCCACCAGCTCCGTGATGTCATCATGGAGGAACGGAAGAGGACTCCAGTGGCAACCTGTGAAGCTCTGGTGAACTCCATGCCCAAGAGGGTTAAGGCAGTGCTGGAAAATAATGGTGGCCACACAAAATATTGACACTTTGGGCCCAGTTTGGACATTTTCACTTAGGGGTGTACTCACTTTTGATGCCAGCGGCTTAGACATTAATGGCTGTGTGTTGAGTTATTTTGAGGGGACAGCAAATTTACACTGTTATACAAGCTGTACACTCACTACTTTACATTGTAGCAAAGTGTAATTTCTTCAGTGTTGTCAAATGAAAAGATATAATAAAATATTTTCAAAAATGTGAGGGGTGTACTTACTTTTGTGAGATACTGTGTATGTGTGTATATATATATATATATATATATATATATACATACAGTGGCTTGCAAAAGTATTCACACCCCCACCCCCACCCCCCCTTGGCATTTTTCGTGTTTTGCTGCCTAACAACCTGAAATTAACATGGATTGTTTGAGGATTTGCATCATTTAATTAACAGAACATGCCCACAACTTTGAAGATGTTTTTTCCTTAATTGTGAAGCAAACAACAAATAGGACAAAATAACAGAAAAAGTCAATGTGCATAACTATTCACCCCCCTAAAGTCAATACTTTGTAGAGCCACCTTTTGCGGCTATCTCAGCTCCAAGTTTGGATAAGTCTCTATGAGCTTGCCACATCTTACCACTGGGATTTTTGCCCATTCCTCCTTGCAAAACTGCTCCAGCTTCTTCAACTTGGATGGTTTGTGCTTGTGAACAGCAATCTTTAAGTCTGACCACAGATTTTCTATTGGATTGAGGTCTGGGCTTTGACTAGGCCATTCCAACACATTTACATGTTTCCCCTTAAACCACTCAAGTATTGCTTTAGCAGTGTGTTTGGGGTCATTGTCCTGCTGGAAGGTGAACCTCCGTCCTCGCCTCAAATCACACACAGAGTTGTACAGGTTTTGCTCAAGAATATCCCTGTATTTAGCACCATCCATCTTTCCCTCAACTCCGACAAGTTTCCCAGACACGACTGCTGAAAAACATCCCCACAGCATGATGCTGCCACCACCATGTTTCACGGTGGGGATGGTGTTCTTTGGGTGATGTGATGTGTTGGGTTTGCGCCAGACATAGCTTTTTCTTTCATGGCCAAAAAGTTCAATTTTAGTCTCATCAGACCAGAGCACCTTCCTCCATACATTTTGGGAGTCTCCCACATGCCTTTTCGCAAACTCAAAACATGCCATTTTGTTTTTTGCTGAAAGTAATGGCTTTCTTCTGGCCAACTCTATGGAGCGTATGGCTTATTGTCATCCTATGTACAGATACTCCAGTCTCTGCTGTGGAACTCTGCAGCTCCTCCACGGTTACCTTAGGTCTCTGTGCTGCATCTCTGATTAATGCCCTCCTTGCCCGGTGCGTGAGTTTTGGTGTGCGGCCGTCTCTTGGCAGGTTTGCTGTTATGCCATGTTCTTTCCATTTGGTTATGATAGATTTGATGGTGCTCCTAGGGATCATCAAAGATTTGGATATTTTGTTTATAACCTAACCCTGACTTGTACTTCTCAACAACATTGTCCCTTACTTGTTTGGAGAGTTCCTTGGTCTTCATGGCAGTGTTTGGTTAGTGGTGCCTCTTGCTTAGGTGTTGCAGCCTCTGGGGCCTTTCAAAAAGGTGTATATGACAGATCATGTGACACTTAGATTGCACACAGGTGGACATCATTTCATTAATTACTGTATTTATTGGCGTATAACACTCACTTTTTCACCATGAAAATTGGGTGCAAATAGTGTGTGCGTGTTATACGCCAATACTTCAATTTTCGCTGCCTCGGAGGGGACAGGGAGGGGGCGGGATGAGCGCTGTCAGATTACATACAGTGAGAATCTCCTGTTTACTTGGCAGCCTCTGTATTAGGAAGTCCCTCCTCCTGGTTTGCCATTGGAACACTGTTCTGTCTATCATAGGAGATTCTCACTGTATGTAATCTGTCAGCGCTCGTCCTGGCCCCCTCTCTGTCCCCTCTAGACTGCAGATGGGCATTGATCAGGCTGCACTGGTGGCAATGGTGAGGATGCTGCATTGAAAGCAATGGTGAGGCTGCAGATGGGCACCGACCCTTATTTTGCTTCAGATTTCCTTATTTAAAATCTAAGGTTCTTTTCTGAAACTTCCCTCTTAAAATGAATGTGCGTGTTATACGCCTGTGCGTGTTATACGGCGATAATTACGGTATGTGACTTCTGAAGGTAATTGGTTGCACTTGGTTGCAACTAGAGCTTTTTATGGGCTTCATAACAAAGGGGGTGAATACATACGCACATGCCAATTATAAGTTTTTTATTTCTGAAAAATAGTTTTATGTATATATTTTTCTAATTTTACTTCACCAACTTAGACTATTGTGTTCTGATCCATCACATATAATTCAGATTAAAAAAAAACATTGAACCAAAGGCTGTAATGTAACAAAATAGGTAAAAAGCCAAGGGGGTGAATACTTTTGCAAGGCACTGTATGTATACTGTATATACTATATTACCAAAAGTATTGTGATGCCTGCTCTTACAAGCACATGAACTTTAATGGCATCCCAGTCTTAGTCCATAGGGTTCAATATTGAGTTGGCCCACCCTTTGCAGCTATAACAGCTTCAACTCTTCTGGGAAGGCTGTCCACAAGGTTTAGGAGTGTGCCTATGGCAATGTTTAACCATTCTTTCAGAAGCGCATTTGTGAGGTCAGGCACTGATGTGGACGAGCAGGCCTAGCTCGCAGTCTCCGGTCTAATTCATCCCAAAGGTGTTCTATTGGGTTAAGGTCAGGATTCTGTGAAGGCCAGTCAAGTTCCTCCTCCCAAAACTCGCTCATCTATGTCTTTATATTCTTTAGGCCCCACATCCAATCCAAATCTTGCCACCTCAACCCCCACAACATCTCCATAATATGCCCCTTTCTAACCAATGACACCACAAAGCTCCTAGTTCACTCGCTGGTCATCTCTCGCTTTGACTACTGCAACTCCCTTCTCATTGGCTTACCTTTACATATGCTATCCCCCCTTCACTCCAATCTTCAGTTCAATCTTGAATGCTGCTGCCAGGCTCATACACCTTACCAACTGCTCCGTGTCTGCTACTCCTCTCTGCCAATCCCTCCATTGGCTTCTGCTCACCCAACAAATTAAATTCAAAATACTAACAACAACATACAAAGCCATCCTTAACACTACCCCCACCTACATCACTAACCTAGTCTCAAAATACCAACCTAATTGTTCTCTTCGTTCCTCCCAAGACATCCTGCTCTCTAGCTCCCTCGTCCCCTCCTCCCATGCTCGCCTCCAGGACTTTTCCAGAGCCTCTCCCATCCAATGGAACTCCCTACCCCAATCTGTCTGATTATCTTATACTCTGTTTGCTTTTAGACGATCACTGAAAACCCTCCTCTTCAGAGAAGCTTATCTTGACCACACTTAACCATTCACAACTCTGCCCCGAGCTACATCACCAATCTTGTCTCGAATTGTCACCCAAATCGTCCTCTCCGCTCTTCTCAAGACCTCCTACAATCAAGCTCTCTCGTCTCCTCCTCCCATGTTCATCTCCAGGATTTCTCCAGAGCCTCTCTCATCCCCTGAAACTCACTACCTCCACTGGTCCGGCTATCCCCTACTCTTGCTACCTTCAGGCGATCCCTGAAAACTCATCTCTTCAGGGAAGCCTATCATGTCTCTAACTAATTTCCTACCACTTCCATCAGCTCATTCCCCACAGTTACAAGCTTTTGTACCACCTGCCCCACCCTATTAGATTGTAAGCTTTTCTGAGCAGGGCCCTCTTAATCCTCTTGTATTTTATTGTATTGTAACTGTATTGTCTCCTTTTTATATTGTAAAGATCAGCTCATCCCCCACAGTTATTACTTTTTGTATCACTTGACCCTCCCTCCTAGATTGTAAGCTCTAAACGGTAGGGCCCTCTGATCCCTTCTGTATTGAATTGTATTTTAACTGTACTGTCTGCCCTCGTGTTGTAAAGTGCTGCGCAAACTGTTGGCGCTATATAAATCCTGTATAATAATAAGAATGCCTAACTGGTAAACCAACAAATAATTTGCCATTCAAAGTGCATCCTGGTGGCAGATTTGGCCTATTGCCAATGGAGTGGGCCTTGAAGTAAGGACTGGCGTTAATTAACCACAGCACGGTTTAAAAAACAAGCGTAGCATTTGTAGATAAATATATATTAAGGTTTTATTCGCTTTTTCTCAGTGTTGTCACTTTGTTGGTCCTGCAGTGCTCCTGTATTTTTACAGACATGCACTAAGCAGACGGGAAGGTTTGCCATAAATATATTTGAGTGTTTTTCTGCCGGGAGATGTGTGTCTCTGGAAGGATGTAACACACAATGCCCTTCGTGAAGCTCGTTAATCTTATACCACTTTATCCCCCAGCGGACAGAGGATTTGTGGGACTGAGGCAGACTAACCACTTTGTAGCAGACAGGTCATAAATAATGATTATAAACCGTTGATCTAACCTGGTGTTCTGTTTTTCAGATACACGGGCCATAGCATGTATTATTTCTGCCAGTGTCATCCTCAGGTATGAAGGATAAAATTCATATTTTACGGGTGCCATTTGCTTGGATTGTCATCAGATGAACTGCTTTAAAAGTATTTTATTATTAGTAAATCATCATGTTTGAGTTTAAATCTTCTTTATTGGTTTAATATATTGTAAATATATTGTATATTATAAATGTATATTTTAAAGTATATCTAAAGGAAAAACTTTCTGTTTAGAGCCCTTTTCATATTTGTTCTTATTTGTTTTTTGTTTGTGTCCCATTGGGGAAATTTCCTATTACTTACCTGGAGACCCAGCAATAAGTAAGCAGAAATTATTATTATTATTATTATACAGGATTTATATAGCGCCAACAGTTTACGCAGCGCTTTACAACTTGAGGGTAGACAGTACAAATACAATACACTTTAATACAGTAGGAATCAGAGGGCCCTGCTCCTTAGAGCTTACAATCTAAGAGGGAAGGTCAAGCGATACAAGAGGTATTAACTGTGGGTGATGTGCTGATTGAGAAGATAAATGTACAGTTGTTAGGTGGGGGCCAGATAGGCTTCTCTGAAGAGATGAGTTTTCAGGGATCGTCTGAAAGTGGATAAAGTAGGAGAAAATCGGACGGATTGGGGTAGAGCATTCCAGAGGATGGGAGAGGCCCTGGAGAAATCCTGAAGGCGAGCATGGGATGAGGTGACAAGGGAGTTTGAGAGCAGGAGGTCTTGGGAGGAGCGAAGAGAACGATTAGGTTGGTATTTTGTGACTAGGTTTCCATTTCCTGATGTTATTATACTTTGTTATTTCAGAAATCCTAGAGCATCCGCCCCTGAAGAAGTGTATTTCACAGAAACGCGTCGGGCATGTTGGATGCAGCCACTGTGCGTTCTTTAGGATCCTACTTTTATGAATCATATCATGCATCAACCTTTGAGACTCATTTTTACATCATGATGTTGTGCTGTTCCCAGTTTTAATATGTACAATTTCCACATGATATATGTGTTAGTTACTCATTGTTGGAATTCTGTATTGTTTTTATGCATGTATGTATATAGGATAGACTTGGTGCACATGCACAGGTAACCTTCCACATGTAAGACACATCAGTACGAATCATACGCAATAAATTGTACCTTCATCTTAAAACCCAACCTGTCAACTGTCTCATTTAAAGTCCCACCGCCCCTTCTTGTTTTCTCTGAATCCGGGATGGAGGCGCCACCCCGCGCCTCACTCAAAGTCCCAAACCTTCCAGTGACACTTGATATTTGGGATGGAGACAGTTGACAGTAGCAGGCAGTTATCCCCTGCCTAGCTTTAGTTTGGGGTTTTTATGTGTGTTAGTGAACCTTTTGGTCTACACACATTTTTTTGCAACATTATGTTGCTTCCCATTCTGGGTTACTACACACATCTTCCAGCATGGTGGCCAGTTCTGGGCCGTGTTCTTGTTCCTTATCCGGAGCTGCGATGCGCTCTGCGGGCCACCCCCACCCCCTCCACGTCCACCCCGGGGGGGTTGGTTTGGTGTGGGGGGTCGGGTGGGTGCCGCACATCGCATCGGCGTCACGCATCACTCCCGCACGTGACGTCACTGGTTGGCGCCGCTGTGCGGGAGTTGACTTTTCCATCGTGCCGGCATGGCTGGACGTGAGGGCGTCTGTCATGGGCGGACTCCCACTGCCCAGGCAGGGGCCCCGCCCCATGCCTCGTCGGCCCGGCGTGACGTTGGCGGCAATCGCCGACGCAGATGGGCTGCATATCAGGCGTCTCCTCTCGTGCAGTCCTCCTCTCCACTCACATGCAGACGCCGCACCTCTAGGACAATTCCTGTCTCCAGCACCTCAAGGTACCATATCATGACCATTTGTTTGAAGCTCTTACTTTTCCACCTTTTGTGCATAACAATTTTGGTACATCTTAGTGGATTTATTTATCCATTTCAGACATACTCCCTATCTATTGAGGATCATTGGTTACCTTATGGAGGAGTTGACAAGCACTGAGTGGAGGATGCCTGTTTTTGCGTCTGTCGTGTGTTGGATCCTTTGTCGCCCCAGCTCCGGAGGGGGGCAATGCTTTGGACCCAGTACCTGTACCTCACCATAGCTTGGCCACGTATGCTATTATCCAGAAATTGACGTATTGTCCTTTCTGGCTACCAGCTAGTCCATTTCCTGATGTTATTATACTTTGTTATTTCAGAAATCCTAGAGCATCCGCCCCTGAAGAAGTGTATTTCACAGAAACGCGTCGGGCATGTTGGATGCAGCCACTGTGCGTTCTTTAGGATCCTACTTTTATGAATCATATCATGCATCAACCTTTGAGACTCATTTTTACATCATGATGTTGTGCTGTTCCCAGTTTTAATATGTACAATTTCCACATGATATATGTGTTAGTTACTCATTGTTGGAATTCTGTATTGTTTTTATGCATGTATGTATATAGGATAGACTTGGTGCACATGCACAGGTAACCTTCCACATGTAAGACACATCAGTACGAATCATACGCAATAAATTGTACCTTCATCTTAAAACCCAACCTGTCAACTGTCTCATTTAAAGTCCCACCGCCCCTTCTTGTTTTCTCTGAATCCGGGATGGAGGCGCCACCCCGCGCCTCACTCAAAGTCCCAAACCTTCCAGTGACTTTTGTGACTAGGTTAGAGATGTAGCTGGGGGCCAGGTTGTGGATGGCTTTGTAAGTTATAGTTAGTATCTTGAATTTAATTCGGTGACTGAGTGGCAGCCAATGGAGGGATTGGCAGAGGGGTGTAGCAGACGCTGAGCGGTTTGTGAGGTGGATGAGCCTGGCAGCAACGTTCATGATGGACTGAAGTGGGGATAGCCTATTTAGAGGTAAGCCAATGAGGAGGGAGTTGCAGTAGTCGAGGCGGGAGATGACCAGGGAGTGGATTAGAAGCTTTGTGGTGACATTGGTTAGGAAGAGGCGTATCTTGGAGATGTTACGGAGATTGAGGCGGCAAGTTTTGGATAGTGATAGAATGTGGGGTCGAAAGGTTAGTTCAGAGTCCAGGATTACACCTAGGACTTTGGCGTGGGGAGGTGGGTTGATAGTTGAGCCGTTGATATTGACAGAGAAATCAAGGGAAGTGGCTGGATGAGTTAATGTATATATATATATATATATATATATATATATATAATGTATATTTATGTATGAGTTTATGTATGTTTTCAACTATTTATAGGCCATATATAGGACAAAGATGCATTACCACTTCCAGAGGCAACAGCTGTTATACTTTCTTGGGGGGGCGGAAAACAGTACACAGCCAACCACCCCCCCCCCTCCCCTGGTCGGGCCACCTGCATCACACCCCCCCCCCACCCCCGGTTGGGGTCGATCAGTCAGTCACCCGCATCGGCATCACGGCGATGCCAATTGGGAAACGAGTCTGAAGACATGCTTCCTGATTGGCTGGGAGGCAGAATCAGTGTTGCAATAGCAAATATTAATTTACTATTGTCACACAACTGGGTGGGCTTCAAGCGCAGTGCTCTACGCCCTGAGCCCACCCTTTTTGGAAGCCTAATAGAGCCTTTGGCTCTAATCACGTGCTTAAACCACCCATTGGAATCCATGCATCCGGCCCCTGCATGTAGATTAGGGGGCCGGATGCATGTATGGAGGATGTGGCGCCCGTGCGCCCCTTATGGACGGGCTGCCACTGACCACTTCACTCCCTTCCTGCCCAGGCCAATTTTCAGCTTTCAGCGCTGTCTCACTTTCAATGACAATTGCGCGGTCACGCAACACTGTACCCAAACTACTTTTTACATTTTTTATATTTTTTTTTGAGACAGATAGAGCTTTCTTTTGGTAATATTTAATCACCACTGTTTTTTTTATACTTTGCAAAACAAAATAAGACCAAAAAATTTGGAGAAAAAAAACAGTTTTTCTTAGTTTCTGTTATAAAATGTTATAGATAAGTACTTTTTCTCCTTCACTGATGTGCACTAATAGGCTGCACTGATGAGGCGGCACTGATGGGCACTGATGAGGAGGCACTAATATGCAGCACTGATGGGCACTGATAGGTGGTACTGATGGGCACTGATAGGTGGCACTTATGGGCACTGATAGGTACTGATGGGCACTGATAGACAGCACTGATCTGCAGCACTGATGGGCACTGATAAGTGGTACTAATGAGCACTGATAGGTGGCATTGATAGGTGGCACTGATGGGGAGTCACTGATGGGCACTGATTGGCATCACTGATGGGCATTGGTGGGCATCACTGGTGGGCACCACTGGTGGGCACTGGGTGAGCATCACTGGTGGGCACTGACAGGCATTACCGATGGGGAAGATCTCCCTGTGAGGAAAGACACTTATTGGCTCTCCTCTCCATGCGCTGTCAGTGTGAGGAGAGGAATGATAATAACTGGCATTTCTTATTTACACTGTGATCAGCTGTGATTGGACACAGCTGATCACATGGTAAAGACCCCTTGTCATGGGCTCTTTAATGAGATCTCTGATGCAGATCACCGCACTGTGCCCCCCCCCCCCCGGGGCCGCGCACAAGCGGGCTGTTCTGAAGGACGTCATACGACATCCAGTCAGAACAATAAAGCCCCCACGTGGCTGTCATTCTGTTATAGGCCAGGCGGGAAGGTATTATAAAACAGCCAGATGTGAAAGCAAAATGCACTAAATTTAGCTCCTCTCTAAGTCTGAAGATCACAAGGGATCCTCCCCAGTGCATCTTCTCCCTGGACGACGTAAGGTCTGCGCATGCGAGTGAGTCAGTCATCCCAGTACATAGAGACAGTGCTGGCAATATACTGTAAGCTAAGCTGCCCATGAATGAAGAGGGTTCCTTTGAATCGGTCAAAGAGAGAAGATGTTACAATCTCCACCTCAGCTAATCAGAGGAAGCTTTGTATTCATTAATAAAATAAAAGCTTCCTGTGAATGGCTGAGGAGGAAGCCTGGCTTTAAAACAATGGCTAAGCTGTGTGCATACATTGACGTGTTACAATGCATACGTGTGAATGGGCTCTTAGACAGTTGACACCAGAATATGTACCCATGGGGAGGCTTACCATCACCTCCTGTTTCAGTGACAACTGTTGGTTTAGTATGTTTGGGAGAATGCAGAGATTGCCAGGCATATGGGTGATAGTCCCATTCATTTTTTATTCATCATGAGAGTAAAAATGGTAGCCAGCATATTTTAAGGGCTTAAACCTTTACATATACCCAGTAAAGTGACTGGCTTAGGTAATACACAGAGATGAAACAAATCCTCCTACATTAGTTGTACCTGTTTATCTTCAGCCCTCTCTTCTCTACAGCTGTTTAAAGTACAGAATTTATACTGCTGGTCTGGGCTTACAGAAAGCATGGGGCACGGAGCTGAAGTTACACTCTACAGAGCTCAATGAGGGCTGATTCGAGGGAGGTGACACACCCCCTTCACACGGCACAGGAACAGAGCTGAGGCTGTTAATCACAGGCTGTGTGCTGGAGCTCCCTCCCCTGTAACCTTTTCACTTCTCTGTGTCAGGAAAACCCATCACAAGTGACTCATGCTGATAGCAGAGGAATGAGGCAGCAGACAAAATTGACTCCTAGTGCTCTGAATAGATAAAAGTGCACACTTTAGAGGGATCTAATTCCCTGTCCCTTATTTCCTACCCTACATTCCCCTTTTGTTTATTTTTTTTTCTCTCCCTGTTAAGATGTTTTGGGAAAATAAGAAAGGAGAGCATTAGGTTTTTAGTTTCTTCTTCCCTTGATATGTTGTTGATCCATATATTGTTTAACCTTTTTATTGACACATGTAATCTGTATTGTACAGTAATTTGACATCAAAACTATAAAAGGACTTCGCGCTTCAAATCTATCACATATACATAAATGCTGACATAAATGTGGCTCAGTGCGTGCAGCTAACACAGCTGTGCAAACCGTGAATAAAAATGAGGACTGTGCATACATTCAAATTGAGAAGAAAATGTGCAAACAGATGAAGAAAATGTCCCCAGATGAAGTCACGAGCGGTTACGTAACGCGTAGGGCGTGGCAGAGAGCAGACGTAACCGGAAGTCAGTAAGGAGGCGCCTCAGACGCCGCTCCTCAGCTTGTTTATGCTTTTATGCTGTTTTTAAACATTTGAAATGTAAGAGACCACTTTTATTTTTGAATAAATAGTATCTTAACTTAAAATACTACACTATTGGAGGCCTCTCTCTCTCCCTTCCCTGTTTATTCCACCGGACTGGTGGAGCCCAGGTGGGCAACCCTCTTCCCCCCTCTATCTGATAGGTACTGGTGTACTGAGATTTCAATCCAACCATCAGAGAAGCCTCACCTGGATTACTGAGAAGCCACAATACACAGGATCCATCAACACAAATATTGGATGCTTATATTTGCTTCTTTTAGAGCCCTTGCACACTGGGGCGGGGGCGGCGTCGGCGGTAAAACGCCGCTATTATTAGCGGCGTTTTACTGTCGGCATGCGGCCGCTAGCAAGGCGGTTTTACCCCCGCTAGCGGCCGAGAAAGGGTTAAATACCACCGCAAAGCGCCTCTGCAGAGGCGCTTTGCCGGCGGTATAGCCGCGCCGTCCCATTGATTTCAATGGGCAGGAGCGGTAAAGGAGCGGTATACACTCCGCTCCTTCACCGCTCCGAAGATGCTGCTGGCAGGACTTTTTTTACCGTCCTGCCAGCGCACCGCTCCAATGTGAAAGCCCTCGGGGCTTTCACACTGGATTCACAGCAGCGGCACTTTCAGGCCGGTTTGCAGGCGCTATTATTAGCGCAATAGCGCCTGCAAACCGCCCCAGTGTGCAAGGGCTCTTAAGGTGAGAGTTTAGAGAGCCCGTTTCACTGGATTCCTCCATAAAAGGACCACTACCATCATCTTCCCACACCTTTGATCCCAGCCACAGTTACACAACACTATGAACTTTTATCCATGAAGAGAGCATGCTTATTAGCACATTTTAATCACATTTGGATTAATTTCTTCATTGTTTTAACTTTATTGTTTGCACATTTTCTTCTCAATTTGAATGTATGCACAGTCCTCATTTTTATTCACGGTTTGCACAGCTGTGTTAGCTGCACGCACTGAGCCACATTTATGTCAGCATTTATGTATATGTGATAGATTTGAAGCGCGAAGTCCTTTTATAGTTTTGATTTTGGTGAGTGTAATGTGAACACTTTTGATTTTGCTGCAGTCTTTAGAGACATCATCACTTCTTACTTTATTGACACTCTGCACATTTTTTATCCATTAATATATATATTTATATATATATTTATTTATGTTATTGTTGGATGTCTATACATTCCTTTACTCTACATAGCGCGAGGGACACAATATATTTTAGTAGTTTGACATGTATTCCATTTTCTGTGTACTGTACATGTTGATATTGCACATGTATTTGTTGTAAAATCTAATTTATTTTATTAAATAAAGAATATACGAAAAAAAAAAAAAAAATAAAAGCTGATCATTTTAACCACTTCAAAACCGGGCACTTTCGCCCCAATTTTCAACTTTCAGCGCTGTCGCAATTTGAATGACAATTGCGCGGTCATACAACACTGTACCCAAAATAAATTTTTATAATTTTCTTCCCACAAATAGAGCTTTCTTTTGGTGGTATTTGATCACCTCTGGGATTTTTATTTTTTTGCTAAACAAACTAAAGAAGGCCGACATTTTTAAAAAAAAATAAAAGTTTTTTGTTTTTGTTATAAAATTTTGTTTTCTCCTTCGCTGACGGGCATTGATGAGTCGGCACCGATGGGCACTGATAAGGTGGCACTGATGGGCACTGATGAGTTGGCACTGATAAGGTGGCACTAATGGGCACTGATGAGTTGGCACTGATAAGGTGGCATTGATGGGCACTGATGAGTTGGCACTGATAAGGTGGCACTGATGGGCACTGATGAGGAGGCACTGATATGTAGAATTGATGAGCATTGATAGGCAGCACTGATATGCAGCACTGATGGGCACCGATAGGTGTCACTGATATGCAGCATTAATGGGCAATGACAGGCGGCACTGATGGGCACTGACAGGCGGCATTGATGAGCACTGACAGGTGGCATTAATGGACACTAATAGATGGCACTGATGAGCAGCACTGATTAGGCAGGTATTAATGCTGGGCACTGATTGGCACTGTGATTAACACTGATTGGCACTGTGGTGGGCTCTGATTGGTACTGTGGTGGGCACTGGCAGACATTATTGGGGCACTGCTGGGCACTGATTGGCAGCTGATTGGCACATCTGATGGGGCTGTGCTGATAATCAATGTGCTGATTATCAGCACAGACCCCCTGTCTGACAGGGAAAGCCGCCGATCGTCTCTCCCTGTCAGCGCGAACCGAGGAATGCCATTTACCGGCACTTCTTGGTTCTCGCGATGATCAACTGTGATTGGTCACAGATGATCACGTGGTAAGGAGCCTCTGTCAGAGGATTCATACCACGATCGGAGATGCGGCGTGTCAGACTGACACGCCGCACTGCACGCCCCCGCAGGCGCACCGGCATGTTATCCTGCTGGACGTCATATGACACCTAGTCAGGATAACAGAACCACTTCCCGGCCGTCATTCTGTTATAGGCCGGGCAGGAAGGGGTTAAGCACCACTGCCAGTGTTAAATGGTTTGGATCATCCTTGTATCTGCAAGAGAGCTTGTTCTGTTGAAAAACAACATACTTACTGGCAGGATCATCAAATGAAAATAAAATAAAGAACGCCCAAAAAAGAAAACGAATGCAGCAATCACATTTAGACATTGGTAATCTGCAATATAATAAATGTTTGCTTTTGGGTTTAATACTGCTTTAACTGTTCCCCCTTCATTGGGGCTTGTGCAGGTAAAGGGTGCTAGACCAGTAACCAGAGTAAGCTCTTAATCCAAGCTAAAGAAATCTACTCCAGATTATCTGTTCTTTCTCTCAACCCTCATCTGTACAAGTTTTGATGAAGGGGGATCAGCAAAGCCTCCAAACTGTGCTGACTATTGTTTTTACTTTTATAATGAATAGAAATTGAACTGGGCTTTCAAACATACAATACTGTATGTCTGATAGTGTTTATGTTCTACCAAACCTACTACTGTTTTGAATCAGTTGGTGCTTCTAGATTTGATGCCCGGGTACAGAAACGTATATTAGTATACAGGGCTAGAACCAATCCAGATCTTGAATCTTATGGTGGTGCAACACAATGTGCACCCAGATTACCATGCTGCTGCCATTTATGTAGAGCAGTGGTTCTCAACCTCAGTCCTCAAGTACCCCCAACAGGCCATGTTTTGGGAATTTCTCTTAGATAAAATAGCTGTCCGAAATACAAAGCCATTGACTCTGATTTAAAGCACCTATGCGAGATAAAGGAAAACCTGCAAACATGGCCTGTTGGGGGTATTTGAGGACTGAGGTTGAGAGCCACTGATTAGGAGGGCTGAAATTATTCTTGTGATGCGAAGGAGAGATAGTGCCATCCCATGCCTCTCCCATGTACAACAATCATCTGCCTTCCTTTTCCTCGCCTTTCCCTCCCCTTCCTTCCCCTCCCCGATCCCTCTCCCGACCTTCTTTCCCCTCCTCCCCCAACCTTCTTTCCCCTCCTCCCCCTTTTTCTTCCTTCCCCCCCCTCCTCTTTCTTTCCCTTCCGCTCCCCCCCCCCCTTCTGTTTCTCCCCCCCCCGTATAGTTTTTCCTTCTTTTTTCTCTTTTTTCTTTTTAGCAGGAAGTCAACCATAATTGGTTTTATACTCACCATACATATATTTTTTTATACTCAGTAGTTGAGTGGCCTATTGGGGTGTGTGTGGTGGCCTTAGACCCTCCGTGCTCTCCATGGGGGATATTGTCTAGTGCCCCCCCCCCCCCCTTTGGTTTCCTTTGAGTACTCCTCTTTGGTAAGCAACTGAGTGACCACATCCCTTTTACGATTGTTATCGTATGTGTTTATTGTTGTACTATTATTATGTCACTATGCTCTTGTTACAGATGGTACTTTGTTCTATTCCTCCTAAAGAAGCGGAATTATCCATGAAACATGTAGAGGACTTACTGTACACTGAGGATTGAACATAACTTGAGCCCCCAGTTTATGCCTAAGGGTATTCTATTACCAGAGGAAAATGTTTTTTTGTCTTTTGTTCAATAACATATGGCTTAGACATGTCATTGTTGCTTTTATCTTTGTACTTTGTACTTTGTATTTGGGTACTGACATTTATAGGTAAAGTTGATCCAGGGAAAATCCGATTGCCTCTTGGGGGATCAGGAAGGAATTTTTTCCCCTGCTGTAGCAAATTGGAGCATGCTCTGCTGGGGTTTTTTGCCTTCCTCTGGATCAACTGTGGGTATAGTATTGGGTATATTGGATTGTACAATAATTTTTTTTTTTTTTTTTATGGTTGAACTGGATGGACTTGTGTCTTTTTTTCAACCTGACTAACTATGTAACTATGTAACTTGGATACCTGTTCTTTTTAATATTTTGTATTAATAAAATACATTTTTAATCATTTTAGTGTGCGTACCGAGATAATCCATTTTGCCCCTTTTTCCTGGGGACACAGTGGGGATTGCTTCCAACTCCACATTATCATCTGCTCAACAATCTATTACCCAGCACATTGAATGGTTCTCTCTTTCTCAAATTACAGTCACAAAGTTATAAAGTTATATAGTTAAGTTAGTCAGGTGGAAAAAAGACACAAGTCCATCTAGTTCAACCATTAGAAAAAAAGAAATAAATAGATAACCTTCATATAGTTAATGCTATACTCACAGTTGAGGCTGAACTCAAATAGGTAAATACACAGTTTAAATGCACATACAGTGCCTTGAAAGTAAATATTCATATGAATATGAATGCTTTCAATATGAAAGTATTCATACCCCTTGAAATATTCCACATTTTGTCATGTTACAACCAAAAACGTAAATTCATTTTATTGGGATTTTATGTGATAGACCAACACAAAGTGGCACATACCGGTAATTGTCAAGTGGAAAGAAAATGATAAATGGTTTTTAATTTTTCTTTCAAATAAATATCTGAAAAGTGTGGCCTGCATTTGTATTCAGCCTCATGTACTCTAATACCCCTAACGAAAATCTAGTGGAACTAATTGCCTTCAGAAGTCAACTAGTTAGTAAATAGAGTCCACCTGTGTGTAACTTAAACTCAATATAAATACAGCTGTTCTGTGAAACCCTTAGAGGTTTGTTAGAGAACCTTAGTGAACAGACAGCATCATGAAGGCCAAGGAACACACCAGACATGTCAGGGATAAAGTTGTGGAGAAGTTTAAAGCAGGGTTAGGTTATATAAAAATATCCCAAGCTTTAAACATCACAAGGAGCACTGTTCAATCCATCATCCGAAAATGGAAAGAGTATGGCACAACTGCAAACCTCCTAAGACATGGCCATCCACCTAAACTCACAGGACGGTCAAGGAGAGCATTAATCAGAGAAGCAGCCAAGAGGCCCATGGTAACTCTGGAGGAGATGCAGAGATCCACAGCTCAGGTGGGAGAATCTGTCCACAGGACAACTATTAGTCGTGCACTACACAAATCTGGCCTTTATGGAAGAGTGGCAAGAAGAAAGCCATTGTTGAAAGAAAACCATAAGAAGTCCCATTTACAGTTTGCAAGATGCCATGTGGGGGACACAGCAAACATGTGAAAGAAGGTGCACTGGTCATATAAGACCAAAATTGAACTTTTTGGCCTAAAAGCAAAATGCTATGTGTGGTGGAAACTAACATTGCACATCACCCCAAACACACCACCCCCACCGTGAAATATGGTGATGGCAGGATTATGTTGTAGGGATGCTTTTCTTTAGCAGGGACAGGGAAGCTAGTCAGAGTTGATGGGAAGATGGGTATAGCCAAATACAGGGCAATCTTGGAAGAAAACCTGTTAGAGTTTGCAAAAGACTTGAGACTGGGGCAGAAGTTTACCTTCCATCAGGACAACAACCCTAAACATACAGCCAGAGCTACAATGGAATGGTTTATTTACATCAAAGCATATTCAAGTGTTAGAATGGCCCAGTCAAAGTTCAGACCTAAATCCAATTGAGAATCTGTGGCAAGACTTGAAAATTGCTGTTCACGGATGCTCTCCATCTAATCTGACAGAGCTTGAGCTAGTTTTCAAAGAAGAATGGGCAAAAATGTCCCTCTCTAGATGTGCAAAGCTGGTTGAGACATCCCCAAATAGACTTGCAGCTGTAATTGTAGCGAAGGGTGGTTCTACAAAATATTGACTCAGGGTGGCTGAATACAAATACACGCCACACTTTTCAGATAATTATTTGAAAAAAAAATTGAAAACCATTTATCATTTTCCTTCCACTTCACAATTAGCGCTCCAGGCTCCTCCCTCCTGCAAAGCGCCACTAGAGCAAACAGCTTGGTAAGTCCAATCAGACACAGAGCCGTGGTTTGGCCCCATCCCCTCTTACGTTTTTGGTTCTAACATGATATAATGTGGAAAATTTCAAGGAGTATGAATACTTTTTCAAGGCACTGTATGTGAATTTTCTTGTCTTCCAGAGGATTCTGTCCAGACAATTTTGTGATTCATACACCTCTGTCAGACAGCACAGCCTGGTGGATGACACCATTGTTTCTGTCTGTTAGAGTTCTTCTTGGATACAGTGGTGCAGTGGCGACCCATCCATACGGGGAGCAGGGGTGCCGCCCCCCTAATCCATGTGCCCGGCCCCTAATCTATGCAGGGAGCTGGACGCATGTATTCCAATGGGTTTTTTTTTTTTGTTTGTTTTTTTTAGAAGCACATGATTAGAGCCTGAGGCTCTAATTGGCTTAAAAAAAAGGGTGAGCTCAGGGCACAGAGCACAACGCCCTGAGCCCACCCAGTTGCGTGACAATAGCGAATTAATATTGTCTTCCTGATTCTCCTCCCAACCAATTAGGAAGCAGGTCCTGAGACCCATCACCATATTAGCTGAGAGGAAAAGCGATCCTATTGGCCACCGAGGAGGAGGAGGGAGCAGATGCAGGGGAAGCTGAGGAGGAGGAGATGCCGCGTGAAGCAGCCACCTATAGTCCAGAGGAAGTGCTGCCCGCGACATAGATGGGGTAAGTGCGGGGCTGGTGACCGACCGGAGGGGTGCCTGTGACCCAACCGACTGCTGTCAACCGCTTGCTGATTGGACAATGAACGAGCCGAAATACTCTTATAAGTAATTAGCTCTGCCAATTCTGTCATCTCCTCCAGTCGGTATGTTCCTTATCAGCATATGTGTGTAGAGCAGAAACTAATTGTCTTCTCGTGCTACTGTGCAGGATTTGACAGGAGGCAAATATGAAGACAGTTTGGAATACTTATGCTAGCTGTATATTCATTTACATTTAATTACCTGTAGCGTTACCCCCGGAAGGACCGCTTGGTTATAATGGGACTTCTGTTCTGCCAAAACTCCTGAAGATGCTCCGTCCCCACTGACACACCTGGTTATAGGTTACACACACCTGTGCAGTTTAAGTGTTAATATTCTACTGCTGTATGATAGTATACAAAATGTATTATTGAAGCATAAGCAATGCAATGCATAGAACAAGTAAACAGAACAAAAGAATACCTGAGGCAGGTTAGCATCACCTACGGCTAGGTGGATGCAGCATTGCTCTGATGCTGCATCTGTGCCCTGCCGGCTCTGTAGTGAGAACTGAGTGAATAATGACTGCCACCACTGATCGCTCAGTTCTTCCCCCTCTGCCCTGAGTCATGACTGTCAGTCAACAGCTCTCTGCTCTTCCCTCCAGCCCTCACTGGGGCGCTGGTATGTGGAGAAGGTGGGAAGGGCTGGCATAGGCTTTCGGCAGATCACTGAGAGGATGAGCCAGGTGCCGAACCAGGCTTCTGGGTGGATCCTGACCATTTGATCAGGATCTTTTTTCAGAGCCTGAACTGGCTCTGTGATGTTAGCTGACAGTGGGCTTCAGCTCGTTGTCAGTTGAAAGAAGCTCACAGGAGTGCAGAACGAACTGCACTTCTGTGTATTTCACAAAAAACTTTGGCCATACTTCTCCTTTAACTTACACTGAAATAAGGTTAAGCCCCATTACACTAGTCCACATAGTATCAGTAAAAAATAGCATCAACCGTGAAAGTATAAATGGAATAAAGAAACCTGTAACAGACCTAGCCAGGAGAGATACTTTTGGAGGGGACTGTATGCTAGCCTCTTGCCGATCGATCGGGGGCCCTTGCATTTGGGGGAATGGTGCTCTTTGTGAGCTGTATGCCTGGGGACCCTTGAGGTGGTATTACTGTGGATTCGGGTCCTGGTCCCCCAGGACACACAGACTCTGGGGACCCTGGATTTGCCATATTGGAATAGTGGCTGATTCATAATGCTGGGACAGATACTGTTAGGAGATGCTGATGTAAATTCCAGCACCTGTCTGTCTGTTGTCTGATAAAATGTTTATTGTAAATAAGATGTAAATTCCAGCACCTGTCTGTCTGTTGTCTGATAAAATGTGTATTGTAAATAAGTCTACTATGGGATCTAAGAGTCATTAGATCCCCATTGTTATTTGTGTTAATTAACTCTGCTATTGTGTGAAGAAGAGTCTATGTTGATTGTGATAATGTTGATTGGATTTTCTGAACTACAAGACGGCCAGTCTGGCCTAACGGTCATGTCTGAGTCATCTAGGCTGTCTAAAGGGATTAGTTAATTAGCTCATGTTAATTAGGTTAATTAGGTTACAGCTGTATTGTTAGAGTAATATGAGCAGGAGGTCTGCACCTCCACTTTGAGTGTATAAAAGCCTGTATTTTGCAATAAAAGAGATTCCTGGTTGAACTTACATACAGCCTGCCTGGTGTTTGTTCTGAGCTATCACAACTGGGTTAGAACGGCACAGAGCTGTAGTTCTAATCCCGGAGCATCGGATGACCGAGCAATCAGATGGTGCGATCTGCAATCTGACTCTATAGCAGCAGAGGAGTGTTGGGAGAGTGGAACCGAGCGAGCAAGGGGCTTGTTGCATTGGTTGGCAGCCGTGGGATTTGCTCTCCAGTTACTAAGACACTCCAAACCAGCCTGCAGGAGAGCCACGCTGAAAGACTTACTTGAGAGCCATG
The DNA here is from genome assembly GCF_042186555.1 of Aquarana catesbeiana. NCBI lineage: Eukaryota > Metazoa > Chordata > Amphibia > Anura > Ranidae > Aquarana > Aquarana catesbeiana. The sequence continues at coordinate 201,193,978 of NC_133335.1, read as the reverse complement.
GAGGGAATGGTGGGATCGTGCTTCCTTGCCGTGAACACATCCAAACCATCACCTGGATCCAAGGTAGCAGGATAGCAGGAGAGGAGAAATACCAGCCACCATGAATGAGGAATTCAGAAGGAGGTTGCGAAAGGAGATAGGGCACAGAGGACCAGTATCAGAGCAGGTCCTGCTAGGATGGTTTGATTCTATCCGCTGTGAACTCTGGAAGGAAGCGCTAGCCCGTGAGCAGCGACACCAGGGAAAAGTTCTCCCCTCCATCCATGTGAGGTACTGGTCGCAGTATGAAGTGCGAATGCTGTTTTTGGGGAACAGCCGAACCACGAGTGGACAGCCGAGTTAAGCAGGCTGATCCGGGCAGAAATGCGGTTGGACGAGAGCTACAGAGCCCTCCAGTGGTATGTAGCCCAAGTGTGCCCATGGACAGCGGATGACAGCCCCACGGAAGGCTTTGACTAGGATGGCCTGGGATTGCTATACTGGAGGCTGTCCAGGGACCCTGACTTTGGAAGTGATCGGGAGTGGCGTTTGGAGGAAATAATGGAGCACAGAGAAAGGAGACTGAATGTCTCAGAAGTGCACTGGGCACTGGAAGGTTTGGAGTTTCTGGCCGTTTAGGAATGGGAGTTGGAGATCGCCTACAAACAGCTGTTAGACTCTGCACAGCAGCAGGGTGGTGCTCCCTTTGCCTGGGACTATCATGAAATACCAGTTGACAACTCTGAAATCCTGGCTGAAGAGTTGACAATGTGGCAGAGTAACGGTGTGCTTTGCCAACCTGCACCCGCAGCTATGGAGGGGGAGGTCTTATGTCGGATGCAGCAAGTGCTGACTGACCTTGATGAACCTGTTTCTGCATTGGATGATCTTGGATGGAGGAATGTGCCTGTCCAGCAGAATGCCAGAGAATCGGCAGTGGAAAATCTGAAGAGTGCCGTCCCCAAACCTGAAGTGCTGACAACAGGGCAGAGCTCTGCTAACCTCTGCCCAGCACTGATAGCATCTTCTGGGTTCCACGGAGAGGAGAAAAGCCTGTATTTTGCAATAAAAGAGATTCCTGGTTGAACTTACATACAGCCTGCCTGGTGTTTGTTCTGAGCTATCACAACTGGGTTAGAACGGCACAGAGCTGTAGTTCTAATCCCGGAGCATCGGATGACCGAGCAATCAGATGGTGCGATCTGCAATCTGACTCTATAGCAGCAGAGGAGTGTTGGGAGAGTGGAACCGAGCGAGCAAGGGGCTCGTTACAAAACCTCACTGTGATACTTAGAAATAGATACTCAAAAAATGTCCCTGGGTGCACCCTATGCATACAGCCATTTAGAGGGTGGGTGTACGCATTCCTAACAAAGGCGTACCCCTTCTGATGTCTAAAGTACCTGGCGTCAAATTGTCAAAGTTAGCCGGCTGTCGTTGGGCCCTTCTGTAAGGTGATGCACATGTAGCTGTCTCTTTAAGGCTATCCGCAATAGAAGGTTAATGAGCTGTTTGGTATGGATCAGCCACAGCATTAACTGTGGGTGATAAGAGGTTAAGCTCTGTAGGTTTGCTCACCACTCCCGGTTTACAACGGATCAGGTTCAGTACACTTGGCAATCAGTGGTCCAAGAAGTTTCAGTCCTCACAATCAGGTCCTCCCTGATGTGGTAGCATATGGCAACAGGTCTCTCCAGCTTGGAGTTCAAGGCACATCAACTTTCTCTGTGGCTTAGTCTTTCACTCTGGTCCTCACAGGCTCTGTCCTCAGAGAAGGCAAGCACAACAAAGGTCTGCACACTAGTCTGCCCACACTGTCAGCCCAGAGTCCAGCGCAGACCCTAGCAGTAGGTCTGTATCTGTTCACTGCCCATGCTGTTCTCTCTAGAGCTCTGGTAATTTGCCTGGGGAAAAAATGCTGAATCCCCCCCCCTCCCCATATGCAGGAAATTATGTAGTTCTGTAGCCCTAAGCCCATTCACTTCTATTGAGCAGCGCTCCTTTACAGACTACATATCCCATGGTCCACTATTGCATAGCAAGTCCTCCCTCTGAGGTGTCAATTGGCTCAAGGACTCCTGCTCTCCGATTGGCTCAAGCTCACTGCCTTGAGGGGTGGCAGGAACCAGCAGGGGATTTCATACAGCGCACATTCTGCTCACACAGAAGGTATGCTAAGGGTGAGAGGCAGCTGCTGTAGCACAGTAACGATGGGGAGAGGGCATTAAAGGGAAAGAGGCACATGCAGCTGGCAGCACACCCAGCTAGAAAAAAAATACACAACTGCATGTAAATGCAAATGTTATGTTCAGCTTTGAGCCTCAATACACCAAACTACTAGACACATACTGCATAATGTATTACCCCCATCAAATCATTCCCCACATCTATTTACCTTTTGTGCCACCACCCCCTCCCTTAGAATGTAAGCTCTACGAGCAGGGCCCTCCTATCTCTTCTGTATTGAACTGTACTATAATTGTGCTGTCCCCCTCTATATTATAAAGCGCTGCGTAAACTGTTGGTGCTATATAAATCGTGTATAATAATAATAATATTATAGTAACTGGTGAGCCAGTAATTCCTCTTTACATATTTACTATCTAATTCTATGTTTTGTTTGAACTTCTGTTTTAAGATGGGAAGCCCCCTTTAACCAATTAAGGCTTGATATTTGTTAAGGTCTACAATATTAATCACCATCTATAATTGTGGGCTTTACAATCCTCCACTTACAAAGCTTTTTATGTGAAACCAACTAATAAATGAAGTATTAATCATATACTATAATTATTATTTTGTTGGAGTCATCAAAATCCTATTAATTATAGTTTTAGCAATAAATGTAAGAGTAATTTGAAGGCACTAAAGTCATTAAAAAGTACGCTCAGTATCTAAAAATGAGCAGTAAGCAATGAGCCTGGTTTCAGTACAGGAATATAGAATAGATTGTTGTTTGTTAGAGCTTGGTGAAGATACACTTCACTCAAGCAGGAAAAAATCCCATTTAGGTGGAACTCCAGCCAAACCTAGTTTTTTATTGATGGAGAGGGGAAAGATCCTCTCCCTTTACATGTATTTCTTAGCAACAATTGATATTATTGTGCCCAAGACCACTAGGGATAAAAATCCAGGGTTTTTTCCTGAAAGTTTGCCATTTTGGTGAAATTTACTGGGGTCAGTAAGAAAGGTGAAAGCTGTTTTGGGGAGTTATCCCAATGGGAAATTGGGGTATATATAAGTACAAATACAATAAAATTATTAAACCACAATATTGTTGAAGTGTAGATCAACAGTTATAGTGTATATAAAGTGCATATAGTCCATGTATGACATCAAAATGGTGACTATAAATGAGTGTGAACTGGTTGTCTGTAGATAATCCACCACCGTAAGGAAAGAGGCTTACCAGACAGGTTGAACCCAACAAGGCATATGCCTGATGAGTCAACCAAGCTTTTAGTGTAACACACCCAAGGAGGTACAGCAACCACGACTTCCAATCTAGACCAAATCGTATGTGGATCCATGACGATTATGACATCAGTGAGTATCAATCATATGAATAGCAACCGGAATTCGTAAGCAGTTCCTCTCAGTGTGACATATAGCAAAAGGAGAAAAAAATTGGGCCACATAGTGTGTCCGTTTAGATGTAAAACGTTTATTAAAAATGCTAAAATGGTCACTCACATTTGAGAAGAAATTAAATGAATGGATAAAATTGAAGCAAAGCATTGGCATCAGCAGAGCCCGTCCCGACATTTTGTCCTAATAAGGCATCCTCTGGGGTGCTGGTCCACTTCAGCCACTGCGTATTTATAGAGTAAATGATCACCACAAATGAGGGCCAGCTTCATGTCTGCCAAAAAAAAAAAAAAAAAAATTCATAAACACACCACTTCCTGTTAGTAAAGATTTCGCCCATGGCTTGCAATTCAAGCCTCACTTTGGTGTATGACTCAAGCCTCACTTTGGTGTATGACTCAAGCCTTACTTTGGTGTATGATTCAAGCCTCACTTTGGTGTATGATTCAAGCCTCAATATAGGTGTATGACTCAAGCCTCAATATAGGTGTAACTTGATCTATATGTTCTGGGCAATACTTTGCTGTCTTAAACAGAAAAAAGACGTCCAAAAACATAATTGGTATAAACTAAAAGTTAAATTCGCCAAGTTCCATAATAAAATAGTGGATCTTGCTGTTATGAACATCATATGCAGACACCACAGCAAGAGAGCGGAACCGATCACTTGCATCATAGGACACTGACAAAATGGTGCCCAACACTGCTAGCAGAGTCCTCTATTAGACATCACCACAAATAAGGCGGCGGTCCCAAAAAAGTAAAGCAAGCCTCATTTTGGTCTCTAACGATAGAAACCAAAATTATAGATACCCGGAAATGAACCGATTGTCGGAATGCCTACAGAAACACCCGAAAGTGAGTCACTCATCAAAATGACAACAGAGTCATTGACCTATCTAGAACCCGGAGACCCCCAAACCAGGGGTAAAATAGATACCAGTATATAAAATAATATTAATTAAAAATTATAATCAACAATATATATCCTGGATTAGACACACATATCGAATAGTGATACATTCAGTGCATGATAATCCGGACTTCGCAAAACAATGCAGAGCTGGCACTCACACAGGGATCAAAACAAAAATTGCATAAAAAATATACATAAAATACATAGTATAAACCGTACATACATATGAAATCAACATATAGAAAGACTTACCCCCTAACAAATGAACAACGGATCAATAGAGTATAGAAAAATCACAATGTTTGGAATATGTGACTTGGTGGTTAGAATCAAACTCATAATGCGGACATATAAAACATAGAAGATATCTGGTTCCCCCAATACTCAGATATCTTGGTATCACCGGACATATTGGGTGATCTTACATGAGGGAACTAAGCTATGAGCAGGAGATGTATAGGATTCTTGGGGACACTAAAACATATAGAGAGATCACTAATAACCCTACGAATGCTTTTAAGGATAAATTGATCAAATTAGTCGAGAGAGGTTATGAAATACAAATTTTAAATAACAAAGAGCGACTGTACCTTGTCCCTTTGGCACCGAGAATTCCCACTATATACTTTTTACCAAAGATACATAAAGACCCTATCCACCCCCCCCGGCCGCCCCATTATAAGCGGCATTTAGTTACATAGTAGGTGAGGTTGAAAAAAGACACAAGTCCATCAAGTCCAACCTATGTGTGTGATTATGTGTCAGTATTGCATTGTATATCCCTGTATGTTGTGGTCATTCAGGTGCTTATCTAATAGTTTCTTGAAGCTATCAATGCTCCCCGCTGAGACCACCGCCTGTGGAAGGGAATTCCACATCCTTGCCGCTCTTACAGTAAAGAACCCTCTACGTAGTTTAAGATTAAACCTCTTTTCTTCTAATTTTAATGAGTGGCCACGAGTCTTGGTAAACTCTCTTCTGCGAAAAAGTTTTATCCCTATTGAGGGGTCACCAGTCCGGTATTTGTAAATTGAAATCATATCCCCTCTCAAGCGTCTCTTCTCCAGAGAGAATAAGTTCAGTGCTCGCAACCTTTCCTCATAACGAAGATCCTCCAGACCCTTTATTAGCTTTGTTGCCCTTCTTTGAACTCGCTCCATTTCCAGTACATCCTTCCTGAGGACTGGTGCCCAGAACTGGACCGCATACTCTAGGTGCGGCCGGACCAGAGTCTTGTAGAGCGGGAGAATTATCGTTTTATCTCTGGAGTTGATCCCCCTTTTAATGCATGCCAATATTCTGTTTGCTTTGTTAGCAGCAGCTTGGCATTGCCTGCCATTGCTGAGCCTATCATCCACTAGGACCCCCAGGTCCTTTTCCATCCTAGATTCCCCCAGAGGTTCTCCCCCCAGCGTATAGAATGCATTCATATTTTTGCCACCCAAATGCATTATTTTACATTTTTCTACATTGAACCTCATTTGCCATGTAGTCGCCCACCCCATTAATTTGTTCAGGTCTTTTTGCAAGGTTTCCACGTCCTGCGGAGAAGTTATTGCCCTGCTTAGCTTAGTATCATCTGCAAATACAGAGATTGAACTGTTTATCCCATCCTCCAGATCGTTTATGAACAAATTAAATAGGATTGGTCCCAGCACAGAACCCTGGGGCACCCCACTACCCACCCCTGACCATTCTGAGTACTCCCCATTTATCACCACCCTCTGAACTCGCCCTTGTAGCCAGTTTTCAATCCATGTACTCACCCTATGGTCCATGCCAACAGACCTTATTTTGTACAGTAAACGTTTATGGGGAACTGTGTCAAATGCTTTTGCAAAATCCAGATACACCACGTCTACAGGCCTTCCTTTATCTAGATGGCAACTCACCTCCTCATAGAAGGTTAATAGATTGGTTTGGCAAGAACGATTCTTCATGAATCCATGCTGATTACTGCTAATGATATCGTACGTATTACTAAAATCCTGTATATAGTCCCTTATCATCCCCTCCAAGAGTTTACATACTATCGATGTTAGGCTAACTGGTCTGTAATTCCCAGGGATGTATTTTGGGCCCTTTTTAAATATAGGTGCTACATTGGCTTTTCTCCAATCAGCTGGTACCATTCCAGTCAGTAGACTATCTGTAAAAATTAGGAACAACGGTCTGGCAATCACTTGACTGAGTTCCCTAAGTACCCTCGGATGCAAGCCATCTGGTCCCGGTGATTTATTAATGTTAAGTTTCTCAAGTCTAATTTTAATTCCGTCCTCTGTTAACCATGTAGGTGCTTCCTGTGTTGTGTCATGAGGATAAACACTGCAGTTTTGGTTACTGAAGCCCCCCGATTCACTCGTGAAGACTGAGGAGAAGAATAAATTCAATACCTTCGCCATCTCCCCATCCTTTGTAACCAGATGTCCTTCCTCATTCTTTATGGGGCCAATATGGTCTGTCCTCCCTTTTTTACTGTTTACATACTTAAAGAATTTCTTGGGATTTTTTTTGCTCTCCTCCGCTATGTGTCTTTCATGTTCTATCTTAGCTGTCCTAATTGCACGCTTACATTTCTTATTGCATTCTTTATAAAGTCTGAATGCTGAGGATGATCCCTCAACCTTGTATTTTTTGAAGGCCTTCTCCTTTGCTTTTATATGCATTTTTACATTGGAGTTAAGCCATCCAGGACTTTTGTTCGCTCTTTTAAATTTATTACCCAATGGGATACATTGGCTAATGCCCTTATTTAATATGCTCTTAAAGCAAACCCATCTCTCCTCCGTATTCTTTGTTTCTAATATTTTATCCCAGTTTATGCCTTTTAGCAAGGTTTGTAGTTTAGGGAAGTTGGCTCTTTTGAAATTCAGTGTCTTTGTATTCCCTTTATGTTTCCTATTTGTGTGATTTATACTGAAACTAATTGACCTGTGATCACTGTTACCTAAATTGCCCCGCATTTCCACATCCGTGATCAGGTCTGTATTGTTGGTAATCAGTAGATCCAGTAATGTTTTATTTCTAGTTGGTGCGTCTACCATCTGACCCATAAAATTGTCCTGCAAGACATTAAGGAACTGGCGAGCCTTAAATGAATGTGCGGTTCCCTCCGCCCAGTCTATGTCTGGATAATTAAAATCCCCCATTATGATGACTCGGTTACATCAAGAATAGGCTGCTACATTGACTTCTTTTTACAACCATTGGTAAAACGTATCCCCTCGTATCTCAGGGATACAAGCCATACTATTCAAATATTGGAAAAGTTTAACATACAAGGTGGTTATTTACTGGCTACGGCAGATGTAGCCTCGCTATACACCTGCATTCCTCATAATTTGGGCATTGAGGCTGTCACACACTTTTTGAGTAAAGATGTGTCCATCACACAAGTTCAGTGTGATTACATCATTGAATTGCTTGAGTTTGTGATGGCACATAACTATTTCTGGTTTGACCGCCGCTTTTTCATTCAGCAGAGAGGTGTGGCTATGGGGGCCAAGTTTGCCCCCAGCCTCGCCAATTTGTTTATGGCCAAGTGGGAGGAGGATGTCGTCTATCATGAGGGTGGTTCCTCCCTGGTCCTATGGGCCAGGTACATAGACGACATCCTTCTCCTGTGGGACGGCAGCCCTGATTGTCTAAGGTCCTTCTTTTCCACACTGAATTCTAACGATCGAGGAATTACCTTGACCTATGAACTTAGTTCCACTCAGGTACACTTTTTGGATCTAGAGATCACAATGAATTTGGGACATTTTCAGTTTCAAACATTTTTTTAGCCAACTGACAAAAATGGATTTATTCCCATCGATAGCTGTCACCATCGATCTTGGCTTAAAGCTGTCCCAAGAAGTCAATTCCTTAACCACTTGCCGACCGCCTCATGCAGATATACTGCGGCAGAATGGCACGGGCAGGCAAAATCACGTACCTGTACGTGATCTGCCTCCCGCAGGCAGGGGGTCCGATCGGACCCCCCCCCCAGATGCCTGAGGCGGTCGGCTTCTGTCCGGGAGCGATCAGAGGTGAGGGGGAGGCCATCCATTCGTGGCCCCCCCCTGCGATCTCTCCCAGCCAATGAAATCCTTCCTCTGCTGCTGTATAGTAAACAGCGGCAGAGGACATGATGTCATCTCTCCTCGGCTCAGTATTTTCCGTTCCGGCGCCGAGGAGAGAAGACATCGATGTGAGTGCACAACACACACACACAGTAGAACACGCCAGGCATACTTTTCACCCCCCGATCACCCCCCAATCACCCCCCCCGTCACAGTGACACCAAGCCGTTTTTTGTTTTCTAATTACTGCATTGGTGTCAGTTTGTGACAGTTAGTGTGGTAGGGCAGTTAGTGTTAGCCCCCTTTAGGTCTAGGATACCCCCTAACCCCCCCTAATAAAGTTTTAACCCCTTGATCACCCCCCGTCACCAGTGTCACTAAGCGATCATTTTTCTGATCGCTGTATTAGTGTCACTGGTGATGCTAGTTAAGGAGGTAAATATATAGGTTCGCCGTCAGCGTTTTATAGCGTCAGGGACCCCTATATACTACCTAATAAAGGTTTTAACCCCTTGATTGCCCCCTAGTTAACCCTTTCACCAGTGATCACCGTATAACTGTTACGGGTGACGCTGGTTAGTTAGTTTATTTTTTATAGTGTCAGGGCACTCGCCATTTATTACCTAATAAAGGTTTAGCCCCTTGACCGCCCGGCGGAGATATAAGTTAGGTTTTAGGGTCAGATAGGGTCTGCGTTGCCCCAGGCAGCGTCAGGTTAGCGCCAGTACCGCTAACACCCGCGCACGCACTATACACCTTCCTTAGTGGTATAGTATCTGAACGGATCAGATCTATACTAGCGTCCCCAGCCCAGATACCTGCTAGCACCTGCGTTTTGCCCCTCCGCCTGGCCCAGCCCAGCCCACCCAAGTGCAGTGTCGATCGATCACTGTCACTTACAAAACACTAAATGCATAACTGCAGCATTTGCAGAGTCAGGTCTGATCCCTGCGATCGCTAACAGTTTTTTTGGTAGCGTTTTGGTGAACTGGCAAGCACTAGCTCCAGGCAGCATCAGGTTAGTGCCAGTAGCGCTAACACCAACACACGCAGCATACACCTCCCTTAGTGGTATAGTATCTGAACAGATCAATATCTGTCACTTACAAAACACAAAATGCAGGCCTGATCCCTGCGATCGCTAACAGTTTTTTTGGTAGGGTTTTGGTGAACTGGCAAGCACCAGCGGCATAGTACACCCCAGTCGCAGTCAAAGCAGCACTGCAGTAACACTTGGTGACGTGGCGAGTCCCATAAGTGCAGTTCAAGCTGGTGAGTGTCCCGCTGCCACCAAGAAGAAGACAAACACAGGCCCATCGTGCCCATAATGCCCTTCCTGCTGCATTTGCCAATCCTAATTGGGAACCCACCACTTCTGCAGCGCCCGTACTTCCCCCATTCACATCCCCAACCAAATGCAGTTGGCTGCATGAGAGGCATTTTCTTTATGTCCTCCCAAGTACCCCTACCCAACGAACCCCCCCAAAAAAGATGTTGTGTCTGCAGCAAGCGCGGATATAGGCGTGACACCCACTGTTATTGTCCCTCCTGTCCTGACAATCCTGGTCTTTGCATTGGTGAATGTTTTGAACGCTACCATACACTAGTTGAGTATTAGCGTACAGCATTGCACAGACTAGGCACACTTTCACAGGGTCTCCCAAGATGCCATCACATTTTAAGAGACCCGAACCTGGAACCGGTTACGGTTACAAAAGTTACAGATACAAAAAAAAGTGTAAAAAAAACAAAAACAAAAAAATAAAAAATATATAAAATAAAAAAAAAATAGTTGTCGTTTTATTGTTCTCTCTCTCTCTATTCTCTCTCTATTGTTCTGCTCTTTTTTACTGTATTCTGTTCTGCAATGTTTTATTGTCATTATGTTTTATCATGTTTGCTTTTCAGGTATGCAATTTTTTATACTTTACTGTTTACTGTGTTTTATTGTTAACCATTTTTTTGTCTTCAGGTACGCCATTCAGCTGCAGCGCGGATTTATTTATCATGACAGCAACAGCGTTTGCTCCCACGATATATAAAGCCGTGACTCCAGCGGAGGTGATATATACCGAAGCATGGGGGCATCAGGGGCGGAGGAGCGATTTGCTCCTACCTTTTGCGGGAGGATGTCCCCATGCTTCGGCATATATAAACGGTGCATGTATGCCCATCATTAGAAGTGGGTGGATGAAGGGAGGCATTCTAATGGTGGGCATACCCACAGATCAATCTCTTTTTTTTCGTTCAGCCCACAGGCTGCATGAAAAAAAAAGATTACAATATATGCCCAACAAGGACCAGCAACGTACTGGTATGTTGCTGGACTTTGAGTGGTTATACCAGAATGATGCCTGCGGGTTTAGGTATTATCTTGGTATCATTCTTTTCAGCCAGCGGTCGGCTTTCATGTAAAAAGCAATCCTAGTGGCTAATTAGCCTCTAGACTGCTTTTACAAGCAGTGGGAGGGAATGCCCCCCCCACCGTCTTCCGTGTTTTTCTCTGGCTCTCCTGTCTCAACAGGGAACATGAGAATGCAGCCGGTGATTCAGCCAGCTGACCATAGAGCTGATCAGAGACCAGAGTGGCTCCAAACATCTCTATGGCCTAAGAAACCGGAAGCTACGAGCATTTCATGACTTAGATTTCGCCAGATGTAAACAGCGCCATTGGGAAATTGGGAAGGCATTTTAACATTTCAAAAGATTTTTATTTTGAGAAAAAAAGAGCAATTATACAAAACAGGATTGTACAATGTCTGGTATAGGCATTAAGAAACAGAACAGTGTCTAAGTATTAAACATTATATGGGAAGGCATTTTATCACACCGATCTTGGTGTGGTCAGATACTTTGAGGGCAGAGGAGAGATCTAGGGTCTAATAGACCTCAATTTTTTCAAAAAAGAGTACCTGTCACTACGTATTGCTGTCATAGGGGATATTTACATTCCCTGAGATAACAATAAAAATGATTAAAAAAAAAAAAAATGAAAGGAACAGTTTAAAAATAAGTTAAAAAAGCAAAAAAATAATAAATGAAAAAAAAAAAGCACCCCTGTCCCCCCCTGCTCTCGTGCAAAGGCGAACGCAAGCGTCGGTCTGACGTCAAATGTAAACAGCAATTGCACCATGCATGTGAGGTATCACCGCGAAGGTCAGATCGAGGGCAGTAATTTTAGCACTAGACCTCCTCTATAAAGATAAAATGGTAACCTGTAAAGGCTTTTAAAGGCTTTTAAAAATGTATTTAGTTTGTCGCCACTGCACGTTTGTGCGCAATTTTAAAGCATGTCATGTTTGGTATCCATGTACTCGGCCTAAGATCATCTTTTGTATTTCATCAAACATTTGGGCAATATAGTGTGTTTTAGTGCATTAAAATTTTAAAAAGTGTGTTTTTTCCTAAAAAAATGCGTTTGAAAAATCGCTGCGCAAATATGTGTGAAAAAAAAAAAGAAACACCCACCATTTTAATCTGTAGGGCATTTGCTTTAAAATAAAATATATAATGTTTGGGGGTTCAAAGTAATTTTCTTGCAAAAAAAATAATTTTTTCATGTAAACAAAAAGTGTCAGAAAGGGCTTTGTCTTCAAGTGATTAGAAGAGTGGGTAATGTGTGACATAAGCTTCTAAATGTTGTGCATAAAATGCCAGGAAAGTTCAAAACCCCCCCAAATGACCCCATTTTGGAAAGTAGACACCCCAAGCTATTTGCTGAGAGGCATGTCAAGTCCATGGAATATTTTATATTGTGACACAAGTTGCGGGAAAAAGACAATTTTTTTTTTTTTTTCCCACAAAGTTGTCACTAAATTATATATTGCTCAAACATGCCATGGGAATGCCAAGCTATTTGCTGAGAGGTATAGTGAGTATTTTGCAGACCTCACTTTTTGTCACAAAGTTTTGAAAATTGAAAAAAGAAAAAAATTTTTTTTTCTTGTCTTTCTTCATTTTCAAAAACAAATGAGAGCTGCAAAATACTCACCATGCCTCTCAGCAAATAGCTTGGGGTGTCTACTTTCCAAAATGGGGTCATTTGGGGGGGTTTGTGCCACCTGGGCATTCCATGGCCTCCGAAACTATGATAGGCAGTGAAGAGTGAAATCAAAAATATACGCCCTTAGAAATCCTGAAGGCGGTGATTGGTTTTCAGGGCCCCGTACGCGGCTAGGCTCCCAAAAAGTCCCACACATGTGGTATCCCCATACTCAGGAGAAGCAGCTAAATGTATTTTGGGGTGAAATTCCACATATGCCCATGGCCCGTGTGAGCAATATATCATTTAGTGACAACTTTGTGCAAAAAAAAAAATTTTGTCACTTTCCCGCAACTTGTGTCAAAATATAAAATATTCCATGGACTCACCATGCCTCTCAGCAAATAGCTTGGGGTGTCTACTTTCCAAAATGGGGTCATTTGGGGGGGTTTTGTGCCAACTGGGCATTTTATGGCCTTCAAAACTATGATAGGTAGTGAGGAGTGAAATCAAAAATTTACGCTCTTAGAAATCCTGAAGGCGGCGATTGGATTTCGGGGCCCCGTACGCGGCTAGGCTACCAAAAAGTCACACACATGTGGTATCCCTGTACTCAGGAGAAGCAGCTGAATGTATTTTGGGGTGCAATTCCACATATACCCATGGCCTGTGTGAGCAATATATCATTTAGTGACAACTTTTTGTAAATTTTTTTTTTTGTCATTATTCAATCACTTGGGACAAAAAAAAATCATATTCAATGGGCTCAACATGCCTCTCAGCAATTTCCTTGGGGTGTCTACTTTCTAAAATGGGGTCATTTGGGGCGGTTTTGTACTGCCCTGCCATTTTAGCACCTCAAGAAATGACATAGGCAGTCATAAACTAAAAGCTGTGTAAATTCCAGAAAATGTACCCTAGTTTGTAGACGCTATAACTTTTGCGCAAACCAATAAATATACGCTTATTGACATTTTTTTTTACCAAAGACATGTGGCTGAATACATTTTGGCCTAAATGTATGACTAAAATTAAGTTTATTGGATTTTTTTTTATAACAAAAAGTAGAAAATATCATTTTTTTTTCAAAATTTTCGGTATTTTTCCGTTTATAGTGCAAAAAATAAAAACCGCAGAGGTGATCAAATACCATCAAAAGAAAGCTCTGTTTGTGGGAAGAAAAGGATGCAAATTTCGTTTGGGTACAGTATTGCATGACTGCGCAATTAGCAGTTAAAGTGATGCAGTGCCAAATTGTAAAAAGTGCTCTCGTCAGGAAGGGGTTAAATCCTTCCGGGGCTGAAGTGGTTAAACTCAGTAGGAATTGTATGGACACAGAGATTTTTAAAAAACAGGCTGCGACTTTGTCCAAAAAGTTTCTGGATAAGGGGTACGACTCAATGTCCGTACACTCACAATATCAGGAAGTCTTAGAGACAGATAGGAGTTCTCTGTTGCTGGATTGCCCACCAAAAGACCAAGACAATTCTTATAAATGGGCCATCCAAACTTCATATTCAGTACAACACAAGGATATTAAACTATACTGAACAGATATTGGAATGTCCTGAAAATGGACAAGGTTTTACGTCCTCTAATACCAGAATATGTCAAAGTTACATTCAGGGGAGCACCTTCATTACAAAGCAAAATCGCTCCAAATATAATTAATCCTCCTGTTCGCCCTTCTTTTTTCCATAATTTGAAAGGGTACTATCCTTGCAAAAAATGTGTTGTATGCTGCCACAATATTATTGGCAGATCCAAAACATCAGAATTTAGCTCCACTGTCACCAATCACGTCTATCAGATTAAAGGTTTCCACACATGTGCCTCAAGATACGTAGTCTATCTGATAACGTGCCCATGTGGGAAACAATATATTGGATGCACTACCCGAACTTTTTCAATCAGAGTAGGGGAACATATCGCCAAAATAAAAAGTGGGGACACTAAACATACAGTCCCAAGACACTATAGGGAACATCATGACCGCAACCCTGAAGGTATTAGCTTTTTGGTGATTGACAGCTACATTCCCCCATGGAGAGGAGGAGCGTTAACCAGAGGGGTTTCACAACTCGAAACATACTGGATATATGAACTCCAATCTTACCAACCTTGGGGGATTAATGTAGAATGGGATATAAATGCCTTTTTGAACAAAGCTTAGTTCCCTCATGTAAGATCACACAATATGTCCGGTGATACCAAGATATCTGAGTATTGGGGGGAACTAGATATCTTCTATGTTTTATATATCCGCATTATGAGTTTGATTCTAACCACCAAGTCACATATTCCAAACATTGTGATTTTTCTATACTCCATTGATCCGTTGTTCATTTGTTAGGGGGTAGGTCTTTCTATATGTTGATTTCATATGTATGTACGGTTTATACTATGTATTTTATGTATATTTTTTATGCAATTTTTGTTTTGATCCCTGTGTGAGTGCCAGCTCCGCATTGTTTTGCAAAGTCCGAATTATCATGCACTGAATGTATCACTATTCGATATGTGTGTCTAATCCAGGATATATATTGTTGATTATAATTTTTTATTAATATTATTTTATATACTGGTATCTATTTTACCCCTGGTTTGGGGGTCTCCGGGTTCTAGATAGGTCAATGACTCTGTTGTCATTTTGATGAGTGACTCACTTTCGGGTGTTTCTGTAGGCATTCCGACAATCGGTTCATTTCCGGGTATCTATAATTTTGGTTTCTATCGTTAGAGACCAAAATGAGGCTTGCTTTACTTTTTTGGGACCGCCGCCATATTTGTGGTGATGTCTAATATAGGACTCTGCTAGCAGTGTTGGGCACCATTTTGTCAGTGTCCTATGATGCAAGTGATCGGTTCCGCTCTCTTGCTGTGGTGTCTGCATATGATGTTCATAACAGCAAGATCCACTATTTTATTATGGAACTTGGCGAATTTAACTTTTAGTTTATACCAATTATGTTTTTGGACGTCTTTTTTCTGTTTAAGACAGCAAAGTATTGCCCAGAACATATAGATCAAGTTACACCTATATTGAGGCTTGAGTCATACACCTATATTGAGGCTTGAATCATACACCAAAGTGAGGCTTGAGTCATACACCAAAGTAAGGCTTGAGTCATACACCAAAGTGAGGCTTGAGTCATACACCAAAGTGAGGCTTGAGTCATACACCAAAGTGAGGCTTGAATTGCAAGCCATGGGCACCATCTTTACTAACAGGAAGTGGTGTGTTTATAAAAATGTTTGTTTTTTTTGGCAGACATGGAGCTGGCCCTCATTTGTGGTGATCATTTACTCTATAAATACGCAGTGGCTGCAGTGGACCAGCACCCCAGAGGATGCCTTATTAGGACGAAACGTTGGGATGGGCTCTGCTGATGCCACTGCATTGCTTTGATTTTATCCATGCATTTAATTTCTTCTCAAATGTGAGTGACCATTTTAGCATTTTTAATAAATGTTTTACATCTAAACGGAATCACACTATGTGGCCCAATTTTTTCTCCTTTTGCTATATGTCACACTGAGAGGAACTGCTCACGAATTCCGGTTGCTATTCATATGGTGGATACTCACTGATGTAATAATCGTCATGGATCCACATGCGATTTGGTCTAGATTGGAAGTTGTGGTTGCTGTACCTCCTTGGGTGTGTTACACCAAAAGCTTGGTTGACTCATCAGGCATACACCTTGTTGGGTTCAACGTGTCTGGTAAGCCTCTTTCCTTACGGTGCTGGATTATCTACAGACAACCAGTTCACACTCATTTAGGGTCCTTTCACACTGGGGCGGGGGCGTTGTCGGCGGTAAGGGCCGCTATTGTAAGCGGCGCTTTACTGTCGGTATTCGGCCACTAGCGGGGGGGGTTTTACCCCCCCACTAGTGGGCGAGAAAGGGTTAAAAACACCGCAAAGCGCCTCTGCAGAGGCACTTTGCCGACGGTATAGCCGCGCTGTCCCATTAATTTCAATGGGCAGGAGCAGTGAAGGAGCGGTATACACTCCGCTCCTTCACCGCTCCGAAGATGCTGCTAGCAGGACTTTTTTTCCCGTCCTGCTAGCGCACCGCTCCAGTGTGAAAGCCCTCGGGGCTTTCACACCGGAATTAAAGCAGCGGCACTTTCGGGTCGGTTTGCAGGCGCTATTATTAGTGCAATAGCACCTGCAAACCGCCCCAGTGTGAAAGGACCCTTATAGTCATTATAGTCAGTGACATTTTGATGTCATACATGGACTATATGCACTTTATATACACTATAACTGTAGATCTACACTTCAACAATATTGTGGTTTAATAATTTTATTGTATTTGCACTTATTTATACCCCAATTTCCGATTCGGATAACTTCACTGTTTTTTTCATTGCATTAGCGCTGCACTATACTGTACTATCTTATTTGGTTTACTTTTTCACAGACTATCTGATGTGCTGGCAGCTACCATTTTTTGTTTAAGACAGCGCGGTTTCTTTCACATTTTTTTTTTTTTTTTTTTTATACACACAGTTTTTTAAGAGTGCAATGGGTCTAAAGTTGCTGCTGAGCATTTCAGAAGCTTCATTCAAACATCCTACAAATTGTTGGATGTTTGAATTTGTCAAACAAATTGTTTTTGTAGAAAAAAAATGTAATGAATACTTAACCATTTAATAAAAGCAAGACTGATACATAGAGGCTGATTTACTAAATAAGTGAAATCTCCACATAACAAATTGAGTATTTACTTCATTCATCCAATCACATGAAAATCAAATTCCTGTTTACTTTGAATACTCAGCCATGTGCAGATGAAATAAGTAAACAGGAATTTTCTTTTTACAATTGATTAATTGAAGTGAATACTCATATTTTAAACTCCGTTATTAAATCAGCCATATACTCTCAGGTTTTTCGGCAGTTTTGGCATTACCCAAACTGTATAACAAGGCAAAACAAAAAAAACAAAAATATATTACAGTGCCTTGAAAAAGTATTCATACCCCTTGAAATTTTCCACATTTTGTCATGTTACAACCAAAAACCTAAATGTATTTTATTGGGATTTTATGTGATAGACCAACACAAAGTGGCACATAATTGTGAAGTGGAAGGAAAATGATTAATGCTTTTCAATTTTTTTTACAAATACATTTCTGAAAAGTGTGGTGTGCATTTGTATTCAGCCCCCCTGAGTAAATACTTTGTAGAACCACCTTTCACTGCAATTACAGCTGCAAGTCTTTTTGGGGATGTCTCTACCAGCTTTGCACATCTAGAGAGTGACTTGTTTGCCTATTCTTTGCAAAATAGCTCAAGCTCTGTCAGACTGGATGGAGAGTGCCTGTGAACAGCAATTTTCAAATCTTCCCACAGATTCTAAATTGGATTTAGGTCTGGACTTTTACTGGGCCATTCTAACACATGAATATCTTTGATCTAAACCATTCCATTGTAGCTCTGGCTGTATGTTTAGGGTCGTTGTCCTGATGGAAGGTGATCCTCCAACCCAGTCTCAAGTCATTTGCAAACCCTAACAGGTTTCTTTCTAAGATTTCCCTGTATTTGGCTCCATCCTCCATCCATTCTTCTCATCAATTCTGACCAGCTTCCCTGTCCCTGCTGAAGAAAAGCATTCCCACAACACAATGCTGTCACCACCATGTTTCACGGTGGGGATGGCGTGTTCAGGGTGATGTGCAGTGTCTGTTCTCCACCACACATAGAAATCTGCTTTTAGGCTAAAAAGTAAAATTTTGGTCTCATCTGACCAGAGCACCTTCTTCTACATGTTTGCTGTGTCCCCCACTTGGCTTCTCGCAAACTGCAAACCCCACTACTTATGGCTTTCTATCAACAATGGCTTTCTTCTTGCCACTCTTCCATAAAGGCCAGATTGTGGAGTGCACTACTAATGCCCCGTACACACGGTCGGATTTTCCGATGGAAAATGTCCGATCGGAGCGTGTTGTCGGAAATTCCGACCGTGTGTGGGCTCCATCGGACATTTTCCATCGGATTTTCCGACACACAAAGTTGGAGAGCAGGAGATAAAATTTTCCGACAACAAAATCCGTTGTCGGAAATTCCGATCGTGTGTACACAAATCCGACGGACAAAGTGCCACGCATGCTCAGAATAAATAAAGAGATGAAAGCTATTGGCCACTGCCCCGTTTATAGTCCCGACGTACGTGTTTTACGTCACCGCGTTTAGAACGATCGGATTTTCCGACAACTTTGTGCGACTGTGTGTAAAAAAAACAAGTTTGAGCCAACATCCGTCGGAAAAAATCCTAGGATTTTGTTGTCGGAATGTCCGAGCAAAGTCCGACCGTGTGTACGCCCTATAACAGTTGTCCTGTGTACAGATTCTCCCACCTGAGCTGTGGATCTCTGCAGCTCCTCCAGAGTTACTATGGGCCTCTTGGCTGCTTCTCTGATTATTGCTCTCCTTGCCCAGCCTGTCAGTTTAGGTGGACGGCCATGTCTTATTAGGTTTGCAGTTGTGCCATACTCTTTCCATTTTTGGATGATGGATTGAACCGTGCTCTTTGAGATGTTCAAAGCTTTGGATATTTTTATCTAACCTAACCCTGCTATAAACTTCTCCACAACGTTATCCCTGACCTGTTTGGCTTGTTCCTTGGCCTTTATGATGCTGTTTATTCACTAAGGTTCTCTAACAAACCTCTGAAGGATTCACAGAACAGCTGTATTTATACTGAGATTAAAATTACACACAGGTGGACTCTATTTACTATTTAGGTGACTTCTGAAGGCAATTGGTTCCACTAGATTTTAGTTAGAGGTATCAGAGTAAAGGGGGCTGAATACAAATGCATGCCACACTTTTCAGATATTTATTTGTAAAAAATTATGAAAACCATTTATCATTTTCCTTCCACTTCACAATTATGTACCACTTTGTGTTGGCCTATCACATAAAATCTCAATAAAATACATTTACGTTTTTGGATGTAACATGACAAAATGTGGAAAATTTCAAGGTATATGAATTCTTTTTTTTAAGGCAGTGTAAGTACATCTTTACAAAGCATGCTCATTCCCCAATGTTTTATCCATTTAATAATGATGCAAGCACATACAAATGACTGTTGATCTGCCAGATTTTCCAAAAAACTCCTGACTACCAGTTTGAGATGACAACAAGGTGCCTTCGTTGAACTGAAAATGTATTCAGCATTGTCAACCATGCTCGCTGAACTAAAGAATTCCACCATCTCACACTCATCTTTGTCCCTCTCAACATGCATATATTAATTCTTCCCTAGCAAAACATTACTGCTGCCTTGATTCCCAAGAGCCTGCCCACATACAATGACTCCCAAGAGCCTGCCCACACACAATGGCTCTCATAAGTCTGCCTACACACAATAACTCCCATAAGTTAGCCAACACACAGTGAATCCCAAGAGCCTACCCACATACAATGAATATGAATACCAAGAGTCTGTCCACACACAATGACTCCCAAGAGTCTGTCCACACACAATGACTCCCAAGAGTCTGTCCACACACAATGACTCCCAAGAGTCTGTCCACACACAATGACTCCCAAGAGTCTGTCCACACACAATGACTCCCAAGAGTCTGTCCACACACAATGATACTCAAGAGTGTGCCCACACATGATGACTCCCAAGAGCCTGCCCACACACAATGACTGCCAAGAGTCTGCCCATACACAATGACTCCAGAGAACTGGAAAGAAAAGAAAGAAAAAAAAAAACCAGGATGCACTGGCCTAGCACATTATCTCTAAAACCGTTTATTCAAAAGAATTGGTAAATATATCTACTCACAAACAGCGTGGCTGACACAGCACTTAGAGAAGTATGGGCTTTGCAAAAAATTACCAAAACCTTATACTCACCTAGGTGGATGTAGTGAGAACTGAGCAATCAAAAATCATAATCGCTCAGTTCACCCCCTCTGCACTGAGGACAGAGATGGAACTGTCAATCTCCAGCTCTCTGCTCTGCCCCTACAGCGCTCACTGGAGTGCTGGGCTGTGGAGGGGGCAGGAGGGGCTGGCTCAGGCTCTTAGCAGATCACTGAAAGGTTGAGCCAGGTGCCAGTCCAGGCTTCTGGTATGGTCGGGATCATTTCACAGCCTGGAGCGGCTCTGTGATGTCAGCTGACACCAGGCTTTAGCCCGCTGTTGGGTGAAAATGGATCAGAACAAACTGCACTCCTTTAATCCATAATACTTTTAGAAGCCTGTTGAAGTCTTCATAGGGAGTAAAAAAAAGTTGGTTTTCACTACAGGAACAGAAAAAAATATATGCTAGGACATCATCTAGAGCAGTGGTTCTTAACCCTCTAGTGCCGTGGCCCCTTGATAAAATTTCCCAAGTTGTGGGGACCCGTAACAGACAAGTAAAAAAAAAAAGACAAGTAATTTGTGCCCCTAACCCACGGACATTTAGCGCTCCCTGAGTCCTTTCCACTTGTACAGTATTAAAATCCCTTATGGTACATTTTAGAAAGTACCACTTTCTTTTTGTTCTCCTTTCTTTCCCTTTTATCTCTCTCTATCCTAATTTCTTGTCCACCATCCCTCTCTCTAGCCGTCTTTCTTGTTCTTTCTCTTATTCTTTCTCTCCCTTTTTCTTTGTTCCTCTCCCTCTTTTCCCCTCTCTTCCATGTATTCCCTATTTTTATTCCTTCTCTTACTCCTTGGTGGGAGAATGGAACATCCCAGGATTCGGTGACCCCTGGCAAATCATCATTTGACCCCCAGGTTGAGAACCACTGATCTAGAGGGTAAAGGAAGGTTTGCTGGTTAGTGTTGACTGTGGCTGTTCACATTTGTGAAGCTGCCATACTGCAAGGCTGAGTCTGACCCTATACTTGATCATTATATAAATAAGTTATGCCTAAATTGTTCATTCTGATCATGTATTACCGGGTCAGTGATGGAAAGCAGAGCAAGAGTCTGCTTTGCAGAGTTTAAAAGACATGTCAGGGTAAAATCCCTAACATAGGCCATATAAAAAAAAAACAATTGATATAATATATTTTAAAGTAGATCTAATCCCTCTTTTGCTCTTTCTCCTGGTGCGGAGCTCCCAACTGTCCCTGATTTGGAAAGACTGTCCCTGATTTGGAACAATGTCCCTCTGTCCCTCTTTCCTCCTTATTTGTCCCTCATTTTGGTCTGATCTATATAGTTGTATATAAAATGCACTTTTTATCTATCAAAAAATGTTTTCCAGCACTAAACCTTTCATCTGATTTCTAAATTGCTGTATTTGTAAATTCCAAAAGCCAATATAAAGAAATAGTAGTGGTAAAAAAAAAAACACTTGTGAGTTTAACCAAACTTGTTTTTTTGTACAATTCTCCTTTAAGGGGGTGTGGCCAGGGGTGTGTCCTATGCCTGCATACTTTTGCTAATAGGTGTCCCTCATTTCCATCTCAAAAAGTTTGGAGGTATGCTGGTGCAGGGTGACTAGTCTAGTTTTCGTGACCATACCCTTTCCCCTTTTGATTTTTTTTCAGGCAGCCTGTATTGGGTGGATGTGCAGGGTCCCTCCCACAGTTCGATGTCACTGCTACTTTTTTAAGACAATATCCGGGTTTACAAAAGCAACTGGTGCACACCAAGTAGATTTATATCCTTTAGAACTATTGAGAATTATATATTGAAATGAAAGTTTGTGTGCCTGGAGTTCAGCTTTACAATAATACCTATTGATCCTATTATGGGGGTTATTGTTTAGGCACGTTCTGTTAAGGGGTGACAACTGTCTCCTGCAAAGTTACCCTGTCACATTTGCCCCTTGTAAAGACTACAGATAGGCACACATTGTGCAGGCATGGTCCACCATTGTCACTATTAAGAAGATGAGTCAGGGAAATGATGAGCAAGTGCATGCAGACAGAAAGTGGCTAAAAAAGGCCAAAAGGGATCAGCAGCACTGGGATGAAAAAAAGTGCTAAAACTGCATTTTGTTAATAAACACAAAGTCAGAGTTTAGATCTGCTTTACGCCACACTATGTGTAATTGTTCATACCATTTCTTTATATTAAAGTTCCATTATCTCATGTACACCAGATGCACAAAATTAGCCATATGTCAGGCAGATGGGTTGAAAACTCAAAAATGAAACAATTGCAGACTAAAGCAATGTGGCAACAGCCGCCTCCCATGCAGAACCCAGGTAGGACTTTGGTCTGGCTGTTTAGAAAAAAGATTTTACTGTAAGCATATATAGCATATTATAGCTGCTTGAAAGTAGCTTTTTTCTTTTTTTTCTGACTGAAGTTCCACTTTAAACACTAATATTATCGCACTTGAAAGCATCTTATGTGTTTGAAATATATTTCTGTAACAGGAAATTTAGCCTTATTTGCGGTCTGCCTTTAAAGCTTTTGAGCTCTCTGAACAAAGTACTTGGGAAATGGGTGTATGGTGAACCTGCTGCATACAGCAAATTACGGCTTATCCCCAAATGTAGCTGTGGCTGCATTTTCTCAACAACAATTAGTATAGTCGGTGCGTTTGTGTACTGTGCAGTAAAAATGTCTTTAATTGTGTAAATTTTGCTCCAGCTAAGTGCTATGATTGCAAAACTGAATAACAAAGACTTTCTGTAAATTCATGAAGAAATAAAGTGCTGTTTTGCAGCAGAGTGCATGGACTTTTAAGGCTAAATGTACGCTTTATTATCTTCCGCTAGTTGACCAGGAATTGAAGAGTATCTGTTGTTCAGGCTGCACTGAACTTCCTTTGCAGCTCTTGGCTTTCCAGACACTTAACTTCTCAAAGCCGCTAAGGATAAAAGCAGGCCGGTCTTCTATTGAGCACTATTCACTAAACAAAGGCAACATAGGTAAAACAAATGTTAATGTCTATGCAAAATTTTGCAACTTTGACATGTGTTAGTAAAACCGTATGTAACGAAACGTCCAACACTCCGCTCGAGTACTTTCGTCATATACCGCTTCCTCCCAGTCTGAATATAGCAGTGAGAGCTGTTGGAGGAATTCACCCCCACCAATATCACAGCTAATCTACATACACATCCCATAATATCCAAGGCAGACAGACACAATAGAACATTGGAATACAGCCACACCCCAAACGACCCAGCAAAGAGTACACAACAAAATTAGACTATATATATATATATATATATATATATATATATATATATATATATATATATATATATTATGCACACAACATTCCAGTGTGGTTGTACAGTGAGTCTGATTAGTACAGATCAGACTGGATTTCTTGGCCACCCTGTGCCCCTAGAGACACAGAGTGACTTAGACATAGGGGGTGCATGGGGAGCTGAATCAAGGTTTTCCCAACCACCCCAAAGGATTCTGGGTTCCACGCCCCCGCCCAAAGTGACTCCGTCACATTGTACATATCAGCACAACTACTTTGTGCATCCAGGTGGATTATACTTTATTTATTTTTTTCAAGACAAATCAGTGAGAGGGCGAACCATCGCCCCCTCCTTCCCATCACCACAGTGGACACAGGGAGACAATTAGTAGACCCTATAAAGCCTTCAATTTTTGTATGCCTCTGCAATAGAGTATGTCAACATAAATAGCTTGGTACTTCACTAACATTATGTGCAGAAACTTTACTTCATTTTAAGAAGGGTGAATGAATCCAAGGCTCACACAATAACTTCAAAAGAGAATAGTACAAGTCTAATGTTTGACATTATCATAACTTTTTTGGATAGAGTGGAGATGGATTAGAACACCAATCAGATTTTACTGCTGTCTGTGTCCCCGTTAAGGAGATCCATCTTATTTGTCCTTTTTTACTGGGGAAAGTGTCCCCAGAAAAGTAATAGAGGGGAAATCTTCCAGTGGGGACGCTGGTTCTAGTGACCTTGGGGTCTCCAAGAGATTCTCCTAATTTTCTGAGATTTCCTCTCACTTTCTGTTTGGCTATGGGACAGGAAGTGAAGGTAAATCTCCTCAATGGGACAAAGATGGCAAAAACAAACCTTACAGTGGTTATAACCCTCCTTTACTCTTTCCAAAATGTAAAAACAAAATGCCAATAGTTCTACTTTAAGGAATTCATTGTCCTCTCTCTAGCCTGCTGAATTAACAGTGAAACGACAACAGCTGACTAATGAGTCATCTCTCCGCTCTCTCATCTTCTATCAGGAGGTTCCTTGTCAGCACATTTGCAAGTAGCACACCAGATTGGCTGCCAGTGATGCCCTTCCCTCTGTAAAAGTCTAAAGCCAGGCATACATGGATCAAAATTCAGCCAGTTCAGCGGGGACTGGACAAATTTCAATCCATGTATGGGCACTCTGGTTACACAGAAATCAATTATTGACTATTGTCTACTGATTGACTTTTGTACAACCACCATGTCGGATAAATGCCATGCGATTAACCCCAGCGGCTATAGCCAGCAGTGCTGATCAGTGAGCTTGAAGGTGTGGATAGGGAGAATTGGGCAGTTTTTTTCATTCAACCCCCTCTATGGGCAGCTTAAGTTCTGCTCTACATGCAATTTCAAGAGCCTGTTATCAAGTAAAATTAAGATGCCTACACTAGTTGGTTAAAAAATATTTTGTAATGATTAGTGAGTTTAGTTGCTGCTGAGCAATAGAACTAGGACATTAAATATAGCAATATGATATGTGCAACTGTAGTCCTCTTGAGGGGGGTTATGAGAAATGGCCCTCCCAAAACAATATATATGGCCCAATCACAGAACCAGATTGCATGCAGTATTTAGGTGTTTTCCCAAATACTGTATGCGTTCCTGAAAATGTCAATTCACTACTGCTTTATGCAGTATTTACTGCATAAAGCAAAAACGTTCTGTAAATACCGCAGAAAACAGGAGTGAAAGTCAATTCACAAAAAAATAAAAATAAATGCACACTGTTAATAAGTAGGGGTAAGCATGCGATATTTAAGGAACCGGCAGCCGCTGACATTTTTTTTTTAATAAATCTTTTTATTTATTTTCTTTATAAACAAACAGACAAAACAAGACTAAGCAAAACAAAACATTATGCACATTGATCCAAATTACTAATGCAAGATCAAGATCCAATCAGATTGCATAGCCGCCATAAACTCTACATAACAAATAAAAGGAAGGAAATAATTAGCAGAAATATATTTTAGATATTTGAACTAGAGTAAAATCTAAGCCATGCCTATTTATCAAATTAACTCTCAACCCATACACAGTATAACAATAATAAACTTAGGTCCCTTCTATCCACAGTGGCCCCGAGCATCCTGTATACAGAAATACCTATATTATAATCAATATTATAGTCAGCGACCCCCATGGGCATTAGATGCCATATATGACTTATCCAGCCACTTTTCCCACACTTTATCGTACTCACTGGGGCAACCCTTATTCGTGTATTATCTCTATTTAAATTGGATCATACAGTCTCTCAAGGATACCAGAGATTGCAGAGGGAAATCCCACACACCCCTCCAGTCTTCCATGTCCACATCTGGTATATCTCGCAACCACCAAGCTCTAAGACCCTCCAATGGTGGGAGGGAGATTAAGTTAAGATGAGAATACAGTCGCGATATAGACCACTCCATACATTCAGACCTAAGTACTGATTCTAGAGTGGATTGTGTAATCAGCTATCTTGTGGAAACTGGGCATGAAAAGTATGGGAAAGCTGGAAGTATCTAAATAAATGGGAACTAGGCAAGTTAAAGATTGAGGTAAGTGTACAGAAGGTGGGCAGTTTCCTATCAGTGACCACCTGAGAGAGTTGTTTGATATTATATTTAGTCCATACAATAGGCTCTGGTAATTTATAAAAGTGAGAAAGAGTAGGATTAAGCCATAAAGGGGCATTTGGAGAGATCGCATCCTTGGGATAGTGCTCACATCTAAGGCCTGCCTCCCAAGCTCGAATGGTGTTAAGCATTGAAGTAGTTAGCTAGTAGGGTGCCCTATGACCCCTAAGTACAAGTACCTTTAGAGCTTCCATAGAACTTACCACCGCTGCTTCAAGCCGGGTAGAGGAGTTAGATAGATCTGGGTTCAGCCACCATGCGCCGTAACCAACTGGCGAGAAAATATTCATATAAATCTGGGAAAGCTAAACTACCCTGATCACAAGGGCACATCAAGGTGGTTAATTTATACCTAGGGTTCTTTGATCCCCATAAGGATGAGAAAAGTTGATTTAATCTTGTAAAAAAGGAGCCAGAGAGCCACCGAGGAGAATGTCTAAAAAGATACATAAGTTTTGGGAAAATTTAAGTTTTTAAAAGATGAATGCGTGCCAACAGGGATAATGGTAGAGGCTTCCATACTTTGAACTTTGACCCAATATCTCCTAGAATCGGTGTTTAATTCAAGGAAATAAATTCAGAGGCTTGGCGAGAGATTACAACTCCTCAGTACTTGAAGTTCTCTACCCACTGCATTGGGATATTATTCAAAGCCGTACTACGGGCCTCGATCTCTATTGGGAACAACAAGAACTTAGCTCAATTTACCATCAGCCCAGTGACAGTTGAAAAGGAGTTCAATATCTGTATTGCCCCATGAAGAGAGGGTCCGGCATCATTCAGAAATAATAAAATATCATCTGCATACAAGGCTACCCTCTCCTCCAACCAGCCAATCCGCAACCCCCTAATATTGGGGGAAAGTTCAAGAGAAAGCCTCCGCCACAGGCTCCATAGCAATATTGAAAAGGGTTGGAGACAGAAGGCAGCCCTGTCGAGTTCCCCTAAATAATGAAAATGGAGTTGACAACCCACTAAGCTCCACTCCACTAAGCTCCACTAAGGACGTGTGACGCGAGACGCTGGCAGCCATCTTTTTGGTTGGAAACACCGTTCTGTTTCTATCTGCTTGGCAGTCATTTCAAAACATGTGAATGTACCAGTCCTTTTTTATACAATAAATTTTATCATTGGATGTCTGTGCAATGAGCTTTTTATTTTCTCCATATACGTATGTGGATGCTGGAGCTGTCTGGAATATTTAAGTGATTTGTTCATCAAGACAATAATAGGCTTTACTGCTATCTGAGGTGATCGATCTGTTCATCAATGCTTATTTTGTGTGTACCCTACACACTGATGGTAAGGGTCAGTTGATTTGGGTGTTGGTGTTGGCTATCCTTTCTGCTTTATCAGTCTTTGGACGAAGATTTGGATTCGATTGTCCTTTCAGTTTTTTTATGATTGATGGACTATATTGTTTATTTATAATAATAGAGTTATGAGTGACTTTTAATAAATCCAAAAGTTTTTATGATAAGATAAGAGAATGGTAGGGATGGTGGTAGAGGGCCTAAGCACTGCAGAAAACATAAATAAATTGACTCCTGGTGTGTAACTCACTATCTAATATTACTGGGCACATACCTGGAATGCATCCCTGGTTATACAAACTTCAGCAAAGATCCCCCATAAGAGATAAATTCAGGCAGACCATCTATGTTCATGGAGCCTAATTGGCTTGTGATTTCTTTTGCATGTATGGTGCACAAAGCTGCATTTTTATATTTCCCTTTGTGGAATTATAGATTTAGCTGAATGCTTGCTAAGGAGACAGCATGATAAATTAAGTATGTTAAGCAGAGTGTGCGCAGCCCCCATATGCAGATGTTCACATCTGAACTATGCAGCGCAGCAGATGAGGCCAAGGATATTGTATTGAATTTTGTACATCAAACGTTGTGATAAGATCTTCTGGTCTCTAGTTCAGTTGTGTGTTTCATTTATCTTCTTGTCACCCTGTGGCTTTTGCCTTCATGCGCTGTGATTGATGCTTTAAATACTCAATTTACAGCGAATATTTGTTTGGGATAACACATCATCTGAAATACAAACTCCTTATGAGCAGGATTGCTCAAGACCCCCAATTAAAATCAAAATGGTGGCAGGGTTTGTCTTCCTGTTGGGTTTTTTATAGCTTTGTCCAACCAGGAAGAAGATCTCCCTAACTCTTGGGTAAGGTGTGGCAAATGCTAATCACCTTTTCAACCAAGCTTTCTTTGTGAAATGCAATTTTGAGTTTTTCAGTAATGAACCAATCAGAGGACAGGAGAAGTGGCAGTATCATAGCCAATGAGGTTCAACTGAGGCGTGATTATTGCTAATTGCTTCTCGGCCTTTTGGCTAAGATCGAGTGTAGTATCTGTTCTTATCAGTTTCCAGGAGGTGGCGCTTGCTTCCGTCCCTGATCTATGGCGAGATAGAGATGGGATTGCGGTTGCTATGCAAAACCTGCTGGAGTGAAAGTAACCCGGTTTGTAGCCGAAAGGGAAGCCTTCTGATGGGGACGGAGAACCATTAGGTCTTGGCGGAGGGTCGGGACCCTGGCCTTCTGGCCTGGATTGGGGCAGCTCTAGCTCCGGACAGTTATTTGGGAGAGAACGCTGGCTCCCCTTTCTCCCACCGGGGGAGCGGCCAGTATTTCCCCAATATAATTAGGTAGGAGGGACGGAACGACGGTGAAGCCTGATGGCAAGGGCTCTCTCCAAGCTTCCAGAACTCCATACCTTTCTGCCTGGGGTGGGGGCTGTTGTGGTCTGGGTTGTGGGTCAGGGTTGCTTTGAAAAGCCAGTGGTGAATGTGCCCCTGAAGTGGCAGTTCAGGGGTGCCGTACAGTCACTGTGTTTAGGCACTTGATTGGTCACTTCACCACTACACACGTTTTTCACACCTGCCTCTTGGGCCGAGCCTTTTGGCTGGGACCAGGGGAAATTTTTATTCCTGGCCGGAGGGCCGGCCATTGTATTTCACAATGGTCACTTTCACTCTCCCACCTTCCTATCCCCCCACTCTTTTTATTTATTCCCCCGTTTGTCACTTTTTTGTATTTTTTTTGGTTTGATGTGTGTACACGTTTTGTCACTGTGTGGCGAGTAGGGTGTGGGTCCTCAGGCCTACCCTGAAAGTCTTGGGAAGGGGTGGACTTAGGCCTTTTGGCTTGGTTTGCCCTCTCCCTTGGGGGCCTCCCTTCGGGGGATCCCCACCTGTACTTGGGATGGTCTGTTTTGGCAGACCTTCCAGTAAACGGAGGGTCCGCCTGGTTTCGGCCAGATGGACCCATTGTATAAGTACCTCAGTCCCTGTCTGGAGCCTAACGCCGCGGGGGATCAGGGTAAGGTCTTTCCCTAGTGGAGGACTCTGAACACCCGTTGCACGTTTTGTGTGTCACTCTCTATGTGTGTGCACTTTTTTTTGGCATCGGGTGGAAGTTTTTGAGGTGTGTTTCACGCCACTGGCTTTTCTCAAAAAAAAAAAATCAGAGGACAGGAGAAGTGCAAATTTGACAATGTGTTTGTCTTCTGGGAATTGCAAGATCAAAGAAGTTTTTGGAGACAAAAAGAGATGATGAGGAACAGTCTTCCTCTAAGCACAAAGAACAGGCTACTCCGTTCTCTGCTGTATGGAGATGGCTACAAATGAAGAGGTACTACAAAGTCAATGACGGAAAACCATGTCTTTAGGAAGGAATACTTAAGAGAAAATGTCAAATTATGGGTAATATCTCAAGAAACTTCACTGGAAAGATGCAAGCCAGTGGAAAAGAGCAGGCTTAAGTTATTTAAAAAAAGAATATGGTGAATGGATGACATTCTGGGAATTATTTAAAGCAGAATTTGGGAAAAGACAAGGCCAAATGGAAAGTGATGGTGAGAGCAAAGTTCCCCAAAGAGCATAAGCGGTTATGGTAGTAGTTATGTAATGGTTTGCCCCTGGAACTGATATGGTCACCCAGAATGATGACAAAGAAAGCCATTGTAGTCAATAGATACCGCGCTTAGGTAGGGATATGCTAGGCTGCTGCACTAATGTAGCCCAGAAGAATGAATGTGTGTGTATGTAGGGATAGGTGGCGCTGCCTTTCCACCTAGAGAGTGTAAAACTTAATTGGACTTCTGGGTGGTTTGAGCTAGGATAATTCATTCCATAAGTTGTCGACTTAGAGGTTGTCTAAACCTTTTAAGTATATATAACCGTGAATACACCGAAAATAATAGTGATGTCAGCAAAAATAAAATATGATATTAGTGTACAGATTCATACAATAAAGTATCGGTGCTTTTGATAACCTTTACCTCCTCACTTATGTGAAAAGTGCTCAGTGCTTATATATTTTAAGTATTACGTAATGGAGATTATATATGCATATGACATCTGCTTGCTAGAGTTATATGGAGTACATCAAGAAAAAAATCGTATATGCTATAATGTGAACACAGTATAAAAGTGCAGTAAAAAAGTCTCTTGAAAAACACAGTCCTAGTTAATAATGCAAGCCTTTAGATTCAGTTAATAGTACTACTTGTTCAAAAACCAATCCAAAGTGGCTTGCGCAAAATCCTGTGCAAGCAGCATAAAGTGACGGTGGTGCTCCCCTTCAGTTCTCCACTCACCAGATTTCCAAACCCCTGCAGGGGTAAACTGCATAAAAGTGGGGGGTCTTTATCTGGGGCCGTCTTCCTCTTTAATAGATCCAACCTTTAAGATGTCCCAATCTGATGTTCCTACTGGTGATGGATGATGTTGGGATGGTGTGCCAGTTCCTGGATGTATACTTCTCTCCTGACGTTTTTTAGGCCCTCGGTATGTCCTTTGTTTTTCTGAAGAAATCCATGTGTGTTTGTCTTTTCCTCTGTTCTGAGAGCATGAATGGTTATGGTAATGTTTTGCCTCCAAGAGATTTGCCCCTGGAATTGATATGGTCACCCAGACTGATGACAAAGAAAGCTATTGGCTTGCTCTGTGTCACTGTGTACCATAAACAACTGCCAGGGGTTTTTACATGAAATACTTGTGTAGTGGTACCCCCGTGAGGGCTGCTAATAGACTCTGTACCCCACTGATTACCTCGACTCTGCAAATCCCCCATTACCTCTGACACCCTGGGTTCCGTCATCTCACCAGCTGTAGCAGTAAATAGAGACTCACGCAGTATTAAAGAAACAGCTCAAATATGTTTACTGTATTAAAGAGAACACAAAATAGGTATATATCACTTTGGCAGTTAGTAAGAAAAAACTCCTACACACACACAGCTATTTTATCTATACTTATCAAAAAGGCAATATAATATTAACCCAATCACAGAAACCTATGTGAACAGGTTAACAGGAGGGTAGACAACTGACACTATGGGGTAGATTTACTAAAACTGGAGAGTGCAAAATCTGGTGCAGCTGTGCATGGTAGCCAATCAGCTTCTAACTTCA
The DNA here is from genome assembly GCF_042186555.1 of Aquarana catesbeiana. Classification (NCBI taxonomy): domain Eukaryota; kingdom Metazoa; phylum Chordata; class Amphibia; order Anura; family Ranidae; genus Aquarana; species Aquarana catesbeiana. The sequence goes on along the minus strand of NC_133335.1, from coordinate 201,162,225 downwards.
GCTTGTTCAATTAAGCTTTGACAAAAACCCTGGAAGCTGATTGGTTTCTATGCGGAGCTGCACCAAATTTTGCACTCTCCAGGTTTAGTAAATCAACCCCTATATCTTCTGTGTCAGATTTCTCCCTTCTGCCTCCTCAACTCATAGGCCAATAAATCCTGTACAATATAAACATACAATACACAGACTATTATATTCAAGTAGGCTGGCTGCCTTTAGATTAAGCCCAATGCAATTAAGTCAGATGAGGAAAAAGGATAATAAAAGGGTAAAGGGTATTCCTTGAAATCCAGATATCTTCAGCTAGCCTCTTTGTATTGTAACTAAAGTAATCCTTGATGACAGGGTGTAGCAAATTTGACTGAACCTTGGTTTATCCTTGTTGTATTGTAACTTCCTTCTTTGATGATCCTAATGATGTTATCCAGTATAGCTGCTAGAATCAGCAATGTGAACTGGGCATAGATGTCTGCTTCCAGTGTCCATTATAACATAAAATCTAACTTCTGTGGGACTACAAGTACCACCAGCTGAACTGTTGTGAATGATGTCTGAAAGCAGTGTCTCTAACTATAACGTGGGCTATGCCCGCTCACGACTCTGGAACTCAGATGAAGTTGGCAAAGATGCAGATGATGAGAAGGCTCTAATAGGAACTCTCTCTCTCTCTGTATCCTGGCTCTGGGTAATGGCGCCCACCACACCACGCTGCAGCCCACTGAGATCCGGATTGCAGGCGTCTCTGGATGTCCCGGAACACCCTCCGGTCTGCTGCAAGGAAGAAGCGATGCTGTCCGCAGAGATCCCTCTGGGTTTAGCTGTCTGGCTCCCTGCTGTGTAGGCCGCAAATCATCAGCAACTCCCTGTCACACAGACCTCCTGCTGGCAGAGTCAAATGGCATCTTGAGAGGCTGATATAGACCGCGCCATCCCCTTTTATATCCTTTCCCAGCAATCTCCTCTGTCCACTCAGCATTCTGTTACTTGTAGTTCAGATCAGTTCTGCTGGCATAGTCACTTTAGCATTCTGAACTACACATCCCATGATGCTTTGGATCCTATCACAGGAAAAAGGAAATTGGCACACAGAGTCCAGCAAACACTAGAGGGAGCCAACCCCACATTAATAACACAGAAAATGTCTCTAGATTCTAGGCATAATAGCCAGCCCTGGCTGCACTTGTTTTTGCATCTCAGTGCTGCTGATCTCCTCCAGCCTGTTTCATCCACTTCCTGTCTACATACAGTACACACACTCCATTGTCAGCTGCATATTATTAGTCTGAAATGGCTCCCTAATTTTGACAATGGTGGACCATATTAATATAAAGGATAAGGTTCTCTGTCCTATATGCCGACCTTCTCAAATACATGCAAAGCAGACAAATTATTGTAGCAATGGACTACAAGTAAAATAAATTCATACAATCAAAAAGTTTATTATACAAATATTAAAGTTGTAAATAACACCATATCCAGTGTTTGCAAAGTGAAGCTCACAAATCTTTTTTCAATTTAACATCAGCATGTTAGCTCAATGTGTTTTGTAAATGTCAAACATCTTCATTAGGAGCACATGTAAACACTAGGGATGAGCTTCGTGTTCGAGTCGAACCCATGTTCGACTCGAACATCGGCTGTTCGATCGTTCGCCGAATTGCGAACGTTATGGGCCGTTCGCGCTAAATTCGTGTGGCGCGTCACGGCCCATAATTCACTGCGGCATCGCAGTGCATTGCTGGCTGATGATTGGCCAAGCATGCACTATGACCCGCATGCTTGGCCAATCACAGCGCCGTCAGTAGAGAGAGCTGTAATTGGCCAAAGCCAGGGTGGCTTTGGCCAATTATGGCTCAGGGGATTTAGTACACACCCCACACTATATAAGGCCGCCTGCACGGCGGCCCTGTGTAGTGTGTGTTCCGGTGTGCTGAGAGATAGAGAGAGAGAGAGACAGTGTCATTTGATTTGAGTTAGATAGATTAGGCAGAACAGTCAGTCAGTTAGCTGCACTTACAGTGTATTGTGTATATATATGCATCCCAGGTGTTGCATATATATATATACACTGTATTCAGTTTAGCTAGATCCGTTCCTGTTATCTTCTATCTAGACTATTTACATTTAATGCAGTGCGTCCTGCTCACAGTGTTCAGCTAGATCCGTTCCTGCTATTTACATTTAGTGCAGTGCGTCCTGCTCACAGTGTTCAGCTAGATCCGTTCCTGTTATCTTCTAGACTATTTACATTTAGTGCAGTGCGTCCTGCTCACAGTGTTCAGCTAGATCCGTTCCTGTTATCTTCTAGACTATTTACATTTAGTGCAGTGCGTCCTGCTCACAGTGTTCAGCTAGATCCGTTCCTGTTAAATTCCTACTGACAGGCAGGCTTGTCTGGTTACAGTATATAAAGCTACCTGAAGAAAATTACAGGTGTTCTATTTGATCCTATTAGTACCACGGTCAGGCAGCTAGACTATTTACATTTAGTACAGTGCGTCCTGCTCACAGTGTTCAGCTAGATCCGTTCCTGTTATCTTCCTACTGACAGGCAGGCTTGTCTGGTTACAGTATATAAAGCTACCTGAAGAAAATTACAGGTGTTCTATTTGATCCTATTAGTACCACGGTCAGGCAGCTAGACTATTTACATTTAGTACAGTGCGTCCTGCTCACAGTGTACAGCTAGATCCGTTCCTGTTATCTTCCTACTGACAGGCAGGCTTGTCTGGTTACAGTATATAAAGCTACCTGAAGAAAATTACAGGTGTTCTATTTGATCCTATTAGTACCACGGTCAGGCAGCTAGACTATTTACATTTAGTACAGTGCGTCCTGCTCACAGTGTTCAGCTAGATCCGTTCCTGTTATCTTCCTACTGACAGGCAGGCTTGTCTGGTTACAGTATATAAAGCTACCTGAAGAAAATTACAGGTGTTCTATTTGATCCTATTAGTACCACGGTCAGGCAGCTAGACTATTTACATTTAGTACAGTGCGTCCTGCTCACAGTGTTCAGCTAGATCCGTTCCTGTTATCTTCCTACTGACAGGCAGGCTTGTCTGGTTACAGTATATAAAGCTACCTGAAGAAAATTACAGGTGTTCTATTTGATCCTATTAGTACCACGGTCAGGCAGCTAGACTATTTACATTTAGTACAGTGCGTCCTGCTCACAGTGTACAGCTAGATCCGTTCCTGTTATCTTCCTACTGACAGGCAGGCTTGTCTGGTTACAGTATATAAAGCTACCTGAAGAAAATTACAGGTGTTCTATTTGATCCTATTAGTACCACGGTCAGGCAGCTAGACTATTTACATTTAGTACAGTGCGTCCTGCTCACAGTGTTCAGCTAGATCCGTTCCTGTTATCTTCCTACTGACAGGCAGGCTTGTCTGGTTACAGTATATAAAGCTACTTGAAGAAAATTACAGGTGTTCTATCCCAGCTTAGTGCAGCTACAGGCCATTAGTATGTCTGGAAGGCCAAGAAGGAGAGGCAGACAGTCACAAGCCAATAAGAGAGGGCAAGCAGGCTCTGTGTCTAGTGCTGGTCGTGGAGACGGTGCATCCTCATCAGCACGTGGCCATGGGACACGCTTGGCCTTTTTTTCGGCAGCTGGCTGTGTTGAGCCGCAACATGCGGAAGACTTGGTCGAGTGGATGACCAAGCCGTCCTCATCCTCCTCATCCTCTCTCACCCATGCCCAGGGTGCTTTGTCTGGCAAAGCAGCGGCCTCTTCCCTCAGCTCAATGTCATCAGTGACTCCTTCCCTAGCTCCACCATGTCCTCATGAGGATTCCCTCGAACTGTTTGACCACAGTGTTGGGTACATGCTCCAGGAGGATGCCCAGCGTTTGGAAGGCTCTGATGACGATACTGAGCTCGATGAAGGCAGTAACATGAGCACGGACAGAGGGGGTGCCCAAGAAGGACAGCAATCTGGCAGTCATGCTCCCCCCTGCTGCAGCATACTGCCAGGTTTGCTCCAGTGATGAGGAGGGAGGGGATGATGAGGTCACTGACTCAACGTGGGTGCCTGATAGGAGAGAGGAGGAGGAGGAGGAGGAGGAGGAGGAGGAGGCGGCGGCACATCACCAACGAGGCAGGATGCCCTCCAGGGGCCAGCCTAAGGGCAGCACATTGACTGCATCACACCCCAAAGCTCCACATGTGCAGGGCGCTGCAGTCTCTGCACGTTATTCAAAAAGTTCTTTGGTGTGGGCCTTTTTTGAGACGAGTGCATCAGATCGCACCGCTGCTATTTGCAACATATGTCTCAAGCGTATCTCGCGTGGCCAAAACATCTCCCGCTTGGGTACCACATGCTTGACCAGACATATGTTGACCTGCCATGCAGTTCGTTGGCAAGCGTATCTAAAAGACCCACACCAAAGAACAAAGAGGATCTCTCCTTGCTCCTCATCAGCTGAGATTTCCAACCCCACTAGACCTTCAGTCCTCTCTGAGACCTGCAGTGAGAGGAATGAAGGTGTAGAATTAGGTGTGTCACAGCCAAGTACTTGTGGGCAATCTGCTTTTGGTACACCGACGTCAGATTGTACCAGGCAAATTTCCCTGCCCCAGCTGCTGCACCGCCGAAAGAAGTTTGCTCCCAGCCATCCACATGCCCAGCGGTTGAATGCTAGCTTGGCAAAATTGCTAGCACTTCAACTGCTGCCTTTTCAGTTGGTAGACTCTGCCCCCTTCCGTGAGTTTGTGGAATGTGCGGTTCCTCAGTGGCAGGTACCCAAACGCCACTTTTTCTCACGGAAGGCGATTCCGGCTCTCTACCGGCATGTGGAAGGCAATGTCCATGCCTCGCTGGACAGGGCGGTCAGCGGTAAGGTGCATATTACCGCTGACTCATGGTCCAGCAGGCATGGACAGGGACGTTACCTAAGTTTCACGGTGCATTGGGTGACTCTGCTGGCAGCTGGGAAGGATGCAGGACAAGGTGCAGTAGTGTTGGAGGTTGTTCCGCCACCACGCCTCCAAAATGCTGATTGTGACACACCTCTCTCCTCCACCCCCTCCTCTTCTTCTTCCTCCATGGCCTCTTCCTCGGAACCAGCGGTGCTCCGTAGGCGTTCAAGGGGCTACGCAAGTACGCAGGCCAAAAGATGCCATGCGGTGCTTGAGCTGGTGTGCTTGGGGGACAGGAGCCACACTGGGGCAGAGGTTTTGTCAGCTCTGCAGGGGCAGGTTCAGAGGTGGTTGACGCCACGCCAACTTAAGGCAGGAATGGTGGTTTGCGACAATGGCACCAACCTCCTCTCTGCCCTCCGACAGGGACAAATGACCCATGTGCCCTGTTTGGCTCACGTCCTTAACTTGGTGGTGCAGCGGTTCTTGGGCAGGTACCCGGGCTTACAGGATGTCCTGAGGCAGGCCAGGAAAGTCTGTGTGCATTTCCGCCGGTCATATAATGCCAGTGCTCGGCTGACGGACCTCCAAAAGGAGTTTAACCTGTCCAAGAACCGCCTAATCTGTGACATGCCCACCAGGTGGAACTCAACGTTGGCCATGCTGCAGCGGCTGCACACGCAGCAGAGGGCCATCAATGAGTACCTGTGCGACTATGGCACCAGGACAGGGTCAGGGGAGCTTGGTTTTTTTTCCCCACGCCAGTGGGCCATGATCAGGGATGCATGCACTGTCCTGTCACCATTCGAGGAGGCCACGAGGATGGTGAGCAGTGACAGTGCATGCATCAGTGACACTGTCCCCCTTGTCCACCTGTTGGAGCACACGCTGCGTGGAATAATGGACAGGGCACTTGAGGCAGAACAGAGGCAGGAAGAGGAGGACTTCCTTAGCTCTCAAGGCCCCCTTTATCCAGACAGTGTTCCTGCGTGCCCGCCGATCACACAGAAAGAGGACGAGGAGGAAGAGGAGGAGGAGGAAGATTGTGTCAGTATGGAGGTGGAGCCTGGCACTCAGCATCAGCAGCAGTCTTTAAGGGATCAGTCCCAAGAAACACATGGACTTGTACGTGGCTGGGAGGAGGTGGCTGCGGACCATGTCGTTCTTAGTGACCCAGAGGACTCCGGACCGAATGCCTCAGCAAACCTACGCTGCATGGCCTCCCTGATCCTGCAAAGCCTGCGTAAGGATCCTCGTATTCGTGGTATCAAGGAGAAGGACCAATACTGGCTGGCAACCCTCCTTGATCCACGTTACAAGGGTAAGGTTGCGGACCTTATCTTGCCATCGCAGAGGGAGCAGAGGATGAAACATCTTCGGGAGGCCTTGCAGAAAGGTCTGTGCAACGCGTTCCCTGAGACTGGGAGGTTACAAACTCCTGTTTCTGGACAACGTGTTGCTGAGGCTTCGGTCAGTCAAAGAAGGAGCGGTGGAGAAGGTGGCCGTCTGACCGATGCGTTCAGACAATTTTTTGGTCCGCAGCCCCAAGGTATGATCGGTTCCAGCAACCATCGCCAGCGTCTGTTTTACATGGTGCAGGAATACCTAGGGGCAAGATCAGACTTGGACACCTTTCCCACCGAAAATCCTCTGGGTTACTGGGTCTTGAGGATGGATCACTGGCCAGAGCTTGCACAGTATGCAATTGAGCTACTGGCCTGTCCTGCATCCAGCGTTCTTTCGGAACGCACATTCAGTGCTGCTGGAGGCGTGGTAACCGATCACAGGGTGCGTCTGTCCACCGACTCGGTCGATCGGCTGACCTTCATAAAAATGAATGAGTCTTGGATCACCACCAGCTACCAAGCACCTGATGCTGATGTAACCGAATAATTTTTTTTGAAATCTCAGATCCCTTCAAAGACTGCCTATGCTGATGCTGAGTGACTATCCCTGAGTAATTATCCTCTTCCTCCTCAATCATCACGCTGATAGCTTGTAAGAACATTTTTGGTTCTGGGCGCCACCACCAGTGCCTAAGGCACAATTTTTCAGCCCCTGTTTAACAGGGGCGTGTAATTACAATTTTTGATGTAATACTTTGCAGCAGGGCTCGTTCCTGCATTCCAACTAGAGTGTCTGTGAGGGGTTGCAGTGTTGTGGCACCAGCACCAGTGCCTAAGGCCCAATTTTTCTGCCCCTGTCTAACAGGGGCGTGTAATTACAATTTTTGATGCAATACTTTGCAGCAGGGCTCGTTCCTGCGTTCCAACTAGAGTGTCTGTGAGGGGTTGCAGTGTTGTGGCACCAGCACCAGTGCCTAAGGCCCAATTTTTCTGCCCCTGTCTAACAGGGGCGTGTAATTACAATTTTTGATGCAATACTTTGCAGCAGGGCTCGTTCCTGCGTTCCAACTAGAGTGTCTGTGAGGGGTTGCAGTGTTGTGGCACCAGCACCAGTGCCTAAGGCCCAATTTTTCTGCCCCTGTCTAACAGGGGCGTGTAATTACAATTTTTGATGCAATACTTTGCAGCAGGGCTCGTTCCTGCGTTCCAACTAGAGTGTCTGTGAGGGGTTGCAGTGTTGTGGCACCAGCACCAGTGCCTAAGGCCCAATTTTTCTGCCCCTGTCTAACAGGGGCGTGTAATTACAATTTTTGAAGGAATACTTTGCAGCAGGGCTCGTTCCTGCGTTCCAACTAGAGTGTCTGTGAGGGGTTGCAGTGTTGTGGCACCAGCACCAGTGCCTAAGGCCTAATTTTTCAGCTCCTGTTCAACAGGGGCATGTAATTACAATTCTTGATCTAATATTTCACAGCAGGGCCCTGTGAGGGCTTACAGTGTTGTGGTCACAGCAACACCTAAGGCCCAAATTTCTGCTGAGTATATAGGGCAGGACCCTACTTTCAAACATCTAACTTACAAACGACTCCTACTTGCAAACGGAAGGAGACAACAGGAAGTGAGATGAAATCTACCCCTAGGAAGGGAAATTCTTTCCTGTAAGAGTTAATATGGGAAAACAATTTCTCCTTTCCACTGATGCTTTCCAATCCTTGTTCCACAAAAAAACCCAAATTTTCAAAAAACATTTTTCATTGGGACAAAAAAGTGAGGTGAAATCTTCTGAAGAGGAGGAAAGACAGCAAAACAAATGTCACAGGGGTGATAACCCTTCCCTATGTTTTCCAAAAAGCTTAGAAAAGATTTTTTGGCTGGAGCTAAACACGTTAAAAATGTTCAAAATTACAAACAGATTCTACTTAACAACAAACCTACAGTCCCTGTCTTGTTTGCACCGCCTGTATACTGCTGTTCAGAGTATATAGGGCCTGGTGGCCCCACACCTTTCCTTATTTTAATTTGGGTGCGGGGTTCCCCTTAATATCCATACAAGACCCAAAGGGCCTGGTAATGGACTGGGGGGTACCCATGCCGTTTGTCTCACTGATTTTCATCCATATTGCCATGACCCGACATGACATTAAACCCGCAAGCAGTTTTAAATGAGATTTTTTCCTTTAAAAATGACATTTGGTGCAGGGACTGTTCTAAACATGGGAAACACGCGTCACTTTACAGGCATACTATAGACACCCCCCAGGTACGATATTTAAAGGAATATTTCACTTTTTTTTTTTACTTTAAGCATCATTAAAATCACTGCTCCCGAAAAAACGGCCGTTTTTAAAAGTTTTTTTTGCATTGATACATGTCCCCTGGGGTAGGACCCGGGTCCCCAAACCCTTTTTAGGACAATACCATGCAAATTAGCCTTTAAAATGAGCACTTTTGATTTCGAACGTTCGAGTCCCATAGACGTCAATGGGGTTCTAACGTTCGTGCGAACTTTCGGTCCGTTCGCGGGTTCTGGTGCGAACCGAACCGGGGGGCGTTCGGCTCATCCCTAGTAAACACTATATGCAGGGCTTTTTTTTCAGCAGGGAACACACTTCTGGCACCTCCACCACTGAGGCTGGGTTCACACCTAGAAATGGAATAGGTCAATTCTAGTGGGGTATGGGAGAGATTGCCTGCATCCCTAATATAGAACACAAACCAGAAAGAATACCCTCTAATGGGACTTTAAAGGGCAATGACTCTGAAAGGGCGTATACAAATTAGTTAAAAAGTATTGTTTTTATTAATACAGACATCTAAAAGACACAGCATAAGTTGTGTCAAACAAGATACAAAAATACATAGAAAGTGTGTAACATATTGTTCATCATGAAATCAAAACCACTAATTTAAATCACTCCTATACTAATGTATAGAGTGATACCCAACGCGTTTCAAGGCCATGCGTTTATTCCTCTTCATCAGGAGAAAGTGGTGAAAGTATTTATGATATCTGTATCAGGAACCATGAATCAGACCAAGACAGAAGTAAAGTTAAATCACACTTGTTTAATAATAATAATAATAATAAAGGTAAACAGAGTAAGCGTAGTCAAAACAAGCCAGAGTTCAGTAACTGGATCAGGTAGTCAGCCAAGCAAATGTCAGAGAGCCAGAGATAAACGTAGTAGTACAACAAGCAGGATCAGGAGCCATAAGGAACGTCAGCCGAGCAAGTCTTCGACAGGAATGCAGGAGAAAGTCTCTGTGATGTTGACAAAGGGGAAGGCAGAGATCAAGTGAGCTGGACGACTTTAAAGTGGAGTTCCACCCAAAAGTGGAACTTCCGTTCATCTGATTCCTCTCCCCCCTCCGGTGTCACAATTGGCACCTTTCAGGGGGGAGGGGGGTGCAGATACCTGTATAATATAGGTATTTGCACCCACTTCCGGCATAGATATCTGCAGAATCTACGCCATTTCCCGTTACCCCCCCCCCCCACCGCTGTCTGCTGGGAAACACATGGAGCCCAGAGACAGCAGGGACCATCCGTATTGCGCTGCGCGACTCGCGCATGCGCAGTAGGGAACCGGGAAGTGAAGCCGCAAGCCTTCACTTCCTGATTCCCTTACCGAAGATGGCGGCGGCAGCACCCGAGGACTGAGAGATGGTTCAGCCTCGGGTGCCGACATCGCGGGCGCCCTGGACAGGTAAGTGTCCATGTTTTAAAAGGCAGTAGCTGCTGACTTTTAAAAAAACTTTTTCGGCGGAGCTCCACTTTAAGTAGGCAGGACTGACGAGCAGAATCGACAACAGCTGGGTAACTGTGGAGAGAGATGGGAGCTGGCAATTAGCCGACAGCTGAGCGGCCAGCTTAGAGAAGGAAGGGCTGAGCCCAGCCCTGACAATCTGCAGTTTATGGAGCAGAAAAAAAGAACAATAAATAACAAATCTGTGCATACATACAATTATCCAAAAATAGAAAACTGAATGTATCGACAGTCATTGCATTAGGTTACTCTAACGTCTACTAACCATGTAGAAGCACGTGTCTTGGTGTATATCATCAAGACTTTAAAAACAAAGACGTATGGCCGTGCTGGTCCTGCATCGCCCAGGAGGCTGAAGATGAGAATGGCCACCCAGGGTGACAACCAAAAAGGGGGGGGGGGGGGGAGGAAACCCGACCCAAAAGGTGGACCCACACCAAAGGTCAAGATAACAGGGATCTGGCAATAAACAAAGAATAGTAAATATATTGGTAAAAATCGGTAAAAACAGATTATATAGCTCTAAATTTATTAATTGAGCCCCATTAGTGAGTGTACAAAGTATAGTCACTCACAGAGAAAAAGCCTCAAACCCACCTCAATGAGCACAATAAGGAAAGAGGAAATTCCAAAATGGAGAGTCCAGAGTCCAAATAGGGAACCTTAATATTGGACATTGGTGTAAAGCAGAAAATATAAAAAGGGGGTATATATATATATATATATATATATATATATATATATATATATATATATATTACATACATACACACTACTGTAGTTAAAGGTAGGGAGTATTGTATCACATCTATGTCCTGTGCATCCTGGTTCACCATTTCAGGTCCGATTTCAGCCCAAATTTGGGCTGAATTCAGACCTGAAACGGACCAAAAAAGCACACGTTTTTCCTGCAAAACGCACCGACCTGCTGCGGAGATATGTGAACCGGCTACATAGAGAGCCAGTCACATTCTCCTGCTATGCGAATTGGATGTGGGGAAAACCACATCCAATTCGCATAGGTGTGAACCCAGCCTGAATGTATGTAATGGTAATGGGTGCTGGGGTGTGCTGGATAGTTTATTAATTCTGGTTGCTGAGGTATCTATTGTTGCTGGAAGGGATCTATTTTTGTGTGGCAGTCTATTGTTGCTGGAAGAGATCTGCTGTCGAGGGAGGGGTCTATTGTTGCTAACTTCTGTAGAGTCTATTGATGCTGGCTGCTGGGAGATTTTTTGTTGCTGAAAGGGATCTATTTTTGTGTGGCGGTCTGTTGTTGCTGGGGAGGTCTATTGTTGCTTGTGGTGGATCTATTGTTGCTTGGAGAGTCTATTGATGCTGGCTGCTGGGAGATCTTTTGTTACTGATAGAGTGATATTTTGTTGTGGGGGTCCATTGATTCTGGGGGTCTATTATTTCTGGGCGAATCTATCATTGCTGGGGGGGGGGGGGTCTATTGCTGCTGGCTGTGGAGGATCTATTTTACTACTTTTCTTGTTATCATTAACAAATTCTATACAAATTACTTAGCGCCATAAAATGATACATGGCTCTGTATTCTCTTAAAGGGGTGCTACTGGGAGGTGGAACCAAGGAACGGTGCTCGGAAGTGGGTAGGGGGGCGGAGGCAAGTAGTGACTCAGAAGGGGGGAGTTCCTGCACCTATTCTTTGAGAAAAAAAGCCCTGACTATCTGTATAGGAAAACTCAATAATGCAAAATCAAAAGTTTCCATACAGTTTGCTGAAATGGAAATTCTCAAATGCAGAAGGGGACAGCTGGGGGACATGCTGTAGTAAATTTCTAATATAGTCCTCCATTTTTTTACATCAAAAGCAAAGAGCTTCAAGGATAAAGAGCAAAATATTCATGCAAGAATCCAAATCAGTTCTGATCTGGGGTTCAACCCTACCACCCATAGAGGGGATGTACAGGACGCCAAAATCCTTGACCACAATAGGAAAATATGTATTCCAGGTAGGTAAATAATCCAAAATAGTCCTCCTCTTTTTTACATCAAAGCCAAAGTTCTTTAATGATAAAGAACAAAATATTCATACAAAAATCCAAATCAGTCTTGGTCTGGAGTTCAATCCTGCCTTCCATAGAGGGGATGCAACAGCATGCCCAGATCCTTAACCACAATAGTAATATATGTATTCCAGGAAATGTAATGCCGGGTACACAATATCGGAATTTCCATCCACAAGTTCCGACCGTGTGTAGGCTCCATCTGACATTTTGTGTCGGAATTTCTGACAACAGATGTTTGAGAGCTGGATCTCAAATTTTCCGACAAGAAAATTCTTTGCGTGTGTAGACGTGTGTAGACAATTCCGACGCACAAAATTCCATGCATGCTCTGAATCAAGTACGAGATGGAAGCGCTCGGTCTGGTAAAACTAGCGTTCATAATGGAGATAGCACATTCGTCACACTGCAAATTTTTAAATCTTTTAATGCAGCGCATTCTCTTCTTCTTTATAATTTTGCTGCTCATATTCTCACAGAGTTCTGACAAACTGAGCGTGATCGGCGCTTACGCTACTCCGTCCTCCATTCACAGATCGTACTTACGACACACACGTGTTACGCTGACCTTCTTTCTAGTATATTCCCGGCCCCTTCTCTTTCGGCGCAGTGGGAGAGCACATGGTGGAGACAGAGCAGGTGCATGCAGAGGAGAGCAGCAATGACGCGGAAAGCCCGAAGCCACAAACGTCACGATCCAGGAGATTTAAGGCCTCAAATATGTCCTTTGGTGAGATGGTAGAGATTGTGGACATCTTGAAGAGGGCCGACTATGACGGGAAATATGGACCGTACAGAAACCCAAATGTGAGAAAGGCCAAAATCATGAGTAAAATTGTGAAAAATCTGCAGAAGGATTTTGGGGTACGGCGATCCAAGGATCAACTGAGGAAATGATGGTCAGACCTCAAATTGAGGGAGCAGGATCAGTACAGAAGAATCAAGAGAGTGCTACAAAAAAGTAAGTATTTTGTTGTGTTTACCTATTATTATTATTACGTTAGTGCAGCTCCATGTGCTTTTCTTTACGGTTGTACAGTTTAAATGGCGTTTAAAATGGCAAGTTTCAGGTTCATGGGCACAGTAATCGTTTGTAGTAAACATTGCTCATTCACTCACTAATACAATGTTTTTGGCAGATGCAGGTTAACTACATTTGTTCAGGCATATTTGTATTAAAAGAAGTTTGTTGTCTAGATGGGTTTGTAACTAATATGAAATGAAAACTTGATTCATTGTAAGGAGAGGACACTCAGCAGCTGTTTACACATCTGGACGCAGGAGCACTAGTGTGGGACACCAGAACACCCTTTTAAGGGTGTCCCACACAGGTGCTCCAGTGGATACTAGGGGTGTCTCCATGTGGGAAACGTTACCAAAAAAGGTAAGTATTCCAGTTTGAAGAAAGGGAAAAAAATCATGTGTTCCGCTTGGAACTCTGCCAAAACAGACAATTGTACGACACTTCAAGCAGTGTTTCAAATTCATATTTCTTGGTCAAATATCTGTGTGCTAAGTATTTTTTTTATTCACATAGGGGAGTATAGACTCTGGACATCAGAGGACACCAGGGACCCCCAACCTCCTAAAGAAGGGGAAGTCACCACACCACAAGCTGAGGATGTGGAGGGAGGAGAGGTTCATGACGTGGTTGAAATAATGATCACAACAAGTGAGTGTCTGAGACCACAGCTTCAAGTAATAGATGTATGCCTGCATATTTATAATACATGGTGTGTTTTATTCTTTTTGAATGATGTGGATGTTGTGGAAGAAGAAACTAATTTCACAAGTGCAAGTGCACACGTCCTCATCAGGGAGATCATGGTGTGCAATTGTGATTTAGAAAAGATAAAGGAAAACATCAATGATATTCAACAAAAAATGAAGAACATCATTGATGTTTTAGGCAGAATCTAAAACACACAAAAATTGTACCGTTTTGTCGAGGACTTTTTTATTTTAATTCAAGTTTTAAAGTATTTTAAAAGCCAAATTTTGAAGATGCACACAGTGTGTCAACATGTGCTATCTGCCATCACGGGATATCATATCAAGGTATGCGTTTTGGGGGTGCAAACCCTTCCTTGCAACTCAAGTAGGTGAGAGAAAGGGGTTGCACCCCCGAAACACGCCTATTGATCCCCCATGATGGGAGTTAGCACATGTTGACATTAGGCATGGGGTTAGGAGGGAAATCCACATTTTCACTCCCAATTTGTGTGCATCTTCAAAATTTGGCTTTTACAGGGGTGACATCACCCCATCTAATGAAGGCAAAATCAACACAGTTTTAACATACTAATGTCTGATATTGCCTTCACTTTCTCAAAGTTGAACTTTGTAAGTTCCTGAGTTCTGTATGTTATGGTTTTAAACATGCCTCTTTAACAAAAAAAGGATATTTATAATGTCAAACATAAAAATTTTATACACCAAAAGATGTTGGTTTGTTCAAAAACCCTTTTCTAACGCACATGTAAATGTGCACAGACTCAAAAATGTGTGGCAACTTCTTACAATGCTCAATACCAGTTTTTGGAGTAAGTTTGTGTTTACAGTGACAATGGGGGTTATTTACTAAAGACAAATCCACCTTACACTTTCAGTGCACTTTCAAGTGCACTTGCAGTGCACGTGTTGTGCAAAGTGGATTTGCCTTTAGTAAATAACCCACACAGTGCTCTAAAATTGGCCCCAATCAGCCCATTTTAGGCACTCCAAACAATTAATTCATGGTGCTGAAAAGGATGATTATTTTTATCATTAATGCATTACATACAATAACAACAAAAACAATGTTTGTGTAGCAGACCCACAACATAATAGTTAGCTGAAGAAGAGATGGTCACCTCATGTATCAAATAAATTACATTTGCATTATTGAAGAAAATGTCCAAAAAGAAAAACACAAGCAAGAAATCAAATGAAATATTAGTTCATTTTAAAATAAAAATTTATTTTAAAAATGTTTTATACATTTGCTGGCATATCAATGGCCCCCCTACCCGCAAAGTACTCCAGATATTTTTGTCTGACTTTGCGGGCGCTTTGGAGGGGCAAGCCAGGATAGCCAGCTTCAAGTGCCGTCAGGGTTGCTTGATCTGGAAATCCGGCCTCAGGCCCAACTGAGGCCACATAGTTCGTAGCATTTTTCCGTAGGAAATTGTGCAAAATGCAGCAGGCAAGCACTATATGGTTGAGTTTATATTCTGCCATGTGTATGGGTGTTAGAAATAGGCGGAACCGGCTGGCCGTTATGCCAAAAGTATTCTCCACCACTCTTCTGGCTCTGGCCAGCCGGTAGTTAAAAACCCTCTGATCCGGGGTGAGGGTCCTCATTGGAAATGGCCTAATGAGATGGTCACCTAGCCCAAACGCTTCATCAGCAACGAACACAAATGGAAGACCAGCCACGTTGTCTTCCGCAGGTGGCAAGCCCAAGCCACCATTCTGGAGCCATCTGTAAAACTCTGTCTGGGCAATGACCCCACCATCCGACATCCGGCCATTCTTCCCCGCTTCCACATACAGGAACTCGTATGTCGCCAACACTGCCGCCAACATCACTATACTATTAAACCCCTTGTAATTATAATAATATGACCCCGAGTTGGGGGTGGGACGATGTGCAAGTGTTTCCCATCGATTGCCCCTCCGCAGTTGGGAAAGTCCCACCGCTAGGCAAAGTGGGATGCCACAGTCTGCCATTCCTGTGGGGTTGAGGAGTCAGACAAGAAAAAAAAAATTAGGACTTTTGCACATAAACATTGCAAGCAGATTAGACACAAACATTTTTGGCCAATATAAGTATAACATTTATTTTAAGGAGTATTTAAAGACAAAAGTATAAGGTCCACTTATCAGATTCCTCCTCCCCTCTGATGGCTCAGTGTAAAAATGTTATTGTCGGGGGGGATGTTTTGGACAGGTAACCCTCTACACTTAATTGAGAGCTGAATGCATAAATAATGTGTGTTACTTTGGCCTGCCCCTCCTTACTTACACTATTGGCAGCCCACTGGACAGGTAAGAAGTGTCATAATACAAAAATATTAATACACACTACAAATTGAAGCACAATTTTACATTCTGCAATTACCTATCAAGATAATAGGAGAACAAAACTTTAAACAGTACCATTTGAAAGTATTCAGGCAGGCCCTTTCACTACATGCTTTGGTGAATTCATCCATAAATCTAAGAGGTAGGTATAGTGTGTATGGGTTTGGCAAAGTCAGCAGAAAGAGGATTGGTATCAGTTGACTTATAGGTTGGGGGGAGGGAGGGTTCCAAATGAGTTTGGGCCCCCCAAAAAAAGCCTCTTGCACTATGCATGAATTTAAGGAGAAAAATAACATTTGTACACATTTTTGGGGGTGTTTAGGGTAAAGCACTACAATGGAGCTGACAAAATACATTGTTAAGTGATTAGGCTAGGTGTGTATGGGCCCAGGATAGCATGCTGGGGAGGTTAGTGAAGGCAGATATGCATGAAGGACAAAAAAGGAGCATTAAAAGCTTCCAGCATGCATGAGGACAAAGAGGACATTCACAACATATTACAATCATGGTATATAGGGAATGATGAAAGAAATACAATACATTAGCAAACGTTAAATACACATAATGTGATGTTAAAGGATACAACTTACCTTAATATAGTCCTTCTGCAGGACCTGTATGATGGCAGAACAGGTCTCTGGAATAATGTTTCCCAGAGCCTGGGGGGAGATGTCTGTTGAGAACTTGATGTCCTGCAGACTTCTCCCTGTCGCCAAGTACCGCAAGGTGGCGACTAGCCTTTGTTCTGGAGTGATGGCTTGCCGCATGCAGGTGTCCTGCTTGGTAATATAGGGGGACAGCAAAACCAACAGACGGTGAAAAACGGGGTCCGTCATCCAGAGATAATTCTTGAAATAATTGGGATTGTTCTCCTGGATCTCCCGCAACAAAGGCATGTGCGAGAATTGGTCATGCTGGAGCAACCAATTCTTTGTCCATGAACTCCTCCTCCCCCTGTTCATGGACTGGGATTGGGTCAGAGTAAGAACCCCAACACCAATCCCCTGCATAGCAGGAACTATATGACCAGTACATAAACGCTACATGGCTTCAAAAGGATCGGCTGACCAGAATGAACTAACAGAACGCACTGAAAATCAGAAAGGCCTGAGAAGAGCGAGCTGAAAATCAGAAACGAGTGGACAAGAACGCACTGAAAAAACAAATATGAACTGACTACACGCACTGAAAAACAGATACGAACCCACAAGCACAAACTGAAGAGCAGTAACGAACTGAATAGCACAAGGCTGAAAAGTGCGAATCGTCTCTCACCAAACTTCTACTAACACGAGATTAGCAGAAGGAGCCCAAAGGGTGGCGCACTGGCTATTGAACTTCCTTTTTCAAGTGCCGTCATATGTGTTGTACGTCAGCGCGTTCTTGCCAATCGTAATTTCCTACATTTGTGCGACCGTGTGTATGCAAGACAAGTTTAAGCCAACATCCGTCAGAAAAAAATCCACGGTTTGGTTGTCGGAAATTCCGATCATCTGTACATGGCATAATACTCAATAGATTAAGATACTCTAAACACCATCAAACTCAATGGTGGGCCATGCCTGGGCAATGTGTGTGGGCACAGCCACTTCTACCAGGGGCTCATGTGAGGGTGACAAAAATGACAAATGCAAATGAAACCCAGAATTGAGGTTTAAAAATAACCATTTGTGAGCTATTTCTTAAGCCAAGGTGAGGCTCTTATGACTTCTGGCTACCTGCAACAGATTGATGCTATACAGCATTAGAGACTACGAACAGTGTGAGATTTTCAATCAGATAAGACCTATTCTAGTAGACATTTGGTGATATAAGTGTACAACTAAAAAGGAAGCAGAACCTGCATATGTATTGGCCTGAATATGTAGTGAGCATATATAGCTGCTTCATACACTTATATCATTACAAAAATACATGTTTTGCTAATACATTTATGCACACCGATAAATTAATATGCACTAAGCGTATCTTTTATCTGTGCACTTAAACAAATGTTAGAAAATCACTGGTGCCAAGTATTAACAAAAACGTTGTTTTTGCTAATTCACATTTTCTGTTGATAGCTTAGAGGAGTTTGGACCTTGAGCCAACAATGGAATACATTCAGGAACAAAAGTACTTCAAAAGTACTTGATATTTACAAAATAGATACAGCAGCACCCTGGTACTCTTCCCATTCAACCCTGTTGAATAGAGACACCTTTTAATTGTTAAAGAGTACAGTTGCATTCTATACAGTTGACAATTAGTTCTAATTACTTTATATTTTTTTTAATCTTTATTTATTTTTTGCTTCTATCCATATGATTTAATTTTTGGTAAGCTTTTTATCAGTACAATACTTGACAAACACATTGACCCTGAACTTGATGTGTTAAATGTAGAAAAAATGTGCAAGTGTAAGGATTTGAGCAACTTTGACAAGGGCCAATTTGCAATGTCTCGATGACTGTGTCAGAGCAACTCCAAAACTTGTGGGATGTTCCCAATCTGCAGTGGTCAGGACCTACCATAAGTGGTCCAAGGAAGAAAACCAGCGAACCGGCCACAGCGTCATGGGCGGCCAAGGTTCATTGATGCACGTGGGGAGTGAAGGCTGGCCCATGTAGTTTGATCCAATAGAAGAGCTACTGTAGCTCAAATTGTTAAAAATATAAATGCTGGTTTTGATAGAAAGGTGTCAGAACACAGAGGGCCCTGTGGTATTCTCTTTCTTCGCTTCTAAAGCTTCGTACACACGATCGGACTTTCCGACAACAAAACCGTGGAATTTTGTCTGAAGGGTTTTGGCTCAAACTTGTCTTGCATACACACGTCCACACAAATGTTGGCCAACATTTACGAACATAGTGACGTAGTAGACGTACTATGTGGTTTTTCAGCTCTTTAGTGCCACCCTTTGGGCTCCTTCTGCTAATTTAGTGTTAGTAGAAGTTTGGTGAGTGTTGATTCGTGCTTTTCTTTTCGCGTTTTCATTTATCGCTTTTCATTCTGTGCTTTTCAGTTCGTTTCTGAATGGCCTCTCATCAACCAGACATGTGGTGGAATCAGAGGAGATAACGTGTTATTTATTATTGGCCTTGGAGTTATAGCTTTGACATTACTTTTTTGGTTGAATAATGATTTGATTTGGTAAATTTTCTATATTTTTGGATGGGGAGTAGGCAGTTGCATTTTAAAAAATACAATGTAAAATTGACAAGGGACACCAACATAGTTGTATCTTTGTTCTTAAAAACTACGGGATAATGGTATTAAAAATAAATAAATAAAAAAAAAAGAAAACATAATAATATTATTCTTGATATCACGAGAAAAAAAAGCCTTCGAAAATTTGTTTGCAAAAACTCCATCAGTATCACCAGCAAAGCAGCTCCATTATTATCCCATTAAAGAAGAAGAGAATTGTGCGCTGCATTTGGAGATTTCATAATTTGGCACGTCACGAATGTTAATTCTCCATTCTCCATTACGAACGCTAGTTTACAAGACCGCTTTCTAGCATGTGTGTTTGTACTTTGGACTTTTGTCTGACAGACTTGTGTACGCACGCTCGGAAAGTCTGACAACACACATTTGTTAGCGGAAAATTTGAGAACATGCTAGCCAGCATTTGTTAGTGGAAAGTCTGACAACAATTGTCTGATGGAGCATACACACGGTCGGATTTACCGCTTTCATCAAGGGCCCTACCATTTAAATTTCCTGCTATTTACTTGAAGTTACCTTCTATAGCAGCGTTTCTCAGCCTTTTTTTCATTCTTTGCACTCTTTGAAAGTAAATAAAATCTCAATTCACCCTGATTTAAATGTTACCTACCATTCTAGCGCTACCTCCAGAAGAGCCACTGAATTGTTTTGAGATTTCTCTGCACACCTGCAGATGACACACCTCCTTCACCTAGCACTTAGCAACACACCTTGAGGCATTTCAAAGAATTTAGCTGGCAGGCATAGCCTAAAAGAAGAGAGGTTTAGCAAGTGTACTTATGCAAACTATGAATAAGACAGTAAAATTACTCTGAGAGATATGGTAAACACCTGCAGTATTCTCAATAACAGTAGTTAACAGAACTGAACTGCATTCACCTCTCAACATTATATAACGTCTTGCTATAACAGTCCCAGTTTTATCTCACTTGCCATTAAATGGCTGACAAAATTGGAGCCCCCTGAAGAAAACACAACATTTCCCAGCAGACACCCGCCCACATAAGAAAACGGTGTTCAAGCCACACAACTGAGGTATCGCCACGAACGTTAGAGTGAGAGCAATAATTCTAGCACTAGACCTCCTCTGTAACTCAAAACATATAACCAGTAAAAAATTTTAAAGTGCCGCCTATGGGGATTTTTAAATACTGAAGTTTAGCGCCATTTCACGAATGCGTGTGCAATTTTGAAGCGTGACATGTTTGGTATCTATTTACTCAGCGTAACTTCATATTTCACATTATGCAAAATTGGGCTAATTTACTGTTTTGTTTTTTTTTAAAGCATGAAAGTTTTTTTCTCCCAAAAAAAGGCGTTTGAAAAATTGCTGCGCAAATACCGTGCGAGAAGTTGCAATGACCGCCATTGTATTCTCTAGGGTCTCTGCCAAAAAAACATATATAATGTAATTTTCTAGCAAAAAAATTATGATTTTTACATGTAGGAGAGAAATGTCAGAATTGGCCTGGGTGGCAAGTGGTTAATGAATATTCAGTTTAACCCTGTCTACACTGCAGAAGGTTAATACAGCAGCAACAAAGGAAGACGTTCCACAGCAGTTATCAGCTACAGTCCAGATTACACCATGAATGGGAAATCTGAGCCTGGGACAATGCACACAACTGCCTTGATGCAATTAATTTCACATCAGAACCCCCCTTCACAGCAGAGGTCTCTCCCATAACATCAGCAGTGACCCCCCCCCCCCCTCGCAGTAGCCACTTATCACATCAGAAGCCCCATCTTTCCCATCAGAGGCACTCCTATACATCAGAATCCCCCCTATACATCAAAATCCCCCCTATACATCAAAATCCCCCCATCAGAGAGTCCTATCAGAACCTTACTCCAGCAACATGGCAGAGGGTAGAGTAGTTGGAGCAGATCGGGACAGAGGTGTATTCCATCCTCTCCTGTATACTGGAGGCGCATGTAATGTAATGCGCTGCCTTGGTACAAGTGGGGCACCATGCATCCTGGCCCTAGAGTTTAATTGGTTGTTGTGGTGCTGGTAAACAGCCTGCATCATGGCAGGCTCGGCAGCCTATGATGCTGATCTAAGACAAACTGTAGTTTCAATCTATAATTTGGTGCAGAGTTCATCAAACAAATCATATCCACCTTCCTCTGGATGTCTGTGAGTTTAGAAAAATTACTTACAATGATGGGTGAGCAAAATAGAGAGTTTTGACTTTTTGTTAAAAATCAGGATTATTCGTCACATTTTTATCATTTTAGGAAAAATACAAAGGAGTCAATGAGAAAGGAAAAGCCACATAAATACATTCCAATTCCCAGGTGCATCAAAACAAAAAGCTATGCAAAGTCTGAGTGCCTATTCAAGCCGGAATGCACTGTGCCCCAGTACACGTGGTTTCATGCATCAGGCAGCCCATTAAAAATGAATGGGCTGTAACATACTTGAGCACATGACAATTTAGGTCCTGCTAATTTTTTTCAAGTGCACTGAAACACAACACAGAGCGTGAATTTTGGTGCTGTAATGTAGTGGCGTTCTAGACTTATGATGAGGCAATAAAATTAATTGCACCATAACACAGTAACATGCAGGGTGGACCACCGAGTGTTGCGGTATTGCTTGCATAACCCGTGTATGGTAAGCAGCTTACTATTAAAGGCATTGTTTTTGTTGTTTTAGTGTACTGTAGTTATATAAATAAAATCACTGCACTGGTAAAAGTAAAACAAAGCAACACACGTAAAAATAAATATAGAAATTAAAATAAAAATAAACCAAGCAACTAGCACATAAATATAGGATATGCTGTAATAAAAGATACTCATATACAAGTGCAGTGCTTAATAGTGACAATGTTAGCAATATCAAACATAAAGTCCCACTTATAAATGATGAAGCGTCCACAATGCCCCTGATGATTTCATTTATGATGAAACGTGTTGGGCGGAGCCAGAAGCATGTTGTTATGTTTACCCCATTTTGTTGGCCCCCATGCTCGCCTCATTCAAAGTCCCATGGGCTATTTTCTTTTTTTCTGGGCGGATCCAGAAGCTGTGAAGTTACAGCGCATGCACGCTTCACTGAGGATTCTGGGTATTGTAGTTTTGGGCACTATTTTACAAGCCATTTTCATGTGAGTGTTTTTAGCCAGTCTTTTAATAAAGAAAAACAATCAGATTGACACTATTAGGAGTCTCTTTTGCATTTACATATTTTCCATTATGCTTACCATATGGGATGGAGAGTTTGCCTTGATGCCAATTGGGGAGTCATGTGCAGTGGTCTTTTCATGTGCAGCGGTCTTTTGATTCCTCCCCCAAGAGCAGTCTGACTTCTAATATGAGGGTCACACTAAGTTTGGTAAGCCTAAGTGTTTGTCAGTGGAGGAAACGTGGTGATGTATTTATCATTAATAAAGTGCAACGCTAGGTTTAAGCACAAAATGACCCTGTGCATGAAAACATAAATAAAGTAGGTACAACACAGTATTATAAATGTGCAATATGACCGAAACATAAGTAGCATAAATTCAAATAACTTTACTGTGAAACCCAGGGGTTATGGGATATGTAATTTTCTTCACAGGAAGTGTCAGTTCTTAGACTACAGGCAGAGGTCATACATTAACCTGTGCTACTCCATGCTGCATGCCTCATGTTTGAACACAAACAGAACATTCGGAAATTTGAAAATTTGGAAATTCGAAATTCTAAAATCCCAAATTTCGGAAATTTGGAAATTCGAAAATTCGAAAATCTAAAATTAGAATGAAGATTCAAAAGAACGAAAATTCGAAAATAAGAACAAAAATTTGAAAACCCGAAAATTTGAAAATCTGAAATAATAACTAACTAATAATAACTTAATTACTACTAACTATTAAAATATAGGTATTGGAATTTTCTTTCAAATTTGGCTGTTAGAGAACATAACGAATACGAATTTATGCAAAGTTACAAATGATCTGAAATAACGAATGCCATGTCTAAACGAATGGAACGTAACAAATTAATAATAATAAATAACAATAATAATAATAATAATACAATTATTTATAATTATTATTAATATTATTAATTCATTCCATTTGTTTAGATATGGCATTCGTTATTTTGGATAATAAACTTCGGATAAGTTCGTATTTGTTACGTTGAGTAACAGCCAAATTTGAAAGGAAATTCCAATACCTATGATTTAATAGTTGGTTATTATTAGTTAATTAGTTAGTAGTTATTATTTCAAATTTTCAGATTTTCTTTCTTATTTTCAGATTTTTCGAATTTTTGGATTTTTGAATTTCTGAATGTTCGAATTTTCAAATTTTTGAACTTATGAATTTTCTAATTTTCGAATTTACGAATTCTCAAATTTACGAATTTTTGCATTCACGAATTTCGATCATAATGAACGACCCAAAAAATGTAAGTATAAAAAAAACAAATGAAATTAAAACAAACACATTTTTCGGCAGTGCACATGTCTAGTAATTACAAGATCAATGCACATCTTATGCAGGTGAAAAAATTTTATACAAAGAGGGGCCAATCCTTTAAAGCAGGGATATGCAATTAGCGGACCTCCAGCTGTTGCAAAATTGCAAGTCCCATCATGCCTCTGCCTCTGGGTTTCATGCTTGTGGCTGTCAGAGTCTTGCTAGTCTTGCTATGTCTCATGGGACTTGTAGTTCTGCAACAGCTGGAGGTCCGCTAATTGAATATCCGTGCTTTAAAGCAGTCAGTCACTTTAGACTAAAACTATGGGCAAAATAAAAAAAATTAAATAAACGTGATGTAATATGTCACTGGTATTTACACTTTTTGTTTTTCTGAGCCCCTCCTGTAACCAGTATATCTCTTATTTTTTTCACTTTCTATAACAGGGTGACAAACTTAAGGAAGTAGAACAATAACTGATTTACAGGCTGTAGATGCACTTGGGTTCTCACTATAGCGATGCGGGAACCATCGGGATTCCAGCGCCGGTTCCCGCATCACATCTCTCCCGTGGGCAGTTCACACCGCCCTCTGTGAACCGCTGTGGGCGTCAATACAATGTTAATGACACCCCCAGATCAGTTCCCAGATCGCAGTGCGAACTGTGGATTCAGACAGGAATCGGATGGCATGGGTGGGAACACCCCAGGGATTCGATTCCAGTGCGGGAGAAAAAAAGTCCCTGCACCTTTTTTCTGCAAATCCAATGCAAGTTCAGCCATACAACTGTATGGCTGAACTCGCATTGCACAGACATCGCATGTGATCAGCACAGCAGTGCGGATGCGAATCACATGCAATGTCTGTGTTTGCTATAGTGTGAAACTGGGCTAAAAGGGACATTTTTGCCCCCCCCCCCAAAAAAAAAACCCCAAAATCACCATGTAAAAAAAGAGAAATATTATTTACCCATTCCACTGACCATGCCTCCAATTTTCACTCTTATATATACACTAAACTGAGGAAAAAATTAATTTTTTATTAAAAAAAAATGGGGATATTTATTATAGAAAAACGTAAAAGATATTGTGTTTTTTTTCAAAATTGTTACTCTTCTTATGTTTATAGGGTAAAAAAATAAAAACCGCAGAGCTGATCAAATACCACCAAAAGAAAGCTCTATTTGTGGGAAAAGAAGGACGTAAATTTTGTTTGGGTACAGCGTCGCATGACCGCGCAATTGTTAAAGTTAAAGCGACACAGTGCAATATTGCAAAAAATGGCCTGGTCAGGAAGGGGGTAAATTCTTCCAGGGGTGAAGTGGTTAAAAAGGTTCCAGCTCCAGTATAATAAACAGCCATTATAAGTGCAATGAGTCACATTAACTAAGCAGATAGACCTGTTTAAGGTCTATCTGTGCCACCTGCATCATTTTCTTTTTCAGAATGAAATAGGAACTGGCTCCTAATTACCAGGGGAAACAGAGCAGTTTTCAGTATAGAAAACTGCTGCAGATCTCCGCCAGGTTGGACCTGGCGTAAAGGTTGAGAGCTAGGGTGGACAAGGACGGCAGAGGGATCGGAACATGTAGCTCCAGCTGAACTGATCCGTGCCATGTCTGTCACAGACACTGCATAGAACAGGAAGAAAATAAATCTAATTAAAGTAGAAGTCCAACCTAACATTAAAATCCCTGCATCTACAGACATCCATGATCTAACACTAACCTATCTAGCCCTGTAAAGAAGATATCGCTATGCATATCTTTTTTGAAGCCGATCTGACCCAATCGCTCGCTGAGCTGTCAGCTGCGCCTTCGCTGTGGAGGCGGGTGCAGAGGACACAGCCGACAACGGAAGCCCCATAGTAAGTTTATGGGTGACGTCCCTCCCCATTCATTTCACAGCCGTTGTCCTCTACAGAGCTTCCGCCGCTGGAAACTGGACCGGATCGGCTTCAAAAACGGTATGTATACTGATTTCTTCTTTATAGGGCTAGATAGGTTAGGCTTATATTGTGGATGTCTGTAGAAGTAGCCATTTTAGTGTTAGGGTGGACTTATCCTTTACCCATAGCTCCCAATTGTCCCTGATTTCGAGGGACTGTCCTTGATTTGGAGCAATGTCCCTCTGTTCCTCATTCCTCCTCATTTGTCCCTCATTTTGGTCTGATCCATATAGTTGTATATAAAACGCACTTTTTATCTTTCAAAAAGTGTTTCCCAGTGCTAAACCTTTAATCCAAATTCTAAATTGCTGCATTTGTACATTTTAAAAGCCAATATAAAGGAATAGTAGTGGTAAAAAAAAGCCCTTGTGGATTTAAATAACCTTTTTTTGGGTTGATTCTCCTTTAACCACTTGCCGCCCGCCGGCCATCAAATGACGGCTGGGCAGCGCGGCTCTCCTTCTGGGTGGACATCATATGACAGAATGACCGCTCTTGCGCGCCCGTGGGGGGCGTGCATCGCGGCGTTCGGTGGTGAGGTGTGTCAGCTACACCGATCTCGGTAAAGAGCATCTGACGGAGGCTCTTTACCACGTGATCAGCCGTGTCCAATCACAGCTGATCACGATGTAAACAGGAAGAGCCGTTGATTGCCTTTTCCTCACTTGTGTCTGACAGACGCAAGTAGAGGAGAGCCGATCGGCTGCTCACCTGACAAGGGGGGGTCTGAGCTGATTGTTTATCAGCGCAGCCGCCCTCGGATGCCCACCCAGGACCACCAGGATGCCATCAGGACCACCAGGTATGCCACCCTAGACCACCAGGGAAATGCCAATCAGTGCCCAGGCAGCTGCCAATCAGTGCCCATCCCCAATGCCTGACAGTGCCAGTGCTATCAGTAATGCCTAACAATGTCATCTATCAGTGCCATGTATCAGTGACCATCAGTGCCCAGCAGTGCCACCTATCAGTGCCCATCAATGCCCAGCAGTGCCACCTATCAGTGCCACCCATAAGTACCCATCAGTGCAGCCTTTCAGTGCCCATCAGTGTCACCTATCAGTGCCCATCAGTGCCCACCAATGCCAGCCATGAGTACCCATCAGTGCCGCCTATCAATGCCCATCAGTGCTCCATATCTGTGCCACTCATCAGTGCCCCCTACCATTGCCTATCAGTGCTGCCTATCAATGCCCATCAGTGCCACCTCATTAGTGCCATCTCATCGGTGCCGCCTTATCCGTGCCCGCCAGTGTCGCCTTATCAGTGCCCATCAGTGAAGGAAAAAACTTACTTATTTACAAAATTTTATAACAGAAACAATATAAAAACTTTTTTTTTTTTTCAAAATTTTAGGTCTTTTTTTATTTGTTTAGCAAAAAATAAACACGGAGGTGATCAAATACCACCAAAAGAAAGCTCTATTTGTGGGAACAAAATGATAAAAATTCTGTTTGGGTACAGTGTAGCATGACCGCGCAATTGTCATTTAAACAGCGAGAGCGCTGAATGCTGAAAATTGGCTTGGGCAGGAAGTGCCCTGTATTGAGGTAGTTAAGGGGGTGTGGCAGGGGGCGTGACCCATGCCTACATACATTTGCTAATAGGTGTCTCTCATTCCCATCTCAAAATGTTGGGAGGTATGCTTTAACACTTGTGCCCCTTTTGTTAATTAGGAGTAGAATCTTCTGTGTTTTTTAGGTTTAGAAGATCGGCATAGGCTTTATGTTTGCTCCACTCTTTGCTAATTCCCCCAGAGTCTTCATACACTTCAAAAGGTTGGAAAAAAATATCTCATGTACTGCACTCACCTGGGGTAAAATTGCTTTGGATTCTATTTCTGTGTCTTAGTGAATAGGTAAGCTGCCTGCGAATGGTGCCAAGTTAGGAAGTGACCCTACTCTCTGGACATGGAGGTATATCAATGGACAAAGCGGCATTTGAAACAGCACAGTTGGTTTAACTTTATCCTTGGAACTTCTCTTCAATATATGTTTATTTTTATTAAAATGTTATTATGATGTCCACATTATTGGTTGGTAATGTTGAAGTGCTGATATTTACATCATTCTGGATATTTTGCATAAATATGAAGCTTAATATGAGCTGAAAATAGGATGTGCAGAAATAAGCAAAATAATGCCAAATCCAGGAAGCAGGCAATAAACTATACAAAGGATATTTTAGTGTACAGGGAAGATGTACCTCATTTAGCATTCATGGAAAGGTCTTTTAGAATTTAACTGGCAGCAGTAATATTCCATGCACATTGAGCTCCTGGCTCCAGACTTTTTCTAGCTTGGCTTGCGGAAGTTGAATGCGTTTGGCAGAGCTGCTAACCTTACAGCCTTCTTAGTGTGTATGCAAACTGGACATGGTATGGGTGTTCCTGTGTCTGAGATAATTATCGTCTGCCTGTTTTGGCCCAGGTGTGTGTTTGTTGCTGAGCTTGTAATAATTACCGTATTTATTGGATGATTGGAATCACCAAAATTCTGCAGTTATTGACTTGGCAACTCACTAAACTGTTAAATCCCAGCAAGGAGGCATGACTCCAGTGTATAGCTACAAAATGATTTCTTCCTTCCTCTACTTCACGTTACTAGACAAGCAGACATATCAAACAAATTCTTAATATAAAATTATAAGCTTAAAGTGATACTAAACACACACTGTTTAATTAACATTGCCCCTTCTATTTCTGTATGTGGATGATGGCACTTTAAAAACATGTAAGTGCCTTTTTCCTAATTGATATACAGCTGTCACATGAACCAATTCTTTCCCAGCCTGTCTGCAGGGAAACATAAACAGGAGGAGCTTCTAGTCCTCTGCTGCTGGTCACATGTTCAAAAAAAAAACATCCTTTGGAATACAGAGTAAAAATTTATACATTTTAAATACAAATATATATTTGAAATAAAATATTTATTATTTTCTGGAAACAACATGGTGTGGGTGGATTTCTGTGTCACACACCTCCAGCCTGTGTCTTAGAATACGAGGAAGGTGAAGTCTCCATTAATCTACATGCAGGGTGCCTTTAGCCAATCATGGTTTAGGGGCTAAGTTCACGCCCCACACTAAATAAGGCGGCTGCTTACATGGTATATAGTGAATGAATGTAGATTAGGCAGGTAGTTAGTGTAGTGTGCAGTCAGTCAGTGTAGTATATATATATAATACAGTTCAGAGTATATAGTACAGTTAGTGTAGTATATATAATACAGTTCAGAATATATAGTGAAGTCAGTGTAGTATATATAATACAGTGCAGAGTATATAGTGCCATCAGTGTAGTATATATAATACATTGCAGAGTATATAGTGCAGTCAGTGTAGTATATTTAATACAGTGCAGAATACATAGTGCAGTCAGTGTAGTACATATAATACAGTTCAGAGTATATAGTGCAGTCCGTTTAGTATATATAATACAATGGAGAGTATATAATGCAGCCCACGTAGTATATATAATACAGTTCAGAGTATATAGTGCAGTCCACGTAGTATATATAATACAGCATTCAGAGGCACGCCTGAGAGGACTGGAAGGATGCAGTCCGGGATGGGTGCAGAACCAGAGGAATGGACTGTGGTGTCATGGGCAGTGGAGAAGGGCAGCTGCAGCCAGGAGGGCTGGCAGGGCTTGAAGATGGCTTACTGGGCTTAGTAGCCACATGTAGGACAGCTAGAACCAGAGACTTTCTATTGTGCTACACTAAAGGGGCCTTCAAATCCCTCAATAAAACATAAAAAAATCTGTCTTGGAGTGTCTGAGAGGTGAACGCCTGGCCATGCAGGGTGACAGGTGGGCCACAACACTTAGCAGCCCCTACAGGGGTATTGCTACATATATATAATACAGTGGAGAGTATACAATGCACTCCATGTAGTATATATAATAAAGTTCAGCGTATATGGTGAAGTCCGTGTAGTGTATATAATACAGTTGAGAGTATATAGTGCAGTCCATGTAGTATATATAATACAGTTGAGAGTATATAGTGCAGTCCGTGTAGTATATATAATACAGTTCAGAGTATATAGTACAGTCCGTGTAGTATATAAAATACAGTGGAGAGTATATAGTGCCATCAGTGTAGTATATATAATACATTGCAGAGTATATAGTGTAGTCAGTGTAGTATATTTAATACAGTGCAGAATATATAGTGCAGTCAGTGTAGTATATATAATACAGTTCAGCGTATATAGTGCAGTCAGTGTAGTATATATAATACAGTGTAGAATATATAGTGCAGTCAGTGTAGTATATATAATACAGTGTAGAATATATAGTGCAGTCAGTGAAGTATATATATATATATATATATATATATATATATATATATATATATATATATATATATTACAGTTCAGAGTATATAGTGCAGTCCGTGTAGTATATATAATACAGTGGAGATTATATAGTGTAGTCAGTATAGTATATATAATAAAGTTCAGAGTATATAGTACAGTATAGTGTAGTATATATAATACAGTGGAGTATATATAGTGCAGTCAGTGTAGTATATATAATACAGTGCAAGGTATATAGTGCAGTGCAGAGTATATAATACAGTGTATTGAAGTGGTTAAGGGGAGAACCCTATGACAGACTAAGGAAAAAAACGGCGTGGGGTCCCCCCCAAAATCCATACCAGGCCCTTAGGGTCTGGTATAGATTTTAAGGGAAACTCCACACCAAAAAAAACAAGCAAGCGGCCTGGCAGGCCAGGAAAGGGGGGGGGCACGAGCAAGCGCCGCCCCCGAACTATACTAGGCCGCTTGCCCTCAATATTTGGAGGGTGCTTTGAGGTACCCCCAAAGCACCTTGTCCCCATGTTGCTGGGGAAAAGGGCCTCTTCTCAACATCCCTGGTCGGTGGACAGACAGTTTTTGACAATTCCTTTATTAAAAAATAAAATAAAAATAAGTGTCCCGCGATGTTCATCCATCTTCAATTACGCCGCCCAACGGACCTGAAAAATAGAAAACATTTAAAAAGCTCTGCCTCGATGGGGGCCTCCCAGTGACTGCTGTCTCTTGGCCTTCACAACTGTTATATAGGCAAGGACGGGGTCCACCCAGTGATGTAACCGAGTGACTCCACCCCCTTCTGACGTCATGTGATGTCATGCAACGTCAGAGGGGGGCGGGGTCTCCGCTCTTGCCTTAATAAAACTCATTTATTCAGGGAAGCTTATCCCACACCCACATAACTGTCCCTGAGCCACCCCCATCAAATCATTCTTTGCAGCTATTACCTTTTGTACCACCACCCCCTCCCTTTAGAATGTAAGCTCTATGAGCAGGGCCCTCCTGTACCTTTTGTATTGAACTGTACTGTAATTGTGTTGTTCCCTTTATACATTGTAAAGCGCTGCGTAAACTGTTGGCGCTATATAAATCTCGTATAATAATAATAATAATAAGAGCTGTGAAAGCAAAAAAGACAGCAGTCGTCGGAAGGCCATGGAGGCAGAGTTTTTTTTTGTTTTTTTGGGTCTGTCGGGGTGCTTGATTGAAGATGGATGGACATCAGGGGACACTTTTTTCTTTTAATAAAGAAATTGTCAAAAACTGTCTGTTTTGGTTTTTACTTTTTGACACTTTTTTGGTGAATGGGTGGTGGTACAATGTACCCGATACCCATTCACATAGGGGAGGAGCCAGGATCTGGGGGTCCCCTTGTTAAAGGGGGCTTCCAGATTCCGATAAGCCCCCCGCCCGCAGACCTCGACAACCAATGGCCAAGGTTGTCGGGAAGAGGCTCTTGTCCCCATCAACATGTGGACAAGGTGCTTTGGGGTGAGGGGCAGAGCCCCCCTTCCCCAAAGCACCCACCCCCATGTTGAGGGCATGTGGCCTGGTATGGTTCGGGGGGGGTGCTTGCTCGTCCCCACCTATCCTGACCTCCAGGCTGCATGCTCAGCTAAGGGTCTAGTATGAATTTTCAGGGGGACCCCACGCCAATTTGTTTTTACATTTTGGCATGGAGTTCCCCTTAATATCCATACCAGACCTGAATGGCCCGGTATGGACGGGGGAAGGGGGAACCACACACTGTTTTTTTCTTTGATTTTTCATTTATATTGCCGGGAGTCAACAATACAGCACAGCAAGCAAGTTTGAAATTACATTTTTCCCTTTAGAAATGTCATTATTGCTGCGGCATGTTCATCAAATCGCACAGATGCGCCACTTTACAGGCAGACTAAGGGACCCCCCCCGGGCACAATTTTTAAAGGAATATTTAATTTTTATTTTTTCACTTTAAGCATTATTAGAATCACTGCTCCTGAAAAAACTATCATTTTAAAAACTTTTTTTTGCATTGATACATGTCCCTCAGGGCAGTACCCAGGTCCCCATATACTTTTTATGGCAATAACTTGCATATAAGCCTTTACAATGAGGACTTTTGATTTTTCATGTTCATGTTTCATAGACTTTAATAGGGTTTGCATGTTCGAGGTGTTCTGGTGCGAACCGAACCAGGGGTGTTCGGTCCATCCCTACTCAGTATAGAAACTCACTGAAAACTGAGCATGTGCAGAGTTGCCAACACTGATCTGCAAAATCTCCAGCTGAATTGGAGAAATGTACAAGCGATGGAGACAGAGAGCAGCAGGATCAACCAGGTGTTTTGCAGAATACAGGAAACAAATCTCATAGTGACTGAGTAAGTATGAACAGCATGTAATACATCATTTAAAGATAGTTTTTTTATGATGTGGGTTTAGCGACACTTTAACTTTTTTTCTGCCATGGTATCCATTTGGGGCAAAGCAGCCACTTCAAATTTGAATGCCTTAACAAAAATGTAATATATTGCAGATTATTAGTCCTTAGCTATAATTTTTCTTTTTATTCCTTTATTTTAACCCGGTGATCCTGCCAGTAACACGCTTCTTGCTCTAAGGTGACTATGCTCACTTAGGTTCCTTCCACACAGGTGGCGGTAAAAACAGGCAGTTGATCTGCGTTTTACTACCCACCCCTCCCTGACCACCCACCTACAAGTGGACATTGTGCCGCTCTGAGGAGTACACACTGCTTTGCATCGCAGTGTAGCAATTTTAACATTGCATGCAGAGTTTGACAGGTGGCGCTACCTGTTAAGTTCTCCCATGGGGCTGTGCCCACACTGCAAGGGTTAATTGCTTGTTTAAGTCTAATACCCCGTACACACAGTCAGACTTTCCGACGGGAAATGTTGGATGTGAGTTTGTTGGCTGAAAGCCCGACCGTGTATATGCTCCATAGAACATTTGTTGGCGGACTTTCCGCCAACAAATGTTGGCTATCAGGTTCTCAAATTTTCAGCTAACAAAATTTTGTTGTCAGACTTTCCGATCGTGTGTACACAAGTCCGTTGCACAAAAGTTTACGCATGCTCGGAATCAAGTACGAGCCGGAAGCGCTCGGTCTTGTAAAACTAGCGTTCCTAATGGAGATATCACATACATCTTGTAAGTCACTACCTTCGTAATTGTTGGCCAACATTTGTGTGACCGTGTGTATGCAAGACAAGTTAGAGCCAACATCCTTCGAACAAAAATCCACGGTTTTGTTGTCGGAAAGTCCGATCGTGTGTACGGGGCATAAGCGACTTGTAAAAGTAAATTTACTTACCCACTCATCCATGCTGCTAGACCAGTTAGTTCAGGGCTATGGTGTTAGCACAGCACAGTGGTGAAGTGGTTCGCACCTTTGCCTAGCAACACTAGGGTTTTTGGTTGAAATCCATGATTTGGATCAGCGCACAAAGCAAGGTCAATAAAGACATGGATGAGCAAGTTTGGGGTGGAGGAACTTGACAGGCCTACACAGAGTCATCACTTGCCTGACAAAGGGGTCCTGCGTGGCAATCTTGTTTGCTGATCCATGGTGTGCTGGCGAAGATGTACTTCTACACAAAGTCCTGACCTCAACCCGATAGAACACCTTTGGGATGAATTAGAGCGGAGACTGTGAGCCAGACCTTCTCGTTCACATCAGTGCCTGACCTTACAAATGCACTTCTGGGAGAATGGTCAAAAATTCACATAGACACACTCCTAAACCTTGTGGACTGCTTTCCCAGATGAGTTAAAGCTGCAAAGGGTGGGCCAACTCAATATTGAACCCTCCATGCTACGACTGGGATGCCATTAAAATTCACGTGCTTGTAAAGGTAGGCATCACAATACTTTTGGTAATATAGTGTATGTAATGTGCTGTGAAAGCTGATGGTGCTATATAAGTACCTGCAATAAATAATAAAAACGTTACCCTCCAAACAGACCACATTTTGGAAAGGGTAACAAGCGGTAAATGCACTTGAGCACTGATGGTGACACTGGAAGGATGACAGGACTCTTTTATTGCTTCACATATTAGTAAACCATGCTTGGTTTTTGGTTTATGTAATGTATAGATTGTAATGCATGTTTTTCAGGAAATAATATGGACGGTTCTGTAGGTGGACTGAACTTCCATTGGATGCTGCCTCTGCAATCCCTTCCAATCACCAGATGATATAATACTTGTTATTATAATCATTAACCTTTGTAACCTAAAATTATGGTTGCCCCCAATACTGCAAGCAGCTAGACATCTGATGGATCCATTATTTTACTGTATATGTTTTTAGATGGCACGTTATATATAGACATATAACAACATAAAATACCATAAAATATAGATATTATTTTAAGATTGGGGAACTGAGTTCTTAGCAGTGAGAGTTTAAATGTACATTGCTAGAGCTAAGCAGTATCACATCACCTGGAAATGACTTTCCCTTTACCTCTTTCCCTTTTCGAAGGCTAATTACCAGTAAATGATGGGAGCGAGATGGAACAGACACGCTAATGCATCTCATGTAATTACCTGAATGATATGTGCCATATTTAATGCATCCAAATATCGCACCTGTTAACCCCTCCTCCAACATCCCTGTTCCATCTCCTACCCCCAGAGGACAATTATCTTGATGTGTTCATTACAATAATTTTCGGGGGCTGGATAGGGTTCCCTGTACACTCTGTTCTGTTTGATGGTGTCTTACTGCTTAAAGGGAATGTATAGTTGATTTCATTTATTTGTATAAACATGTATAAGTAATTATATTAATGTAAAATGTAATGCAAAAATAAATGTATTAATAGTATGTCTTGTTTGTACATATAATTCTAATATTTACAGTATGTATATTGGGCCTAGGGCGGATCCAAAGTCTAACCTCGGGAGGGGCACTGCCACAATTTTCGCGGGCAATTTGTCGGGGCAATGGCTGGTGTTGGAGCATCAATCACCATGGCATCATGTGTCAGGTTGATTGAAGCGCATTATTTCTATTATGAAATTGTTCTTACCATAATGCAGAATCAGTGGGAGCCCTGAGCGTGTCACTTGCCACCGTTGCCTGCCACCAGATGCAGCGTGTCACTTGCCACCGTTGCCTGCCACCAGATGCAGATTGTCACATGTCAGTGACAGTGTCCCTGTTGTCCCAGAGTGGGGGCAGGCAGTGAGAGATGATGTAATCTCTCTGCTGCCTGCGCCTGCACAGTAATGGCAGTCTTCTTTTAGATGCAGAACTGCGGTGATGCAGGGGGTGGTTAGAGACGATGTCATCTCTCTGCACGCCCGCCCACTCAGAAGCCTGCCAGCCTGCTCCCTCACCCACCGGCCCGCCTAGTCACTCACCAGCCTGCTCCCTCACCCACCAGCCCACCAAGCCACCCGCCAGCCTGCTCACTGACCTGCCCACCCCTGCTCACTCACCCGTGGCGCCAGCCCGCTCAGCAGCATGCCCGTCCGCCAGCCTGCTCCCTCACCCACCGGCCCACCGAGTCACCCGCCAGCCTGCTCACTGACCTGCCCACCAACCTACTTACTCACTTGTGGCGCCAGCTCGCTCAGCAGCCTGCCCGTCCGCCAGCCTGCTCCCTCACCCACCGACCCGCCGAGTCACCTGCCAGCCTACTCCCTCACCCAATGGCTTGCCGAGTCACCCACCAGCCTACTCACTGACCTATCTACCAGCCTACTCACTCACCCGTGGCACCAGCCCACTGAGCAGCCTGCCCGCCCGCCAGTCCGCTCCCTCACATGCCGGCCCACCGAGTCACCCGCCAGCCTATAATTAGGGCACCCCGCTGCGCCCGAAAAAGGGCCTGGGCGTCTCAATAGGGGGTGGCAGCGGTGGCCATAGATAGATTCATGCAATGCATGTATCTATCTATTGGTGCTAGAGGGGTGGCAGGAGAGAGTAATGCACGGGTCGCCACTGCTAGGTTCAAACCCCTGCTGCCATATTATAGGGCTTTCATGACCAGTGGACCAGGGGAGTCACAGCTACAGAATCACTCTTGTTACCAGGAAAAAAATAAAGGAGATTTATGGTCACAGCATACACTTTCATTTTAAAGAATCAGCATTGCAATAGCAATACAAATGATTGCTATTAATTAACAATCCAATATAAGCTTACTTATCTCTTTTCATGTTATGAGTTCTGCCTGTCTCATGGCCATTGCAGCTTCTACTCTGCAGTTAACTTTTACATTTCTAAGGACTATATATCCCATGCTACCTTGCTGCCTGTGTTTTGTCAGATTAGGTGACCCGTCAGAATTTGTAACGGAAGTGACGTTCCGTTGCCACCATCTTGCTACACCCCGCACTTGTCCACAGTAAGGATACAGTAATGCTGCGTACACACGGTCGGACTTTTCGGCTACAAAAGTCCGACAGCCCGTCCGACAGACTTTTTGCGGACTTTTTGCGGACTTGCGGCGGACTTGCGGCAGACTTTCTAACGAACGGACTTGCCTACATACGATCACACAAAAGTCCGACGGATTCGTACGTGATGACGTACACCGGACTAAAATAAGAAAGTTGATAGCCAGTAGCCAATAGCTGCCCTAGCGTGGGTTTTTGTCCGTCGGACTAGCAGCGGATTTCTGGGTCCAGCGTAGTTACGACGTAAAGATTTGAAGCATGTTTCAAATCTACAGTCCGTCAGATTTGTGGCTGGAAAAGTCCGCAGAAAGTCTGGGGAAGCCCACACACTATCGGATTGTCAGCCGGCTTTGGTCCGTCGTGGTCCGTCGGACTTTTGTAGACGAAAAGTCCGACCGTGTGTACACGGCATTAGGCTTTGTTCACACCTAGGCGTTTTGTTTTCAGGCAGAAAGTCGCATGATTTTTGCCGCAATTTGCAGCGATTTTGAACAGGTCAAAAGGTCACCAATGTAAAAAGCATAAAATGCCTGTAATCTGCCAAAAAAAGAAGCTCCTGTACTTTTTTTGAGCTTCAGGTGTTTTGCTTCAGATGACAAAACGCTCAGATGTGAACAGGGGCCATTGAAATTAATGGTTTTTTTTCTTGTTGGGCGTTTTTAGAGCTGAAAAACGCCCCAAAACACCTGGGTGTGAACACTGAGTCACCCGTCAGCCTGCTCACTGACCTGCCCACCAGCCTACTCACTCACTCGTGGCCCCAGCTCGCTCAGAAGGCGCAAAGCCTTAGAAGGCGGCAAGCGGATATGTTGTTACACCCACCGGAGTCATGCATTTCAGACTTATTTTTAACAGTAAACTCAGCTTATATAGTAAAATACACTATTTAAAAATCCATCTGACTTAGATGTTGAAATTTAAAAGCAGCAGCAAACCTGCTGATCTCACAGGTTTGCTAATCTTTTCCTTTTCTCTTTTTTCTTTCCTTTCCCTTTTTTTCAGATCCATCAATGGCAGCGCCTCCTCTTTATTCAAAAGTTTTTTTTTTTTTAATTATAACAAAACATATACTCAATAACAAGAAAGGAAATAATCCTATATTATAATAGAAAATAAATCAAGACCAACAACGCTGAGCAAATATAACAGATAAACCAGCAGTGACACTTATTAAATTCATAAACTAAAGATAAGGGTTAATACGGATTATGAATTAATACGCCACCTTAATGAAAATTCATTATCGAATCAAATAGGGTCATATAGCCTCGGAATATATCTCGTATATGAATATTACATCAACTATTAACCTATGGTACATTACGTTTTCCTTTTGTTATACCTTGCCTTATCTACTTTAGGATAAAAAAAAAAAACCTTTCTCCTGACTAGGGTTGCCACCTTTTCTTCAAGCCAAACCTGAACACTTTAGCGGCCTAGGACCTTTGGGTGCCCCAAGGAGAGTAGTAGTGCGGTGCGCATAGTGTGCTGCATTGAACAGTGGGTGTGGCCAAATTGCTCTTGCTGACATAATCTCCCTGCCCCCCCCCCCCCCAGTGATAACGAACCTGCCCCTAGACAGCCGCGCGCAGCTCCTTGATGGCAACAGATTTGTGTGTGACTATCTTGGTTACTTGGGGAGCCACAGCCTGGTCTGAATAATGTGCCCGGGTTTCAGTCCACCTAAAACCCAGACACAGGATTCAAAACTCGGACTGTGGGGGGGCGCAATGGATTCCCTTAATTTGCATAGATTTTCTCTCACTTCCTGTTTGGCTATGGGGCAGGAAGTGAAGGGAAATCTCTGCAATGGGACAGGGATGGTAAAAAATAAACTGACAGGGGCTATAACCCTCCCTTATTCTATCCAAAATGAAAAAAAAAGTGTTGCCTATAGTTCTACTTCGACTTTAAGCACAAATTTCTGCTAATTTTATGGAGAGGACTAACAAGATATAACCATGCCAATGATGTAGCAGAAAACATATAGCACAGTGAGGAAGGTTTGTGCTCCAGGATGATAGGACAGTCAAAATTAGGCCTTGTTGGCCTAGGCCAGGATACAGCCTTGCTCTGGTGGGTGTAACAAGATGTCCGCTTGCTGCTTTCTCACTGTATCCTTACTGTGGACGAGGGCAGGGTGTAGCAAGATGGCGGCGACGGAACGTCACTTCCGTTACAAGATCTGATGGGTCGCCAAATCTGACGAAACCCCTGCAAGCAGTGATTGCTGTACTGGCTGCGCCTCCTGAAACTCCTCCTCTCAGCACCTCTGTAGATCAGAAGGCAGGCTCTAGGAAATGTGTGACACAACAGTGCTACTCACAGGGCATTAGTCACAGGACCTGGTCACTAGCTGTAAGAAACAATGGTTTCTCCACCAAGTACTAACTTATGTTTTGCTTGGGGATCAAATACTTATTTTACTGAACTTTTATTACAATTTATTATAATCAACTCAATTGCTAAATCTCTCTAAAACTGAGCTATTAATATTCCCCCCGGCCCGTGCCCCCCTCCATGACTTTTCCATCAAAATCAACAATGCAACCATCAGTCCCTCCCCTCACGCCAGGGTCCTCGGTGTAATCCTAGACTCTGACTTGTCATTTCAGCCCCAAATCCAATCGTTGTCAAAAGTTTGTAGAAATCACCTCCGTAACATCTCTAAAATTCGCCCCTTTTTAACAAATGAAACCACCAAGCTCCTCATTCACTCCCTTGTTATCTCTCGCCTTGACTATTGCAACTCCCTTCTCATTGGTCTGCCTCTCCATAGGCTCCTCCCCTCTTCAGTCTATCATGAATGCTGCTGCCAGACTTATCCACCTTACCAACCGCTTAGTGTCTGCCAACCCTCTACTCCAATCCCTACACTGGCTCCCAATCACCCAGCGAATTAAATTCAAAATACTAACCACAACATACAAAGCCATTCACAACTCTGCCCCGAGCTACATCACTAATCTTGTCTCCAAATATCATCCAAATCGACCTCTCCGCTCCTCTCAAGACCTCCTGCTTTCAAGCTCTCTCGTCTCCTCCTCCCATGCTCGTCTCCAGGATTTCTCCAGAGCCTCTCCCATCCTCTGGAACTCGCTACCTCCACCTGTCCGGCTATCCCCTACTCTTGCTATCTTCAGGTGATCCCTGAAAACTCATCTCTTCAGGGAAGCCTATCACGTCTCCAACTAATCTCCTACCACTTCCACCAGCTCATTCCCCACAGTTACAACCTTTTGTACAACCTATATTAAAAAGAAAAAACTGCGCAATTAATGGAAGAAATGAGTGGATTGATCCATCCGCGGAGCGGTTCCATTGAGGCTGTGGAATCCAGTGCATGCCAGAGAGATCCCGGGCTGGAGTACAGCCATCTGCTCTTTATGGTCCCCTGTAACAAGAGACCACCGGGTTCTGGTAAGCGGCAGTTTTTTCTGTGGTGGAGGCATCTTTCACTTGTCACAATTTTTGTGGAATCCTACAGCACATCCTACAGCACATCACTACTAATTATGGACTAATTATTTTGATATGGTTATTTTTCCATTTATTATGGACTTTTTTCACTTAGTCACCTGATTTGATATACAGTTTATTTTATTCATTTTTCTTATTTTTTGGTATTTTTTCACCAGTCCATCACAGTTGTATTTGGGCAGCACAGTGGTGTAGTGAGTAGCACTCTCACCTAGTAGTAAAAAGGGTCGCTGGTTCAAGTCCCAACCATGACACTACCTGCCTGGAGTTTGCATGTTCTCCCTGTGCCTGCGTGGGTTTCCTCTGGGTATTCTGGTTTCCTCCCACACTCCAAAGACATGCTGGTAGGTTAATTGGCTTCTGTTCAAAATTGGCCCTAGTATATGAATGTGAGTTTGGGGACCTTGGATTGTGGGCTCCTTGAGGGTAGGGCATGATGAGTGTGGAGCGCTGCATAAATTGATGGCGCTATATGGGTACCTTAAATAAATAATGATATAATAGATAAGTATCTTAATGAGACACAATGTACAGGGATAGGGACAATTGTGGACACTCACTCAGGTTGAACTGGATGGAGTGGTGTCTTTATTCAACCTTACCAACTATGTAACTATATGTAACTATGTATTTTTCACTCCTGCTTTGCAGTACATTTTGTTTTATCATGTAGTACATTTTGATGTATCGTGTAGATTATTGAGCATCACAATTCAATGTAGTCATCTACTCATTTTTGTTCCTTCACCAAGGTGGATCTGGTAAATTCAGGTTTACCCAGTGTGGCATATTGGCACTTATTATTGTGAGTACATATCTTATTATCTCATGATTTCAAAAATTTTAGCGTGACTTTTTGTTTTTTATTTTGTACCACCTGCCCCACCCTATTACATTAGAAGCTCTTCTGAGCAGGGCCCTCTTAATCCTCTTGTATTTTATTGTATTGTAACTGTATTGTCTCCTTTTATATTGTAAAGCGCTGCGTAAACTGTTGGCGCTTTATAAATTCTGTATACTAATAATAAATAATAATAATTGTATCATGTGTTTTTTCTGTATTTTTGGTTGATATTCTGTCTCTATCATTTAAAATACAGTGGAACCTCAGATTACGCGCATAATCCGTTCCAGGAGTACACTCGTAATCCAAAGTACTCACATATCAAAGCGAGTTTTCCCATTGAAGTCAATGGAAACTAAAATAATTAGTTCTGCATTGACTTCAATGGGATGCAATACAGCATGCGGCCAGAGGTGGGGGGGGCGCCAGAGAGCCTCGTAAACGGCCAAAAAGGCCCGAAACACTTCGGCTGACCTCAGCAAACCACGGAAAGACTTCCTACCCGAGATTTGCTAAGGTCAGCCGTGCTGTACTCGGGCCTTTCCGTGCATTTCCGAACATGGTGTTCGGCTGTGCTCGGCTCTGGCACCCCCCCCCCCCCCCAGGCCAAAAACGGTACTGCACACCGATTTGGCCTGAATCGTGCTCATTTTTCCAGACAACACTCGCAAACTGACTTACGATTTTTAAAAATACAATGCTCGTATTGCGAAACGCTCATTAACCGTGTTACACGTAATCCGAGGTTCCACCCTTCATTTCTTTGTATGTGGGCAAACTTACAAACTCTGCAGGGGATCAAATTATTATTTTCCCCACTGTATTGGAGTCAGCTATATAATGGTCTTATTGGACCCTGCATCAATATGTACTGTCCTTTACATCAAGCATGCGGGATGCACAGGGTTAATTCGCCCTCGCATTTTGCTTAGAGGGGAATTGGATTTGTTATCAGGAAGGTACAGCTTATCCAAGGGCAAGACCCTATTCTGCACCTGAGATAAGAGGCGCTCAGGGAGTGCTGTCTAATCCCTTGGCATGTGACAGACATGAGTCTTATCTGTTCCTTCTGTACAGGCATTCACGTGTACTTTCTAACTACATGCACAGTCAATACTGGAAACAGAAGTACAATATAACCGGGTTCCACTGCCATATAGTCTGTCCTAGGAAAAGAAATGTAGCCCAGAAAGACCAAAATAATGAGCCTTCAAAGCTATACTTTTTATGCAACCTGCATACAAGTGTGATATGATTACAGCATACCCAGACCACAAATCTGGCCACTTTGGTATCACTTTAGAACTCCTTCACACTATGATTTTTGCATGTGCTTAAAGTGATTGTAAAAAAAAAATAAAAAATAAAAAAAAATAACAAACATCTCTATACTTACCTGCTTTGTGCACTCATTCGTGGTCGCACCCCAGCCACGCTGCTGTGTCTATTGACACAGACAGCGGGACTTAGCCCTGCCCAAACCCCCCCCCCCCCCCCCGCTCCCTCGTCACTGATTTTGAATGACAGCACTGGGAGCAAAGCCAGTGAGACTCGGAAGTGAGAGAAAAGCTGCAGGTGTGCACAACGCTGGATTAAATGAGGGGTCTGGTAATTAAAGGGGGGGGGTTAGAGTTGCCACCTCATCCCGAACACATATTAGTTACACAGGTTCTGTGGCTGATTAAGGTGGTATTTAAACTCACTTGGTGCCTTATCTGCATTAAATTATCCACAGAAAGTGTGTAATTCATATGTGTTCTGGTTTAAAGGGATGAGGTGGCAACCCTAGGGGGGTGCTGACATCTAAACCGTTTTACCTCAATGCAAAGAATGCATTAAAGTGGTTGCTTTAAGATAAAAAGAAAATTCTGTGTGCAGCATAGGGTTGCCACCTCATCCCTTTAAAACTGAACATATATTAATAACACGGGTTCTGTGGCTGATTAAGGCGGTAATTCAACTCACTGGGTGCCTTATCTGCATTAAATTAGCCCCAGAACCTGTGTAATTCATGTGTTCGGGTTTAAAGGGATGAGGTGGCAACCCTGGTGCAGCAGCCCCCCTCAGCCCCTCTAATACCCATCTCCATCCAGGGAAGTTGCTGAGACACAGCAGCAACGCCATTGGCTCCCGCTGCTCTCAATCAAAGTCAGTTAGCCAATCAGGAGAGAGAGGGGGCGGGGTGAACCACAGTTCTGTGTCTGAAAGGATACACTGAGCTTCGGCTCAGCTTGGGTGTCCCCCATAGCAAGCTGCTTGCTGTGGGGGCACTTGACAAAAGGGAGAGGCCAGGAGCACCGAAGAGGGAGAAGAGAAGGATCAGCTGCTCTGTGCAAAACCAACTGCACAGACCAGGTACGTATAAAATGTTTGTTATTTTTAAAGCACAAAAAAAACAAGACTTTGAACTACTTTACAAACTACTTTACAACCACTTTAAATGTAGCATTTTCTTATGCAGGTGTGCTGCATTAAGCCAGATGGTGGGCTAACAGTGCACCTTAATGAACAAAAAAACCCATACCTGCAACCAGTGGCGGCTGGTGCTCAATCGGTTGAGGGGGTGGCAAACAAACCTGAGACATCTACCCCCCTGCGCGGTCGCTGCAGCCCGGCACCCGCACCCCAACCCCTCCCCCCAGTCTCTGACTAACTCACTTGCCAATACCTGCCACTTCTTGCAGCATTTTCAGCAACACTATGGTAGGGCATTTATTAAAATTTTCACATAGCTGTTCGTCCATCAAATGTTCCCAGCTATATTCTCTGCAATTCGAATGTGTGGAAAATACTGCATTATGGGCACTAGATGGCATTGAGGAGCATACTTATTTCCTTTGATAGTCTGCACCATCTGGTGGCCTTAATACTGTATTTTCCTGCATTCACACTTAAAAATTGCAGAGAATATAGCCAGAGGACATTCAGAATGAATTTGCATGCAGTTTTAGTAGATATAACGGTATGCTAATTTTTTTTATAACAGCCCTATGTACAATATGATGTGCTGTACTGTGGCATCG
This sequence comes from Aquarana catesbeiana, assembly GCF_042186555.1. Classification (NCBI taxonomy): domain Eukaryota; kingdom Metazoa; phylum Chordata; class Amphibia; order Anura; family Ranidae; genus Aquarana; species Aquarana catesbeiana. Next base: position 201,118,493 of record NC_133335.1, on the reverse strand, counting down.
TTAACGTATTGGTGTGTTGACAGCTACTGTACAAGTGCGTTGGGATGCCACATAACATGCATATTATTGTACCTTACCACAAAGCATCAGTGTGAATGGGTACTAAAAAGCTAAGGTGATTTCCGAAAATTTAATTTAAGCATATCCAAAGACACCAAGCAACTTTTTAAATATAAGCCCTTGATATCTTTTCTGTCCCTGCCTGCAAGCTGTTGTCACCGACCCAGGGGTTATGAATATTGCATTGTTTACATTGATCTGTCTGCAGTGCCCTTGAAGTCCACACAGCAGGAACCCTGCATAGCAGCAATGAGAACACGGAAGGCATCAAGTATCCTCTAGATGCGGACTGTGCTTTTCACAACTAGTTGGCTAGGATTACTTGGGATGGGGGGAACGATGGCAAAATTTAGATAAATGTATGCACAGGCTTCCTTCATTAAGCAGCTTCTGGTTTGTTTGTCCATTGATTACATGTGTCTCCTGAGTACAGTGCAGTAGTAATGATTATTTATGTCTTTTGGCACTGAAATATTGAATCAAACACTGATATGAGGCATGGACTTTTTATGGCAGGAACAGATTGCTGCGGGCTAGAGAAAGTTTAACCTGCAAAGTTTGCAGCCATTGGTGCGCAAGTTGAAAGGTGCGTGTTCCTGAAGGACATGCTTTATTATCACTCACCTTCACAACATCAGCTTCCTTTGCAACTTTCGTCATTTGGTCACCTGACATCTTGGAGCTATAAAGAATGTTGGAACAAGAACACTTATCTTTGCCAGACACTGTCACTTGTGTGTAGGGCCACTAGCCCTGCCCGTGGGGGTGCCTTTCGCTATGTACACACTCACCAATGCCTGGGACCAGGCGGGGACTTTGTTAATGTGAAAGTCAAACATTATGATGGCTTAGAGATGAGCCATACACTGTGTGCTGTAGTTCATTACACAGTCCCTCTGTAAACATGCTGTCCCCTGTCATCACACATCTTGCTTGCTGATGGTTAAGCTATGAGTCTCTGTAACGTGGGTTCAGTCCCAAAACCTTCAGGGAGCCAACTGCTGGAGAGGAAGCCACATCACCGACCTGCTACTGAAGGACCCCTTGCCATGCCAGGTACCACGGTTCATGTGTAGGTGCTTTGCACCTTGCACTATTTCTGGTTACCCATAGCAACTGCATTCCTCCTCCGCCTGCCTTGCCAAGTTAACCCTTTTGTAGTGGCTTTGCTTCATACCTAAGGTTGCCACCTCATCCCTTTAAAACCAAACACATATCAATTGCACAGGTTCTGTGGCCAATTAAGGTGGTAATTAAACTCAGTTAGTGCCTTATCTACATTAAATTAGCCTCAGAACCTGTGTAATTAATATGTGTTAGGGTTTAAAGGGTTTAAAGGGATGAGGTGGCAACCCTTTTCATACTCTACATGTGCTTTACTGACTTTCATACGCCAGAGACCATCATGCACCCCTTTCGAATGACTTCAGTACAGGCTTAAAACAGTTTGACAACTTTTGCTGTAACTCTTCTTTGCAGAACATATAACAGATGCAGCACAGTCCAGGCCCTAAAGTAACTAGTCATATAAAACAACGTTAAAAAGCCAACAGCAATTCATCAGAGAGGACAAGCCAGTGTAAGCTAAATATCTTTATTGATTATCCAAGTAACAAATTAACCAGTTATAATAACCTACACCCACCTCCAACACATACGGTCATTAAAATAAGACAGGCGTCTTAATAGAACACAGGGGGCCACCAAACCCGATACAAACACCTCGCACTCGTCTCACACACAGACAGACAATTATCCTAAATCCGGATCTGGAACAAAAGCATGAAGGGTAGATCAATGAATTAAATTGTCAGAGAGGCCAGTAATTGAAATTTAGGGCACTCAAACATGGTTCCAATAAAATTACCTATGGAAAGTGCTTGTGCTTGAAAGGTAGACGAGAGTTCCCTTGGTATAAGGACTAAAAATACAGTGGCTCTGATACAGCAGGATGTATGTACACAGGTGCAGATATCGGTGGGGATGGAAGGTTGAAGACAATTGGATTTTGGGCTGATATTTCACAAGGAAAACAAATGTGATAAGCTATACGGGATACTTCTCCTGAATACTTGGAGTGCAAAACAGATCACCGTTTGAAGTCTTGTGTGATTGTGATCATAGCCCTTGGAAGTCTAGTCATTACAGCAGTAGCCCCACCGGGATTAGTTCCGCTCTGGAGGTCCAGACGTTGATGTCAGTATGTAGTCATTCCAGCTGGAACGTACGATATGGGGTAAAGTCCAGGCCATCCAGGCTTATGGTATCAGTGAGCTGTATAGAGAGCCACAGTCCAAAGCAGCATAGCGATTAGTTCACATTAGCGGATACATCCGTGTTGCGGCCTGGAGATAGGGGATAGTCAGAGGTGGATCATGGTGTATGGTGGGAATCACCGTGTCCTCATCACAAACAGCGTGATGCTAAAGTAACTAGTGGAGATGGCTGCCCAGGTGTTATGACTGGCGATCCCCAAAAGCTGTTAGTGTCCACTGACACCCTGGCATCTTGTGGATTCACATACTGGCTCTTGAATTCCCAAACTCCATAAACTTGGTCCATTCCCTTACTCCAAGGCTTCCGCAGCCGCCCTGAAGGCCCTCCTGAACCTGACCTTCCCCCTATTTAATTTCTCACACAAGGTGGATGGCTGGCCCTAGACCAAAAGCCCAGGAGCTGAGATACTAAAAGTTAACACTTCCCCAGTCTGAGTGAACCAACTAAATTGCTAGTGCAGAACACTGTAGGCAACCTGCCTACACACTGACTACAGTTCCTGCTCTGATCATTGTCTAAATGGAGGAGTAGCCCCTCAAAATGCCCCCCTTTCCCTCATCCCAGTCATTCCCTAAATCAGGATGACATTGAAAGTAACTGCATAAGGGGTATCTGTTGGAGAAGCAGTCCACAGCCTTGGTTGACCAAGATGCCTTGGTTGACATTGAATGGTGGAAGATCACACTTCTCTCTGCTAGACACTATGGAGGAGATTTACTAAAACTGGTGCACTCAGAATCTGGTGCAGCTGTGCATGGTAGCCAATCAGCTTCCAAGGTTTTATTGTCAAAGCCTATTATCCTATTATAAGACCCCATACACACTATTAGATTTTCTGCAGATTTTTGTCTTCAGATTAGCAAAACCATGTAGTGCAAGGGCCTGCCTGATTGCATTTGAAATTGAAACTCTTATGCAATTGAAACTCTTATGCAGCGTACACACGGGCGGACTCTCCGACGGAATTTTGACAGACTTCCAACAGACTTTTTTTTATGAACGGACTTGCCTACACACGACCGGACTACGGACGAACTTGCATACACACAACTGGACTTTCCGGCAAACCTAGTTTCCGACGGAGTTACGGCGGACTTTCCAAATGAACGGACTTGCCCACACACGAACAAGTCCGTTCATTTTGAATGTGACTCGGGTACGACGGGACTAGAAAAAGAAGTGAATCTCGCCACTTTTATCGGCGCGATTGAGGCCTTGCAAGCCCTGTGGTGGGGCATACCAGGCCCTTAGGTCTGGCATGGATTTTAAGGGAAACCCCCTACGCCGAAAACACGGCGTGGGGGTCTCCCCAAAATCCATACCAGACCCTTATCCGAGCACGCAGCCTGGCAGGTCAAGAAAGGGGGTGGGGACGAGCGAGAGTCTCCCCCTCCTGAACCATACCAGGCCGCATGCCCTCAACATGGGGGGGTGGGTGCTTTGGGGAGGGGGGGCGGCCGGCCCCCCCTCCCCCAAAGCACCTTGTCCCCATGTTGATGAGGACAAGGGCCTCTTCAGGTGATGTTGACCACGCCCCCTTATGACGTCACAGTCTCAGCATACCCAGGCACTGTGACGTTATAAGGGGGCGGGGTCACCACCTATATAAGTCATCGCGCACAGCATTACAGCCGGAGAGAGCGTTGTGTCAACATAGGAAGAAGAGAAGAGGGAAGAAGACGACGCAGAAGTCTGGGCCACTGCTAGCAAAAGAGCGGCAGAAGATAGCGGAGGAGCCGGCAGAAGAACCAGACACCGGGAGAAGAGGACAAACACCGGGAGAAGAGGTCGAACACCGGGAGAAGAGGCCGGAGAGCAGGAGAAGAACCGGCCCCCGGGAGAAGAGGCCAGAGAGAGCGGTGAAGTCAGAAGAAGACCCCCGAAGTTGGAAGAAGACCCCTGGAGCTGTCTAATAAATTACTTTTAAAACCTGTCTAGTGTGTTTTTCTTACTTTTTCCCTAGGCGAATGGGTAGGGGTATGATGTACCCCATACTCATTCACATAGGGTGGGGGGGCCGGGATCTGGGGGCCCCCTTAATAAAGGGGGCTCCCGGATTCCGATAAGACCTCCGCCCGCAGACCCCGACAACCAACGGCCAGGGTTGTCGGGAAGAGGCCCTTGTCCTCATCAACATGGGGACAAGGCGCCCCCCTCCCCCAAAGCACCCACCCCCCCATGTTGAGGGCATGAGGCATGGTACTGGTCAGGTCGTCCCCATCCCCTTTCCTAATCAGCCGGGCTGCGTGCTCGGATAGGGGTCTGGTATGAATTTTGGGGGGACCCCACGCAGTTTTTTCGGCGTAGGGGGTTCCCCTTAAAATCCATACCAGACCTAAGGGACATCGTCGCCCCCCCCCCTGCGCTCACCGCAATAGGAAAATGTGTTTTTCCTATTGCAGCGAGCGTGAGATGCAGCACCCTGCCCTTGCGTCGGACCAGCATACAGACGAACAGGCTTTCCGTTAGGAACTGAGTCCGACGGAGTTACGACGTAAAGATTTGAAGCAGGTTTCAAATTTAAAGTCCGTCAGACTTCCGACCGAAACGGTCCGTCGGAAGTCCGATGCAGACCACACACGGTCGGATTGTCCACCGGATTCGTTCCGTTGGACCAGTCCGATCGGAAAGTCCGCCCATGTGTACACGGCATAACAGTTTGACCTCATATTATATAGTTTTGGTAATTCTGAAGACAAAAATCTGCAGAAAATCTAATAGTGTTTATGGGGTCTTACAAGCTGAAGTTAGAAGCTGATTGGTTACTATGCACACCTGCACCAGATTCTGAGAGCACCAGTTTTAGTAAATCTCTCCCTGTGTCACGACTATAGTTCCAGCTCTGATCGATGTTTAAATTGTGGAGTATCTACGCCCAAAATACCTTATTCGTTTTGGCCCAGGGGGGCAAATGTCCCCCTTTGCCTCAGCCCAGGCCTCCCTTAAATCAGGACTGCATTGAAAGTAACTATATAAATAGTAGTGTACAATTTTGGAGTAGAAGCCCATAGCCTTGGTTGACCTAGAATGGTGGAACATATCCTTGGTTGACCTAGAATGGTGGAATATCAGCTCATTGGGAAGTATGGGGAAGCAGTTAAAGACAGAGTGGTGGTAACAAAGGTATCAATACAGGGGAGGCAGGGGTCAATGCAACATGTACTTTAAAAGAGGCAGACACCAGATGTAGGGATCTCAGTTGCAGTCCAGTTTGCAGGAAACCAAGTATGTGCAGGGGTGTAAAGACTTAAGTAGTTCCTCAACCCTGGTTCTGTGGAACCCTAGGGTTCCTCCAAAGGTTGCTAGGGGTTCCTTGAGCAATGTTCAATTGTTGCCTCTCAGATAAGTTCCCACTCATACCAACTATCTTTTTAGCTATCTGAAAGGGGGAAATTCTTCCCCATGATAACAAGTGTAAGGAGCATTCTTCCCACTGATCATCACACCAATGTATGATGAGTTGTAGATATAGTAATTTTTAGCAGAGGTTTCCTGAGACTGGAAAGTTATTTTAAAGGTTCCTCTGTGTTGATAGGATCGAGAAAGTCTGGTCTAGAGTGATGGTTGTCTCTTGACCAAGACAAAAGGAACAGAGGGCTGCAAACATATATTGCTCTACTCTGTGTTATAAAGGCTGCCCATGAAAACCAACAGAAATGATGAGATTCCGTTGAACTGTGCACTTTATGAGACTACAGTATAAGCTTTTCTGTGCCCATTTCCAGTGTCAATTCACTGTTTAATTGATGTCTGGAAGTTGTTTAATTTTCTTGTTAAAAGTTGTTCAGTAATGCTTTCTTATGCCGCGTACACACGGTCGGACTTTCCGGCATACTTGGTCCGGCGGACCAGAGTGTGCCGGACAATCCGCCCGTGTGTGGGCGGCGGCGGACTTTTCCGGCGGACTTCTTCCCAAAAGCCCGCCGGACCTAGATTTTAAACATGTTTGAAATCTTTCCGTCGGACTCAGTTTCGGGCGGAAAGTCCGCTCGTGTGTGTGCTGGTCCGACGGAAAGCCCGCTCGTGTGTAGGCTGGTCCGACAGACCAAATACGACACGAGGGGATGGTATTGCATCTCGCGCTCGCTGCAATAGGAAAAACAAATCTTCCTATTGCGGCGAGCGCGGGGCATACCAGGCCCTTAGGTCTGGTATGGATTATAAAGGGGAACCCCGCTACGCCGAAAAAACGGCGTGGGGTCCCCCTAAAATCCATACCAGACCCCGATCCGAGCACGCAGCCTGGCCGGTCAGGAAAGGGGGTGGGGACGAGCGAGCGCCCCCCCCCCTCCTGAACCGTACCAGGCCGCATGCCCTCAACATGGGGGGTGGGTGCTTTGGGGGAGGGGGGCGCCCTGCGCCCCCCCCCCCAAAGCACCTTGTCCCCATGTTGATGAGGACAAGGGCCTCTTCCCGACAACCCTGGCCGTTGGTTGTCGGGGTCTGCGGGCGGGGGCTTATCGGAATCTGGGAGCCCCCTTTAATAAGGGGGCCCCCAGATCCCGGCCCCCCACCCTATGTAAATGAGTATGGGGTACATGGTACCCCTACCCATTTACCTAGGAAAAAAGTGTAAGTAATAAAACACACTACACAGGTTTTTAAAATATTTTATTAAACAGCTCCGGGGGGGGGGATCTTCCTCCGGCTTCGGGGGTCTTCTTCCGGCTTCGGGGGTCCCTCCGCTTCATCTTCTCCCGGCGTCCGGTTGGTTCTTCTCCGCTCTCCGGCCTCTTCTCCCGGTGTCGCAGGTCTTCGGCCGGCCCCTCCGCTCTCTTCATGTAGCTCTATTGCGAGCGGAGGTCCGGACTTCTGGGCTTCTTGGCTTCTTGGCTTCTTGGCTTCTTGGCTTCTCTTCTCTTCTCTTCCCCCAGATGTTGACACGACGCTCTCTCCGGCTGGACTGGTCTCTGAGGGCTGCGTTGTGACTTATATAGGCGGAGACCCCGCCCCCATATGATGTCACAGTCCCTGGGCATGCTGGGACTGTGACGTTTTAGAGGGCGTGGTCGACCACGCCCCCTAAAACGTCACAGTCCCAGCATGCCCAGGGACTGTGACATCATATGGGGGCGGGGTCTCCGCCTATATAAGTCACAACGCAGCCCTCAGAGACCAGTCCAGCCGGAGAGAGCGTCGTGTCAACATCTGGGGGAAGAGAAGAGAAGAGAAGCCAAGAAGCCAAGAAGCCAAGAAGCCCAGAAGTCCGGACCTCCGCTCGCAATAGAGCTACATGAAGAGAGCGGAGGGGCCGGCCGAAGACCTGCGACACCGGGAGAAGAGGCCGGAGAGCGGAGAAGAACCAACCGGACGCCGGGAGAAGATGAAGCGGAGGGACCCCCGAAGCCGGAAGAAGACCCCCGAAGCCGGAGGAAGATCCCCCCCCCCGGAGCTGTTTAATAAAATATTTTAAAAACCTGTGTAGTGTGTTTTATTACTTACACTTTTTTCCTAGGTAAATGGGTAGGGGTACCATGTACCCCATACTCATTTACATAGGGTGGGGGGCCGGGATCTGGGGGCCCCCTTATTAAAGGGGGCTCCCAGATTCCGATAAGCCCCCGCCCGCAGACCCCGACAACCAACGGCCAGGGTTGTCGGGAAGAGGCCCTTGTCCTCATCAACATGGGGACAAGGTGCTTTGGGGGGGGGGGCGCAGGGCGCCCCCCTCCCCCAAAGCACCCACCCCCCATGTTGAGGGCATGCGGCCTGGTACGGTTCAGGAGGGGGGGGGCGCTCGCTCGTCCCCACCCCCTTTCCTGACCGGCCAGGCTGCGTGCTCGGATCGGGGTCTGGTATGGATTTTAGGGGGACCCCACGCCGTTTTTTCGGCGTAGCGGGGTTCCCCTTTATAATCCATACCAGACCTAAGGGCCTGGTATGCCCCGCGACGGGGCTAGCAAGGTGTCAATCTCGCCGATAAAAGCGGCAAGATTGACATCCTTTTCTAGTCCCGTCGCACCTGAGTCACGTTCAAAATGAACGGACTTGTCCGTGTGTGGGCAAGTCCGTTCATTCTGAAAGTCCGCCGGAACTCCGGCGAAAGTCCGTCGGAAAGACGGGCGGACTTAGCCCGCCGGAAAGTCCCGGCGTGTGTGGGCAAGTCCGTCCGTTTTAAAGTCCGGCGCACCTGGCGGACAAAGTCCGTCGGAAAGTGTGCCGGACCAAGTAGGATAGAAAGTCCGCTCGTGTGTACGCGGCATTACTTCCATATGCTGGTCAAAGGGTCAACTTATATTAACTACGCATGCACTGGGCACTCAACGTGTATGTAAACTCTTTTTGTTTTGGATAAAGTAGCAAAAAGTAAGAACATCTGTCAGGTTGTTATTACTGTCTGTGGCCCTTCTGGGGCAATTTACCCTATCTATTGATTCCGGTGACTATTTTCTCTGGTACAGAAAGTGATGAGAAATCCAACATTCTTGAGGTGACGAAGTGGAGTGGTGATCTCTCAATGGGAAAAGAAACCTGTTTTGGTGACTACTGTCTATGAGGGGATAACCCCTTGCCCTTGGAGACAGAGAAAGAGATCTCCTTTAAACCCCTGCTGTGTCTCTGGGACTGAGAATTGAAAGAGAATCTCCCCAGTAAGACATAGACAAAAAGAAAAAACTGACAGGGGTCTTAACCATTCCTTGCTCAATACAAATCTATAAAAAAGAAAAATGTTTACGTACACTTAAAGTGATTGTAAAGGATCGTTTTTTGTTTCTTTTTAAATAACAAACATGTCATATTAACCTGCACTATGCAGCTTGTTTTGCACAGAGTGGCCTCAAACATCCTCTTCAGGGGTCTACCGGCGGCTCTCGCGGCTCCTCCCCGCATCAGATAACCCCCTAGGAGAAGCGCTCTCCCGAGGGGGTTACCTTACGGGTGCGCTCTCGAGTCCAGCATTTGCATCCACAGACACGAATGCCGGACTCAGCCCCGGCCCCCGGCGCCCGCATCATTGGATTTGATTGACAGCAGCAGGAGCCAATGGCTGCGCAGCTATCAATCTATCCAATCAAGAGCCGGAATACCGTGGAGAGAGGGACAGCGCGTCCCTGCCAAAGAGATGAAGGGGCTCAGGTAAGTAAAACGGGGGGCTGGGGGGCCGGTGACTGCCAGGTGTTTTTTCACCTTAATGCATAGGATGCATTAAGGTGAAAAAAAAACAAGGGTTTACAACCCCTAACCCCTTTGAAATAAAAGGCTGACCATGGTAATAAGCACAGTATTATATCTGCAGTGTACATGATCTTTATCTCTGGTAGAGACATATTGCAAACACTGTTTTTTTAAGTTTTTAGATTGCACTTTAAAGTCAGGCAGAACTCCATCAGGTCCTAATAGGTGGAGTTGAGTCCCCTTTTCATATTTATTGAAGTCCCAAAGAAAGGCAGTCTTTGAAATTAGAGAAGGCATTTCCAAATGGCAGGCAGTGGTCTAGATCTGGACCAAATAACAGTCCTATTTGGGCTGTGCCACTTAGCAGCCTGGGAGTCCTTTCAAGGTTGGCTACCCACGAATGCCTCCACCGTCATCCTCACGGTAGAGCATAGGGTGGGAGGCATAGTAGATCTGGACAGAGGGCAGGTGGGAGGTGCCCATCTTTTCAAGTTAACTGGAGATTGGTTGCTAGGACATGATGTGAAAGGGGACTGTGATGTAAATGGAGGGGATGTGATGTGAAGGGGGCTTGTGATGTAAAGAGGGGACTGTGATATAAAGACAGATGGATTGAGGACATCAATGTAAATGGGGGGGGTCTATGATGTAAAAGGAAGATTGTGATGTGTGCTAGAATAGGCTGTACATTTTTGATAGAGTAGGTGAATTGTTAGGCTTGGCTGGCAGGCAAGTCTGTGTTTAATCTGGGACAGGGTGAGTGATCCAGGGAGGGTGGCAGCACCTCTGGTACCTCCCCCTTCTTGCTGGAACCTTGGAAAAGTTTCCAGAAGAATGGGAGGGAGGTTAGTAGGAGGTGCCGGGAGTATTGAGGAGGGCCCCAACCAATCTCTGGCAAAATGGGCTGGCAGGGGGTAGGCCCCACTTAAATACCCAGAGTCAGGCCAGCAAGGGGAGTGTGGAATTCGGGTGGAAGCTGGAGATGGAGTGCTGAGGAGGCTGTCGGAGGGCCTTGAGGGTAGCCCCCTAGTCTGGAGAGGGGGGGGTGACTTTGAGCCTGGGGCTTGGGTGCTGGAGGGATCATCTTAAAACACATGGAGGAGTCCTGTCCAGGGGCACGGAAGCAAGAGCGAGGACAGCTTGAGCCAGCTAGCACGTCCGGGAGATCTCCAGGGAGAAGACAGCCGGGTGGCTGGTGAGTGAGATAGTCTGGGAGAACTGTGGGAAGTAGCCAGGAAGGCTAGTGAAAGGGGCAGCTGCAGCCAGGTGGGTTGGCAGTGCCTGAAGAGGTGGTGCTGGGATCAGTAGCCACAGGAATGTAGCTGGGCACTGGGACTTTTTCTACATGCAAAAAAGGGCCCATGGTCCCTGCCTTTAAAGGGCTTTTGCTTAATCTGGCTGAGTGCTGTGCCAGATTTACCAAATAGTGTTCCAGCTGAGTTGTTTCTGCAAACAAGTGCTGATGTAAAGGGGGGACTGAGATGTAAAGAGGGGGGGGGGGGTTGAAGACACTGATGTAAAGGGGGGACTGAGATGTAAAGAGGGGGGGGGCTGAAGATACTGATGTAAAGATAGGACTGTGATGTAAATGAGGGGGTGCTGGGATTTGAAGGATCTGAGTTAGAGCACAAACCTAAGATTCAGACCTCTGCTGAAAGAAAATTTTACTGACTGGACCTGTGAATTTTAATTCAATATCCCAGGTTTATTTACATCAGGATGAAATTTCCTGGGGACCATCATGACTACCTACACTGCAGAAGGAAAGAATTTAGACAATTGCCATTAAAACTGCTGGAAAGATTTTTGTTCTTCTCTGGCTGGAGTTACACACATATAGATATACAGTATCAACCATATCAACTTTTACTGTAGCTTATAGTCATTGTGCATATGTGTATCGGTGCCTCTGTATAATGGTATTTCTCCTCTGAGCATAGTAAATTTTAGATGACTGTAGAATGCTTGTGTTGTACTCTCTGCTGAGCGATGGAAAACTAGATGCATAATTATGGTCTGTTTCATGTGTTAAATAATCAGTATGTAAACTGGGAATTTGCACTTATCACCTCCACACAGCGAACGGTCATCCTGTACACAAGAGAACATTGTCTGATATTGTACTTGGAACAGTTCAATACTGTCAGTATTAGTCATTGATGTTTAAGTGATGCCACTTGCTTTCATATTAAGTTTTTATGAATTCTAGATCAATTTAAAAAAAAGTCCATAGCATCGTGATCAAATAATGAAAAGACCATCTTGGTAGAGGTAGGACATTGCCTCTTGATGTCAAAGCTAACTCCCCCCTCCCACCATTATGCCTGGTGATCTAATGACTGATGGAGGAATAATTTAACCGCAGCAGGAGAGTTATAGAAAGCACAGACCCACAGAATGAATAAAATAGGATCAGGAAGACCCTTGTACTGCAGATAGTCCGGTAAGATAAAAGGGTGAAAATACTTGTCATATAGTTCCTATCTGGAAGGGCAGATTTTTCTGGCCTGCTGTTATGGTCTGTGACTGGGCAGTGAAAGGAGAAGAGGCTAACATCTGGTTGAATTCAAGTACCTAAACTACTTGGATACAAAATTTGATTCATTAATGAATACTGGACTTCTTTTTTATTTTGTATATCTGCCTAGAGTTCAGCTTTAGGGCTCTTTTAAATGGGCGGAAGTCTCTACTATACTATGACAGCAGTGGCTGTCAGGCATCCAGGAATTCAGGAGGTGGTCCTGCTGCCTTCTAAATGCCTGTTTTATTGTTCTTAGCTTTTTTTGAAAAAAAAAAACCCCAAGGGGGATTTTATATAGAAATACAGTGCTACAACCACAAGCCCTCTGGCTTTTCTCATGGTTTTGGCAAAGTCCTTATTGCCCTCCCATTGGTTCTGCCTGTCAAACTCTGCAAGCCAAGTTGTCTGGCTGCAGTGTAAGGATTTAGGGGGTGGTCTAAGTGGTAAAAATGTACATCAACCTTTTTTTTTTATGCCCCTTTGCTACCCATGTGAAATGGCCTTTAACCACTCCAATACCAGGCACTTAGACACCTTCCTGCCCAGGCCAATTTTCACCTTTCAGCGCTGTCACATTTTGCATGACAATTGCGCGGTCATGCTACACTGTACACAAACAAATTTTTTTATACTTTTGTTCCCACAAATAGAGCTTTCTTTTGGTGGTATTTGATCACCTGTGGGATTTTTATTTTTTGCGCAACACATAAAAAAAGATCGAACATTTTGCAAAAAAAAAACAAGTTTTTCTTCGTTTCTGTTAAAATTTTTTGTAAATAAGTAAGTTTTCTCGTTCAATGATGGGCACTGATATGGCTGCACTGACGGGCACTGATAAGGCGGCACTGATGGGCACCGATGAGGTGGCACCAATGAGGTGGCACTGATGAGGTGGCACTGACAAGCACTGATGACGGGCACTGATAGGTGGCACTGATGGGCACTGATAGGTGGCACTGATGGGCACTCATAGGCGGCACTGATGGGCACTGATAGGTGGCACGGATGGGCACTGATGGGCACTGATAGGTGGGCACTGATGGGCATGGATGGGCACTGACAGGTGGCATTGATGGGTTGCACTGATGGGTGGCACTGATGATACTGATGGGTGGCATTGCTGGGCATCACTGATGCCTGTTAGTACATACTGGTGCCAATCAGTGCCCATTTGTTGGCACTGACTGGCACAGATCAGGCATAATTTGCACATGTGGATGGCCATGGGGTACATACCTGGCCATCCACATGTTGCCCACTTCCCTGGTGGTCCTAGTGGCGTCCCTGGTGGTCCAGTGTGGTCATCTGAGGGGGGCTGCGCTGATAAACAATCAGCGCAGACCCCCCCGTCAGGTGAGCCGCCGATCGGCTCTCCTCTACTCGCGTCTGTCAGAAGCGAGTGAGGAAAAGCCGATCAATGGCTCTTCCTATTTACATCGTGATCAGCCATGATTGGACATGGCTGATCACGTGGCAAAAAGCCTCCGCCGGAGGCCCTTTACCAAGATCGGTGTAGCGGTGTGTCAGACTGACACACCACTCCACCGATGGCTCGATGCGCGACCCCATGGGCGTGGCGGCTGTTATCCTGAAGGACGTCATATGACGCCCAGTCAGGATAACTGAACCACCGCCCGGCCGTCATTTTGCTATAGGCCAGGCGGGAAGTAGTTAAAGAATATGTAAACCCAACATTTCATATTCCTGATTCGTGTCTGCTGTGTAAAAAATGATCCTGTTCTCTTTGTATTGTTTTCTTTCATTTGTGTGAAATCCCTGGTGTTTCTGCCAGTCTCTCTGCTTTTCCTATTAATTATTAATTCCTTATTACTGACCACACTAGGCATGGCAGCACAGCGTTGTCAGTTCTCTAGCTGTGCTGAGAATGCAGCCTGCTCTCCTACAATGATTGGACATGTCCTGACATACCCCCTGCTTCTCTGCACAACCATTCACTGGGAAGACCAGTGTACTGCTGTTTCTCCTCCCCCAGCTCTTATGCAGCTGAGAATAGAGGGTATGTGATCACTGATAAATAAAAAAGCATTTATAATGTTTTTATATCTATACATTTAAACTGAATGCGTTGTTTTACAAGGTGAGGGTTTACTTATACCGTATTTATCGGCGTATAACACGCGCCAGCGTATAACACGCACCCCAAGTTTAGGAGGGCATTTTAAGGAAAAAAACTTTTAGGAGGGAAGTTTAAGGAAAAAAACTTACATTTAAATGCCCATCAATGCAGCCTCATCAGTGTTCATCTGCAGCCTTGTCCATCATTGCAGAATGAACAGTGTCCATTTGCAGCCTTGCCCATTGTCATATGCAGCCTTGCCCAGTGCAGCCTTGCCCAGTGTCGTGTGCTGTTTGCAACATTTTATTGTTTAAATTTGCCACCGAGGTAGCCTGTATACTCGGGTTGTCACGCCGCCCCGCCTCCCTGCTGTTTCAGAGAGGATGAGAGGAGCGAGCGCTGCCGAAAAAGACCGAGCCGAGTACACAGTACACTCGGCTCGGTCTTTTTCAGCAGCACTCGCTCCTCTCATCCTCTCTGAAACAGGGAGGCGGGGCGGCGTGACTGCGAGCGGAGCCGAGCACTCGGCTCGTTCTTTTTCGGCAGTGCTCGCTCTTTATTGGCTCACAGACAGTGGGGATCGGCATATAACATGCACCCACGATTTTCCCCTGATTTTTGGGGAAAAAGTGCGTGTTATACGCCGATAAATATGGTACTTTAAAATGATATTAAAGTCTTGTCTTTGTTTCTTGTTTATTTAAGTCACAAACGTGTTATATTTACCTGCTCTGTGCAGTGGTTTTGCAGCCTGCATCCTCCTTTTCTCGGGTCCCCCACCAGCGCTCTTGGTCCCACCCTCCTGACAAGTCCACCCAAGCATGTTCAAAATCGCACATACAGTGTAGCACAACTGAAAATGATCGTGACAATCCTCAGGGTATATAATATACCAGATCCTTGTGTAAAAAGCAGGCTCACTCCCATTCCCGGGACAAGGCCATCCAGTGCTCAGGGTAAAGATGCCAAACTGCGCCCCCTCTTTCCCCTAGGGTTAGGGTCAGGGCGCCTCCATCCCTGCAATAAACCATTGCGCCCAGGGCAGCCTCCCCTCCTGTCCAACCCTTGTCCTGTCCCTGCTCGCTCCCATGCCACGGCTCTGCGTGTCCATTCACACACAGAGACATGGCTTGGCCCTGTCCCCTCCATCTCCTGATTGGCTCCCTGGATGTCATTGGATGTCATTGACTGCAGCAGGAGCCAAAAGGCTCTCACTGTGGCCTCAGCCAATGAGGAGTGAGAGTCCCCGGAGTTCTGAGGCTCTCATGCACATTGCTGGATCGAGATGGGGCTCAGAAGGGTTTTTACCTTTATGCGTGGAATGCATGAAGGTAAAAAGCCTTAGAACCACTTTAAGCTTATCTCTTTGAGACATTTATAAGTTAATCTCTTTTAGATGTTTATGTAATAAGTATTTAACAGACTGTAGTTACCTGTTAAGAAATTTCACAGTGATGTAGCTAATCTGAGCACAAGGCACATATGTGTCTTCATACAGCAATGATAAATATAGACTAATCATCTGAACACTGCTATGTAGATAACAGAAGATTCCCACTGTGTCTTAGAACATAGTTAAGTGCACTGATGTCCACCATGACGTTATCTGTATTTCTTCTAGAGATTCCTCTCCCGGCTGTGCCCTGGCTCCTTTAAATGCTTGACAGTCGCCCCACAAATATTGAGATCATTATCCTGAAGATGATAATTTTCTGAGCTCTTTAGGCAGAAGTAATTAATTACTGAGCGGCACATCTGCTGCCAACTCCCCAGGTGATACCTTCGCTCACAACAAAGGAGTACAGGGATTCATTAACCTCTTACAAACCAAATTCCTCTGCAAAGATAAGAGGATTTGACATGCTCCATGGAATACTAATTCCTTTACTGAACCCAACACAGGGTGGACATACTATGGCTTGTGACTCTAGATAAGACCACCACTGGACGATTCAACTATTCGTGAGCACATATTGATGAAAACATCTAAAGGATGAACTAAAATACCAATGTTAGTAGCCTAAAAGTTACTACACCTGGAATAGATTCAGCTTTATGGAGAAGATATACAGATCGAATTTTGGTTAATTCCTGCTGAATCAGATGAAATTTGTTACATGGGTGGCCATGGTGTTCCCCCTCCCAAAACATAGGTGGTTGGAAAGATAGTATAAATGTGGCTTCACTGCCTGTTTTTACCACCCAATCAAGCGAAAGTGTAAAAGAGCCCTCAAACATTACTACAAAACACAGCAATACACACCACATGAACTTGTGTTTATTTATTTTCAATTGCACCCCAACGCATTAGAGAAACACACCTCCCATATACCGTGTATATTGGTGTGCTTTATCGAAAAACATGGTGCATATCCAATGTAGCACGGCCCCCTTGGGGACTGCTGAGAATTACCTGCTCAGCCATGACCAAGTGAAACTTCCAACCCACCTGACACTTTGGGTTCAGACATCCTGTTAATACTATAATGCAAGCATCAAGCAACTCAGTAGTGTAAGGTTCTAAAATGTTTTACTTGAACCAAATAGGAAAAGTTATTTCACAAGGAGAGGAGTAAATCCGCTGAGCTGCAATAACAGCGCCTACTCAGCAAACAGACTCCTCCCGAAGACACAACAATGTTTAAACAATGAATAATGCTATATACACAAGGATGCACTATATTCAGATCCGAAGTTACCTCCTAGTGAATGTTTCAGTTAACTACACAAGTGGTCACACTAAGAAAGATGTAATCTAGACAACCTATGCTATTTTAATGGAAGAGCTAATCTCCCACTGGTGTTATATATATATAGAGAGAGATGCTGACTAGTCCTTCCATGAAACCAGAAAACCAGAAAACGGAGAGAGAGAGAGAGAACACTAGGAAAAGAGGGGGTTTAAGGAAGCGCTGGGGGGATGGAAGAGAGGGAAGTACTGAGGTAACAGAAAGAGAGAGTGCTGACAGGAGACGGAGGAGAGGAGATTGTTTAAAAGAGAGGGAGATACCAAGGCTCAAAAAGTCCTTTGCTGGGACACAGTGACACTTAACAGTGAGGAGAGGAGGAGTGTGTGAGGGGAAGGAACTGAGGTGCCAGAGTGAGGAGAGAGACACATGCTGACACCAGGGACTGTGTGCCCCAAAAGAGGAGGAGGGATATCCTGAAGCCTGGGAAAAAGAGTCTGTGAGGAGAATAAGGAGAGCAGTCTGAGGAGAGAGAGAGAGAGTGTGGTGAGGTGACATGTGTGAGGAAAACCGCTGAGACTGAGGAGACTGAGAGTGAGAGAGAGACTCTGGCAGCATCAGAGGGGGAGAAAGCCAAGCATTTACAGAGACTGCCAGGAGAGTGTTGCCTGGAGATGGAGGAGTGAGGATGCCTGAGGGGAGCCAGGAGCAGAGAGCGCTATGTGGTCTACTACTATTTAGTCCAGGGACCCTACTCAGCAGCCCAGCACCACTCAGCTTAGCAGAGACGACCCACGCCTTTCAGGGATCGAGATACCCATCCGGGTATCGGGTCGGCCGCTGCCTATTCACCTTGTGAGTTTCGCTACCAGTCATCTCGATTGGCCATCAGCAAGAGATCCAGTGCCTTACAACATCGCTAGGAGTATCAGGAGCCTGAACCAGCAATAGTGACTATCATCGTGTCATCGCACAGAGGACTGGTGAGCGAGTGTAAACCCAACATCCTTCTTGACACCATACTGTCACTGCATGCAAACAGCAATTTCCCTTTTTAGTGTCACAGGATGCTTGTTCGGAGCTGCCGTCTCTAGAAGTTTGCCCTTTTAAATCTATACCTAACGGAACATTCTAGAGGATTACTGTTCCATGCAAGTTTGTTTAAACCTACTCTTAAAACAAGGGCCCCACCGTTAGCAGAAGACACTAGTATTCTATTGCCCCGTACACACGGTCGGATTTTCAGACGGAAAATGTGTGATAGGACCTTGTTGTCGGAAATTCCGACCGTGTGTAGGCTCCATCACACATTTTCCATCGCATTTTCCGACACACAAAGTTTGAGAGCTTGCTATAAAATTTTCCGACAACAAAATCCGTTGTCGGAATTTCCGATCGTGTGTCCACAAATCCGAAGCACAAAGTGCCACACATGCTCAGAGTAAATAAAGAGATGAAAGCAATTGGCTACTGCCCCGTTTATAGTCCCGACGTATGTGTTTTACGTCACCGCATTCAGAATGATCGGATTTTCCGACAACTATTTGTGACCGTGTGTATGCAAGACAAGTTTGAGCCAACATCCGTCGGAAAAAAATCCTAGGATTTTGTTGTCGGAATGTCCGATCAATGTCCGACCGTGTGTACAGGGCATTAGAGTTCTTAGTAGAGTTCAGGATTACACTATGTACAGACTGCAGAGTTCAGGATTTCACTATGTACAGACCGCAGAGTTCAGGCGTGCATTAGGTACAGAGTGCAGAGTTCAGGAGTGCGCTATGTGCATAGTCCAGGGTTCAGGACTGTGCTATGTACAGAGTGTAGGGTTCAGGAGTGCGCTATGTGCATAGTCCAGGGTTCAGGACTGTGCTATGTGCAGAGTGCAGGGTTCAGCAGTGCGTTACATACAGTGTGCAGAGATCAGGGGTGTGCTGTGTACAGACTGCAGACTTTAGGGGTGCTCTATGCACAGTGTGCAACCCCCCTCCAAAGCTTCCTCGCATCTCTCTCTCCTACCTGGCCCGGCTCTAGTACCTACCTGTGTACTGTGTAGGCAGCTCTGCTTCACCTTGCAGGGATATCATTCTCTCTCTCAAATTATGGAGATCTGTTCCCGTCATGCCCCACCGTGAGTTCTGGGAGACGCTGAGAGCAAAGCTGTCCCTTGTAAACACAGAAGGCATCTGTGTTTACAAGTAACATCAGGGATTGGGAGAGGAGGGTGAGAGCGAGAGGTGGTAAAATAGAGTTATGCCACATTACGGCTGCAAAACTGGGTGCAAGAGCCCCATGACAAGGCCCGATGGGCCTGATTTGGCCCGCGGGCCTTGTGTTTGACATATGTGACCTACAATATGACTGAAACTATTAACCAGAATGTAAGAAATCCAAACTCAGCTATCCAAAGTTGCTTTTAACAACACATTTTTCTACAATTATCTAATTTCATCTACAATTAGCTAAATTTACCCACAAATCACATCTCACATCTTGATTTTTGATGGTTTATTAGAGACGTCATGGCCATTAGTATGCTAAACTAATGTGGGACTTGGAGTATAAGGTAAAATAAGTATGAATGCTAATATTTAATTAGGAAGATGTACTGCCCCTATAACATTAGATTACCCTTTATAATTATTTCTCATAACTCAGCTTACTACTTCTCTGTGTGAGGTCTCACCGATATTACTTTCTCTAATTGATTCTTAGAATAGACTTATGTTTCTAGGTAACTGGTTCTATATGCCATCTCCATTTTTTATAAATCACACTCTATAGCATGGTATACTATTTTATAAGCATATTTTCCTCAAATTATATATGCAGTGTATGTGGTATGTGTTTATGAAATGATTGTATAATAGTACTGAAGATGAGTGAAAAGGAGACAGAGGCTCCTGTTCATTCCTAAACTGAGCAGAGTAAACACAGGTTACTCTGCTCAGTTATCACAGGACACAGGAGCGATCTCGCTCACTGTGTCCAATTCCTAACAGTCCCCCCCCCCCCCCCCGCAGCCAGCAGGAGAGGAGGGGAGTCGACTGCAGGGGGTAACTGTCAGAAATTGAACACAGTGAGCGAGATCGCTCCTGTGTCCTGTGATAACTGAGCAGAGTTAACTGCGCAGCCGGCGGGAGGGAGAGGAGGAGAGTCGGCTGCGGGGCCAGAGGAGAACAGGGCGGTGGAGAAGGACACGGAGGGGGCTGGGGGAGGAGCACACAGGAAACATGATCTTGCGGCGGGAGGGACAGCTGTGAACACCGATCTCCCTGTATAGCTTTTTGTTGTACTTTGTCCATACCTCCCAACATTTTGAGATGGGAATGAGGGACACCTACTAGCAAATGTATGTAGACATAGGACACGCCCCCCTGGCACACCCTCTTAAAGGAGAATTAACCAAAAAAAAGGTTAAATAAATCCACAAGGGCCTTTTAAAGGGGAAATAACAAAAAAAGAGTGCTTTTTTAACCACTACTATTCCTTTATAATGGCTTTTAAAATTTACAAATGCAGCAATTTATAATTTAGATGAAAGGTTTAGCACTGGGAAACACTTTTTGAAAGATAAAAAGTGCATTTTATATACAACTATAGGGATCAGACCAAAATGAGGGATAAATGAGGGGGAATGAGGGACAGAGGGACATTGCTCCAAATCAGGGACAGTCCCTCAAAATCAGGGACAGTTGGGAGCTATGCTTTGTCCCATGCTTTCTAACCCTAGTTATGAGTTCCAACCTGCCCCCTTTTGGTCCTACAACAGTTTTGAAGGAGATGGTTGATTCATAGCTGCAGTGTGTCTCTGCTGCGAACTCTTTCCTGAGATGAGTAATGACAAGAGGATTGGAGATGCGGAAACATTCCACGCACCCTCTGCATTCCTCTTGCCATTGCTTGCCTAGGGAAAGTGTTCATAGTCGAAATTAGCTGCAACTATGAATAAACCGTCTTCTTCAAAGCTGCTGTTGGAAAGGCTACAGCAGAAGGGCAAGGGGCAGGTCGGTACTCATAACTATGGTTAGAAATTACTTAAAACAACGGGGTAAAGCATTACATGTACTTCATATTATAGGGAACAAAACTGTAAAATAGAAATTCTAATAATAGATCTTCTTTAAAACACAGGAGTGCCTAGGCACAGAAAACGCACTGCTATATTTCAGGAGGAATTCAAGACAAAAAGGTACATTTTTCAGGGTACTGATTAGGTACAAATTAACAATTCTGGGTGTCCCCTGTAGGATAGCCACTTCAAAGCACCCTTCTGATCTAACTATAATAATAGCATCATAAGCTCTAACCACTGCTGATCTGTAGATGTTTGGAGCCTATTTAGAGCTAGGAAAATAAATACAAACTTTGGCAGCACAGCTTAGCTTCCAGCGTACAATTAGGAGATACACACTAGGCTACAAAAATAATCATGTTGCACATGGTAACTTCAGTTGTTTGTATTGCTAGCACCATTACAAAAGCAGTTATCGATCTCACGGAGATCACCTCTTTTAAATTATATGCTGAATGTACCCATTATATTTTATGATGCTTTCAAGGTGTTCCATGTATTCCATGTTTAGAGGAATGTATTGTAGAGATCAATAATTTTTATAATGATAGTCATTGCAGATAAATCCATAACACAGAACAGGTGGCTGCTGGTAATGTTGTGAAACTCAAATATTTTATATAGCATGTAAGGGACCAAGGAGTGTTTTCTCTCTTGTATTATCATTTTATTATCATTGTTACCATCAGAAATTGATACAAGCAGACTTGAGCCCTAGATAAGAAAGCTACTACATTAAAAATTTTTATATATTGTATTTACATCCAAATCAGGTGAACGGTGTAGGAATTACAACAGTCTGTATATGTGCCTCCCACTTTTTAAGGGACCTAAGGTAATGGGACAATTGGCTGCTCAGCTGTTCCACGGCCAGGTGTGTGTTATTCCCTCATTATCCCATTTACAAGGAGCAGATAAAAGGTCCAGAGTTCATTTCAAGTGTGCTATTTGCATTTGGAATCTGTTGCTGTCAACTCTCAATATGAGACCCAAAGAGCTGTCACTATCAGTGAAGCAAGCCATCATTAGGCTGAAAAAACAAAACAAACCCATCAAAGAGATAGCAAATACATTAGGTGTGGCCAAATCAACTGTTTGGAACATCCTTAAAAAGAAAGAATGCACAGTGAGCTCAGCAACACCAAAAGACCCGGAAGACCACGGAAAACAACTGTGGTGGATGACCGAAGAATTCTTTCCCTGGTGAAGAAAACACCCTTCGCAACAGTTGGCAAGATCAAGAACACTCTCCAGGAGGTAGGTGTATGTGTGTCAAAGTCAACAATCAAGAGAAGACTTCACCAGAGTGAATACAGAGGGTTCACCACAAGATGTAAACCATTGGTGAGCCTCAAAAACAGGAAGGGGGGATTAGAGTTTGCCAAACAACATCTAAAAAAGCCTTCACAGTTCTGGAACAACATCCTATGGACAGATGAGACCAAGATCAACTTGTACCAGAGTGATGGGAAGAGAAGAGTATGGAGAAGGAAAGGAACTGCTCATGATCCAAAGCATACCACCTCATCAGTGAAGCATGGTGGTGGTAGTGTCATGGCGTGGGCATGTATGGCTGCCAATGGAACTGGTTCTCTTGTATTTATTGATGATGTGACTGCTGACAAAAGCAGCAGGATGAATTCTGAAGTGTTTTGGGCAATATGATCTGCTCATATTCAGCAAAATGCTTCAGAACGCATTGAACGGCGCTTCACAGTGCAGATGGACAATGACCCGAAGCATACTGCGAAAGCAACCAAAGAGTTTTTTAAGGGAAAGAAGTGGCTGTAATTGACTGCAAAGGATTTGCAACCAAGTATTAAAAAGTGAAAGTTTGATGGATGATTGTTAATCTGTCCCATTACTTTTGGTCCCTTAAAAAGTGGGAGGTACATATACAAAACTGTTGTAATCCCTACACCGTTCACCTGATTTGGATGTAAATACCCTCAAATTAAAGCTGAAAGTCTGCAGTTAAAGCACATCTTGTTCATTTCATTTCAAAACCATTGTGGTGGTGTATAGAGCCAAAAAGATTGGAATTATGTCGATGTCCCAATATTAACCAGTAGCCTACCGCCCACCGTCATATGACGGCGGGACGGTAAGCCTATTGTTCTAGGCGGACGTCATATGACGTCCGCCCTTTTAAACAGGGCATGCGCGCGATCGCATAGCCCTGTACTGTCGGTGGCGGCGTGTCACCGAGACACCGCTCGTCACCGACAGGGGTGAACAGCCACTGGGCATGGCTGTTTACCACGTGATCGGCCGTGATGAAGTCACGGCCAATCACTAATGGTACACCCCGCATTGCACGGCACATGCGCGCGATCGTGAGCGCGCTGCGCGTGCACGTCGGTGGCGGCGTGTTCCCTGGGAACACTGCTCGTCACCGACGATAGTTTACAGCCATTGGCCAGTTCTGTATACCATTCACAGCCGATCACTAACTGTAAACAAAGAGCTGTCACTAGCTGTTACTAGCCCTTCTCTCCTCACACACCGTTTCCAGTGTGAGGAGAGAAGAGCCAGGAGCAGTGAGTTACAGATCTTTGTATTGTAGTGTCTGCACCAACACCACTTCTGTCCCATCGCCCCCCCCAATTGTCATCTGTCACCCAACAGTCACCCCATAAAAAGTGCACCTGTCACATAGAGACTGCCATTAGTGACCATCAGCGGTGCCCTGTCACCCACCAGTGACCGTGCCCTGTCACCCGTCACCCATCAGTGACCTGCCCTGTCACCTGTCACTCATCAGTGACCGTCGCCTGTCAACTATCTGTGACCATCGCCCATCACACCATCACCTCTCAGTGAACGTCACCTGCCACCCATCGCACAGCCCATCAGTGACCATCACCTGCCACCCATCTGTCACCCGTCGCACAGCTACCCGCCACACAGCCATGTCCAAAAGAGTTTATACTAGCGAGGAGGCGTTCCAGATCCTCTCTATGGCTGATGAGAGCACCGGGGAGCTCTCATCAGAGTTCCATTCTGATTCCGAATCAAATTCGGCATTTGAACCGATCGAGAGTAGCAATGATTCGGATGAAGAATGGGTCCCTCCTAAAAGGGCACGACACTCTGGAAACCAGGAAGCCCGCCAGCAACCAGGAGTATATTCCCAGGCCCAGTACCAGCTCTGCCGCCAGAAATAGGCCCCAGGAAGAAAGGCCCAGTACCAGTGCTGCCACCAGCAATAGGCCCCAGGAACAAAGACCCAGTACCAGTGCTGCCACCAGAGATAGGCCCTGCGCACAAATGCCCAGTACCAGTGCTGCCACATCACACCTGAGTTCCAGCACAGGAAATTCAACTCCCCCAACTACTGGAGTGTCACGTCCCCCAAGAGCCAGGGCCGCTACCTATATGCCAGATGGTCTTGCCAACCCAACATGGCTGCCTTCCAACTCGGGATCACCAAATATTCCCCCTTTCACAGCACAGCCAGGTGTGCAGGCCAACACCCAAAATTTTACAGAGATCAATTTTTTTCACCTGTTTTTGCCCAACACTGTGCTGTAGTTCATTGTGGACCAGACAAATTTGTATGCCCAGAAGTATATTGCCAGCAACCCCCAATCATCTTATGCCCGTCCGTTTGAGTGGAGAGATTTGAATTTGGAGGAGTTCAAATTGTTTTTGGGCCTCACTCTAAATATGGGGCTTACAAAAAAAAATGAAGGACATACCTATTGGTCCACCCACCCCATCCACCATATGCCCATGTATTCTGCCGCTATGTCCAGGTCCCGATATGAGATGATTATGAGATTCTTTCATTTTAACGACAACACCCAGTGCCCTCCCCGCAATCATCCAAATTCCGATAAGCTATACAAGATTCGCCCACTAATAAATTTATTTTCCCAATGATTTGCAGAACTTTATGTCCCCGAGAAGAATATATGTGTGGATGAGTCCCTGGTACCATTTTCAGGCCGGCTAGGAATAAAACAGTATATTCCTAGCAAAAAGGCCAAATATGGAGTCAAATTTTACAAGCTGTGTGAGAGAGCCACGGGATATCTATATGCATTCCGCATATATGAGGGAAGAGATTCCCAGCTCCAGCCCCCTGAGTGCCCGGCCTACATGGGCACAACTGGAAAAATCGTATGGGACCTGGCTTACCCACTTCTGAAAAAAGGCTATCATATATACCTGGACAACTTTTATACCAGCCTGCCCCTTTTCAGACACCTATATATTGAAAAAACCCTGGCCTGTGGAACTTCAAGAAAAATAGGAAGGGCTTCCCACAATCCATTGTGAACAAAAGGCTAAGAAAGGGGGAAAGAGCAACACTGAGATGTAATGAAGTGCTGGCCTTGAGGTGGAAGGATAACAGGAACGTGCACATGATGTCCACCATTCATGATGACACTATGGTTGTAGTTCAGCGAAGACGAGGTCCCATTGAAAAACCGACATGTGACATGTAATCTCTACATGGGGGAGGTGGATTTCAATGACCAAATGATTCAGCCCTATTTGTCAATAAGGAGGTCCCGATTCTGGTATAAGAAGGTAGCAATATATCTAATCCATTTGGCCATTTACAATTCCTACATAATCTACACAAAATCCACAGAAAGCCCTGCCCCCTTCCTAAAATTCATAGAAGTAGTAGTCACGTCCCTCATCTATCCACAAAGACCCCTCCCAGAAGTACCTCGT
The DNA here is from genome assembly GCF_042186555.1 of Aquarana catesbeiana. NCBI lineage: Eukaryota > Metazoa > Chordata > Amphibia > Anura > Ranidae > Aquarana > Aquarana catesbeiana. The sequence continues at coordinate 201,092,994 of NC_133335.1, read as the reverse complement.
TCTGATGCTGTTAGCCGACTTCATGAACGCCACTTCCTGTACAACATTCCACCATCGGAAGCAGGCCGAAGACGGCAAAAAAAATGTCGTGTGTACAGCAGAAGAAGTTTTTGAAAAGATACCAGCTACCATTGTCCCCAGTGTTGGACTGCTTGCACGTTAACTGACCCTGGCCTGTTTTATGGACTATGCTTTTGCCTACCGCTTGGACTGATCTGTTGCCCTGCTACTATAGTACACAGGGGTCTCACATATGTGAGGGGCTCCAGAATAGTTTTTCCGAATGGAGAGAACAATTTTTTTTGTTTTCTCCCGGTTTTGTAATTTCCGGATTAGGGTCTGGAGTCCGGAGGCTTCATAGAGATTTGGGTGGGTCGAAGCCTCTACCCCTGTGCCCCTGTGCACAGGTCTTACCCGATTGCGGCCCTCAGCCTTCTGCTGACTTATTGCCATCATGCCTTTGCCTGCTGCATGAACGGACCACACCTCTGCCTGCTACCTGGACTATGCAAATAATTCGCTGTAGCAAGAGTCAGTATGTTTATGAAGGGCTGGAGAGCGGTACAATAATGTGTGTCTGCAAGTAACAGTGTACCAGGACCAATATTATGGCTGTGCTGGCTGTCTCTGCCTGGACAATTCCTATGGACTGTGCTGTGCCGACTATAGACAATATTCCTGCCTGCTGCCTGGATAGTTATTATTGCTGTCGCTAAGCACATCCCTGACTGCTGCCTGGACCAGTGCTCTCTTCTGTGGACACTACTAAAAGCACAGGTAATACTTTTTTTTTATCCTTTCCGCAATAGAATTTATTTTGGATTGTAATTCTTGGTATGTACATGCTATGTGTTAGAAATATGAAGGGCCTTCAAAAATGATAGGTTGCCAGGAAATTATCTATGTAATGTATGCTCCAAGAACGCCTGATGGTGCTACTTGGATGTTGGGCCTCTGTATGTGGCCAAGCTGTGTAAAAGTCTCACACATGTGGTATCCCCATACTCAGGGGGAGTAGCAGAATGTATTTTGGGGTGTCATTTTTGCTATGTGTTGGAAATATCTTATAAATGGACAACTTTGTGTAAAAAAAAAATGCGTTTTTATTTTTTTTCCACATTTTCCAAAAACTTCTGGAAAAAAAATAACCGTTCAAAAGACTCATTATGCCTCATAGATTATACGTTGGGGTGTTTGCTTTCCAAAATGGGGTCATTTTGTGGGCAATTCCTTTGTCCTGGTGCTCCAGGGCCTTCAAAAGTGTAATAGGTGGTTGAGAAATGAGATGTGCAATTTATGCTCGTAGATCGCCTGATGGTGCAACTTCAATGTTGGGCCTTTGTATGTGGCCAGGCTGTGTAAAAGTCCCACACATGTGGTATCGCCATACTCAGGAGGAGTAGCAGAATGTATTTTGGGGTGTCATTTTTGCTATGTATTTGCTATGTGTTGGAAATATCTTATAAATGGACAACTTTGTGTAAAAAAAATGCGTTTTCATTTTTTTTCCACATTTTCCAAAAACATCTGGAAAAAAAATAACCGTTCAAAAGACTCATTATGCCTCATAGATTATACATTGGGGTGTTTGCTTTCCAAAATGGGGTCATTTTGTGGGCAATTCCTTTGTCCTGGTGCTCCAGGGCCTTCAAAAGTGTAATAGGTGGTTGAGAAATGAGATGTGCAATTTATGCTCGTAGATCGCCTGATGGTGCGACTTCAATGTTGGGCCTTTGTATGTGGCCAGGCTGTGTAAAAGTCCCACACATGTGGTATCCCCATACTCAGTAAGAGGAGCAGAATGTATTTTGGGGTGTAATTTGTTGTATGCATATGCTCTGTGAGAGAAATAACCAGTTAATATGAAAATTTTGAAAAAAAAAAAAAAAATCTTCCTTTTGCAAAGTATTGTGGGAAAAAATTACACCTTAAAAAAACTCACCATGCTACTTACTTAATACCTTGGAATGTCTACTTTCTAAAAAGGGGTCATTTGGGGGGTATTTGTACTTTTCTGACTTGTTAGTACCTCAAGAAATGAGATTCACCTGATGTACTGAAGGCCTGATCAGATGTTTTCAATTTTCAGTGATTGGCACCATAGTTTGTAGACTCTATAACTTTCACAAAGACCAAATAATATACACTAATTTGGGTTATGTTTTACCAAAGATATATAGCAGTATAAATTGTGGCCAAAATTTATGAAGAAAAATTACTAATTTGCTAAATGTTATGAAAAAAACAAAGAAAAAGGCAATTTTTCACAAAATTTACGGCCTTTTTTTATTTATAGCACAAAAAATAAAAAACCCATTAGTGATTAAATACCAACAAAAGAAAGCTCTATTTGTGTAAAAAAAAGGACACAAATTTCATTTGGGTACAGTTTTGCATGACTGAGTAATGGTCATTCAAAGTGTGACAGCACCGAAAGCTGAAAATTGGTCTGGGCAGGAAGGGGGTTTAAGTGCCCTGTATTGAGGTGGTTAATGGACCTGACTGTAGATAGACAGACAGAAGACAGAGAGGTAGATAGAGAGAGCGAGACAAGAGAGGGAGGGAGACAGACAGACAGATAGATAGATAGATAGATAGATAGACCTGGTGAAGGTGAGGATATACTGTATATCATGGTTGTAGCAGGACACAGTGCTGGGACCCCTCATGGTATACACATACAGGAGATCATGTGTCATGAAATGCTCCTGCAGATTGCTGGGTGAATATCTGGAGGTTAATTCCTGGGCACAGAAGAATTAGGGCACCCCCCTCTCTCCCTCCACCTTCAGTGCGATCATAGATCACAGGATTAGTAGACTACAGTACAAGGTATGTGGGTGGACAGACACTGACAGAGTGTCAAATCACATTACCTTGATTCTTCATTTACGGAGGCGATTTCCCACTGGCACAGAAACCGGAAGGGACGCGGCTGCCCAGGGAAAGCACCGCCCAAGTCCTACGGCTGTGCTAATCATCAGATAGACTGCCATCAAGAAGAATGACCCAATGAGAGTGTAGAGGCGCTTAGCTTTGTACCACAAAGCATCACAAAACCCCACAAATGTAGCATTTCGCTGCAATAACGTGATTGCATTGGCATCACGCTTTCCATAGTGCACTGTGTCCGGCGCCCGAACACAGTGCACTTAAAGAACTTTTTTTTTTTTTTTTTTAAAGGGCCTAGCTTTGGGGGGGGGGGTGACCCGTCCCCATATGGACGGGTCGCCACTGGTAAAGGACACAGTAGTGTTATGGAGGTCGGCAGAGGAGACCATTGAAAACGGCAGTGGACAAGGAGAGCAACACTCCGGCAAGTGCCAATTCTAGAGAAAACTCCAGAGAAAGATTTCAACAGGGCAGCTTTTAGAGACACAGGTAGCAGGAGAGGTCACTATTTACTCTCTTCTTTTGCAAGGACAGCTTTTGACCAATTTAATCTAAAGTCCCTACCTCAAATATGTAGCACCCTCTAGTGTGTGCTACTAGAAGTGAGTGTAGGAAAAAGCATTTCTGGCCCAGGGATAAACCTGAGTCACTGAATCTGGGTGAGGGTTATTGGAGGCCAGGGCTGAATGACTCATCCTGGCACCTCTCTGGTGCCTCCCCCTGCTATCTGGAAAGTTTGAGAACATTCTAGAACTAGTGGGTGGAGGTGAGGAGCAGCTGTTTTGAATATTTATGGGCTCTCAGCCAATTCCCAGAAGTGGGATAGCCCATAAATAGACATGGGCCATGCCAGCAGGGGAGCTTAGTGGAAGATGGAGAAGCAGTGCTGAGGACGGCTGTTGGTGGCCTTTGAGGGACCCCTTACTGGGGGGGTTACCTCGGGCTGGAGCTCAGTGGCCACAGGAAGGCAGAAGGAAGTGTGTTTTGCTGTCCACTCCATTGTGCTACTGTGTTAAAGAGGCTGCAAGTCTCTGCCTGTAACGGGCCTTTGCTGAACTAGATAAAACAGTTAGTTCCCTCAGGAGTGAATTAGCAGGAGCTGTTCATAAGAAACAAAGAGTGTTCAGGAGGAAGTGAGAAGAAGAATCTGTAAATAGGAAGGAAGTTGTCCCTGAAGTGCAATTTGTTGTCACGCTGGGCATCCCATAATTCCCTACCCCATCCAATTTATCAACCCTTTATAAAAGCAAAACAAGCCAGGGATGTTTTCTGTGTTGAGTGAATGAAGGAAATGCTATGTGACTGGCTGGGCAGCAGTGAGGAACCCTAACTTCAGCAACTCCTACACATGCATATATGTACTAGGGCCAATTTGACAGAAGTCAATTACCCACCAGCATGTCTTTGAAATGTGGGAGGAAACCCACACAAGCACAGGAGGAACATTCTTCTTCCTTGCTGGGAGTGTCCTGGTTGGGATTTGAACCTATGGCCTAAGTGCTGTAAGGTAGAAGTGCTAACCACTAAGCCTTGCAGGGAGTGTCCTGGTTGGGATTTGAACCTATGGCTCAAGTGCTGTAAGGTAGAAGTGCTAACCACTAAGCCTTGCAGGGAGTGTCCTGGTTGGGATTTGAACCTATGGCCCAAGTGCTGTAAGGTAGAAGTGCTAACCACTAAGCCAGTGTGCTGCTCCACTTTCTAAAAAGTACAATGCCTGGGGCTTACCTGATGTTTAGGCATTGATGCTGATCACAAGTTTGAAGTGCACACATTGCCTCTGAAGGGCATGCATTTTTGGAGGCTTGAAGTGCATTGTCTTTAAAGAGCATGCTGATTTGGCCATTTGAAGTTCAGACTGAACATGTTGTGTGTTTTTAACCAATTTTATACTGGTAATTAATTGTTTGCATTTTTTTATAGTGCTGCCAATTTACACAGCACTCTACATATATGACGTATTACATCAGTTGAAACTCTCAAGATGCTTACAATGGGAGGCTCCTACCCCACAGGTATGTACTAGGGTCAGTTTAGACAGGAGTCAATTAACCTACCAGTATGTCTTTTTAGTGCAATAGGAAACTAGAGTAAATCTATGCAAGCACAGGGAGAACATGCTAACTCCATACAGGTAATGACCTGATCAGGACTTGCACCCAGGACCCAAGAATTGCAAGGCAGAAGTGCTAACCACTAAGCCACTGCACTGCCTGAGAGTCCTTATTCTTAGTGGTGGCATTTCAAACCTCCAATCAGCCGAAATGCATGCCCTACAGAGGTAATGCAATACCCTTTGACTAATTACATTTTCCTGACAGAGACATTTTAAAGCCCAGTTGAGCTTTCAGTTTAAATCAGCTAAATATATCCCATGTGTGTTGAAACAAAAGGTGTTCAAAGTTTTGAAAATAATTCATTTTAAAAACAGCCACTGCTTGAGTAGAAAAACGTGTTCCCTGTCAGCATGCTGCAGAGTGGGACCTTTGCCATTTCTAGGGAAGCAGTGGTCTCTTTGCAAATGTTCAACAAACCTCATGCTTAGTCATAGCCAGAGCTCTCCAATCAGCAGCATGAGCTTTGGTGACTGCAGAGATATAGGTTTAACTCAGGATGGGAAGTGTCAGACCTCTGCAGTGAGATTACTGATTCCAAACAAAGAGCAGGGGACAGATTTTGTTCTGAGGCTGAAGCTGATTTAAAATTTAAAAAAAATCTGTAATATTTTGAACAACTTTTGTTTTAATGCACCTGGAAAGCATTAAGTGGATTTAAATTGAAGGTTCAATTGGGTTTTAAAGCTAACTTCTGCTTTGGATAAATAAATTAAGTTAAAGTAGCTGTAAACCTTAACTGAATGAAATTTGCTTTGCTAAAGCACCATGAAATACAAACAAGTGCTATTCTAAAGCAGCACAGTGGCTTACTCTTGTCTTGCAGCACTTGTGTTGTAGGTTCAAAACCAGAGCACCACCTGCACGGAGTTTGGATGTTCTTCATGTGCTTGTGTCTGTTTCCTCCCACTCTCTGAAGACATGCTAGTAGGGTAATTTGCTTCTGTCAAAATAGACCCTAGTACAGTGTCTGTGAACCTTGGCACCCCAGATGTTTTGGAACTACATTTCCCATGATACTCATGCACTCTGTAGTGTGGTTGAGCATCATGGGAAATGTAGTTCCAAAACCTCTGGAGGGCCAGGGTTTACCATCACTGCCCTAGTACATACCTGTGGAGTATGAACCTTCAATTGTAAGCATCTCAGTAGTATCAACTGATGTAAATGCATCATATATGTAGAGTGCTGTGTAAATTGTTAGCACTATAAAAATACCTGTAATAAATAAATTGCTGGTGTAAAATTGGTTAAAAACAAAACATGTTCAGTCTGAATACCAGCACTTTGAATGGCTGAGCTGTCATGCACTTTAAGCCCCCAACCAGCTGAAATGCATGCCCTTCAGAATCAATGCAAGCAAACAGCCCAAAAATGTATGCCCTTTGGAGGCAATGTGTGCACTTCAAATCTCTGATCAGCCTAAATGCATAAACATCAGCTCCAGGCATTGTACTTTTTAAAAAGAGGGGCAGAACACTGGCTTAGTGGTTAGCACATGGGTCATGGGTTCAAATCCCAACCAGGACACTACCTGCAAGGAAATAGCATGTTCTCCCTGTACTTGCGTAGGTTTCCCTAAGCACATGCTGGTAGATTAATTGACTTCTGTCAAACTTGGCCCTAGTACATATATGCATGTGAGGTAGGGACTTTAGATTAAATTGGTCAAAAATTGTCCTTGCAAGGGAGGAGAGGAAATGCGGACCTCTCCAGCTACCTGTGCCTCTAAAAGCTTTCCTGTTAAAGAGAAATCTTCCTGTGGAGTCTGCTCTAAAACTGGCACTTGCAAGAGTGTTGCTCTCCTGGTCCCCTGCCACTCTCAGTGGTCCCCTCTGCCGACCGCCATACCTCTACTGTGGCCTTTACTGACATGGTGGTTGCCCGGAGGTACATTAGGCACAGCAGGGGACCTGGAGACTGACATTCCTAGAAGTGTTGGCTTCTCAGCAGACTTCATAGAAAGATTTTTTTTTTATGTAGTGGCTATCTTATCTAGGACCCAAGACCTCAGGAATGACCATTCAGAGCAAAAAACAAATCCATCCCTTAAAGTAGTGTATAGGCAAACTATAAAAGATATTACATATGGGTGAAGGGGTTAATTCTGCTTAGATCTGGACAATCAGTAGAATTCTTTCGGAGCTCCAGGAGCATTCAATGCAGACAGGAGTCATTGAATGAATGTTTAGTTTTAATGGTAAGACTCACATCTTTATACAAATTTTGGACAAAGAATATTGCACAACTTAAAGACAAATGAGGGAGGGAGGGAGGACAGAGTTCATCACATGACACATAATTCCTATACAAACATCTAGCATCTCAGACATAGTCTAAACTAGTATTATAGCTGATGGTTGATATTATCTAAAAACATGATTTAACTATGTATTGCTGACGTTCTGACTTTGTCTGAAGACATCATTTCAAAACCAGTTCTTACCAGACCTTATCTATGTTGTGGTCATCGTGACAAACAAGACCCTAAAATAAGAGATATTCTTCTGTCAGCTATATTAAAGTTTCAGTCATGTTAACTCTTTCTCCTCCTTCAATGGGTAACACTTTTTTTTAAATTATATCCTGTATTTGTATAGCATGTGGGAAAAAGCACCAGGTTCACTGAAAGTCTAAGTTCGTATTTCAGGAAGAATTCCATAGAAACCCCCCTATGAAATTCTACATCTAATGAATAGTACAGACCAGAGCTCCTCCTGTTGGAAATGGTAAAGGTCCTCCAACATTTAACATTTAATTAAGTAATAACAGATAAAGATAACAAACGTCCTAATATTGGAAAAATGGAACAAGAAGCTTAGCTATAGATGCCTTTAACCAAGGAGTCCCCCAGTTTTACGGCTTGGCAGTTTTGGCTTAGGTATATACAGGAGTAATTGGTAGTAATGACCAATCATAACCCTCGGAAAATAGCATTAGCTTTTAAGGAAAACAGCACACATTCCTGAAAAGGCTTTGTCAGTTGGTCAGTTCATGACAGTCCTGTAGCATTAGGTCAGCTAAGGTAACCAGGCTTAGGATGCATTCTTACATATTATGGAGCTATATCAAGGCAAAAATTACATTTTCTCCATCAGCCTCATACCTCTCCGTCCTGCCGTTTGAAGAAGGGGCTAAATTGTGCTATTCTGCGCCCCCTAGTAGCTTGTCCAGGCTGTTTAAACTGAGTGTGCGACCTCTCCTGGTTCCAAGCTAACCTCAATAGTGGCTGCTCCAGGCTGCTCAAACCCCACGCATGTGCAGTGCTCTCTACCAAAGGAGACTGCACATGTGCAGCATTTATTAGTCGCAGAGCAGTTGCTAGGGGGCACATGTAGGCAGGTTGCCTATGATGAGGGTTTTTTCCTAGCAAGATAGTTAGCCTGCCCAGGCTGGGAAGGGGTTAACTGGGTTTGAACTCCTTTTCCGGGCTTTTTAGGCCCTGCCTTTGTTCCCTGTGCATATTTAAGGAGGGGGAAGTCCAGGAGTTACTGTGAAGCCGCTGCCACACATGGGATAATGAGAAGGGGCTGCTGCACTATGTAGCCCCACGGAACACCAGAGCATCTGGCAAGTTATTGGAGGACACCAATTATGGACTTACACACTCTAAGGTACGTTTGGGCAGTCACAGCTAGATAGTTAGGGATGGAACGGTATTTCAGTTGTTTGTACATTGACAGGACAAGAGATTCAGTAAAAGCTTTTAAAATGCTCTAAGCCTAGTCTGAAGTAATTCAAAGGGGTGATCTGGCTCCCTCCCAAGGGGTCAGATCCCCAAAAGTAACTGGGACTGAACTCATGGTATGGAGAGCCCACAGCCTGGTCGCATGATACAGGAGAATGAGGGGATTAAGCAAGAGCATGCATGAGATTTTTCTTTAGTGTTCAGTGGGACCCCATTTTGTAACCAGAAGTAAGGTGGCAGAGGTACGCTGTACTGGTGGAGAGGGCACGAGCTCAGCACCGTCCCTCCTAAATGCAACATACAACGATGAAGGTGTGTAGAAACACTGAACAACACATTTCACAGAGGGACTCTGTACATTTAACTACTGCACACAGTGTACAGTTCATCTCTAAACTGGGGTACTGCCATAATGCTTGACTTTAGCAATAACACGACCCCATCTGGTTCGGCACGTTGATGAGCGCATACATGAGAAAGGGTACCCCCACATGCAGGGCGAGTAGGCCCTGTCCACATGCAGCATAGTGAAATTAAACCCGTCCTGCAAATGGCAAGGTGGACATATGAGGGGGTCAGCTCTACTTCTTAAGAAGACCCAGAACTGCTGCATCTGGAATGGGAGGACCTTCACTATTTCCAAAAGGAGAAGCTCTGCTATTTACCATTCCTTAGATGTAGAGCTGTATAGGAGGGTCTTCTAAAAAAATCTTGCTGAAAGGTAAACTTACACTTTAACTTTTAGCCTCCCCAGCTTCATAAACTCACCTTCTTTGCCTCCATTCCATTTAGATACCCAGAATGAAGTCTTGCATATGCTCCATATTATGACATTTATTTTTTTTATTATTTATTTATTTCAGGTACTTATATAGCGCCGTCAATTTACGCAGCGCTTTACATATACATTATACATTCACATCAGTCACTACCCTCAAGGAGCTTACAATCTAAAGTCCCTAACTCACATTCATACATGTTAAGGACATTTTAGACAGGATCCAAATTAACCTACCAGCATGTCTGTGGAGCTTACACAGGGCTGTAGTCTCTGCCCACATGGGAAAGCACTAGGTGCAGGAGTGGCCAATCACCAAACACAATCCATGTCACATGAGAGGACAGGTAGTTAGTCATGTGCTTCCCATGACTTCTATTATTTTGCATAGCTATAGCTATAAAAGGGGCCAGTCTGACGTGATCTAGCAGGACTTCATTTTTTGACTAAAGTTCCACATTAAAGTGGAACTTTAGTCAGAAAATTAAGTCCTGCTAGATCTCGTCAGGCTGGCCCCTTTTGCAGGTAAAGCTATGTAAAACAATATAAATAAATGCCTATTCTGTTTAAAATCCAGTAATATAGTTGTTGTATAGGCCAATCTTCTGATAGCCTTAAAGCTGATTTAAACCCTCCTACCCTTTACAGGCAAGGAAGCTGCTTCTGTTTGTGAAACCGTTAAATCAATGGGTTTATTTCTGCTTTAAGATTTACTGCTGCTCATGGGCTTTGCCCTTCAGCAAAATGGCAGCCTCCAGCAAGAAGAAACAGGAGCAATACTGTTCTTTAGCAAGGAACATACAAGGAATGTATGTTCCTTGCTAAAGAACATTCTTTTCTATCACGTTGTTATGGGTAAAGTTCCGCTTTTAGTTAACCTTATGCTTTTTCCTGCTATATAAATACAGGATATAAAAACAAAATAAGTGTCACCCATGTGTAATATCTTTTATAGTTTACCTATACACTCCTTTAAGGGATGGATTATTTTTTGCCCTGAATGGTCCCCCCCTGAGGTTTTTGTTCCTTTTGGGAAGTATGTAAAAAAAAAAAAAATCAAAAGGCTGATCAAATTTGAATCTATAATTCCTGTGTGCTTTGTATCATATAATTGACTGAAAGGCAATGGAGGTCACCCCCTATATACTTACTATTGTGGAGAGAATAATTTTTTAGGTTCATGTAAAACAGAGAATTTAACAGATTTTTTTTTTAAGCTGCTCTAAGTCTCCCCTTAGATCTCTCAGTTCTAGGACCCCCTGCTGGCTCCCAAATAACATCAGATAAATGCATCCAGCTTGCTTCATCTCCCTATGCTTCGTAACCCCTTGGGCAGAGGCTTTGGTGCGAATTATTAAAACAAATTATCACCATCAAAAGCTGCAATCCCAGATGAGCTCTGTGGTTGTCAAGCAGAAGCAGAGCTGGAGAGAGAAAGTCGTAGCTGCTGAGTGTGTCAGTGTGCCAGACAGCATCAACCGGGCAGAGAAGGAGGCAAACAGCTAAATATACAATATATTACATAGGTGGACTTTTCAGGAAATATTATTCTGTTCAGCCAGTCTTGCTATTGACACACCAATGCAACACTGCATAGCAAAGCATTACTGTCCCTCACCCCCTTTCTCTGGCTCAGCTTTGCAGTTTTCTGTGTCGTCTGCCCGCTGGACAATAAATTATCAGTTAGACGTTGAAATACACAAGGTTTTTCATTAGAATTTACACTATATTACCAAAAGTATTGGGGTGCCCGCCTTTACACGCACATGAACTTTAATGGCATCCCAGTCTAATGCCCCGTACACACGTTCGGATTTTCAGATGGAAAATGTGTGATAGGACCTTGTTGTCGGAAATTCCGACCGTGTGTAGGCTCCATCACACATTTTCCATAGGAATTTCCGACACACAAAGTTTGAGAGCTTGTTATAAAATTTTCCGACAACAAAATCCGTTGTCGCAAATTCTGATCGTGTGTGCCCAAATCCGACGCACAAAGTGCCACGCACGCTCAGAATAAATTAAGAGATGAAAGCTATTGGCTACTGCCCTGTTTATAGTCCCGACGTACGTGTTTTATGTCACCGCATTCAGAACGATCGGATTTTCCGACAACTTTGTGTGACCGTGTGTATGCAAGACAAGTTTGAGCCAACATCCATGGATTTTGTTGTCGGAATGTCCGATCAATGTCCGACTGTGTGTACAGGGCTTTAGTCCGTAGGGTTCATTATAGAGTTGGCCCACACTTTGCAGCTATAACAGCTTCAATTCTTCTGGGAAGGCTGTCCACAAGGTTTAGGAGTGTGTCTATAGGAATGTTTGACCATTCTTCCAGAAGCTCATTTGTGAGGTCAGGCGCTGATGTTGGAGAGAAGGCCTGGCTCGCAGTCTCCGCTCTTATTCATCCCAAAGGTGTTCTATCGGGTTGAGGTCAGGACTCTGTGCAGACCAGTCATGTTCGTCCACCCCAAACTCGCTCATCCATGTCTTTATGGACCTTGCTTTGTGCACTGGTCCAAATCATTTGGTGGAGGGGGGATTATGGTGTGGGGTTGTTTTTCATGGGATGGCCCCTTAGTTCCAGTGAAGGGAACTCTTAAGGTGTCAGCATACCAAGATATTTTGGACAATTTCATGCTCCCAACTTTGTGGGAACAGTTTGGGGATGGCGCCTTCCTGTTCCAACATGACCGCACACCAGTGCACAAAGCAAGGTCCAAAAAGACATGGATGAGTGAGTTTGGGGTGGAGGAACTTGACTGGCCTGCCCAGAGTCCTGACCCAAACCCAATAGAACACCTTTGGGATGATTTAGAGTGGAGACTGCGAGCCAGACCTTTTTGTTCAATATCAGTGCCTGACCTCACAAATGTGTTTTTGGAAGAATGGTCAAACATTCCTATAGACACACTTCTAAACCTTGTGGACAGCCTTCCCAGAAGAGTTGAAGCTGTTATAGCTGCAAAGGATGTGCCAATTCAATATTGAACCCTACGGACTAATGCTGGCCATACACTATACAGAAAATCGGCCGAACCCATTTTCGAAAAAAGAACGTTCGACCGTGACCGCAAACGATCGTGCCATCATATAATGACCGATAAATTGTTCAGTGGACATGAATAAATAATTTTTTGTTCGTTTTTTTACATATACCTAGTGCAGACAGTTCGGACGGGAAACACATTAACCTTGCAATTTATCGTACGTTCGGCAGAAATTTTCCAAACTCCCCGTTCGTTTTTTCCCCACAAAAACATGCTGGCCATACACTATACGAAAAATCGGCCGAAAAATCGTTCGTATAGACACTTCGTTCGTTTTTCGGGGAAAAAACGAACGGGAAGTTTGGAAAATTTCTGCCGAACGTACGATAAATTGCAAGGTTAATGTGTTTCCCGTCCGAACTGTCTGCACTAGGTATATGTAAAAAAATGAACAAAAAATTATTTATTCATGTCCACTGAACAATTTATCGGTCATTATATGATGGCACGATCGTTTGCGGTCACGGTCGAACGTTCTTTTTTCGAAAATGGGTTCGGCCGATTTTCTGTATAGTGTATGGCCAGCATAAGACTGGGATGCCATTAAAGTTCATGTGTGTGTAAAGACAGCCATCCCAATACTTTTGGTAATGCATTGTATATTTATTTATATAGTTATAGGTATAGCAGCAGGTAAGGAGCTTACAATCTAAATGTACTATCTCACATGCATAAAGTACATACTAGGGACAAATAACTTGCCAAAACAGTTTTTGTAGCAAGGGGGAAACCAGAGTACCCAGAGAAAACCCATGCAAGCACAGGGAGAACTTGCAAACTCCATGCACCCTGGTTTGGATTCAAACCAAGAAGCCGAGTGCTTCAAGGGAAAGGTGCTTACCTTGTATTTCCCCATCGCAGGCAGAATACAAAAAAAAACTCAAAACCTAAACTGGCCGAAGTGCAAACCAAATATGGGCAGGCTGATTGCATCCAATTTGATAGATCGACCAGCTTGGGTACAATTAGCATGTCAGATTTTTCATGTGAATATTGCAAGCAGCTATTGCCGCTAGCCATAAATGCTGTGTTTTCTTCCAGGGCCAGGGATAGCTCCCCAAGCCCCCCTGCCAGAGGAACACAATTACTCTACGGGAGGCATTCAGATAGTCAGTGTTGATGGGGGCATCAAGCAAGTTTTTTTCCTGCAGCCCGCGATTGCAGGAAAGAAAATTGTACTGTCTATGGCCAGCTTTTGATGCCTGGACATTTGAGAACTGTACAAAGCAACCAGTAGAACACAGAACATTGGTTTCAATAGCAATAGAGAGATAAGGGGCTGGGTAACAAAGAAGGTAACAAAGAAGGTAAGTATCTGTCTGAACAGAACATATGAATAGATACAGCACGGGTCTTTTGTTTTTTGGGGCCCAGTTTAAACAAAGATTGTTATGGCATTTTGGGAACTCTGTACTGGAATAGGCACACCCCACGTACGGAGCTGTCTACATTTTCCAAAGCTTATTTATATTAAGGATGCACCGATACCGACTATTTTCATGAGTACTCGTACTTGTGAAAATGCTTCCGTTCCGATACGGAAACCGATACTTTGCGGTGTAATTTGCATCTATGCAAAATGAATGGGCACAAATCGCACTGCTAAGAATCATATGCAATTTGTACAATAAAATGTTATAACAACTCAGAAAGTAAATATCTAGTAAAATACATATCTGCAGTGTCCCCGTCCCGCCAGTGATAGCAAACCATGGCCGCAGGAGGTGCTCACAGGGCTGGAGGAGATGTCCAACGGTCCACCTCCAAGCTGACACCACTTCCACCTTATACCCACAGGAGTCACCGGAACTTCTCCTCCAGCCACGTGAGTATTTCCGTGATTTGTTATCATCGGCGGGCGGGTGCACTGTAGACATGGATTTGACTAGATATTTACTTTGTGAATTGTTATAACATTTTAATAAACTGCCTATTTGTCACGTACTTGGCCGGAGTGCTGAGTGGGCTTCCCTTGCGGCTGAGTGCAAAGCACCCCTGAAGATGGTAACAGGGAATGCTAGGCCCAAAGAAGCAGGGCTTGCCAGCTGTGATAGGCTGAAGTGCAGAAGTGATGTACACCAGATGATGGCCAGACAAGCAGGATGCATTGCAGGGCAGGAGTCCCTCAGAAGCATAAGGTAGCCAGGTCAAAAGGTCAAGCTGGTAGTCATACACAGGATATCAACCGGGAGCAGTGGCAGGAAGCAGAATCCGGAACAAGCTGGGGTCATACACTGGAAATCAGGCAGCAGCAGAGTCAGCAGGGTGAGCCGAGGTCATACGCTGGTAAACAAGCAGAAGCGTAGTCGGTAGAACAAGCCAAGGATCAGGAGCCAGGACTGGAGACAAAACAGGTCAAGGGCTAGCTGAGTTGGTAACAGGGAATCCAAAAACAGAAGGAGCAGAACACAGAAACACACGGGAAGCTGAAGATCATCTGGCAACTAGTGGATCGAGCTGCTGTCCTAAATAGACCACTGGGCACCAGAATCTGTCACGCCTTGCCGCACACACATGCGCAGTTGCACATCAATCTTCGCTGCAGTTTGTGCCCATGCATACATGTGCATTTGTGAATTCCTTTGTGCAATCTGTGATTCCAGTTGGGCATTAGCAGATATGCCAGTTCTTCTGAAAACCATTCTCTGACACTATTGCTGCACTACATGGTGCTTTACTTTCTTTACTGGGTTCAAACACACAGGGGCAGTGGGGGAAATCACATGCTGTTCGGACAGGAATCATATGACATCGCATGCAATTCTTTGCAGTGATATTTGCGCCTATTCATTTTGTATGGATGCAATTCGAACCGCAAAGTATCAGTAGTCAGTATCAGAGAGTACTTGACCGGAAGTATCGATACTCGTTAAAAAAATGTTATTAGTGCATCCCTAATTTAATTTGAACAATACAAATCTCGGTGTTAAAAAGCAAAATATCACTTTATAACATAAAAATAGCCAACTATCACTTGTAGGAACATTATTTGCAATAGGAGGAAAGCATATTTGTATTGATATATTAATTACAGACATCTGTTAATTAACCACTAGAGGGAGCTCTGGATTTGACTCGGCCTCATTCATTATGCTTAAAAGCTGATCAGATATCAGACACACATGGAGGGCATTGTTTTCAATCAGTAGGTCAACAGATAAATTTGCATTATAAATAAAAAGGAAATATAAAGCACAACCACTGTGTAGCACTGCAGGTTTCTTAGAACATTAACACTAGGGATTTGCCGAACACCCCCCCCCCCCCCCCCCCCCCCGCCCGTTCGGTTCACACCAGAACATTCGAACAGGCAAAAATTCGGAAGAACACCTTAAAGTCTATGAGACACGAACATGAAAAATCAAAAGTGCTCATTTTAAAGGCTTATATGCAAGTTATTGTCATAAAAAGTGTTTGGGAACCCGGGTCCTGCCCCAGGGGAAATGTATCAATGCAAAAATGTTTTTTAAAAATGTCAGTTTCTTCGGGAGCAGTGATTTTTTTTAATGCTCAAAGTGAAACAATAAAAATGAAAAATTCCTTTAAATATCGTGCCTGGGGGGTGTCTATAGTATGCCTGCAAAGTGGCGCATTTTTCCCGTGTTTAGAACAGTACCACAGCAAAATGACATTTCTAAAGGAAAAAATGTCATTTAAAACTGATCGCGGCTATAATGAATTGTCTGGTCTCGGCAATATAGATAAAACTCATTGAAAAAAGAGCAAGGCTCCCACCCCCCCAGTCCATTACCAGGCCCTTTGGGTTATTAAGGGGAACCCCGAACCAAAATGTAAAAAAAAAATTGCGTGGGGGTCCCCCTAAAATCCATACCAGGCCCTTCAGGTCTGATATGGAAATTAAGGGGAACCTTTTGCCAAATTTTTTAAAAAATGGCGTAGTGGTCCCCCCCAAAATTCATACTAGACCCTTATCTGAGCAAGCAACCTGGCAGGCCGCAGGAAAAGAGGGGGGATGAGAGAGCGCCCCCCCTCCTGAACTGTACCAGGCCACATGCCCTCAACATGGGGAGGGTGCTTTGGGGTCTGACCTCAAAGCACCTTGTCCCCATGTTGATGGGGAAAAGGGCCTCATCCCCACAACCCTCGCCCGGTGGTTGTGGGGGTATGCGGGTGGGAGGCTTATCGGAATCTGGAAGCCCCCTTTAACAAGGGGGCCCCCAGATCCTGGCCTCCCCCTCTATGTGAATTGGTAATGGGTTACATTGTACCCCTACCATTTCACAAAAAAAGTGTCCCCTTACGTTCGACTCAAACATCGGGCTCATCCCTAATTAACACACATTAATACAACCATTTGCATTGCGTTGATCTCATGTATACCTAATGCTGCGTACACACGACTGTTTTTCTGTCTGAATGAACTCTGATGTTTTTTTTCGACGGACTTGCCTACTCATGATCACAACAAAGTCCGATCGTTTAGAACGCGATGACGTACGACAGGACTAGAAAAAGGAAGTTCAATAGCCAGTAGCCAATAGCTGCCCTTGCGTCGTTTTTGGTCCGTCGGAATAGCATACAGACGAACGGTTTTCCCGATAGGAATTGATCCCGTTGGAAAAATTTAAAACATGTTCTATTTCTAGGTCCGTCAGAATTTTCGAAAGAAAAAGTCTGATGAAGCCCACACACGATCGGAATGTCCGACGAAATGATTCCGTTGGACCTTTTCTGCTGGAATGATCCGGTCGTGTGTACACGGCATGAAAGTAATTAAAAAGACTATACATCCCCTTTAAGGGTTTTGCCCACTTACATGAATGTTGTCTTGTTCACAGATTTAGCATGAAGTCTTTGAAGATGTTTTCTATACCAACTAATGTATCTGTGTCCTGTTAAAATTAGAACAAAAAAAGGCTCATTATTTCACACAAAAAAAACACATTTATGAAATGGGGACACATTTGAGCCATTTCATAAATGAGCCTTGTTGCATCCCGGAGTGAATAATGGTTAACAAGCTTTGCATTTCTTTCCACTTTGCGTACTTTGTAGCCTGTGCAGGCTCCTGTCCCCTTCGCTCGTAGTTTGATTTATCAGAGTTAATGAGATGATAGTGGAAAGTGGGGGCATCCAGGGGAATAGGAGGATTTGGGAGAGAAGGGACGGCTCAGACACTCTACCCTGCACATTACTTCAGGGCAACTGGAAATTACTAATCACAAAATTGGACCAAATGAGAGTGCAGTGAAGGGAATTCAAGGCAAGGAGAGACTAGACGGTAGGGAGAGGAGACATAGTGACGGGGTGGAGAGAAGTGCCAGGCTGCATGGAGGAGACAAAAGAAGGATTGGAGTCATTTGTGAAACCAGGAGTACAGAAAATAAAGTGAACCCCCTTCCTTAACCACCTGACCCCCCAACCCTCTTTTGACACTTCTCCCATAAGTGTAAAAAATCAGCTTTTTTTGCTAGAAAATGACTTAAAACCACCAAAAATTATTTTTTAAGCAGAGGCCCTAGAGAATAAAATGATGTGTGTAAAAATTTTTTATGTCGCGCTGCATTTGTGCGGCGGTTTTTTGGATGCGTTTTTTTTGGGAAACAATACACTTTAGTGAATTTTAATGCACAAAAACACACTATAATAGCCAATTGTTTGGTAAGATATAAAATATGATGTTATGCCAAGTAAATAGATACCTAACCTGTCACACTTAAAATTGAGTATGCTTGTGGAACAGCCTCAGCTTATAGCCGATGCTTTATAAGCCTTTAAAGGTGACCAGTTTAACACAGGAGGTCTGGTACGAGAATTATTGCTCTCACTATAACGTTTGCAGCAACACCTCACATGTGTGGTGCGAATACTGTTTACATATGCATGCGTGAACTACGTACACTATATTACAAAAGTATTGGGACGCCTGCCTTTACACGCACATGAACTTTAATGGCATCCCAGCCTTAGTTCGTAGGGTTCAATATTGAGTTGGCCCACCCTTTGCAGCTATAACAGCTTCAACTCTTCTGGGAAGGCCGTCCACAAGGTTTAGGAGTGTGTCTATGGGAATGTTTGACCATTCTTCCAGAAGCTCATTTGTGAGGCCAGGCACTGATGTTGGACAAAAAGTCCTGCCTTGCAGTCTCTGCTCTAATTCATCCCAAAGGTGTTCTATCAGGTTGAGGTCAGGACTCTGCAGGCCAGCCAAGTTCCTCCACCCCAAACTCGCTCATCCATGTCTTTATGGACCTTGCTTTGTACACTGGTCCAAATCGTTTGGTGGAGGAGGGACTATGGTGTGGGGTTGTTTTTCAGGGGTTGGACTTGGCCCCTTAGTTCCAGTGAAGGGAACTCTTAAGGCGGCAGCATACCAAGACATTTTGGACAATTTCATGCTCCCAACTTTATGGGAACAGTTTGGGGATGGCCTCTGCCTGTTCCAACATAACCAGTGCACAAAGCAAGGTCCATAAAGACATGGATGAGTGAGTTTAGGGTGGAGGAACTTGACTGCCCTGCACAGAGTCCTGACCTAAGGATGAATTAGAGCGGAGATTGCGAGCCAGGCCTTCTCGCCCACATCAGTGCCTGACCTCACAAATGCGCTTCTGGAAGAATGGTCAAACATTCCCATAGACACACTCCTAAACCTTGTGGACAGCCTTCCCAGAAGAGTTGAAGCTGTTATAGCTGCAAAGGGTGGGCCAACTCAATATTGAACCCTACAGACTAAGACTGGGATGCCATTAAAGTTCATGTGCGTGTAAAAGCAGGTGTTACCTAATACTTTTGGTAATATAGGGGTTGATTTACTAAAGGGAAATCCCCTCTGTGCTACAAGTGCACTGCAAGTGCACTTGAAAGTGCACTTTTAAGTGCAGTCGCTGTAGATCACTGTAGATCTGAGGGGAAGCTCTGAAATGAGGGGAAGCTCTGCTGATTTTATCATCCAATCATGTGCAAGCAAAAATGCTGTTTTTCATTTTCCTTGTATGTCCCCCTCAGATCTACAGCGACTGCACTTGTAGTGCAAAGAGGATTTGCCTTTCGTGAATAACCCCCAAAGTGTATATTTCCGCCTCTACGTGCTTTACATTTTTTTTGTTAAATGTATTATTTATTTACATTTTTTTCTTTTTTTTTTTTTTTTTTTTACACTTTCTCTTATTTATTTTTTTTATCAACTTTATTGCTCTCACAAGGTAGGTTGTTCAACCCCTTGTGAGAGCAATAAAGTTGATGGAAAAAATACAAAATATGATAGCATTGGCAGTGACAGGTACTCTTTACTGAGATATCTTTTAGACCTCAGATCTCTCTTCTGCCCCCCAAAGCATCTAATCAAACTAAGATTGGTTTGATCAGATGCTTGTTCAAGATGATAAGAGCATAGTTGCCAACATTGCAAAAAAAATTTGTGGGACACTTTTTTGGCTGTAGGCGGAGCCATATAGTAATTAGGGGGCGGGGCATGCGTGTGTAGGCGTGGCATAGAAAAAAGAAAACTTGTGCGCCGCTGCGAAAAATGGGCGTGGTTTTTGTGACATAGTGGGTGTGGCTTAAATGGGCGTGGCTCAAAGGGGGTGTGGTTGGAGTCTGAGATGAATAAGGGATGGAGAGGGAAAGGGGGAGAGAGGAATGGAGGGACAGCAGGCCCAGATCCTACACAACAATAGAAATATGTGTATTCTAGAAAGTTTAACAATCAGCAGATAAAGATACTCCAAACACCTGGTGTTAGCGCTTCAATCATCCCGGCACCATGACTGTTATGGTGTCAGGATGATTGAAGTGCATTATTTCTATTATTACATTGTAATATAAAATTAAATCATTCAACTCACCATAATGCTGAATCAGTGGGATCCCTGAGCGTGTCACTAGCCACGTCGCCTGCCACCAGCAGAGTCCTTCCTTGCATCAGGTGCCCCCAGCAGATTCTGTTCTTGCATCAGGTGTCCCCAGCAGAGTCCGTCCTTGCATCAGGTGTCCCCAGCAGAGTCTGTCCTTGCATCAGGTGCCCCCGGCAGAGTCCCTCCTTGCATCAGGTGCCCCCGGCAGAGTCCCTCCTTGCATCAGGTGCCCCCGGCAGAGTCCCTCCTTGCATCAGGTGCCCCCAGCAGAGTCCCTCCTTGCATCAGGTGCCACCAGCAGAGTCCCTCCTTGCATAAGGTGCCCCCAGCAGAGTCCCTCCTTGCATCAGGTGCCCCCAGCAGAGTCCCTCCTTGCATCAGGGGCCACCAGCAGAGTCCCTCCTTGCATCAGGTGCCCCCCAGCAGAGTCACTCCTTGCATCAGGTGCCACCAGCAGAGTCAGTCTTTACACCAGTGTTCCCAGCCTCAGTCCTTAAATCAGTGTCCCAGGCAGAGCCATAGTTACCCCCCGTACATAGTTACCCCCTCCCCATGTACATAGTTTCCCTTCTCACCCTAGTTACCCCCCTGTACATAGTTACCCCCCCTGTACATAGTATCCCCCCTGTACATAGTATCCCCCACTGTACATAGTAACCCCTCCTGTACATAGTTAACCCCCTTCTGTAAATAGTTAACCCCCTCCTGTAAATAGTTAACCCCCACTCCTGTATATAGTTAACCCTCCCCTCTTCAGTACATAGTTAACCCTCCCCCTCCTGTACATAGTTAACCCTCCCCCTCCTGTCTATAGGTAACCCTCCCCCTCCTGTATATAGGTAACCCCCCTCCACCTGTATATAGCTAACCCCCCCTCCTCCTGTATATAGCTAACCTCTCCCTCCTGTATATAGTTACCCCCCCCCTCCTCCTGTATATAGTTAACCCCCCTCCTGTACATTAAAGTTAAATTGCTGCAGAGACAAGAGCCAGTGGCGTCACTACAGCTGGTGTCACCCAAGCGGAAAAAATAGGTGTCACCCCCCTCCACCAACTATGGTCCCCCTTCAGTACAGACCCCCCTCCCTCAGTAAAGACCCCCCCACTAAGTACAGACCGCCCCTCCAGCAGTATAGATCCTCCTCCCTCAGTACAGACCCCCCACTAAGTACAGATTCCCTCCATCAGTGTAGACCCCCCTCATCAGTATAGACCCCCTCAGTACAGACCCCTCTCCCTCAATACAGAACCCCCTCAGTGCGGTCCCCCATCTATCAGTATAGACCCCCTCAGTGCAGACCCCCTCCATCAGTGCAGACCCCCCTCTATTAGTGCAGAACCCCCTCAGTGCAGACCCCCCCTCTATCAGTGCAGACCCCCCTCTATCAGTGCAGACCCCCCTCTATCAGTGCAGACCCCCCCTCTATCAGTGCAGACCCCCCACAGTGCAGAAACCCCCTCTATCAGTGCAGACCCCCCTCTATCAGTGCAGACCCCCCACAGTGCAGACCCCCCTGTATCAGTGCAGACCCCCTCTATCAGTGCAGACCCCCCCTCTATCAGTGCAGACCCCTCTCTATCAGTGCAGACCCCCCACAGTGCAGACCCCCCTCTATCAGTGCAGACCCCCCACAGTGCAGACCCCCCTCTATCAGTGCAGACCCCCTCTATTAGTGCAGACCCCCCTCTATTAGTGCAGACCCCCCCTCTATTAGTGCAGAACCCCCTCAGTGCAGACCCCCCCTCATTAGTGCAGACCCCCCTCTATCAGTGCAGAACCCCCTCAGTGCAGCCCCCCTCATAGTGCAGACCCCCCTCTATCAGTGAAACACCCCTCTCTATTAGTGCAGACCCCCCTCTATTAGCGCAGAACCCCCTCAGTGCAGCCCCCCCTCTTTAGTGCAGGCCCCCCTAAGTGCAGACCACCCCCTCCATCAGTGCCAGTGCCAGTGCAGACCCCCATAACGCCCCCCAGCACACAGACCAGGAACTCCAGGAGCGGGAGTGAAACCAGAAGTAACAATATCCTCGTTGCTTTTGGTTTCTGACATCACACAGTGGGAGGAACAACATCAGTTCCTCTTACTGTGTCCCAGGAACCGGATGCCACCAGTCACATCCTTACCATGCTCCCCGATCACGCAGAGTGCCCAGTAAAGGCAGCTGGAGAGGGGTGGAACCCCCTTCTGCTGCCTGTAAAAGTAATCTAGCGGCTTCTTAGCCACTAGGATTACTTTTACATTGAAGGGAATCACCAACCCTAAAAAATGATATCTCGATCATTACTACAGCGATGGCACAATATCACTCTTCCAATCCAGCAAAATTCTGGTACGTCACTGGTTGGCAAGTGGTTGACCTCTACTTGGGAGCTTATAAGTAAAGTATAACAACGTTCCATAAAGCATAACTAGTCCAACGTTTTCCTTTTTTTTTTAATGATTAGTAAAAGTAGGGAGATTTTCCACCATTTCCTGTCCCAGAGACACAACAGGAAAAGCAGGTCCCCACTTAAGGTGGCCATTCACTAGTAGAATTTAAGAATATACCCTCAATTCTCTAACCGTTCACCAGGTCAAATCAATGTTCATTTTCAACCCCAGTGACAAGAAAATTTGTAGGAACAGGATGGAAAATTTCTCTCAAACGAATGAATTGCTAACAGTGTATGTAGTTTTCGTTCAGGAAAATCCTTTCATTCCAAAATCGAGTGTTATACACAAATTCAAGTACTTTTGACCGACATTTCCCAGGTCATGGAATGTACTGAGAATTTTTGTACAAAGGTCAAGCTTTGGACAGTTGTCACTGGCACAGGTGTCCTCATTTCATTTTCTGGTGACAACTGTGAAAATATAAATTTCTCCCTCACGTGTTGTCCTGGTAAATATGGTCAGCTGAATAAATAAGAAGGGCAAATCTCCTCAGCAGAGACAGACAGCCATAAAAACCTGACAGAGCTTCCTTTCTGAACTTCCCACTTCCTGCTGGTAGATTTTAGCCATTCCTTACTGTCCACTTGCTGACCACCCACAGTATATATACGTCATTACTTTGATTGCACCGATGGCTAGGCAGGAAGTCGAGTGAGGGCAAGATGGCCCCCACTCAGCTCTATGCCCTTGGAGGACTGGAGCGACCTCTGAAGGGGCATAAAGAAGTGATTTTTTTTTTTTTTTAACCGCTAGCCAACCAGCCGCTGCATTTATACTGCGGCAGGTTGGCACGGCTGCGCAAATCACCGTAGGTATACCTCGGCTCTTTAAGATGCTATTGCAGGCGCACGCATGCGCCCACAGCGTGTCCCCGGAGTCGATGCACATGCCCGGCGGGTGCGATGTCCGCTGGGCACCCGCGATCTCTCATGACAGAACGAGAACGGGGATGTGTGTGTGCAAATACAAATCCAGTTCTGTTAAGGGAGAGGAGACAGATCATGTGTTCCTACTAAGTAGAAACAACGATCTGTCTCCTCTAGTCACTCCCATCCCCCCACAGTTAGAACACACAGTGAGGGAACACATTTAACCTCTTGATCGCCCCTTAGTGTTAACCCCTTTCTGCCAGTGACATTTATACAGTAATCAGTGGCTATGTTTAGCTCTGATCGCCGTATGTCAATGGTCCCAAAAAAAGTGTCAAAAGTGTCCGATCTGTCCGCCGCAATGTCACAGTCCTGATAAAAATTTATAAATGTCAATGGTCCCAAAAAAGTGTCAAAAGTGTCCGATCTGTCTGCTACAATGTCACAGTGCTGATAAAAATCGCAGATCGCCGTCATTACTAGTAAAAAAAGAAATAAATAATAATAAAAATGATATAAATCTACCCCCTATTTTCTAGACACTATAAATTTTGCGCAAATCAATATACGCTTATTGCGTTTTTTTTTACCAAAAATACGTAAAAGAATACATATCAGCCTAAACTGATGAAGAAATAATTTTTTATATTATTATATTTATTGTAGCAAAAAGTACAAAATATTGTATTATTTTCAAATTGTCTCTCTTTTTTTATTGTTTATAGCGCAAAAAGTAAAAACCGCAGAGGTGATCAAATACTACCAAAAGAAAGCTCTATTTGTGGGAAAAAAAGACGTCAATTTTGTTTGGGTACAACCTCGCACGACCGCGCAATTGTCAGTTAAAGCGACACAGTGCCGAATCGCAAAAAATGACCTGGTCAGCAAGGCGAAAAATCCGTCCGGGGCTGAAGTGGTTAAAGTCAAAATGTCAAAATTTTCTTTTTCTTTTGTATCTCGTTTGAAAGACCGCTGCATAAATACAGTGTGACATAAAATATTGCAATGATCGCCATTTTTTTTCTCTACGGTTGCTGCTAAAAAAATATATATAATGTTTATGGGGTTCGAAGTAATTTTCTAGAAAAAAAATGTAAATTTAAACTTGTAAACAAAAAGAAAAGGCCTGGTCAGCAAGTGGTTAAACTTATGGAAAGCCATCTGCATTTGACCTGTGTGTATGGCAGCTGGTCCAACAGAAGCTGGCCGTGCATGCTGGAAAACCAGCGGCCGACCGCCCCCCTGTCAGAGCACAATAGCTCAGCAGGGGGGGAGATCGCTGTACTAACATTGGATTAGTACAGCTGAGTTGAATGAAAAAAACTAATGGTGTTTACTAGGCTTTAGTGTACAAGGACGCCCCTCCCTCCCTGAGGTGTCATTTTCTGCCTGTGTGATTGGCTCACTGATTTTCCCAGAAGTCTGCACTAAGATACAAGACAGATTTTGGGAATCCCCTGCAACAAAAAATTCTGTTTTGGTGAGATGCTCCTAGAAGGTTAATCACATAAAAAAAAAATGCAGATCCTCCCACTCTCCTCATTAGAGCCCTGCAATTGCATCAGCTGATCAATAATGAAAAAGTCGCACCCATCCAGAATCAGTCCTGCATAAGACATGATGTAACAAAGAACTATTCCTTCAGAGCATTTCCTTCAAATGCTTGCAACGTACATTGATCACCGAGAGGGGAATTTTTTTTTTTTTTCTCAACAAAAAAAAACCCATTCCCCTCTGAGTGATCTATGTACATAACTAGGATTTTCACAAACTTTGTTGCAGATTCCTACCTTTGTTATTCTGAAGAAACCCCTGTGTGTTTGTCTGTGTTCATTTGGAAAGTGAGTCTAATGGAAGTGGTTTTATAATTATCAACCAGCTGCTGCACTTGCAAGGCACTAATGAGGAAAGCTGCTGGGCTTGCATCCCTTTAGACGTGATTTCCTATTGGAAGTATCATGCCAAAAATGAAATTTTTGTTGCAGGGGATGCCTGATATCTGACTTGTATCTTCTTAGTGCAGACTTCTGGGAAAATCAGTGAGCCAATCACACAGGCAGGAAAATGATGTTTCTGGGGGGGCGTTGTGTACACATTCTATGTACAGAACATCTCTAGGTAGCCATATTGCATGTTACAGAAAATTACAGCAGCTGCAGATTGAAAAGGAAAGGTCATTTTTAATAACATTCAATTACAAT
This sequence comes from Aquarana catesbeiana, assembly GCF_042186555.1. Lineage (NCBI taxonomy): Eukaryota > Metazoa > Chordata > Amphibia > Anura > Ranidae > Aquarana > Aquarana catesbeiana. Next base: position 201,067,153 of record NC_133335.1, on the reverse strand, counting down.
AGGACTTGTGTCACAATTGTATACGCTATGTTAATGTTTCTTTATTTGCCATTTCTTTTTCATGAAAGTGGAGTTACCCTTTAAATAAATTAAATATATAATATGTATATATTTTGTATAACCACCTTTTATATTTAAACTGTATCTTCCACCTTGTTATATAATGTCTAAATCTGTTCTTTTACTGTATTCTCATAAAAAATGTAAAGAAAATTTATTGAAGCAGAAACACCTTCACGGGGGTTTTAATCCTTCCCTACTTTACCCCCCCAAAAATATGTTTTGACTTTAGTTACATCTTAAAACACGTCCTCATGTACAATGAGTGGGCTTACTATAAGTATCTATTTTCCAATCCACTTCACACAATTATATGTGAGATAATTATATGGCGCTTGTAACATGGTACTTATTTAAAGGTACACTCTATTCATAATAAATGGCACCATAGATTGTTTAACTACTTCAATACCGGGCACTTACACCCCCTTCCTGCCCAAGCCAATTTTCAGCTTTCAGCGCTGTCACTGTTTAAATGACAATTGCGCGGTCAGGATACACTGCACCCAAACTGAATTTTTATCATTTTGTTCCCATAAATAGAGCTTTCTTTTGTTGGTATTTGATCACCTCTGCGTTTTTTATTTTTTGCTAAAAAAATAAAAAAAGACCAAAAATTTTGAAAAAAAAAAAGTTTTTCTTTTGTTTCTGTTATATATTTTTTTTAAATAAGTACGTTTTCTCCTTCACTGATAAGGCAGCACTGATGGGCACTGATAAGGCGGCACCGATGCAGTGGTACTGATGGGCACTGACGATGGGCACTGATAGGCAGCACTGTTGGGCACTGGTAGGCAGCACTGATGGGTGGCACTGATATGCAGCACTGATGGGCATTGATAGGCGGCATTGATGGGCACTTATGGGTAGCACTGTTGGGCACTGATGGGCACTGATAGGCGACACTGATGGGCACTGAAAGGCTGCAATGATGGGTACTCATGGGTGGCACTGATAGGTGGCACTGCTGGGCACTGATAGGCAGCACTGATGGGCACTGATAGGCAGCACTGCTGGGCACTAATACGTGGCAATGATGGGCACTGATATGCGGCACTGATAGATGGCATTGATAGGCATCACTGATGGCACTGGCAGGCATTGGGGATGGGCACTGATGGCTGGCACTGATTTAACTGATAGGCATCACTACTGGCACTGGCAGGCATTTTGATTTGGCACTGATTGGCAGCTGCCGGGCACTGATTAGCATTTCCCTGGTGATCCAGTGTGGTGGCAATCCCTGGTGGTCCTGGGTGGGCATCTGAGGGGGGGCTTCGCCGATAAACAATCAGCACAGACCCCCCCTGTCAGGAGAGCAGCCGATCGGCTCTCCTCTACTCGCATCTGTCAGACGTGAGTGAGGAAAAGCCGATCACCGGCTCTTCCTGTTTACAGCGTGATCAGCCGTGATTGGACAAGGCTGATCATGTGGTAAAGAGCCTCTGTCAGAGGTTCTTTACCGAGATCGGTGTAGTGGTTTGTCAAACTGACACACCGCACCACTGATCGCCGCGATTCACGCCCCCACGGGCGCGCGAGAGCGGCCGTTCTGGGCGCCGTCATATGACGTCCACCCAGAACGAGAGCTGCGCTGCCCAGCCGGTGGGCGGGCACAAGTGGTTAACTAACATGCAATACATGAGTTTTATTACGGGTTACTGCAATGCATAGGTGTGAAATCTTATGGTTTTAGGACCAGTTCACACCACATGCAGTCCAGTACGTTCATCAAAAACGCATGGAAAGTAGATTATATGGTTTCCAATGGCATAGTTCTCACCAGTGTGGTCAGTTCCAGTGCATTCCAATTCCAAAAAGAAAAGTAGAACATGCTGCATTTTCCTCCATTGGAATGCATCAAAAATGCATCAAAAACGCACTGGACCCCAGTACAGTGAAACGAAAACCAAGGAAAAAAGCATCTGGAATGCATCCGGAAACGCATGAAAAACACACCGAAACGCGTCAAAAACGTGTGCATGGATGAAACGCATCTGGAACAGATCTGGAGTGACCAGATCCATCCCGGATGCGCTTTTGCATGTGTGTTTATAATGAGTTTTTTGTGCGTTTTAGATGCATTTTCGGATGCATTCCAGATGCTTTTTTTCATCTTTTTCCTGTTTTTTTTCCCCACTGTACTGGGGTCTGGTGCATTTTTTATGTGTTTTTGATGCATTCCCGTGCATTTTTTATGCGTTTTACCGCGTTCCAGTACAGTCCAGTGCAGGAAAAATGCAGCATGTTCTACTTTTTTTTCTAGAACTGAAAAGACCCTGAAACTGACCGCACTTGTGTGACCTATGCCATTGGAAACCATATAACCTACTTTCCATGCGTTTTTTATGCAAAAAAAAAAAGGCACTGGGCTGCCCTTAGGGCCAGTTCACACCATAGAAACTTAGTCCAGGTGCGTTCTGAATGCTTTTCTGCATGCATGTTTTTGATGCGTTTACGGTGGGTTTTTGATGCTTTCCAGTGCATTTTTCCCCTCTTTTTTTCTTCACCTTAAGGTTGGGTTTACACTATTGCAAATTGGATGTTGGTTCCCCGCATCCAATTAGCAATAACAGGAGATTTTGACCGGCTCCCTATGAACCCATTTCACATATCTCCGCTGCAGATGCTCTGCAAATTTTTCACAGGGGTCCTCTGCATCTTTTGGTCTGTTTCAGGTCCGAATTCAGCCAAAAATTTGTGCTGAAATCGTACCTGAAGTGGTGAACGGGGACGCACCGGACCCCTGCTGTGAGCTGCATGCGAAGATAGTGTGAAGGGCCGGTTCACATCACAAAAACACACTCCAGATCCGTTCCAGATGCGTTTCTGCATGCGCGCTTTTAGTGTGTTTTTAAAGTGTTCCGGTGCGGTTTTGTGCGTTTTTGACACGTTTCCGGATGCACTCCAGGTGCTTTTTTTCTTCCTTTTTTCCTGTTTTTTTCACTATACTAGGGTTCAGTGTGTTTTTGATGCGTTCCAGTGCGTTTTAGTGTGTTTTCGATGTGTTTTACTGCGTTCCAGTACAGTCCAGTGCAGGAAAAATGCAGCATGTTCTACTTTTTTTTCTGGAACTGGAAAGCTCTGGAACTGACTGCACTGGTGTGAACTATGCCATTGGAAACCTTTTAACCTACTTTCTATGCGTTTTGATGCAGAAAAAAACTCACTGGACTGCATGTGGTGTGAACTGGCCCTAAATGGGGACATGTGCATTCCAGTACGTTTTTGTTGCATTTAGGTGCAGTCCAGTGCATTTTTGATCCATTTTACCATGTTCCCGTACAGTTCAGTGCAGAAAAAATGCATCATGTTCTACTTTTTTTTCCTGGAACTGACCTCACTGGTGTGAACTATGCCACTGGAAACCATTTAACATACTTTCCATGCGTTTCTGATGCAGAAAAAAAATGTACTGGACTGCATGTGGTGTGAATCAGCCCATAGGGCCAGTTCACACCATAGAAACGCAGTCTGGATGCGTTCCAGATGTGCTTTTCTGCATGCACGTTTTTTGTTTTTTTTTGGGGGAAAATTATTTTTTATTTTGAAAAAAGAAAATTTTGGTACAAAAACAAAGGCTATTGGGCATACCCAGGCTCAGAAACATAGACATCAAAGAAATAAAAAACATATAAATTCAGCAACAACACTAGTGCCAGAACTGACACTAAATTAGTAGTACACTCCAATTACCACTCGCGTCGACCCAAACTTGTCTTGCACACACACGGCACACAATTGTTGGCCAACAATCACTAACGTACTACGTGGCTTTTCAGCTCTTTAGCGCCACCCTTTGGGATCCTTCTGCTAATTTCGTGTTAGTAGAGGTTTGGTAAGTGTTGATTCGCGCTTTTCATTTTGCGCTTTTCATTTAGCGCTTTTCATTTTGTGCTTTTCAGTTTGTTTCTGAGCGACCGCTCGTCAACTAGACATGTTGCGGAATTGGAAGAGATAACGTGTTATTTATTATTGGCCTTGGAGTTATTGCTTTGACCCAAGTCCAGTCCAGGCACAGGAGGAGGAGGAGTTCTTGGACCAAAAATTGGTTGCTTTATTAATCGTGACCAATTATGTCATATGCCTTTGCTACGGGAGCTCCAGGAGAATAATCCAGATGATTTTTGGAATTATCTCCGGATGACGGACCCCTGCTTTCACCAACTCTTAGCATTGTTGACCCCTATATTAGGAAGCAGGACACATGCATGAGGCTTTTATTTTATTTTTTGGTTGATTAATGATTTGATTTGTTATATTCTCTATATTTTTGGATGCATAGAATGCACTTTTTGGTTAAGTTCTATTGGCAAATAGCATGTCTAATTTTATTTGTTTTCTTTTTTTAATGCACAATAAAAAATATGTGTAGAATAATACTTGACTATGTGTTTTACTTCAAATGACAGTTTGGGAGTAGGCAGTTACATTTAAAAAATACAATGTAAAATTAACGAGGGGCACCAACATAGTTGTATCTTTGATATAAAAAACTATGGGATAATGGTCCCGTGTAATCGTGCAGGAGTGAGATAAATTCTGTGTAGAATTTTAAATTGTACAAGCCTATCCCTGGCTGAAACCAGTTGTAGAAAGGAACGTTCCCATAGCTCCTCCCAGTCCTCATTATTTTAAATTGTACAAGCCTATCCCTGGCTGAAACCAGTTGTAGAAAGAATGTTCCCATAGCTCCTCCCAGTCCTCATCATCTAACCCTGGAAAATCTAATGGCCATCTAGATCAATGGCGACCCTGGGGGGGGCCAGAGGGGGCCCTGACCCCCCCCAACATTATGCTGTGCCCCACCATGTGCCCCCCCCTCCCCCCCCCCCCAAAAAAAAATTTTTTTTTTTTTTTTTTTTTTTACAAAAAAGGCAATGTCTAAGAGGGAGAGCGTCCCCAGTCAGCTCCTGCGGGTGATTCCTCCCCCCTCCCTCTGCTCGCTGACACTGCATAATGCGAGCGCTCACACAACCACGGCTGCCCGATCTGCTCCTTCCCCTGCATCCTCATTGGCAGGGAGAAGAGCGAGTTGCAGGAAGGACTCCACCAGGACTCTCAATTACTGAAAAAACAGACTGATTTCTCCCGTCCTTAGGACAGGAGAACCAGCCTGTAAATTCCAGGAGATGCCAGACCAGCGCTGTCAATAGCAGGGGCAGGACAGCAAGAGGAGGCTGGGGAACCCCACAGTGGCAGAACACCAGGGCCCGGTGGCAAGACAACCTTTGCAACCCTGATAGTTCTCCCACTGCTTTGGACCCTTATATTTTCTTGGTATGCTGGTGACATATATCTCTTGTTTTCTGCCACCCTGGGGGGGCCCAATACAGTAGGAATGGAGCTCACTGCAGAACATGTGAAAGGGCCGTTGTGGGATCGTAGTAAAGGGCCCCAGGATATATATAATTGCATTTTATAGTTGCCCCCTACTTTTGTCCCTGTCCCCCCATGTGCCCCCCCTAAATATGAAAGCTGGAGACGCCACTGATCTAGATCTAAGTCCCGAGTGAATGGGGAGCATAGCTTTATAGGTATTAGAGAGGGGCTTAGTTAGGTAGGGAATCATCTCTGAGTACAGTCTCGAGGGTAGAGGTATAGAAAGCTACCGGTGACCTTTCAAATTGGGTATGAAATTAGTTGCAAATATCTAAAAAAATATACATTACGGAGATCAAAAAGGGACATCAAAGGTCTTGAGTTTTCCCCCTGATCCAGCAGATCTGATCCAGGTATTTAATTCCTTTTACTGCCCAGATCTGGGGGTCAGGTATTGAGGAAAAATTCAGTAAAGATGGGTTAAGCCATATTGGAGTATACGGCGAAACATGTCCAGGGGGGATGGGTCACTCTGCCCGGGCCATTGACCATGCCCTTAGGACAGCCCTCATTGCCACCATCAGGGGAAGAGACGAATCCAAACCCCTGTATATAAGGTTTTTAAGGGCCTCATAGGAGCCCACATAGGGCGCTTCCAAAACCACTGCCGCACTGCAGTGATCCACTATTAGCCAGTTGTGGGCATGCGTTAGCATAGCAGCTATGAAATGTTTGTAGAGGTCAGGACATGCTAACCCTCCGGCTTTTGTAATGTTGTAAGTTTAAACCTTGGTTGCTGGGAACCCCAAAGAAAGGAACCCAGACTGGAGTGAATCATCCTCTGCATGCGCGTTTTTGACACGTTTTTGATGCGTTCCAGTGTGGTTTTGATGCGCTTTTGATGCAGTCCAGTGCATTTTTTTTTCTTAAAGGGGTTGTAAACCCTCATGGTTTTTCACCTTAATGTACCACCCTCCCAGTGCCCCTCTTATACTTACCTGAATCCTGTCTTTCTCTGGTCGGGAACGAGCACACCAGCTCTAGCTGGTGTCTCATGTCCTGATTGGATAGATTGATAGCAGCGCGCCCATGGGCCCCTGCTGCTGTCAATCAAATCCAATGACGCGGGCGCCGGGGGGCTTTCTGTGTCTACGAACGCAAAAGCTGGACCCGGGAGCACGCCCACACGGTAACCCCCAAGGAGAGCGATTCTCCTAGGTGGTTTCCCGATGCTGGGAGGAGCCAGGAGTGCCGTTGAGGGACACCAGAAGAGGGGGATTGGAACCACTCTGTGCAAAACGAACTGCACAGTGGAGGTATGACATGTTTGTTATTAAAAAAAAAAACACAAGGGTTTAGTAACCCTTTAACCTTAAATAAGGACATGTGTGTTACAGTGTGTCTTTTGGTGCGTTTAGATCCAGTCCAGTGCATTTTTGATGTGTTTTACCACCTTCTGTACAGTTCAGTGCAGAATAAATGCAGCATGTTCTACTTTTTTCCCTTGAACTGGAATGCCCAGGAACTGACCTCACTGGTGTGAACTAAGCCATTGGAAACCATATAACCTACTATCCATCTGTTTCTGATGCAGAAAAAAAATGTACTGTACTGGGCTGCATGTGGTGTGAACTGGCCCTTAAAGTGCATAGCACTACCCCCGAAGGAGCTACTTTGATTTAACTGGTGCTTTCCCAACTCAGTGCAGAGGTAGCCAGGCATACAACAGCCAATTCACTCTGTCTCGTTGTATTTTATTGCTTGTAGCACTTGTGAGGAGATTAGGGGTGATATGAAATACTCCGAAGATGCTTGAGCACTATTCACAATTCTCTCTCTTTAAACAGCAGCAACACAGTCTTTCACTCACAGCTGGGAACTAGGCTATTTAACAGCATTCCAGCCACCAACTGGGCACCCCCACCCCTCCCCAGAGATTGGCTAGGCACTGCTCAATATTCAGGCTGGTACTTTGAATTCTCCCTGGCTGGTCCTGGGGAAAAAAACAGATGCAGCTACCAAATTAACTGCAATATTATCAGTTTTTGTTCTTGGGTATGGATACACTTTAGGCCAAATTTTACAATTATTTAGTTCATTATTACATGTTCTCGTGTTATTAAACTGTTGTTTTGTTCACAAATAAATGTTTACTAAATGGTGAAGCAGTCCCAAAACAATATAAATTAAAAAACAAACAAAGAAAAAAGAAAGAAAGAAAAAAACTAATTTGTAGCTTGTAGCTCCCTTTGCCTAATAGAAAACCCCCTACAAGTAATAAGGGACCACACTGCTCTGATGACTTATTGGACTTTAGTAAACAACCAGATTATTTCAGCAGAGCTGAAAGGTGAAAGGGCTACCTATGTAAAAAGAAGACTAGGGCTCCACCTGTTGGTTGGATACAGGACTGCATAATGTTTATATGCAATATTTCATATTTATCTGTCTAAGAATAAGAAATAACATTTTAACTTTTTTTTATTTTTTTTTATTTAGTCCTGGCCACAATACCAAAGGAAAATATGCACAAAACCATTAAACACTCCCTTTAAATTCTTGGAATATGCAGAGCACAATGTGCAATGACCCTCTGCTGACTTCTTTGCTGTACCAGGCTCTCCCCTGAGGACCCTGACTCTTTTGAACAACATATTTTAAAACATGTCATCATGGAATATGACTGAATGCTATACGCAAGAGCCCCATTTGGTTTACTTTGCTCCAGATTTCATAAATCACCTTGACAAAAGGGAACTTATGGGCAAAGGGGTGGACATGGTGTCAGAAAAATATACTACATCAGAAAGTAAAAATAACTGGGAAAAAAGGTATAAAATAGCATCATGACGATAGCATCAGACATACCTGATATGCAATAAGCTCACATCCGTAGACCTTCTGTTGTCTTCCAGAGAAGTATCAGAACAAGCTGGACAAAGCTGGTTAAATGGACTTCATTTATTATAGAAAAATATTTAATGTTTTCATATATTTCAGATTTCATTTGTTAAAGCCCAATCACAGTCATAGAAAAGTATATGCTGTCTGATAGATATTATACTAACAACTGCCATTTTCATACCTCTATTTTTCTATTACTGCAGTTGTGCAGAGTTTCTAAATACAGCTGTGAAGCCCAATAGACAGTTAAGCTGTCAATACGCTAAACAGACTGTTCAATCTCTACGATCTCCTTTAGGAACACCATAATTATATCATATAAGAGCAAACCTAAACAATCAATTCAACTAGCATTCAGTCAGAGATGTCCTTACGCTACATAGTTTATGGTAGATCCAAAGGTGATTGTACAATACGATTGTATAATGTATGGCCAGCTTTAGATTCAGTGCCCTATGTAACAGAGCTAGTCAGATACACCCCTTCAGTGCAGAAAACACTGGAGAGGAATGGCAAGAAGTAGCATTTTCAGCCAGAGAATAAAATATTTTAAAGAACTACATTTTCCTTTTTTAATGCAATCTCCTCTACATATTTGGAAAAAAAATTGCATATATGCAAATACATCTCTCCTTTGCTTTTTTTTATGAGATAAAAGTGCTGTGCAGATACTGCTGATCGAATCATTCATCTCTATGACTGTTGGGTTGATCTTCATTGATGAGTAATCCCTAGAAGTCATTAAGTTTCCCCACTTCTTCCTGAGCTGGTTTTAGGCAAGTGCAGTCTATTTTCTCCACTGCAGGTGGCACTGTCACAATGCAGATGGAGGAAGTGGTCGAGGGGAACCTAGTTCCTCTATGGTTTCCTTAGTCACTGGGAGGCAGCATCTGATTGGATGCCAGCATCACATGTGACTTTGGCGGTCATCTTGGGTCAGGCAAAGTTTATGTAAGACCCTGGCAGCCTGTCAAATTCTGTGAGAGGCTGACAGCTTCTGCAGCTGGATAGGGCACAAAATGGTACTTGTATTTAGTGCAATATGTGCCCAGGGACACATGCCCATAACTCAGACTGCTTAAGTTTGTCAGGCTATCAGTAGTGGGCTTACTTGTACCTTCCACCCGCAATGGTCAAATGCTCAGTGGCTATGAGGTCTAAAGTGGAACTTCGCTTGGCACTAAAAAAATAAGTTGGCAACTACAAGCACTGTAGCTTCTGTCTTTTAAAAAATACATGCCTACCAGCTTATGATGTCCAGTGCTTCTTTCTAGTACCCAAGGTCTTCTGAGCTTTTTATTTTCTTGCACCGCCATCTTGGATTTAGATTTTTTTTTTAGCCCAGGACAAGCAGCACAGTGGTTAACACTCCTGCCTGGTAGCATCAGGGTCATTGGTTCAAAGCTCAACCACGGCATTACCTGCCTGAAGTTTGCATGATCTAACAGTGCCTGTGTGGGTTTCATCCCAAACACTCCGAAGGCATGCATGTTAATTGGCTTCTGCCTAAATTGTCCCTAGTATGAACAAATGCAAGTTAGGGACCTTAGATTGTAAGCTCTTCAAGGGCAGGGACTACAATCACTTTCCTAACCCCTGTCTCTCCAAAGTATTAAAACTGATGGAGGGAAGATGGAACAAAGGGGAAGGATCTACCTAGGACTGAACAAACTAGCACTAAACAGGAGGAGGGATATACCAAATAACTTAAATCGGAGTTCTACCCAAAAGTGGAACTTCCGCTTAATGGCTTCCTCTGGTGTCACATTTGGCACCTTTCAGGGGGGATTGGGGACCTGTTTTTTCGGCCGCTGCCCGATCTCCCAGAAGTTTGGCCCCCTGCGCCGTTGGGCCAATCAGAAAGCGCAGATCGCTTCGCGCATGTGCAGTAGGGAACCGGGCGTGAAGCCTAAAGGCTTTCCTCCGACAGAGTTCCAACGTAACGGACTTGCCTACACACAATCACACCAAAGTCCGATAGTCTTGAACATGATGACGTACGACCGGACTAGAATAGGGAAGTTCATAGCCAGTAGCCAATAGCTGCCCTTGCGTCCTTTTTTGTCCGTCGGACTAGCATACAGACGAACTGATTTTTCGATCGGACTCGAGTCCGTCGGAAAGATTTGAAACATGTTCTATTTCTAAAGTACGACAGATTTTTTGACAGAAAAGGTCGGATGAAGCCCACACACGATTGAATTGTCCAACGGGTTTGTTCTGTTGGACTAGTTTGGTCGAAAAGTCCGGTCGTGTGTACACGGCATAAGTGTCAGTATACTACAAAACAATAATAAAATTATGCAATACAATACAACACAAAAAAAATGTATGAAAGTGGTGCAGAACAATATTAACCACTTGTCTACTGGGCACTTTTACCCCCTTCCTGCCCAGGCCAATTTCAGCCTTCAGCGCTGTCACACTTTGAATGACAATTGTGCGGTCATACAACACTGTACCCATATGAAATTTTTTATCATTTTTTCACACAAATAGAGCTTTCTTTTGGTGGTGTTTGATCACCACTGGGTTTTTATATTTTTTGCTGAACAAACTAAAAAAACATTTTGAAAACTATTTTTTTCATAGTTTTTTTATAAAATTTTGCAAACAGATAATTTTTATCCTTCACTTATGTGCACTGATGAGGCTGAACTGATGGATACTGATGAAGTGGCACTGATGGGCACTGATGAGACAGCACTGGTGGGCAATGAGGCTACGCTGATAGGCGGCACTGATGGGCTTTGATAGGCGGCACTGATGGGCTTTGATAAGCGGCACTGATGGGCTTTGATAGGCGGCACTAATGGACACTGATAGGCACTAATAGGCAGCACTGATCTGCACTGGTAGGCAGCACTGGTAGGTGCCACTGATAAGGAGGCACTGATGGGCACTGATTGGCAGTATTGGCGGGCACTGATTGGTAGCACTGGTGGGCACTGATTGGCAGCTCTGATGGGCACTGTTGGAACTGCACTGATAGTCAGGACACAGATAATCAGTGCCCTGATTATCAGTATTGATGTCCCTTTACCACAAGCCGTTATTGGCTCTCTTCTCCGCTCCTTGTGCTGTCAGCGTGAGGAAAGAAAAGCCGATAACCAGCTTGAGTTTACCTCCGTGATCAGCTGTCATTGGACACAGCAGGTCACGTGGTAAAGGGTCGCTGTGATTGGCCCTTTACCCTGATCTGTGATCAGCTGAGTCCGAAGGACTCGGCGATCACAGAGTGAGCCGCAGGGGGTGCGCAGGCAGCGCAATCACGGGAGGAAGTCCATGAACGCCTCCCCGGCAAAGTAAGCCCATACTGTAGCCGTCTTTCGGTTATAGTGTGGGCGGAAAGCAGTTAATGTAGAAACACCCAGTAGAATAAATGCTGGAATATTTAAATGGATTTTGCATATAACATACAATTCTATAGTGCTTATTTTTGCTATATAATTTTTCAATATAAGTGAATTTTTTTAATAATTCATCGGGTTCCCAGTTCTCAACGAGTGCATGGAAATTAAAGGAGAAAAAGCCTAGAAAAGAAAGCTAATGTAGCCACCACATCTCAGGATTGGTAAACTGCCATATATTACATTTTTGTTTTTAGGTTTGATACATTTTAAGGCAACCTATGGCTGTCTGGTGTGTATTGAAAAACATATTTCAGGTTCTCCAAGTAGAAAAGCCATGTATTGCCTGTTTATTGCCCAGTACATAAAAATCGGCACTCAAATGCTTTTTTAATCTCTTTGATTTCCAATTCCTATCATGTTCACCAACAGAGAGCTCATAAATGAGCTATTATTTTAGACTCTTAATGGGATGAAGGATAATCCCTCTATTGATCAATGAGCCAATCCTCTCACATTTCTAAATAAGGCTGGGAATTCATTCCCCGCTGGATATGAGCAGCCAGGGTTTGGGGGTATCCTTGTGTACATAGAGATGAGGAAATCAATGGGAGAGTCACTCTGATTAATACACTTTGGCTAACTTATGAATAGGAATAGAGTGATGAGATGAGCCGTTATTTACGGACAGACTTTATTACTTCAGCCATTTATGGATGACAGACAGGTCTTTGTAAGATATATGACAGACAGTCCCGATGCATTATTTTTATGAGTGTACACATATTAAAAATGGCTACAGTATTCTCAATGTCACTCAATATTTGTAATGAGACTCTGTCTTTTGGCTAGCACAGATGCTCTCCCTGAAAGGGAAATTATAGTTTAACCTGGTATTTATTTACTTATTATGGTCAGACAAATAATAGTTTTATTTAGACAGGTAAATGTAAAAAATTTTTATTTTTCATTTATTTTTTATTTATTTATTTTATTAATTTTTATGAATATTCTGTATTTTCTGCTTCAGTTGGAGCTACTTTTCAAGCTACTACTTACAAGCTTGTTCTTGACTGGCTTGCTGAATACAGTGAGGAGAAAAAAGTATTTGATCTCCTGCTGATTTTGTACATTTGCCCACCAACAAAAAAATGATCAGTCTATCATTTTAATGGTAGTTTTTTTTTAACAGTGAGAGACCGAATGACAACAAAAATATCCAGAAAAATGCATTTCAAAAAATGTACAAATTGATTTTAATGAGTGAAATAAGTATTTGACCCCTTCACAAAACATGACTTAATACCGGTACTTGGTGGCAAAACCCTTGTTGGCAATCACAGAGGTCAGATGTTTTTTGTAGTTGGCCACCAGGTTTGCTCACATCTCAGGAGGGATTTTGTCCCACTCCTCTCTGCAGATCCTCTCCAAGTCATTAAGGTTTCGAGGCTGACGTTTGGTAACTCGAACGTTCAGCTCCCTCCACATATTTTCTATGGGATTAAGGTCTGGGGACTGGCTAGGCCACTCCAGGACCTTAATGTGCTTCTTCTTGAGCCACTCCTTTTTAGCTTTGGCTGTGTGTTTTGTGTCATTGTAATGCTGGAATACCAATCCATGACCCATTTTCAATGCTCTGGTAGAGGGAAGGAGATTTTCACCCAAGATTTGACGGTACATTGGCCCCGTCCATCGTTCATTTGATGCAGTGAAGTTGTTCTGTCCCCTTAGCAGAAAAACCCCACCTAAGCATAATGTTTCCACCTCCATGTTTGATGGTGGGAATGGTGTTCTTGGGGTCATAGGCAGCATTCCTCCTCCTCCAAACACAGCGAGTTGAGTTGATGCCAAAGAGCTTGATTTTGGTCTCATCTGACCACAACACTTTCACCCAGTTCTCCTCCTCTGAATCATTCAGATGTTTATTAGCAAACTTCAGACGGGCCTGTACTTGTGCTTTCTTGAGCAGGGGGACCTTGCCGGCGCTGCGGGATTTCAGTCCTTCACAGCGTAGTTGCCAATTGTTTTCTTGGTGACTATGGTCCCAGCTGCCTTGAGATCATTGACAATATTCTCCCGTGTAGTTCTGGGCTGATTCCTCACCGTTCTCATGATCATTGAAACTCTACAAGGTGGGATCTTGCATGGAGCCCCAGACTGAGGGAGATTGACAGTTATTTTGTGTTTCTTCCATTTGCAAATAATCGCACCAACTGTTGTCACCCTCTCACCAAGCTGATTGGCGATGGTCTTGTAGCCCATTTCAGCCTTGTGTAGGACTACAATCTTGTCCCTGACATCCTTGGACAGCTCTTTGGTCATGGCAGTGAGATTGGAATCTGATTGCTTCTGTGGACAGGTGTCTTTTATACAGGTAACAAGCAGAGATTAGGAGCACTCCCTTTAAGAGAGTGCTCCTAATCTCAGCTTGTTACCTGTATAGAAGACACCTGGGAGCCAGAAATCTTGCTGATTGATAGGGGATCGAATACTTATTTCACTCATTAAAATGCAAATCAATTTATAACTTTTTTAAATGCGATTTTCTGGATTTTTTTTGTTGCTATTCTGTCTCCCACTGTTAAAATAAACCTACCATTAAAATCATACACTGATCATTTCTTTGTCAGTGGGCAAACGTACAAAATCAGCAGGGGAGCAAATACTTTTTCCCCTCACTTTATATCCTGCGGTTTACAGAATGCAGTAGTTCAAGCTTAACCACTTACAGATCGGAAGATTTTCCCCCTTAATAACCAGGCCATTTTTTGTAATACGGCACTGTGTCACTTTAACTGACAATTGCACGCTCGTGCAACGCTTTGACGTCCTTTTTTTTCCACAAATAGAGCTTTCTTTTGGTGGTATTTGATCACCTCTGCGGTTTTTATTTTTTGTGCTATAAACAAAAAAAGAGCGTCGATTTTGGAAAAAAACTATTTTTTTACTTTTTGCTAAAATAAATATCCCCCCCTAATCACTAGGAACAGCAGATCTCTCTCTCCTCCCCTGTCAGAACGGGGATCGATCTGTTTACATTGACAGATTCCTGTTCTGGCTCTCTTTCCCGCGATTGCAAGTGGCAGGCGGACATCGCGGCCGCCGGCCACACACATAGTGTCCCCCGCCGTGCGCGCCTGCTAGGGCTCTTAAAGGAGCCAACGTACACCTACGGCGATTTGCGGGAACGAGCCGACCTGACGCAGTATAATGATGGCGGCTGGTCGGCAAGTGGTTAAAGTGATTGTAAAACTCTATATTTTTTAAATTAACAAACATGTTATACTTACTTACAGTCACCAACTCCCTGCTCAGGGAGCCCTGAGAACCATGTGATCAGTGGTGTTCCATTGCTCGGTTATCAATTTTAGAGCCAGTGGGGGACAGATGCAGCATCGCACCAATGCTGCATCCACCTACCCTGTTTCTCCGAAAATAAGACCTAGCGTGATTGTCGGTGATGGCTGCAATATAAGCCCTACCCCCCAAATAAGCCCTACCCTGTTTCCCCGAAAATAAGCCCTACCTTGAAAATAAGACCTACAAGGACTTTAACTAGGGCTTATTGGGGGGTAGGGCTTATATTGCAGCCATCACCGACAATCACGCTAGGTCTTATTTTCGGGGAAACAGGGTAGGTAAGTATGAATCTCAAAAAACAAAACAAAAAAATTATACTTCTCTTTTAAATCACTCTAGCACTTAACCCCTAAAAATATATGTAAACCCATTCACTAATAACGTGGCAGCTTTAATATGTTAATGTAATTTCAAATTTAATTTTCAATATTTTTAAATCTGCAGCTTTCAGTTAAATAATACCTGGTGATCCTGCCATTAAAGCAGAGCTTCACTCATTTTTCTAACGTATGCTTATTCTCTCAATACGCTTATATAATTGGATATTAAAACGTTTTACATTTATCTGAAAGTACCTTTTGTTTTTCTTTTCCTCTAGACTTCTAGTCCCGGCCACTTAGGTGAGTGACGTAATCAGCCTGTCCCGTTGACTCCTGGAATATCTGTGTCATCGATCACAGGAGTCTTCGGGCATCCTGTTGACAACAATGTGCCATTACTGCACATGTGCGAGACCAGGAGGTGCATGCTGTGTAGCCAGCTGCACGAAATCCCGGAGGTCACTAATGCCGGCTTCAGTTGCCCACAGCTAGGATGGGGACAATAAACACAACTTATGTGAGAATATCCAAATTAGATCCAGCTATTTTTAGGAATCACAGGGATGTGTTTATAATATTTTTGGGTTAGGACAGTAGCTTCTCTTCAAGATCCTTTTTCCAACACTTGTAGTAGGGTGACAATGCTCTGTCCCTATCTCTCAATTGATCTCCTGCATTTCCTCCCTGTCACACAGACTTCAGATGCAAATTACAATAGTCCATTTTAGCAAACATGACTGGTGTATGCTGATGTGTGGTTTTCCAACCTATTAACCACCCCACTCTTGTATTACTTACTCTTACCTTCCCAATAAAACACACCACACCTTATGGATTAAATGGCCATCTGGCCCCTTTATTGACAACCATAACAAAATTCCATAAATTAACTTCCATTTAAATATATATAAATATATTTATATATATATATATATATATATATATATATATATATATATATATATATATATATATATATATATATATATATATATATATATATATATATATATATATATATATATATATATATAAAACAACTTTTAACATACAGTATATATACTGACTGTTATGTCTGAGGTTCATGAAGGAAGGTATTCTATCGCATTGGCTGTACCACCACCACCTCCGCATCCTGGCCCCCAGCCGCGATCCCAACAGCTCATGGACAACTATTGCCTCCTTCCTGCCCAATACAGCCCGATGACCGATAGCCCATGATTACCATATAGGGAAGGTACCCATACCGAGATAGGTCCAACCATTCCACACTATATACTGTATACCTTCCACCATTCCAACCTTCACAAACCATAGACCCCTGCATACCACCTGAAACAGAAAACAGATCATCAAAATTATCAATATAACTACAGGGAGAGAGGGAACAAAAAGGTTCTATGGTGCTATCTCTTCTCCTGCTCACCCCCAACTGACTAATCCCCACCTCCACTGACCATGTTACCTATGTAAACCACACCTCTTATCTATCTCATTGCACCAAACCCATTCTAAACCTTTTTATCACCCCCCTTCCAGGATACACCCTGTGCAACCACTAACAGCAACCCCCAGTCATGTGGGCCCTCCACCCAGGTTCCCTTCGCTCCAGAAACAAAAAACAATAAATAATTGCGCTTCAAAATTCTACAAAATAAATGACATAAAGCTGCGATGTCCTAAATTGTGACACAAACACAACAAAAAGTGCAGGAGAAAAAAATGTTGACTCGCGCTTAGCAAACTAGTGGATGTGTGGCTGAGGAGTGCCACACCAAAGGAAGTACAATATATACATGAATTAAAAATTGTACCAAACTGTACCACGCACAATGTAAAAAATTATAAAGGGAATACATAAACCCCTCTAGTGAGCAGTGCAATAATACAAACAGTGCAATCAAACTTTAAATTGAGTCCATGTGTATGAATATAAACCAGGGAGTAGATCATAAAGGTCCATATGGGAGAAACCCAAAAGATGATAGACAGTCCCAGGTGATTCAGAATATGTAAGATCATAGATGTGTGGGTCCACCACCAAAATAGGGAGCCTGGCCGCTTACCAGAACCTCATGACCCCCCGTTACAGAGGGTCTAGATGGGCATTGAGATCCTGTTAGTCCGGAACTCCCACGGATGAGGATAGAGACTGGAAGGGCGTCAAGGACTGTGATGGAAATGGATGGATCCCCAAGGAGGCTCAGCTCTCAGCATTGCCCTCTGCAGGCGATTGTTCAATATGGGTGATGGCCCTCTTTACCAGTTCCGATGGCTGGGGCCACAGGTCTTCATATCTTTAGCTTTGGTCATTTTTATTTTACACCTACTAACGATCATTTGTTTTTTACTGTCACCGCGCTCACCTTTGGAATCCTTAACGCGTAATACGTGAGGGGGATGGACATAGGGGGCGCGCACGCGCATGAGACCCCGGCCGTTGATCCAATCATTTGACTCAACATCGGGTGACGCTGACGGAGCCTTGGGGCGTGCGTGCGCACTGGCGCCACGGTCTTATTCGTTCCAGGCTAATGCGGAAGTGGAGTCCCGGTGCGTCTGCGCACTGATATCAGGTGCGTTTTAGGCTAATGTGGATACGGGCCTGGGTGACCCCAGAGTGAGGCTTTTGTTTTATTATTTAAGGGAGGTGATGCGATGAGCAGCTCGTGCCCCTGGAAGACGCAAATTTATTGCGAAACGCAGCGTAGGGCTGAGCGGCTTCATCGCGCCACCTCCCACTGTCGCTGTATACCCAGCAGGACGGGCTACCTGTGGTCATCCGGCCGGTGCCACAGGTTGTTCTTCTATCGATGGCGATTCTATACCTACATGTGAGTGTTTTATGTTTTTACTTCAATAAACCACCTTTTGATTTTACACTATGGGAGCCCTCCCTTTTTCTTTTCCCATGATGACTACACAATGCTGAGAGCTGAGCCTCCTTGATCATGTAATATGATCTTACATATTCTGAATCACCTGGGACTGTCTATCATCTTTTGGGTTTCTCCCATATGGACCTTTATGATCTACTCCCTGGTTTATATTCATACACATGGACTCAATTTAAAGTTTGATTGCACTGTTTGTATTATTGCACTGCTCACTAGAGGGGTTTATATATTCCCTTTATAATTTTTTACATTGTGCGTGGTGCAGTTTGGTACAATTTTTAATTCATGTATATATTGTACTTCCTTTGGTGTGGCACTCCTCAGCCACACATCCACTAGTTTGCTAAGCGCGAGTCAACATTTTTTTCTCCTTCCCTTCGCTCCAGGCCTGTTCTTTATACGGGCATAGTCCACTGTTGTCAGAATCAGAAAACCCACCCTGAGAATTGCCATGCAGACATCACTAGAGTGTATGTAGCCAGGAATGGCCATAATACAGGTGAAGGCTCAGGGCACATACAAATGCGCAGGCACTTGTTCTGCTGTACATAGATGTGCGCAGTACCCGCAGTTCATATCTACACGTCTCTGCACAGCAGAACACCAAATGGGTTATTTAAGTGCAGAACTTGTACTAGTCACTGCTGTCTGATCTACAGCTCTCCCTGGGTTCCTGCATCTGTTACTGTGTTTAACTCCTGTGATTGACCCTGCTTGTCCTGACCACGTTTGAATGCTACCTGCCCTGACTTTGACTTGTCTCTGGATTCTGCTTTGCTTCCTGCTTCTCTGCCTGCTCCAGTGTTGCTGACCTCTTCTTGAACCTTGACTATTCTCCTGCTTGCCGTCCATGCTTGTACCCGATCATCTGATGCTGACTTGGCTCGTCTGACCACGCATCCAGTTATTCGTCTGTTCAGCTCTGCATGCTACTTACTTGGTCCCTGCTTGTCCTTCACCATGTGCTGCCAGCCGTTTCTGCACCTGTGATTAGCCATCTGCTAGCCAAGCAACTGCCCGCCTGCTGTCTGCGAAATCTGGGGTCTGCTGCTGCCACCTGCAATTCTGGGCTCTTGACCCATCTATGGCGAAGCACCTGCTACTTACCTATATGGTTGGCTGGACACCTTACAGGCACTCATACCTCACTGTGCTTGTGGCCACTGTCTTATCACCGGTGGTCCCTAAACCAGGGCTGTAAGAGAGGCCCCCTCTACACATCAGGCTCTGCTATAAGTTTCAAGACAGCTTTAAAGGTGATCAGCACCTTAGATGTAACTAAGGATGAAAAAAGGTTAAAATTGTATTTTATTAAAAATGGGAATTCTTTATGATGCACGGGGGTTGATTTACTAAAACTGGACTGTGCGCAATCTGGTGCAGCTCTGCCTAGAAACCAATCCGACATGAAGTATGAACAAAGCATATCCTTCTATAGTGTGTACATGTCTCAATCTAGAGTACTAAGTGTAATTTCTGTCCGCTGTCTCATTCCTCTGCTATCAGCATAATTCACTTCTGACTTCCTGTCACCAATGGGGTGGATTTACTAATACTGGAGTAGAGAACAAAATCTGTTGCAGCTCTGCATAGAAACCAATCAGCTAAAAGGATTTTTGTCAAAGCTTCACAGAACAAACTGAAGATAGAAGCTGATTGGCTAATATGCACAGCTGCACCAGATTTTGCACGCTCCAGTTTTAGTAAATCAACACCACTTTGCTTTAGCAAACCAAATGTCATTCAGTTAAGGTTTAGAACTACTTTAAGTTGGTTGTGAACCCTTACATATACCCATTGAAGTGATTAGCCTCAGATGATACATAGAGAAGAAATAAATCCTTCACATAAGTTGTACCTGTTTATCTACAACCCTCTCAAGCCATCCCAGTGTGAAAGCCCGAGTGCTTTCACACTGGGGCGGTGCGCTTGCAGGACTGAAAAAAAAAGTCCTGCAAGCAGCGTCTTTGGGGCAGTGCGGGAGCAGTGTATACACCGCTCCTAAATAACCCCTGCCATTGAAATCAATGGGCAGAACTGACAAAGCGCCTGCAAAGCGCTTTGGCAGCGGCACTTTTAACCCCTTCTTTGGGGTTAGAAGCTCCCCACTCCCACCCGCACAGCACCGGTAAAGCGCCACTAAAATTAGCGGCGCCTTACTGCTAACGCGGCCCGTGCCCCAGTGTGAAAGGGCTTTCACGCTTAAATTTTTCCTAATTGGTAATGGGTAACTCCACTTTCATGGGAAAAAAAATAGCAAAAAAAATAAATAAATATATATAGCATATAGAATTGCCATACAAATCATATTGTAATTGAATGTTATTAAAAAGTACCTTTCCTTTTCAATTTGCAGCCGCTGTAATTTTCTGTAAAATGCAATGCAATATGGCTACCTGGAACCAGAAACATCATTTTCTGCTTGTGTGATTGGCTCACTGATTTTCCCAGAAGTCTGCACTAAGATACAAGTCAAATTTCAGGCATCCCCTGCAAAAAAATGTCATTTTTGGTGAGATACTCTAAATAGGAAATTAGGAAGTCTAATGCCCCGTACACACGGTCAGATTTTCCGACGGAAAATGTTCTATGGGAGCTTTTTGTCGGAAATCCCGACTGTGTGTAGGCTCCATCAGGCATTTTCCATCGGAATTTCCGTCACACAAAATTTGAGATCTGGATCTCAAATTTTCCGACAACAAAATCCATTGTCGGAAATTCCGATCGTGTATACACAATTCCAACGCACAAAGTTCCACGCATGCTCGGAATCAAGCAGAAGAGCCGCACTGCCTATTGAACTTCATTTTTCTCGGCCCGTCGTACGTGTTGTACGCCACCGCGTTCTTGACGTTCGGAATTTCCGACAAGATTTGTGTGACCGTGTGTATGCAAGACAAGTTTGAGCCAACATCCGTCGGAAAAAATCCATGGATTTTGTTGTCGGAATGTCCGATCGTGTGTACGGGACATAAGACCCCTTTCACACTGAGCCGTTTTTCAGGCACTTTTGGGCTAAAAATAGCGCCTGTAAAGCGCCTGAAAAACGGCTCCCTTGCAGTCTCAGTGTGAAAGCCCCGAGTGCTTTCACACTGAGACGATGCGCTGGCAGGACTTTAAAAAAAACTCCTGCAAGCAGCATCTTTGGAGCGGTGAAGGAGCGGTGTATACACCGCTCCTAAACCGCCCATGCCCATTGAAATGAATGGACAGCGCCCCCCAACCGCCGGCAAAGCGCCGCTAGCGGGGGTTAAAAGAAAACTACCACAAATACGCCAACGCCGCGGTGTGAAAGCAGCCTAAAGGGGTGCAGACCCAGCAGTTTTCCTCATTAGAGCCCTGCAGCTGCAGCAGCTGGTTGATAATTATGAAACCACTCCCATTAGACTCACTTAGCACAGGGGCACAGATGAACACACAGGGATTTCTTCAGAATAACAAAAGGTACAAATCTGAAACAAAGTTTGTTATAATCCTTGCAATGTACATAGATCACTCAGGGGGGAATGTTTTTTTTCTCAACAAAAGTGGAGTTACTCTTTAAGTCCTAATGCATTCCTTTAACTCTTAGCATGACCCTTCCTAACAATGTCTTTCATCGAGTCCTTAGAGTGAGGTTAAGAGTGCTAGGATCCAAACACTGCAATGAAATGATTTGTGTAAAATAGCTGTCAAATCCTTCATGCTCTGTAGACAGTAGCACAGGAAAATATGCACATGAATAAACATACCGTTTGAACTTTAACTGCTTATATAATGTATACATTAAAGCAATCGCTAAGATCTATTCTTAGCTTTTAAATCTGAAACTTTCATTAATCCTGGTGATTCTGCCATTAGGGTCCTTGTTCGGTCACTTCCTGTTAGGGTGACAGCACTCTGTCCTTCTTTCACAATTGTGCTGCTGCGTTGCCACCTCATTACACATTACACAGGCATGGTTTATTGTTGTCACGACAAGGTGAACCACCTTAAGAAATATTATGTAGCCATTGCATATAGACAGGAAGTGGTTGCTGGAGAGCAGAAGAGATGGAACAAAGGATAAGAAAAAGGTGAGAACAAGGATTTTATTTACAAAAATGGAACTAAACATTTTTCAGGGGGGGGGGTGCTGAAAAGTTTTTGGCCTACTGCCCAAAAAATCTGAATATAATTCTGTTATTGGAGCTGGAAAGTGAAATTTTGCAGGATTGTAATTCTAAATGTTTGATTTTTTCAGATCTTTGACAATACAGTACATGTCAACAAAAGTGTGGATTTTTCAAGTGTTGAAATCTGGGCCATCATAAAGTTTTTGCAAAAAGAAAACTCTGAAGGAAATCAATGATTGTATAATGCACACATTGGGTGGCTTTTGTCTGTCATACTCAACTATGAAGAGGTGGTGTGCCAACATTCAGGTTGGGATTCTGAGATCAAAGATACAGCAAAATCTGGGAGGCCTTCAACAGTGTCAGCTCCTGAAATTGCTGATCATGTTTATGACCTGAGTTTAGTGAGACACTAGAGATATCCTGGGAATTTATAATTCATGAGCAGTTGGGTATGCAGAAGCTGTGAGCCAAGCGGGTGCTGAGATGTAAGAAACAAAACCTAGTAGGCACCTCTAAATTGATTTTGCAGCAATCTAGTAATCATTTCTTGGTCAAACTTGGATCAAACTTGTTGATGAAACATGGGTTACACCACAATGATCTAGAGACCAAACAACCGTCATTGGAGTAGCTGCACTCGGGGTCTCCACAGATGAATACATTTGAGAACCGAAAGCCAGCAGGAAAGGTCATGGCCATGGTTTTTTTTTGGGAATAAGGGAAGTATTTTAAGGGCTAACGATCTTTAGAAGGGCCACATAATATTTTAAACCATACTAACAATTAGATAGCTTGTCGTAGTCTTCACAAATGAGTATGTCGGGTACTTGTTACATAATGTTCACTTCCAACACTCATGGATTTTCTTTGGAAATTTCTTCTGCAGAAACAAAAACTTAATGATGGTCTCAGAGGTCAACATATGGTTTTGTCTTGAATCAGCACAGAAAGGTAAAATATTATTTGGAAAAATGACTTAACTGTATGCACATCAAAGGCATATGAACTAGTTGACAATGATCACCAGTGGGGAGTTCAAACCAGGCTGAAGCTGCCAGGGTGAAAAGGTCTACCGCGGTGCTGAGGTGTCGGGAAGCCGCCATGGGAGATCCAAATTGTCAGAGGAGCTGTCACATCCCTATGACGTAGGAGCCAATCAGGAACGTGTTTCGGGAGCTAGGTCCTGCCTCCATCAGCCTATAGCCTGGTTCGGACTCCACACTGGTGATCTCTTTGGACCTTGTTATATGCTTATTTTACGCTGATGTTTCTGAGTGCATATTTTAACTGGATATTTATTTTATTATACAATAAACATGCTACACTATTGGCAGCTTGGGGCTTCTCTTTCCCCCTTCCTTTTTCTTTTTTTAGTATCTGGGTTCCCAGCCCGCTCCAAGAGGCAGCATTGCTTTTTCCAGCAGTGTCAGCTACAGACTGTTTATTATTCCCAAGCATATACCTCCGGGATTATTCCTTAAGTGTATGGTTTATACACAGATTTACCTCCATTATCAACCAGTTTCTATGCCTTTCATATGTCCAAACTGACGGTTCACTGATCTTCTACCTTTTATTTTATTGTATTTATTTTCATCCCTCATACACTATTCAATTTTAATTGCATTCAATTCCCCTTGGTTGACAGCAAGTGGAACGCTGAGTGTTAAGTCATTTTTCCAAATAATATTTTACCTCTTGTGCTGATTAAAGACAAAACCATATGTTGACCTCTGAGCCATCATGAAGTTTTTGTTTCCGCAGGAGAAATTTCCAAAGAAAATCCATGAGTGTTTGATGCAAACAGTAACCACTTCAATACCAGGCACTTACACACCTTCCTGCCCAGACCAATTTTCAGCTTTCAGCGCTGTCGCACTTTGAATGACAATTGCACGGTCATGCTACACTGTACTAAACTAAATTTTTATCATTTTGTTCCCACAAATAGAGCTTTCTTTTGGTGTTATTTAATCACCTCTGGGATTTTTATTTTCTGCTAAACAAATAAAAAAAAGACCTAAAATTTTGAAAAAAAAATGTTTTTTTTTTGTTTCTGTTACAAAACTTTGAAAATAAGTAAGTTTTCTCCTTCACTGATGGGTACTGATGGGGCTGCACTGACAGGCACTGATAAGGCAGCACTGATGGGCAACGATGAGGTGGCACCAATGGGGTGGCACTGATGAGGTGGCACTGATAGGCACTGAGGATGGGCACTAATATGCGGCACTGATGGGGCACTGATAGGCGGCACTGATGTGCACTGATATGCAGCACTGATGGGTACACATAGGTAGCACTGTTGGGCACTGAAAGGTGGCACAGATGGGCACTGATAGGCGGCACGGATGGGCACTGATAGGCGGCATGAATGGGCACTGATAGGTAGCATGGATGGGCATGGATGGGCACTGATAGGTGGCACGGATGTACAGTAATTGATGGTACAGATGGATGCCAATCAGTGCCAAACAATAATCCCTGCCAATCAGTGATGCCCATTGTGGGCACTGATTGGCATCCATTGTGGGCACTGATTGGCATTCATTGTGGGCACTGATTGCATCCCTGGTGGTCTAGGGTGGCATACCTGGTGGTGACATCCCTGGAGGTTCTAGTGGTGTCCCTAATGGTCCTAGTGGCGTCCCTGATGGCCTAGTGTGGGCATCTTCAGGGGGGCTGCACTGATAATCAATCAGCACAGACCCCCCCCCCCCGTGAGAGGAGCAGCTGACCGAAAGAAAAAGGGTGATGGAAGCTTCGGAAAGGTGTTCTCTTATTCCAGGACAATACACTTACTTATGAAGGTTGGCAAGATGATGGATGTTTTGAACAATTTTAGGGTTTTAGTGCATAGACCAACCAATATAGTCACCAGATGCTCCATCTGACTATTCCTCATTTCCAGACCCTAAAAATGATTTGAAAGGAACAAAATTTTCAAATGATTCAGAGGTGATAGCAGCAGCGGAGCAGTATTTCAGTTTGCAAACAGATTTTTTTTTTTTTTTTTGGAAGGGTTAAATAAACTTGAGAAACAACACACCAAGTGTGTTGAACTTCGGTGTGAACAAATGGAATAGCCTGTAAGTTTCAAGGATCTAGGTCAGGGGTGTCAAACTCAATTTAGCCACGGGTCGCATTAACATTATGGTTGCCCTCAAAGGACCGGTTGTATCTGTAAGAGTAGATCTCCAAAGGTGTTACATCAGATGTCAATAGCCCCACCAACATCAGAGGTCAAGAGTCCCCCACCCTCCTTTACATCACAGTGCAACCCCTTACCGTGTGCTGCTGCTGGAAAGAAGTTGGGGGGAAGAGCTGGGAGACAGAAAGTGCATGATCTGGAGGAGGTCCAGAGGAGGCCTGGAGTCAGCTGAATACTGAGACCAGAAGATCTCCCGAACCATATGTTCTTCAGATTCCTTCAGTTGCGCCATGCATTCCGGTCCCAATTCCCTGGCCCGCTGAATCTGGAGGGGTCGCCTGTGGAAAATACACTTAAATCCCCAGATACTGAGAAAACGCTGTCCACACTGTATAATATATTTGCGTCCCATGACACATCTAGAGTGTCCCAGTTGTGTGAGTTATTGCGGAGGGATATTCCGGTGCTGACGGATGAGGACTGGGAGGAGGGGCTTCAGCAATATTTACCCCTTACAATCTCGGCTAGAGATAGGTTCATGTAACTGAAGTTTCTCCATCGTGCATATTACTCTCCAGTACGTTTAGCGAGAATCTACCCTGATAGATCGGCGAGATGCGCTAGGTGTGGCTCGGACGACGCTGACTTCTTCTATACAGTCTGGTCCTGCCCTGGTGTGAAGGAATTCTGGGAAAATATACTTGCTGATATTAACTCTATTGGGAGAGTGATGATCCCATACAGCCCGATCCCTCTTTTGTTAGGTATTTGCGACTTCCTGGAGGTCTCATGGGGGAAGAAACTATTTATCTTCTACACCACACTATATGCTAGAAAGGCAATCCTATTACAGTGAAATCAGTCCCAGCCACCCACCAGACAGCTTTGGCAGTCCTTGATAAATAGGGCATTATCATTATATAAAATGACATATATGGGAAGAAATTGCCCTAAAAAATTTGAGAAGATTTGGGCAGCATGGGTGAAGGCAAAACATCTAACTATTGACTGAGGCCCCCGGGTCATGGCTCACGATAATTGATATAAACTATTCCTCACCAATAAATTTCTGGGTCTCCTTATGAGAATGTGGGATTAAAGTGTACGAACTAAAGGTAATCAATGTGACCCCCTATACCTCCACCCGGGATGGGTGCTATGTTCTTGTTAACATATTGTTGCTTTGACTGCTACTCCTACATTTGTTAAGAAATGTAAGAAAACTTTGTAAGATGTCTGTATCTATGTCTAATCTGCTATAAATTGTTTGTTTTGGAAAACCTTAATAAACTTTTTTGTTAAAAAAAAAATACTGAGACCAGCCGGAGATGAGGGGGTGCTGATGTTGCACAGAGAGGTGCAGAATCTGTAGAAGGAGTTCTGTACACCTCTCTGCTGCTGACTGTTGAGATGGGTAAGGGGGTTGGGGGTGCAGAAAGAAGTGCAGGATCTGGCGGAGGAGTTTTGTCCTCCTCTTGGCTGCTAATTGCTGAGACAAGGTGGGGCAGATACGAGGGAGTTGCTGCAGCTGCAGGAGAGGTGCGAGGGCCACATAAAATGGCCTGGAGGACCGGATTCAGCCCGCGGGCCTTGTGATCTAGGTCATTCCCGTTTTCCGAACCCTGTCATAGCATACCATTGTTGCCCCCTCTTCTCCTCAGCTTCAAAACTTTTGGAGCCAATGATCCTTGATAACTATGTAGACAGTGAAATTAGCCTGAAATCAGAGCATCTAATCTGCATCCATGATTATTTTCTTCTCAGAGCATGGGCTAGTATGAACCTAGCCTATAAAGTCCTGAGTTACTAAACTTGTATTATTAACTAAGCGCATATTAGGCTAAGTTCACACTAACCCATGCTCTTAAAAGTGGTCTACGGTGAATCAGTCACTGCCTGGCATTCCAAAGATGATCTTGCTGCCTTCTGAATGCCTGTTGTTTTTTTGTTTGTTTTTTTGACTAATGGCAATTTATAATGGAGCTAATGTCCCACAAGCCAAGCCTTTGGGATTACAGTGCGGCTCCATTGACTTGAATGGCCAAGTTTGACAGGTAATGCTGCCTGTCGGCTCGACATGTTGCTTTAAATTGCCTGACATAGCAGGATAATAGCCACTTTCAGCAGCATTTTAGACTTTAGGTGGGTGGCCCCACCCCAACCCCCAGGTGCCCAGCATGAAAGAGGCCTTAAAGAGATCAGAAATGGCTTCACAACCAGGCATTGGTCATTTTCAGATCTTCAGAAACAGAGTTCAGCATTGGAACCATACACATTTCTTGTAGCACAAGTTCCCTTTAAATATATTTAGAGCATCTGCTGTCTTCAATATAATCCGCTGATGTGATTCCATATGTGGAGATTAGGTAGGTTGATTTTGTGACTAATACAATGTATAGCTGAACACTGAGTACATAATATTTACATGTGCAAACAGTTCAAAGTAAATATTTCTTGAGATGTATTTTATTGATGGCTTATGAAGATAGAAGAGAATGAAAAGAAACATTACCACCTACTGTAAGTAAGCACATTCATGATCCAGTCATTCCTTCAAATCTGAATACTTGTCAGAAGAGAAAATCAACAGAATATTCAAAGTAATGTCTCCTTTATTTGTTGCTCAGTAATATTTTACCAAAAACAAGTATTTTAGTTTTTGGTAGATGATAGAAAGATAACTCACCTGACAGTTAAAATGCATTGCAGTGCTGTTTTTGTCTTTTTTTCCCCAACTGTATGTAATTCCTATGCACTGCAGCGCATTGAGATTCATTACAGTGCTTTGGAACACACTGCACTGTACAAAATTGCAGCATGTACTACTTTTTCACATTAGGCAACACTGCCCAAAAAAAGCTGGCGTGAGTGAACCTTTTCTCCTGAGTCTCTGCATTTGCACACCTTCTGTGGTCTTTATGAGGGTTCCCACTCTCTCAGCTGGATTTTTAAAAATGTATTTTGCAGTATGAAGAATGAAACAGGAGAAGCTGGAACACTAGGGTTGCCACCTGTACAGGATTCACCCGGACAGTTCGGGTTTTGAATCATGTGTCCAGGTTTCAGGCGGACTGAAACCCGGACACATTATTCAGACCAGGCTGTGGCTCCCCAAGTAACTAATATAAATCTGTTGCCTTCCGAGAGCAGCAGCGACCGTCTGGTGGCAGGTTTGGCATCACTGGAGGGCAGGGTGGTGATGTCAGGAAGAGTAATCTGGCCACACCCACCATTCGCTGCGGCACGCTATGCGTACTGTATTACTACTCTCCTTGGCAGCTAAAATGTTTGGGTTTGGCTTGAAGAAAAGGTGGCAACCCTATGGAACACACAAAAGTGACTGGGAACACCCAGAACTCCCAGGTGGACAGAATTGGAAATTAGCGCATAGAGATCTCACTGCTAGAGTGACCACGACATATAAGAAGTAGGGATAAGATTAGGCATGTTAGGATCCCAGTCTGAACCCACCTGAGCGATTCCCACCAGGAAGCGGCAAAAAATCTGCCCCCCCCCCCCCCCCCCCCCCCGTGGGAGACAGATAGCGGCGATCAGTGGCCTTTGGAGGCCGATTCTGCTCCTTGCTCTAGCTTGCTGAGGGAAAAGGCGGGCTTCTCCTCCCGGCCGAGCAGATGTTGCTTCTCCTCCCAGCAGAACAGGAAGTGGGTCCTGAGATCCGATTGGCTGGGAGTCCTAAGACTTCCTGGCCAATCAGAACACAGGACCCGCTTACTGATTGGCTGGGAGGAGAAGCAGGAAGACATTAGCGAATATTAATTTGCTAATGTTACACAACTGGGTGGGATCAGGGTGCAGTCCTCTGCGCCTCGAGCCCACCCTTTTTTGAAGCCAATGAAAGCCTCAGGCTCTAATCATGTGCTTAAAAAAAAACCCATTGAAATCCATACGTCCAGCACCCTGCATGTAGATTAGGGGCCGGGCGCATGGATTGGGGGTGGTGCCCCTGCGCTCCTAATGGACGGGCTGCCACTAAATGCTGGAGCGTGTATACTGTATGTGCAGCTGTGAGACAGGGAATGCCTTTGCCTCTTATGATTGGCCAAGGACAGAGACAGCTTTCTGGTGGGATTGCTTAGATGGGTCCAGACTTGGATCAGGACATGCCAGTATAGGAAGCCATGGGCTGGCTTGGAGCCTCAGCCTCCACCCTTAGGCCTCTTTCATATGGCCATAGAAATGTGGCAAAAACAAGTGTTTTAGTTGTATTTTTAATGCTCCTTTACCACTTGCCAAAGCGCTAGATAATGGCAGGTGGACAAGACAGTAAACACTAGTGTATTAGCATCGCTTTGTGCCACTTCAAGAGTTTTAGGGCATGGCGCATTCCCTAGGCTTTGCTGCAACCTCCATTAAATTCAATTATTGCGCACCAAAGAAAGACAGAGCCATACCAGATTCTGGAAGGATCCTGACAATAATGTTGGGATCCACCCATACTCCTAATCAGCATCTGGCTCAGCCTCTCAGCACACCACAGAGAGCCTGAGCCAGCTGCTCATGCCCCCTATCCTGCCCATAGGGAGCAAAGAATGATCTCTACTCAGAACAGACCAAGAACTCATTGCATTTAAAGGTTGGGCATGGTTTAAACTGGCATAGTTAAATAGAATATAAGTCTAATCATAGTATACACTTCACAAGTGCCATTGGTCAGTAGAAAAAAAAAAAGGTCCAGTGTCTTTGGTCAGTGGGAGAAAAATGCCACTATGCTAGACTTCCCATGCATTTTGATCACATGACCAGAAACAGGAAATGGGGATAGGTTTTCTCCACTTTCCTGTATTGGTGTTGGTCAGATACCGGCATCTGGTGCTGGAATACTTGTTCCAGCATCTAGTGCCGGGAAATGGAATGGCTGTGCAGGACCCTGAATTTGGTTCAAATCCTGGGACAGTCCTGTGAAAACTGGGATGTTTGGGTAGTGTACAGATGGATAACAATCTATCTGTGTGTGTTCTACTGGTATAATGATCTAACATTCTTGTACAAACTTTATATTGTTGTAGCGCTGGAAATTGCTCAGGTTCTTTTCCTAGTAGATTGCCCCACAGCCAGGCACACGTTCACAGTCACTCTTTTCCTCAAAAAACAGTCTAGGGGTGTTTTTTTTGTTGTTTGTATTTTTGGAGTAACTGGGATAGGGTTGAGGGAATTGAGTGGGAGACTCCAAAAATAAGAACTATGTATGGGTTGAGGATAGTGAACTCCTTTCTGAAAATCTGAAGCAGAAATTCTTGCGATAGCAAACTGTGGCCTTGGCTTGTGATAGAAGCATTTAAAAGAAGGCTTCTTCCTGTAGAGCAATCAGAGCAGACTCCCTTCACAAAGAACTAGATAGACTGAGCTCTTCTGTAGTTGAAGCAGTTAAAGCACACAAGCAGGATTCTTCTAGAGCAATATGGGCAGATTCCCTTTACAAGGAATTCGACTGAGCTCTTCAGGACACCAGTTGATGTGCCCTTTTGTCAAACACACACAGCTAACTCTCTAGCACAAGTGAGGTAGCAGCAGCCCAAAAGTCTCTAAGATCTCTCACAGCAGTCTGTACTCGCAAAATGTCCATGGACAGTTCGTTGCCTTCTTCCAACTTCCAAGCAACACCTTTCTCCTGTGATACCAGACTAGATCTCCAGCAGACAGCCCCTCAGTCAGCTCTCTGTAGCTTCAGCATCCAGGCACTCAGGTGGCCCACTTGAGGCCTCATGAACAGCAAGCATATGACAGTGTTGCCCTGGTGGGCAGCAGCCCTCTAGGCTGGACTGATCCTCTGCAGGAAAAGACCCAGAAGCTCTGTGTGTGAGAGTATTTTTACAGACTCCCAGCAGCCTTCAGGGCCACCCTCCCTGGGGATGGCCAGGGCTGTAGAAATATTCATGCTGCTATCTGCATTGTTCCACACTTATGTTCCAGAGAGTTCTCCAGTTCTCTGGAAAGCAGAGGAAACAGTCAAAGCTAGCAGCAGCTGAAACACTGAGCAGATCTAACTAATCACATGCAGCTGCACTGATTACAGTGAGCACAACTAAATTTACTTTAGACAACAATTACAGCCACACTGGTTACTGTTAGAAAAGCAAAATTTACCTAGCAAACAAAAATACAGCTCCACTGAACACAGTGAGACAGCACTACATTAAACTAATCCTGGCATCTACAGTCAGGTCCATAAATGTTGGGACATCGACACAATTCTAATCTTTTTGGCTCTATACACTACCACAATGGATTTGAAATGCAACAAACAAGATGTGCTTTAACTAAAGACTTTCAGCTTTAATTTGAGGGTATTTACATCCAAATTAGGTAAATGGTGTAGGAATTACAACAGTTTGTATATGTTCCTCCCACTTTTTAAGGGACCAAAAGTAATGGGACAGATTAACAATCATCCATCAAACTTTCACTTTTTAATACTTGGTTGCAAATCCTTTGCAGTCAATTACAGCCTTAAGTCTGGAATGCAGTAACATCAGCAGATGCTGGGTTTCATCCCTGGTGATGCTTTGCCAGGCCTCTACTGCAACTGTCTTCAGTTCCTGCTTGTTCTTGGGGCATTTTCCCTTCAGTTTTGTCTTCAGCAAGTGAAATGCATGCTCAATCGGATTCAGGTCAGGTGATTGACTTGGCCATTGCATAACATTCCACTTCTTCCCTTAAAAAACTCTTTGGTTGCTTTCGCAGTATGCTTCGGGTCATTGTCCATCTGCACTGTGAAGCACCGTCCAATGAGTTCTGCTCTAATATAGCTCAAAACACTTCAGAATTCATCCTGCTGCTTTTGTCAGCAGTCACATCATCAATAAATACAAGAAAACCAGTTCCATTGGCAGCCATACATGCCCCTGCCATGACACTACCACCACCATGTGTCACTGATGAGGTGGTATGCTTTGGATCATGAGCAGTTTCTTTCCTTCTCCATACTCTTCTCTTCCCATCACTCAGGTACAAGTTGATCTTGGTCTCATCTGTCCATAGGATGTTGTTCCAGAACTGTGAAGGCTTTTTTAGATGTTGTTTGGCAAACTCTAATCTGGCCTTCCTGTTTTTGAGGCTCACCAATGGTTTACATCTTGTGGTGAACCCTCTGTATTCACTCTGGTGAAGTTTTCTCTTGATTGTTGACTTTGACACACATACACCTACCTCCTGGAGAGTGTTCTTGATCTGGCCAACTGTTGTGAAGGGTGTTTTCTTCACCAGGGAAATAATTCTTCGGTCATCCACCACAGTTGTTTTCTGCGGTCTTCCGGGTCTTTTGGCGTTGCTGAGCTCACCGGTGCGTTCTTTCTTTTTAAGGATGTTCCAAACAGTTGATTTGGCCACACCTAATGTTTTTGCTATCTCTCTGATGGGTTTGTTTTGTTTTTTAAGCCTAATGATGGCTTGCTTCACTGATAGTGACAGCTCTTTGGATCTCATATTGAGAGTTGACATCAACAGATTCCATATGCAAATAGCACACTTGAAATGAACTTTGGACCTTTTATCTGCTCCTTGTAAATGGGATAATGAGGGAATTACACACACCTGGCCATGGAACAGCTGAGCAGCCAATTGTACCATTACTTTTGGTCCCTTAAAAAGTGGGAGGAACATATACAAACTGTTGTAATTCCTACACCGTTCACCTGATTTGGATGTAAATACCCTTGGATTAAAGCAGAAAGTCTGCAGTTAAAGCACATCTTGTTTGTTTCATTTCAAATCCATTGTGGTGGTGTATAGAGCCAAAAAGATTAGAATTGTGTCAATGTCCCAATATTTATGGACCTGACTGTATCTAAGAGGGTGCTACATTGTAATAAGGAATATTTGTACAGTTGTTAGTAGGGCCCCGATTTTCTGCCAGCAACAACCATGCTGCTTCCACAGTTATACAAACTATGTTTGGATCTATGTATATGGGTTCCCTCTATACTTTTAAATGTAGTTTCCACTAATCACTGCTCTGTTCGGGATAATCGGAATTGATTAAAGACACCATAGGAGACTAGTTGTTTTGTGGTGCTGAGATAGCTATGACATTTAAAGCACAAGTCCAAGTTAAGTCTGCAACTCTCCCTTGCAGCAACCTACAAAGCCACCCCCAAGGCATTTCATTTTTTTTAATTGCCTTATATAAAATACCTTTTCTCCAGGGTTTTCATGGCCACTCCCTGGATAGTTGGGGTAATTTTCTTAATTTTTCATTCTTGTTCACTCATGGCTGGTCCTCAATGATGTAAAACTTGGCACTACCATCATTGTCAGCGCTATTCTCTGCAGTATTGAATTGTGAGTGAAGGACACCATGATGACACATTCCCAGGAGTAGGCACAGGAAGCCCTGGGCTCACAAGAAGTGAGTTGAATGATGATGGGTGTTATTCCACCACCAGGACTGAGGAAGATACAAGGGACAGCATCGGAAAAAGGTAAGCATCGTAACAAAGGCTGATTTTCCATTGTACACAGTGCTGAGCAATTATTTTATGTAGAGTTTGGATTTAAACCAGGACTAAATGCAAAACTTTTTTTTTTTAAATTTTGGATAGAGTAAATTAGCCCTTGTCAGGTTTTTTTCCATCTGTGTCCCATTAGGGAGATTTCCCTTTACTTCCTGTCCCATAGCCCAAACAGGAATTGAGAGGAAATCCCTCCATAGTAAGGAAATCCCTGGTTGTCCCTAGAACTAGTTTCCCAACTGAAAGAATTCCCTTCTATTCCTGTTCTGGTGACTATCCAAAATTTGTAATTTTCTTTCTCTTTCATTCTTGGTGAAAACAGTAAACAGGCAAATATAGAGGGTAAAACTCCCTAACAGGGGCACAGACAGAAATAAAGATCTGACAGATTTTCTAATTCCTCTCCACTCTGTCCAAAATGTTTTGCCTCTAGTTATACTTTAACAGATGTGGGACATTTAAAAGATAATAAATGCATAGTTATGCTTTAAACTGAACTTGCTTAAAACTTTCATGAGATGTTTTTGCACAAGCTTGTTTTAAAGTGCATCTATGCCCAGATTATAGACAGTAAAGTATTTACGAATCAATAAAAAGAGATTTAAAACATGCCGTAACTGAGCTCTATAGCTACAAGTGTTAGGAGAAATTCATCCTCAAAATTCACTATAGAGGCATCTAAACCAAAGTCCCTTATTTTCTCTGGCAGCAGAGGCTTGGCAGCCTGGTGCTGTGAGCTGTTAGAAACTACTGACACTGATTTCAGTCCTTGTTGTGATATTTGAGGATCTTTAAAGCAGAACTTCACCCAAAAGGGGAAATTCTGCTTTTCTGCCTCTTCCCCCATCTGCTTCAACTTTTGGCCCTTTTTTTGAGGCGGGGGGGGGGGGGGGGGGGCAGCAGGTACCTGCTCTCACTCCCCCCCGGATCACCTAGGTGACCTGAGCGCAACCTTTGCCCACAGCCTTCTGGGACATGTCACAAATCCCAGAAGGCTATGGGACCATTCACAAAGCGCCACACAGCTCGCCCCTGTACAGTGGGAAGCCAATTGTGAAGCCACGAGGAATGGCTTCCCACACCAAATATGCTGGCGCCGGGGACCTGGCCCAGATGAGGACAGCGCTGGAGCCTTGGACAGAAAAGTGTCCTTTTATTAAAAGCCAGCAGCTACAGTATTTGTAGCTGTTGACTTTGATTTTTTTTCTTCTTTATAGGGTGGAGATCCCCTTTAAACATGAATTACTCACATTGTACCTGCAACTGCAGAGGTCAGTGAGGGCTCGTTTTAAAACTGCTGGTTAAGAACATGTAATTACTTTAATGTCCTGAGCAAAGGTGTGCTTTTACCCTTTTCTTTACAGAAATACAACAAGACAACGTAGCCATCAGTAAGAAAAAAAAAGACATCACAATTTTATTGGACGCTCCATTGCAAGACATTTCCCAAGAATACAAACCGCTTTGACTCCCTTTCCAGGAACATTTACAGCAATAAATAAAGACAGGGTCATTATAAAGAGGACGAGACTACATCATCTGTACCGTGGGGCCTGCCGTAGGAGGCAGGGCACAACACTGCTTGGAGAAGGGAGTGTATTCGCATAGGAATAAGTGAATTCAGAGATCTGTAATCCATGCCAGTATCTCCGCAGTTTAGGCGGTTAATGAGGTTACGTTTATGATAAAACACAAATGTCCTTAGAAAATGGCTGGAGTTCTGCATCTGTGCCGATGGTGTTCTTCTAGCTATGTGTAAGGAACCCAAAACACTTCATTCTGATACTGCTTGTCGAAGTTTGTTAGAGCACTATTTGATGCATATTGTGTGTATGTGGAACAGGGTAGCGGAGAAGGGATGAAAGGAGACTCCAGCAAAAGAGTAAAGAGCGGGATTAGAGGCATGTACAGTCAAATAAAGGCATTGTTCTTTGATGTGCTCTTAGAGTCGTTGGCTGCTCACTCTCTCACTGGCTGAATGTGCTCTTCAGATCAGCAATGTTGAAGCCCAAACGGTGGAAGGTTTTTTCATCTAGATCAACCGCAACCTCTGCTTGGCCTTTAGCAAGTCCAGAGTTTCCAGGTCACACAGGGGCTGCACATGACCAGAGCATCTTCACACACCACCCCGTCCCCCAGGCCAAACAGGATCAGAAGGAATTCAGGTATTCCAAGGCAACTTCATATACATATTTATATTGCTCCTGAGGGAGAAGAATGGGACATGTAAGGAAGAGAATGGTATAGACAAAAAAGCAGAAATAAATAGGAACAACCTTTTTTTTTTTAGTTTTGCAAAGAATGTGAAAGGGTTGCAACCTCTGCCAATTTCCTATCCTTGATAGATAGTATAATGAAATGCATGAACCCCGATTTAGATTGGATATGCCATTTGGGTGTAGGGTGTTTTCTGGGGCTGGGGTTAGGCCCTCAGGTATGGTTAGGCCCTTGGAACATTATATAAGTATAGTTGGAAGAGAAGCACCATGTTATTCTAGCCCAGAAATGGTTTATTGATCACAGTCTTCACTCCGAACAGTAATGCCCCGTACACACGGTCGGACTTTGTTCGGACATTCCGACAACAAAATCCTAGGATTTTTTCAGACGGATGTTGGCTCAAACTTGTCTTGCATACATACGGTCACACAAAGTTGTCGGAAAATCCGATCATTCTGAACGCAGTGATGTAAAACACGTACGTTGGGACTATAAACGGGGCAGTGGCCAATAGCTTTCATCTCTTTATTTATTCTGAGCATGCGTGGCACTTTGTCCGTCAGATTTGTGTACACACGATCGGAATTTCCGACAACGGATTTTGTTGTCGGAAAATTTTATAGCCTGCTCTCAAACTTTGTGTGTCGGAAAATCCGATGGAAAATGTCCGATGGAGCCTACACACGTCGGAATTTCCGACAACAAGGTCCTATCACACATTTTCCATCGGAAAATCCGACCGTGTGTACGGGGCATAAATGTGCTTCAGGGGCTTTAGAGTTCTTATTACATCGGGGCTTAACAGCTTTTGAAAATAGCTGGTGTCTGGACAGATGATTAATATTGTGTAACTGAAATTATATCAGGGTTATAAACCCTGCCCATGTCACTGGTCTAGGTTTTTCCTCCCAGTTTGGGTCCCTGTTGCAGAGGTTTGACTTGTGTACAACCAGGTAGTTCATACATGGATTGAAATCTGTCTGATCCCAGCTGAACTGGCAAAATTGCAATCCATGTATGCAAAGCTTTCAATGGTGGTGCAGTTACATTCCCATTGCAACATTATGTTCATCATACTGCAACTAATGGAGTTTTACCTTATAATCTTTCCAGCTCTTTGATTGCCTTTTTACCTTTGGAACAGTTGGTCTGACTCACAGTTGAGAGTCTGGTTTGTGGTGTTAATTTTAAAGCATTTTCTTTCAGCCGGTGCAATAAATAAGTAATGGCAGCCATGTGAGGAGTGGAGTTTGAGGCTGTTCTGTAGCTTAAAGGAAACCTATACCTTCTAGATTGTAAGCTCTAATGAGCAGGGTTCTCTGATCCCTCCTGTATTGATTTGTATTGTAAGTGTACTGTCTGCCCTCATGTTGTAAAGCGCTGCACAAACTGTTGGCGCTATATAAATCCTGTATAATAATGATAATAATAATAATACTATTATTATGGAACTTTTTGAAAACACAAATTTTTGGGTTGTCACCATAATCCAAAGGCTTCAATACTTTGAGTCACTAAAGAAACTCAAGAGTTTTGGCTTTCTCTAGCTGCATGCTTATTCTGGATCAGTGATTTAGAAAATATTAAAGTGGTTGTAAACTCTCCCCGACAACTTTGTCCCATGTAAATCAGCATACAAAACCCTAATTAATACTGCTTGTAGATATCTCCTTACTTGCTTAGTATTGTTGTAATCCTTTTTGTTCTTTAGAATGACTTCACTGAGCATGCCCAGATCTCCCCTGATTTACGGCACACTCTGTGTACTTATCTGTCTATTATCAGATCTTCCTATGGCACAACTCTGAAATCCCACAAGCCTGCATAATCACTCAGAGCTTCATACTACACCCCATGTGACCATGTGACATCACATGCAGTGTAAACTTGGGCATCAGACAGGATTAACGCAGCCTTATCAGCTGAATCTGATAAGACTGACACAGGCAAACACTAGATAATAGGCACAAGTAAATACTATGAAATAAAACAAGTCAGCTATGAGCAGTGAAACAGGGTTGCCATAGAAACGTTGGATTGAGAAGAAGGCTTGGTTAACAGTACAGGAAGTGCTTAATGTATGGGTGGAAAAACACTCTACTGTGGACTCAGAAAACAATACTTAAGATGGCACTGCCTAACCCCTGGAAACAAGTTTTTTAAAGTTTCTTTAAACAGTAAGTAATATGCGATTTGGGCTGGATTACAGTGGCTATAATTTGCTAATTACTTATTATAATGGACTAAATGAAAAGCAGCATTAGAGTGGGAGAGTTTACTTCCTCTTTAGGTCCAGAAACCACCATAAAAAAGCATTTGCAGGAGAAGGTCAGAATGGCAGAGTCCATATTTTTCTCTCAAAATAGAAGAGGGACGGGTATCACTAGGGGTCAACCCAATCCCTTATGCATCTTTAAAGCGGAACTCAGGAAATAGGGCAAATTCTACCTTTGCAGTGACCCCTCACCCTACACTGCAAGGATTAAATGTTTTTACTCTTGGGGTGCTTTATGGTGTATTGCCTACCCTATAACTCAGTGTGGCAGGCTCCAGTGCTGTTCAATTGTGCCCAAAGCTCTGGTTTGTGGGTGCTCCCTTAGTGTCATCACATACAATGCAGGGCTGTTAACCCTGGGAGGAGGCAAGCATGCAACCATGGCTGAGAGTCAGCGGTGCTGGACCAGTCACATACAGTAGCTTTAGGGAGGCTACCAGAGCCAGGAATTGGGTAAGTATTACACTTTATCCCTGCACCCCTAGACCAAATGAGCATTTATTCTTTGTAGTGTCTAATTCCTGAAGTTCAAATTTATCCCCTTTGCAGCACACATACTTTATCCGTCTTTAGAATTGTCAGTACCAAGCAATAACTGTGCTGGAATCAATTATCCCCGGTGTCTTGGCGCTGTAAACGAATCATTCACCATGAGAACCTTATTTAGTGTTATAATGTGTAATAAATATGTTTTCATACTTTCATTTTAAAGCTGGACTCCAGGCAAACAGCAAGGATGAAATATGTACAAGGAAGCTGTTTTACCTGCCATTGAATTTGTAGTTTTGTTAATCCAGACCTAATATGTACACCACCCTGCCAGAAAGCATACCCAAGTTGGTTGACCTGACGTTTATTGCAGTTAAAGCATATAGGTCACCCCCCCACACTATGATTGGACAATGAAGGAGAAACTCTCACCCCTCTGCTTCTGCCAATAGGTTTCTTGTCAACACAAATGTATGTAGCACACTTGACTGGCCCCTAGTACTGCCCTTTCCTCTCCCAGTTTGATCTGTGCTGTACAGGGCATTACAGGTGGCTGATACAATGCCAAATTAAGGTACTAAAGCTGGTTGTCAACTTCAAATATTGGGCCGCACACCAATGATGTCACAGGAATCTGACAAAGTTTAATAATGAACAGCATTTAATCTATGAGTAAGGTTGGGTGAAATGCGTTAGAAGCCAACTTAAGGCTGAGGGATGTGGCGTGTGCTGTTCATTATGAAATTTGTCAGATTTCTGTGACATCATTGGTGTGCTGCCCATCATTTTAAATTGAGTATACCTGAGCTTTGCACCTGGCCAGCCACAGGACCCGAGTCCACAGGACCGAGTGGGCAGCTTAGATGTGGTGAGATCTGGTTGGTTGTGTTTAAAAATACGTTATGCTTTTTTAAGTAAAATATAACAGTCTTCATCGATGATTTTTAACCTCTGGCTGCCAATGCTCTAGCCGGAAGACATCTACAGCGCAGGCCCAAAGTGCCAGGACGGCATCCATGTACGTCCTCCTGTGCACGTGAGACTAGGCAGATCGCAGTAAGGGGCCAATCTCGGCCCCTTTCCACGTGATCAGCTGTCAGCCAATGACAGCTGATCACGTGATATAAACAGAAGACGGTAATCGGCTTTTTTTTTTTTTTCTTACGTTAACAGCGTGAGGAGAAAAAATAAGTCGATTACCAGCTTGTGTAAACGGGACATTGGTCCCATGCTTAGAGAGCCACTAAGTGCCACCTACCAGTGTATATCAACACTGCTAAGCAGTTCCCACCAGTTCCACCTATCAGTGAGCACCAGTGCCACCTAGGTGGCACTGATAGGCGGCACTGATAGGTGGCACTGATGAGGCTGCACTGATAGGTGGCACTGATGGGTACTGATAGATGGCACTGATGAGGCTGCACTGATAGGTGGCACTGATAGACGGCACTGAAGGGCACTGATAGGTGGCACTGATGTCACTGACCTATCAGTTTCCATCAGTGCCACCTATCAGTGCCAAAAAGTGCCACCTATCAGTGCCCTTCAGTGCCGTCTATCAGTACCCATCAGTGCCACCTATCAGTGCAGCCTCATCGGTGCCTCCTAATCAGTGCCCACCAGTGCCACCTATCAGTGCCGCCTTATCAGTGCCCATCAGTGTAGCCTAATCAGCGCACATCAATGAAGGAGAAAAATTACCTGTTTCCAAAATTTTTTAACAAAACTATGAAAACATTTTTTTTTTGTTTAGTAAAAAATAAAAACCCCAGTAGTGATTAAATACCACCAAAAGAATGATAAAAATTTCATATGGATACAGTGTTGCATGACCACGCAATTGCCATTCATAGCGTGAGAGCTGAAAATTGGCCTGGGCAGGAAGGGGGTTTATATGTCCAGTAAGCAAGTGGTTAATATCTGCTTGGAGTTCAGCTTTAAATAGTCCCAAAAGGCCGTGGGGTTTATAAGTTATAGGGTAGAACATTTTATAGGTGGTGGTGAATAGTCCCCATCCAGCACCTTGTCACCCCGTGACTCTGAGCTCCCCTGTTTAGCACCGGCCGCTGCTTTTGAATGAAGCAGGGTACATATTAAACAGCACTATAGAAAGGATTATGATTTCAGATGGACATTGCTTGTGACAGATTTATTTCTTCCCGCCAGAAATGATTTAGTGTATTCCTTATTTGTTGCCCTGTTGAGACAAGGAGGCAGCAGGGGGGCTCGTCACTCACCAGCGCCTCCACCATATTGGCCTTGTTATTCCGCAGGGTTTTCACGGTGTGGAACACATCGATGATGTTCTGCTGTTGGATCATCTCGCACACGCTGCAGATAGCACAGAACGTTCCACTGCGACCTCCTCCATTCCTGGAAGAAAACAGAAACCGTGTCACACATATACCCACGGAACAAAACCGAGCGTGACTTTCATCAGAGACCTTTCAACGTTCAGCCTGGCAGACAATAGGTTTTAAAAATATAGTTGTGGGGGAAGAATACTAAAAAAAGATACAATTTATTTAATGCATTCTTATATATGTCATGTACCCATTACAGGAATTTTTGTCTTTCACATAATAAAGTGTCAAAAATGAATTGTAAAAGAAAATGAAATGTGAGAAAACTTTTGTTTATGTCAGTGGTGTGGAAACAGGCCTTGTCGTGATTACAGTAGTCATCAAGCATTATATACACTCAATGGCGACCCTAGGGGGGGCCAGAGGGGGCCCTGATCCCCCCAACATTATGCTGGGCCCCACCATGTGCCCCCCCCCCCCCCCCAAAAAAAATTTTTTTTTTTTTTACAAAAAGGCAATTTCTTTTTGTTTGTATTCATATCGGATGTGCTGCATCTTACTCGGGCCACCGCTGGGGTAACACAGTCTCTATTGAGAGGGAGAACGCCCCCAGTCAGCTCCTGCAGGTGATTCCTCCCCCCTCCCTCTGCTCGCTGACACTGCATAATGCAAGCGCTCACACAACCACGGCCGCCCGATCTGCCCCTTCCCCTGCATCCTCATTGGCAGGGAGAAGAGCGAGTTGCAGGAAGGACTCCACCAGGACTCTCAGTTACTGAAAAAACAGACTGATTTCTCCCGTCCTTAGGACAGGAGAACGAGCCTGTAAATTCCAAGAGATGCCAGACCAGTGCTGTCAATAGCAGGGGCAGGACAGCAAGAGGAGGCTGGGAAACCACACAGTGGCAGAACACCAGGGCCCGGTGGCAAGACAACCTTTGCAACCCTGATAGTTCTCCCACTGCTTTGGACCCTTATATTTTCTTGGTATGCTGGTGACATATATCTCTTGTTCTCTGTCACCCTGGGGGGCCCCAATACAGTAGGAAGGGAGCTCACTGCAGAACATGTGAAAAGGCCGTTGTGGGATCGTAGTAAAGGGGTAAAGGGCCCCAGGATAGATAAAATATAGATAGATAGATAGATAGATAGATAGATAGATAGATAGATAGATAGATAGATAGATAGATTTGCATTATATATTGCCCCCCTATTTTTGTCCCTGTCCCCCCATGTGCCCCCCCTAAATATGAAAGCTGGAGACGCCACTGTATACACTCACCGGACACTTTATTAAGTATACCTGTGTAATTGCTTGGTAACTCAAATTTCTAATCAGCCAATCACATGGCAGCAACTTAATTTAGACATGGTGAAGACAACTTGCTGAAGTTCAAACCGAGCATCAGAATGGGGAAGAAAGGGGATTTAATTGACTTTGAACGTGGCATAGTTGTTGGTGCCAAATGGGCTGGTCTGAGTATTTCAAAAACTGCTAATTTAGTGGGATTTTCACACACAACCATCTCTAGGGATTACAGAGAATGGTCCGAAAAAGAGAAAGTATCCAGAGAGCGGAAGTTGTGGGAGGAAAATGCCTTGTTGATGTCAGAGGAGAATGGACAGACTTGGTTTGAGATGATAGAAAGGTAACAGTAACTCAAATAACCACTCGTTACAACCAAGGTATGCAGAATACCATCTCGGAACGCACAGCACATCGTACCTGGAAGAAGATGGGCTACAGCAGCAGAAGACCATACCGGGTGCCACTCCGGCCAGTTAAGAACAGGAAATTGAGGCTACAAGTCACACAGGCTCACCAAAATTTGACAATAGAAGATTGTAAGAACCTTGGCTGGTCTAATGAGTCTTGATTTCAGCTGCAACATTCAGATGCTGGGGTCAGAATTTGGCATAAACAACATGAAAGCATGGATCCATCCTGCCTTGTATCAATGGTTCAGGCTGGTGGTGTAATGGTGTGGGGGATATTTTCTTGGCACACTTTGGGCCCCTTAGTACCAATTGAAAATCGTTTAAACACCACGGCCTACCTGAGTATTGTTGCTGACCATGTCCATCCCTTTATGACTACAGTGTACCCATCTTCTGATGGCTCCTTCCAGCAGGATAATGCACCATGTCATAAAGATCAAATCATCTCACCACTGGACAATGAGGTCCCTGTACTCCAATGGCCTCCACACTCACCAGATCTCGTCCAATAGAGCACCTTTGAGATGTGGTGGAACAGAAAATTTGCATTATGGATGTGCAGCCAACAAATCTGCAGCAACTGCGTCATGCCATCATGTCACTATGGACCAAAATCTCTGAGGAATGTTTTCAACATCTTGTTGAATCTATGCCACTAAGAATTAAGGCAGTTCTGAAGACAAAAGGGGGTCCAACCCAGTACTAGCAAGGTGTACCTAATAAAGTGGCCGATGAGTGTAGACAGCAGAAGTTTTGCACTGTGACCCTCTGATTCTGCAGCTAACCCCAGAGGTGTGGTCTGCTGTCCAAGGGTGTGGTTAAAAAGTAGAACTTTTTTCGGTCTGGGGAAAATGTTGACCTACTAAATTATCTGTCAAATTTGTATTGCTGTTTCCTCGTTAGGTAGATCTAAGGGGATATTAATCCAGCAGACACATAGGGGTTGATTTACTAAAGGTAAATAGACTGTTCATTTTGCAAAGAATACTAATTGATGTGCAATATTTTATTTGCACACGATTGGATGATGAAAGTCTAAAGAGCTTCACCTCATTTACTAGGCTAAGGGGAAATTGCCTTGAAAAGTGAAGATTTGCCTTACAAAGTGTACAGCCTATTTTCCTTTAGTAAATAAACCCCACAGGTAGCAATACATTCTGACAAAGATCCCCACTACTCTATCTAAAGGTGAAAAAGTTGTGTGTAGCACCCTCCTACAGTAGAAAGGAAAGTTAGGTAAATGTAGTTCTTTTGGGCTCCCTGTAATCAGTGGAGTAGTTTTGATTGCTTTGGACTGTGTGTTCTGTGTTCTACTGATAGCTGGTTTGGTTGTTTCCCCCTGCCTTCTGGAGGTTTTTAGAATGTAGTGGGCTGGAAAGGCAAATCAGCAACATGAATATTTATGCTGTCTCAGCCAACCCCTGGGGGAGGGTACCCAGAAGGTGGCTGGGAAAGTGCATAAATAATCTGGGGTCTGGAGCTGCTTGGTTCTTGTCCAGTAGGAGAAGTTCCCAGCCTGAAGGTCTGCTGCCCTTCTAGGCCACCTGCAATTCTACTTGAGCTTATCGAGGTCCCAGCAATGCTTAGGATGGGGAGCTTGTTTAATGGACACAGTGGCAGCGTTTGAAGGGCACAGTGGTG
This sequence comes from Aquarana catesbeiana, assembly GCF_042186555.1. Lineage (NCBI taxonomy): Eukaryota > Metazoa > Chordata > Amphibia > Anura > Ranidae > Aquarana > Aquarana catesbeiana. The sequence continues at coordinate 201,022,577 of NC_133335.1, read as the reverse complement.
GCGTTTGAAGGGCACAGTGGCAGTGTTTGATGGGCACAGTGGGAGCGTTTGATGGCACAGTGGCTGCGTTTGATGGTACAGTGGGTGCGTTTTATGGGCACAGTGAGGCTGCAATTGATGTTTTTTTTTCAGAATTTTTCAGTTTGTTTGCGCCCCCCCAAAAATTTTGAGCAGTAGCCACTGGTCGTTGTCCTGCTGGAAGGTGAACCTCTGCCCCAGTCTCAAGTCTTTTGCAGACTCTAACAGGTTTTCTTCTAAGATTGCCCTGTATTTGGCTCCATCCATCTTCCCATCAACTTTGATCAGCTTCCCTGTCCCTGCTGAAGAAAATCATCCCCACAACAATGATGCTGCCACCATTATGTTTCACGGCGGGGGTGGTGTGTTCAGGGTGATGTGCAGTGTTAGTTTTCCGCCTAACATAGCATTTTACTTTTAGGCCAAAAAGTTAAATTTTTGTCTCATCTGACCAGAGCACCTTCTTCTACATGTTTGCTGTGTCCCCCACATGGCTTCTCACAAACTACAAACAGGACTTCTTCTGGCTTTCCTTCAACAATGGCTTTCTTTTTTCCACCCTTCCATAAAGGCCAGATTTGTGGCGTGCTCAACTAATAGTTGTTTGGACAGATTCTCCCACCTGAGCTGTGGATCTCTGCAGCTCCTCCAGAGTTACCATGGGCCTCCTGGCTGCTTCTCTGATTAATGTTCTCCTTGCCCAGCCTGTCAGTTTAGGTGGATGGCAGTTGTGCCATACTCTCCATTTTTGATATATATTTTTGGATGATGGATTGAACAGTGCTCCGTGAGATGTTCAAAGCTTGGGATATTTTTTTTTTTAATAACCTGACCCCGCTTTAAACTTCACAACTTTATCCCTGACTTGTCTGGTGTGTTCCTTGGTCTTCATGATGCTGTTTGTTCCCTAAGGTTCTCTAACAAACCTCTGAGGGCTTCACAGAACAGCTTTATTTATGCTGAGATTAAATTACACACAGGTGGACCCTATTTACTAATTAGGTGACTTCTGAAGGCAATTGGTTCCAGTAGATTTTAGTTGGGGGTATCAGAGTACAGAGGGCTGAATACAAATGCACGTCACACTTTTCAGATATTTATTAGTAAAGAATGTTGAAAACCATTTATTATTTTACTTTCACTTTACAATTATGTGTCACTTTGTGTTGGTCTATCACATAAAATCCCAATAAAATACATTTACGTTTTTGGTTGTAACATGACAAAATGTGGAAAATTTCAAGGGGTGTGAATACTTTTTCAAGGCACTGTAGATTTCAATCAGGTCCATTGCAAGGTTTGCAAAATTTGTGTAAATGTTCACAAACTAAATCCAGGCAGAATCGCTTTTCTTTACTACCCAGCAGAGAGAAGTCTGAGATGTGTCAAGCCCTAGACTGGGTGTGCCAAGACTCTAGAAAATGTTGATTATGGGTCTTGAATATTAATATGTCTTTATTAATAACTGGTGTTACTTACTGATTTAGTCATAATTAGCCTCAAATTTTTCCATGTGGACAGCTTAGGTAAAATTTGTTTGAAAGAAAAACCTGCATGGTCTTGTTTCCTAAAAAAGCCATGTCACTGACATCTGCCAGTATATTTCTTTCCAGGTGCAGTTGATGTGAAAAAAAAATGCTTTTATTTAATAGGATGGCAATTATTTAAAGCAGATCTGCACTAAAATTGAAATATCTGGTAATTTTTCAAAGAAAATAACTTCTGGTGAGAACCCAGGAATGCCCAATTTTCACAAGATGATCTTTCAGAAGAAAAAAGAAACATCTTCTGAGACTGGGCTACTGAGTATTCCCTGAGACTTTGTTGGAAGGATAGTGACATCACCCTTATCTAAGTAATTTACCTTTTTAGGGTAGTTTAGGCATAGGAAAGGGACCCTTGCAAATAAGCAGACTTTGAATTTTAAGTACAAGATTTGTTTTACGGAAATATATAACAAAAAAATACATTTTTTGGTTCAAATGTATGAAATGCTTTTGTTGGGATGCCTCTGTTCCTCAATATCTAAAGTCATGCTTTCAGCTAACAAGGGACTATTTTTGGTACAAGAACAGGTCGTTTTAGTTGAAAGGAGCTTTTCACTAAACCCTTAAAAGCCATAAAAAAATCAACCTTCCAAATGGTGTAATGTATACATAAAAGGGCAGAGCATATAACTAGAGAAGATGGGTAACCATTGTTGGGTAGCTCTTATGCCGCGTACACACGGTCGGACTTTTCGTCTACAAAAGTCCAACGGACGCTGACGGACTAAAGCTGGCTGGTAATCCGATCGTGTGTGGGCTTCTCCGGACTTTCAACTGACTTTTTCAGCCTCAAATCCGACGGACTTTAGATTTGAAACATGCTTCAAATCTTTCCGACGGACTCGAGTCCGGTCGAAAAATCTGCTCGTCTGTATGCTAGTCTGACGGACAAAAACCCACGCTAGGGCAGCTATTGGCTACTGGCTATCAACTTCCTTATTTTAGTCCGGTGTACGTCATCACGTAAGAATTCGACGGACTTTTGTGTGATCGTGTGTAGGCAAGTCTGTTCGTTAGAAAGTCCGCCGCAAGTCCGCAGCAAGTCCGTCGAAAGTCCGTCGAAAGTCTGTCGGACAGGCTGTCGGACTTTTGTAGCTGAAAAGTCCGACCATGTGTACGCGGCATTAGAATCAGACTTCTATAATACACTAAAATATTAATTGCTAAAGCTGGCCACACACTAGTAGATTACATTACACATGACTTTATAAATGTTGTTCAAAAAAACTTTAAAACTCTGTTTGCTGTTACCATTCAATTTTGGAATGAATGTAATTTCTAAAACGAAGGAAATTTTGTTTGCTCCAGAAAAAAATTGCCATCATTCTCCTTTGGATCTTCTCGTCATTGCAGTGGAAAACAGTTGTTGATTTAACCCTCTAAAATCAAAGGAATGATCTTAAAATAAACATTTTTAAGCTAAATTTTACTAGTGTATGGCCAGCTTCAGACGAGGATTTACTGTTCCTAAACTCATCTTTTATGCTGCATATCTTTGGCAAAGTGATGCACTCACTATAGATGTTAGGGCAGAATACAAATTTTTTTCCAAGACTGTCTGAAAATTAAAGGAATAATTAAGGCAATGCTTTACTAAAACAAAGGAAAAAGCTAGCAGATACTTATAGCAAATAAAAATAATATAGGTTAGAAAAAAAAAGATAAAGAAATGTGTGATGTGTGTACACAGCTTGGGAACACACTGGTTACGCCTGATAGATGCGTTACTGAAGAAAACATGATCTTCTACACTGCACACTTCCCGCAGGCTCAGATTATATTCCAGTAGGACATAGAACAGAACAGAACGTGTTAGATGTATCTACAGAAGAAAGGCAGGGTGAGTGAAGGCAAGATCATGGCAAGTTTTACTGCATCTTGATCTTTCACCTACTGAACTTTAGAGTGAGAAGATTGACGGAATGCTGAGAAAACACCCTGGAGGAAATTTCAAGACAACATGAACATGCCAAGAAAGTGGCAACCAATATTTGAAGTGAACTCTCTCTCTCTCTATATATATAGAAATATATTTGGGATAGATTAAAAGTATTTGGGACGCCTGCCTTGAAAAAGTATTCATACTCCTTGATATTTTGTCATGTTTCAACCAAAAATGTAAATGTATTTTATTGGGACTTTATGTGATAGACCAACACAAAGGAGCACATAATTGTGAAGTGGAAATGAAAATGATAAATAGTTTTCAAATTTTTTTACAAATAAATATGTGAAAAGTTCTAATACTTTGTAGAACCACCTTTCACTGTAATTACAGCTGCAAGTCTTTTTGGGGATGTGTCTACCAGCTTTGCACATCTAGAGAGTGACATTTTTGCCCATTCTTCTTTGCAAAATAGCTCAAGCTCTGTCAGATTGGATGGAGAGCGTCTGTGAACAGCAATTTTCAAGTCTTGCCACAGATTCTCAAATGGATTATAATTCATTTCAGTGTAATTTAAAAAAAAAAATAACATCAGGTAGAGCAAAGCCACCATTGTAATGGCTATGGCAGATCTTGGCAACTTGGCCCATGTAAAAATCTATGAAGCCATTGATTTAGTCCTGCTGACGTCTATCCACTATCTAGTATATCACTTTGGGTGGGTTGACACTTAAAGCATAAATTTACTTTTGGCCTGCTGATTTTTATTGCACTGGTTTCAACTGATCAGTATTCTATAGTGTTTTGTGGGAAAGGAGAGGCTTGGGACAGGGCCCCATGGGAGCCTATGGGTAAGTGCTACACAGGTACTGCCAGTGCACTGAAAGTCAACTGGCTGGGATGTGAACAAACAGCGAAAGCTGTGGGCATGAGTGCTAAGTGAGTTTGCATTTATGGAGGAGATGGGTGGCCTAGGGTAGCTCAGCAGGAAGGTAAGTAAAAAAAAAAAAATTGATAGGTGCACATTGAAAGTGCATTTATCCTTTAAAGAACCATACCAGATAGAAATATGAGAGGGTAGTAAGTGTAATTATGTGCATTACACCTACCTCCATTACACGAATCAAATATTCTCACACAAAGTTTGGCATGCTTCTGTTCTCAGCACATTACTCTGTGGGCAACCAGAATTAATTGTCAGCCTCATACAAGTCTTTGGTAGTTTCGAGACTAACAGCTACCTGCCGAGTAACGAGCTGACAGCACAAGCATGTCGGCTGGCAAAATGAGGAATATTATCCTTTAAATAACTTAATGGCACCTTCAAATTTGTTTTTTTCTATAGGAATTGTAAAATCTGTATTTTTTTTATTGTGGTGGATACTCTGTGCTCAAGTTTTTGGTTGAAGCTAAAAAGTCACGTCAGATGACATTTTCTTATATCTCTCGGCCCTGCTATTGTGATATCTATAGGGTCTGCATACCTGCTGTAGATATTATAAGGAGCTCCAACTCTCTCTCTTGGATGTCTATTTATTTTAGTATAGACAATGTAACAGGAAGAGCTGGAACACACACAGTGGGGCAAGAACACCACAAACCGTCAGGAAGATAGGAGTTATGGGAAATATGTACAAAAATAAAAAAGGCCTTGGCTTAACTTAGTCCATCCCACTGCATCTATAACTAAAATATTACTTGTGGGCAGACTGGCAGTGCAACAAAGTCAGGAATGTGTGTAATTGAGGTGCTAGGGTTGACTCATTGAAGGGTTATGGTTAAAGGAGGTCAATCAATTTCACCAAGAGTGCATTGGCTCCAGTGAGGCTGCTCTCTGCACAAACATGGTACCCCTAACCGAGGGACCCTTAGGTTTGAAATCTACATGCAAAAAGCCCAAAGAACACCAGCACATATTGGCGAGAGTCCAAAGTACTTTAATAACGGTATTCATTTACAACCAGACACTACAAAGTAGTTGACGCGTTTTGGGGTACACAAAATCCCTCCTCTTTCAGGGTTAAAGGTATTACAAATTATCAGGAGGACTCAAAATGACATAATCTTCACAATGGATTATTTGGAAGTTGAAATATAGAAAATGTCCGGGTGCTGCTGCCTTTTTGCTCCTAGGCAATATCTATCTATATCTATGTAATAATAACAGATTTTAGACTTTCACCTCTTTGTGCTGGTGAGATGATAGACTTTATTGCATGTGCAACCCAATTCAGATTCTGGGAGTCACTTTTCAGGACAGACCTAAATCTGATTGCTGACCGTGAAGAAAAACAACAGGGCTTTAAACTGGTACTTTGAGCCATGAAGCCACAGTGAATGGCACTGGGAACCCCCAATGTACAGGTACATAAATGCTAAAGTCACAAGCTGACCTATATAAAGTCCCATATGGAAACCCACATGAATGTAAACTTCTGTTCTGGCATGTAATGGAGTTTTTTTAATTTATTTTTTCTTCCATGGTGGTGCACAAAAACAAAACACAGATGTATATATAAAAAAAAGTGCACTTAAGGGTGTGTATCGTGTCCATCCCCCAAAGGCATAGGACCTTACCCTGACCCCCTGGAGTACAAGGCATCTGACAGGGGCAAGACTCAACTTGGTTCACCTAACCAAAAGGACTGGCGGACCCCTCTCCTCATGGTCAGCCAAAGCTGACCAACAAGTACTAGGATAGAGGATAGAGGATACACACACACACACGTTCAGGGGAGGAAGAAACCTGATGGCCACGCATCCTCCCCCTAGACTTCAGGGTAGACCTGATGACCCACATCCTCCAACTTGAAAAGAAACACAGACAAAAGTGCAAAGGGACGAAACGTGAGGATAAAAATAAATTAGACAAATAGTGCCGGTGCTAAGCCCTGAGGCCTGGTAACCAAAATTACCCCTGACTTAGCCAGAAGGCCTAGACCAGGGATATGCAATTAGCGGACTTCCAGCTGTTGCAGAACTACAAGTCCCATGAGGCATAGCAAGACTCTGACAGCCACAAGCATGACACCCAGAGGCAGAGGCATGATGGGACTTGTAGTTTTGCAACAGCTGGAGGTCCGCTAATTGCATATCACTGGCCTAGACCAAAGACACATAGCACAGAAAAAGAATTAGTGCCGTGACTATGTGCTCATTCTCACAATGGGGTTCCCAAGCCCATGTGATACTAAGAGCAACCCTAGAGCAACCAACTACTAGAGGGCACAGACACGGCAAATTTTCCGCCTTCCCAGCACATGGCCAGGCAAGGTAGACCCTGTCAGACTTCCCCTCTAAGGTAGAGAGAATTGAGCTAGGAGCCAGTTGCCTCCCAGGCCATTACCAGTAAGATATTTTGGGTTGAAGGCTTATACTTCACCATTACAACAACAGTGACACATGCTGGGCCAGGGCCGGTACAAGGCAGGGGCGGAGAGGGCACGTGCCCTGGGTGGTACCATTTGGTATAGGGGGGGGCGCAGCTGTGCGCTCCTGCATGATCCTCCCTTCCCTTCCCTCAGCACACAACTACACTGTTTACTCCCCTACGGAGGAGTCGCGTAGTCTCTGCCAGCGCCGTGACGTCACTCACGGACGGAGGCGAGGTGGGAGGACGCAGAGAGGAGCACAGGGAGGCGGGAGCTGTGAGCTGAGAGCTGAGCTGTGTCGTGTCGGCGCGCTGTCTGTTATCTCAAGCGGAGCCGAGCTGAGGAGCTGCTGCCTGGCTGGCTGGCTCAGGCTGGATTCAATCTGGAAGGTAGAAGAGCGCAGTGCCAGTGTTCTGACTCAGATATTTAGCAGTGGTGGTCACTGGTCATTAACCTCGCCTCAGCCTCCTCCCCTCCCCCCAATCCAGACATTTATTAATCTGTTTTTTAGTGTTTACTTACACAAGTTCAGACTCATAACTTCTGAGTCTGAACTTGGGTAAGTAAACACTAAAAAACAGATTAATAAATGGCTGGATTGGGGGAGGGGAGGAGGCTGAGGCGAGGTTAATGACCAGTGACCACCACTGCTGAATACCCCACAATACTGTGCAATACTCTGCAATACCCCACAATACTGTGCAATACTCTGCAATACCCCACAATACTGTGCAATGCTCTGCGATACTCTGCAATACCCCAAAATACTCTGCAATACCCCGCAACACTGTGCAATACTCTGCAATACCCCACAATACTGTGCAATACTCTGCAATACCCCACAATACTGTGCAATACTCTGCAATACCCCACAATACTGTGCAATGCTCTGCAATACCCCACAATACTGTGCAATACTCTGCAATACCCAACAATACTGTGCAATGCTCTGCAATACTCTGCAATACCCCGAAATACTCTGCAATACCCCGCAACACTGTGCAATACTCTGCAATACCCCACAATACTGTTCAATAATCTGCAATATCCCGCAACACTGTGCAATACTCTGCAATACCCCACAATACTATGCAATACTCTGCAATACCCCACAATACTGTGCAATACTGTGCAATAGCCTGCAATACCCCGCAATACTCTGCAATACCCCGCAATACTTTGCAATACCCCGCAATACTCTGCAATACCCCGCAATACTTTGCAATACCCCGCAATACTTTGCAATACCCCGCAATACTTTGCAATACCCCGCAATACTTTGCAATACCCCGCAATACTCTGCAATACCCCGCAATACTTTGCAATACCCCGCAATACTTTGCAATACTCTGCAATAGCCCCCAATACTCTGCAATACCCCAATATTTGGTATAAAAATAAAAATACATATTAAAATGTGTGAGTGAACTCTGTTTCTATCGCATTAAACATAATTGAACTTGTATTGTTTTAAGTATATTCTTGTTTTGAAACGACATTGATTCTTTATTAAAACCGGGGGGCGCAGTTTGCCATCTTCGCCCTGGGCACCAAATGGCCTTGTCCCAGCACTGTGCTGGGCATTACATAGGTATCTGTTACTCATTTAGTGTGGTGTGTTATGTGTCATGTGACTAAAGACCAGGAGCCACAAAGGAAGCCGATGCTGGAAGATGTGAAAAGTTTTGTGACAATAAACCATGTCCTTTAGGAACGACCATCTCTCACCATGCCCACAATCACTGTGGCAGCATGGCACTTGGTTGTGTCTGCCTCCCAGGCCAAAGGTTTCAAGCTTTCCCATTGCTCTGGGCCTGACATCTATTATACTTACAAGCAGTGGACAACGGTCCTGCCTTCTCTGCCATCATACTGCTCTTGCCACTTCTCCAGCCTCTGCACAACCTTCAATATGGAGCGCTTCGAAGGAGGGGTTTCCCTATAGGCCGGCCACCCAATGTACTGGAGGTGTTGTACTATACGATACCCGTCTTGAGGCTGAAACATAGAAACATTCAGAAAACCAGCTTTTACAGATACCTGCCTCCATTTCTGCGACTTATAGCTTTCTTACCCGTGCCATGTTACAGATACGGAATATTCGGCTAATGGTGTCCTCATCAATATCAGCCGATACAAACTCCACCTGGACTGGCCCATAACAACAGGATGTCTTTTCCGGCCAGTACTGTAGACACAGCTAGAAAAGGAACATGGTACTTCAATAATATCAATATACATGCATAGCTGAGCAAGATCGTGCAGTGCAATATAACTACACGCTGGGTGAAACAAAAACACTGATGGAATAACAAAGGAATAGGAATAATAATAAGATGCAGGGGATATAATCAGCAATCATAGAAACAGACCAACATGCCGAGTGCTATAATCACATGGAGAGAGAAATAACAGTTTGATGAAATGACATGCAAAGATGTGGGACGGGCAGCTGTTCAGCAAGAGGGAAATAAGTCCCCCACCGGCACGCAGGAAGAATAGCCGCACTACTTAAGAACCTGCAGAAGAATGGAAATATTAACTAGAGGACTTCTTAAAGAAAACCTGTCAAACCTCAATCACTTTTTTTGTGTTTAAAATGCCAGTTCTAGCCTTATTCTTTGTCTTTGTTAAAGAGGACCTCTCAATGTAGTATCAGGGGATTTTCATATTGGAGAAACTGGCAAGCATTTGCTGCCAAATATGTTTATCCTCTTTTTGCCTTTTGCTCAAAAGAGGGAGCGGTTAGCAGCATGTGCTCAGAATATTAATTGACTTTTAGGTGCTCAGGGTATGCACAGTCCAATTTTAACGTTTACAACAAAAACACACTTTTATTTCAGTGGTTTAGCAAACACTGCATGCAAGCACTGAAGTCGATCATGTTAATTCTTCCTTTGAACCTGCTACATTATCAATTAGAAGGCTGGTGGAGTCTCTGGAAGGGGGGAGGTACCCTACTGAAATGAAAGTGAAAGTGCTCCTGCTGTAAACTTTGAGGTTGTATGTCTCCACAGTGCCTGTAGCTACAGAGGTCAGTGAAGACCATATATCAGCTATGTTTAAACTGATCCACTAATTGTCTAGTATTGCTTAACCATCAATCTTCTTTATTGCATATGTACCCCCTCTTTTTCTAGTGTTGCTCTATTCCAAGACCAGAAGATGTGAGATCCCTGTCAGGAAAGGCCAGCCAGTACCCAAGATGGCGGCCAGAGAAGACGACCTGTGACCTCAGCCCCTGTCAGAACACCTCCGGCGCATCTGGCCAAGAAGGGCATGCCAGTACTCAAGATGGGAATCCAGGACAGTTTGTTCAGTTAGAATGCCAGTGCGCCGGCGCGCGCACGCACCAGTGCACGCGCGCACCTGTGACAGCTTTTGGCGCCCAACAGGCTATTTAAACTCAGTCTGTGCTTTAACCCAGTGCTGTCCATTCTACAGCGTTCCTGTGTGTTCCTGTTTGCCTGCACCTGATACCTGTACCTGTTATCCGACCCAGCTTGCCTCCGACTCTGCTGTCTGCTGCCTGCATCTGACCCGGCTTGTTCTGATCACCGCATCTGCCTGCTCCTTCTACTACCTCACTGCCAGCCCATTACCGACCCGGCCTGTGTCCTGACTACGCCTTTGCCTCCGCACCTGCCCCTGACTTACCTGCCAGTGTATGACCCGGCCTGCCTAACCTGCCTCCTCTGCTAGCTGGAGTATCCTGTTGAACCACCGTGCCACCTGCCGCTGTTTCCAGTCCCATGGTCTGCGACCTGTCAGGCACTCGTGCGACTCTGCACTCCTGCGCCTCCTGTCTGCTCTATCAGGGGGCCTGAGTCAGAGGAGTAAGCAAGGCTGTTCCCTGCATATCGGGCTCTACCATCAGGTACGTGACAATCCCAGAGCTGTGTTAACAGGTTAGAAGATAGCAGTGATGGGAAGGGAGTTGTAAAAATAGATTAAGTTACAGTTAACCTTTGGGTCTGAGTTAATATAGGCTATTTGGTTATAGGTGCATTTGGGATTAGATTTATATCTCATGTCTTTATTTTAATTCAGGATAGTTATTAAGTAGTCCACTCATTAAAAAAAAAAAGGTTCTTTGGGTTTTCTAGACCACCGTTGACTGAGATATAGGCTCCTTTTAAGCCTCACAACCCAATCTTTGGTCCCAAGAGCGCCATTTCTAGTAGGAATGGGGTAAATGCCTTTTATGCAATAAAATGACCCAGGCACAGACACAGCAGATGACTCTAACCTAAGAACAAAATGTAACATACTGCAGCTTACCAGTCCTCAGAAGGAGTGGCGGCATTCATTGACTTTAATTCCCCTGTGCACGCAACTTCCCGTTTGGGTAAGGCTAGGAGTGGCTAATTAGCCGCCAGTGGGTGACAGGGATGAAAGGGAGTAATTAAGCAGTGGAACGACATCTTAGCTCCACCCCTACTGAAGAAGTCTACGCGTTGACGTAACACGTGTATGGGTGGAGCCAACGTACTGACGTCACATCGTGGCTATCTCGTGAAACCAATGTTTTTATGCTTAATCAGCTAGCATGGCTTGAAGTGCCACTTGTGAGTGTTTTACCTATTTGATATGGGAAATCGGACATTGATCGGACATTCCAACAACAAAATCCATGGATTTTTTCCGACGGATGTTGGCTCAAACTTGTCTTGCATACACACGGTCACACAAAGTTGTCGGAAAATCCGATCGTTCTGAACGCGGTGGCGTAAAACACGTACGTTGGGACTATAAACGGGGCAGTAGCCAATAGCTTTCGTCTCTTAATTTATACTGAGCATGCGTGGCACTTTGTGCGCCGGATTTGTGTACACACGTTCGGAATTTCAGACAACGGATTTTGTTGTCGGAAAATTTTATAGCAAGCTCTCAAACTTCGTGTGTCGGAAATTCCTATGGAAAATGTGTGATGGAGCCCACACACGGTCGGAATTTCCGACAACTAGGTCCTATCACACATTTTCCATCAGAAAATCCTATCGTGTGTACAGGGCATGATACATTTATGAACTCTTTAATTTAATGCTATTTTTAGGAGCATGTTGATGAGGATTGTGATTAGTTTAAGCACTTGATTACAATTCAACTTTTTGTGATACACTCTGCTGTATATTTAGTAGTGCAGCACGTTTTTTTGGTTTCTTTGTATCGTCTTTAAGTGGAGTGAAAGCACTTTTAGTGATAGCAGCTACTTCTTTTGATATTTTTGTATGATTTGATAATAATTTTATACACGTGGATTGCACTGATTTATTTCAGGTTATTTACTTTCTGATGGGCCTACCAGTAAAACACTTTGGGGTTGATTAACTAAAACTGGAGAGCGCAAAAATATGGTGCAGCTTTGCATTGTAGCCAATCAGCTTCTAACTTCAGCTTGTTCAATTAAGGTTTGAGATAAAAACTGAAAGCTGATTGGTTTCTATGCAGAGATGCACCAGATTTTTCACGCTCCAATTTTAGTAAATCAAAACCTTTCTATGCTATGGTAACAAAACTCCCTGTACTGTATCTATGGAGGAGCAGCATTGGCACTATAGTAGAGAAAGTGTGTTAGAACTGCAGAACAACCCCACTCTTCTCTAACGTAGTAAGGAGATTCTCTGTAGTCCAAATTCGCTTCCTATTCACATGGTTTTTGATGACACTGTAGAGCCAATAGGACAGCCCTGGATTTCTGGCAAACATGACAGGTAATTTTTCTTTCAACTCGTCAATGACATAAAAAAAAAACCTGAATGGTATATTTAAAAGACCCCAAGGGTCTTTAATGATAGAATAAAGTTGATTAGCTGAAGATTTTACCTGAGCAGCATCCATTTCATTCAGCATAACGATTGAAGTGCAGTTATAGTCGAAGACCATCCTCCAGAAATCTGGCACAGTGTTGGGTAATGGGTGTTGTGTGACCAAGAACGCTGCCGGCTTTTTATGGCTCTGGAAAAAACAAACAGATTGTCAGAGGACCGATCCTGGGATCTTCAAGAAATGTGAAAACAAGAAAAGGTTCCCCAGCCTGCAGCATTTCATAGAGGAAATGTGTTACATATACCATTTTCTATGACGGTCTACAGTATGGAGAAACGACTTTGTATGTGTCACGGTATCATCATAGAGCTGCTGACAGCCGACAACATTAGAGAGTTTATACTGCAGAGTGGCTAATGCACAGTTTATTCTGCTGCATCAGATCACATAATCTGTCAGTCTTGCGTGTGAGACAGGATTATCTGGAAAATATTCCCTTTGCAGCGCGGAGCTGTCAGATCTCTGACACAAGCTGAGAGATCAGGGCCGACCCCCGGAGTGTGACAATCAGCACGATTCCTGTGACGAATCAGACTGTGTCAAGTGACAGACAGTAATGCACAGTTTCTAATATATAACTACACTGATATACAGTAATTGCTAGCAATTATTATTAATATATGTATATATATATATATATATATATATATATATATATATATATATATATATACACACACACACACACACAGCGGGTAAAATAAGTATTGAACAAGTCACCATTTTCTAGGTAAATACATTTCTAAAGGTGCTATTGACATGAAATTTTCACCACATGTTGTTAACAATCCATGTAATCCATACTAAGAAACCAAAACAAATATGTTCATAAATTAGGTTATGTGTAATAAAATGTAATGACACAGGGGAAAAGTACTGAACACGGTAACTGAAATGTATTTAATACTTTGTACAAAATCCTTTGTTGGTAATGACAGCTTCAAGATGCCTCCTGTATGGAGAAACTACTCGCATGCATCGCTCAGGTGTGAGTTTGGCCCATTCTTCCACACAAACAGTCTTCAAATCTTGAAGGTTCCGTGGGCCTCTTCTATGAACTCTGATCTTTAGATCTTTCCATAGATTTTCTATTGGATTCAAGTCAGGTGATTGGCTGGGCCAATCCAACAGCCTTATTTTCTTTTAAACCAATTGAGAGTTCCCTTACCTTTGTGTTTGGGATCATTGTCTTGCTGAAATGTCCACCCTCGTTTCACCTTCATCATCCTGGTAGATGGCAGCAGATTTTTATCAAAAATGTCTTTCATCCTTTCTTCAATGAAATGAAGTTTGCCAGTACCGTATGCTGAAAAACAACCCCACACCATGATGTTCCCACCTCCAAACTTCACTGTTGGTATGGGGGTTTTTTTTTGGGGTGATGTGCAGTGCAGTGCCATTTAACCTCCAAACATGGTGTGTATTATGGCATCTAAAGAGTTCAATTTTGGTCTCACCTGACCAGACTATATTCTCCCAGTATTTCACAGGATTGTCTAAATGTTGTGCACCAAACTTTAAACAAGCTTCAACATGCTTTTTCTTCAGCAATGGAGTCTTTCGTGGTGAGCGTGCATATAGGCCATGGCGGTTGAGTGTATTACTTATGGTTTTCTTTGAAACAATTGTACCTGCTAATTCCAGGTCTTTATGAACCTCTCCACAAGTGGGCCTGGGCTCTTGGACAACTCTTCTGATAATTCTTTTCACTCCTCTGTCAGAAATCTTGTGAGGAGCACCTGGTCATGGCCAGTTTATGATGACATGATGTTCTTTCCACTTCTGGATTATGGCCCCAACAGTGCTCACTAGAACATTCAGAAGTTTAGAAATCCTTCTGTAACCAATGCCATCAGTATGTTTTGCAACAATAAGGTTACAAAGGTCTTTTTAAAGGCCATCAGCTGAGACTGAATCAGCTGATATTAATTTGCACTGAAAAGGGGCAGGATTGCTTTCTAATTACTGATAGATCTCAGCTGGTGTCTTGGCATGCCTCTCTTTCTTCATGTGTTCAATACTGTTTCCCTGTGACATTCCATTTTATTACACATAACTTAAAGTGGTTGTTAAGCCCCTATGTAATCTTTATACCATCCCCATTGTTAGATAACAACCTGTGCCCTAGTGCCTGTGCTTTATAAAAAAAAAATCAGACTGATTTCACAGTGCCTCCCAGCACTCACGTGACTCACAGCTCTCTCCTCTCCCCATCTGGCAGCTTCAGCAGTCGGGGCCGAAAATGTCAGCCAGGGAGGAGAGGAGGTGAGAGACGGGAGTCACGTGAGCGCCGGGAAGCTTTTTATAAGCACAGGCACTAGGAAACAGGCTATTATCTAACAATGTGGATGGTATAAAGATCACATTGTTTTGTAGCAGTGGGGAGGGGAGCAGAGTGGCACTAGTGAGTGCTGACAGGCAGGGAGGGGAGGGGGGAGGAGGACAGAGGAGAGCTGCAGATAGCAGCGGATCACGGAAGCACGTAAACTGATCACGGTGTCAGGGCTCAGCAGCCATGATTTACCATGGTCAGTTTACAGAGGGGAGGGCATAGCCAGGCAGGATCAGCCAAGTATTTAGGGTGGTACAGGGGGCCAAATTACACAGCACAAGCATTGTGCTGTATAACATGCTTTAAAGCGGAGTTCCACCCATATAAAAGTCAGCAGCTACAAAAAAGTGTAGCTGCTGACTTTTAATAATTGGACACTCACCTGTCTTATGGTCCAGTGATGCGGGTGAACAAAGCCCTGCTGAGTTCAGCCAAGCTGTCCCCGAGTATTTCCGAGGCTATCCGGCGCCCCCCCAACTCTGGCCACATGCGGTATTGCATGTAATAGAAGTCAATGCGGTATGAATTATATTCGTTTCCCTTGACTTCTATGGGGAAACTCGCTTTGATATGTGAGTGCTTTGGATTACAAGCATTCCCCTGGAATTATGCTCGTAATCCAAGGTTCCACTGTACCTAAAAAAAATACTCTACTTACAGTATATATATATATACATATATATATATATATATATATATATATATATATATTTCTACGTACATCCATGAGTGTAGCATTGATGTAGTTGCTTGTCTCTCCATCAAGTGAAATGAGGAAGGGAAGGCACCGATCCAGAGGTAGGACATCTAGAGCCCGATTCTTGTCATGGTTGCGGGGTAGAAGCCCTATACTGCAATCTTCCGGCCTTGCTCGTGGGGTCACAATGTTCAGGGTCTGGAAAATTAAAGTAGAACTTTACTTAAAAAACAATGAAACAAACCCCAAAAAACAAAAGAAAGCTACATCTGCAAATCATAATACTACCACTTGACTGTACATTGTTTTTTTGTCACTATCTGGTTTTGCAGTGTCCTTGTTTCTTCTCGCTTTACCCTGGAGCGCAAGGCTAATTTTTCTTAGGACACATTTATTTATTAAGGTCTAGGTAAAGTGTTAATTTGTCTCCTGAAGTATGCCTGACCCTATGGCTGAACTCTGTGGCTGCCCTTCACCCATTTTAAGATTTCAAACTGTTTTGGCCTCAGTTAGAATTGTGTCCCTGCTCTGGCTATTCTCTTATTTCAACTGTATACATACAAATAGGCACATAGAACCATAAGGCAAATCATATCTTGAAAAACTGTCCACATTATAATGGTATAATGGCAGTGTTGTAACTATACTAATCTTTATCAATCTAAATGCATGATAATTATTGGCTTCCATCAGGGACATCCAAGTATCTGCTGGAAATGTTAATCGATACTCCTGGAAATTTTGGTTTTCCTTCAGACTTCAGGGATTTCTTTATATGTGAACTCAATGATAAGCACATATGGTGTATATAAAAGTCATGTGTACTCTTAATTGAATTGTAGCACCCCCTAGCTAGTGTGCTAGATTTTTGTAGTATAGGTAAATTGTTCAGGCTTGGCTGGGTCAGGTGAGTGACTCAGGGAGGGCTGGATGACTCACAGGCAGCATATCCGAGACCTCCCCCTACTTCTGAAACTTGCCGGGAACTTCCAGAATAATTGGAGTGGAGGAAAGGAGGAGCTGTCTGGAGTATTCTGAGAGCCCTGACCAATCCCCAACAGATGGGTTGGCAGAGGGCAGGCCCCCTCAAATACTTTGGGTCACAGTGGAGTTCGGGTGGAAGATGGAGATGGAGTGTTAGCTGTCGGCGGCCCTTGAGGGTAGCCCCTAGTCGGGGGGGGGGTGACCTCAGGCCTGGGCTTGGGTGCAGAAGGGACCCTCTTCACAACACATGGAGGTGTCCTGACCAGAGGCATGGGAGCAGGAGGAGGACAGCAGGAGAACACTGCCGGGCAAATCTCTAGGGAGGAAGCCAGCCAGATGGGCTGGTGAGTGTTACAGTTGGAGAGGACTGAGAGGCAGCCTGAGAGGACTGGGAGAGAGCAGTCTGGAATGGATGCAGAGTCAGTCTGGGAGGATTGTGAAAATGCAGCCAAGGGGGCTGGACAAAGGGGCAGCTGCAGCCAGGCAGGCTGGCAGTGCCTGAAGAGGTCCTTATGACTAAGCTCCGGGGGCGGAGTGAAATGCGTTGGGGTTGTGGCCTGGCAGGAGCCCAGGCTGAGGTTGTCTCTCTCATACCACCATAGGACTCCATGTATGTGCGGCACCAGGGATCTTTCCTCTCTTCCTTCCAGGGCCTAAAGAGATGGTGCTGGGATCAGTAACCACAGGAGGACAGCTGGGCACTAGGACTTTGCTACACAAACAAGGGGTCCGCGGTCCCTGTCTGTAAAGGGCGTTTTGCTACCTGGTCCTAAAAAGTTGTAGTGCTGCAATAAAGAGTTGTGCTGGAGGCAGAGGAGAAGTGTATATATGGACTGTATATAGTTGTGTCCCAGAAGAGTTCTTTGCTGAAAGTCAAGTGGGCATCCCACAATACTCTTATCTCTATCCAAGTTTTTTCTCCTCAATAAAACATAAAACAAAGCACTGGACTGTTATTTGACTCAAGTGTGCTGTGGAGATGCGGTGTGCCTGGCTGTGCAGGGTGGGGGATCCCTTCACACTTGCGGCTCCTTAGAGGGTGCACTACAGAATCTTTGTGTGTTTTGTGTATTTCTTCCAGATCTGTGCTGTAATCCAGTGTGCAACATTTCCTCTGTAATAAAGACCGCTCACTGTTGCTCTCTCTCCTTGTGCAGGGTGACTGGTCTTGTCTCCGCCCCCTCCTGTCATTTTCTACAGGCAGCCTGTAGTGGGTGGGGCCTGCTGAGCCCCTCCCACAGCTCTGCTTTCAGCACAGTCTATGTACAGCACAGTGTTAACGTCTCTGCTACTTTAACTAAGTAATATCTGGGTTTGTAAAGGCATTTGGTACACGCAAAGGGGATTTACATCCTTTTTTTAATTTCAATTTTCAAGTCGAGTTAAGCTAAAAATAGGTTGAACAAGTTTTAAGCAGGCCATAAACACATCAACCGTTCTGCCAAATGCGAGAGTGGTCAGTCAATGGTTGCCCTAGACCAGCAATGGCGAATCATGGCACCCCAGATGTTTTGAAACTACATTTCCCATGATGCTCAACTACATTGCAGAGTGCATGAGCATCATGGGAAATGTGGTTCCAAAACATCTGGGGTGCCAAGGTTCGCCAGCACTGCCCTAGACATTAACAGTCTGTGGTTAGACCCCCGCCCCACCCCCACATCATTTTTATGAAAACAGAAAACCACAAGATTTGTCCTACTAAACATACATTTTCAAAGATTTATGTAGGGCATACCTGGAATTCATCTTTGATTTGACTACAGTTGGTCTGCGGGTCTAGACGACTGATATTGTAGTAGACGGAGCGGAATTCACACACTGGGATGGCAGTGTTGCCACACAGGCAGGCCTCCAGAATGGCATCATGGACAAATACATACTGCTCCTAGCAAAATGAACTACAGTGATTAAGTGGAAGAGACAACTAAGACCTAGTAATGAGCACCGACTAAAGGACAATTGTGATGATGCCCTAAGCAGCCAGTATGAGGTTTGCTTTAATCTTCAAAACTACTCCAGAATATAAGCAATTCATTTAGGGCCCATTCACACCACACATAATAGACATGTGCGCCGTCAGAATTCATTCGTATTTCGTAATTCGTGTCCGAAATTCAATTTGGATTCGTACGAAATACGAATTTTTGTTTTGTTTCGTTTTGTTTGTTTTGTTTGTTCGGTTTGATAACTTTTCGTAACAATTACGAATGTTCGTTATGATGAATTTATCATTATGAGGGGCTCCCACCATCCCTGTGCTGTGCTGACTTCCTGGGTTATTTAACTTCATCATAACGAAAATTCGTAATTAACGAACATTCTCATTTCCGTTGTAACGGAATTTGGATCCAAAATTCATAAACGAAATTTCGTACAAAGTTCGGAAGCATAGCAATTCATATTTCAGATCATGTACGAATTTACAGAAGTTCGTATGAATTTTCGATTCGTACAAAACTAATCGCACATGTCTAATACATACTGCATTAGGCAGTCCCTTAAATTTATTCTATTTAAAATTCGAATTTCGGAAACTGGTTATATTGTTATATTCTTTCTGTTTCTATTCTTTTCTATTGTTTATTCTATTCTATTCTTTTCTATTGTTTATTCTATTCTATTTTTTTCTATTTTATTCTTTTCAAATTGGAATTTATTCTATTTGAAATTTTCATTTCCGAAACCGGTTATATTGTTATATTCTTTCTATTCTATTCTATTCTATTCTACTCTATTGTTAATTCTATTCAATTCTATCTTTTCTATTTTATTATTTTATTTTCTATTCTATTCTTTTCTATTCTATTACATTATTTTCTATTCTATTCGAATTGGAATTTATTATATTTGAAATTCGAATTTCAGAAACTGGTTATATTGTTATATTCTTTCTATTCGATTCTATTAGATTCTTTTCTATTGTGTATTCTATTCTTTTCCATTCTATTTGAATTGGCATTTATTCTATTAAAATTCGAATTTGAGAAGGTGGTGTATTCTTTCTTTTTTATTTTATTCTATTCAATTCTATTTTTATTCTATTCCTTTATTTTCTATTCTATTTAACTTTATTCTCTTCTTTTATTTTCTATTCTATTTTGTTCTGTTTTACTCTATTCTTTTATTTTCTATTCTATCTCTTTTTTTTTATTTTTTTTTTGTATTCCGTTCTGTTTTACTCTATTATATTCTATTCTTTTATTTTCTATTATAGTCTTTTCTATTCCTTTATTTTCTATTCTATTTTATTCTCTTTCGAAATTTCAAATTTGATTTGAAAAATATTTTAATTTCATCCGAAATTTTGATTTGTTATTTTGGAATTGTTTAAATGCGGTACTATTGTAATTCGGAAATTCAAATACATCAGAATTGTCGAATAACAAAAGATTAGTCCGAATATCAATTCAGAACGAAACAAACCAAACATGCTTACCCACAACCACCGGGTCAAGGTTGTGGGGAAGAGGCCCTTGTTCTCATCATCATAGGGACAAGGTGCTTTGGCAGGGGACCAAGGTATGTGGCCTGGTATGATTCAGGAGGGGGTGGGCACATGCTCCTCCTCGCTTTTCTGGAATGTCAGGATGCATAAGGGTCAGGTATACATTTTCTGGGGAACCCACTTTCTTTGGGGGGGGGGGCTCCCATACCAGGCCTGAAGGGAATGGTTTGCATTTTGGAAGAACCCTCACACTTTTTTTTTTCTTTCTCCAGGACCTTTACCTACATCACCGGTGTAAATAAATGGGGTACATAGATGTCTCTATTTAGAGCAGAACTAAACCCATTGATTTAAAGCAGAGCTTCAGCCCACTCCCCTCCAAAAATGAAAAGTATTTGTAGCTGCTGACTTTGAATATTAGGACACTTTGCTGTCCAGGGATCCTGCAATGTTGGCACCCCAGCCAATTTTCCGATCGGCTCTCGGGTGCTGCCGCCGCTATTCATAGTAAGGGAAACCTGCCGCGGAGCGCTCTGCGCTTTCTAACTGGCCCAACAGCGAAGGAAGGAGAAGGGGGCCCGAACTTCCGGGGGACCTCGCTGCAGCCAGGTCTCCTCAGAAATGGGAACAGGTACCTGTCAAAAACCTGTTCCCTCCGCCTACCAAAAGGTGCCAAATGTGGCACCGGAGTGGAACTTCGCTTTAACAGTTTCAAAAACAGTTCCATTGCCAGCACATTCCAGGAATGTAACTGTCACATTGGTTGTTCTCTCATCCAAACTGTCAAACCATCAAATGGTTAGTGTCATAACTTATCACATATGCAGCACTGTGGCAGTTGAAGATCAAACAAAGGCCAAGATGGCAGCTTTATTGGCTGAAAATGATAGGAGGGTTTAGTTCCACTTGAGGCCTTGTTCACACCATGGTGCAGAGTTGTCAGATTTTCTGCACCTGTTCTGCAAGGGCACAAAAAACAATTGTTCTCTATGTACCCTGTTCACACCACAACGTGTAGATTTTTTTCTGCGCAGGAATCTACAGCGTGTATGCAGTGGTCTGCATGGGAAAAAAAAAAAAAAACTGACATGACATCAACATTGGTGTGAATAGGGCACATAATTGACGCACATAAAAAGTAGTCAACGTGCAAAAAATCTGAATGTGAAACTGATGTCTCTGCAAGTGAAATATGCATGGTTTTCCCATCAGTTTTCATGAGCGTATGGCGTGAACGAGCCCTTAAAGCGGAGTTCCACCCAAAAGTGGAACTTCCACTTTAAGCACTCCTCGCCCCCTGACATGGCACAATTGGCATGTCATTTTTTGGGGGGAGTGTGTACCTTCTTTTTAGTGGGACTTCCTGTCCCACTTCCTCCTTCTTGGCCACCTAAGCAACTCCTTCTCTCGCCCCTAGGCGGCCCCTCCCTGCCGACTATCTTCTGGGACATGTCACATGTCCCAGAAGATTGCCTGGCCAATAGCAGAGCGCAGCGCAACTCGCGCAGTGTGCACCCGGCCATGAAGCTGTAGGCTGCCATGGCCAAGTGCCCACAGTTTCAATGGAGGCACCACGGAGAGGAGGGGGAGAGGAGCCGGGCTATGGGCAGCCGCATCGCTGGACCGTGGGACAGGTGAGTGTCTGTTTATTAAAAGTCAGAAGCTATGCTTTTTGTAGCTGCTGACTTTTAACCAATTCAGCCCCAGGACATTTTACCCCCTTCCTGACCAGAGCACTTTTTGCGATTCGGCACTGCGTCGCTTTAACTGACAATTGCGCGGCCGTGCGACGTTACACCAAAACAAAATTGACGTCCTTTTTTTTCCACTGGGTGGTATTTGATCACCTCTGCGGTTTTTATTTTTTGCGTTATAAACAAAAAAAGAGCGACAATATTGAAAAGAAAGCAATATTTTTTACTTTTTGCTATAATAAATATCCCCCAAAAATACATACATTTTTTTTCCTCAGTTTAGGCCGATATGTATTTTTCTACATATTTTTGGTTAAAAAAATCACAATAAGCGTATACTGATTGGTTTGTGCAAAAGTTATAGCGTCTACAAAATAGGGGATAGATTTATGGCATTTTTATTATTATTTTTTTTATTAGTAATGGCGGCGATCTGCGTTTTTTATTGTGACTGCGACATTATGGCAGACACATCGGACACTTTTAACACTATTTTGGAACCATTGTCATTTATACATATATATAAAAATGCACCGATTACTGTGTAAATGACACTGGCAGGGAAGGGGTTAAACACTAGGGGGCGATCAAGGGGTTAAGTGTGTTCTAGGGAGTGATTCTAACTGTGGGGGGATGGGCTTCCACTCACATGACATCGATCACTGCTCCCAATGACAGGGAGCAGTAGATCCCTGTCATGTCACAAGGCAGAATGGGGAAATGCCTTGTTTGCATCTCCCCGTTCTGTGGCTTCGTGACAGGATCGCGGGATACCGGTGGACATCTAGTCCGCGGGACCTGTGGGCACGGTCACGCTGTACTCAGCCCCGCCAGTTAAAAGGGACGTACAGGTACGCCCATTTGCCCACCGCTGCCATTGTGCCGGCGTATATCGGCGTGCGGCGGTCAGCAAGTGGTTAGTAAACTAAAAAACGGGTGGAACTCCGCTTTAAAGAGCTATAACATGACCACTGCAACCTACAGTATATGATTTTAGAATTTTGGAATTCATTATTCTTCCAGCCAGTGTTCTGAGATAATTCAGAATCCACTGAAAGGTGCATTTGACCTCCTTGAATCTGCTTGGCATGCAAACAAAATCCCAACAACAAAAGCCTTAATACCATATTCATATTTGCGAATTGTATAAGGAGGCTCTGCTTCTGCTAAGAAGTGCTACATGGTAATTGCACTTTACTGTTCCACTAGAGAGAGAAACTGCAAATTTGAATAAGCAATACAATAATGGATATAAGGGAGAACAAGCATGTAAAAATTGGAATGTCATTTAAAGATCTGTGTTCAGAGAAAAGTTTGAATATTAATGCAAACCTTTTTTCTGAGTGAAATCCATTGCATTTTGAAGCTTCATTTGCCCATCAACCTAATATAATCCAATGTAGGATTTTGACGCATGGTAGGTTACTGTCAACCACTGCTTTTACCATATTTTTATAGAAAATGTGCTACTTTTACTGATAATTGCACGGTCATGCAACGCTGTACCCAAATGAAATGTATAGAATTTTTTTCACACAAATAGAGCTTTCTTTTGGTTTCATTTGATCACTACTGTTTTATTTTTTATTTTCTATTATATAAACTAAAAAAGACCAAACATTTGTAAAATAAAATGTTACTTTTGGTATTAAAAACATATCCAATAAGATTTTAAATAACACACACACACACATATACATATATATATAGATCAATAGATATATATCTATAGATAGATATATATCTATATATCTATCTATAGATATATATCTCTATATCTATATATATCTATAAATTATGGGGCACTAATCCTTCTACTAACACCAATAAAATTGTACTATTCCTCATACTGATACCAAAGATGGGGCATTATCCCTCCCACAGACACCAACGATGGGGCACTATTCCTCTTCCTACTGGCCACAGGTGCTATGTATTCTTTTTACTCCCACTGGCATTGAGTCTGACCACAGTCCGGCCCCCCTAAACTGGCCCTTTGTTTAGAAAGTTTGGAGACCCCTGCTTTATACTATGTAATATACTATGTAATATGTGATGTAATATATGTGGTTCAAACCTTTTAAATCGAGAAAATAAATGTTATTATATCTTATTTTTTGGTTAGAAGTTGCCTTCAAAGTCCTATAAAGAGCAATTGTGTTTTTTCAGATATAATTAATAAGTATGGGGGCAACCACACCCAGAGTCACACACAATAATTATATCCAATTCTCCACCTGGAACAAGTGAACCCATTTGAAGAATTCCCCATTAATAACTAAAAATGTGTCATTTTCTCCCACGTTTATTGGACAAATAGAAGGACAAAGATCTCAAACAGGGAATTAGACATCAAGAAAATACCTAAGAGGAGTTCTAACCCCTCATCACTCCAAAATTTAAAAGCAATGTTGGCTATACTCTAAAGGGGTGTTTTTTCTCCTTAATACATTGTATGCATTAAGGTGAAAAACCTTCTGCTGCAGCCCCCGTTTTACTTAACTGAACGCTGTCATCCTCCAGCCAGGAACGAGCACACCAACTCTAGCCAGTGTCTTGTGTCCTCATTGGATAGAGTGATAGCAGCGCACCCATTGGCTCCCGCTGCTGTCAATCAATCCAATGATGCGGGCGCTGGGGACGGGGCTGAGTCCTGCTTTGACTGTGAATATACGCAAAAGCAGGACACGGGAGTGTGCCTACACGTTGGAGAGCGCTTCTCCAACGTGGACACCCAATGCCGGGGACCCCAGAAGAGGATGATCGGGGCCACTCTGTGCAAAACGAACTGCACAGTGGAGGTAAGTATGACATGTTTGTTATTAAAAAAAAAAAACACAAGGGTTTACAACCCCTTTAAAGTGGTTGTATACCCTTATTTTTATTTTTTACCTACAAGTAAGCCTATAATAAGGCTTACCTGTAGGTAAAGTGAATATCTTCTGCCGTCAATCAAATCCAATGATGCGAGCGCTGGGGGCAGGGCCGAGTCCGGCATTCGTATCTATGGACGCAAATGCTGGACTCGGGAGCGTTCCCGCAAGGTAACCCCCTGGGAGAGCGCTTCTCCTAGGGGGTTATCTGATGTGGGGAGGAGCCGCGAGAGCTGCCGGGGGACCCCAGAAGAGGATGTTTGGGGTCACTCTGTGCAAAACGAGCTGCACAGAGGAGGTAAGTATGACATGTTTGTTATTTTAAAAAAAAACAAAAAACGAACCCTTACAATCACTTTAACCACTTGACCACTGGGCACTTAAACCCCCTTCCTAACCAGACCAATTTTCAGCTTTCGGTGCTCTCACACTTTGAATGACAATTACTCAGTCATACAACACTTTACCCATATGAAATTTTTGTCCTTTTTTTCACACAAATAGAGCCTTCTTTTGGTGGTATTTAATCACCGTTGGGTTTTTTATTTTTTGCGCTATAAAAGAAAAAAGACTGAAAATTTGGTAAAAAAATGAATTTTTCTTTGTTTCTGTTATAAAATTTAGCAAATTAGTAATTTTTCTTCGTAAATTTTGGCCAAAATTTATACTGCTACATATCTTTGGTAAAAATAAGTACAACTTGGTGTATATTATTTGGTCTTTGTGAATGTTAGAGAGTCCAAAAGCTATGGTGCCAATATCTGAAAATTGATCACACCTGAAGTACTGACAGCCTATCTCATTTCTTGAGACCCTAACATGCCAGAAAAGTACAAATACCTCCCAAATGACCCCTACTTGGAAAGAAGACATTCCAAGGTATTTAGAAAGAGGCATGATGAGTTTTTTTGAAATTGTCATCTTTTCCCACAATTCTTTGCAAAATCAAGATTTTTTTTTTTCTTTTTTTTTTTTCACAAAATTGTCATATTAGAAGGTTATTTCTCACACACCGCATATGCATACCACAAATTACACCCCAAAACACATTCTGCTATTACTCCCGAGTACGGCGATACCACATGTGTGAGACTTTTACACAGCGTGGCCACATACAGAGGCCCAACATGCACGGAGCACCTCCAGGCGTTCTGGAGCACCCAGGCCAATTCTTATATTTCTCTCCTACATGTAAAAATAATAATTTATTTGCTAGAAAATTACATAGAACCCCAAAACATTATATATATATTTTTTTAAGCAAAGACCCTAGAGAATATAATGGCGGTTGTTGCAACTTTTTATCTCGCACGGTATTTGCGCAGCAATTTTTAGAACGCGTTTTTTTGGGAAAAAAAACAGTTTTGTGCTTTAAAAAAAAACAAAACAGTAAAGTTAGCCCAATGTTTTTGCATAATGTGAAAGATGAAGTTACGCCGAGTAAATAGATACCTAACATGTCACCAAAATTGCACGCGCTTGTGGAATGGTGCCAAACGTCACTACTTAAAAGTCTCCATAGGTGACGCTTTAAAATTTTTTACTGGTTACATGTTTTGAGTTACAGAGGAGGTCTAGGGCCAAAATTATTGCTCTCGCTCCAACGTTCGCAGTGATACCTCACATGTGTGGTTTGAACACCATTTTCATATGTGGGCGGGACTTACGTATGTGTTCGCTTCTGCATGCGAGCACACGGACATGGGCGCTTTTTTTTTTTTATTGTTTATTTTACTTTATTTATTTTAGTTTGACACTTTTTCCCCCCCAAAAAAATTTTTGATCACTTTTATTTCTATTACAAGGAATGTAAACATCCCATGTAATAGGAATATAGCATGACAGGTCCTCTTTACAGTGAGATATGGGGTCAATAAGACCTCACATCTCACCTCTAGGCTGTGCCTGAAATAAAAAAAAAAAAAAAAAAACGATCCTGGCTTCGATCGTAGCGGTGAGTCGGTAGAAGCACCGGAGGGTGGCGGGAAGGGGGGGGCATCCCCTCTCGCCTCCCATAAGAACGATCAAGCAGTGGAACAGCCGCTATGATCATTCTTATGGTGTAGGAAATCGCCGGCTAAAAAAGCTGATATCTGAATGGTGCCTGTAGCTGCAGGCATAATTCAGATATCCCCGCTCAAAGTCAAGGACGTCATATGACTGTGGGCGGGAACTGGTTAAAAATTGCGGAGTATTGCGGGGTATTGCAGAGTATTGCGGAGTAGTGCAGGGTATATTGCAGGGTATATTGCAGAGTATTGCGGGGTATATTGCAGAGTAGTGCCGGGTATATTGCAGAGTAGTGCGGAGTAGTGCAGGGTATATTGCAGGGTATATTGCTGGGTATATTGCTGGGTATATTGCAGAGTAGTGCCGGGTATATTGCAGAGTAGTGCCGGGTATATTGCAGAGTAGTGCAGGGTATATTGCAGGGTATATTGCTGGGTATATTGCAGAGTAGTGCCGGGTATATTGCAGAGTAGTGCCGGGTATATTGCAGAGTATTGTCGGGTATATTGCAGAGTAGTGCCGGGTATTATGCAGAGTATTGCGGGGTATTATGCAGAGTATTGCGGGGTATTATGCAGAGTATTGCAGGGTATTATGCAGAGTATTGCGGGGTATTATGCAGAGTATTGCAGGGTATTATGCAGAGTATTGCAGGGTATTATGCAGGGATGGCTGAGCATGGAGGGATGGATGGATGTGACTACAATTGTCACTGAGCACCGCTGTGGGCACTACACATGCAGCCCACAGTGGTGCTGCCATCCGATCCCTCCCCCTCTCCCCTCACACTGTACCGATCGGTACAGAGAGGGGAGGGAGGAACCGGCGTCATGACATGACGCCGGTCTGTTGACATGTGATCGCTCCGTCATTTGACGGAGCGATCACATGGTAAATGGCCGCGATCAGCGGCCGTTTACCGTGATCCGTGATGCGCCGGGTCCTCTGGACCCTGCGGTCACGGAAGTTCTCGGGTGCGCGCCCCAGGGGGCGCGCGAGAGCAGTATTCTGGGAGGACGTCCACCCAGAACTAGCCGACCGCGCTATAGCCGTCTTTCGGCTATGGCCCGGTCGGCAAGTGGTTAAAGTGGAGTTCCACCCACTTTTACAACTCTTTAGCATCCCTCACTAAACTGTGCACTGTAAACGAATTGGATATTTTTAAATTTTTTTTTCTCAGCACTTACTGTATATCTGCTGTATTCATTTTTCACTTCCTCCTCCCTGGCCGGGGCCCATCATTTCCTGTTTGCAATGCCTTCTGGGAAGGGGCGGCAACTTCCTCTGACACTGCCGTTGCTATGGAAACCTGACCTGAAACCTATTACACTGCTTGTGCTGCACTGAGCATGTGCGAGATCTGCAAGGATGAAATCCAGGAAGAAATACAGTCTGGCTTCAGATGCCCACACTTAAGATGGCCACGGCCTGCTGTAAGTTTATAAAATAACAAATTACTGCTATAAACTAACAAAACAGACCTTAGTTTACAGACTAACTTTACTAGAATACATTAAGCTTGTGTATTATAGGGGTATTTTTTATTTAACCACTTGCCGCCCGCCCTATTACAAAATGACGGCGACAAAGTGGTTTGATATTCCTGACCGGACGTCATATGACGCGGCGATCGTTGTTGCGAGGTGTCTGTCTGACACCCTGCAACACCGATCTAGGTAAAGAGTCTCCGACGGAGACTCTTTACCACGTGATCAGCCGTGTCCAATCACGGTTGATCATGATGTAAATAGGAAGAGCCGGTGACCGGCTTTTCCTCACTCGCGTCTCACAGACGCGAGTAGAGGAGAGCTGATCGGCTGCTCTCCTGACAGGGGGGGTCTGTGCTGATTGTTTATCAGCACAGCCCCCCCTCGAATCCTACCCAGGACCACCAGAGAAGCCATCCACACTGGATCACCAGGTATGCCCCTAGACCCCCAGGGAAATGCCACTGTGTGCCCAGGCAGCTGCCAATCTGTGCCCAGGCAGCTGCCAATCAGTGCCCACTTCAATGCCTACCACTGCCAGTGCCACCAGGGATGCCCATCAGTGCCTCATATCAGTGCCGCGTATCAGTGCCCATCAGTGCCACGTATCAGTGCCCATCAGTGCCCAGCAGTGCCGCCTATCAGTGCCCAGCAGTGCCACCTATCAGTGCCGCCTATCAGCGCCGCCCTATCAGTGCCCAGCAGTGCCCAGCAGTGCCGCCTTTCATTGCCCATCAGTGTCACCTATCAGTGCCCATCAGTGCCAACCAGTGCCACCCATCAGTGCCGCCTATCAATGCCCATCAGTGCTGCATATGAGTGCCACCCATCAGTGCCGCCTACCAGTGCCCATCAGTGCCGCATATCAGTGCCCATCGTCAGTGCCCGCTCATTGGTGCCACCTCATCGGTGCCGCCGTATCAGTGCCTATCAGTTCCGCCTTATCAGTGCCTATCAGTGAAAGATAAACCTTACTTATTTACAATTTTTTTTAACAGAAACAAAAGCAAAACTTTTATTTTTTTCAAAATTTTTGGTCTTTTTTTATTTGTTTAGCAAAAAATAAAAACCGCAGAGGTGATCAAATACCACCAAAAGAAAGCTCTATTTGTGGGAACAAAATGATAAAAATTTAGTTTGAGTACAGTGCAGCATGACTGCGCAATTGTCATTCAAACTGCGACAGCACTGAAAGCTGAAAATTGGTCTGGGCAGGAAGGTGTCTAAGTGCCCTGTATTGAAGTGGTTAAAAAGTATCATTTTGGCTGGAACACCACTTTAAGTACACCATCCTGCAGTAACCAATCAAAAGTCATTTATTGAAGTCAGAGCAGTACAAGATGGATTGTGATTGGTTCCAATATGTTATTGCAGTTAGGCCTTAGTACTCGGTGATCGTGAGTCACTCTCTTACCTCGGTCTGCACCATGTTGACCCTCTGAGCCCTCAGTTCCCGCACACAGTTAAATATATCCACCACTCCCTCGTTTTCTGCCATGTCCAGCATGATGTCGATAGCAATGAAGCAGCCAGTTCTTCCAGCTCCGGCGCTGTGAAATAAGATAATAATTAAAGTGGATATAAACCTCAGACATGAAATACGAACAAAGCGTATCCCTCTACAGTTTACTTGTCTCAGTCAAGAGCACTAAGTGTCATTTCTGTCTTCTGCTTTGTTCCTCTGCTATCATCACTTCTGACAAGTTTTCCTGACAACAAGAAAAAAAAGGTGACAGGGAAGGGACCTCCAGCACACAGCCTGTAATTGACAGCCTTAGCTCTGTTTCTGTGTGCTGTGTGGAGGGTGGGGGTGTCCCTTCGCTCCAATCTCCTCACTCCTCACTGAGCTCTGCAGAGTGTAACGTCAGCTGTCCGCCCCCTTTTTTCTGAACTCTCAGACAAGCTTTATAAATTCTGGACTTTGAATGGCTGTCAAGAAGAGAAGACCACAGATAGACAGGTGCAACTAATGTAGGAGGATTTGTTTGTTCTCTGTATATCACCTGAGGCCAATATATATTGGGTATATGTAAGGGACGGGTTTAAAACCACTTTGAGGCTCAGTTCACAAATTTTGGGCTGAATTCGGACCTGAAACGAACCAGAAGATGCACAACGTTTTTCTGCAAAACGCAACAGACCTGCTGCGGAGATATGTGAACCGGCTCCATAGAGAGCCGGTCAAAATCTCCTGCTATCGCAAATTGGATGCAGGGATCCTGCATCCAATTCGCAATGGTGTGAACCCAGCCTAAATCAGATCAAACATCATAAACAACTACCATGTTTTATTTGTATGAATAAGTGTTTTGAAATGTTTTCATTCTTTTTGCATCTCAGTCCTGCCAATCTTTTGCCCCCGCTTTCAGACACTTCCTTTTACATGTACTTACTTCAGGTGATAAAAAATCCAGATTTTTTAAAATCCCTTTTGCTGCGGATTTGGTGCATGGTGCAGGCAGAGACCTTATGGGGTTAATCTACTAGAATTGGAGAGTGAAAAATCTGGTGCAGCTGTGCATAGAAACCAGCTTCCAGGTTTTTTTTTGTCAAAGCTTAAAGTGGTTGTAATCCTCAGACATGAAAAATGAACAAAGCATATCCCTCCATAGTGTGTGCTTGTCTTAATCCAGAGTACTAAGTGTCATTTCTGTCCCCTGCTTCATTACTCTGCTATCAGAATGAATGGGAATGAGGGATGCCTACTAGCAAACGTATGTAGGCATTGGACACACCCCCTGCCACGCCCCCTTAAAGGGGAAATAACAAAAAAAGGTTAATTAAATCCAGAAGTGCTTTTTTAACCACTACTATTCCTTTATATTGGCTTTTAAAATTGAAAAATCTAGCAATTTAGAATTTGGATGAAAGGTTTAGCACTGGAAAACACTTTTTGAACGATAAAAAATGCATTTTATTTACAACTATATAGATCAGACCAAAATGAGGGACAAATGAGGAGGAATGAGGGACAGAGGGACATTGTTCCAAATCAGGCACAGTCCCTCGAAATCAGGGACAGTTGGGAGCTATGAAGTTGTCCTGGCACCAAGAGAAAAATGGTGACAGGGGAGGGAGCTCCAGCTGATTGACAGCCTCAACACCGTGCCTGTTTGCAGAAGAGTGTGTCCCTTCCCTCCAATCAGCTCTCAGAGCTCTCCTTACTGATGTAACTTCAGCTCTCCGCCCCCTGCTTTTCAGAGCTGAGATATCCTGTGTAAATTCTGCACTTTGAATGGGTGTAGGGAAAAGAGAGCTGTAGATAAACAGGTACAACTTAAGTAGGAATTATCCAAAGTAACAAATGCCACATCTAAAATGAATGGAATGGAACGGATAAGAATGCATCTGAAGTTACGAATTACCCGAAGTAACGAATGCTGCATCTAAACGAATGGAACGGAATGGATAAGAATGCATCTGAATTTACAAATTATCTGAAGTAACGAATGCCAGATCTAAGCGAATGGAATGGAATGAATACAAATGCATTAGAAGTTACGAATTATCTGAAGTAACCAATGCTGCATCTAAACGAATGAAATGAATACAAATGCATCAGAAGTTACGAATTATTATTATAATGCATTTAACATTACGAATTATCCGAAATAACAAATATCTAAATGAATGGAACCAAATGAATACAAATGCATCCAAAGTTACAAATTATCTGCAGTAACAAATGCAGCATCTAAACGAATGGAACGGAACGAATACGAATGCATTAGAAGTTACAAATTATCTGAAGTAACAAATGCTGCATCTAAACGAATGGAATGAATACAAATGCATCAGAAGTTACGAATTATCTGAAGTAACGAATGCCGCATGGAAAGAATATGTATGCATTAGACGTTACGAATTATCCGATGTAACGAATGCCACATCTAAGCAAATGGAATGAATACAAATGCATCTGAAGTTACGAATTATCCGAAATTAGGAACGCTGTATCTAAACGAATGGAATGTAACGAATACGAATGCATTCGAAGTTACGAAAAATCTGAAGTAGTGAATGCCGATCAACGAATGATCCGATATAAAAAAACGAATGAAACGAAAATGAAACACATTTTTTCGGTAGTGCACATGTCTAACTGTGGTTAATTTTTTTTTAGAGTCATTAGCACATCATTGCTTGGATTGCCTTCTTGATAGTGCCAATGGTGGCCCATGCCTGTACAATGTGTGTCTGCATGACCACTCCATCGGGAGTTCAGGTGAAAAGGTGACAACAAGCGGGAGACAGTTGTCACCCAATAGCAGGAAGTAGATCACAGATATGCTTTTAATCAAAGCTGCAGGTTTAAAAATACTGAAAACTATTTTTTACATTATATTAACATGGTAAAGCTTATATGAGATTTTACTGATTAGGTTTAGCTCCTGATACAGAAAGCTGCATGTTCACCCAGGATCATCTCTACCAACAACAAAAAAAAAAAACATGTTGATTAAAGCTGAGAATGGAAATGATGTTCAAATGGTAATGTGTATATTACACATCGAACATAAACTGGTGTATGGTAGATTTCCCCACATACCCATTTTGCTATTTTCATGTTAGCTGTTTGTTACGGCAATTTCTGAAAATGTGGAAAGAACCTATTCTTTTATGCACTTATGCTGCTCATTAAAAATAACCATAATCAGTTTACTGTCACGGTATTGCAGCTGAAATTAAAACACTAAAATGGGCATACTATTCAAAAAATAAACCAGCGCCACCAAGCGTGCAGACGAGGGGAAGCAAAATAGAATACAAAACCCACAAGAAAAAGCACCACCTGAAACACATGTCCGCAACACAAAAGTGCTATGTCATGTAATATAAAGTATATAACACTATACAATCATATATTATGATAATATAAGTACACCAACCTGTATATAACGTTATCATCTATCGGGGAACTCAAATAGAGCCATGAGTGACACCGACCTGAGATCTATCTATATATATATATATATATATATACATTAAAAGTGTATTGTATAATTGGCATACTGTGAGCTAATTGTTCTTTTTCATTTATTACAGATGGCTAAGTTGTAACTACCTGAGTTCATGGGTCTTGCATCCCCCTGAGTAACCAAGGTTTTTTTTGTTTTTGTTTTTTGTTTGTTTGTTTTTTGTGCATTTTGGTGATCTTACAGGTGTTTGTAGCCTACCATAACATTACTTAAATTTTTTTCCCTAAGGGCTCTTTCACATGGGGGATCCGTATGTCCATTTTTCATCCTTCCGTTTTCGGATGAAAAACGGACATACATGTATCCCTATGGAGCATCGGATGTCAGCAGTGACATGTCCGCTGACATCCGACCCACTCCGATCCGAAAAGTGTAACGGAGGAAAACCCTACTTTTCCATCCGTTTTCGGATCGGATCGGGTAACGACGGACACTACGGTCCGTCATCATCCGATCCCCCCATAGGGGAGAGCGGCGCTCTGACAGGTCCGTCTCTGCACAGTGTGCAGCGATGGACCTGTCATCTTCCTGCTCAGCGGGGATCGGCGGAGCGTTCCCCGCTGAGCAAGCGGGTGTTCACGGGGAGGATCATCACTGATCCTCCCCGTGTGAAAGGGTCCTAAGGGTGACAGACAAGGATGATATTGTAGATTGCTTTTTGTTTTTAATTAACAAACGTGTTATACTTACCTGCTCTGTGCAATGGTTTTGCACAGAGCAGTCCTGATCCTCTTCTTCTTGAGTCTCCCTCCGGCGCTCCTAGCTCCTCCCCCTTGACCAGTGCCCCCAATAGCAAGCTGCTTGCTATGGGGGCACTGGTGCGTGCTCACTCCCGATTCCTGCTCTATGCTTCCATAAGACACCTGGGACCCATCCCCTGCTCTCTCCTCATTGGCTCATTGGCTGTGATTGACAGCAGTGGGAGCCAATGGCTCTGCTGCTGTGTCTCAGCCAATGAGGAGAGAGAGAACCGGGACAGCTGAGGCTCCCACACACATAACTGGATCACGATGGGGCTCAGGTAAGTAATGGCGGGGAGCGTTAATTTAAAAAAAAACAACAACAATTTTTTTTTTACTTTCTGCTATAATACGTATCCAAAAAATATATATACAAAAACGAATTTATTCATCAGTTTAGGCCGATATATATTCTTCTACATATTTTTGGTAAAAAAAAAAAAAAAAAATCTCAATAGACGTATATTGATTGGTTTGCGCAAAAGTTTTTGCGTCTACAAACTAGCAGGACTGCGACATTGCGGCGGACAAATCTAACCCCAAATTACACTTTTTGGGGACCAGTGACATTATTACATTGATCAGTGCTATAAAAGTGCACTGATCATTATAAAAATGTCACTGGCAGGGAAGGGGTTAACTCTAGGGGGCAATCAAGGGGTTAACTGTGTTCCCTCAGCGTGTTCCAACTGTAGGTGGGATGGGCTTACTGAAACATGACAGAGATCACTGTTCCCGATCACAGGGAACAGTAGAGCCCTGTCATGTCACTAGGCAGAACGTGGACATGCCTTATTTAAATAAATAGTTTCCCATTCTGCCTCTCCTCGCAGCGATCGCAGGTCACCGGAAGACATCGAGTCCGCTGGACCCACTGGCACACTCCCGTGGCGTGCATGTGCGCTATACTGCTTTTGTACAGGTACGTCAGTTTGCGCAGTAGAGCCATTCTGCCGATGCAGATCAGAGTGAGACGGTTGGCAAGCAGTTAATAAAATTATACTTATTTGTCCAGGGGTCCAGGACTGTGCTCACCAGAACCACTTCTTTACTGGTCTTCGGGTCCCCAGCACCGACATGTTTACTGTTGCCAACCAGTTGGCCACCATTCACATGCTGAATATTCACAAACTAAGCTGCGCCGTGCTTTGTGAATGGTCCCGCAGCTTTCTGGGACCTGTGACATGACGTGTGGGGTTTGGGGGGGGGGGGGTGACAGGGGTCAAAAGTGGGAGTAGGTAACAAGTGTCAAAAATAGAAGTAGGGGGGCATATTGCAGAACTTCCCCTTTAGGGTGACGTTATAAATATTCATATTTATAGGAAATAACATCATAGCTAGGGAGTATCTGATTGGCTTTGGGGATCAGGAAGGAGTCCTTTTTTGCTATTGTTTCATAAGATTTTTTTTTTTGCCTTCCTATGGATAAACTGCAGGTTTAGAGTTCTAAGGATGTACGAATTTATTAGTTTATTTTATTTTTTTACGTTTAACTTAAATCATATGTGTCATTTTGTTGCAGGTTTACCTATAGGTTTAATCTGGACTTGTAGAGGTACAATGACAGCCGTTTTGCTTCTGTATACCAGAAACATCTTTTAATTAGACTTGTTAGATGGGCGAGTTCAAGGATGGTTTGCTTTGTGCCCTTGCAGTGAACCACCTTCCTAATATGGATCTTTCGCTGTTTATAAACCAACTGATCAGTGTGACGCTTGTGTTTTTTTATCATACAATGCAACGATTTCCCAGTCTGTGGTTCATGAGTTATATGTAACGCTCCGTTCCACCTAATGCTACTTGTGTCATCCTCCCAGCAAGTGCTCTGCTTTGAAGTCCTTGTAATATCGGAATGTCTACTGAATTTTAGGCATTCTTCCCCTAAACAGAAAATCAAGCAAAGGCTGTTAGAGTTATATCATTTTGTTAAACAAGGTAACATGACTATGGCAAGACAGATGCAAACTGACCATCATCCTTACTCCTACCATATTTGTTGTACCTATATTAAATAACCAGACGACACCCTTTTCGGAGTAAAAATTGGCCGTACCAGTCATTTATTTACAATAACCATAAACATTTTATTTACAAAACAAAAATTTCACAGATAGATATTGAACCAGGTTGTTAATCCTTGAAGCTACTGAAAAGACCCAAATCGATTTTAGTATCAGCGTGACCACACAAGGTCCCCAGTCGCAACACACCGACTGGAGGATGATACCAACTCTCCACCTTCCAACGCTGATACCCACATGACAAATGCCCAGTTAAACCTCAGTTAACTGGCATCTTACCAAGGACCCCATACCATAGATGGTTCCCCACTATGCCATATCAGTATTAAATTTTGCCGGCCTCCAAAGATCCCAACCACCACATCACTACCATAATCTCTGCCAGACATCCATTCCACCAAAAAAGGGGGTGGGAGGGTGGGAAGCTGCTTCCTTGTCCGATGACCTCTGAATGACCACCGGACACTTGGCACCTCCCTTCCTAGTTCCTGCAAACCCCCTTTGCCACCCCCACTTGACTAAACATACCATATTATTGGTAAAAGTTTTTAACTAGTTTACTTTTTATTTTTTTTTTTAAATAATTTTTGCCTCATTTTGCAATCAAAAGCAAAAACGTGCCAGAAATGAAACAGTTTTATGGATGGGTTTACTTCCGCTTTAAATAAGTGGTGGTCTTTTAAGTACCTATTACTCAATCATGTGTGCATGGGTTGGGGGTCTTGGGGGCCCACTTATTTTCACGTTCCAATAAGCCCCCCACCTGATGACCCCCACAGGTTAAGTGCTGTGGGACTTTAGCAAACAAGAAACAATGACTCCTGCGCATAGGTGGATCACCATATAAAGATGCGTCAACACAGGCCTTGCTGCCCTCAAGGATGGGGAATCCTAGTGAAAACCGAAATAAAAGAAAAACAGGGGCACACCAGCCTTGTGTATTAACTTTTTTAAACATTTATTAAAATGATAAAAAGAAACAACTCACAAGCAATAGGTGGAAGGGGCACAACATAGCTCTGACGAAGAAGGGACGTTCTCTTCGAAACACGTTAGCTGATAGTGATGTGTATGCATCTCTCCACGATCTTTGGAAGGCATCGCTCATCCTAAAGTCCCATGCTGGCTGTCGGTACACTTTATGTTGTGCCCCTTCCACCTATTGCTTGTGAGTTGTTTCTTTTTATCATTTTAATAAATGTTTTTAAAAAGTTAATACACAAGGCTGGTGCGCCCCTGTTTTTCTTTTATTTAAGTACTGTGGGAAAGGGGCAATTGTCTTCATCAACATGAGGAGAAGGTACAAAGTACCCCTCCCCATGTTGAAGGCATGTGGCCTGGTATGGTTCAGTAGGGATGGCCACATGCTTGCCCCCCCCCCCCCCCCCCTTAGCTGCATGGATTTTGAGGGGACCCCACCCCATTTTTTATGATTTATTGGTGTGGAGCCCCCTTAAGTTTCATTATGGGGGTTATTAATAGACATATGCAATGTACGAAAGACTCCTGACAAATGCATACGAAAACTAATTGCCAGAAAGAACGAAAATCGTAAAGAACTAAAACCGGAAAGAACGAAAATACTGAAATCTGAAAGAATGAAAAACGATTCCACCCGAGTTTAATGAATAATTAAATTATTAACCATTAATATAGT
Source organism: Aquarana catesbeiana (assembly GCF_042186555.1). Lineage (NCBI taxonomy): Eukaryota > Metazoa > Chordata > Amphibia > Anura > Ranidae > Aquarana > Aquarana catesbeiana. The sequence continues at coordinate 200,985,005 of NC_133335.1, read as the reverse complement.
TTTTATTATTATCATTTATTATTATAAACCTTTAAATTATAGGTAAAATAGCCAGTAATTCTTCCATTCAGGTCTCTGTGCCATAGCAGCTAATTTGGGATAGATTAGATTTACATTTTTATTGGAATTTCCTTTCAAATTTGGCTAAAGTAACTGTTAGTGAATGTAACAAATACTACATACAGTATTACCTCACATCCGGCGGGCCGACATACATCGGGCTGCATTTTATACCCGGAGTATAAGACGACCCCCGCTTTTTGCCATTTTTTTTTACGTGTAAAAGGTCGTCTTATACGCCGGAAAATACGGTACTTTCAGACGCGTTAATACCATTTTTCGATCCTTGCTATGGAAGGATAAATCCCAGAGGGTTAAACTAGAACAGCTCCAGCGACCCAAGGATGGGGGGGGGGGGTTGCCCTGCCTAACCAGTGGTTATATTACCTAGCGGCACAAATACAGCACCTGGTCACTTAGAACTAATTCCACAAGCTCATTGTCCCCATCTGCATTATCCATTATGCGATTTCACATGAAAACACAGGACATACCTGGGGGCTTAGAATCCTCATATTTTAAAACTTCTAACAGGCTGTATCCCACGTACTCTCCGATAGGGATGAGCCGAACACCCCCCGGTTCGGTTCGCACCAGAACCCGCGAACGGACCGAAAGTTCGCACGAACGTTAGAACCCCATTGACGTCTATGGGACTCGAACGTTCGAAATCAAAAGTGCTCATTTTAAAGGCTAATTTGCATGGTATTGTCCTAAAAAGGGTTTGGGGACCCGGGTCCTACCCCAGGGGACATGTATCAATGCAAAAAAAACTTTTAAAAACGGACGTTTTTTCGGGAGCAGTGATTTTAATGATGCTTAAAGTAAAAAAAAAAAAGTGAAATATTCCTTTAAATATCGTACCTGGGGGGTGTCTATAGTATGCCTGTAAAGTGACGCGTGTTTCCCATGTTTAGAACAGTCCCTGCACCAAATGTCATTTTTAAAGGAAAAAATCTCATTTAAAACTGCTTGCGGGTTTAATGTCATGTCGGGTCATGGCAATATGGATGAAAATCAGTGAGACAAACGGCATGGGTACCCCCCAGTCCATTACCAGGCCCTTTGGGTCTTGTATGGATATTAAGGGGAACCCCGCACCCAAATTAAAATAAGGAAATGTGGGGCCACCAGGCCCTATATACTCTGAACAGCAGTATACAGGCGGTGCAAACAAGACAGGGACTGTAGGTTTGTTGTTAAGTAGAATCTGTTTGTAATTTTGAACATTTTTAACGTGTTTAGCTCCAGCCAAAAAATCTTTTCTAAGCTTTTTGGAAAACATAGGGAAGGGTTATCACCCCTGTGACATTTGTTTTGCTGTCTTTCCTCCTCTTCAGAAGATTTCACCTCACTTTTTTGTCCCAATGAAAAATGTTTTTTGAAAATTTGGGTTTTTTTGTGGAACAAGGATTGGAAAGCATCAGTGGAAAGGAGAAATTGTTTTCCCATATTAACTCTTACAGGAAAGAATTTCCCTTCCTAGGGGTAGATTTCATCTCACTTCCTGTTGTCTCCTTCCGTTTGCAAGTAGGAGTCGTTTGTAAGTTAGATGTTTGAAAGTAGGGTCCTGCCCTATATACTCAGCAGAAATTTGGGCCTTAGGTGTTGCTGTGGCCACAACACTGTAAGCCCTCACAGGGCCCTGCTGTGAAATATTAGATCAAGAATTGTAATTACATGCCCCTGTTGAACAGGAGCTGAAAAATTAGGCCTTAGGCACTGGTGCTGGTGCCACAACACTGCAACCCCTCACAGACACTCTAGTTGGAACGCAGGAACGAGCCCTGCTGCAAAGTATTGCTTCAAAAATTGTAATTACACGCCCCTGTTAGACAGGGGCAGAAAAATTGGGCCTTAGGCACTGGTGCTGGTGCCACAACACTGCAACCCCTCACAGACACTCTAGTTGGAACGCAGGAACGAGCCCTGCTGCAAAGTATTGCATCAAAAATTGTAATTACACGCCCCTGTTAGACAGGGGCAGAAAAATTGGGCCTTAGGCACTGGTGCTGGTGCCACAACACTGCAACCCCTCACAGACACTCTAGTTGGAACGCAGGAACGAGCCCTGCTGCAAAGTATTGCATCAAAAATTGTAATTACACGCCCCTGTTAGACAGGGGCAGAAAAATTGGGCCTTAGGCACTGGTGCTGGTGCCACAACACTGCAACCCCTCACAGACACTCTAGTTGGAACGCAGGAACGAGCCCTGCTGCAAAGTATTGCATCAAAAATTGTAATTACACGCCCCTGTTAGACAGGGGCAGAAAAATTGGGCCTTAGGCACTGGTGCTGGTGCCACAACACTGCAACCCCTCACAGACACTCTAGTTGGAATGCAGGAACGAGCCCTGCTGCAAAGTATTACATCAAAAATTGTAATAACACGCCCCTGTTAAACAGGGGCTGAAAAATTGTGCCTTAGGCACTGGTGGTGGCGCCCAGAACCAAAAATGTTCTTACAAGCTATCAGCGTGATGATTGAGGAGGAAGAGGATAATTACTCAGGGATAGTCACTCAGCATCAGCATAGGCAGTCTTTGAAGGGATCTGAGATTTCAAAAAAAATTATTCGGTTACATCAGCATCAGGTGCTTGGTAGCTGGTGGTGATCCAAGACTCATTAATTTTTATGAAGGTCAGCCGATCGACCGAGTCGGTGGACAGACGCACCCTGTGATCGGTTACCACGCCTCCAGCAGCACTGAATGTGCGTTCCGAAAGAACGCTGGATGCAGGACAGGCCAGTAGCTCAATTGCATACTGTGCAAGCTCTGGCCAGTGATCCATCCTCAAGACCCAGTAACCCAGAGGATTTTCGGTGGGAAAGGTGTCCAAGTCTGATCTTGCCCCTAGGTATTCCTGCACCATGTAAAACAGACGCTGGCGATGGTTGCTGGAACCGATCATACCTTGGGGCTGCGGACCAAAAAATTGTCTGAACGCATCGGTCAGACGGCCACCTTCTCCACCGCTCCTTCTTTGACTGACCGAAGCCTCAGCAACACGTTGTCCAGAAACAGGAGTTTGTAACCTCCCAGTCTCTGGGAACGCGTTGCACAGACCTTTCTGCAAGGCCTCCCGAAGATGTTTCATCCTCTGCTCCCTCTGCGATGGCAAGATAAGGTCCGCAACCTTACCCTTGTAACGTGGATCAAGGAGGGTTGCCAGCCAGTATTGGTCCTTCTCCTTGATACCACGAATACGAGGATCCTTACGCAGGCTTTGCAGGATCAGGGAGGCCATGCAGCGTAGGTTTGCTGAGGCATTCGGTCCGGAGTCCTCTGGGTCACTAAGAACGACATGGTCCGCAGCCACCTCCTCCCAGCCACGTACAAGTCCATGTGTTTCTTGGGACTGATCCCTTAAAGACTGCTGCTGATGCTGAGTGCCAGGCTCCACCTCCATACTGACACAATCTTCCTCCTCCTCCTCTTCCTCCTCGTCCTCTTCCTGTGTGATCGGCGGGCACGCAGGAACACTGTCTGGATAAAGGGGGCCTTGAGAGCTAAGGAAGTCCTCCTCTTCCTGCCTCTGTTCTGCCTCAAGTGCCCTGTCCATTATTCCACGCAGCGTGTGCTCCAACAGGTGGACAAGGGGGACAGTGTCACTGATGCATGCACTGTCACTGCTCACCATCCTCGTGGCCTCCTCGAATGGTGACAGGACAGTGCATGCATCCCTGATCATGGCCCACTGGCGTGGGGAAAAAAAACCAAGCTCCCCTGACCCTGTCCTGGTGCCATAGTCGCACAGGTACTCATTGATGGCCCTCTGCTGCGTGTGCAGCCGCTGCAGCATGGCCAACGTTGAGTTCCACCTGGTGGGCATGTCACAGATTAGGCGGTTCTTGGGCAGGTTAAACTCCTTTTGGAGGTCCTTCAGCCGAGCACTGGCATTATATGACCGGCGGAAATGCACACAGACTTTCCTGGCCTGCCTCAGGACATCCTGTAAGCCCGGGTACCTGCCCAAGAACCGCTGCACCACCAAGTTAAGGACGTGAGCCAAACAGGGCACATGGGTCATTTGTCCCTGTCGGAGGGCAGAGAGGAGGTTGGTGCCATTGTCGCAAACCACCATTCCTGCCTTAAGTTGGCGTGGCGTCAACCACCTCTGAACCTGCCCCTGCAGAGCTGACAAAACCTCTGCCCCAGTGTGGCTCCTGTCCCCCAAGCACACCAGCTCAAGCACCGCATGGCATCTTTTGGCCTGCGTACTTGCGTAGCCCCTTGAACGCCTACGGAGCACCGCTGGTTCCGAGGAAGAGGCCATGGAGGAAGAAGAAGAGGAGGGGGTGGAGGAGAGAGGTGTGTCACAATCAGCATTTTGGAGGCGTGGTGGCGGAACAACCTCCAACACTACTGCACCTTGTCCTGCATCCTTCCCAGCTGCCAGCAGAGTCACCCAATGCGCCGTGAAACTTAGGTAACGTCCCTGTCCATGCCTGCTGGACCATGAGTCAGCGGTAATATGCACCTTACCGCTGACCGCCCTGTCCAGCGAGGCATGGACATTGCCTTCCACATGCCGGTAGAGAGCCGGAATCGCCTTCCGTGAGAAAAAGTGGCGTTTGGGTACCTGCCACTGAGGAACCGCACATTCCACAAACTCACGGAAGGGGGCAGAGTCTACCAACTGAAAAGGCAGCAGTTGAAGTGCTAGCAATTTTGCCAAGCTAGCATTCAACCGCTGGGCATGTGGATGGCTGGGAGCAAACTTCTTTCGGCGGTGCAGCAGCTGGGGCAGGGAAATTTGCCTGGTACAATCTGACGTCGGTGTACCAAAAGCAGATTGCCCACAAGTACTTGGCTGTGACACACCTAATTCTACACCTTCATTCCTCTCACTGCAGGTCTCAGAGAGGACTGAAGGTCTAGTGGGGTTGGAAATCTCAGCTGATGAGGAGCAAGGAGAGATCCTCTTTGTTCTTTGGTGTGGGTCTTTTAGATACGCTTGCCAACGAACTGCATGGCAGGTCAACATATGTCTGGTCAAGCATGTGGTACCCAAGCGGGAGATGTTTTGGCCACGCGAGATACGCTTGAGACATATGTTGCAAATAGCAGCGGTGCGATCTGATGCACTCGTCTCAAAAAAGGCCCACACCAAAGAACTTTTTGAATAACGCGCAGAGACTGCAGCGCCCTGCACATGTGGAGCTTTGGGGTGTGATGCAGTCAATGTGCTGCCCTTAGGCTGGCCCCTGGAGGGCATCCTGCCTCGTTGGTGATGTGCCGCCGCCTCCTCCTCCTCCTCCTCCTCCTCCTCCTCCTCTCTCCTATCAGGCACCCACGTTGAGTCAGTGACCTCATCATCCCCTCCCTCCTCATCACTGGAGCAAACCTGGCAGTATGCTGCAGCAGGGGGAGCATGACTGCCAGATTGCTGTCCTTCTTGGGCACCCCCTCTGTCCGTGCTCATGTTACTGCCTTCATCGAGCTCAGTATCGTCATCAGAGCCTTCCAAACGCTGGGCATCCTCCTGGAGCATGTACCCAACACTGTGGTCAAACAGTTCGAGGGAATCCTCATGAGGACATGGTGGAGCTAGGGAAGGAGTCACTGATGACATTGAGCTGAGGGAAGAGGCCGCTGCTTTGCCAGACAAAGCACCCTGGGCATGGGTGAGAGAGGATGAGGAGGATGAGGACGGCTTGGTCATCCACTCGACCAAGTCTTCCGCATGTTGCGGCTCAACACGGCCAGCTGCCGAAAAAAAGGCCAAGCGTGTCCCATGGCCACGTGCTGATGAGGATGCACCGTCTCCACGACCAGCACTAGACACAGAGCCTGCTTGCCCTCTCTTATTGGCTTGTGACTGTCTGCCTCTCCTTCTTGGCCTTCCAGACATACTAATGGCCTGTACGCTGCACTAAGCTGGGATAGAACACCTGTAATTTTCTTCAAGTAGCTTTATATACTGTAACCAGACAAGCCTGCCTGTCAGCAGGAAGATAACAGGAACGGATCTAGCTGAACACTGTGAGCAGGACGCACTGTACTAAATGTAAATAGTCTAGCTGCCTGACCGTGGTACTAATAGGATCAAATAGAACACCTGTAATTTTCTTCAGGTAGCTTTATATACTGTAACCAGACAAGCCTGCCTGTCAGTAGGAAGATAACAGGAACGGATCTAGCTGAACACTGTGAGCAGGACGCACTGTACTAAATGTAAATAGTCTAGCTGCCTGACCGTGGTACTAATAGGATCAAATAGAACACCTGTAATTTTCTTCAAGTAGCTTTATATACTGTAACCAGACAAGCCTGCCTGTCAGTAGGAAGATAACAGGAACGGATCTAGCTGAACACTGTGAGCAGGACGCACTGTACTAAATGTAAATAGTCTAGCTGCCTGACCGTGGTACTAATAGGATCAAATAGAACACCTGTAATTTTCTTCAGGTAGCTTTATATACTGTAACCAGACAAGCCTGCCTGTCAGTAGGAAGATAACAGGAACGGATCTAGCTGTACACTGTGAGCAGGACGCACTGTACTAAATGTAAATAGTCTAGCTGCCTGACCGTGGTACTAATAGGATCAAATAGAACACCTGTAATTTTCTTCAGGTAGCTTTATATACTGTAACCAGACAAGCCTGCCTGTCAGTAGGAAGATAACAGGAACGGATCTAGCTGAACACTGTGAGCAGGACGCACTGTACTAAATGTAAATAGTCTAGCTGCCTGACCGTGGTACTAATAGGATCAAATAGAACACCTGTAATTTTCTTCAGGTAGCTTTATATACTGTAACCAGACAAGCCTGCCTGTCAGTAGGAATTTAACAGGAACGGATCTAGCTGAACACTGTGAGCAGGACGCACTGCACTAAATGTAAATAGTCTAGAAGATAACAGGAACGGATCTAGCTGAACACTGTGAGCAGGACGCACTGCACTAAATGTAAATAGTCTAGAAGATAACAGGAACGGATCTAGCTGAACACTGTGAGCAGGACGCACTGCATTAAATGTAAATAGTCTAGATAGAAGATAACAGGAACGGATCTAGCTAAACTGAATACAGTGTATATATATATATGCAACACCTGGGATGCATATATATACACAATACACTGTAAGTGCAGCTAACTGACTGACTGTTCTGCCTAATCTATCTAACTCAAATCAAATGACACTGTCTCTCTCTCTCTCTATCTCTCAGCACACCGGAACACACACTACACAGGGCCGCCGTGCAGGCGGCCTTATATAGTGTGGGGTGTGTACTAAATCCCCTGAGCCATAATTGGCCAAAGCCACCCTGGCTTTGGCCAATTACAGCTCTCTCTACTGACGGCGCTGTGATTGGCCAAGCATGCGGGTCATAGTGCATGCTTGGCCAATCATCAGCCAGCAATGCACTGCGATGCCGCAGTGAATTATGGGCCGTGACGCGCCACACGAATTTAGCGCGAACGGCCCATAACGTTCGCAATTCGGCGAACGATCGAACAGCCGATGTTCGAGTCGAACATGGGTTCGACTCGAACACGAAGCTCATCCCTACTCTCCGATTAAAAAAATCTTGTTAAAGGTGCGGTCTATACAGAGCGGTATGGGATTCACAGACTGCAATCCCTTCTGGTATGATCCCATGTATAAGGAACTAGTGAACCTGCCATGTGTGGGGATGTGGACATGATGGGGCATCACTCATTTGGGGCAGATTTTTCAAAATGGATTGCTCCGGTCCTTTGAGGACTTATGTGCTGCCTTCCACCTCCCCTCCACAATGCACTTTTACTACCTCCAGCATGCCGTCCGCTCCCCAGGTGTATCGGCTGACTGTTCTCAGTCCTCCACACCAGTGTTTTGATATGTTCAGTCTGTACAAGACACCAAGGGGTTTATTTCTAATTTCTATGGAATGCTATTGCCATCCTACTTAGAAGGTTACCCTTGTAATATCAAAGAGAAATGGGAGCAAGATGTGGGTCCAATAAATGATGAGCTGTGGGTTAATGACCTCGAGTTCATACTACATAGCTCATCGAACACGGCGCAATAACTCTTCCAACTGTATATTGTGCTTCACGAACACCACATCGCATGGGTATCCTACAAACTCTACTGTGCGCTAAGTGCACCACTATGAATGGGGATCTTATACATCTTCCATGGCGCTGTTCCAAACTACAAAAGCTTTGACAAAAAACCTTGAAGCTGATTAGTTTCTATGGAGAGCTGCGACAGATTTTGCTCTCTCCAGTTTCAGTAAGACCCCTTTCACACTGGGGTCGCCCGTGCATTAGCGGTAAAGCGCAGCTCATTTTAGCAGCGCTTTACCGCTGTTTAAGCGGCGCTTTTCTGCCACTAGCAGGGCGCTTTTAACCCCAAAAAAGGGTTAAAAACGCCTTTGTTTCGGCGCTTCCGAATCGCTTTTCAGGCACATTCATTGCAATGGGCAGGAGCGGTGTAGGAGCGCTCCCACACCACCCCAAAGGCCCCTTTCACACTTGTGCGACCTTAAAGTCAGGAGATTTTGCTGTGATTTTTTGCCACGACTTTGACGCGATTTTGGTCTAGGGACCTCAAGTCGCCTCAAAGTCGGACCTTTGCAGTCCCAAGTCACAGGACAAGTCGCACAAGTACGAAAGGGGCCTAAGATGCTGCTTGCGGGACTTTTTCTAACCTCCTGCAAGTGCACCGCTCCAGTGTGAAAGCACTCAGGCTTTCACATTTGGGCGGCATGGGAGGCGGTTTTCAGGCGCTATTTCTAGCGCTAAAATGCCTGAAAACTGCCTCAGTGTGAAAGGGGTCTATATCACCCCATTGGTGTGTGGAAAACTTGTCTGAAATGATTATGATGCTTATAGCAGAGGAATGAAGCAGCAGACAGACATTACACTTAGTGCTCTAGATTGAAACAAGTACATACTATAGAGGGATATGCTTTGTTCATATTTCATGTTTGAGGTTTACAACCACTTGTTTTTTGGTAACAACACTTCTCTATAGGTACAGTACAGTGAGTATGCTTTGTCTTAGTACAGGAATTATGTTATTGGCAGGATTACCAGGTAAAAATGAACAGACAAAATCCAGAAGAAGAAAACGAATGCAGCCACCACATCTAAAGATTGCAATATATTAAATGTTTTTTTTCTTGCATTTACATACACAAATTTTTTTAAACTCTGCATCAGCCGCATACATGCAAAAAAATTCTAAAGAAGAGTTGGCTCCATTTTTTACATCTACCAACACATTAAATTCAAATAAAATGTGTCCTTTTCAATGCAAACTACAATTACAACTCCAAATGTTCTACAGAAAATGCATAAGACAAAGAAGTATGCTTGAAAGGCAATGTACATCATTGACTGTTAATGCAGCCTGATGCTACGGCAATTTTTCATAGAAATGTCACTTGGCAAATAAATTTGCTTTGCATTCTAATGCGCATCCCGCAATAAGTGATGATAGCATCTGTTAAGAAATATCAAATCAGTTGGCTTTTGTTAAGACGTATTTACTTATTAAACCAATTCCCTTATGCGGCTCCTAACTGCTGGGGATAGATGATTGTTGTCCACAAGCTGAAACAAGTTTGGGGAGCTCTGATGCTGGCAGTGAATTATTATTGGTTGTATTATTGACGCAATTTTTATTATTACTATTGATTTATATAGAAATCTTCCCTATTACTACAAAAAAGGGAGAACATTTGGGGCTATAACAGTTAGACAAATACTAAGAATGAGCACAGGCATAACAAGTCTGCCAAAAAAAGTTTACAATCTATGTAGAAGGACAAGAGACAAAGGGTAAGCAATATTTGGCAGCAACAGTTGCCTTAAGGGTGCATTCACACCTGCAAATGCACTTGATCCCGATTGCATGCGAAAACCTCAGCGGTGGTTCCCACAATTAGCTGCAGGAGGCAGCCCCTATTGAAAGCAATAGGTGGCGTACGGCTCTCGCAGCTATACGAGGCCACTCATATGTGATGGCTGCATGAACGATTTACATGTGAGTGGCTGCGGTTATCTATGGGAGCTGACAACCTCCATTTCAATGGGGGATGCCTCCCGCAGCTACTCACTGGGAACCCGCCGCTGAGGGTCGTAATCAGTATTGGGTGCATTTGGAGGTCTAAATGCATTCTTTTTACAAAATGGGTTCATAGGGTGCATTTATTGGTTTGAGGCTCAGTGAACGTCTGATGGCATAAGAGTTCTATGCAAGCAAAGTAATACAAGTTAAAGAGACCCTGTCACCAACTTAAAAATTGCAGGTAAACGTATAGATAAATTAAGTATTAGAATGCTTATTTGCAATGTTTTCCTTTTCGCTAATGTACTTTTTTTTTTATTTACTTGCAATGTGCCTTTGAACTTTTCTAGCAAATTTGACTACTCACTGCCCCCTCCTTCCTTGCAGGTCATAACCCTCTCCTCTCCTCTTCTAGGAGTATCTAATTACTGTCTGTGCTGGACCAGCTCCTCCACCTCTCACTTCCTCTTCATATATGTTTTTATGTAGCTACTGCAGGAAAAGCCAAGGGGAACACTCACAAACTTAAAGTGGTTGTAAAAGCACAAGGTTTTTTTACCTTCATGTGTGCAGCAGCCCCCCAGCCCACCCTAAGACTTACCTGAGCCCCATCTCGATCCAGTGATGTCCACGAGAACCTAGCCTCTCCGGGGACTCGCACTCCTGATTGGCTTTTGGCAGCAGCGGGAGCCACTTGCTCCTGCTGCTGTCAATCACAGCCAGTGAGTCAATCAGGAGACAGAGGGGGCAGGGCCGGGCTGCGGCTCCGTGTGTGTATAAACGCACAGAGTTGCGGGTCGGGAGCGCGCCTGCTTGGGTGCCCCCACAACAAGCTGCTTGCTGTGGGGGCACCCGGCAGGAGGGAGGAGCCAGAAGTGCCGGCGTGGGACCCGAGAAGAGGAGGATCTGGGCTGCTCTGTGCAAAACCATTGCATAGAGCAGGTAAGTATAACATGATTGTTATTTTTTTTAAAAGGTTTTACTATCACTTTAAAGTGATTGTAAAGGCTAAAGGTTTTTGCCTTAACCCTTTCCGGACCGCCCGCAATGTTCTGCTTCATGGTAATGAATCAATATATATTTATTTGGATTTTTTTGTACCAAAGACTGTAGCAGAATACATTTTGCCCAAAATCTATGAAGAAATTTGATTTTTCTTTTTTATATCGGATATGTTTTATAACAAAAAGTAGAAAATATTGGGGGGGGGGGGTTTCCCAAATTTTCAGTCTTTTTTCAGTTATATAATAAAAAATAGAAAAAAACCCAGTGGTGATCAAATACCACCAAAAATAAGCTCTACTTGTGTGAAAAAAATGCTATGAATTTCATTTGACTACAGAGTTGCATAACCGCACAATTGCCAGTAGCGCAGTGCTAAATAGCAAAAAATAGCCTGGTCATGAAGTGAGGAAAACCTTCCGGAGCTGAAGTGGTTAATGCATTCTCTGCATTAAGGTCAAAAACCTTTTAGGTGCAGCTCTCCCTCTACCTCTGCCCAAATACTTGCCTAAACCTGATCTCGATCCAGCGCTGTGCCCGAGAACAGGAGCGCTGCTTTCACTCTCTCTCCGTCCATACTGGACTCAGTGAGAGCAACAGGAGCCATTGGCTACCGCTGCTGTCAATCAAATCCAGTGATTGGGGGGAGGGGGTTGGGCTGAGCTGCACTGTGTGTGTACAGTCCCAGAGAGCGACTTGCAAGTGGGGTACCCGGAAGACAGGAGGAGGAAGGAGCGCTGATGGGGACGAGGAGAATTGGGGCAAAACCATTACACAGAGCAGGTAAGTATAACTTTACAATCAGTCTAGGTGACAGATCTGAGTCTACTGGGGCTGCTGACATCACATCCAAGATGGTGCCACCCAGTTGCAGTCTTGGGCTTTTGGATGTCTCTACAAGGGGGGCTTCTACAGGTAAATAACCCACCTAAAATACGTTTAAAGCAGATAATCTTATAAGAAGATTTCTGTTGAAATGAAGGTTCTGGCGACAGGGTCTCTTTAGAGACAAGCGAAAGGACGGTGAGGCTAATGACAAAACCAGTATAGCGGATACCTGCAGTGCACAGTGATAGGTCCAGCATCTGGTGGGTTGAGAAATTTCACCTGTCTGACGAAGCCCAACAGGCCTGTGGCATAACATGGAACACCATGGTCCGGCCAACTGGTAAAATGGAACTGGCGAATCTCCCGTATATCATGTGACCCTTTCTGAAAAAAAAAAAGAGTAGGTGGTCTCCTGAACATAATTGACCTCATTTATCAAACTAATCAATAAGCATAAAGAAAAAAAACACATATATCAATAGTGTAGACATCTTTCCAGATGAAGCACATTTATCAAAGTGTCCAATGTAAGAACTGTCTATTGTGGTCTTAGTGTTTCCTCCAACCTGCTGTTCGGTCTGAGTGGACTTAATCAAGTCAAAAAACATCATTCGATACAAAACCTGGTGAGTTTTGCTACAGTGACCCAATCACTTTTATTGACAAAAGTTGAATACAATCTGTCAGCTGTCAATGTGAAAGTGATCATTTTGTGCTTCGATGGACACATATAACGCTGATTGATCAAAATGAAGCCGGGACTAATGATCCTTTCACCAATTGTTTGCAGTAACGGTCAACATTTATCATCCAACCTACCTAATTGTTTTCATTTCTGATTTGATGCATTGGTTTAACTGGAGCAAAATAGATGTAACAATTATTTGTATTTACTTGATTCGACCACCATATTGAAATGATAGGGTCACTGAACAACTTGATGGATATGTGAATGGCCCACACAAAGGCAGGCTAATTTTTTTTTTTTTTGGGGAGAGGTAGAGGGAATAGGGGGTGGGAGAAAAAGGGATGGGAAGACACGTGACTAGGGTAGATCAAAGGTCACCCCTAAACTCCTACATAATAAATGACCCATCACCCTTTAACCCCAATAAAACACTTAACATGAAATGGAGTTAAATGGCCATGAATCCTTTTATTAAACATTACAACAAATATATATGCACCCAGCTCAAGGGACATTACCACTCACCCACAGACCTTACAGGTCTACCACAACCTGTTCCCTATTATTGGACCACACCCAACCAGAGGACACCATACCAACCGATGGGTCTCTACAAACAGATTTTAACCCCATCAAGTGGTTCCAACCGCCAACCCTAACCCTGTAATACCTATACACCTCCTTCCTATATAGCCAATACCAGGGAGGGAGGAAGGGACGTCCATCTGACGGCCTCCAGGCCTCCAGACTGTTACAGTCTAACCCCTCCCTGCAGACAAATCTCCTACGCTCTTCCCCATCACCACGCCTCCTCAGCCTATCACGTAAGTAAACCTCCTACATCTCCCTTTGAACAAATTAACTCTGTGCTTTCTGGTTCCATTTCCACCCTATCATGCCAGCCCTACGCTTCATTTGTTCTTCATAACTCAGCATAGACTTAATGGTTTGGTACACTAAAGACGAATAAGAGGATGTGAGACCGGGAGGCTTTGTCTGAAGGGGAAGGGTCAGGACATCAGGACAGAAGATACCAAAGCTGTGGCATGAGGACAATGGTAAAGTGTAATAGAGAAAGGGAGATAAATGGATAGAGGAATAGAATAAGGTAAATAGGAGGAGATGGAGAATAGGGTAATTTGTACTGTTGGAAGTATAAGGCCACATGGAAATGTGCCTGTTCGTCTGTTTCATGTGAGTACAGTATAGGGATGAATTAATGCAGAACTATAGACAAAACTTTTTTTTTCATTTTGGATAAAGTAAAGGAGGGTTATAACCCCTGTCAATTTTTTTTTGGCATCTGTGTCCCATTTGGGAAATTTCCCTTCACTTCTTGTCCCATAGCCAAAACAGGAAGTGAGAGAAAATCCCTACAAATTAAGGGAATCCCTTGGGGACTCCCAGGTCACCAGAACTAGTGTCCCTATTGAAAGATTTCCATTATTTTACCTTTCTGTGGACAGCCCAAAATTTGGGATGTTCTTTTACTTTTAATGATAATGGTAAACAGGACAAATAGAGAGGGTGAATCTCCTTAATGAGGGAACAGACAGCAATAAAATACTAATCTCTAATCCCTCTCCACTCCATCCTTTGGTATTCTTGTAATTATGTGTAGTAAGAAAACTATGTAATATGGTTGAATGGGGGGGGGGGGGGTCTGATAGGCTTCTATAACTGATTGTTTCAGGAAGATACTATGATAAATGAGGCCCAATTATTTCAAACATTTCAAACATAACTCATCATAGTATAAAGGCACCTACCTTCTGTACAGAGAATGTCCGAATGATGTATTCTGCTAATGGCTCTGTTTCTATCAGGGTCACCTTGATGTCACCATACACTTCAGTGTCATCAGGCCAGTATCTGACACACTTCACCTAATGAAAATGAAATGTCACAAAATAACCCCTAAAATGCTGATATTATTCCTACAAACGTGCATGTGAACATCCAGCTATAAAATCAACAGCAAATAAAACTATTGGGGCAGCCAATCATTTGTGAGCTATCATGTTCTATCTTACACTGGAAAAATAACATCTTGAAACTGATTGGGTGCTATAGGCAATGCATTTTTCTTCACTCTAGTTTTAGAACTATGACCCATTTAATAAAAGTGGAGAGTGCAAAGTCTGGTGCTGTGCATGGTAGCCAATCAGCTTCTAACTTCAGCTTTCAATTAAGCTTTGACAAAAGAAAAAAATCCCTTAAAGTCGATTGGTTTCTATGCAGAACTACACCAGATTTTGCACCCTCTGGTTTTTAGTAAATCAACCCCAAAGTGTTTAGATTTGTACCTCATTTGGGAATGCCATCTTGAGGTGTTGTTGCCTAATTCTACTAAATACCAGTGTATGTTATTGTCCCATACCCTAAAGTGTTTCCCCTTGTCAGTCTTAAAAGTTGGCTACTTCAGGCTGGGTTCACACATGTTCGGCTGTGGTTTGTCGTCCGGAGCGTTTCTGTTCATCGGTTAAAGTGCGATTCAGGTGCACATTTTTACCTGACCCAAAATAGCATAGGACCCTTTTTCAAACAGCACTACGGCCGCCCCGGTCATGTGTGAACCGGCTCCATTGAAAGGTGTTCACATTCATTTTATGCAAATTGGATGCGGTTAAAAATGCATCCAATTTGCATATATGTGAACCCAGCCTTATGTACTTGTTTTTTTATTAAACTTTTGTATCTTACCCTTCCAACCTCCACCAGATTTGTCACCATGACCACACTGGCTGAGTTCTCCTGCCATATCATCCTCCAAAAATCCTTTACGGTTTCCTGCATAGGACCTAAACAGGAAAAGAAACCAGAAGACCAAATAAAGCAGTGCACACAAAAATAGATAACTTAGACTTGCGGTTGGGGGGGGGCATTAAAAATGCGTGGTTAAGACACAATTTTAGAGGTCTGTGGTCATGCTGTGGTCACAATGCTTTGCTTGACACCTGTGGCAAAAATGACAATTTCTGTTGTGTTTGGTGTGCAGTCCTCCCAACTGTAATACTCACTAGCTAGCAGGTTGTCTTCCTCCCTGGAGACAGTGTTCTCCTGCTGCTGTTTTCACACCTGCTTCTGTGCCACTGGTCAGGACACCTCTGTGTGTCATGAAGAGGATCCCTTCCACACCCGAGCTTCAAGACCCGAGGCCACCCCCCTCCAGTCTAGGGGGCTACCCTCAAGGGTCTCTGACAACCTCCTACCACTCCATCTACATCTTCCACCCGAACTCCACTGCCCCAGCTGGGCTGATCCTGAGTTTTTGAGGGGGCCTGCCCCCTGCCAACCCATCTGTTGGGGATTGGTCAGGGCCCCCATGAATACTCCAGGCAACTCCTCCTCACCTCCACTCCCATTCTTCTAGAATCTTCTCCAAGTAGGGGGAGGTATTAAAGGCGCTGCCTGTGAGTCATCCAGCCCTCCCTGAGTCTCTGCCCAGACCCAGTTAAAAAAAAAACACAGGCTTGACTGCCAGCCGAGCCTGAACATTTTACCTACACTAACAACAAAAATCTAGAACTCTAGATAGGGGGTGCTACACATATTTTGTTTCTACAACTAATTGCTTTGGCTTGTAGATGTGTCTTCACCTTATCTGTTGTGCTATGTAAAAATATGCAGTCCTTGGTCCAAAAAATGTTGATGTATGTGTATTACTCACCCTGTATTACTCACCCCTATAGCACTTACTTTATTCAGCAATGTGGAAAATGATAGCGCTATAATCTAATATTAATAATAAGGTTTTTACCCATTGCATATTATAGAGTGATAGCTAAATCTGAATGGTTATTATGGCCATCAATCTTTTTTGTTTATTGCACTTTTTATAAACCGTAGCCAAAAAACCTTGGCACCACTCTCCTCAGGTAATAAGGATCGGTTCCTTGTATCCATTAAGCTGATGGTTTTTGCCATACTGAGATTGCTATCATCTGTACCTTTTAGAACTGCATAGCCTTAGACAAGAGAAGTCTGATGTCTACGGAGGTATTTCTGGATATCTCAAAATGTCATTAACGTTAGATGATCAGTTTACCTTTTAATTAGACATAGTAAAGTATTTCTCTATATATTTTACATTTACATCAGCCCTCAAGGAACTTACAGTCTATTGTCTCTATTTTCCATTCATATAATAGGTCCAATTTAGACAGGAGCCAGTTAATCTACCGAGTGTAGGAGGAAACCCATGTAAGCACAGGGAGAACATGCAAGCTCTATGCGGCTAAGGTCCTGGTTGGGATTTGAAGCAGAGAACCCAGAACTTTTTATTATTATTATAAATATTATTAATTTGTTCTGTTCCATTTGTCTAGATGCGGCATTCGTTATTTTGGATAATTCTCAACTTCTGATAAATTCGTATTCGTTATGGCCACTTACAGCCAAATTTTAAAAGACATCCCAATATCTATAATTTAATAGTTAGTTATTATTAGTTAGTTAGTTATTCTTTAAAATTTTTGGATTCTTTTCCTTTTTTTTTCGGCAATGTGGAAAAGTCAGAAACAAAGTCAGAAACAAATACTGTAGCTGCTGACTTTTAATATTGGGACACTTACCTGTCCAGGGTTCCCGTGATGTCGGCACCCCAGCCAGTTTTCGGATGGGCTCTCGGGTGCTGCCGCCACCATTCATGGTAAAGGAAACCGGGAGTGAATCCTTTCGGCTTCACAGCCAGTTCCCTACTGCGCATGCACAAAGCGCGCTGCAATTTCTATCTGGCCCGGTGGCAGAGGAAGGAGGACGGGGGCCAAACTTCTGAGGGATGGCGCCGCAGCGCTGTCTCCCGGAAATGGGGAAGGTTACCCGTCAAAAACAGGTACCAGTTGCCCCCCCCCCGAAAGGTGCAAAATGTGGCACCGGAGAGAGGGAGAGGAAGCAGAAGCCGTGTGGAACTCCGCTTTGAAGTGTTTGTAAAGGATTAAGGTTTTTTTTTACATGAAAACCTCCAGTGTGCAGCTCCCCCCTCAGCTTCCCCCCCAATACTTACCCAATACTTATCTCGATTCAGTGACGTGCATGAAAACCGAAGCCTCTCCCTCCTCATTGGCTGAGATGCAGCAGCAGGAGCCATTGGTGTCAATCACAGCTAGTGATGCAGGAGCGGACTGAGCCGTGCTCTGTTTTTTTTTGGATACAGAGGCGGCTCGGGAGCGAGCATGCAAAAGTGCCCCTAGGGCAATTGACTTGCTCTGGGGGCACTTGGCAAGGTGGAGGGACTTATAGCTCTGGCAGGGGACCCAAGAAGAGGAAGATCAGGGGTGCTCTTTGCAAAACCACTACACAGGGCAGGTAAGTATAACATATTTGTTATTTTAAAAGAAATTCCTTTACAAATATAAAGTGAAAGCCTATTACGCAATTACAAATGTATTGTAGTTGTTCTTTTTTGCCTAGACATTGCCTGAAGGACTGACAGATTACAAATGAACATGAACCAACATAAATTTTAACTTCATAACTAAAAACTATCTTTACCTTGTGTGGCAATGTAGTGTCGAGGACGATGGTAGCCCTGCATACAAAAAGATCGGCAATATTTAGAACAAAAGACATTGAAATCCCACATGATTCTGGGGAACATAGGAGAGTGCAACTTACATCCACGTAGTTGGCGTTTATATAATCAGAATGCGGGTCTCCGTCTATCAGTTGTAGCCGCACCCGGGAATGGTCATCTGAGGGAGAAAGACACAGAGATGTCACAATAAGGTCAACTGCAAATTGACAGCGAGGAATCAGCGACTCTCGCTGTCATTTGCGGTTCACTGACAATGACACATGTCACCATTGGCAAAGTTACTAACAAAGTCAGAAACAAAGTCACGGGCATTACAAATGAAATCAACTTTTCAAATTCCAGATACTTAGGTGGGAAAACAAGTGGAGAGGGATACCTAATAGAGGTCAGAGTGTAAATGCCTGCTATCGAATTATGTAGAACACTAAAAGTATATATAAAAGACAGTATAACCAAGTAAAGCCAACACACACAGCAATAGGATAGAAACGTTTGGTGTATAAAAGAATAAAAAAGTATTGTCACAGAGAAGAAGAGGGTTATAAAATATTTAATGACATTCATTTTTTTTAAAGCAAATCCCCCCCCCCCAAAAAAAACAGGTTTACATTTAAAGTGTAACTGTGGCCAGATTATGGATATTTAAACATTTACATATTCATAACAAGTAGTAAATAAGGATTAGAGCCCAACTTCAAGAATTTTTAAAAATTCCTTTCTTGGTATAAAAGTCTCCAAGCAGTACCTACCCTCTTCATGCTATAGTGCTGACCTCCAGATCTTTTGGGGCCACCTCTAGGTTTACTGATGGCCAGCATCATTCAACCCACTTACTGTGAGCCAAGGGTGTCAAGTACATGGGGGCACATCATCAAACTGCCATGAGCACACAGGAGACTCCTGCAGAGAGCAGTTCTCTGCAAACATTTTCTGCATCATAGAGGACCTGCCCACAACTGACACAGAAAAAGAGGACGGGGAAATGTTATGTGACTAAGAGAAGACAGCCCCAAAAAAGCTATTTATATAAAAAAAAATGCCAGAAAGATGCTAAAAGTGGAGGGGGTGCTAAACTTGGAGTTTTTATTTAAAACAAGCTTTCAATGACCTTTGTAGGTGCAGGCACTGTGGAGTAATTAATCCTTAAATCCTAAGTTTAGTCAAAAAAGAGTTTTGGGCACAAGAGACATTACTTACACTCAATAAAATGTGTCCTTTGTCCTGATGGCTGAAGAATTAGTCGACATCTTCTATCCTCTGATTCCCCCCTCCCCCCACTTTTGTAATCTTCTGATGAGGTGGGGGTTTCCTCTGATTCCCCCCTCCCCCCACTTTCGTAATCTTCTGATGAGGTGGGGGTTAATAGAGACAAAGGACCTGTCACATGCGCTCATCAGGAGTGTAGACTATGTCGCCCTTTCAACCCCTCCTCCATTCAAAGAAGATTCATAGCAGTTATAGTACAGCTTCTATAAATGGAGGAGGGGGGCAGACAGGGTGGCCACAGTCGACATTCCCGTTAAATGCATATGACAGGTCCCTTGGCTGTATTAACCCCTGATTCATCCAAAAGATTACAGCAATTGGGGGAGGGGGAATCAGAGGACAGAGGGTTTCAACTATTTTAGTAGCCATCAGCACAAGGCAATGGCATCCCTAGGGGGGGCCAGAGGGGGCCCTGACCCCCCCAACATTATGCTGTGCCCCACCATGTGCCCCCCCATTAAAATTTTTTCTTTTTATTTACAAAAAGGTAATGTCTTTTTGTTTGCATTCGTAGCGGATGCACCACATCTTACTCGGGCCGCCGCTGGAGTAACACAGTCTCTATTGAGAGGGAGAGCGTCCCCAGTCAGCTCCGGGTGATTCCTCCCCCCTCCCTCTGCTCGCTGACACTGCATAATGCGAGTGCTCACACAACTATGGCCGCCCGATCTGCTCCCTCCCCTGCATCCTCATTGGCAGAGAGAAAAGCGAGTTGCAGGAAGGACTCCACCAGGACTCTCAGTTACTGAAAAAACAGACTGATTTTTCCCGTCCTTAGGACAAGAGAACCAGCCAGTAAATTCCAAGAGATGCCAGACCAGCGCTGTCAATAGCAGGGGCAGGACAGCAAGAGGAGGCTGGGGAACCCCACAGTGGCAGAACACCAGGGCCCCGTGGCAAGACAACCTTTGCAACCCTGATAGTTCTCCCACTGCTTTGGACCCTTATATTTTCTTGGTATGGTGGTGACATATATCTCTTGTTTTCTGCCACCCTGGGGGGCCCAATACAGTAGGAAGGGAGCTCACTGCAGAACATGCCCCTTGTGCCGTTGTGGGATCGTAGTAAAGGGCCTCGGGATATATATATATATATATATATATATATATATATATATATATATATATATATATATATAATTGCATTTTATAGTTGCTACCTTTGTCCCTGTCCCCCCCATATGCCCCCCCTAAATATGAAAGCTGGAGACATCACTGGCACAAGGGACACATTGCATTGACTGTAATGTCCCTTGTGCTGTTTTTTTGCAATCCAATTTGACTAAATGTAGGCTTGAAAGATGTACCCTTGCATTGAGCCTTCCCTGAACTGCAAGGGTTATCTGCTTGTCCTAGAAGTCTAGAGGTACTTAACTTATACCCAACTCCAGCAGGCATTCTCGATCAGTTTGACAGATCCCATGAAGTCTCCTTCCTAAGGTGCTGCTGAATGCAGTTGCAATCCTACCTCCTTCAGGATTAATAGCCTTGCATTGGAAATGATGCAGCCAAGGGACTACCCAAAAACTGGAGCTTCGGGGACAGGAGGAGAGTGCCAGAGCTGGATGGAGTAGGGGACCCAAAAACTGGAGCTTCGGGGACAGGAGGAGAGTGCCGGAGCTGGATGGAGTAGGGGTTAAAGTAAGTAATGATCCTATTCATCTTCCCCCCTAGACCTAATGAGCATTCAACCCTGGCAATACAAGGAGGCCCCACTGCAAGGATACACTGTATAGAATCAGCTTCAAAGTTTTTTTGCCAAAGCTTAACCACTTGCTTACTGGGCACTTAAACACCCCCTCCTGCCCAGACCAGTTTTTAGCTTTCATCGCTGTCACACTTTGAATGACAATTGCGCGGTCATGCAACACTGTACTCAAATGAAATTTTTATCATTTTTTCACACAAATAGAGCTTTTTTTTGGTGGTACTTAATCACCTCTTGGGGTTTTATTTTTTGCTAAACAAACAAAAAAGACAGAAATTTTTGAAAAAAAAACATGTTTCATAGTTTGTTATAAAATTTTGCAAACAGGTAATTTTTCTCCTTCATTGATATTCGCTGATGAGGCTGCACTGATGGGCACTGATAGGCTGCACTGATGGGCATTGATGGGCACTGATGGGCCCTGATGGGCAGCACTGATAGGCACAGATAAGGCGACACTGATGGACCCTGATGGGTGGCACTGATGGGTGGCACTGATGGGTGGCACTGATGGGCACTGATAGATGGCACTGATAGATGGCACTGATGGGCACTGGTAGGTGGCACTGACGGGAACGGGTAGGTGGCATTGATAGGCAGCACTGGTGATGAGGCATTTATAGTTGGCACTGTGGGCACTGATAGTTGACACTGTGGGCATTGATGGGTGGCACTGTGGACACTGGTAGGTGGCGCTGGTGGGCACTGGTAGGCAGCACTGTTGTGCACTGGTAGGTGGCACTGGCAGGTGACACAGGTGAGCACAGATGACTCTGCAGAGCTTCTCCACGATCTGGACTGATGTTCCTCTCACAGCCGATGGTGATCGGCTTCTTTTTTTCTTCTCACGCTACCAGTGTGAGGAGAAAAAATAGCCGATTACCGGCTCTGTTTACATCACATAATCAGCTGTCATTGGCTGACAGCTGATCACATGGTAAGGGGTTGGGATTGACCCCTTACTCCGATCTGTGATCAGCTGAGTCTCATAGACTCGCTGATCACAGAGTGCGCGCGCCCTGCAGGGGGCGCACAGGCCGCTCGAGCACGGGCGGCCGTCTATTGACACCCTCCCGGCAAAGTAGGTCCGCGCTGTAGCTGTCATTCGGCTATAGCGCGGACGGGAAGAGGTTAAAGTGATACTAAAGTCTCGTTTTTGTTTTCTAAAAATAACAAGCATGTTATACTTGCCTGCTCTGTGCAGTTGGTTTTGCACACAGCAGCCCAGATCCTCCTCTTCTCGGGTCCTTTGCCGGCGCTCCTGGCTCCTTCCCCCTGCTGGGTGCCGCTTGCTGTGGGGGCACCCAAGTAGGCGAGCTCCCGACCCGCAGCTCTGTGTGTCCATTCACACAAGGAGCTGCTACTCGGCCCACCCCCTCCATCTCTTGACTGGCTCACTGGTTGTGATTGCCAATGGCTCCACTGCTGCCAAAAGCCAATCAGAGTGTGAGTCACCAGAGAGGCAAGGCACTTGTGGACAAGAGGGGGCTCAGGTAAGTATTGGGGGGTCTTGGGGGGACTGCTGCTCACAGAAGTTTTTTTACCTTCATGCATCGAATACATGAAGATAAAAAACCTTGTGCTTTTACAAACACTTTTTTTGAATAAGCTGAAATTAGAAGCTGATTGGCTGATTAGCAGAGCTGCACCAGATTTTGCACTCTCAAGTTTTAGTGAATTAACTCCCATGAATCTAAGTGATGCTACTGTCAAGCTCAGAAAAGTGTAGACTGTGTGCTTGGGGACAGTGAATAACTCATTAACCTGCACAAGCGTAATAGGAAAACATTGGTGAGAAATCCTATTCACAAACTTTACAAACTCACAGTTTTGACTTTCAATATCAGTTTTTCCAACAAGGTGGGTACCCCATATAGTAAAGCCCAACTGAACTTTCAGATTAAATCAACAAAATATGTACAGGTGCACTAAAACAAAAGGGTTGCAAAGTCTTTTGCCGCGTACACACGATCGGAATTTCGGCCAGCAAAAGACCGATGACAGATTTTCACTGGAAAATGCGACCGTGTGTATGCTCCATCTGACTTTTGCTGGCCGAATTCCAGCCAGCAAAAGATTGAGAACACGTTCTTAATTTTTCGGTCGGAAAAAGTTCCTATCTGAAAATGCGATCGTCCGTGGCAATCCTGACGCGCAAAATTCCTACACATGCTTGGAAACAATTTGACGCATGCTCGGAAGCATTGAACTTTTTTTTTTTGGCTCGTCGTAGTGTTGTACGTCACCTCGTTCTTGACGGTCGAAAGTTCAGTGAACTTTTGTGTGTCCGTGTGTATGCAAGGCAAGCTTGAGTGGAATCCCGTCGGAAAAGCCGTCATATCTTTTTCCGACGAGAAGTCCGATCGTGTGTATGCGGCATTATAGTTTGTTTTGTTTAGAAAGCAGTCATCCCCTGAGTAGAAAAGCCTGTCCTCTGTCAGCATTTTGTAGGACTCTTGAGAGAGACAGATTTTTTTTTTTTTTTATCTCTGCTGAGTTAGAATTAGATCTCTCTAATAAGCAGGGGGCAGGAGCTTTGCTGATTGCAGATCTATAGTTCTGACTCGGCATGCTGTTTCGGACCTTTGCATAGAGATCACATAACACACAGAATAGAAAAATGTCAGTGATTATTTCACGGTGCCAACATCCTATTGTGTGAATAGAGAAAAAGGGGTTCCCCTTGGGGTTTGGACTTTAACAGCACTCAGATAAATGTAACAACTTAATGTAGTAGAAAAAGTTTGCATATATTTTATTATAAATACATAGTTAAAACATATATAATGGAGTATACATAACAGCTGCTACTACTGGTGATTAGGGATGAGCTTCGTGTTCGAGTCGAACCCATGTTCGACTCGAACATCGGCTGTTCGATCGTTCGTCGAATTGCGAACGTTATGGGCCGTTCGCGCTAAATTCGTGTGGCGCGTCACGGCCCATAATTCACTGCGGCATCGCAGTGCATTGCTGGCTGATGATTGGCCAAGCATGCACTATGACCCGCATGCTTGGCCAATCACAGCGCTGTCAGTAGAGAGAGCTGTAATTGGCCAAAGCCAGGGTGGCTTTGGCCAATTATGGCTCAGGGGATTTAGTACACACCCCACACTATATAAGGCCGCCTGCACGGCGGCCCTGTGTAGTGTGTGTTCCGGTGTGCTGAGAGATAGAGAGAGAGAGAGACAGTGTCATTTGATTTGAGTTAGATAGATTAGGCAGAACAGTCAGTCAGTTAGCTGCACTTACAGTGTATTGTGTATATATATGCATCCCAGGTGTTGCATATATATATACACTGTATTCAGTTTAGCTAGATCCGTTCCTGTTATCTTCTATCTAGACTATTTACATTTAATGCAGTGCGTCCTGCTCACAGTGTTCAGCTAGATCCGTTCCTGCTATTTACATTTAGTGCAGTGCGTCCTGCTCACAGTGTTCAGCTAGATCCGTTCCTGTTATCTACATTTAGTGCAGTGCGTCCTGCTCACAGTGTTCAGCTAGATCCGTTCCTGTTATCTTCTAGACTATTTACATTTAGTGCAGTGCGTCCTGCTCACAGTGTTCAGCTAGATCCGTTCCTGCTATTTACATTTAGTGCAGTGCGTCCTGCTCACAGTGTTCAGCTAGATCCGTTCCTGTTAAATTCCTACTGACCGGCAGGCTTGTCTGGTTACAGTATATAAAGCTACCTGAAGAAAATTACAGGTGTTCTATTTGATCCTATTAGTACCACGGTCAGGCAGCTAGACTATTTACATTTAGTACAGTGCGTCCTGCTCACAGTGTTCAGCTAGATCCGTTCCTGTTATCTTCCTACTGACAGGCAGGCTTGTCTGGTTACAGTATATAAAGCTACCTGAAAAAAATTACAGGTGTTCTATTTGATCCTATTAGTACCACGGTCAGGCAGCTAGACTATTTACATTTAGTACAGTGCGTCCTGCTCACAGTGTACAGCTAGATCCGTTCCTGTTATCTTCCTACTGACAGGCAGGCTTGTCTGGTTACAGTATATAAAGCTACCTGAAGAAAATTACAGGTGTTCTATTTGATCCTATTAGTACCACGGTCAGGCAGCTAGACTATTTACATTTAGTACAGTGCGTCCTGCTCACAGTGTACAGCTAGATCCGTTCCTGTTATCTTCCTACTGACAGGCAGGCTTGTCTGGTTACAGTATATAAAGCTACCTGAAGAAAATTACAGGTGTTCTATTTGATCCTATTAGTACCACGGTCAGGCAGCTAGACTATTTACATTTAGTACAGTGCGTCCTGCTCACAGTGTACAGCTAGATCCGTTCCTGTTATCTTCCTACTGACAGGCAGGCTTGTCTGGTTACAGTATATAAAGCTACCTGAAGAAAATTACAGGTGTTCTATTTGATCCTATTAGTACCACGGTCAGGCAGCTAGACTATTTACATTTAGTACAGTGCGTCCTGCTCACAGTGTTCAGCTAGATCCGTTCCTGTTATCTTCCTACTGACAGGCAGGCTTGTCTGGTTACAGTATATAAAGCTACTTGAAGAAAATTACAGGTGTTCTATCCCAGCTTAGTGCAGCTACAGGCCATTAGTATGTCTGGAAGGCCAAGAAGGAGAGGCAGACAGTCACAAGCCAATAAGAGAGGGCAAGCAGGCTCTGTGTCTAGTGCTGGTCGTGGAGACGGTGCATCCTCATCAGCACGTGGCCATGGGACACGCTTGGCCTTTTTTTCGGCAGCTGGCCATGTTGAGCCGCAACATGCGGAAGACTTGGTCGAGTGGATGACCAAGCCGTCCTCATCCTCCTCATCCTCTCTCACCCATGCCCAGGGTGCTTTGTCTGGCAAAGCAGCGGCCTCTTCCCTCAGCTCAATGTCATCAGTGACTCCTTCCCTAGCTCCACCATGTCCTCATGAGGATTCCCTCGAACTGTTTGACCACAGTGTTGGGTACATGCTCCAGGAGGATGCCCAGCGTTTGGAAGGCTCTGATGACGATACTGAGCTCGATGAAGGCAGTAACATGAGCGCGGACAGAGGGGGTGCCCAAGAAGGACAGCAATCTGGCAGTCATGCTCCCCCTGCTGCAGCATACTGCCAGGTTTGCTCCAGTGATGAGGAGGGAGGGGATGATGAGGTCACTGACTCAACGTGGGTGCCTGATAGGAGAGAGGAGGAGGAGGAGGAGGAGGAGGAGGAGGCGGCAGCACATCACCAACGAGGCAGGATGCCCTCCAGGGGCCAGCCTAAGGGCAGCACATTGACTGCATCACACCCCAAAGCTCCACATGTGCAGGGCGCTGCAGTCTCTGCGCGTTATTCAAAAAGTTCTTTGGTGTGGGCCTTTTTTGAGACGAGTGCATCAGATCGCACCACTGCTATTTGCAACATATGTCTCAAGCGTATCTCGCGTGGCCAAAATATCTCCCGCTTGGGTACCACATGCTTGACCAGACATATGTTGACCTGCCATGCAGTTCGTTGGCAAGCGTATCTAAAAGACCCACACCAAAGAACAAAGAGGATCTCTCCTTGCTCCTCATCAGCTGAGATTTCCAACCCCACTAGACCTTCAGTCCTCTCTGAGACCTGCAGTGAGAGGAATGAAGGTGTAGAATTAGGTGTGTCACAGCCAAGTACTTGTGGGCAATCTGCTTTTGGTACACCGACGTCAGATTGTACCAGGCAAATTTCCCTGCCCCAGCTGCTGCACCGCCGAAAGAAGTTTGCTCCCAGCCATCCACATGCCCAGCGGTTGAATGCTAGCTTGGCAAAATTGCTAGCACTTCAACTGCTGCCTTTTCAGTTGGTAGACTCTGCCCCCTTCCGTGAGTTTGTGGAATGTGCGGTTCCTCAGTGGCAGGTACCCAAACGCCACTTTTTCTCACGGAAGGCGATTCCGGCTCTCTACCGGCATGTGGAAGGCAATGTCCATGCCTCGCTGGACAGGGCGGTCAGCGGTAAGGTGCATATTACCGCTGACTCATGGTCCAGCAGGCATGGACAGGGACGTTACCTAAGTTTCACGGCGCATTGGGTGACTCTGCTGGCAGCTGGGAAGGATGCAGGACAAGGTGCAGTAGTGTTGGAGGTTGTTCCGCCACCACGCCTCCAAAATGCTGATTGTGACACACCTCTCTCCTCCACCCCCTCCTCTTCTTCTTCCTCCATGGCCTCTTCCTCGGAACCAGCGGTGCTCCGTAGGCGTTCAAGGGGCTACGCAAGTACGCAGGCCAAAAGATGCCATGCGGTGCTTGAGCTGGTGTGCTTGGGGGACAGGAGCCACACTGGGGCAGAGGTTCTGTCAGCTCTGCAGGGGCAGGTTCAGAGGTGGTTGACGCCACGCCAACTTAAGGCAGGAATGGTGGTTTGCGACAATGGCACCAACCTCCTCTCTGCCCTCCGACAGGGACAAATGACCCATGTGCCCTGTTTGGCTCACGTCCTTAACTTGGTGGTGCAGCGGTTCTTGGGCAGGTACCCGGGCTTACAGGATGTCCTGAGGCAGGCCAGGAAAGTCTGTGTGCATTTCCGCCGGTCATATAATGCCAGTGCTCGGCTGACGGACCTCCAAAAGGAGTTTAACCTGCCCAAGAACCGCCTAATCTGTGACATGCCCACCAGGTGGAACTCAACGTTGGCCATGCTGCAGCGGCTGCACACGCAGCAGAGGGCCATCAATGAGTACCTGTGCGACTATGGCACCAGGACAGGGTCAGGGGAGCTTGGTTTTTTTTCCCCATGCCAGTGGGCCATGATCAGGGATGCATGCACTGTCCTGTCACCATTCGAGGAGGCCACGAGGATGGTGAGCAGTGACAGTGCATGCATCAGTGACACTGTCCCCCTTGTCCACCTGTTGGAGCACACGCTGCGTGGAATAATGGACAGGGCACTTGAGGCAGAACAGAGGCAGGAAGAGGAGGACTTCCTTAGCTCTCAAGGCCCCCTTTATCCAGACAGTGTTCCTGCGTGCCCGCCGATCACACAGGAAGAGGACGAGGAGGAAGAGGAGGAGGAGGAAGATTGTGTCAGTATGGAGGTGGAGCCTGGCACTCAGCATCAGCAGCAGTCTTTAAGGGATCAGTCCCAAGAAACACATGGACTTGTACGTGGCTGGGAGGAGGTGGCTGCGGACCATGTCGTTCTTAGTGACCCAGAGGACTCCGGACCGAATGCCTCAGCAAACCTACGCTGCATGGCCTCCCTGATCCTGCAAAGCCTGCGTAAGGATCCTCGTATTCGTGGTATCAAGGAGAAGGACCAATACTGGCTGGCAACCCTCCTTGATCCACGTTACAAGGGTAAGGTTGCGGACCTTATCTTGCCATCGCAGAGGGAGCAGAGGATGAAACATCTTCGGGAGGCCTTGCAGAAAGGTCTGTGCAACGCGTTCCCAGAGACTGGGAGGTTACAAACTCCTGTTTCTGGACAACGTGTTGCTGAGGCTTCGGTCAGTCAAAGAAGGAGCGGTGGAGAAGGTGGCCGTCTGACCGATGCGTTCAGACAATTTTTTGGTCCGCAGCCCCAAGGTATGATCGGTTCCAGCAACCATCGCCAGCGTCTGTTTTACATGGTGCAGGAATACCTAGGGGCAAGATCAGACTTGGACACCTTTCCCACCGAAAATCCTCTGGGTTACTGGGTCTTGAGGATGGATCACTGGCCAGAGCTTGCACAGTATGCAATTGAGCTACTGGCCTGTCCTGCATCCAGCGTTCTTTCGGAACGCACATTCAGTGCTGCTGGAGGCGTGGTAACCGATCACAGGGTGCGTCTGTCCACCGACTCGGTCGATCGGCTGACCTTCATAAAAATGAATGAGTCTTGGATCACCACCAGCTACCAAGCACCTG
The DNA here is from genome assembly GCF_042186555.1 of Aquarana catesbeiana. NCBI lineage: Eukaryota > Metazoa > Chordata > Amphibia > Anura > Ranidae > Aquarana > Aquarana catesbeiana. Next base: position 200,956,059 of record NC_133335.1, on the reverse strand, counting down.
ATGCTGATGTAACCGAATAATTTTTTTTGAAATCTCAGATCCCTTCAAAGACTGCCTATGCTGATGCTGAGTGACTATCCCTGAGTAATTATCCTCTTCCTCCTCAATCATCACGCTGATAGCTTGTAAGAACATTTTTGGTTCTGGGCGCCACCACCAGTGCCTAAGGCACAATTTTTCAGCCCCTGTTTAACAGGGGCGTGTAATTACAATTTTTGATGTAATACTTTGCAGCAGGGCTCGTTCCTGCATTCCAACTAGAGTGTCTGTGAGGGGTTGCAGTGTTGTGGCACCAGCACCAGTGCCTAGGGCCCAATTTTTCTGCCCCTGTCTAACAGGGGCGTGTAATTACAATTTTTGATGCAATACTTTGCAGCAGGGCTCGTTCCTGCGTTCCAACTAGAGTGTCTGTGAGGGGTTGCAGTGTTGTGGCACCAGCACCAGTGCCTAAGGCCCAATTTTTCTGCCCCTGTCTAACAGGGGCGTGTAATTACAATTTTTGAAGCAATAATTTGCAGCAGGGCTCGTTCCTGCGTTCCAACTAGAGTGTCTGTGAGGGGTTGCAGTGTTGTGGCACCAGCACCAGTGCCTAAGGCCTAATTTTTCAGCTCCTGTTCAACAGGGGCATGTAATTACAATTCTTGATCTAATATTTCACAGCAGGGCCCTGTGAGGGCTTACAGTGTTGTGGCCACAGCAACACCTAAGGCCCAAATTTCTGCTGAGTATATAGGGCAGGACCCTACTTTCAAACATCTAACTTACAAACGACTCCTACTTGTAAACGGAAGGAGACAACAGGAAGTGAGATGAAATCTACCCCTAGGAAGGGAAATTCTCTCCTGTAAGAGTTAATATGGGAAAACAAGTTCTCCTTTCCACTGATGCTTTCCAATCCTTGTTCCACAAAAAAACCCAAATTTTCAAAAAACATTTTTCATTGGGACAAAAAAGTGAGGTGAAATCTTCTGAAGAGGAGGAAAGACAGCAAAACAAATGTCACAGGGGTGATAACCCTTCCCTATGTTTTCCAAAAAGCTTAGAAAAGATTTTTTGGCTGGAGCTAAACACGTTAAAAATGTTCAAAATTACAAACAGATTCTACTTAACAACAAACCTACAGTCCCTGTCTTGTTTGCACCGCCTGTATACTGCTGTTCAGAGTATATAGGGCCTGGTGGCCCCACACCTTTCCTTATTTTAATTTGGGTGCGGGGTTCCCCTTAATATCCATACAAGACCCAAAGGGCCTGGTAATGGACTGGGGGGTACCCATGCCGTTTGTCTCACTGATTTTCATCCATATTGCCATGACCCGACATGACATTAAACCCGCAAGCAGTTTTAAATGAGATTTTTTCCTTTAAAAATGACATTTGGTGCAGGGACTGTTCTAAACATGGGAAACACGCGTCACTTTACAGGCATACTATAGACACCCCCCAGGTACGATATTTAAAGGAATATTTCACTTTTTTTTTTTTTACTTTAAGCATCATTAAAATCACTGCTCCCGAAAAAACGGCCGTTTTTAAAAGTTTTTTTTGCATTGATACATGTCCCCTGGGGTAGGACCCGGGTCCCCAAACCCTTTTTAGGACAATACCATGCAAATTAGCCTTTAAAATGAGCACTTTTGATTTCGAACGTTCGAGTCCCATAGACGTCAATGGGGTTCTAACGTTCGTGCGAACTTTCGGTCCGTTCGCGGGTTCTGGTGCGAACCGAACCGGGGGGTGTTCGGCTCATCCCTACTGGTGATACAGTAGTTACAAATAGATGGTATGTAGAAATTATCCTTCACCCAACGTGTTTCGGAGTCTATTTGTAACTATTGTATCACCAATAGTGGCTGTTATGTATACTCCATTATATATGTTTAACTATATATTTACAATAAAATATATGCATACTTTTTTTACTACATTAAGTTGTTAAATTTATCTGAGTGCCGTTAATGTCCACAAACCCCAAGGGGAACTCCTTTTTTCCTATTCACATAACACACAGAGAGCCACATGCTGGCAGGAGACTTACTGTTCTACTCATGCTGTGGCTGTTTTTTAAGGAAAACAAGCTGTAAGACATTGAGCACTTTTTGAGCATATTTTGCTGATATAGTCCCTGTTCACATTGATGCGGATTGGATGTGATCAGAAAGCCCGAGATTCAAATGTCATCTGAAAATACATTGTTTCCTATGAAGGACGTTCACATCCATGCAGTGCGATTTTGGTCCCGGTAAAAAACAGGTCCTGTGCGAGTTTGGAGCGATGCGTTCCAAACTCGCACAGCATAGAATCATTGGCATTCTGAGATAACTGTTCACATAGGATGTGATTCATAGACAGTTTTGCATAGAAGTGGCTAGAAAACAGATTTGCATAGAAGTGAATAGAAGGCAGTTTTGTAGAGAAGAGCATTTGAATGCAGATTGAAAATTGCAGCAGTACTGAATTGGCATTGAACGAAAGGGTATTCACAATCGCATTCCTGAGTCATATCAGAATCGCATCTGAATTGCACTTGAACCGCTGAACAACTACCTTTGACAATCGCACTGAAAACTGACATGAAAATCACACCACATATATGTAAACCTAGGCTTATAAACCGAACGTTCAGTTGGACTTTATTACTTTTTGCCATGAAAGGTGACACACTATGTAGATATTTCAACGTAAGGCATGCACAGGTGAGCTGTGGTGTTGATAATGAGAAGGTCTGATAAGTTAAAGACAATCACCATCCTGCCTGCTAGGGTCACACTCACAGGAGATAATGTTCCCATATCTGTTCTTGTTGCGGTTCTCGTCCTCCTTTGCTGTATCCCAGGATGCGGTCTGGCCTTCAGGCAGCGCCTGCAAAAAAAAAAAGAAAAAAAAGTTTTATTTTGTTTATTGTACCAAACCAAAAACTTTTTTAGTTTTGATAGAGTAGAAAAGAGTTAGAACCCCTGTGAAGTTTTTATTGCTGTCTGTGTTCCCACTTGGGAGATCCATCCTCTCTCTTTGTCCTGGTGACCATTGTTACTAAGATAGAATGGGGAAGTCCATCATTTTAGAGTTATCTCAAGAACAAGAGGGAAGGGGAAATCTTCCGTTGAGGACTGTTCCTGAAGGAGGAGAAGTGAGCTCACAATTTCCTCTCACTTCCTGTTGTGTCGCTGAGACAGGAAGTGAGGGAAATCGCATCAACAGGACACAGCAAGAAATAAACTGACAAGGGGTCCTAATATCATCCCCTACTCTATCCATATTTATTACAAAAAAATGGTTTTGGTTAGACATACACTTTGATGTTGCTCCATTCCTATACATGTCATTTTTTTGGTTCTTATGCCGCGTACACACGATAAAAAATTTCGGCTGGCAAAAGACCAATGAGAGTTTTCAGTCGGAAAATGCGACCGTGTGTATGCTCCATCGGACTTTTGCTGGCTGAATTCCAGCCAGCAAAAGACTGAGAGCATGTTCTTAATTTTTCAGTCGGGAAAAGTTCCTCTCCGAAAATGCGATCGACTATGGCAATTCCGAAGCGCAAAATTCCTACGCATGCTGGGAAACAATTCGACGCATGCTCGGAAGCATTGAACTTCATTTTCTCGGCTTGTCGTAGTGTTGCACGTCACCGCATTCTTGACGGTCGTAAGTTCAGCGAACTTTTGCGTGACCGTGTGTAAGGCAAACTTGAGCAGAATCCCGTCAGAAAAGCCGAGATATCTTCTTCCGACGAGAAGTCCGACCGTGGGTACGCAGTATTAGAAGATAAAATCCCTGGATCTGTCTCGGATCCTCGTCAACACTGCCAATTATGCTTGATGCTTCTGCCCACCTCCTCTATTCATAGGAGGCTCCACTAAAACTTGCATGAATAAAAAACGCTCTAAATGGAAGAGGTGGACCTTTCATTCCTCCACCTATGCTCTACTCAAAGTGCATGTTTCATTGGGGGAAAATTATAGTATAGATCAGTGGTCTCCAAACTGCGGCCCATTTGCTTGCCTTTATCTGGCCCCTAAGGCATAATTCCTGCCACTTACACCAACAAATGGGGCATAATTCCTGCCACTGACACCAATGATGGAGCATTATTCCTTCCACTGACACCAACTATTTCTCCCTGTAATACCAAAGATCTGACATTGTTTACTTTCAGTGGGCACAGTCTGGCCCACCTAAAGTCCGATGGACAGTAAACTGGCCCTTTGTTTAGAATGTTTGGAGACCCCTGGTATAGATTCTGTGAATGGAGGAGGGGGGGTGGAAAGGGTGAACATAGTCGGCACTCTTGATGATTGCCTGAGACAGGTCCAATGCTTGTATTAACCCCTGAAGTACCAGAAGATGAGGGTATGCAGGGGTATGGGAGGAAAGGGGGCAGAGGACTTCGGATTTCACCTAGGACGGCAGACACCAGCACAAGGGACACATCACATTAAATGTAAGTACTGTCCCTTGTACTAACTTAAAAAGCTTTATGGACATAGGGCATTGAATAGTCATCTCCAGACAAGTATAATATAACACAAAATTGATAAATATATAATTTATTATTGAAAAAAAAAAAGGTTTACAAAAACATACACATATAAACAAGGGACCAAATGTCACCCCTATAAAAACAGTAAAGTATGTACAGTAGGTAGACTATATACACTATACTTTGTATATAATGTACCTACTGTACATACTTTACTGTTTTTATAGGGACAACATTTGGTCCCTTGTTTATATATGTGTATGTCTTTGTAAACCCTTTTTTTTTTCAATAATAAATTATATATTTATATATTTTTAAATTTTTAGGTTCTATTATACTTGTCTGGAGATGACCGTTCAACACCCTATATCCATTACCTACTTTTCTTATACTTCAATACCAGGGTTGGCACTCCATGACAATCACTATTCCAAATGATTGGTGGGTCTTTACTATATATTTATATACATATATGACTCCATTCTATTTTAATTTAAAAACCATACCTAAATTTGGTTATGAAGGGGCTGCCAATGTACCACAACAGATAAAAAAAAAAATGTGCATGACCCTTTTTTAAAAATGCAGCGCACCACAACGTGTGGTGCATTGTGCTCTGCTGGATGGCACTGAAAAACATTGCATATAGGGCAGGTACATTGCCACACACTGTGGTAATGTGCCACAAAGCAAAATGTACACGGGCCAAATTCATCTTGGTTGGTGGTTATTATGAAGCTATGTGATTTTATTCTGTAGGAATCATTGCAAAGTGTATTCTCCTCCTTCCTCTTCTGGTCTGCTGGAGGATGCAGTTGAGTTGATGCATGGAATATAATGGGCAATCATGGCTTATGACATCCCCTGCCACCGTCCTTCTTGGCAGTCTTCGCTGGACAGCACCTGCAGTACTTAGCCTCGAAGTGGCACTGCCTACCCATGTCTTATTCTATATCTGAAGTATAAAGTGGTATGGGCCTTTCGTCTTACCATGAAGCCTCTTGTGTATGCTATCTGTAGTGGGTCCAGGGTCACCGCATGCTTCAGGCACTTTTCTTCTTTGCACTTCTAAAACACATTCCTGAAGAGCCGATCCGTGCTCTGTTAGCAGATGTAGACAGCAGATGCACTGCCTACTAAAGGAAACCTACACTGACCAGTATACAGGCTGCCATTGCAAACTTCCTCTTCTGAAAATACATGTTCCCTGGCTGACACGCTGATCCACAGCCTTCAGTATTTTAAAAGCCTAAAGCCGGGTTCACATATGTGTGTCTGCGGTTTCCAGCCAGGGACCCGGTGCGTCCCTGTTCACCGGTTCAGGTGCAATTCAGGTCCAAATTTTTGCCTGAATTTGCACCTAAACTGGACCCAAAAAAGAACAGGACCCTTTTGTACTTGGAGGAGGAATCTTGGGGGGTGGCAGTGGTGCAATATTTATTTTAGCAGGTAAAATTTGGTGGGTGGGAGGGTTGATTGGGGGGGGGGGGGTGCTAGGAGGGGGTATTTTGGAGGGGAGGATTTCTACTAGGAGGGGGGATTTGTGTTCGGAATGGGGATTTGGGGGGGAGGATTTGTGATAGTAGGGATGACTGGGTGGAGATTTGTGCTATGCGAGAAAATCGGGGGGGGGGGGATTGTGCTATGAGGGGGGATTTGGAGGGGGGGAGGATTTATGCTCAGAGGGGAAATTTGAGGGGTAGACGATTTGTGCTAGGAGAGGCATTTGGGGAGAGAGAGGATTTGAGCTGGGAGTAGGGATGGTGGGGGCAAAGATTTGTGCTGGGTTGGGGATTTTAGTGTAGGGGGGATTGATACCGGAAGAGGGTGATTTTTTTTGTTTGGGGAGAATTTTGGCTTGCAAAGGGAATTTATGCTTAGGGGGTAAGCGTGCGAATTAGTGCCCAAATATTTTTTTTGGGGGGAGGAGATTTTGCTGACACATGATGCTCATACATCTTGGGGTGAGGGCGTCATTTGGCATCTTTGCCATGGGCACTAGATGACTTTGTCCTGGCACTGCTGGCAGGGGACAGGCTTTTCTACTCTGTAGCTAATTTCTGTAAAGGTCCTTTTACACGGGCTGTCCAATCAGATCCACCTGTCAGTTTTCCAGCCAGATCTGAAAGAACGCTCAAAGTTATTGTATAGGCAAGTGGATGTAAAAGACCTGCATCTAGGTCCAAAAAAAATAATTAACAGAAAATGTTTGTGTCTATTTCTGCTTTTCTGGACACAAATGTGAGGTAAATGTTTAAGTCCACCTGCCCATAAACCTAACATGGGTCTGGTTTCAGGCTGTAGGAAAAACCTTAATAGACAAAAAAATGTCATCCATTCCGTTCTGCTCTGATTAAGCAGGGGATCTATTCAAGGCCCTAAGACTTTGCATATCTTTTATTTCGCTGCAACAGGAATATAATTAGATGATAAAAATTGAAAGCCTAGATGGGCTTTATGCCTCGTACACATGTTCCGAATATCGTACAACCGATCGTATGGCCATTCTTGCTTAAATAGTCGCAAGTAGAAATTGAATAGCTAATAAAGTCACGAAAATTGTCGTACGACAGACAAAAAAATCGGAAGTGATGTCATGTGTTGTAATGTATTTGTATTGTATTTTCGGACGACAACTATACTGACTAAACGAAAATCGTACGATCTGGAATCGTACCAGGAAAATCTTCGTGTATAACCAATCGAATAATATCGGATGAACGGTCATGATCGGCTGTCGAAAGTAATGTACACACGATCCGAATATCGTACGATCCTTCCTCGGATGACCGTTTTCGTACAATATTCGGATCGTGTGTACGGGCCATTAGAGCGTTTGTTAACTCAAAAAAAAAAAAATGCAGATTCTGGTCCCTTAAAGCAGATTACACAGCACAGGGCTTGTGCTATGTAATCTGCCCCCCCTCTAATCTGTAAAAAAAAAAAAAAAAAAGAATGCTAAACCTACCACTTCCTGTATGCCCCTCTCTAATCAGACCACGATAAACAGGGTAGCTCCGCCCTGATCACTGTGGTCAAAGTGCCTCCCTCTGTGATAGGCCGCCCTGCTCCGCTCTCCTCTCTCCTTCCTGCCTGTCACCCTCCTCTGTGTCTGTCTCCGGCCCAGCCCCGCCCCCCCCGCGCTACTATTCTTGTAAAATAAATTTGCTAAATTTTCACTGCCAGCCTCTATATTAGAGGCTGGCATAGCACACTGTGTCATTTGTTTTAAAAAACGAGCGCTGTAAATACCTAATTCCATGCCGGTCATGTGACTCGCGGCCACTTTACAGCTACGATACACGGCTTCTGTGGAGGAGCAGAGCGGCCACATGATCTCCCCGGCTGACGTCAGAGGGAGATCACAGCCCCTCCCTCCGGAGACATGTATAGTAGCTGGAGTCACATGACCGGCCTGAAGACAGCTGATATTAGGTATTTACAGCGCTTGTTTTTTAAAACGAATGACATAGTGTGTTATGCCAGCCTCTAACCGAGGGGCTGGCATAGACTGGTGTAGATGGGTTAACAAACCCTTTAAGATTTACTGATTCATAACAAATATGCAATGAGTTCTGTCTTCATTGTCACTTTCCTGGTATTGTATGCTTGTTTTGGGTTATTTCCTCAAACCACTGACCCAACAACAGCCAGTGATCTAGCATTTTCAGAATGAGGTCAGCATTGGCAACCTCCAGTTTTTTCCTTAACAGTAAACATGCAGGAGATAAATATGGAGGCTTGGTAAAGTGGTTTTAAACCCTTACATGTACCCAAGTCAAGTGACTGGCCTCAGGTGATAACATATTAAACAAATCCTCCTACATAAGTTGTACCTGTTTATCTGCAGTCTTCTCTTCTCTACATCTGTTAAAAATCCAGCATTTCTAAAGCTCGTCTGAGCTGTCAGAAAATGGGGCAGAGAGTTGAAGTTTCAAACTGCAGAACTTTGTGAGGAGAGCTCTGAGAGCTAATTGGAGGGTAGGGAAGGGACCCCCCCCATCACAGCACATAGGAACAGAGCGGAGGCTGTCAATCACAGGCTGTGTGCTGGAGCTTCCTCCCCTGTCACCTTTTTTCTCTTGGTGTCAGGAAAACTTTTTAGAAGTGATTCAAGCTGATAGCAGAGGAACAACGCAGCAGACAGCTTGCTTGCTTTGTGTGTTGCTTTGTTGCTTTGTGATCTTGAAGCAGAGTTCCAGTTGTTTTGCGTTTATTAAGCATCAGCAGCTACAAAAAGTATTAATAAACACACATTCTCCTGTTCCAGGATCCAGCAATGTGGCCGCTGGAACCCTCGGTTCTCTCCCTCTCCTCTCCCCGGCTGTGACAGCTTGTGGCTTCACAGCTGGGTGCGCACTATGCATGAGCGAGTCGTGCTGCTCCTTCTCGATGGTCGGGCAATCTTCTGGGGGGGACCTGTGACATTTCTCAGAAAATTGCAGGTGGTCCAAGCGGAAGTGGGAGTGGGTACCTGTTAAAACGAGGTACCCGCTCCCCCCCTCCCCCCTCAAAAAAATTACATGCCAAATGTGGCATAGGATGGGGGGGAGGTGCGCTTAACCTCCCTGGCGGTTTTACCGAGTGTGGCTCGGGGTTAAAATTCAGTACCATTAGCGGTAACCCCGAGCCACACTCGGGATCGCATTGCAGGATCCTGGGGCGGCGTTACTTACCTTGTCCCCGGGATCCTGCGATGTCACCCGCTGTGTCTGCGGGCTCCGTCCTCCTCCGAAGCCTCTCCTTGCCAGGCTCCGTTCCCTGCGAGCGGCGCGACGCACGGGGGCGGAGCCTGGCGGCAAATTAAAAAAAAAGTAAAAATCATAACACATACAGTACTGTAATCTTACAGATTACAGTACTGTATGAAATGATTTCACATCCCTTTTGTCCCCAGTGCTTTGTCCTATGCCCTGCATGCAGTTTTATATTATATATACTGTTCTTTCTGCCTGGAAACTGGAGATTGTCCATAGCAACCAAAAAGTGTCCCTTTACGTCAAAAGTGGCTTTAGACCAGCTAGAAAACAGCGATAGTAAATTAGAACACAATTGAGCGATAGTGAATTGTGGGGAAATTTATTTTATTACTATTTTTTTTTATTTTTTTTTATTATTTATTTTTATTTATTATATTATAATTTATGTTTTTGTGTTTCAAACTTTATCATACCCGGGATATCTACTAGACTCTGGTTTGGACAGATTTAAGTGTGTTATTGTTAAGATTTACAGACCTACAATATAAAACGCCAAATTTCCATGCAAAATAATTGTACCGCTTTCAGCACCTAAAATCCAAAATAATCATACCGCCAGGGAGGTTAAAGCGGAACTTCCCCTACTGGGAATTGAGACAAGTAGACACTATAGAACAACCTTTTCAACATAGAGGGACCCTTGAAATAACTTTCCGGTCTCACGGATAGGGTTGCCACCTGTCCAGGATTCACCTGGACAGTCCGGTTTTTGAATCATGTGTCTGGGTTTCAGTCTGCCTTAAACCCGGACACATTATTCAGACAGGGCTGCGGCTCCCCAAGTAACCAAGATAGTCACATAAAAATCTGTTGCCATCCGGGAGCTGTTTGGCATTAATTGGGGGGGGGGGGGGGTGATGTCAGCAAGAGCAATTTGGCCATACACACTGTTCGCCATGGTGCACTACACATGCTGCATTTCCTTGGGCCACCCAAAGGTGTTCCAGGTTTTTTATAATACTATAATGTATACTATGAGAAAAAAAATTGCCCTGCACTGCTAAAGTGGTCGGGTTTGGCTTGGAGAAAAGGTGGCAACCCTACTCATGGAACCCCTGCTAAAAATTACTATAACTACAACTACAAGAGTGCTCCTTACACTGGTGGACATTGGAAATAATTACCCCTTTACAGATAGCGAAAAAGATCAATGGTGTCAGTGGGAACTTATCTGAGAGGCAGAAATTGCTCATTGCTCAAGAAACCCCAAGCAACTTCTGGAGAAACCCCAGGGTTCCATGGAACTCTAGTTAAGAAACCCTACTATAGAAGGATAAGCTTTGTTCATATTTCATGTCTGAGGTTTACAACCAACTTAACCTTAAAAAAGCGACATCCCTGGCTTTACTCCCTCCTGATTCACTGGTTGAGGATCAGCATGAAGATTAGTATTGTCAAAGTAAAGCTGAAAAGCCTGATCTGCAATTTTTTTTCCAGGTTAATGACTTAAAAAGTGCTGAAGCCACTGAATCAGCATGACAGCCAGGGAACCAGCATCTTCAGAAAGAGAGGTCAGCAAGGACATCTGCACTCTTCCTTTTTGCAGATTTTTCTAAATATTCTGTGATCTATCGGTCTGCATTACCGCTAAGTAGTTAACAGGTGCCTATGAATAGCAAAGACGACAAGGCCTTGCTGAGCACGCTTTGTGTTTATTGCGAAGGATCTTTTATATCAGGATAGACAGGTAATGAGCGGTTAATTGGGAACACCGCTTTGATCAGAGGTCTATTTGCCTTTAAAGGATCCAGCATCCTAATAGCAGTTAATCTCCAAGCAGAGGCGCCGTGAGCAGTAACAGCTCATTTCCATCCCACTTCAAAGCAGCCGAGGGGAAAACAGACATTATTATCAAACAGCAGGGTCTTGGAGGGGGGCTTTTGACAGCTCCTACTTTAAAAATATGTCATCAGAATTTTCAAAGCTGAGAATTCTTCCCCTTGTGATCGCTATGTTACCGCTGTATCTGCGCCCATTGTAATTGTTTCCATTAACTCTGGACCCACCTAAAGTCAGAATATAATGTAGTGACAGCCAAAAATGTTATAAATGTAATTTCCAGTCCAGTCCAGTCCGGAGAGGAACAATAGTCCTTTTAATATGTTTTACATATGCCAAAGCAGCTTAAAGCCAAATTTCTGCTATGCCAATAAACAAAAAAGGGACCCCCCAGGAGCCCTTATAAAAATAATTTTAAAAAATGTTTTTATAGGCACCCTACTGCCAACGCTGTCCCTGGCAGACTTACCAGGTCAACGATTCAGTAATGCGGAGCTGCCCCTTTTTTGGATTGCATGATATCCAGCATCATTCCACCCTCTTCCTGTAAGCCCAGAGCATCATGGCTCCACCCTGGATTTCCTGGAGAATGCTATAGAGCAGTGGTCTCTAAACTGTGGCCCATGGGCTGGATGCGGCCCTTTACTATCCTTTATCTGACCCTTGGGGCATTATTCCTCCCAATGAGTGTGGTATAATTCCTGCCAGCGACACCAACGACACCAACAATGGGGCACATTTCATCCCACTGAAACCAATAGCAGAGCACTATTCCTTCTACTGACACCAACAGTGGGGCATAATTCCTGCCACCGACACCAACCATAGTGCACATTTCCTCCCACTGAAACCAATTACAGGGCACTATTCCTCTTGCTACTGACCACAGGCGCTATGTCATTTTTTTTACTCCCACTGACCACCAGGCCTGAGATGTTGTTTTTCAAGACATTTTCTAACCCGACTGGCCATAATCTGGCCCCTCTAAAGTCTGAAGGACAGTAAACTGGTCCATTGTTTAGAAAGTTTGGAAATCTCTGCTATAGAGTGATTCCACACCATTAAGGTGTGCTACTGTCTGAAGCATTTAGAATATAAGGAAGAGGACGAAGATGACCTCTGACATCACTAGTCCAGACAAAAGAGATAAAAGGTACGTGGTTTTTTTGGGTGCAGGGGTGCTACAATGGGTGGGAGGCACAAACAGTAGAGAGGGATACCCAACCCTTAAGCTGGGCTTTAAATAATCATATCAACGTGTAATGCGGCAAAAAATCTCTTTATCTGCAATTAGCTGGAGGATTGAGTTATTTCAAAGACTTTTGGTGATGAGACAGTAAACAACTGAGCTTCCAAAGAAGTCAGCAAAAAAAAAAAAACAGCATCTTAATTTTAGGTAAACCAAAAAAAAATGTGTAAGATGTAAAACACAGGAGACCGAACTTGACCTGATATGATGGCCAACGCTGTAGACTGTTGTTACACTTGTTTCAAAGACTATCTGGATACTCAGTTTTCTTTGATCTCAGAAGAATCTTTTATATCAAAGACTTTAGATTACTAAAGAGAATATAATGTTGGATAATTACATGAATGGAAAAAAAATCCATCCAGCTAAAGCTGTTTTCCTGTCTGTTTAGGGCATCATAGCTTCCTGGATTTACAGGAGAATGACTTCACACCATTGGATGGTGCCATTCTCTGCAGCATTTGGAATGTCAAGAAGATGAGGATGAAGCAGACCTCTGGAGACCATAAAAAATGTGATGGATGTGAAATTCAGGCAACTGAACTTGACCTGGTATGATGGCCAATTCTTTAGACCTTGTCACACTTGTTTCAAAGACTATCTGGATACTCAGTTTTCTTTAATCTCCAAAGTCTTTTATACCGAAGACTTTAGACTACTAAAGAGTATATAATGTTAGATACGTACATGAATGTAAAAACAAATCCATCAAGCTAAAGCTGATTTGAGACTGAAGACTCCAAAAGTCGGGATATTGCTTTTTGTGGGTGTAGGGGGGCTCCAATGGGTGGGATGGGCGAATGGTGGAGGGGATACCAGAGCCTCGAGTTGGGCTTTAAATTATTTTATCAATGTATGTAATGTGTTGATATAAAATCTTGTTTTTACTTATGGTTCGTGATTATGTATTTACATGGGGGTAGATGTTTTTTTTTATCTGGAAACAACATGCTATGTTCAGTTTTTGTGAAACACCCATATTTTTCCAGATAGCCAGAGACCACATGATCTTAGCCTAGTCATTCTTTTTTAATTCATTTTAAGAAAGAAATCTTTTTAAAAACACAGTTTTAATTTGATTTGGTTAGGCTTATGTGTTCTAGTGAATTATGTGAAATGTGAGTGTTTTCGATGGGTCCAATTTAATGAGAACCAGTTACCAATGAGCATCAGTAATAACGTAAATCTCCACTCTTGAATTGTTATAATAGTTAATCCTCGTACACACGATCGGATTGTTGGCCAACAAAACCGTGGAATTTTGTCCGAAGGGCGTTGGTCCAAATTTGTCTTGCATACACAGGGCCACACAATTGTTGGCCAACAATTACGAACGTAGTGACGTACTACGTTGTTTTTCAGCTCTTTGGCGCCACCCTTTGGGCTCCTTCTGCTAATTTCGTGTTAGTAGAAGTTTGGTGAGTGTTGGTTCGCACTTTTCATTTTACATTTTTCATTTCGCACTTTTCATTTTGTGCTTTTCAGTTCTTTTCTGAACAGCCGTTTGTTAACCATCCATGTTGCGGAATCGGAGGAGATAACATGTTATTTATTATTGGCCTTGGAGTTATTGCTTTGACATTATTTTTTTGGTTGAATAATGATTTAATTTGTTATATTTTCTATATTTTTGGATGCATAAAATGCACTTTTTGGTTAAGTTCTATTGGCAGATAGCATGTCTAATTTTATTTGTTTTCTTTTTTTAATGCACAATAAAAAAAATTGTGTAGAATAATACTTGGCTATGTGTTTTACTTCAAATGACAGTTTGGGAGTAGGCAGTTACATTTTAAATAATACAATGTAAAATTAACAAGGGACACCAACATAGTTGTATCTTTGCTCTTAAAAACTACGGGATAATGGTGTTGTGGTAAATAAATAAAAAAACCATAATAATATTATTCTTGATATCACTAGAAAAAAAAAGCCTTTGAAAATCAGTTTGCGAGGGGGGCAGGAGGCGGAGCCTAGCAGAGCAGACATGCATTGTTAGAGCTCCACACCGCTGAGGAGAGAAGAGAAGGACAAAGCGGAGCCTGCAGGCTCAAAAGGTATCCATTTGAACCTTTTTGCCCCAGGGAACAAACTGTGAAAGTTTGGGCAGGAAATATGGTACTGGGAGGAAACCGTGGCAGAAATAAAAATCACCTCACAAAGAGCTCACAGGCACTCACTGCAGCTGAAGCAGCTCCAGTCACCTCACAAGATACAGCATCAGGGCGCTCTCACAGACAGAAAATGTCACAGCAAGACTCTCCATTTGAGTCAGATACAGAACAAATCCTCTCACAAACTTCTCCACAAGCCTCCTCAGTATCCCCAGTAATATTATTACAATTTGAAAAGATGCTTCATAAGGCTTTAAAACAAACCTCAGACCAAATAACAAAAAACCTAACCAAAGAAATAAGAGAGCTGGGAAACCGCACCGCAGCCTTAGAAATAAAAATGGATGAAATTGAAATTACAACCCAAGAAAATATAACAGAATTGGAACAATTAAAAAAAGAGAATTTAATACTTCAAACTAAGCTCGAAGATTACGAAAATAGAGCCAGACGTTCAAACTTGCGCATAAGGGGAATACCTGAAACTGTGACAGACCTGCAATCTACTATTACTGCTCTATTACAAGAACTAAAGCCAGATATCCCTATTGAACGTTTAGAACTGGACAGAGTACACAGAGCCCTCACAGCCAAAAAGAAAGATGGACCCCCACGTGATATAATCACAAAATTTCATTATTACAGAACGAAAGAACAAATACTAATTGCTGCAAGAGAAAAAAAGGAACTTAATTTTCAAGGACACAATTATCAAATTTTTGCTGACCTATCCCAACTTACTATTACTAAAAGACGATCCATGAAACCCCAACTAATGGAACTGCAACGCCACAACATTATGTATCAATGGGGCTTCCCCTTTTCAGTCAGATTTAACTACCAAGGTACAATTTACAGAAGCAGATCAGCAGATGAACTACAACAAACCCTTTTAAAATTAAATCTGACAGAACCCACAAGCAGCAACACTCCCACACGCAGAAGAATGGCATCATCTTCACCTTCAGGCAGCACCCAGAAAATTTCAGAACAAAATGGGAATCATCATTCTCACAAAAGAGGCTGTTATGCCACATCATCCATGGACCAAGAAGATTCAATGGACTGACATCCTAATTCCTGATATCTCTTCATTTATTATACTAAGAGATGGTTCTCTATAAAAAACCTGTATTTATAACTGAATGTAACTGCATTCTGATAGTCACACACTGTGTGGGATCATGTTACATTCCAGTTATATTTCTTATTACTTCTGATTCATATAGCCTTAGAATATATAAGTGAAATAAGGAAATTCTTGTTCAGTTATATATTATCAGGTAATAACAATAGATATATTACTTTTTAGGACAAATATGTTCAATAATCCAGAAGTAATGGAAGCTTTTTCTTTCTTTTCTTAAAACAAATATATTATTACCTAACTAGTTCCTAGAATTATGTTTTTGTTTATTCTAATCTGAAGCAATACAACCTCAATTTTATAAGTTAACATATCTAAACAGTTACATATGAATAAAATATGTAATTGTTTACTCTAAAAGGGTTAAAATCCCAAAATAATTCAAACTATCTTCATCAATACCAAAGTTATTAACAGTACCTTTCTAACTGAATTATTTAGCCTAGGGCAAGACTAACCATATACAACCACCCTGGAATAAATAATTTCAACAAAAACTATATTCTGCACTCCAATTAATGAAACATCATTTTGATGTCTTTTGACATAGCACTTCTCTCCTGTAAGCGGAAGATCCGTGTACCCCCATTAGCCCTCCTCATTCTCCCAACCATATTATGTGGGAGTGTGACGAAGGCACTTATTCCCCTGAGAGAGATATTTATTCTCTTTCACGGGTAAATTGTGATTACTTGCAAAAAATAATTTATACAATGTATCATCTAATCTCATATGTTTTTTGTTTACTCTTTACTCCAGAATTCACTGGTTTCTTTTCTATCTATTCATCTCTTCAGTCCACACAGGTTGATCTGCGCAGCCAGCTCTGCATAACAAAAAGTAAGTCAAAACTATTTGATCTATTGCCATGGCACCACTGAATATACTTTCCCTGAATGTTCAGGGAATAAATGTCCCTCAAAAAAGGACCAAAGCCTTCCGTACTTTCCATAACAAGAAGGCTCACATAGTATGCCTCCAAGAAACACACTTCACCAAAGATTCTACTCCAAAATATATTTCTCCTTTTTATCAACAAATTTACACGGCTTCTGCCTGTACCAAGCAAAGGGGAACTCTAATTGCATTTCACCGATCCACACCATTCACCTTATCATCAGAAATTAAAGACCCAGAAGGTAGATACCTGATACTCATGGGTTATATAATGGATACAGCAATCACGGTGATTTCCTACTACGCTCCTAACAAACAACCTACACCATTCCTCTCACATATATTACAAGTGATTAATACACACAAAATAGGAACAGTGATAATGTGTGGGGATTCAAACCAGGTCCTCCTCCCATTTCTAAATAAATCACCTTTTACACCATCCAAAATAACCTCTAGATTACCTTTTTCTCAACTTCTTTCCAAATACAATCTGGTAGATTCATGGAGAGAAAGTAACCCAATGAAAAAGAAATTCACTTATTTCTCGCACCCTCATCAAACCTTCACCAGAATAGATCATATTTTTCTAACAATAGGAATGATACCAGAAATTATTGCATCAGATATAATTCCGATTCCGTGGTCTGACCATAATGCAGTATACACTACTATAGCCTCAGCCATACCAAAAGCGCATGACCCAACGTGGTACTTACCGGACATAATGCTCAAACACCCACTACATCAGATGGCCATTGAACAAGCTTTAAAGGAATACATATCAATTAATAATACAACAGACATCTCCCCAATAACACTGTGGGAAGCTCATAAGCCTGTCTTGCGTGGTACAATACAAAGACAAATGGCACTATTTAAACGGGAACGCAAAAATCTAGCAAAAAAACTAGAACTCAATTTTAATGCAGCCTACATATCATTTCAAGATAATCCATCTCAGAGTACAAAATCTCATCTGGAAAAATCTAGATTGGAATACGATCTATTTCTCACTGAGTCAGTTGATAAATCCCTCAAACGCTCCAAACACAATTTCTACATGAATACAAACAAACCAGGTACATATTTGGCTCGGGCATTAAATTCAACTAACAAATCTTTCAAACCAATACGTTTGAAATTATCAAAAAATGTTTACACTTGTAATCCAGTTAAAATAGTCCATAAATTTCACTCACATCTCGCAACTTTATACAAGACAAACAATGAATTTAATCCTACAGAAGCTGAATCCTTCTTCTCAAAAATAACCTTACCTGAGTTATCTCAGAATCAAAAAAGCAGTCTGGATGAGCCTATAACTATAGATGAAGTTGCTAATGCCATAAAAGACCTAAAACTTAACAAAAGACCAGGCCCAGACGGCTACTCGGCTTTATACTATAAAACATTCTCAGAAATACTCTCTCCCATTCTCACTGAAACTTTTAACAAACTTCTAGATGGACATTCTTTTCGGCAAGAAACACTAATGGCAATTGTTTGTATGATCCCAAAACCCCTTTCTGATGATACTTCCTGTGTGAATTATCGGCCTATCTCTCTGTTAAACCTCGATATTAAATTATTAGCAAAAATAATAGCAAAACGCCTCAATAGCATTATAGGAAAATTAATACATAGAGATCAAGTAGGCTTCATGCCAAATAGACAGGCAGGCGATAATATACGCAGGGCAGTGTTATTGGCACATATTGCTAAAAAACGGAAAATCCCTTTATGTTTTCTATCTCTCGATATTAAGAGGGCATTTGACACAGTATCCTGGCAATATATGCAATATTCATTACAAAAATGGGGTTTTGGACCCCACTTTTTAACATGGATCAAAGCATTATATAATAAACCCAAAGCCTATATAAAATATGCTGGATACAAATCTGAAGCCTTTAATATCGAAAGAGGTACCCGACAGGGTTGCCCATTATCTCCCTTATTATTTGCCCTTATACTCGAACCCATGGCCCAATACATCAGAACAAACCAAACTATAACTGGCATTGAAGTAGGAGGTATTACACACAAATTATGTATATTTGCAGACGATATATTACTTTTTCTATCATCACCACAGGTCTCTGGTCCTAACTTAATACCAGCTCTTGATGGATTTGCAGCCCTATCCGGCCTTATGATTAATCCTAAGAAATGCCTAGTGCTTAATATTTCACTCACAAACGTGGAATTGATCCCGGCTAGGGCTGCACTCCCATTCACATGGGCAGAAAAATCAATCCCATATCTTGGAATTCATTTAACAGCATCTCATTCTGACTTATTCTCAACCAATTATCCTCCTGTATTAAGACAGATCACAAATCTAATAAAACAATGGTCGCAACTTCCTTTATCCTGGATAGGGAAGATTAATGCAATCAAAATGACTATTCTACCCAAATTGCTTTATCTATTCAGAGTCCTCCCTATTCCAATTCCTTCCTATTTTTTGAGAATAGTACAAAAAAGAGCAACTTCGTTTATATGGGGCTCTTCTAAACCACGTATACCTATACACACACACTACATCTTCCCAAAAATAAAGGAGGCCTGGGATACCCTAATTTTACTAACTACTACAGAGCAGCACATTTGGCCAGTCTGTCCAAATACCATGCAAAACAGGAAATCCCATTATGGGTATTTATAGAGGCTTCAGAAAATGACCCTCTATTAATATCAAATTTATTATGGCTTGATCCTAAAGACCGCTTTAAAATTCATAATCCCATAACTAAACACTTCTTATCTCTCTGGGATAAACTAAAAACCAAATATCAGTTACAATCTCCACACAATCCTCTCCTTTCTTTTATCAGAAATCCGGCCTTTTATCCGGCATGGATCTACCCAAATTCTTTTAAAGCTTGGACAACATCAGGCATTCAGGCACTAAATGACTTCATAGCATCTAAATCATTCCTTTCATTCCCATCGCTTAGAGAAAAATATGATCTACCAAACTCTGAGATATTTAGATATCTCCAAATCAAAAATTTCTATACACCATTCCTAAAGGGGGATACACCATTATCCCAATTATCCATTTTTGAATCAATCTGTACAAAAGATCCATTTGCTAAAGGTACAATTTCATCACTTTATAATCAATTATATGGAGTAGCAAATCTTAATAGACCCTCTTACGTTCAGAGGTGGGAGGAGGACCTGGGACGAACTTTAGAAGACACGGACTGGTCTAATATATGGCTCACATCTAAGTCATCTTCACCCAACATCTTAGCACTGGAGACAAATTATAAAGTCCTAACTCGCTGGTACCTTGTACCTGCTAGAGTGGCAAAATATTCACCTAATACCTCAACTCTTTGTTTTCGAGGATGCCCAGAAATAGGCACATATTTACACATATGGTGGACGTGCCCAGTAATCCAAACCTTCTGGAAGGAAGTCTTCGTGATTGCATCTAAAATATTTAAAAAAATAATACAACCAGATCCATATTTAACTTTACTTAATCTAAAACCGGAATGGTTAACACTCTCTCAATTCAAACTTATGATCCAACTAATATCGGCTGCAAAACAAACAGTGGCCAAGGCATGGAAATCTCCTACATTGGTACTAGCAGAAACAATTCACAGAATGAATAATACAATGTCCCATGCTAAGATGGTAGCCATCGATCAAAATCAAATTCCAAAATTTGAAAAACTTTGGCATCCTTGGATAAAACAACAGTTCCTGTCAAATTTCAATGACTCTGTCCTGTTGCCATGGTAACAGATTAAATGACTTACAGAGACACCCATTCTAAGGCTTCAAAGAGAACTAAAAAGAATAATAAACTGACGAGCGGGACAACCTTGTGGACCATACCTCTACCTTTCAACCCTTTTTCTTCTTTCTCTTTCCTTTTCTCCACCTTACGATTAAAGCTCATTATCAGAATTTATTTGACCTATATACACTCTACTTGTAAACAATATGTATAGTAGGTATAAATCATTTAAATACCTACAAAAGTAACTAAGGAAATGATATATATCTTTAATTTAGGTTTACGTGAACCCAATGTTTAATATTTGAAATTTCATGATATTTACCTATATAAACCCTACTGTAAAACAATGAGCTTACTTTATAGATCCTTGTAAACTTACTTTATGTATCTTTATGTATCTTTATAACATTGTATACTCAATAAACTTCTTTTGACAAGGAAAATCAGTTTGCAATAACTGCATCAGTATCACCAGCAAAGCGCTTCATTATTATCCCATTAAAGAAGAAGAGAATTGTGCGCTGCATTGGAGATTTCATAATTTGCCACAGCACGAATGTTAATTCTCCATTTCAAACGCTAGTTTACAAGACCGACCGCTTCTGGCTCATCCTTGCTTCGAGCAAGCGTGTTTGTACTTTGGACTTTTGTCTAACGGACTTGTGTACACACGATCGGAAAATCTAACAAAACAGATTTTCTTGGTGGAAAATTTAAAAACCTGCTAGCCAACATTTGTTGGCGGAAAATCCGACAACAATTGTCCGATGGAGCATACACAGGGTCGGATTTTCCGCCAAAAGCCTGTCATCCAACATTTCCCCTCGGAAAATCCGATCGTGTGTACGAGGCTTTATACCTTACCTCCCAGGGATATATTGATACATAATTATTGCGTTGGATTCTCTCCTTGTTAGAGCGGTGATGTCAGGCAGTAAGTCCATCCAATCTGTGCTCATAAATGGAACTAGAAAACTACCCTATAACAAATGTGCCTTCAGTATGACATGAAATAATGTGAAATGCTTTAAGTGACAGTTTTACCTTCCTTCAGCAGTCTTGAGCTTGAACAGAAGATAGGTCAGCCCCCATGGAGATTTACAAACTGACTGGTGATTCTGTTCTCAGTGATGGGAAACCTAACCCAACAGAGTCATATAAAGGCAATAACAAACTGAAAGAATGTTCTAACCCTTCCCCAATCTCTTTAAACGGAAAATGTAAGAATGGAGAGGAAGAGTTAGAATGGCAGAGCATGCCACTGTTGTGTTCTCCTTCTGAAAATGCTAGTTTTAATAAGGCTGCCATGCTGACCCTCTTGCTTCGACACATCTGAGAACAAACGTGCAGACAAGGATTCCTGACGTTCATCTGACTTTTCCAATCTGCATACTGGTTCCAGGTCAGTCATTTAAAAAGTACTGAAGTCAGTGGGTCAGATAGCAGTCAGGTTACTAGCATTCTCAGGAGGTCAATACTGGTAGCTCTCACTTTTCTCTCCTGATAGGTTTTTAACGTTAGAGTTTTCGTTGTCATGTCCCCCCCCAAAAAAAGAATGGTTCCTACAGCAGAAGACTATGGATACTTACCTCTCCGGCGGGTGGTATATCCAAACTATGCTGTGTTTAAGCAATACAGCCTCCAGCAAGGTCTTCAGCATCCAACACTTGAACGCCTATGTAACCCCACATATATATATAGTTACATAGTTACATAGTAGGTGAGGTTGAAAAAAGACACAAGTCCATCAAGTCCAACCTATGTGTGTGCTGTGGTTCCTCCCGCGGCAAGACATAGTAAATTACCCTTAAATTAGAACTATAAGAAAAACTTTTTTTTATTTTGGACAGAGCAAGGGAGGGTTATAACCCCTGTCAGATTTTTTTTTTTTTTTGTCATCTGCATCCCATTACAGAGATTTCCCTTTACTTCCTGTCCCATAGCCAAACAGGAAGTGAGAGGAAATCCCTGGAAAATGACCCTTTCGTGCCTAAGGGTAAAACAAATATAAATGCCTAAGCACAATTTTGCAACTTTGACATGTGTTAGTAAAACTGTACATATCATCACAACTACTTTGTGCATCCAGTTGGATTATGAAAAAGTGGGTATAAAGGGCACTAACTGGACAAAGGAAAAATCTTAAATATTATAGTGAATTAATAAAAGCTGTATAAGTAAGTCAATAAATTAAATAAAATGTGTGTTTTTGATTACAGCACTGGTACATTTAGTTATATTAGCTAGCGCAGCATCCCTTTATTTTTATTCACATTTTTTGCAGTTGGATTATACCTTTTTTTTTCAGAACAAATTGGGCTTTCATTTGGTGGTAAATGGTATATATGATATATATCTCCTGATTTTTTTTATTATTATCAAAGAAAAACTGGCCCAAAATAATAAATAAAAATTAGCTGGAAGTTTCTAGGTACTACCATAACCTTCCACCAAAGAACAAGCCAAATTAAATTCCCCTGCTCCTGACGATCACATATGTGTATGTTAGTTTTTTTATCCTACCTAAAACACACTGACACTGACATTAATTGACACTGATATAAATTTGAAAAAAAATTCCTGTCCAAAAAAATACTGACCTGGACCTTTGGCCCTAACCATTACCCTGACCTTGACCTAAACACTAACCCTGGCACTGACCTAGATCAAGCCTTGATCCAGGTATTTTTTGTATTTTTTGATTTCATATTTTTTATATAGTTTTATATATATTTTTTACACACTTTTTTTTCTCTGCAATGAGAAAAGCTGGAGGCTCCATTCACAGAGAAAGAAAACACAGGGGAGGGTTTCACAGTGACTGATCACTGTGATATCCAATCAGAGTCTATCACAGCGATCAGGTGACAGAGAATCGGGAGTTCTGGGTCCCAAGCGTTAGTACAGGGCTCGGGGCACACGGTGAGACCTCGGTCTCTGTGCTGGGAGCGCGTTGTGCGGCACGCTTACAGCACAAAGGGAGATACGCAAATATGCTGCCCCACGGCAAAAAGCCTAGTCCAGTGGGGCATATTTGTATGGTGTGAAGAGGTTAAGGGAATTTCTTGGACACCCCTAGGTCACCAGAACTAGTGTCCCCATTGGAAGATTTCCCCTCTCCTACAGTGTCGGCTGGTGGTATATTTTTTGGGAGGGGCGACAAACAATGCATCCACAGCCACCCCCACCCACGGTCGGTGGGGTCAACCAGCCCTGCACTTACCCCATCTAGGTCATGGGCAGCACTTCGTCCGGGCAAAGGGTGGCATCTTCCCCTGCGTCTCCTTCTCCTTGGCATCACGGTGGCTCCCGCCGTGCGTCTCCTCCCTTCTCCTCCTAGGCCAATAGGATTGCTTCTCCTTTCGGCCAATCAGGTGACAGATGTCATGACCCGCTTCCTGATTGGCGAAGGAGAATCAGGAAGACAACTGCAAATATTCATTCGCTATTGTCACACAACTGGGTGAACTTGGGGCACAGTGCTCTGCGCCCTGAGCTCACCCTTTTTTGAAGCCTATTAAAGCCTCTGGCTCTAATCACATGCTTCAAAAAAAAAAAAAACCTCACTGGAATCCATGCATCCGGCGCCCCGCATGTAGATTAGGGGGCCGGACACATGGATAGGGGGGCAGCGCCCCTGTGCCCTGCATTACGGGCCGCCACTGCTCTAATACTTTTCTAGGAACAAACCAGAATTTGGGATTTTCTTTTGCTTTCACTGATAATAGTAAACAGGACGAATAGGGAGGGTGAATCTCCATAACAGGGGCCCAGACAGCAATAAAAACTAACAGGGGGTCTAATTCCTCTCCACTCTATCCAAAACTAAAAAAAATAGTTTTGCCTTTAGTAATACTTTAAGTAGAGTGGTGCACCAGACATCTGACTTTGCCATAAGTGTCTTATATGTGAAGACTTTGCCGGAGGCTATATCTCATAAACACAGCAGAGTTTGTATTAAACTGCAAGCGGGAGAGATAAGTGTTCACTGTCTTCTATTGCAAGGACCATTCATTGAATTTTCTTTTGGGAAGTGACAGAGTTGTTTTAAAGGTTCTCTATATGCTGGCTTCTTATGTTGCCCTCCTTGTCTCAGCCATTATAAGTCCCTGCACTTAAAGTTGAAGATATGCTAAGCTGGACTCTTCCCCCTTCCAGCCTATAAAAAATGTAAAAAGGCTGTGGTTGTATATCTAATGCTGAAAGTGTGTCCAATCAGATAAGGGGGGATATTTTCAGTTATTTAGCATGTACGATGGCTTCAAATAGTTCTAAAATTATGCAAATCACGTTATCTGCGATTAGCTGGAGGCTGCAGCTATTTCAAAGACTTGTGATCGCATAAATCCTCAGAGGAATACAGCGAGCAACTGAGCTGCCAAAGAAGATGTCAACAATAAAATGGCATCTAAATCTTACCGCGACTATAAAAAAAAAAAAAAAATGTGATGGATCTGAAACTCAGGCAACCGAACTTGACCTGGTATGATGGCCAATGCTGTAGACTCTTGTTACACTTGTTTCATAGACAAGCCGAATACTCAGCTTTCTTTGATCTCAGAAGGGTCTTTTTATACCAAAGGATTTAGATTGCTTGCTAAGAGAATATATTTTTGGATAGTTACTTAAATAATAAAAAAAAATCCATCAGGCTCAAGCTGTTTTTACATCTTCTAAAGGTAGCCAAAGACAGTGCGGTTTGTTGTTTTAAGGGAATACGCTTGCTAAAAGTATCTCAGGATTGTCACAAATGCATTGACCTTTCCAACCTATGAGCATGTCTTGGCTGTGATATAGCTTTGAACCAAATAGACTTCCATTCCATTTATGAAATCCAATTCTCATTGGCCACCCCTCATTGTTTCCTGCTTTCGGGCTCCTTTATTTTCTTTAGAAATGAATGAGGAAAGCAACCTGTGAGGGCCACTTCTTTAGTAAGTATAGGGGTTGGCATAGAGGCTGTTATCATGAATAATTTAATAATGCATTTCTAAAAGAAGGGACAGAATGCAACCTGGCTGTCTAGTGCCCAAATGGGAAGATGTCCAGAAGAGATGCTACCCTACACTTTCCCTCCTCATTAGGAACCTCTACCTAATGTTACTATTGTCCCTAACAGATGGAGGTACCTTTCCCTACTCTGTCAACTCGCCATATGCACACCCAGCCCGGTAGCCAGGGCCTCAAATAGGCTTTGCCTGACCCAAGATGGCCACCGGAGTCACATGAGGTGGCAGCATCCAATTAGGTGCATTCCCAGTGACCCAGGAAACCATAGAGAAACTGTGTTCCTCTTGACTTCCCCTCTAGCTGCAGAAGAGCGCCACCTGCAATGGAGAGCATGTCTTGCCAGTGATATAGCTTTGAACCAAAGAGACACACATCACAGGGTACTAGGAGTGCTCTACAATGTTTTACAATGAACACAGACAAAATCCACAAGTATACCATTTATGAAATCCAATTCCCATTGGCCACCCCTCATTGTTTCCTGCTTTTGGGCTCCTTTATTTTCTTTAGAAATGAATGAGAAAAGCAACCTATGAGGGCAACTTCTTTAGTAAGGATAGGGGTTGGCATAGAGGCTGTTATCATGAATTATTCTATAATATGTTTGTAAAAGAAGGGACAGAATCTGACCTCGCTGTCTAGTGCCCAAATGGGAAGATGTCCAGAAGAGATGCTACCCTACACTTTCCCTCCTCATCAGGAACCTCTACCTAATGTTACTATTGTCCCTAACAGATGGGGTACCATTCCCTACTCTGTCAACTCGCCAAATGCACACCAAGCCTGGTAGCCAGGGCCTCAAATAGGCTTTGCCTGACCCAAGATGGCCACCGGAGTCACATGAGGTGGCAGCATCCAATTAGGTGCATCCCCAGTGACCCAGAAAACCATAGAGGAATTGTGTTCCTCTTGACTTCCCCTCTATCTGCAGAAGAGCATGACCTGCAATGGAGAAAGTAGACTGCACCTGCCTACAAATACATTTTTGGGCCTGGAGTCTAATTGTTTTGTGATCTCTGCCAACTTTTTCCTTGGCGTCTCCAACCCAGTCACATTACATCATTCCTTCTTTTCTTCCTCCTGTAAAGAATGGCGCTATGTAATAATGTGACGCTGTTCAATAGAGAATATTCTTGTAAGCCCAGGGAAACTTGATGACATGGAAGCAGGTCCATGATATTCTGAGCTCACAGGAAGTAAATTGAATGATGTTGAGTGTAACTTAACCACTTCAGCCCCGGACCATTTGGCTGGCCAAAGACCAGAGCACTTTTTGCGATTCGGCACTGCGTCACTTTAACTGACAATTGCGCGGTCGTGCGACATGGCTCCCAAACAAAATTGACATCCTTTTTTCCCCACAAATAGAGCTTTCTTTTGGTGGTATTTGATCACCTCAGCGGGTTTTATTTTTTTCGCTATAAACAAAAAAAAGCGACAATTTTGAAAAAAAAGCTATATTTTTTACTTTACTTTTTTGCTATAATAAATATCCCCAAAAAATATTTAAAAAAACTTTTTTTTTTCCTCAGTTTAGGCCGATATGTATTCTTCTACATATTTTTGAAGAAAAGAATCGCAATAAGCGTTTATTGATTGGTTTGCGCAAAAGTTATAGCGTCTACAAAATAGGGGATAGTTTTATGACATTTTTATTAATTTTTTTTTTATTTACTTGTAATGATGGCGATCTGCGATTTTTATCGGGACATTATGGTGGACACTGTTGACACATTTTAGGCCTTAATACATATTATATGCTATAAAATGCACTGATTACTGTAAAAATGTCACTGGCAGGGAAGGGGTTAACACTAGGGGGCTTTCTGTGTTCTAACTGAAGGGGTAGGGGACTGTCTAGGGGAGATGACAGATCGCTGTTCATACTTTGTGCAAACGTTATCGCGTCAACAAAATAGGGGATAGTTTTATGGCATTTTTATTAATAATTTTTTTTTTTTACTAATAATGGAGGCAATCATCAATTTTTATCATGACTGCGAGATTATGGCGGACACATCGGACACTTTTGGTGCTATTTTGGGACCATTTACATTTATACAGCGATCAGTGCGATTAAAAATGCACTGATTACTGTGTAAATGTGACTGGCAGTGAAGGGGTTAACCAGGAGGGGGAGCTGCAGGGGTTAAGTGTGTTCAAGGGATGTGTTTTAGCTGTGGGGGGGATGGGCTAAGTGTGACACGACACTGATCACCGTTCCCGAATACAGGGAGCTCTGATCAGTGACACTCTCACTAGGCAGAACAGGGAGATGCTTGTTTACATCAGCATTTCCCCGTTCTTCCTCTCCGTGAGACGATCGCGGGTATCCCCATGGACATCGAATCCACGGGACCCGCGGTCGGACTCACGGAGCTCGAGGCGGGCGCGCGCCTGCTATCCAGACCTCGCGAGATCACGTACAATAACGCGATTTTGCGCAGCAGAGCCAACCTGCCGCAGTAAAAGTGCGGCGGCTGGTCCATAAGCGGTTAACCTGGAGGAGGAAGAGCAGTGCTGGATAGCACAGTGGTGAGTCTACAGTGGACAGCACCAAGGAGAATGAGTATTGCAGAGAGAGCTACTTTTTTTTTTTTTTTTTTTAAAGTGATGGGCAGTTGATTTTTTTTTATTTTTTTTTTAAACTTTACATTTTTATTATTTTTGACAAAATACATTCCAATATAAATGAATACAATTAATTGGTATTGCTTATCATATTACATAGAACAGATAATAACAAAAATTGGGGAATGAATAACAAGAAGTAATAATAACTTTAAGGTACAATATCTGAAGTTTGATATCCCGCTACCGCCCACCCCAAGTGGGATCATACTGTAGGCGGGAGCTGGTCACCAAATATTCAAATTGTAGGGAATGAAAAGAAGAAGAAAAGGAGTCTATAAGAAATTCAATATCTTGGTGTATCATATATCGCTATTCTGTAGCTTCCCTGGCGGTATGTCAGATTTTTGCGTCTCAAAGCGGTACAATTATTTTGCATAGAAATTTGGCCTTTTATATTGTAGGCCTGTAATTCTTAGCAGTAACACACTTAAATCTGTCCAAACAAGAGTCTAGTAGATATCCCGGGTATGATGAAGTTTGAAACACAAAATCATAAATTCTAATATAATAAATAATTATAAAAAATAATAATATAATAATAATAAAATACATTTCCCCACAATTCACTATCGCTCAATTCTGCAAGTGTTCTAATTTACTATCGCTGTTTTCTAGCTGGTCTAAAACCACTTTTGATGTAAAGGGACACTTTTTGGTTGCTATGGACAATCTCAAGTTTCCAGGCAGAAAGAACAGTATATATAATATAAAACTGCATGCAGGGCACTGGACAAAACACTGGGGACAAAAAGGATGTGAAATGATTTTAATACAGTAATGTAATCTGTAAAATTCCAGTGTACTGTATGTGTTATGATTTTTCACTTTTTTTAATTTTCCGCCAGGCTCCGCTCCCTGTGCGTCGCGATGCTCGCAGGGAACGGAGCTCGGCACAGAGAGGCTTCGGGAGGAGGACGGAGCCCACGGACACAGCGGGGGGGGGGGACATCGCAGGATCCTGGGGACAAGGTAAGTATACCGCACCAGGATCCTGAGATGTAATCCTGAGTGTGGCTCGAGGTTACCGCTAATGGTGCTGAAATTTAACCCCGAGCCACACTCGGGAAAACCGTCAGGGAGGTTAAGTAGTTGGAGGCTCTCGGGTTGTTTATCCAAACTTGACATTTTTTTTTTTGACGATAGTGATAGAGAAATTTTTGAATGCTAACATCAATTCATATTGGGCCTGAGTGTTTAGTCTTATAATGACATTTGACAAGTTAGGAGCTTCTGTGCATTTCCACATATTGGCAATAGTAAGTTTCGCTGCTATCAGGATATGTGATACTTTTGTTCTATAGCAATGTGGGTATATATCTAGATTTAATCCTAATAATGCTGTTGCCGGTATCAGTTCTGTCAAATTACCTGTAAATTCTGCAATAAAGGAGGAAACTGAGTTCCAGATCTTTTTTTATTTTAAACTGGAGCTGGGTTTAGGGGGTCCCTGCTTCTTCACTTTGCAGCTCAAAGGCAATCCTTCCAATGGTAGAGAATCATATTTGGTTTCACAGCAGTTTTATAGTCTATTCTTCCGCCACATACATAGCTTCAATATATTCAATGTACTGGCCAAATTGTTACTTGCATAAGATACTTGACATATGAAGGACATAAACCACAGTCTCTTACCAACCTGTTATACATACTCTAAACCCCTCCAAATCCCCCACAAATGACGTGACAAGGTTTTGGAGTAAATGGCCTGACGGCCTTTTTATTAACAATTACTGTAAATTAAATAAATAACATTTTAAATAACCATTAACCAACTTTTCTATATACTTTTTGGGGACTTCGAGGGCAACGACACATAACTTTGTCACTGCGACCAACTTCTTTTAAACTTTAGGCCTCCAGTCGCAAGCCACCGACTCAGAGACAGTACTCAACCTTCGCAGTGACCTACCTTTTACCCCTTCCTGGTTAACCCCTCGTACCTGAGAACCCCATACCACAGATGGGTCCCAACCATGTTATATATATATATATATATATATATATATCCTCCAAAGACCCACCACTGCCGGGCTGTCCTGACAGCCCTCTTTTATATCAACCAAACCTTGGGAGGGTGGGTGGAAATCTCTTTCTCCGCCGCTCTTGAATGACGTCACTTCCCCTTTCTCCTGCCCTTCCTACACACGAGCGCCTCCTTGCTCCGGCCACCCCCCTTTTCCTAAAGGGGACAACTTTTCCTATCTAAATGCATGACTGTGAATGTTCACCTTGTCATGCCGTCCCTCCGTCCATCCCTTTCTATCCTTTACTCTGGGACTCTCTTTATATGCAGATTGTGGAGGCGCATAGTGATGGTAGACAGTGCTGGGTGCCATCGTGGGTGCATAGTGATGCCAGATAGTGCTGGACCCAATAGGAGACACACAGTATCTCCACACAGGGCTGATTCCCAGAGCAGTCACACTGCATCACCAGACAGTTCTGGGTCCCATAGCAGGAATGTTGTAACACAAGGCAGTGCTGGGCCCTATAGCAGGCACATTGCTTTGTCAGGCAGTGCTGGGACCCATAGCAGGCACATTGCATCATTAGACTGTGTCGGGCCCTATAGCAAGAAAATCATACCTCCCAACTTTTTGAGACGGGAACAAGGGACACCTATTACCAAAAGCATGCAAGCATAGGACACACACCTGCCGCGCCCCCTTAAATGAGAATTATACAAAAAAAAAAAATATAAGTTAAACCCATTAGTGCTTTTTTTTACCACTACTATTCCTTTATATTGGCTTTTAAAATTTACAAATGCAGCAATTTAGAATTTGGATGAAAGGTTTAGCACTGGGAAACACTATTTGAAAGATAGCCAGTACATTTTATATACAAATATATGGATCAGACCAAAATGAGGGACAAATGAGGAGGAACAAGGAACAGAGGGACTTTGTTCCAAATCAGGGACAGTCCCTTGAAATCAGGGACAGTTGGGAGCTATGGGAAAATGATTTGATGTGGCTACAGGTTTGCCCAGACACTATAGCTTCAGTTCAACTAATAGTAAGTTGTAATGCCCCGTACACACGGTCGGACTTTGTTCGGACATTCCGATAACAAAATCCTAGGATTTTTTCCGACGGATCTTGGCTCAAACTTGTCTTGCATACACACGGTCACACAAAGTTGTCGGAAAATCCGATCGTTCTAAACGCGGTGACGTAAAACACGTACGTCGGGATTATAAACGGGGCAGTGGCCAATAGCTTTCATCCCTTTATTTATTCTGAGCATGCGTGGCACTTTGTCTGTCGGATTTGTGTACACACGATCGGAATTTCCGACAATGGATTTTGTTGTCGGAAAATTTTATATCCTGCTCTCAAACTTTGTGGGTCGGAAAATCCGATGGAAAATGTGTGATGGACCCTACACACGGTCGGAATTTCCGACAACAAGGTCCTATCACACATTTTCCGTCGGAAAATCCGACCGTGTGTACGGGGCATTAGTTGCATAACATAATATTAATGGCCAAACTGATGTCACTTTTTTTCTTTTTAAACAAGGAAGGTGTGGCCCTTAATAAATGTATGTGGCTCTTTGCAGATTGATTGCGCTCACTTTGTCCTACTGTTTTCAAAAACTTTGACATGTACGTTCTTTCTTCTTGAATAAACAAACAAAATTAACTGTTTTTATTGGAAATTTCATCCAAATATTGTGTCATTTTGCAGAGTGAATGGGGAAGGTTAAATTAAGGGTTTTTTTGGGGGTTTTTTAAGGGGCAGCGGACTTTAACCTCCCTAGCAGTAATCCTGAGTGTGGCTCGGGGTTCATTTTCAGTACCATTAGCGGTAACCCAGAGCCACACTCGGGATTGCATTGCAGAATACTGGTCCAGGTTACTTACCTTGTCCCCAAGATCCTGTGATGTCCCCCCTCTGTGTCTGTGGTCTGTGTCCTCCACCCGAATCATTACTGTTCCGGGCTCTGTTCCCTGCGAGCGTCGCAACGCATAGGGGTGGAGCCCAGCGGCAAAAAGTACAAAAAACATAACACATACAGTACACTATAATCCTACAAATTACATTACTGTATCAAATCATTTCACATCAGTTTTGTCCCCAGTGCTTTGTTTAGTACCCTGCATGCACTTTTACATTATATATACTGTTCTTTCTGCCTGGAAACTGGAGATTGTCCATAGCAACCAAAAAGTGTCCCTTTACGTCAAAAGTGGTTTTAGACCAGCTAGAAAACAGCGATAGTAAATTAGAACAGTTGCAGAATTGAGCGCTAGTGAATCGTGGAGAAATTTATATTATTATTATTATATTATTTTTTTTATAATTATTTATATTTATTTACTATATTATAATTTATCTTTTATTTTCATGTTTTAAACTTCATCATATCCGGAATATCTACTAGACTCTTGTATGGACAGATATAAGTGTGTTATTACTAAGAATTACAGGCCTACAATATAAAATGCCAAATTTCTTTGCAAAACAATTGTACTGCTTTGAGATTCAAAAATCTGACATAATCATACCGCCAGGGAGGTTACATTAACTCTGAGAAGAAGTTCTGTTAAACCTTTTGTGACCAGAGGTTTTTTTTTTAATTAGATGCCCAGATCACATTTAGCAGATATGTGTCAGTTAAAGGGGTTGTAAACCTTTGTGTTTTTTCACCTTAATACATCCTATGGTGAAAAAACACCTGGCAGTGAACGCCCCCCCCCAGCCCCCCCGCTTTACTTACTTACTTACTTACTGGAACTTGACCCGGAGGGGACGCGCTGTCTCTCTACCTGGGGTTCTCGGCTCTTAATTGGATAGATTGATAGCAGCGCAGACATTGGCTCCTGCTGCTGTCAATCAAATCCAATGACACGGGCATTGGGGGCGGGGCCGAGTCATACATTTGGCGGCTATGGACACCAAGTGCTGGACTCGGGAGCGCGCCCGCAAGGTAACCCCCTCGGGAGAGCGCTTCTCCTAGGGGGTTATCTGATGTGGGGAGGAGCTACAAGAGCCCCCGGGGGACCCCAGAAGATGAGGTTTAGGTCCACTCTGTGCAAAACGAGCTGCACAGTGGAGGTAAGTTTGATATGTTTGTTATTTAAAAAAAAAAAAAAAAAACAGACCTTTAAAATCACTTTAACTTTACAATAACTCAAGGACTCATTTTTCCAAGTGACAGCTGCTCTGAGAACTGGGAGCACACACAATTGCACATTCCTAGTTCTCTGTTGCAAAGTTAATTAAGTACTTGCCAACCAGCCGCCGCAGTTTTACTGCGGCAGAATGGCAGGGCTGGGCGAAACAACGTTATGTTACATTGCTTCACCCTGTGGCCACTAGGGGCGTGTGCGTGCCGTCGGAGGCACGTGTGCACGCCCGCTGCTCGCCCCTGGAGCTGATGTGAGTGCCCGGCGGGCGCAATGACTGCTGGGCTCCCGCGATCGCTCGTGACACAACGAGAACTTGGATCTGTGTATGCAAACACACAGATCACGGTTCTCTAAGGGGAGAAGAGATTGATTGTGTGTTCATAAAGGCGATCTGTCATCTCCCCTAGACAGTCCCATCCCCCTTCACTTAGAACACAGAACACAGAAAGCCCCCTAGTGTTAGCCCCTTCCCTGCCAGTGACATTTTTACAGTAATCAGTGCATTTTATAGCACTGATCGCTGTATTAATGCCAAAAATGTGTCAAAAGTGTCCACCATAATGTCGCAGTCCCAATAAAAATTGCAGATCGCCGCCATTACCAGTAAAAAAAAAAAAAAAAATAAAAATGCTATAAATCTATCCCCTATTTTGTAGATGCTATAACTTTTGCGCAAACGAATCAATATACGCTTATTGCGATTTTTATTACCAAAAATATGTAAAAGAATACATATTGGCCTAAACTGAGAAAAAAATTATTATAGCAAAAAGTACAGCATATTGTGTTTTTTCAAAATTCTCGCTCTTTTTTTGTTTATATCGTAAAAAATAAAAACCGCAGAGGTGATCAAATACCACCAAAAGAAAACTCTTTTTTTGGGAAAAAAGGCCGTCAATTTTGTTTGGGTGCAACGTGGCACGAGCGCGCAATTGTCAGTTAAAGCGATGCAGTGCCGAATCGCAAAAAGTACTGTGGTCACGAAGGGGGTAAATTCTTCCGGGGCTGAAGTGGTTAATTTGTTATTCCGGGAGATTACTTATACACTTTGTTTGGGTTGGATGGAAGTGGATCCATCAGAATCTCAGGATTATAACATAACAAATGGAACTAAATTAGTTTCGGATTCATTTATGTTATGATTTGGAAATTCTGAAGGAACCACCTCCCTCCAACCCAAACACCATAAGTAGAAATCATCTTATTTTAATTTTATACCTTACTGTATTTATTGCAATACTGTATGTTTCCATTTCATACGTAGTGCATTTGTTTAAAAATTAAAAAATGTTAATGCAACATAAAAACAAAATGGATCCGAATCAATTTGGATCATTCATTATGTCTTTAGGTTATTTTGAATGCTTTAAACATTTACAAAAGGCCTAAGCTATCGCATCACGTCATCCGATTGAAACGAATGGATTAGTTACTGTAGTGATTTGGATGTTCACTGTATTGTCAAAAGTATTGGGACACCTACTTTTACATGCATTGAACTTTAATGGCATCCCAGTCTTAGTTTGTAGGGTTCAATATTGAGTTGGCCCACCCTTTGCAGCTATAACAGCTTCAACTCTTCTGGGAAGGCTGTCCACAAGGTTTAGGAGTGTGTATGGCAGTGGTTCTCAACTCCTGTCCTCAGGACCCACTAACAGGCCAGGTTTGCAAGATAACTGAAGAATATATACTGTATATAATTTGCTGCTCAGTGATTGCAGTATTCTAGTCTGCATCTCCCCAAGGTAATTAGTGGGTCCTGAGGGTCATTTGAAATTCGTGACTTAATCAACTGTTCTACATCTCGGTTAATCTATATGATAACATGTCCATGCCCCAAAATCTATATCGGAAAAACAAAACACTTGAAGCCGGGAGATCCACGTCAGCGGGTGGCTTCCACAGCACCGGTCTAAGAAGGAGAGTTTGCGGTGTGCTATCTGTAATTCCCGCTATTCCTCCAGCCTTTGACGCCGAACTCGGAGCTGCGCTCACCACCAACACCCCCTCCTCGGGAAGAGGATAACTTGATGAACGATCAACTCTGATCAGAACCCAGAGTATTAACCTCTAATCAAGCAGTGCAACAAACGTTCCTTATTTTCACTACTCCAAGTGTTTACCTCACATTTACTATTTCATTACCAGTGACTTTTGCTGAAATCATTTATGAGGATTACCACTATTAATCGCACTCTGCCAATCAACATCCCTAATTCATCTGATATCACTCTATGGGACAGGTTACCATCATATGGACTCCTACTGCTCCTAGTTAACTAGTTCAGCTTCTAACCTTGCAGCCAAGAATTAAGGTGTAATCATATTAGCATAGTTATAGTTAATAGTTAACTATATGGTAGTTAAAGTGGTGTTCCGGCCGAAATTATACTTTTTAAATAAAAATCCCCCTATAATACACAAGCTTAATGTATTCTAGTAAAGTTAGTCTGTAAACTAAGGTCTGTTTTGTTAGTTTATAGCAGTAGTTTGTTATTTTATAAACTTATAGCAGGCCG
Organism: Aquarana catesbeiana; assembly: GCF_042186555.1. Classification (NCBI taxonomy): domain Eukaryota; kingdom Metazoa; phylum Chordata; class Amphibia; order Anura; family Ranidae; genus Aquarana; species Aquarana catesbeiana. The sequence goes on along the minus strand of NC_133335.1, from coordinate 200,920,565 downwards.
TGGCCATCTTAAGTGTGGGCATCTGAAGCCAGACTGTATTTCTTCCTGGATCTCATCCTTGCAGATCTCGCACATGCTAAGTGCAGCACAAGCAGTGTAATAGGTTTCAGGTCAGGTTTTCATAGCAACGGCAGTGTCAGAGGAAGTTGCCGCCCCTTCCCAGAAGGCATTGCAAACAGGAAATGATGCGATGGGCCGCGGCCAGGGAGGAGGAAGTGAAAAATGAATACAGCAGATATACAGTAGGTGCTGAGAAAAAACATTAAAAAAATCCAATTTGTTTACAGTGCACAGTTTAGTGAGGGATGCTGGAGAGTTGTAAAAGTGGGTGGAACTCCACTTTAATAGTTAGCACCATACACTCCTCCCCCCTCCATCCATCCCCAAAGGATCTTTCTTGCTGTCAACTGGTATTTTCGGATTATACAGGACATAATATCCCACCAACCAAAAAAAATAACCCACTAATTATTTTATTACCAGTCGACAAACAGCAAGATCCTTAAGCGTCCGGACGTTGATCTTCGTTGTGTGTTATTTGTTTTTCTCCATTGTATTTTTCTTGTTTTTTCTGTCTGGTTTGTCATCTAATCATGCATGTAGTAATTGGGCCCTATTGGACCTAATTAAATTCAATCTATTCTTTTTTAATTCAAGGTTGTTGCACAATATGATAAATTGTATTTTAATTATTCAATAAAGAGATTTATATTTTTTGGCAATACAGTTAGCAATTCTTTGATAATAAATATTCAACATTGTTGCTACAGTAACCCCTTACCCGGACACTAGTACCGGGTGCTCTCCTTCTCTTTTATGCAGATTATGGTTACAGCAACAGTCTATACACTTAAATACTATAAATTGGTCATTTAATCATCTGACCACTCTCAGGTGTCACTTGTTCCAACTTTCCCTTCCCTTTAGTTTACCTGAGGACAGCAGTTGAGAAACACTGGTCTATGGGAATGTTTGACCATTCTTCCAGAAGCACATTTGTGAGGTCAGGCACTGATGTTGGACAAGAAGGCCTGGCTCGCAGTCTCCGCTCTAATTCATCCCAAAGGTGTTCTATCGGGTTGAGGTCAGGACTCTGTGCAGGCCTGTCAAGTTCCTCCCCCCCCCAAACTCGCTTATCCATGTCTTTATGGACCTTGCTTTGTGCACTGGCCCAAATCGGTTGGTGGAGGGGGGATTATGGTGGGGGGGTTGTTTTTCAGGGGTTGGGCTTGGCCCCTTAGTTCCAAATAAAGGGAACTCTTAAGGCATCAGCATACCAAGACATTTTGGACAATTTCATGCTCCCAACATTGTGGGAACAGTTTGGGGATGGCCCCTTTCTGTTCCAGCATAACCAGTGTACAAAATCATTTGGAGGGGGACTTTGGTGTGGGGTTGTTTTTCAGGGGTTGGGCTTGGCCCCTTAGTTCCATTGAAGGGAACTCTTAAGGCATTCAGCATACCAAGACATTTTGGACAATTTCATGCTCCCAACTTTGTGGGAACAATTTGGGGATGGCCCCTTCCTGTTCCAACATGACTGCGCACCATTCCATAAAGACATGGATGAGCGAGTTTGGTGTGGAGGAACTTGACTGGCCTGCACAGAGTCCTGACCTCAACTCGATAGAACACCTTTGGGATCAATTAGAGCAGAGACTGTAACCTTCTCATCCACGTCAGTGCCTGACCTTATGAACGCGCTTCTGGAAGAATGGTCAAACATTTCCATAGACACACTCCTAAACCTCGTGGACAGCCTTCCCAGAAGAGTTGAAGCTGTTATAGCTGCAAAGGGTGGGCCAACTCAATATTGAACCCTACAGACTAAGACTGAGGGGCCATTAAAGTTCATGTGCGTATAAAGGCAGGCGTCCCAATACTTTTAACAATATAGTGTATCTGAATCTCCGAATAATGACAATTTTGTCCAAATTTCGATTCTGAACGAAACAAATTGCACGTCTAGTATTCAGAATTTTTCCTGTTTTACAGAGGACCACTAGAGGAGGTGTTTATGATCCTGTTTAAAGGGCAAAAACCAAAGTATGAAACAGCAAAAATGTAAAAAACATAGTAAGTATTACAATACTAAATCTATATGTGCTGTTGGCAAAAAATACATTGTTTCTCTTTAAATAGGAATGCGCCTGCTTATGGCCACCAGCTTAGCCTTTTCTCAAGCTACATATTTGCTTTGACATTTCCATTCGGCTGTTCTTACTTTATAAGGTTCTTAAGTGTCGCAGTTCTGATGCCTTATCAGTTTTATTAAGAATCTCTGCAGTTTATGTGTTCAGTGAACATTGTGTCAGCCGATAGCACAACAATACAGAACGTTGGATATATCACGTTGCCGTACTTATAGCCTTCTTTGAACATTCTCCATATGGCCTTCATGTCTCTTCTCGTTTATTTTGCCGCTGTCTTTTTTTTTTTTTTTTATCTACACTGTTCTATTGAAATTAGGCACTTGCTATCCTAGAAATTCAAATTTATTTACATTATTGATTTTTACTTATCTTCTCCTTTTTATTAGAGTAAACATTGTGTTTAGTCCTGCTTTGTTGACACTTGAACTAATCTGTACTTGTTTTATTGAAAATCACATTAATTTAAGTTACGTTAATGGAAGGAGCTCTTATCGGGTTCGTTCTCTTACAACACACGTTTGTTCGGCTTTTCCAGTCTGTTTCACAGCAAGCCATAAACACACACCGCTGCCATTAAGTTGCAATCCTCTGAAATCTTTCCATAGCCTGCTATCAGCTGCCAGCCCTACTGCAGTTGAGGAGTTACCTAATAGGTCCGAAGGGGAAGATAGGAACTGTCCAATGGATTTCTACAACTGCCACTGAGGTCACATGACCTCTCACCATTGCCATTTACACTGCCTATTAACCACTTCAGCCCAATTCTGACACTTCTCACATATATTTAAAAATCTATTTTTTTTTTTTTGCTAGAAAATTACTTAGAACCCCAAACATTATATATTTTTTTAGCAAAGGCCCTAGAGAATAAAATGGTGGGTGTTGCAATTTGTTATGTCACACAGTGTTTGCAGGGGTCTTTAAAACACATTTTTTGGGGGGAAGAATACATTTTAGTGAGTTTTAACCGCTTGCCGACCAGCCGCCCTCATTATACCGCGGCAGGTCGGCACGATCCCGTAGCTGTACATCGACTCGCTGGATCGGGATAGCAGACGCGCGCATGCCGCCGGAGGCACGTGCACACCTGCCCGCTGCACTGCAGGGTGCCGATGCTCGTGGCCGACGGTCGCGATGACCGCCGGCCACGAGCGATTGTGGGCACGAGAGACAGAACAGGGACATGTTCTGCCTCTCTGTTCTGTTCTGTGAGGAGAGACAGATTGTGAGTTCCTAATAGCTAGGAATTATGATCTGTCATCCCCTCTAGTCAGTCCCCTCCCCCTACAGTTACAAACACACACAGGAAACACAGTTAACCCCTTGATCGCCCCCCTAGTGTTAACCCCTTCCCTGCCAGTGACATTTTTACAGTAATCAGTGCATTTTTATAGCACTAATCGCTGTATAAATGCCAATGGTCCCAAAAATGTGTCAAAAGTGTCATAATGTTGCAGTCCTGATAAAAATCGCAGATCCCCACCATTACTAGGAAAAAATTAATAATAATAAAAATGCTATAAATTTATCCCCTATTTGGTAGACGCTATAACTTTTGCACAAACCAATCAATATACGCTTATTCGATTTTTTTTTTTACCAAAAATATGTCGAAGAATACATATCGGCCTAAACATAGAAAAATTTAGCTTTTTTTTTAAAAAAAAAATGGGGATATTTATTATAGCAAAAAGTACAAAATATTGTGTTTTTTACAAAATCATCGCTCTTTTTTTATTTATAGCGTAAAAAATGAAAACCGCAGAGGCAATCAAATACCACCAAAAGAAAGCTCTATTTGTCGGAAAAAAGGACGTCAAATTTGTTTAGGTGTTCAGTTAAAGCGGCTTAGTGCCGAATCGCAAAAAATGGCACGGTCATTCAGCAGCCAAATTTTCTGAGGCTGAAGTAGTTAATGCACAAAAACACAATATAATACCCAATTGTTTGGCAAAATAGAAAAGATGATGTTACGCCGAGTAAATAGATAGCTAATATTTCACGCCTTAAAATTGTGCATGCTCTTGGATCTGCGCCAAACTACTCCATAGGCGATGATTTATAAGCTTTTACAGGGTGCACAGGATACTGGTGCTAGAATTATTGCTCTCGCTATACGGTTCACAGCGATATCTGACATGTGTGGTGCAGTCACCGTTTACTTATGCAAGTAGGACAGATGTGTGCGTTCAGCTTTGTGCGCGAGTGCAGTGAGACGTCAGCGCTTTTAACATTTTTGTATTATTTTATTATATTTTTTATTTTTTTTTTACACTGTAACTTTTTTTTAAATTTTTTTAATTGCTATCACAAGGGATGAACAACAACCCTTTTGACAGCATGAGCAGTGACAGGTCCTCTTAGTGGCGAGATCTGGGGTCTATTAGACCCCAGATCACTCCTCTGTCCTGCCCTGCCTCTCCAAAGCATCAAATTAAACCAAGATTGGTTTGATCTGATGCTTGTTCAAGCCAGTAATGGTTTGTTTACATAAGACCGAAACCGGCGGACAGTCTGACACTAACTGACACTTTGTGGGAACCAGTGACCCTAATACATCAATCAGTGCTAAAAAAATACACTGTCACTGTACTAATGACACTGGATTGGAAAGGGTTAAACATCTAGGGCGATCAAAGGTTTAAATGTGTGCCTAACCAGTGTTTGTGTTTACCATGTGTGCTGCTTTTACGTAGAGAAGTGATGGATTTTATTCCCTGCTTCGCAGGGACACAAAATCTATCACTTTCCCCCTGTCAGAACGGATCTCTGCCTTGTTTACATAGGCAGAGCTCCGTTCTGTGTCTCTCCGCACCGATCAGCAGGTGCCGGCCGACATCTATTGGCTGGCACCTGCCGATCGGCTTGTGCTGTGTCAAATCACCATACCGGCGGCGCGCACCCCCTACCTGGAAGTGCTGGAACAAGTACAAGATCCAGCGCAGGAGAGCTGCTCTAAGTGTTGCTGTCAGCAGTAACTCCACTTTTGTTGAGGAAAAAAACATTCCCCTCTGGGTGATCTCTGTACATTGCAAGGATTTTAACAAACTTTGTTGCAGATTTCTACCTTTTGTTATTCTGAACAAACAGCTGTTTGTCTGTGCCCATGTGGACACATTTCAATGGGAGGGATTTTATCATTATCAATCAGCTGCCGCACTTGCAGGGCTCTAATGAGGAAAGTGGCAGGGTTTGCATCTCTGTAGACGTGATTTCCCTTTCAGGGTATTTTACCAAACATAAGATTTTTGTTGCAGGGGATACCCAAAATCTGACTTGTATTTTAGTGCAGACTTCTGGGAAAATCAAAAGGCCAATCACATAAGCAGGAAATGACATATCTGGGGGGAATTCTGTCCACCAACTGTGTGCCATATTGTATTGCATTTTACAGAAAATTATAGAGCTGCAATTGAAAACAAAAGGTAATTTTTAATAACATTCAGAAACAATATGACTTGTGTAGAAATTATACACGCTATATTCTTTTTTTTTTTTTTTTCCCATGAAAGTGGAGTTACCCTTTAAAGGGAAATTGGCTAAAAAGTTATTTAACATATATACTGTAATTGCTACACAATATATGCCTCAGTCAGCTCACTGTTTTTCATAGAAGTTTGCACAGAGATAGAAGTGATATTGCAAGTACCCCCTCAAATAGGAGCTTAAAGTGGAGTTCCACCTAAAAAAATTAGTCAGCAGCTACAAATACTGCAGCTGCTGACTTTTAAAATAAGGACACTCACCTGTCCAGGGCACCCACAATATCCTCACCGGAAGCTGACTTGTCCCGGGTGGAGGGGCCGGCATTGCTAATAAGGGAATCAGCCCTTGCGGCTTTACAGCATGGTTCTCTACTGTGCATGCGCAAGTCACATGCGCATGCGCAATAGAGAACCATGCGCATTGGACATGGCGTAGATCACCATGGATACTGCGCCTATCTTTCGCCAAAAGTGTGAGTAAATACATGTATTAGACAGGTATCTGCTCCCCCCGAAACGTGCCAAATGTGACACCAGAGGGGGGGAGGAATCCGAATAGCGGAAGTTCCATTTTTGGGTGGAACTCTGCTTTAATTTCTGGTAAGATATTTTTTTTTTATGGGTATAGGAATTTTGACTCTGAAACTCAGAATTCTGACGTTTAATTTTAGAATAATTCTGACTTTTATTCACAGAATTCTGACTTTAAAAATAAGAATTTGGATTTTGAATTTAATTTTGACTCTGAAACTCAGAATTCTAACGTTTAATTTTAGAATAATTCTGACTTTTATTCACAGAATTCTGACTTTAAAAATCAGAATTTGGATTTTGAATTGAATTTTGACTCTGAAACTCAGAATTCTGACATTTAATTTCTAGAATAATTCTGACTTTTATTCACAGAATTCTGACTTTAAAAATCTGAATTTGGATTTTGAATTGAATTTTGACTCTGAAACTCAGAATTCTGACGTTTAATTTTAGAATAATTCTGACTTTTATTCACAGAATTCTGACTTTAAAAATTGGAATTTGGATTTTGAATTGAGTTTTGACTCTGAAACTCAGAATTCTGACGTTTAATTTTAGAATAATTCTGACTTTTATTCACAGAATTCTGACTTTAAAAATCAGAATTTGGATTTTTGAATTGAATTTTGACTCTGAAACTCAGAATTCTGAGGTTTAATTATAGAATAATTTTGACTTTTATTCACAGAATTCTGACTTTAAAAATCAGAATTTGGATTTTGAATTGAATTTTGACTCTGAAACTCAGAATTCTGACGCTTAATTTTAGAATAATTCTGACTTTTATTCACAGAATTCTGACTTTAAAAATCAGAATTTGGATTTTGAATTGAATTTTGACTCTGAAACTCAGAATTCTGATGTTTAATTGTAGAATAATTCTGACTTTTATTCACAGAATTCTGACTTTAAAAATCAGAATTTGAATTTTGAATTTAATTTTGACTCTGAAACTCAGAATTCTGACGTTTAATTTTAGAATAATTCTGACTTTTATTTACAGAATTCTGACTTTAAATATCAGAATTTGGATTTGAACATGTATTTTAGGCTGCGTCTATATAATAAAGGGATGCATAACTTGCACTCCCTTATTTTTTCCAGTGAGTATGGTGAAACAATGGTCACTTGCACCATTCTCCTAAAAAAAAAAAAAACTGATAAAACAAACAGCAGTTTCTTCAGAACAAAGGAATGTATAAATCTCGTTTACTAAAATCCTGTATATAGTTTACTTGAAGAGGATTGTTTTTCTGGAGTTACATTAGAAGAATTAGAAGGATATTTCCTTTTCTTCATTCTTCACAATGAAATGGGATGCACTCATCCATCTGGTCCTATTATCTGCAGGTAGCGGCACTGAAGACATCCATACGCAGGGTCAAATTGACAAATAATTCTGGAGCCATTGAAGGCCATTCTGACTGGGTGCAGTGGAAATGTGTAAGTGGAAGAGCTGAGCATTAACTGAAGTGCAAACATACAAGATATGAGCATGAAATGATATTATGAATTAAGGTGGTCACGGACCCAAGATGATTATTGCCTGATCCAGTCTATCTATGGGCACCTACAACACTGTCAGCCCACAGATCTCGAAGGAAAAGGCGAAAGACGGGTTCAAGAGCCTTGTCCAATTATTATCCTCTCCCTGAGATAAGATGATGAAGCTGAGATCCGCAGAATCCTACATCTCCATTCATATAAAGATGAATGCTAGGATGACTTTAGTGTTCGTGGTTATTTCTAAAGCTCGAACAAGACACCTTTAAGCCGCGTACACACGAGCGGAATGTCCGACAGAAAAAGTCAGACGGAAGCTTTTCATCGTCTATTCCGACCGTGTGTATGCCTCATCGACTTTTTTTTCCGAAAATTCTGACGGACCTAGAAATGGAACATGTTTTAAATATTTCCGACGGAACCAATTCCTATCGGGAAAACCGCTCGTCTGTATGCTGTTCCGACTGACCAAAAACGAGGCATGCTCTGAAGCAAGTACGAGACGGAAGCTATTGGCTACTGGCTATTGAACTTCCTTCTTCTAGTCCCGTCGTACATGTTGTACGTCACCGCGTTCTGGACGGTCGGACTTTGGTGTGACCGTGTGTAGGCAAGACCACTTGAATGGAATTCCCTCGGAGTTCCGTCGGAGAAACCTTCGAAGTTTATTCCGACGGCAAAACCGGTCGTGTGTACAGGGCATTAGGTTGGTTTCACACCATCACCGGATCTGGCTCACAGCAGGGGTCCGGTGCGTCCAGGGGCGGATCCAGAGTCTAGTCTCGGGAGGGGCACTGCCAGAAAATAAGGTGTTGCTTACAGAACTGTATTTAACATATCATAGAGTCCTGATTGGCCAAAGGGGGAGCCAATGAGCGGGTCCGGCAGAAGCGATGTAAACAAGGCAGACCGCCATTCTGTCAGAGATGAACAGAATGATCTTATGTTCCTGCTAACCAGGAACATGGATTGCTCTGTTCATCTTGTGAATCTATCCCCCCACACAGTTAGAAAGCACCCCCCTAGGGACACACTTAACCCTTTGATCGCCCCTGATGTTAACCCCTTCCCAGCCAGTGTCATTAGTACAGTGACAGTGCATGTTTTTAGCACTGATCACTGTATTATTGTCACTGGTTCCCCAAAAAAGTGTCAGTTAGGTGTCCGATCTGTCCACCACAATGTCACAGTCCCGCTAAAAATCACAGATCACCGCCATTACTAGTAATAAATAAATAAATAAAAATGCTGTAAATCTATCTCAATTTTTGTAGACTCTCTAACTTTTGTGCAAACCAATCAATATACACTTATTGCGATTTTTTTTTTTTTTTTACCAAAAATATGTAGCAGAATACATATTGGTCTAAATTGATGAAGACATTTTTTTATAGCAGAAAGTAAGATATTGCTTTTTTTTTCAAAATTGTCGCTCTTTTTTTGTTTACAGCGCAAAATACAAAACAAGAAAACGCAGAGGTGATCAAATACCACTAAAGAAAGCTCTATTTGTGGGAAAAAAAGGACATCAATACAGTGTCGCATGACCGCGCATTCGTCAGTTAAAGTAACGCAGTGCCGTATTGCAAAAAACATGGCATACATGTATTCTGCAATTTTACAGATTCATTTGTTTTTGTACTCACTTTATTCAAATACTTTGGTGCTCTGGTGGGGGGAGGGGCTCTCATGGAGGAGCAATGGAGATGAGATGGAGGGAGGAGGTGGGTGGAGCCAACACTCTCACTAGGCACGAAGGAAGAAGGCTTCGCGCTGATTGCTGGGGCTCTCCTCCTCCTCAGCAGCGGCTCCGACGTGACTGGCGTCACTGGTTGCTAGACGCCAGGTGGCACAGGCACTAGCAACCAGTGCAGAGAACACTAGAGGCCAAGCCAGCGACGCGGCTCTACCCACCTCCTCCCTCCATCTTCTAGAGGCTCCAGCGTGGCGTGAAGACAACAGGTTGTCAGTAATATTTTTGGCCTCTGGGTGCGTCCTGGTTCACTGTTTCAGGTCCAATTTCAGCCCGAATTTTGGGCTGAATTTGAACCTGAAATGGACCAGAAGACGCAGACCGTTTTTTTGCAGAACGCCTCGGGCTTGCTGAACTTGCTCCCTAGAGAGTCGGTCAAAATCTCCTGCTATTGCGAATTGGATGCGGGGAACCCAACCTTACACAATAAGACTAGAGCTGCATATCATCTGCTGTTTCTTGATCAGTATTCGGCCCATTCATACCACCGTTACCTGCTGCGGTGCATTAAACGCACATGTGTTAATGTGCAGTATATTGTCAAAAGTATTGGGACGTCTGCCTTTACACACATGAACTTTAATGGCATCCCAGTCTTTATCCCTTGGGTTCAATATTGAGTTGGCCCACCCTTTGCAGCTATAACAGCTTCAACTCTTCTGGGAAGGCTGTCCACAAGGTTTAGGAGTGTGTCTATGGGAATGTTTGACCATTCTTCCAGAAGCGCATTTGTGAGGTCAGGCACTGATGTGGATGAGAAGGCCTGGCTCGCAGTCTCCGCTATAATTCATCCCAAAAGTATTCTATCGGGTTGAGGTCAGGACTCTGTGCAGGCCAATCAAGTTCCTCCACCCCAAACTCGCTCATCCATGTCTTTATAGACCTTGCTTTGTGCACTGGTACACAGTCATGTTGGACCAGGAAGGGGCCATCCCCATACTGTTCCCACAAAGTTGGGAGCATGAAATTGTCCAAAATGTCTTGATATACTGAGGCTTTAAGAGTTCTCTTCACTGGAACCAAGGGGCCAAGCCCAACCCCTGAGAAAAAACAACCACCACACCATAACCCCCCCCCCACCTCCACCAAATGATTTGGACCAGTGCACAAAGCAAGGTCCATAAAGACATGGATGAGCGAGTTTTGGGTGGAGGAACTTGACTGGCCTGCACAGAGTTCTGACCTCAAACCGATAGAACACCTTTGGGATGATTTAGAGCGGAAACCGCAAGCCAGGCCTTCTCGTTCAGCATCAGTGCCTGACCTCACAAATGTGCTTCTGGAAGAATGGTCAAACATTCCCATAGACACTCCTAAACCTTGTGGACAGCCTTCCCAGAGGAAGTGAAGCTGTTATAGCTGCAAAGGGTGGGCCAACTCAATATTGAACCCTACGGACTAAGACTGGGATGCCATTAAAGTTCATGTGCGTGTAAAGGCAGGTGTCCTAATACGTTTGAGAATATAGTGTATGTTGCATTAGGATAGCCCATTCATTGGGTGCCCAATGCACCCCAGCAGACCAAAAAGCTCGCACGCCATAGATCTTGCAGTGCACACAACACACATTAGGGCATTGCACTGCAACGAAGGTGGGCTGAGAAGGTGCATTGGTGTATCACTTAGAATACCATAACACTATAGCGTGAATTTACCCTTAGACCCTTAGAGGGGTCTCCAAACTTTTTAAACAAAGGGCCATAAGGCTGTCCTTTAGACTTTAGGGGGGCCAGACTAGGGCCAGTGGGAGTAGAACATTTTCTGGCAACCAGTGGGAGTGAACAATACCCTATCTTTGGTGATAGTGGGAGGACTAGTGCCCATAGCTGATGTCAGTGGAGGATTAGTGCCTCATCATTGTGTCAGTTGGAGGATTAGTGCCCCATTGTTGATGTCAATGGAAGGAATTCTGCCCCATTGTTGGTGTCAGTAAGAGGAATAGTGCCCCACTGTTAGTGTCAGTGGGTGGAATAGTAGCCTATTATTGGTATCAATGGAAGGAATAGTGCCCCATTCTTGGTGAGTTGGTGTTAATGGAAGGAATTCCGCCTCATTGTTGGTGTCAGTGCGAGGAATTTTGCCCTTTCGTTGGTGTCAATGAGAGGAATAGTGCCCAGTGGGAGGAATAGTGCCCAGTGGGAGGAATAGTGCCCCATTGTCGGTGTCACTGACAGGAATTATGCCCCATTGTTATTTTCATTGGATAGAATAGTGCCCCAAAGGCTTCATAAAGGCAAAGCAAAGGACCATATTTTGGAAACTGCTGCCTTGGATCCAAATATATATATTTTTTAAAGATTATTTATAGCCCTGTTTTTTTTTACATTTTTTGATAGAGGAGAGGGTTGAAACTTCTGTCATTTGTTTTTGCTTTCTGTGTCTTATTTGGATGATTTCCTTTTTATGTTCTGTCCTAGAGATGCAATGGGAAGTGAAAATTACTCAAATAACTCAAGAAATTTCAAATAACTGTTATGCCCTTTACACACGATCGGACTTTCCGACGGAAAATGTCCGATCGGAGCTTGTTGTTGGAAATTCCAACCATGTGTGGGCTCCATCTGACTTTTTCCATCGGAATTTCCGACACAAAGTTTGAGAGCTGGATCTAAAATTTTCCGACAACAAAATCCGTTCACGTAAATTCTGATCGTGTGTAGACAATTCCGACGCACAAAGTTGCACGCATGCTCAGAATCAAGCAGAAGAGCCACACTGTCTATTGAACTTCATTTTTCTCGGCTCGCCGTACGTGTCGTACATAACCGCGTTCTTGACGTTCGGAATTTCCGACCAACTTTGTGTGACCGTGTGTATGCAAGACAAGTTTGAGCCAACATCCGTCGGAAAAAATCTGATGGATTTTGTTGTCGGAATGTCCGATCGTGTGTACAGGGCATCACTGTGGGTTTGATTTACTAATGCTGGAGAGTGTAAAATCTGGTGCTGCTGTGAATGGTAGCCAATCAGCTTCCATTTCTTTTTTTTTGGCAAAGCTTAATTGAACAAGCTAAAGTTAGAAGCTGATTGGCTACCATGCAGAGCTGCTCCAGATTTTGCACTCTAGTTTTAGTAAATCAACCCCACTGCCCAAACTGGAGAATTCAGCCTCACCTTATCTTCTGGTAACTAATGCCCCGTACACACGGTCGGATTTTCCAACGGAAAATGTGTGATAGGACCTTGTTGTCGGAAATTCCGACAGTGTGTAGGCTCCATTACACATTTTCCATCGGATTTTCCGACACACAAAGTTTGAGAGCAGGCTATAAAATTTTCCGACAACAAAATCCGTTGTCGGAAATTCCGATCGTGTGTACACAAATCCGACGCACAAAGTGCCACGCATGCTCAGAATAAATAAAGGGATGAAAGCTATTGGCTACTGCCCCGTTTATAGTCCCGACGTACGTGTTTTACGTCACCGCGTTTAGAACGATCGGATTTTCCGACAACTTTGTGTGACCGTGTGTATGCAAGACAAGTTTGAGCCAACATCCGCCGGAAAAAATCCATTGATTTTGTTGTCGGAATGTCCGATCAATATCTGACCGTGTGTACAGGGCATAAGAATGAGCTCAGGCAAACTCGGACACACCAGCCAGTTATTCCACCAAGAAGCTGTCAAAGCAGACAGCCAATCATAGCTGGCGGAGTCATGCCCCGCAGTTGCTCGTATACCAGGGGCCCGTATATGCACGCCTCAGGGGTGGAGAATGGTTCCACCACCTATGATTGGCTTTCTGTTTTGACAGCTTCCTAACAGAATAGGAATAGCATAGACGGGTTCAGACTCGTGTCCGAATTCCCCTGAGCTCGTCCCTGCTGATGACCACTGTAAACGTTGGATTTCCCATCATCTTCTGTCTTGGTGACAATGGTCACCAGGTCACACACAGTACATAGAGGATGAATTCCCACAGCAGGGACAGAGACAGCAAAACCCTTTTTACTTTATTCAAAACTAAAAAAAAAAAAAAAAAAAAAAAAAAAAAAAAAGCTATACACATTATATTCTAATCAAATCTAAAAAAAAAAAAAAAAATAGTTTGGCGCGGGGAAGGCATGCAATGTCGTTTTTTTATCACTGTGTTCCCTTTTGGGAGACTGCCATCATTCCAGTGACCACCGAGAAGGTGTAGGTACCAAGTAGGACCACCGGGGAGAAGTTTTCACTCCTTCCCTTTTACTAAAAGAATGCTTTCATCGCTGTCTGTGGTCGCAGGTTCAAATCTGGGTCCACTCACAAGACAAAACTGTAACTATAGGGATTTCGCTAGCTGGTAGCTATATGCAGAAGGTGAACGTTTTAGCATTTTACATCCTGAGTCATTTTAAATGCAACATTTTAAAATTTCAGCGTTTTCCTTTAACCACTTCAGCTCCGGAAGATTTACCCCCCCCACCCCTTTATGACCAGGCAATTTTTTGCAGTACGGCACTGCGTTACTTTAACTGACAATTGCGCGGTCGTGCGACGCTGTACTCAAATGTCCTTTTTTTAACCACAAATAGAGCTTTCTGTTGGTTGTATTTGATTACCTCTGCGTTTTTTATTTTTTGCTCCATAAAAAAAGATTAACAATTTTGAAAATAACACAACATTTTTTACTTTCTGCTATAAAACATACTAAAAAAAAAAAAAAAAATCAAATTTATTCATCAGTTTGGGCCAATATGTATTCTGCTACATATTTTTGGTTAAAAAAAATCCCAATAAGCGTATATTGATTGGTTTGTGCAAAACAAAAAAGCTTCTTCAAACTATGAGATATTTTTATTTTTTCATTTATATATATTTTTTCTTATACTAGTAATGGCGGCGGTCAGTGACTTTATAGCGTGCCTGCGATATTGCGATCGTCGGACACTAACTGACAATTTTTGGGAGGAATGACACTCATACTGTGATCAGTGCTAAAATATGCACTGTCACTTTACTAATGACACTGGCTGGGAAGGGGTTAACATCAGGGGTGATTAAAGGGTTAAATGTGTGCCTAGCCAGTGATTTTGTGCACTGTGTGGGAGGTGCTTTTACTAGGGGAAGGCATGGGTCCGTGTCCCTGCTTTGTAGGAACACAGGATCCATGCCTTCCCTACTGACAGAATGGTGATCTGCCTTGTTTACATAGGCAGACTGCCGTTCTGCCTGTGTACTGAAGGATTGGCGGGTGCCGGCGGATGTTGAGTCCGTGATAACTGCAGATCAGCTTGAAGCTTACACGCCCCAGACCCGGAAGTGCAGGATCAAGGTATATATATATATATATATATATATATATATATATATACAGTATATATATACGTGATCCTGCACACAGTGGCCACCCTGAAGCAGTAAAACTGCTATCGGTGGTCATCAAGCAGTTAAAATAGATATAAAAAAAACAATTATTTCAGTTATTAATGCATTTCAACATTCCTGAATTTGATTTGGTTTCAGGCTCTTCTTATCCCTTGTACTGCACTAAAGAGAGGCAAGAGCAGAACTTAGGGAACTTAGGGCCAGTCAGGTGCCCTGTATTCCCATATGCTGACAAGGAACATGCTGACAGAGAGAAAGAGCAGAGAGATAACATCATCAAACTTTTGCTGCTCCCTCACTATCCAATCCCAAGTGGTGGGCAGGAAGTTGACCTGGTTGCAGTTTTTCATCACTTCAGCCCCGGAAGAATTTACCCTCTTCCTGACCAGAGAACTCTTTGCGATTCGGCACTGCGTTGCTGACAATTGCGCGGTTGTGCAACGTTGCACCCAAACAAAATTGACGTCCGTTTTTTCCCACAAATAGAGCTTTCTTTTGGTGGTATTTGATCACCTCTGGGGTTTTTATTTTATGCGCTATAAACAAAAAAATAGCGACAATTTTGAAAAAAACGCATTATTTTTTACTTTTACTTTTACTTTTTTGCTATAATAAACTAAAATATATATATTAAAAAAAAAAATCTCCTCAATTTAGGCCGATTTTTTATTTTCTTCTACATATTTTTGGTTAAAAAAAAAAATCGCAATAAGCGTATATTGATTGGTTTGTGCAAAAGTTATAGCATCTACAAAATAGGGGATAGATTTATAGCATTTTTATTATTATTATTTTTTTTTTACTAGTAATGGCGGCGATCTGCGATTTTTATCGAGACTGCGACATTATGGCGGAGACATCGGACAATTTTGACACATTTTTGGGAACCATTGCCATTAATACAGCGATCAGTGCTAAAAAATGCACTGATTACTGTAAAAATGTCACTGGCAGGGAAGGGGTTAACACTAGGGGGCGATCAAGGGGTTATGTTCCCTGGGAGGTGATTCTAACTGAAGGGGGAGGGGACTGACTAGAGAAAGTGATGGATTGTGGTTCCTAGCTAATAGGAACACACGATCTGTCACTCCTCTCAGAACAGAACAGGGAAATGTTTGTTTGCACACACTCGTTCCTATTCTGTGTCTCCTGCTCATGATCGCTCGTGGCCGGCGGT
Organism: Aquarana catesbeiana; assembly: GCF_042186555.1. NCBI lineage: Eukaryota > Metazoa > Chordata > Amphibia > Anura > Ranidae > Aquarana > Aquarana catesbeiana. The sequence continues at coordinate 200,904,652 of NC_133335.1, read as the reverse complement.
CATCGCGACCGTCGGCCACGAGCATCGGCACCCCTGCTGTGCAGCGGGCAGCTATCACGACCTTGCGAGCCTACGTATAGCTACGACGGGAGCCAACCTGCCACAGTATAACTGCGGCGGCTGGTCGAGAAGCGGTTAACTGCAGCAGAGAAAAGTCAGGTCATTAGCTTGGCTGTGATGTGTGGTAGGGAGCTGTAAATTTTAGGAATGCCTGGACACTATAAAACAGCTTCCATATACTGCATGTATTTCACCTGTGTATATGACTGTTTCCTGGAGTACGGCTTTAATAAGACATTCAAATGTGGGATTGCTGTTTAACCTTAAGCCCTGGTTCACACTGCTGTGACTTCACATGCAACTTTCTGCGACATGCAATACATGCATGACAAATCAAAACACATTCATTTCAATTGGTGTCATTTTAATTGCTGCAACTCAAGTTGCAGCGACAAAAAAGGAAATAGTTCCCGCACTACTTTGCTGCATCTTCCTTGTGACATAAGTGCCGCAGATTGCAATGTTAAAATCGCAAAAGTCACAAGGAAGTCGTCTTTTTTTTGTCTTATCATTGCAACTTTGTCTGTGAGTTCAGAGGGTTTTGCAAGTTCAATAATATGTCACACTCTGTACTGTTATGATTAAGCAAAGCCAAAGTTGCAAAACATCAAAGTTGCATGAAAGTTGCCTTGAAGTTGCACAAAGTCGCAAGCAAGATGCAAAGTTGCACGACTTTAGGGTCACAGCAATATGAATCGAGCCTTAAGCTGTGCTTTAAACGCAATGTTCAACCACATACAAAAGATTTATTGTTGAGTTCAGTTTTGTGGCGCTCCTTCACATATGTAGCTACATTGTTGCCCCTCTGGAAAGCGACCCATGGTGGATCTTGATCCTGAATGAGTCGTATTCATCTGCAGTACTGCCTGCTGAATGTGACATGGCATTTAACTTTTGCATCGCAGGTACAGCATGGGTACACCTCTAACCACTTGTATTGTTTAATTTGGGGGGGGGGGGGGGGGGCAGCTGGTAAAACCACTGCTCAACCATCTACTTTCACCGCCCCTCCCAGTGGCCTGTATGAACGAGCTCAAGGTTCAGCTATCTTACAAGACATGACCAGTGTAGTCTAAATGTCCCCTTCATTCTTTTTGCTGTTACCCACTTATCTCCAACCCGTACCTTACCCACCTCAAATAATGAGACCACACTTATATTTTATGGAGTAAAATGGCCATAACAGCCTATTTTATTAAAACAAACCAACTAAATAACTCCAAACCACTATATATATTATATATACTGTATATATAAATATAATAAACAATAACATAACCTGTTAACCCCAGTCTGATGGTCTCTGACGGTGACCCACCTTTTAACCACGTATAACCACATACCACACCAATGCACTGTGGGACCTTTTCCAAACTGATAGGCCTCCAGCTGTGACCGCTCGGAGACAACCCCTTCCCACAGTGCAACCATTCCAGTATTCCATCCACCGTTCAGGAATACACCGGAGGGGCACATACAAACGATGAGCCCCCCACCCCTTTTTGATCCCTCCGTTTACTGCCACCGTCAAAGACCACCAGAAGAACACCGCCACAGCCCGAAAGGGTGACAACCTTACCCTTGAGGGCACCTCCACACCCTCAGGGCCCGTTCTATTCCTTCCTGTAAACCCATAGCCATAAGTCAATCCCCACTTCAGAGAGACGAACTCCATCACTCCTCAAGTAGAGCCCCACATTTTTTCCAAGCTCTCTGTGCCTAATCACAATACCCCCATTCTGTGCCACGAACCTACCCACTACTTTGTTGATACGAGTCTTACTGATGCTCACCACAGATCTAGCCCAATGCCATGTCGTTCTAGCCACAATGTCAGACCACAGCAAAAAGGGATACCCGGGAATTTAGTGCGCAAGTGCGTGAAATCGGATTTAATATCCGCGATCAGGTCCCTGACTGTCCGGATCCCCAAATCATTCCTCATGTATCACTAACACGTCAGGTGGTCTATCCAGCCTTACGTACCTCTCCACCTCCACCATCACTCTACCCCACCTCATCCCGGGTATCCCCAACCATCTCCGATAAGCCTCCCTCCTGGAAAATACCCAATTGCCTGCCATCCGGTCTTACGTCTCCTCTCCTGGCCCCCCAACACACCTAGGAGTGCCCTATGATCCAGACAAGGCGTACTGAACCTCCATCTGAAACGACAAACAAATAACATAAAGGCAGCAACACACCTGTCAACTTAACACAACCATATCACAACATGCGAATCCCACATGCACCCTCCTTTTCCTGTAAACATCCAAGATAGTTTTTTTTTTTTTTTTTTTTTTATATCTATTCCACGGCCAAATGAGGCCTAATATAAGACCGAAATCTCACAAATCCCATCTTCCAATTCTGCGCACAGCCGCCTCATCCAACCCACATCTGGCAGCTTCTGTAGCCGCCCCTATGCGGAAGGAGTGTGAAGCGTACCCTGCCCCGTCCAACCCAGCTGCTTTACGACATTTCCTAAAAATTGATATGAACTGAAACTTTGACAAGTAGTACCCATCCTCATGCCTCAGGAATGGCCCTGCCCCATCTGTTCTAATCTTCGGAAATTCACGCACTGCCTCAACAGGGCACACCCTAGACCCAGGTAATGCGAACAGCGACACATCCACACCCTTACCCTGGTGATCAGTTTTTGACCTGGGCAGCCGCAAACACACTCTATCCACCTCCACCTGCACATCTTGCTCCCAACAGGCCCACTGCCAAACACTTCGATGGGCTAACCAACTCCCCTGTCCGAAAAACCCCAAAAATGCTAGCGAGAACACTGCTGTAAACAGCAACGCTTCATACCGCGATTTACATATTGAACCCAACATCGCACATACGGACCCCAGGTTCGCAAAAGTGACAGGCCGTCTCACATCCTTCCACATATGCTGTTTTCGATAACCCTTTATGGCCTGCTTCACCCAAAATCTTTTTTCCAGTCCTCCCCTCCCATTAATTTGAAAAGAAACGATAAGCCCGCCATTTTTTTATCGATGGAAGAGACCGAAAAAACATTTTTCAATGTTCCTAGCTACAAAATACAATACCAGTAACCGTCCGTCAGACCCCATTTTCCCAGCCCCTGCCTCCTGTACCAACCCTGACCATTCTTTCCATACCTTCGTGTAGGCTGACCAAGTGGACTCACTTAGACTGCCGAATCCATCCCGCGGTGACTCCAAGGGCAGCTCCCAAATCCAGTCCGGGCAAGGAACTCCTTCTTTTTGTGCACCCGGAGCCAGCTCCCTGAACTTGTTCCATTGAAATCGAGACAAGGAGTCAGCTAGCAAATTGTCGACACCCGGGATGTGCACCGCATAAATAAAATATTTAATCTCAAACACCTCAACACCAGTTTCCGCAAAAGCCGTATAACTGGTTGTGGTGACGCAGACATGCAATTGACCACCTGCACTACTCCCATGTTGTCACAATTTATTCTCAACTTTAGAATCTGGCATGCCTCCCCCCACAGTTCCAAAGCCAGCACCACTGGAAAAGTTCCAGTTGCACTAAATTCTTAAGGAACTCCGCCCTCTCCCAAGACTGCGGCCAGGGGTCCACGCTCCACTGCCCTTGGAAAAAATGCACCATAGCCCATGGAGCCTGCAGCATCTGTAACCAGCTCTACATCGAAATTACTCACCGGGCCAGACATCCACACCGCCCTGCCATTGTATGAGGCTAAAAACTCATACCACACCTTTAAATCCTCCCTGTGTTCCCCGGTCAGGCGAATAAAATGAGTCGGGGCCTTTACCCCCGCGGTGGCTGCCGACAGCCGTCGGCAATACCTGCCCCATGGGGATGATCCTGCAGGCAAAATTCAACTTACCCAGCAACGGCTGCAGAGTCCTCAACTGAACTTTCCGCAGTCCGTGGATTTCCCGAATTTCCTTCTGCAAGTCCTCCAACTTACCTCTGGGCAATCGGCACTCCATCGCCATTGAGTCTATTACTATCCCCAAAAGCTAAGTTCAGCCGTTGGGCCTTCCGTTCTTTCTGCGGCCAATGGTATACCAAACCTGCCTGCGATGTGCTGCAACGTGGAAAGTAGAATCGCACACACAGAGGAAGCAGGGGGGCCTATACACAAAAAGTCATCCAAATAATGTATGACTGAACCTAAGCCGGAAACCTCCCTAATCACCCACTCCAAAAACGAGCTGAAAGCCGCGAACATGGCTTTTGGAAAAGATAAGTGGTGTATCACGCGGAACTTGTTCGGTTCCTTCTTGGGCACCACCCCCAATGGTGACACCACCAAATCCTGCCAGGGTTTGTTGGCAAAGGGCCCCCCCATGCGCCTCATGGCCACTTCTCTTCCCAATTTGTCCTCCACCACCCCCGGATGCTGTAAAGCAGATGTCAGATTCCTTGCCTTTGGCAGAACCATCGCCAACGAACACGGGTTCTTAAAACCGTCCTGAAACCCCGAAGCCAATAACTTTGCCGCTTCCCTGTCTGGATACTTACTTAGAAAAGGAAGCATCCTTTCCACCCTCACCGGCGTCGTCCCTCTTTTGAGCAGAGTCACCGGCATGCTTCCCTCTCTTAAAACACCTGGACAATATATGGGCTCCCCCTCACCCAGAGCACTCGTGCTTGAACTTTTATGCTGCTCCAAATTTACAGGAGCCCTCATTGCACTGCCAGCATACTCCCCACTTCTTTCCGGCCGGCAGTCCTGAGGAATGTGTACCCCCAGCCTCCCCCTGAAAAAACTGAGGCGGGGCCCTCGCTGAAGACATAAGCCTCATCCAGAGGCTAATATCTTTATGATCCCAATGCAGAGACGGGCGGACTGCTCTGCGCTGTCTGAACTGCTTGTTGTATCTAAGCCAAGCAGTACCACCGTACACCCCATGTGCCCCTCCTATAGCATCCATGTAACAGAACAAAGCCGAGCAATGCTCGGGGTTCTTCTCACCAATAACGCTCACCATAATGGCAAACGCTTGCAGCCAGTTAACAAATGTACACGGTATAAGCCTGTACCTCCTTCTTTCCTCGTTCTCCTTCTTGGAATCATCAGGTTTCACCCTGTCCAAGTTAATTTTTTCCAATGGCAGTAGCGAAAAATCTCCACATACTCGCCCTTGTAAATCTTATCCCGGACTTCCTGTTTTAGATGAGCTCCCAGCAGGCCCTCTAAGTAGAGGTATACCTCGCACTTCGCCGCGTTCGCAGTCCTGACCATATTGGTCCTCTCCGCCTTCTCCGTATCCCCTTTTTCCCCTGCCTTCTCGGTGACCACTCCTACCCCTGACTGCACGGGTATCGGAGCTGCCGGGGGCATCTCCACCCCAGATCCCCCAGTTCCTCCAACCACTGCCTCAAATCTACCTAACAACGCCCGCAGGCCCTCCAATAAATCCGTCAGCTGCCTGTGCCCTGCCCCCTGCTGGCCCAGCGTATCCCCCCCTGACTGTATCAAAGGAACTGCTGGCCTAACCGTACCCGCAGCTACCACCCCTAACACATCCTGCAATGCATCAGACAAAGACAAATTAACCATTGACTTACCGGGCTGACCAGGAGCTCCCCCAACAGCCGCCGCGTTGCTCTCCATCGCTGGTACTAGTGGTTCCTCCTCCCCTGATGCTTTCCCTTCCGACCTCTCATCCTGTTCCAGGATGGGTGGCATAGCAAGCCCCCCGGGAGATGAAATCCCTAAGGCCGTGGTGCTTGGCAGTTGTGGGGCCCGCTTCACCCCCGAAATTCCTCCTTCTCCAGACCGGCGTCACTGACCTGACCTGGCGATGTCCTGGCTGTCATGTGTTGTTCTTCCTCCGCCATCTTGTCCCACCGAGCGCTGTCCCGGTAGGCTCCGCCCCCTCACCGACTTCCCGATCTCCCGCTCCACCACCTCCGTGTCTCTGCTCGGCTCTCCGTCCCTCATCATCTCCCCCCTCTGATCGCTGTGTGCGGATGGGGATGCCGCCCTGCTTCCTGACCCACGATGTCCGTGCGGGGAACCGGCGCCATGTTGGCCCGTGGCCCCACCCACTGGATTAGGCAGGCGGCGTGTGGACCACCCAGGGCCTGCTGAAAGCTGTGGCTGATGCTGTTTTGCCGGGGGAAGCGATCGCTCCTCTGTCGGGCTTCTGGGGAGGTGAATGGGTCTAGATGCAGGCCCTGGTGAAAAGCACGCTGGAGGCCGCGACCTCCGCGATGGGACACCTCACCTGACGGGGATCCGTCTGTCTCATCCTCCATGAGCTCCGCGCCTGTCTCTGCAGCCACTCTGGTATTGCTTCAATCTCTGCCATCATGGAGGAGCAGTGAGAAAAACTGCCTCCTCCTGTAAGTTCATCTTCACACTGACCCTTTGCACCGCCCCCTCTATAAATATAACCACTCCCCTTTGGCAAAAACTTCTTTCTTACCTTCCCCTTTCTTGCCACTCCCATTACTCCTTTCCACATTAACCCCATATGTGTCTCCCTTAGACACACTGTCATGCCCGGCCCTACACTATCCCTCCTTGCAGTCCTTTCGTTCCGGGCCTCACTGCATAAACAGTCCCTAGGCTTCCCTTCAGTCTTCAGTGGTGGCTGCTCATGCAGGGCAGAGGGGCGCCTGGCCCCTAATCTACATGCAGGGTGCCGGACAAATGGATTCCAATGTTTGTTTTTTTTTTTGTTTTTTTTTGAAGCACGTGATTAGAGCCTGAGGCTCTAATTGGCTTAAAAAAGGGTGGGCTTGGGGTGCAAAGCACTGCGCCCTGAGCCCACCCAGTTGTGTGACATTAGCAAATTATTATTCGCTAATGTCTTCCTGATTCTCCTCCCGGCCTATCAGGAAATGGGTCCTGAGACCTGATTGGCCGGAAGTCCTAAGACCTGATTGGCTGGGAGGAGACGCAGGAGAAGAAGCGGCCGGGATGGGGTAAGTGCACGGCTGGCGGGGGGGCCTGGCGGACGATGGGCGAACGATGTGGAGCGACGGGCTGGGGAAGTGGCGATCGGGCGAGCGCTGGGGGGTGGCATGTTTCTGGCTGGCTGGGGGGAAAATGGAGTTTCAGCCGCCACTGACTGCAGCTGAGCAATACAGCCCACCCTTACCTGCATGCCTTCCAACATTTTGAGATGGGAATGAGGGACACCTACTAGCAAATGTATGTAGGCATAGGACACACCCCCCCGCCACACCCCCTTAAAGAAGAATTAACCCCAAAAAATGTTAATTAAATCCACACCACTACTATTCCTTTATATTGGCTTTCAAAATGTACAAATGTAGCAATTTAGAAATCGGATGAAAGGTTTAGCACTGGGAAACACTTTTTGAAAGATAAAAAGTGCATTTTATATACAAATATATAGATCAGACCAAAATGAGGGACAAATGAGGAGGAATGAGGGACAGAGGGACATTGCTCCAAATCAGGGACAGTCCCTCCAAATCAGGGACAGTTGGGAAGTATGCTTGCCTGTGATAGGATAATTAAAATGATGTCATCATTCTCCTGTCAGGAAGCTTTCAAGTTAGAAGGACAGTAACGTACAATGTAGTAGAGCAGGGGTAAGCCAACTTGGCTTACCAGCTGTTGTGGAACTACAAGTCCCATGAAGCATTGTATAGCTGGCAGCCACAGGCATGACCTTGTACTAGCTCTATGTAAGAATACATCTGATTTTTTGAATGTATATGTAGCTGAATGCACTCTGTCAATAGCCCCCAGCAATATAACTGATACAGTTTTTCCATCATACAATGTTCATGATGATAGGCACCGCAAACACCCGAGACGAGCCCCTCGCCATCCTTTATTCCGATCATGATTTTTGACACAGAAGCAGAATGTCACTGATCTCCTTGTAGCCTTGGCCGCCCAAAATTCATGACATATATTTAAGGCCCAGTAATAAAGATGTCTGCACGCTGTGTGAACGCCACAAACACAGCATAAGCAATCACGGTTTTCTAAGCCCGGTTTCCTTGACAACAAATAGAATTCGGGCAGCGAATAAATGCAGCTGAAGCCTCTGAATCGTCTCTGAATGTAAGCAAAGAAACGCGCGGTTTGTGCTGAAATTCCCCACCATTAATTCCCTCAATATCTCCAAATAGAAGCTCTGGTGAGAGGACCAACTGATGCATATTTATAAAGTTATTCTGTAATGCTGAGTTACTGGGGGAAGAAAGCTGCAGAAAGAAGACGGGGAGAGGGGGGGAGGGATGAAGGAAAGACGGGACGGGTAAATAAGAAATGGGAGAGGAGTGGTGAGAGGCATAGAAAGATTCGGGTGAAAGACATAGGTGAAGATTGGTGATGAGATGCTGTAACCCATAACAACCAATCATTTATCCCCTGTCATCAGATTAGTATAGCTAGTACAGTAAGGCCTCATTTACACTTGCATTTCGGGGGGGGGGTAAAAATGTGGCTTAACCCGACAACCCCCCCACCACCACCAAGCTGCAATGGCAGCAGACAGGACCCCACCCCACCCCCCATCATGTTCGTCAGGCAGTAACTGTCCGCCGAACGCAATTAATTCAACTGTACAGTGAGGGAAAAATGTACTGATTTTGTACGTTTGCCCACTGACAAAGAAATGATCAGTCTATAATTTTAATGGTAGGTTTATTTTAACAGCTGAACTCGCACGATTCGAGGGAGTGCTCCTGATCTCAGCTTGTTACCTGTATAAAAGACACCTGTCCACAGAAGCAATCAATCAATCAGATTCCAATCTCTCCACCATGGCCAAGACCAAAGATCTGTCCAAGGATGTCAGGGACAAGATTGTAGACCTACACAAGGCTGGAATGGGCTACAAGACCATCGCCAAGCATCTTGGTGAGAGGGTAACAACAGTTGGTGCGATTATTCGCAAATGGAAGAAACACAAAATAACTGTCAATCTCCCTCGGTCTGGGGCTCCATGCAGGATCTCACCTCGTGGAGTTTCAATGATCATGAGAACGGTGAGGAATCAGCCCAGAACTACATGGGAAAATCTTGTCAATGATCTCAAGGTAGCTGGGACCATAGTCACCAAGAAAACAATTGGTAGCACACTACGCCGTGAAGGACTGAAATCCTGAAGCGCCTGGAAGGTCCCCCTGCTCAAGAAAGCACATGTACAGGCTCGTCTGAAGTTTGCTAATGAACATCAGAATGATTCATATAAGAACTGGGTGAAAGTGTTGTGGTCAGAGGAGACCAAAATCGAGCTCTTTGGCATCAACTCAACTCACCCTGTTTGGAGGAAGGGGAATGCTGTCTATGGCCCCAAAAACATCATCTCCACCGTCAAACATGGAGGTGGAAAAAATATGCTTTGGGGGTGTTTTTCTGCTAAGGGGACAGAACAACTTCACTGCATAAAAGGGACAATGGACCGGGCCATGTACCGTCAAATCTTGGGCGACAACCTCCTTCCCTCAGCCAGGGCATTGAAAATTGGTTGTGGATGGGTATTCCAGCATGACAATGACCCAAAACACACAGTCAACATTGGAATGGCTTAAGAAGAAGCACATTAAGGTCCTGGAGTGGCCTAGCCAGTCTCCAGGCCTTAATCCCATAAAAAATATGTGGAGGGAGCTGAAGGTTCGAGTTATCAAACATCACCCTCAAAACTTTAATGCCTTGGAGAGAATCTGCAAAGAGGGGTGGGACAAAATCCCTCCTGGGATGTGTGCAAACCTGGTGGCCATCTACAAATAATGTCTGACCTCTGTAATTGGCAACAAGGGTTTGTCACCAAGTACTAAGTCATGTTTTGCGAAGGAGTCAAATACTTATTTCATTTATTAAAAGGCAAATCAATTTATAACTTTTTTGAAATGCGTTTTCTGGATTTTATTGTTAGTCTGTCTCTCACTGTTAAAATAAACCTACCATTAAAATTATATACTGATCAAATACTTTTTCCCTCGCTGTATGGGGCCACACCATAACCGTACTGCAACTACATGGCAACATAAGGCTTCCATGGCACCTGTCATCAGCCTCTGATCTGTCCTGAATCACTCTTCAGAGGGTGACACTAGTGAAACCAGCCCTAAGACAAAAATTCTGGTTGGTTATGTAGCACCATCCACAAAGGAGTCGTTTGTACATATGGATCCCTTGTTCCTGGCATAGACAAGTTCTCAGCCGTTTTGATACAGCCACAATATTGCAAGGAAATCACTAAGATAGGTAATAGATGCTCAGCAGCAACACAGTTTCAAGAACACCCAGTGTTTGTAAAGAAAAGGAAATCTGATTGTATTATAAGTAATAGGGATAAAGGGATAAAAGTATCAAATTAAAAATTACAATTAATAAGCCCTCATATAAAGCGGAGCTCCACCCAAAAGGGGACGCTCCGCTTGTTTGCTTCCTCCCTCTGATGCAAAATTTGGCATCTTTTTTTGGGGAAGCGGGTACCTGTTTTTGACAGGTACCCATCCCCACTTTCAGGAGACCTCGCTATGGTGAGATTCTTTGGACGTTCGACACCCCTCCCCCGCTGCTGGGCCAGTTAAAAAACGCTTCACACTTTGCGCATGCGCAGTAGGAAACCAGCTGTGAAGCTGAAAGGCTTCACTACTGGCTTACCCTCACCAGGAATAGCAGCGGCAGCATCCGAGAGCATTTTGGAAAATCAGCTGGAGTGCCAACATTGCGGGATCCCTGGACAGGTAAGTATCCTAATATTAAAAGTCAGCAGCTACAGTATTTGTAGCTGCTGACTTTAAATTTTTTGGTGGGGGGGGGGCTCCTCTTTAAGTATACACATTCATTGGCACATTCCAAGTATGAGAAAACACCTGCTATCCAGAGCAGTGTAGACCGTGACAACGCCACCTACAGTGCAACAATGATCAGCAGAAGAAAAGGGTAACAAATGTAAGGAGACTAGTCTGTCAACACGCATTAGTGGTGACTATGCCTATCCTAGAGCAGTCTGGTAAACTCTATAACTGCTTAACAGAACAATAACTAGGTAATAACTGAGCCAAATGGGCCCATCATAAAGCCAGGGGCAGTCTTTAAATGTTTCTTCTGACGGCTATCGTTGGGGCCCTTTAATAGAAGTTGGTGCACTTTATATTTACCCCAATGGATTTGTATAAGGAGGATGCAAGTAGTAGCTGTGAAGTAGTGCTTCTACTAGCTGAAGAGTAGATACGAGTCGACTCAACAGGGATAGTTCAGCACAATAACGTTTGTGAACTAGTATAGATGCAATGTCACTTTAATAGCGATGCAGAAACAGTCTAAGGTGATGCAACCTCAGATGTAATTTATGTCCTGTTTTCAGTAACACAGTTCTGCAAACAGTAACACCCTTGGGCTGATAGCCATCTCACCATTCCAGGATACAGCTGACGATGCTCTTGGTGGAAAGGGCCCCCTCAGTCTCCCAGCGGTGTAGGTGATGATGAACGGTATCCTCAGCACTTCTGTGGTGCAACGTAGATGCTGCAGGTGGTATCAGAACTTAAGCTGCAGTGGCTTCCGGTGCAGGTTTCCCCTTGAGTGAGTTCCTGATGGGCTGAATTTCAGATACAGAGGTCCCACCAACTGGTGCCAAAAGCACCAAAATTTCCTGGGCAGGATGATAAAATTATCCAACTCTACTGCTCCTCAGTCTCATGGCCCATTGGTGCCTGTAGTTCCCATTCTCTGCAGCAAGTGCAGCCGCTATCCTTGCTCTTGTGACCAGAGTGCAAAGCGATATTTCTGCCCTCCTCCGCATCGGATTGGCTAATAAGCACTGCTAGGAAGTGGGGGGGGGGAGAGTATTCCCACACACACAGACTGCCCCCTGTTAATGTTCCTAATGCAGTGGCGGTGGGGAACCAGAGACCATAGCCATTGACACCAGACTACAATTGCAATGGGCCACTACACTGTTGATGATAAGACTATGATTGTGAAGAAATTATTGTGACACAGAAATATGAGCTGACAGGTGAGAAAGAACTGTGGGTACAATAGAGAATGACAACAACTACATAACCAAGAGCCAATCACATTTCATGTGTCTTCAGGAACACTGAATACAACTTTTAATGCGGCATAAAAGTTTGCAACACTTCACTCTCTGCTTCTATGGACTGATGCCCATTGGGTTCCTTGCCATACATTGGCATCTTATCTCTGGCTTCTCTGGGTGCTGCTCTTCAGCTGTCCTTATTGACCAGCGCGCGATGACATCACTCCCTCGCATGTGCAGGCACTGTGCTGGAATGTACAGCCATGCCCAAATGTTTTAAGAATGACACAAATATTAATTTTCACAAAGTCTGCTTCCTCAGTTTTTATGATGGCAATTTGCATATACTCCAGAATTTTATGAAGAGTGATCAGATGAATTGCAATTAATTGCAAAGTCCCTCTTTGCCATGAAAATGAACTTAATCCCATAAAAAAACATTTCCACTGCATTTGTGAAGAAGGCTTCAGGGCGACCAAGAAAGTCTAGCAAGCGCCAGGACCGTCAGCTACAGTTGATTCAGCTGTGGGATCAGGGCACCAACAGTGCAGAGCTTGCTCGGGAATGGCAGCGGGCAGGTGTGAGTTCATCTACACCCATAGTGAGAAGACGTTTGGAGGATGGCCTGGTGTCAGGAAGCAGTCACTTCTCTCCAGGAAAAACATCAGGGACTGACTGATATTCTGCAAAAATTAGAGGGATTGGCAGCTGAGGACTGGGGCAAAGTCACTTTCTCTGATGAATCCCCTTTCCAATTGTTTGGGGCATCCAGAAAAAAACCTTGTCTGGAGAAGATAAGGTGAGCGCTGCCATCAGCCCTGTGCCATGCCAATAGTAAAGCATCCTGAGACCATTCATGTGTGGGGTTGCTTCTCAGCCAAGGGAGTGGGCACACTCACAATTTTGCCTAGAAACACAACCATGAATAAAGAATGGTACAAAAACATCCTCCAAGAGCAACTTCCCCCAACCATCCAAGAACAGTTTGGTGATGAACAATGCTTTTTCAAGCATGATGGAGCACTTTGCCATAAGGAAAAAGTGATAACTATGTGGCTTGGGGAACAAAACATCAAAATTTGGGGTCCATGGCCAGGAAGCTTCCCAGACCTTAATCCCATTGAGAACTTGTGGTCAATCCTCAAGAGGCGGGTGAAAAAAAAAAAAAAAAAAAAAAAAACAGAAATTCTGACAAACTCCAAGCATTAATTATACAAGAATAGGCTACCATCAGTCAGGATGTGGCCCAGAAGTTGATTGACAGCATGCCATGGTGAATTGCAGGGGTCTAGAAAAAGAAAAGACAACTCTGCAAATATTGACTCGTTTGCATAAATTTAATGTATTTGTCAATAAAAGCCACACCTATGAAATGCTTGTAATTATACTTCAGTATACCATAGTAACATCTGACAAAAAGATCTAAAAACACTGAAGCAGCAGACTTTGTGAAAATTAAAACTTTTGTTAACGGCTGTATTTGTGCATTTGCAGGTCAGTGCACATTTTAAAGTGGTTGTACACCCTGTACAACCACTTTTAACTACAGGTAAGCCTATATTAAGGCTTACCTGTAGGTGCTGGAAATATCTCCTAAACCTCCACGGTTTAGGAAATATTTACTAAAAAGCCGAGCGCCGATGACTACGGCGCATGTGCTCTTTAGAAAGGGCACATCGTGCCGTTTCTAACAGGGGTCATGCCGTGACTGGCGGCTCCCGCGTGCAGGAGTGACGTCACGCGACTCCGGCAAGTCACAGAGCCGGACTTCGCGGCCCCCGGAAGGAAGAGGGGCGAAGATGGACGCTCCCTGCTCGTGGGGACAACGGAGACATCGCGGGCTTCGGTTTTAGGTAAGTGACCTGCACAGTAGCCCATTATGCTTTACCTTTGCAGGGAATTAAAGAGAAAGTAAAACCCACCAGGGTTATTTAAGGGAGACTGCAAGCAGGCAAATAGGTTTAGAGCAGTGGTCATCAACCCTGTCCTCAGGGCCCACTAACAGGCCAGGTTTGTAAGATAACTGAAATATATCACAAGTGATATAATTTGCTGCTCAGTGATTGCAGTATTCTAGTCTGCATCTCCCCAATGTAATACATAAAACCTGGCCTGTTAATGGGCCCTGAGGACAGGGTTGATGACCACTGGTTTAGAGCACTACTTTTTTTAGTTCACACTACACGACTGCGGTACCATGCGTTTTGGTGGTCGCAAACACACTGCGTTTGCGAGATACGTTTGGGGTGCCAGTAACAATTTGTTGCAAAGGCAGCAGATTAATGTGCAATGCAGGAAACGCACATGGGAATGGCTCATTCACACGCTTTGGTGTGAATGAGCCATTAGACGATTGCTAAGTGGTTGTTATTAGAAACCACACTTTGTCCTACAGGATGTACAAATATAAAACACTGCAGTGCTTCCAGGGATGAAAAGTCAAGTATAATAATCCAAAGCCAATTAGGTTCAATCTTTTATCCATTCAGAGAAACCCAAAAAGTGATTGGCTGCTCTGTTTTTGACAAGCTTTGTAGATATCTGTGATAGAATTGTGCTCTCCCGGGTAGCCTCCCTGGCGGTTTTCCCGAGTGTGGCTCGGGGTTAAAATTCAGTACCATTAGCGGTAACCCCGAGCCACACTCGGGATCGCATTGCAGGATCCTGGGGCGGCGTTACTTACCTTGTCCCCGGGATCCTGCGATGTCCCCCGCAGTGTCCGAGGGCTCCGTCCTCCTCCGAAGCCTCTCCGTGCCAGGCTCCGTTCCCTGCGAGCGGCGCGACGCACGGGGGCGGAGCCTGGCGGCAAATTCAAAAAAATGTCAAAATCATAACACATACAGTACTGTAATCTTACAGATTACAGTACTGTATGAAATGATTTCACATCCCTTTTGTCCCCAGTGCTCTGGCCCATGCCCTGCATGCAGTTTTATATTATATATCCTGTTCTTTCTGCCTGGAAACTGGAGATTGTCCATAGCAACCAAAAAGTGTCCCTTTACGTCAAAAGTGGCTTTAGACCAGCTAGAAAACAGCGATAGTAAATTAGAACACTTGCAGAATTGAGCGATAGTGAATTGTGGGGAAATTTATTTTATTACTATTTTTTTTTAATTTTTTTTAATTATTAATTTTTATTTATTATATTATAATTTATGTTTTTGTGTTTCAAACTTTATCATACCCGGGATATCTACTAGACTCTGGTTTGGACAGATTTAAGTGTGTTATTGTTAAGATTTACAGACCTACAATATAAAACGCCAAATTTCCATGCAAAATAATTGTACCGCTTTCAGCACCTAAAATCTGAAATAATCATACCGCCAGGGAGGTTAAATATGATGAGATGCTCAGGGTCTAACAAATGCAGTTTCAACAGGATCAGTAAAAAATGGGATTCGGCTGTGTGTGGGTAGTTGGCTAGTGTGAAAGAGTTTTTATTAATATTCACTGACAGATATGTAAATGATTCAGGAGATTATGAGACCTGTGAATATATGAAAAAAGCAATCTTGAGCAGAGCTGTGGTCCCTTACTTTATGCCTTATAAAGCTATGCAAGACTACTGCCAAGTACTGTACATCTGGTGAGCCTCCTATAGCCTTTAACAAGTGCAAATGCTGAACAGCAGGCTAGTCTACATATGTTGTCCAATACAGTATAATATAACTCAGGTTCTCTAGTCTATGCCTCAAGTCTATGGTAACGTGCCATAAATGCGCCGGCACATGCATTTGCGATGCCACAAAAATTAGGAGTCAAAGGTGCGTTTTTAATGCACCTTTAACATTCATCAGACTCACATAGTGCTTTTTTGGATAGCATTTTTAACGCACGTTAAATGCTTGTCAAACAATGTACATTATGTTATAGCCACATTTGTACAGCGTGTTTTGAGCAAGTGTGAACAAGGCCTTACACTTAGAAAAGTGAATGTTCATTTTTCTTAGTAAAAAGGCGAAGATGTGTGTTCACTTTAAATACCCGATCCTGTGAAGGTAGATATAAAACATATATTTCTACACATGATGATATGATTTATTAGGCTGTATGAACATTTTCTTTGGTAAAAGAACAGATGCTACTAGAAACTAGGGGAAGGGGAGAGGGGGGCATGTGTCCAGGGCACCGCATTGAGATGGGTGCCGCCATCCCCGTGAGGCCTCCGTGTCACACCAGGACAGGAGGGGTAACGGCAGTGGCAGCTGGTGCTCAAAATTTGGGGGGAGGCACAAACTAACACCCACCCCCCTGCGGGAGACGGATGGCGGTGATCACTCATCCCCCCCACAGGAGACGAACGGCGGCAATCACCCTGGGGAGGGGGGGAGACACTGAATGTGGGGGGCGGTGCCCCTGAGCCTCTTATGGAGCGTCTGCCAATGGGGAGCGGAGGCAGGATTTACTAGAACCGATTAGCGGTATTTTCCTCCTGCAGCAGCTGAAAGTCAGCTTCTTCTTCTCTCCCTCCCACCAGCATTCACATAGTTGCCAACAGTCCCGATTTTCCCGGGACAATCCCGATTTTGGGACCCTCGTCCCGATTGGAGGCTGTCCCGAATTGGGATTTTCCCTAAGGAAAATCGGGAATGTTGTTTTTTTTCTTTTTGGAGCAGCTGGCTTAAGCAAAATGGCGGCCGGCGCCGCCGCTTGATCTTCCCCCTAGTGTTGAGTAAGTCAGCGAAGAGAGGAAGGGGGCTCGATCCGTGCAGCCAATGAAGCGGCTTCTTTAACTGCACGGCCCCTCCCCTCTCCACTGATGCAGAAGACATGGTGCCGCCGTCGCCATGTCTAGCCGAAAAGTTCCCCAGCCCCGTACTGCGCAAGCGCTGCGCCTGCGCAGTACAGGGGTCCTTACTTGCTGAGGGGAACGTTCTCGGCAGAACACCGGCCGGCTGCTCCTGCACTGAGTGGGGGGCTGCACTGAGGGGGGGCTGAATTGAGGGGGGGTCTGCACTAATAGAGGGGGGCTGCACTGAGGGGGGCTGCACTAATCAAGGGGGGCTGCACTGAGGGGGGGTCTGCACTAATAGAGGGGGGCTGCACTGAGGGGGATCTGCACTAATAGAGGGGGGCTGCACTGAGGGGGGGTCTGCACTAATAGAGGGGTGCTGCACTAATTGAGGGGGTGCTGCACTAATTGAGGGGGGTCTGCACTAATAGAGGGGGGGTCTGCACTAATAGAGGGGGGTCTGCACTAATAGAGGGGGGGTCTGCACTAATAGGGGGGGCTGCACTGAGGGGGGGCTGCACTAATAGAGGGGGGGCTGCACTGAGGGAGGGTCTGCACTGATGGAGGGGGTCTGCACTGATGGAGGGGATCTGCACTGATGGAGGGGGTCTGCACTGATGGAGGGGATCTGCACTGATGGAGGGGGTCTGCACTGATGGAGGGGGTCTGCACTGATGGAGGGGGTCTGCACTGATGGAGGGGATCTGCACTGATGGAGGGGGTCTGCACTGATGAAGGGGGTCGAGGGGGTCTGCACTGAGGGGGTCTATACAGACTCTGCCGGGGGCACCTGATGCAAGGACAGACTCTCACGGGGGCACCTTCTTCTCTCCCTCCCATCAGCATTCACATAGTTGCCAACAGTCCCGATTTTCCCGGGACAATCCCGATTTTGGGACTCTCGTCCCGATTGGAGGCTGTCCCGAATCGGGATTTTCCCTAAGGAAAATCGGGAATGTTGTTTTTTTTCTTTTTGGAGCAGCTGGCTTAAGCAAAATGGCGGCCGGCGCCGCCGCTTGATCTTCCCCCTAGTGTTGAGTAAGTCAGTGAAGAGAGGAAGGGGGCTTGATCCGTGCAGCCAATGAAGCGGCTTCTTTAACTGCACGGCCCCTCCCCTCTCCACTGATGCAGAAGACATGGTGCCGCCATCGCCGTGTCTAGCCGAAAAGCTCCCCAGCCCCGTACTGCGCAAGCGCTGCGCCTGCGCAGTACAGGGGGTCCTTACTTGCTGAGGGGAACGTTCTCGGCAGAACACCGGCCGGCCGCTCCTGCACTGAGTGGGGGGCTGCACTGAGGGGGGTCTGCACTAATAGAGGGGGGCTGCACTGAGGGGGGGGCTGCACTAATCAAGGGGGGCTGCACTGAGGGGGGGTCTGCACTAATAGAGGGGGGCTGCACTGAGGGGGGTCTGCACTAATAGAGGGGGGCTGCACTGAGGGGGGTCTGCACTAATAGAGGGGGTGCTGCACTAATTGAGGGGGTGCTGCACTAATTGAGGGGGGTCTGCACTAATAGAGGGGGGCTCTGCACTAATAGAGGGGGGCCTGCACTAATAGAGGGGGGTCTGCACTAATAGAGGGGGGGCTGCACTGAGGGGGGCTGCACTAATAGAGGGGGGTCTGCACTGAGGGGGGTCTGCACTGATGGAGGGGGTCTGCACTGATGGAGGGGGTCTGCACTGATGGAGGGGGTCTGCACTGATGGAGGGGATCTGCACTGATGGAGGGGGTCTGCACTGATGGAGGGGATCTGCACTGATGGAGGGGGTCTGCACTGATGGAGGGGGTCTGCACTGATGGAGGGGATCTGCACTGATGAAGGGGGTCGAGGGGGTCTGCACTGAGGGGGTCTATACAGACTCTGCCGGGGGCACCTGATGCAATGACAGACTCTCACGGGGGCACCTGATGCAAGGACAGACTCTGCCGGGGGCACCTGATGCAAGGACAGACTCTGCCGGGGGCACCTGATGCAAGGACAGACCCTGCTGGTGGCAGGCGACGTGGCTAGTGACACGCTCAGGGATCCCACTGATTCGGCATTATGGTGAGTTTAATGATTTAATTTATATTACAATGTAATAATAGACATAATGCGCTTCAATCATCCTGACACCATAACAACCATGGTGCCGGGATGATTGAAGAGCTAACACCAGGCGTTTGGAGTATCTTTATCTGCTGATTGTTAAACTTTCTAGAATACACATATTTCTATTGTGTAGGATCTGGGGCTGCTGTCCCGTCATTCCCTTCTCCTCCTTTCCCCCTCTCCCCCTTTTCTTCTCCCCCTTTCCCTCTCCATCCCTCATTCTTCTCAGACTCTAGCCACACCCTCTTGAGCAATGCCCATTTAAGCCACACCCACTTTTCACGTAAGCCACGCCCATTTTTCATCGCACTTCTATTTTTTTTTGCTAAGCCATGCCCACAAACGAATGCCCTGCCCCCTAATTATTGTACGGCTCCGCCTACAGCCAAAAAAGTGTCCCATATATTTTTTTTGCAATGTTGGCAACTATGCATTCAGTGGCTGCAGGAGGAAAATACAGCTGATCGGTTCTAGTAAATGCTGCCCCAGCAATCACCTCCTTTCCAGGGTCCATTTTATTTTGCTGCCCGGGTTCCCCTCTGCAGCACTTCCAGCTTCCCTCCTCTCCTGCTGGCTGCTTCAGGGGATGTTTCAAGATGAAGAGCAGGAGAAGGAACCTGTAAATACCGTATTTATCGGCGTATAACACACACCCTAAGTTTAGTGGGGAATTATAAGGAAAAAAATGTTTTAAGGAAAAAACTTACATTTAAATGCCCATCAATGCAGCCTTGCACAGCGTCCATCTGCATGCTTGTCCAGTGTCATTTGCAGCCTTGCAGTCATTTGCAGCCTTGCAGTCAGCAGCCTTGGTGTCATTTGCAGCCTTATCAGTGTCCATTTGCAGCCTTGCAGCTTTGTCGGTGCCGATCTGAAGCTTTTCTGTGTCCTTTTGCAGCCTTGCCCAGGCTGCAGTTAAACTGCAGTGACATGTCAGTGCATTTTCGAAAATGGTGCCGCCGGCGCCGAAATACACAGAGCCGGTCCTCGGCTCTTCTCGGCGGCTCTCGTTCACTTTCGGCCACTTTCGGCTCCACTCGTAGTCCCGCCCGGGATGGGCGTGACTGTGAGTGGAGCTAGCCGAACCTAGCCGAGTATACTCAGTTAGTTTCGGGCGGCGCTTGAGTGAAGCCGAAAGTGGCCGAGAAGAGCCGAGGACCGGCTCTGTGTATTTCGGCGCCGGCGGCGCCATTTTCAAATCGCGGTCGGCGATCGCTCCGCTCAGTCAGCGGGGGA
This sequence comes from Aquarana catesbeiana, assembly GCF_042186555.1. Lineage (NCBI taxonomy): Eukaryota > Metazoa > Chordata > Amphibia > Anura > Ranidae > Aquarana > Aquarana catesbeiana. Next base: position 200,884,561 of record NC_133335.1, on the reverse strand, counting down.
TCGCAGGGGATCAGCGTATAACACGCACCCGTGATTTTCCCCTGATTTTAAGGGGAAAAATTGTGCGTATGTAATTTACGGTATGTAATTTATCGGCCCCTTCCTTTTCTGAATGAACACAGTGAGTGATCGCTACCAATTGCTCCTGTCTTGAAGAAAATGTGGCAACCCTAGCTGCCTCACAAGAAGAAAGCAGCAGAGCTTTATGAGGCAATTTTTAAGCCTTACCTTTGTGGCGGATTAGGAGGGCACCACCACTACATAAGAATAGAGCCCAGATGTGGGTCTTTAATAAATCACTTCTTCTTTCCCAGTGATGCCCCTCCTAATTAACATCAGAGGTGATGCTTGAAATCGCTTCATTTAATACTCACCTCCATGGCAGATTAGAAGGGGTGCTGCCCAACAAAAAAACAGCCCAACAGGGAGGACCTTTATTAAGCCAGCCATGACTGTAGAATTAGGTGATTTTAAGCCTCACCCCCGTGGTGGATTAGGAGGAGCGCCACAGGGAAAGAAGAAGAGCACACAGAAGCAGGCCTCATTAAAGATCCACTTCTTGGCTCACTTCTTCTTTCCCACCGCCTCCCCTCGTAATCTGCTATGGAAGGGAGGCTTGAAATCTCCTCATTCAAAGCTCACCTACGCGGTGATTGTGTAGGCCTTCACACTACATGTGCAGCGTACCAAAACTTTGAAATGACTAATATATATATTATTTTAATCCTGTGGTTCAGGAACAAGCTCCTTGCTCTTGAAGACTTCACAGATTGATGATGAAATGCATAGAGAAGCACAGATCATATCCACCGCCCGGAACGCACACCAACCATACTGTATCCTGGTGTTTGCTTGTTTTGCATACAGGCGGTTGTGATGTTTACTATACACTTTCCTGGGCCATGTGAAGGGGCATATGAGAATATTCCTACGAACTGGATAGAAGATAATTAAGGGGGCTGAGTAAGCTGATCACTGGACCACCCTAAGCACTGATTGACTCACTTGGTAATGCAAGGGGTCAAAACAATCTGTTGAGTGCAGTAAGACGACTTTATTTAAAGCACTCATTGCACTTGACTGGATGTAGTTTGGAGTGGTACGGTGCACTTTAGCATGATTTGGACTTTATTCATATTCTGGATTTATGTTTATATGATTTTTTACGCAAAAGGGTTGATTTACTAAAACTGGAGAGTGCAAACTCTGGTGCAGCTCTGCACAGAAACCAGCTTCGGGGTTTTTTCTTGTCAAAGTTTAATTGAACAAGCTGAAATTATAAGCTGATTGGCGGCTCTTCTTTGCTGAAACTATTCGTTAAGTGACCAATCTGGGTTTGGTGTGTCTTCACATTTTTAATTCTTCGTGAAGCAATTCTATCTTGCCGTGGTAAACTCGCCCCACCATTACCTCCAATTCTCCCCCCCCCCTTTTTTTTCTCCCTCTCTGTCTCTCTTCATCACCTTTCCCTTTTGATTTCTCTCTCTCTCTTTCTCTCTACTGCTGGTCTTTTTTCCTTATTCTACTCTTAAAAAAATAAAGAGAAAACTAGAAAGAGTAGCCTTTTGAGACCTACCAGATGGTCCATGCCAAGAGGCCACTTAGGCCTGCTTCGAGATTGGTCCTCCTTTTATTGGAGTGCTCGACTGATTACCTTACTGATTATATGTAAGCCTAATTTCCATTTAGAGTTGATTTATTTGTACCATCCATTTGACTTCATGTACCGTTTAATGTTTCAGTTCTAATGACCTGTTACATTAAAATAGCCTTTCCAGATTGAATAAATAATATATTAAAAAAAAAGCTGATTGGCTACCATGCATGCGCTCTCCAGTTTTAGTAAATCAACTCCATTGTTTACACTGATTTTGTTTGTCTAAGGCCCCTTTCACACGTGCGGATCCGTTATTACTCCTCCGCTTGCTTCGTTGATCCCCGCTGAGCCGGCGGATGACAAGTCCGCCTCTGCACTCTGTGAAGGAACGGACCTGTCAGAGCTCCGCTCTCCCCTATGGGGGGATTGGATGATTACGGACCGCCTGTCCGTTTTCATCCGATCCGCCAGATGGATGGAAATTAGGGTTTGCATCCTTCTGGATTTTGCAGAGCGGATTGGATCAGATGTCAGCGGACATGTCACCGCTGACATCCGAAGCTCCATAGAGGTGCATGGAGCGCCTGTTCAGATCCGCCTGAAAAAACTGACAGTCTGATCTGAACGGTCCGCACGTGTGAAAATAGGCCTAAAGGGTAGCGCTGCTTCCAAAAAAGTTTAGTTATTTAATTTTTTTATACATCTTGAGGCAGGTGTTTTGGACACTTTATAGCAGCAGCTACCATTGAAGTTTTTGAGTTGCCACCTCATCCCTTTAAACCCGAACACATATGAATTGCACAGGTTCTGAGACTAATTTATTGCACATAAGGCACCAAGTGAGTTTAATTACCACCTTACTCAGCCACACAACCCTAGAGCTAACACAGGCTGAGGTGATTTATTTTGGATGAGGAAGGCTCTGCCTCTACCAAGATGGCCACCTCCATACAGAAACACAGTGCAGAACAAGGCATGGTAAGTCAGTCATGGAGAGATATCAGCTACAGAAAGACCAAAGGCAACACTGGTGACTCGTCTACTTTGTCCTTTGCGTGGCTTTTTTTTTGGCTTTCAGAGTTCAGTTCCACTTTAAGTCCCCATTCACACCTGTGCAGCTTGTTGTATTTGGGCCATTGCACAGCAGTGCACAAGACTAATACCTTTATTTTCTACAGGGCCAATTCACACCTGTGCAACAAGCTCACGTACAACTTGGAGGCGCTTCTTTTGGTGCGGTTTTGGCCCCAAAGACATTTATGGCAGTGCATGAAAAATGTATGTTAATTGTGACCGTGAAGTGTGTTGGACGCCATCACTTCACGGTCCCCGCAGAGGGCTAAATCTGCTTGCATGCAAGACCTCGCCAATAGGGAGGTCCACCATTCAGGGTAAGGGTCCACCTTTAATATCTTTTGGATTCACTTCAACTGAGAGTCACATCTATATACTCTTCTCTTCTCCCTTCATCTATATGGGGTACGACTTGATGGATCGTGGATGTGTTCTCCTACTTTCATGAATTTGGCATACTCTCATGGAACTTTTTTCTGTCGTTCAGTTTATGGACTATATTCACTATTTTCACGTGTTTTCACTGTTGATGAATTTTGCTTTGTTTGGTGATAGATTGATGTGATCACTAATTCAGTACTTGATATATTTAAGTTTTCATATATATGTTTTTTGTACACTAGTGTACACTCATTTCATGATATTTAATCCATTGCACTTTGATTCATGCACGGTCAATTAATTCAACTTTATTTAATTAATGTCATTAAATTTGCATACTGACTGTGAGCACACTTATTTAGATCTATTAGTATATTTTACGCAGATATTGGTGTTTTGTTTGTGCAGCTATAGTCTTGTTTTTTCGTTTGGGTTTTTTAGCACGGTTTTTCTAATTTATATGAAAAATGTATGCAAGTGCAGACACCCAAGTGTGAACCTTGACTAAATGTTAATCAGCAGCTCTTCACAAAGTCTCGTTTTATTTTTGGCTAACGAGTCCTTTAAGAGGAGCCTGGATGGTGGGGAGGGAAATCAGTATACACCGATAAGTCGGAAAAACTTAGACAATAAAAGTGTGCTTAAAAAAGCGATGCTCAAGAATTGCAATCGCAGAAAAACAAGTATTTGAGATTTACAGACGAGCTGCCAGCAGAGGAAGAAAGGCAATAGAATATTTCTAAAGGCATCACAGGTATTAAAGGTGGGGAAAAAAAAATACACAAAGCCAAATAACAATGAAGAAATAGAACAAAGAGACAAAACGAGGAACATGATGGCTTTCGAGGAGAACTTCAGACAGAAAATAATTAAGGAAACTGACACACATTGTTTAGTTTACAAGATGGCACAGCTAAACCTAAGGTGAATTCACCTCCTTCCCTTGCTTGTCACCTTTTGGAGTTCATAAAACAAATAAGCTCTGTTTAATATGGCTAAGGGGTTCATTTTCATTTTTTCCCATTTCTCTCAGCAGCTAGAGATTTTTTTTTTTTTTGTTCCTCTTCTTAAAGAAACATTGCTCAGTCAGGCATTTCATGTCGTACAATGAGCAACCGTCGCCTGGTGCGGTTTCCCCAGGCCCCCGTCTTTTCCCTGGCATTATTTCTTGCGCGCTTACTACGACGCGTCCTTTGAGAAATAGCGTTAATGCAAACAAGCACAAAAAATACGGCACAAGTAGAACTCTTTGCCTTTGATATAAGTCGACTCGAGTGAGGAATGGGAGCGAGAGGCAACACAACACAAGTGGCATGGGGAATTGAAATTAGAGACATAGTGCTGAATGCAGAAATAGAGATGTAATGAAGAGGAAAAAAAAAATCACAAACAATAGACAAAGAAGAGAGAAACAGACTGAGCCACCGCCAAGATTTTCAAAGATTCTCTGATAAGCACAATAGGCTATTTTGCTCATCGACTGCTATTATGTGGTTAGGGTACAGATGAAGGAAGGAGCTGTACAGCAATGTGAAAGGGTTGGCGCCTCCCTGTATGTGTCCGCTCCATCAGGCGGTATATAGAAGAACAGGTCCTGACCTCGCCAAACACAGCACTGTGTCTTGATTTAGAAAACCTGGAAGCAAATGAAACTGGCACTGTTGCCCGTGTCAACCGGTAATCCCCAAGGCTGTCCTTTTTGCAGTTTCTACCTATCTACCTATGGGAACTGTAGTAAAGAGATTAATAAACTCCAAAATATCTCTTTGCCCCTTTGTATTCCTCACCCCTCATTAATCTACAAAAGTGACTCTGTTTTTATTTACCTTTTCCTTCACCTTTTTCCTTTACCTTAACCACTTGCCAACCACATAATGCATATGTGCAATGGCAGAGAGTGTGGGCGCTTATGCCCACATGTCACATATATATGCCCATGGTAGTTTCTCCCAGCACAATGACTGAGCTGTCATTAACGGCTCCTGCTCTCTGATTACCAACATGAACCAGTGGGTCATGTGACCACTGTGACGGGCAATTACATCACATTGATCATGTTATCGGGAAGTCCGTCTCTGTTGTAAAGACCTAGTTAAAAGGCTGCTGGTAGGGGGCAGGAAGGGGTTCCTTTATGGTCACCCTGCTCCCGCAGCCTCCTGGGATATCTGACATGGGGCATCAACTGAGGCGTCACATTGCTGGAGGAGTGCAGACCCAGCGGCCCTTCGGCAGAGCAAGAATCCGGAACAAACAGTTTTCTCCTGATGGAAAAAAAGTGAAGATGGCAACCGGGACTTGGTATGCAGCAGCATAGAGGGAAGGATCACAACAGGTCAACTCTGGATTTGCTGGGCATGGAGGTAGGTTTTTTATAGACAATCCAACATAAAACGTAAGAGGGGATGATAAAAAGGTATTAAAGCAAGGAAGGGAAGTCCCTATAATGAAATTATGGAATAACTGGGTTTGGTTTGGACAAAGGGCAACTTAAAGCAGAGCTTCACCCTAAAGGGGAAGTTCCACTTTATGCCCTCCTCCCCTTCTACAAATTTTGGCACCTTTGTTTGAGGGGGGATGAAGCGGGGACCTCGTTTTGACAGATACCAGCTCCCACTTCCCGTCGGATCGCCGCAGCAATTCACCAGAATTTCTCCCCCCACCCACAGCCTTCTGGAACATATCACAGGTCCCAGAATGCTGAGGGACCATTCACAAAACACAGCGTGGCTTGCGCATACACATTGTGCAGCCGGCTGTGAAGAAGTAACAGCCAACTGCACACAGTAAACATGCTGGCAATGGGGACCCTAAGACCGGCAGAAAAGTGTTTAGAGTGAGCATAAAGCTGGACCCCTGGAGTGTCCTTTTTTTTAAAAGTCAGCTGCTACAGTATTTATAGTTGCTGACTTTTTAAAATCTGGATTCCAGACAATTTTTACAGCTTGGACCAATGTAAGTATGTATATACCACACCTGTGGGTTTCACCAATACTAGGCTGGAAATGACTGTAGTGGACACCACTAGCTTCAAGGTCCTGTGCAGAGCAGGTGCCCGGCTGCTTAATGAACACAGGAGGTCCCCTGCTTGGCATGGATGCCATTCAGAGAACACTTTTTCTCAATGAATGCAGTGTTCTCTAATTGGAGAAGATGGAGATTGTGATGTCACAGCCCCAACCTCTCTTGTCCATCCATCCAATTTGCACTCATTTAGAAAATGCAAAGTGTTCTCTGAATGGCACCCATGCCAAGCAAGTGACTTTCTATGTTTCTACTCAGCATGGGACCTGGAAACTGGTGGAGATCAAGGTGCCTACTCTAGCTTCCACAGGGATCCCATAGGTATGGTATATGCATAATTACATTAGTCCAAGGTGGACCAACATAACTATGTAAAAATTGCTATAGCTGGAATTCATCTTCAAAAGTGAATGTAAACCTAAAAAGAAATTTTTATCACAAATAGCACCCTTTCTAAATTCACAGACTGTAGTATAATATTTAGGGTTGCACTGTTATCACTTTTTTAAGACCGAGTACAAGTACCGATACTTTTTTTTCAAGTACTCGCTGATACTGATTACCAATACTTTTTTATGTCATGTGACAGTGGCATTAATATGCAGCACTGATGGGCACTGATAGGTGGCACTGATGGGCACTGATGAGGCGTAGTTTTTTTTTTTATCTTTCTTCTTTCATTTTTTTTTTTTTTTTTGGGGGGGGGCAGTGTTTTTCTTAATTATTATTATTACAATTTAACCTTTAAATATTTATTTATTACAATTCTTTATTTTTTTTATTTTATTTTTTATCAGCCCTGTTGGGGGGTGGCTTTGGTGAGATATGAGGGGTCTAAACAGACCCCTGACATCTCCCCTTTGAGACAGGGAAAGGGACTAAGAACACAGATTCCCCAGTCCCTTTCTCTTACACTGAAGATGAATGGACAGGAGACAAAGGCTCCTCTTCATTCATAAACTGAGACATCGTAAAATTTACGATGCTCAGTTATGAATGGTCAGAGTCAGTGATTACTGACTCTGTGCATTCAGAAAAGGAAGGAGTCGGTAAATTACATATTTACTGGCTCCTTCCTCCGTTCTCTATTCTGACAGATCCAGGACGAGGGGGGGACCGTAAGAGGACACAGAGAGCCGGAGGAGGACACAGGGGACAGTCGGGGGTGATCGGTGTGGCGGTGGGAGCAGTTACAATCTCCGATCTCCCTTTATAACTTTCAACAAAGCAGCTGACAGTCGTGGGAGGGAGAGGAGGAGAAGCGTCTGTCAGATGCTTTATTGAAAGCTATACAGTTAGATCCTTGCTTGTAACTGCCCCCACCGCCGCACCAATCATCTGTGAGGCCACCCGGCCCCCCCTCCCCCGTTATACTGAGGGCACCAGAAGGTATCGGATTAGGCATCGGAGCATTTGCACGTGTACATGTACTCGTGCAAATGCTCGGTATCGGCACTGATACCGATACTAGTATCGGTGAAACCCTAATAATAATGCAAGCTTTGTTTCTGTGCTCATAATAAAGCTTTACTAATTACATGTTGATCCTGCCAGTTTGTGCTCTATGGGCATCCTATTATAGGATTTCAATACTAACTACCATTTCCCAATGCAGTAATAGTGTCGCTGATTGGTTGTTATAAGCAACAGTTCCTCTTTTCTGTCCTGTACGCCTAAGAGGATTATTGGTAACAAATCTGCTTTTCTTCACATGTTCCTGCACTGAGAAACCTCAATGGCGTACGGGGAGCAAAACTAATTACTAATGTTTTTGAATGTTAATCAGTACAAGTACCTGATTTCATAATTATATTTTGATAAGAACAATGATATTTTATCATTTGTACATGTCGCTGAAGTAATTAGAAAGGAAGCAGATTATTCAGCGAAGGCGGAACATGGCTCACACTGCTGACCTACCGATTTAATCTAGCTAGATAGGCATTTATCAACTCAGATAATAAAAATGAACACAGATCCTGAAACAACTGCATATCTATGGTATAAACATACATAATTGCATCAGGCAAGTGTTCGTGTTTATGACCTGTACCAACACCTCTGGGCCAATCAATCTTAGGGAAAACATTGATTGTCTGAAAGGGATCACTGTTGTTCCCTAGAGTAGGGATAAATTAAATGATTTCAGAGAAATTGATTTAGCTGTGAAATTTCCAGTTTTTCCAAAGTGGACACTTTCAGTTTCACTCATTGAGATGCTTAGGTGAAACATACTTGGAGAATAGTCTACTCGTTTTTTAATTTATTGAAGTGGTGCGTTTTTTGAGGAAAGTAAGTTTAGGGTAGTATTATTTATTTCATTAATTTTTATTTGTATTTGTGCTTTTTTTCCTTTTTTTCCCAAATTCAAATTTAATGTTCAATCTAATTTTTATTGAAATTTTCATACAAAACAAGAAATATTTTAACATACTACACTAAAGAAATATACATTACAAAAAAGATATTACTCATAAACATTTCCAAACACCCTACATACACCCTTACCCAAATAATGGCCTTGATTTATTAAGGTATTATTGGGATAAGTCCAACAATATATACACTTATGCCCCGTACACACGATCGGACTTTCCGCCAACAAATGTTGGCTAGCAGGTTCTCAAATTTTCCGCCAACAAAACTTTGTTGTCGGAATTTCCGATCGTGCGTACACAAGTCAGACGCACAAAAGTTCACGCATGCTCGGAATCAAGCAGAAGGCTGGCTATTGAACTTCCTTTTTCTCGGCTCGACGTACGTCTTGTACGTCACCACGTTCCCATGTTCGTAATTGTTGGCCAACATTTGTGTGACGGTGCGTATGCAAGACAAATGGGAGCCAACAACCTTCGAACAAAATTCCACGGTTTTGTTGTCGAAAAGTCCGATCGTGTGTACGGGGCATTATATGTAACGAAAAATAGATAAACTAGTCTACCCAACTACTCAGATTGCTGGACCCTTGGAGAGAATAATCATATTAAATCTCCCTCACCCCCACAAATTTATAGCCTATGGCTACTACTCCCCCTCGTCCACTCCCGCAAGGGTGTAAAACATACAAAAGCCCCAAAAAAAGGGTAAAAAACTAGCGCAGTCAGGAATAGGCATTCGTACATACAAATGACACCACGTTCATCTTAACTCTACCCCCGATTTAAATCTTACAGCCAACCCATGTATATATTTCTTATTTCAGAGGATTCCCTAAGCAATTTCCAAGGGAGCCAGATTTGGCAACATTGTTCATATGTGTCCAATTCACGTGACAAGGACATCTCATTACAATATGGTCCATCTCCATAACCCACTCAATCAACGGTGGGGCATGGGCCGATGGCCAATGGCGCGGTATGACCGTTCTTGCTGCTGTCAGCCAATGCCTAAAATGCATTAAAATAGATAGCAAATAGCAGATTAAAATGTAATCTTTTTTAATACTTGCTTTACATTTTTTAATTTACTTTTTATGTGTTTTTCTTTCTGTTAAAAAATAAATGAATAAAAAACAAGACAAATAAAGTAAGAACAAATTTGTAGTACAGACAGTCCCCAAGTTACAATTATCCGACTTACACACGACTCATAGTTACAAATGGAGGGAGACAGCAGGAAGTGAGAGGAATTCTTCCCCAGGAATGGAAATTTACTCCTGTAAGAGTTATCATGGGAAAAAAGTGTCTCCACTGAAGCTTTACCACCAATCCTTGTTTCCACGACAACCCAAAATTTTCAAAATCCAATTGTCACAGGGACAGAAAGTGAGGTAAAATCTCCTGAACAGGGGCACAGACAGCAAAGCAAACATTACAGGGGTGTTAACCCTTCCCTATGCTATCCAAAAAACATAAAAATAATTTCTTTGGCTGGAGTTTCAGAAATGTACCTGCACATACAAATTCAACTTAAGAACAAACCTACAGAACAGAATCTTTTGTAACCCAGGGACTGCCTGTAGTTAAAAGGAACTTTTGTAACCCAGAGTAGCCATTTGAACCCACTGCACCCTTAAAAAAATGTAACTTAAAACTTTAATTTTACCTTCCTCAATGAACCCAGTGCATTTTCTCATAATGGCAAAATTTTGCCAAAATTTCCAGATTTTTGCTGAAATTTTACATGAATGAAAACTCAGTTTTGCTTATCTACTCAAAAAATATGATTTGGAAAAGCTAACATTGATAATGATAGGTCATTAGGGTGATTAAATCATTTATGATGCTGGATGTTAGGGTATTAAACAGGGTAAAAGAGAAGAACTATGTCCAAAACAAAGAGTGAAGTGACAAACACAGTTTTGTATAGCACGGCCATGCGTAGATTAATCTCCGCTAAGCTTTTGTATGCGAGTTCTCTCCCTAGGGCATGTTCTAATTGCCCTGAATAGCCCAAATGTAGAGGAGATGGGCTCTTATTGAGCTGATTGGGGACAGGACTGCTCTCAGCTGTGTTACTGGGTTAATAATTGCTCAGAGCTACCAGTGAAATGCTCTCAGTTAACAGAGAACAACCTCTGAACAGAGAGAGGGAGTAGATAGAGGTGCTTAGGAATTAGCACTTGTATAGACAGTCTTCAGGGCAGAAAATTAAATGGCTTTTAGTTTGATCTGACTGGGCAAAAAAGCAATATGTAACACACCATAATCCATACCAATCAGAATTAAAGTTTTCACTTTGATATATAGTAAACTACAGTCTGTCACTATGGGCATTGTAGACTAAATGTAATTGCTGTTTCCATTAAATATAAGGTCACACATGGCTAAGAGTCTTTGGACACTTGACTAGCAGACCTATACGAGCTAGTATGGACATCCCATTTCAAAACCATGGACGCCAATATGGAGTTGGCCTTACTTGTGCCTTGAACCTCTGTTCTTCTCGGTAAGCTTTCCACAAAAATTTGAAGCGTGTCTATGGACAATTGTGCTCAGTCAACAAAAACAGCATTTATGGGATCAAGTAATAATGTTGGATGAAAAGACCTGGTTCCAAATTAGCAACAATATGGAGTTGGCCCCACTTGCACCTTCAACCTGTGTTCTTCTGGGTAGGCTTTCCACAAAAATTTGGAGAGTGTCTGTGGACATTTGTACTGTCAACAGAAAAAAATTCTTTAGGATCAAGTACTAATGTTGGACCTGCCTCCCAATTCGCATTCCAAGTCACCCCAAAGGTGTTCAGTTAGAAAATGCCAAATGTAAGTAGGAGCTCTGAGAAACTTATGAGTACTGATAAACTCATATTATTTTTTACCATATGTGAAAAAGTTTGTAGACGGGGGACAACACATAGGCACAGTGGGAAATTCATCCACATGCGCTGCATAACAGGCTGAATTTAAAAAATCTACTATGTCTATGGCCATACATGGACAACCATTCCTAAAGATTTGGCTGAAATTTGCCCAGTGAGTGGTCCTGTTGGCCACCTCCCATGCCAGCGTTTAGAATACAACAGCTGCAGCAAAAGATTCATCCATCCATGCTGTGTTGTGTGGATGGAGGAATCTGTTAGTTTTTTTTCCCATTCAGTCTGCAGGCTGAATGGAAAAAATCTATATGTGTATGGCCAGAATAAGACAGCTAAGCAAACTCCTCCTGTACATCTGACATCAGCTGTTCTTGATTGGAAATGTCACAGGGGGTGCAGGGTCAGTGTCAAACAGCAACCTCTGCAATCCTTTAGGTTGGGTTCACACTATTGCAAATTGATTGCAGGTTACTCCACATCCAATTTGCATGACAGGAGAGTGTGACCGGCTCTCAATGGAGCTGCTTTACACATTCCCAGGGTGGCCACGGAGTGCACAGCAGAAGAGTCCTGTGCGTCCTTGGCTCTGTTTCAGGTCAAAATTCAGCCAAAAATTTTGACCTAATTCAGACCTGAAATGGTAAACAGGGACGCATCGGACCCCCTGCTGTGCCCCGTGGCCGCACATAGTGTGAACCCAGTCCAAAAGAAAAGTACAGGATCCTAAAAAAACAAACATACATACTCACCTAGACAGCTGCAGTATCGATCCAAGCTGCGCTGTCCCGCTCTGGCTCTACACTGAGAACTGAGCAATCAAATACAGCTGATCAGTTCTCGGGTCTGCTCTGAGTAAAGAGTAGCATCAGTCTCCATTCTGTGCTCTACCTCTCCAGGGCTCACTGGAGCGCAGGGCTGTGCAGAGGGCAGGAGCAGCTAACTCAGGCTCTCAGTGGCATGCTGAGCCAACTGCCTGTCAGGCATCTGGGTGGATCCCAACATTATTGTTGGGATCTCTGTAGTGCCTTGACTGGCTCTGTGATGTCAGCCAATAGCGGACTGTAGCCCACTGTCGGCTGGATTTGGGTCACATGAGTGCAGACCTAAGTGCACTCCTGTGACCCACAGGGGAAGTATGGTGGATACTTTGGCCATACTTCTCCTTTAATAATACAGTGATGGATTTGTGTTATCTCTACATGCTATAGCTAACGCTAAGCTACTGCCTACACTCACAAATGCTCTTTTGGCTGAATGAGCACATATTTCTACAGAGACACTCCAAAACCTTGGGGAAAGCCTCTCCAGAAGAGTGGAGGGGTTATAGCCACAAAGGGGGGAGACTAACTCCACATTATTGCCCATGGTTTTGGATAGGATGACCAAAAAGCTCATATAGATGTGATGGGCAGGTGTTCACAAACTTTTGGCCCTATATTGTATTTCAGTCTTTCTGTATTTGAGAATCATCTTGGTGGACTGATCTTTTTGAAGTTTTAAAGGAGTTGTAAAGGCAGAATGATTTTTATCTTAATGCATTCTATGCATTAAGATAAAAAACCTTCTGTGTGTAGCAGCCTCCCCAGCAACCCCCTTATTACCTACCTGAGCACCTTCTCTATCCAGCAATGTCCACGATCCCCTCAGCCATCCAGTACACTCCTCCTGATTGGCTGAGACAGAGCAATGGCACCATTGGCTCCCGCGGCTGTCAATCAAAGTCACTCAGCCAATCGGGGAGAGAGGGGGCGGGGCCAGGTTGTGCCCCGTGTCTGAATGGATACACAGAGCTCTGATACAGCTTGGGTGCCCCCTGTAGCAAGCTGATGGCTGCGGGGCACTCAAAGGAGGGAGGGGCTAGGAGCAGCGAAGAGGGACCCGAGAAGAGGAGGATCCAGGCTGCTCTGTGCAAAACCAACTGCACAGAGGAGGTAAGTATAACATGTTTGTTATTTAAAAAAAAAAAAAAACAAGACTTTACACTTTAAGCTGGTCAAACACTAGTAGATTTTCCAACGAACGTTCATATGAAAATTTGTGCAAACTTTTATATGAAAATTCTCAGTATATTCAATGAATGTTGTTCAAAAGTGTTACAAAAATGTGTTAGTTTTGAGCATTCAACTTTGGAAAGAATGGACTTTCGTGAATGAAAACCACATACGTTGTTAGAAATTCATTTGAAAAACAATTTAATCTGAAAAACAAAATCCACCTATGTCTTTGAATTTTCTCATCACTGTGGTCAAAAGCGAATGTCAATTTGACCCCACCAATGGTTAGAAAATCAAATGAATCCTCTTAACGTAAAAAAAGTTTGAATGAATTCCTACTAGTGTATGGCCAGCTTTAGTAGGTCCTCTTACTATATTACGTTGTGGCATTAAATAGGAGCTTTTTCAAGCTATCAAGGGCGGACACAGTTTTTGAGTTGTCAAAATGAACTCTAGAAAAAAGAATGGAAGTGTAAAAATCATTCTTCAGCCGAAGGTGTTACAGAGTTATTGTTTTAGTTTTATTATTGTGGAACAAAGCAAAGCAATTACTTGAAGTAGGTGCTTAGAATTGTGTGTTATAGTGTATTATTAAAGAAAGTACAGAGTTGGTGAATGAAGTATGTGTAGCAGGCTGAATAGAGAAATCATGGAAAGAGGAAAATGTGTGAAGTAAGATAATGGAACTTGGTATGGCATAGATTCCAGTGTAGAGCAATGCAGGTAGAAGACATTTATGTAGTGCAGCTGGGTGGAGCCTGAAGGTATCGGGGAAAAAAAACTGTCTAAGCCTGGGTACACATGGGCCGAAAATCGTCCGAAAACGGTCGGTTCGGCTGGAACCGAACAACTTTAGGCCCATGTGTACAGCTGTCTATCCTACAGAAGCCGGTCTGATAGCTACTAATTAGTCTTTCCTATTGTCATGAAGAAGTTGACTGTTTGATGTAGGCAGCATGAACAGTTTACCTTTAAAGCCAACCATTATCATATTTAAAGAAATGAACACTTAGTAGAGTGGCAATTCAGGGTACAGTGCAGGGTACAGTACAGTGGGTATTCAGGGTTCCCTAAATTCTGGGGTGAACTGATATACAAATATCCATCTGCTTTCCTGCTCAAGAGTCTAGTACCACCAACTTTCTCCTCACTACTGGCCTATCCCTATATTGGACAACCTTCCTAAACCAGAGTCAGGTGCTGAAGGCAGGAGAGGGCAGGCTCTCAAAAATTGTATAGTGGAGCACCCCAGGATTTAGGGGACCAGGGCTATTTTACAACAAATTCTATCAAATGTGTAGCCTACCTGGAGGTAGTTGCTATACTTCACAACTGTTCGTTTTTTATTGTTTATGATGGGCACATTTGCTTTACAGCACTGTTGATCATGGTTATTGGTTCTCACCCTTCTTCCCACCCACTCAATATCCTGATACTCTATCCCCCCAATCCCTTCAGCCCCAATGCTGTCTCTATACTAATCTGTAATAGGAATCAGATGGAATTCTGAGGCACATGCCATCCCCCAATCTCCATTAGGAGTGAAACAGAAGATGCAGCATGAAAGCCGATTGGAACAAAGGAAGGAAGATAATTTAAATAGATGACAGTGATATTAAAAACAGACCCATTTACCTAATTTTTTAATTCCCGCAGTATAAAGCATTGATATATTACATAGCACTTTACCTATTATAAAGAAGCATACATATCATTCATGTGGAACTAAACAAAGTGGTGAAAGAAGCAGCAGCTGGTGCAGCTTGCGTAATTCATTGACCCTGTGGGAAGTACATCAGTTAGTTTAGATGGCTATTCTCTATCAGTGCAAATCAAATTGCAACACGGCAGGTTATAATGTAATGGTTTCTTCGCGGAGTCTATAAACCCGAACATATAAGAATGGAACATTCCCTACAGAGTTCAACAAACCATACACAGTGCACCACTTCAGGTCTAATCACCCGCTGCTGAATGCCTTGTCATTTCTATTCTTGAACATTGTTATCTGCCTACACATAGGTGCACATATCTTAGACATCATGTTGTTGAGAGAACCAACAAATGGAAAAAAAGCATAAAAGTGTAACCCACCTCATACTCTTCCTTAAATCCATACCCTTGTCCCCTCTTCATTTGAGTTATGTGTTGTAAAAGGTCCGCTACACGGATGGCTGGCTGTAGCTGCCCACGAGGATAGGCCATCTCCAGTGGCTCACATGTCCGGTAGGGGTGAGTCTGTATTGTCAGTGTCGGCTGATTCAGCTCTACATGACTGTTGTCTGTGAAAGAAACAAAGATTAGGGATGAGCAAAATGTCCAACATTTGCAATATTGCAAGATTTTATAGCAACTTAAAAAATTTTAACACCGAATTCACACTTGCGTGTACAGTCTTTTCACATTTTTTGAAGCCTCTATTTGTGTACCTTTTTTCCCATCAAAATGACAAGCTCCTGACTGTGGTTGCGGTACCCCGGCTACCCTACTTCACATTCTTTGGACATGCAATAGCATTTGCAGTTTCTGGCTGAAAACTTTTCAATTGATATCGGAAGTTACTGGTATTATTACCCCAGCAAATTCTGCCCTAGCCCTACTTAATATTGGCATTGACCAATTTCCACACCAATTTCGCAAAACAGTAGTTTACTTTCAGCCAAACTAATCCTCACTAGACATTGGAAGCAAAACTTGGCTCCTAATTCGTCAGAGATTCTGAATGTTACCCAACAACACTATATATATGAAAAATCTTTGATTCCACACCTCCGTGACTTCAAACACATTTGGGGACCGTGGTCCTCCTGGTATCCACCTTAGGACCCAGGGCACCCTCAGCCTAAGATTCTATAATATCTCTTTTATAATGTCTCTTGCATTGCCTTCTTGCCTCTTTGTCTAAGTTGCCATAATATTGCTGATGTTGTTGTTGTTGTAACTTAATCAGTGCCTTGTAGGTTGATGTCAAGACTTGCCTAAATACACCTACTCACTATTCTGTTCTACCTGTTTGAAAGTGATGTTACTTTGAACATTTTGTACTGCAATTAGCGACTGTGTCCGCAATTCTGTGATTGTTCATTTTATCTACAAAACAAATAAAAATTGTTGAACTAAAATAACATCAAAATATAGCAAAACAAATAATCAAATACACACACTTTTTTATTCATCATATCTACTGTACGTAACCATGATCAGGGATAACAGATTATGGATGATGTGATTTAAAAAAATATATATAAATTAATTTACAATTGGAAATTGTTTTTGGCAAATTAGCTATTTGGCTTATTGGCTTTGTTGGCTTCTGGGTCACACTATACAAAGATTTTGAGTATAAAGGCGTTGAAATCTAAAGTAGGCTATTCCAAACTTGTCTTGCATACACACGGTCACACAAAGTTTTTGGAAAATCCGATCGTTCTGAACGCGGTGGCGTAAAACACGTACGTCAGGACTATAAACGGGGCAGTAGCCAATAGCTTTCGTCTCCTAATTTATTCTGAGCATGCGTGGCACTTTGTGCGTCAGATTTGGGTACACACGATCAGAATTGCCGACAACGGATTTTGTTGTCGGCAAATTTTATAGCAAGCTCTCAAACTTTGTGTGTCAGAAATTCCGATGGAAAATGTGTGATGGAGCCTACACACGGTCGGAATTTCCAACAACAAGGTCCTATCACACATTTTCCATCGGAAAATCCTATCGTGTGTACAGGGCATTAGGCTTGCATGTACAGTCAGATGAAGGAAAACTTCAGACAAGCTAAATAGCTCTGGCGAGGCGGCTTCCACGCAGCAAGGCATCCCTCGATGGGCACCCGATAGTAACTCAAGCCACATAAATACAGTAAGGAGCATCAGGCCAAAATTGGATAAAATAATAGTTTGGAGGGGTGTCCACATACTTTTGGCCATATATTAGGTATGATGATAGACAGGTACCCACAAACCTTTAGGCATATGAAATATTTTTTATATATATTTATATATTTAATATTTAGAAATATAATGCATTTCCATTATCCATCAGCCACTGTATAAAAGCAGTTTCAATACTCGGTGCACAGGGGTTGATTTACTAAAATTGGAGAGTGCAAAATCTGGTGCAGCTCTACATTGAAACCAAGCAGCTTCCATTTTTTTCGTCAAATTTAATTGAACAAGCTGAATTTAGAAGCTGATTTGCTACCATGCATAGCTGCACCAGATTGTGCATGCTCCAGTTTTAGTAAATCAAACCCACAGTGCTCAGTAGTCAGTACAATAACTTGCTATTTATTTTATTTACCTAGAAGGGTTGAAGAAGGGACGGTGTCTGATGAAACTGAGGAGCAGAGGAGTCCCAAGGAACACAGACGGATGTGGAAGTAGAGGAAAGAATAAAAAAGGAAAACAAAATTAGGCTCTGGTTGCTTAAACATGTTCTTCTCATCTCACAGTTCACTGACAGATACAGTGAATTAATGCTAGAATTTTAAACTGCTCATTGTAAATTCCATTCTCTCATTAATATACAGCATACAGTTTCACCAACTGAGAGATACATTTCTGATGACAACCTTGTTGACTTGCAATGACATCTAGGTTTCGCTTGAGTAGAAGCCCTACCTGAG
This sequence comes from Aquarana catesbeiana, assembly GCF_042186555.1. Taxonomy (NCBI): domain Eukaryota; kingdom Metazoa; phylum Chordata; class Amphibia; order Anura; family Ranidae; genus Aquarana; species Aquarana catesbeiana. The sequence goes on along the minus strand of NC_133335.1, from coordinate 200,866,614 downwards.
TAGCAGGAATTGAGCAAGGATTTGCCCTGCAGGTTTTTGCTTTGTACAGAGAAGGAGCAGGGTGAGGAAGTGCCTGCAGGAAAACAGGTTAGAGGTCAGCCTACATGAGGAAGACCCAGACATCCCTACAAATAATGTCACCTTATCTATAACCTATCAATAATTGGACCAAGTGAAATATCTTTGGCATATCATACCACAATCACTTACAAAGGGTTACATTTCAGGAGGCTATCAAGGTTTTTGGCCTGGTGGAAAGAAATGGTGTTTACATCATTATGCTACTCTCTGTTACTCTATCTACTTTCCTGAATCTGAAACCTTGTCACATGATCATGTGTGTTGGTAGACTTCCTTGTAGTGTTTTATTAAACTCTTTTTTGGACAAAAGAGAGAATGGATAAAAAACTGCCAAACTGCCATCCCATTGAAGAGAGTTAAATTCAAATCTTGTGGACAGTAAGTGGGAAGATCTCTCCAAAGTGAGGAAAATCCTCTTTTAGTTAGTTGTCACTGGAAGAGGAGTATCTATTGGAAGATTTCCCCCAATGTTGGATTTTTTCCTCATTTAGAGTCTCAGAGACAATGGTGACCAGGACAAACAAAAAGGGTGGATCTCCTAAGTTGGGACACAGACAGCTATAAAAACGACAAGGGTTCTAACTATATTCAAGACTACAAAAACTGTTTTTGCTTTAGATCAGGGGTGTCCAACCTACGGCTATGAATGCGGCCCAACACAAAATTGTAAACTTACTTAAAAAAATGTTTTTTTTTAACTTTTGATAGCAATGGGTGCACACTTAGTGAACACGTGCGGATGAAGAAAAATGTGACAGTGTCTCTTTACTGGACATTTATACGTTTTATCTTCCCAAAGAAAAATATCCCACTCTTCACAATTACGCCTTATTCATGTCATCATTTTTCGACAGCACCTATATTTTTGAGCAACTTTTCAAGGATGAAGCACACAAAAGGCAAAATTAGAACCAAAATATCTAAAGAGCACTTTAAAAAATCCATTGAGAATTGCTACTACCTCCATTGAACCAGATATTAATGTGTTAGTTTATCAAAAACAGTGTCAAATATCGCACTCATTTTATGCTGCCCTCTTTTACTTTTATAATAAAAAATATTACAAAAAAATTAAGTTTTATTACTTATTACCTATAGATAGGTACATTATCTATAATAGTGTTCGTTAACTTGTGATCTACCCAACTTGCTCATCAGCTCTCCTTATTGTTATGCCCTGTACACGCGGTCGGACATTGATCGGACATTCCGACAACAAAATCCTAGGATTTTTTCCGACGGATGTTGGCTCAAACTTGTCTTGCATACACACGGTCACACAAAGTTGTTGGAAAATCCGATCGTTCTGAACGCGGTGACGTAATACACGTACGTCGGGACTATAAACGGGGCAGTAGCCAATAGCTTTCATCTCGTAATTTATTCTGAGCATGCGTGGCACTTTGTGCGTCGGATTTGTGTACACACGATCGGAATTTCCGACAACGGATTTTGTTGTCGGAAAATTTTATAGCAAGCTCTCAAACTTTGTGTGTCGGAAATTCCGATGGAAAATGTGTGATGGAGCCTACACACGGTCAGAATTTCCGACAACAAGGTCCTATCACACATTTTCCGTTGGAAAATCCAACCGTGTGTACGGGGCATAAGTGTATTTTATGTGTGGCCCAAGGCAATTCCTCTTCCCAGGAAGGCAGTGGGCTCAACATGGTATGTTTAGTGTAAATGGTATTTGACGTTACAGCCCTAACAATGAAACTTTGCAGCAAATATCAGGAAAGAGTCTCACTGTTTTAAAAGATTTTTAAAGCATACCTCTCTTCAACTTATTTTAGTTATTGGATAGATTGGGGAAGAGTTAGAGAGTGTCACCTTTTTATTGCTGTCTACCTTAGGAAATTCTCCAAATGTCTTTGTCCTGGTGACCATTGTCACGGGGAAAAAAAGTGATGGTAAATCCAAAATTTTTATTGATATCAGAACACTAGGGAGAAATGTCCCAATGCGAACACCTGTTCTGGGGATAATTGCCTATAAAGGTGATTTGCCCCCACTTTAGAGAGTGTCTAGTAGACAATAAGATAAGGCAAATCTCCCTATCAGTCCATAAATATAAAAAAAAAATCAATTGAACGCCACAGAGGAATAGGCAATATCATCAAAAGGACTAATGCCCCGTACACACGGTCGGACTTTGTTCGGACATTCCGACAACAAAATCCTAGGATTTTTTCCAACGGATGTTGGCTCAAACTTGTCTTGCATACACACGGTCACACAAAGTTGTCGGAAAATCCGATCATTATGAACGCGGTGACATAAAACACGTACGTTGGGACTATAAACGGGGCAGTGGCCAAGAGCTTTCATCTCTTTATTTATTCTGAGCATGCGTGGCACTTTGTCCGTCGGATTTGTGTACACACGATCGGAATTTCTGACAACGGATTTTGTTGTCGGAAAATTTTATATCCTGCTCTCAAACTTTGTGTGTCGGAAAATCCGATGGAAAATGTGTGATGGAGCCTACACACGATTGGAATTTCCGACAACAAGGTCCTATCACGCATTTTCCGTCGGAAAATCTGACCGTGTGTACGGGGCATAAGGTGAAGTCATGGATGGCACAGCAAAAGTCCAAATATTCTCTATTATTACCACAAATCTAAAGTTTTGGATTTAGATACACAGATGGTTTGCTCTGGGTCCTTTCATAAAAAAAAAAATATATTAGCAGCATGATCTTCGTTTCCTACAATGTCTCCCAACCTTTATTTATGCCAGAAATAGGAACAATGTCTTGCTTGCCATTTGCTAATGAACAGTCAACAATTCCAGGCACGTCCAGCTTTAATTTTACTTAACAAAACTTCACCCTACTTTATTTTAAGAAGGTACTACAAATTGGCTCTTTTACTAGAACAGAATTAGAAGTTTTTTTTGGCTGCTATTTACTAATTAGCAGCCAGCATTTCCAAGCATGACCAGCTTTAGTGTGACTCACAAAACCTCCATGTATTTTTTGTTTTAGAAGATGTTGCCAAAATGCTTCTTTAACTAAAATAACTGAAATTAGTAAATCGTACACATAGGGGAGCTATTTTCTGATTCAAGCCTTGAGTTTGGGTTTTGATGTAGCCCCTTTGGGTTATTGCCTTCTGTGAGTACTTCTGCTAGTCCTGCCTATGAGAAAAAAAAAAAGCCCCAACTCTCTTTATCAGCAAAACCCGCTCACTGAGGAAAGCGAAAGTTCATGCAAACCCATCATCACACTAATTCCTCAATGCCCACACAAGCCATTATGTATCAGGACTGAAAGAGCAAGTTCTTGCCTTGCGTTAAAACAGAAATTAATCCAAATCAATGGCAGCATTGGCAAACTGGAAGCTGTGATCCCACAGAAAAAAGCCTACATGCATCAATGTTTCTGAGAATTGAAAAAGACTGAGCAAAAGTAGAGCTGATAAAAGACTAATGCCGCGTACACACAAGCGGACTTTACGGCAGACTTGGTCCGGCGTACCGGATTTCGTCGGACAATTCGATCGTGTGTGGGCTCCAGCAGACTTTGTTTTCTCAAAAGTTGGACGGACTTAGATTTGAAACATGTTTCAAATCTATCCGACGGACTCGAGTCCGGTCGAAAAGTCCACTCGTCTGTATGCTAGTTCGACGGACAAAAAGCCACGCTAGGGCAGCTATTGGCTACTGGCTATAAACTTCCTTATTTAAGTCCGGTCATACGTCATCACGTACGAATTCGCCGGACTTTGGTTGATTGTGTGTAGGCAAGTCCGTTCATTCAGAAAGTCCGTCGAAAAGTCTGCCGTAAAGTCCGCTCGTGTGTACGCGGCATAACTCCAGCCATATCCAGAATTTTTTCTTTCTGTGACTCCATTGGGGAGATTTCCTATTACGGTTTGTCCTTGCCACACCCATACACAGAATGGATGAGGCAAAGCAGTTTTTTGAGGACAGGAAAGCTCACACAAAATATTAACATTTTCATCAATTCTAATCTTTCCCCACAATGCTAAAAATTTGTTTTTTGTCTGTGTCTTGATTGGAGAGAGATCCCCTATAACTTTCTATTCTAACAGGTAATGAGAGGACATTTCTGCAATAGGGACACCGATGGCCGAAAAACTAACAGAGGTTCTAAGCCTGCTGATTTTTAAAGAAACACACACTTACCTGTCAGAAGATTCAGCACCGTTGTCCCCCAGCCGGTTCTTCACCAGTCTTCGGGTCCCCAGTGCCGGCATACTTATTGTGGGAATCAGCTATGACTCCTTGCAGCTTCAAAGCCAGCTTCCCACTGCGTATGCACGAGCTGCACTGTGCTATGTGAATGCTCCTGCAGCCTCCTGGGACCTGTGATGTATCCCAAGAGGTTGCAGTTGGGGGGGATGAACTTCATGTGGAATCGCCTAGGCAATCCAACCAGAATTAGGAGCTGGTACCTATCATAACTAGGTACCCGCTCTCCCCCCACCAAAAAATGTCCAAAAGTGTTAGAGGAAGGGGAAAGTTGGACATAAAGCGAAACTTCCCTTTTAGGGTGAAGTCCCACTTTAACTCCACTTTACAAAAATAAAAAGGCTTGTCTAGAGTTGGCCTTTAATTATAGCAACCACTCAGATTGCCTGTTTGATGTTCCTACATGTAACCTGATTGTTTGCTATGGGCAATCTGTTTTTTCCAGTTGTTATATTCAGTGAGTTGCAACATGGAATGATTAGTATCTGGTCTGGGAGTCACTCTCCATTTAGGCAATCAGAGTGGAAAACCAATTAGAATTAAATCCTTTTCTATCGTGCTAATAAAGACCACTGTGGCAGGCTTCTGAAAGAATTCTCATCATTCCACTTGTACTATAGCTTTATACTGTGGTGCTGCTCTTATAGTTCATTCACAATAATTGTACTAATGATATCTCCATCCCCAAACCACTGTGATGTTCTTACTGAATCCATTGACGTCCTGGCAGCTGGAGAACGTATCTTCATTTCGGGTGGAACTGAGTTTGCCGGAACTTTTGTCTGAAGCCACCAGACCCATTTCCCTCTGGGAGCCACTTTGGGTCTCTTTCTGTTTCTTGGCCAATTTCCTAGAGGCAGAAAGAACAGCATCTGACAAATTCAAGACCTGGAAATGTCAGTGACACAGAAAAGAAAGATTTGCAGCATTGTGTTTCACGTTATCACAGACAGACACAGAGGGAGTCATTTATTGTGACTATTGTTCCTCAACCGACTAGATGTAAAATGTAGGGCTATATGGCATTGGTTCTCTTTTTTAAGTGAAGGAGATTATAATTGGCAAATCATTGGATAATCAGATATTGGATAATCAGATATTGGATAATCAGATATAAAGGCGATTCAACTGGCGAGCACAACGACAGGCTTTGCACATAGCTGTATATGGAGCAAGCCAAGGAATATTACTGCTTTTCATGTTGTAATTGGGAGCTCAGGGATGCTTGGCAGACATTAGGTTGCCCATGTTCGTAATGTTATGACACTTGGGCATCGCTCCCTTTAGGCTTTAGTAATTAACACCTTACACATCCTCCACAAGGAAAGATTAATCCACAGATCACTAATGAGTTCAAGCCAACCATTAATAACAGGCAGTGGATTGCTGTGATGATATTTTTATGCAGACGGAGATGGGTATAGACTGCTAAAAATTCAGGCTGGTTAGAGAATAAACATACTCAAAGGAAACAAGCAGCGATATAACCTATAAGGGATTCTAATATATATGTCTTCTGCTTGTCATACAAGGCATTTGGCAAGTGATGGGCCAGTGATGGGCCACTGCCACCACTGCCCCTCCTGCCCTCACTGTAGCCATCAAATCCTGCCCATCTGTCGTCCCCAGAAAATAATTTTACTGAAAAACTAGATTTTTTTCTCCATCTTAATTAAAATAAGATTACTTGTAACAACAGCTCAGGGTATGCCTATGTCCTATTAGTGTTGGTTGGTATTTATCCGATTCTAGGTGGAGTGTGACGATGCTGCAGTGTGGTAGTTATCATTCATTCCCCACAGGTATAGCACCTGCCAGATACAGCTGATCTTTACAACCATGTGCAATATGAGTCAACATGACTACCATTCCCCTTTAAGCAGTACTAAATGCTACTTGAAGCTGTACCATTATAAAGTACCCTCAGACCCCCAAGGGCACCAGAGTGGCATTGTCTCAAACACGAACTTCTGTGTTCATGCAAATTGAGAGGGAAGAGGAGGAGGAAATAAATGTTGCCAGATGCTGTCAGTGCTGCTCTTTATAGGGGATAATGATCAGATTAAGCTTTCTGATCTGCCTATTTAATTGCTTCCAGTAAGAGTGGTCATGCACATGCATAAACATGAGACTCTTGCGCAGTATGGCTGCAAATGGCTGCCTTATATCCGTAGGTAGCTTTTGGCTATCTATAAGCTTTCATGGACATTCTTTTTTGCACCAGTAATATTCAAATGTTTCATCGTGAACTTCCCAACTAAAATAATTATTCAGAAATGGTCTTGGAGCTTACAAAAATGAACACATATAGGTTGGAATTATGGACAAGCTACTGCCTCCAGCGTCTACAACTGGCAGCTGACACAAGAGTGAGCATATTCTACCACAGTGGTCTCCAAACTACGGCTCGGGGACCAGACGCGGCCCTTTGCTTGGGGCACTATTCCTTCCACTGATACCAATGACTGGACAGTATTCTTCCCACTGACACCAATGATGAGGCACTATGCCTTCCACTGATACCAATGACTGGACAGTATTCTTCCCACTGACACCAATGATGAGGTACTATTCCTTCCATTGATACCAATGATGGGGCACTATTCCTTTCACTGATACCAATGATGGGGCACTATTCCTCCCACTGATACCCATGATTGAGTAGTATTCCTTCCACTGAAACCAATGATGGGGCACTATTCCTTCAATTGATACCAATGATGGGGCACTATTCCTCCCACTGATACCAATGATGGGGCACTATTCCTTTCACTGATACCAATGATGGGGCACTATCCCTCCCACTAATACCAATGATGGGGCACTATTCCTCCTACTGACACCAATGATGGGGCACTATTCCTTCCACTGATACCAATGAAGAGGCACTATTCCTCCCACTGACACCTAGTGGCGGTCTATCCATACGGGGCACACGGGTGCAGCCCCCCCATTCATGGGTCCGGCCCCCTAATCTACATGTTGGGCGCCGGATGCATGGATTCCAATCAGTGTTTTTTTTGTTTTGTTTTTTTGAAGCACATGAATAGAGCCGCAAACTCTAATAGGCTTCAAAAAAGGCTGGGCTCTGCGCCCTGAGCCCACCCAGTTGTGTGACAATAACAAATGAACATTCGCAATTGTCTTGTCACACTGATTCTCCTCCCAGTCAATCAGGAGACCCGTTTTCTGACTGACCGAAAGGAGAAGCCTTCCCATTGGCCTAGAAGAAGGAGGGAGGAGACGCCGTGATGCCAAGGAGAAGCAAGGGGAAGCCACCGCCCGTCGTCTGTGCCACAGGTGGGGTAAGTGCCAGGCTGGAAACTGTCCGACCGATAAACCAGATGGGGGGGGGGGGTGGTTGCAGGTGACCCGACGAGGGGGGGGTGGCTGTGGGTACACTGTTTGTCGCCCCCACCAGAAACATACCACTGGGCGCCACTGCTGACACCAATGATTGAATACTATTCCTCCCACTGACACCAATGATGGGGCACTATTCTTTCCACTGATACCAAAAATAGAGCATTATTTACTCCCATTGATGTTGGGGCACTTTTAATTTCCACTTGCCACGGTCCGGCCCCCTCAAAGTCTGAAGGACCGTAAAGTGACCCTTTGTTTAGAAAGTTTGGAGACCCCTGTTCTATCATAAAATGTCCTGACCATTATTCTTATGATTTGCAATTCACCTTCTAAAATAGCTAGCGGTAAAGGTACAGTCCCTAACTTTGGGACACATTGCCCATGAGATTTAAAAAGGTGCTGTGAAGCCTAAATGGTGGGTTCATTTGTGTAACAAGCAGATAGATTTTCTATTTTACTTTGCACGCTATTACAAGCTTGTGCTATCAGACACAATCTTGCAAAAGCAAATGAGTTGATTTTTATCAGGTCCTATAACACTATGCAATGTAATAGCATAGGCTTGATACCCTGACCCTGATATCTGGCAAGGCGGATGTAGGCAGTGTGGAATGAAAGCAGGCGATTCGGGTCAAACAGAGCGATGAATGAAGTGTAAACAAGTCCACATTTATTCAAAATGGAAAGGAGAAGAAGGAACGCAGGAACAAAAAAATAATATCCTAAAGCAAGCCTATTCTTTTAAAAGTAAACGTTGAAGATGCAATAAAATGTCTATTTTCTTTTTTATAGCCATAAAAACCCTTTATGTGTTCCTTTGATTCTGGTTTACTTCATTATAAAAGGGTTCAACATACCTAACTTGGGGGCTAAGCTCTGCCAACCACCACCTCCAATGGTAGCGCCTACTAAGGCTTGTCAAGTGGGTGTTAGTTTAGTTTCAGCGGCAGGGCTGAATCCTAAAGCTGAGAATACTGACCTGGTAATAAAGTAAGACAGAATGAAAGAAAAGTAAAAAAAAAGGGCTAGTAAAGAAAAGCCAAGAGCAGGCTCTGTGTGGTGGGACCTATATAGGGTTCAATATTTTACTAGGGAAAATTCCAAGGCCTGTTGTTTTTTTTCATGCATTTTACACCCAGGAGAGTGTAGAAAGAGCACAGAGTCTACTCAGTGCAGTGAGGCTCGGTTCACACAGGGACGACTTGTCAGGCGACCTAGTCGCCTGACAAGTCGCCTCCCGTTCTGTGCTATGGAACCGTTCTAAGGGGAGCGACACAAGTCGCTCCGATTTAGAAAAAGGTTCCTGTACGACTTTGGGGGTGACTTGGGGCGACTTGCATAGACTTCTATACAGAAGTCGTTTTGCAAGTCGCCCGGGCAGTCGTGTGCAGGTCGCCTCGGTGAGGCGACCTGCAAGTCGTGCCGCCTCTGGTGTGAACCGAGGTTAAGAGTAGCATGTTGGTGGAGCAAGAATCCAGGACTCCTGATTTTTTTGTTACAGGCAGTGGTTCCATTATGACTCCAACCTATTAAAATTAAAGCAGTATTAAACCCAAAACCAAAAATGTAATATATTGCAGCTTACCAATCATTCGAGTGCCCCCACTTTGATGAAGGCACCTTTGGACAACAGCATTGTTAGTCTTGGGGGAGGGGAGTGTTAGATGTACTAGCAGATTTATATACACTAACATAGTTACATAGTAGATGAGGTTGAAAAAAGACACAAGTCCATCAAGTCCAACCTATGTGTGTGATTATATGTCAGTATTACATTGTATATCCCTGTATGTTGCGGTCGTTCAGATGCTTATCTAATAGTTTTTTGAAGCTATCAATGCTCCCCGCTGAGACCACCACCTCTGGAAGGGAATTCCACATCCTTGCTGCTCTTACAGTAAAGAACCCTCTACATAGTTTAAGGTTAAACCTCTTTTCTTCTAAATTTAATGAGTGGCCACGTGTCTTGTTATACTCCCTTCTGCAAAAAAGTTTTATCCCTATTGTGGGGTCACCAGTATGGTATTTGTATATTGAAATCATATCCCCTCCCAATCGTCTCTTCTCCAGAGAGAATAAGTTCAGTGCTCGCAACCTTTCCTCATAACTAATGTCCTCCAGACCCTTTATTAGCTTTGTTGCCCTTCTTTGTAGTTGCTCCATTTCCAGTACATCCTTCCTGAGGACTGGTGCCCAGAACTGGACAGCATACACCAGGTGCGGCCGGACCAGAGTCTTGCCAAACTTGAGCTCACACAAGCAGTTACAACAAAAGTTTTTTTCCTTTGGGATAAAGGTTTTAACCTCTTTAAAGTTTGCATATAGCCACAACTTTTTATTTTTTAGTTTTAGACAGAGCAGGGAAGGACTAAACCTCTACCAGGTTAGATTTTTGGTGTTTATGTACCATTGGGGAATTTCCCCTTTACTTCCTGTCCCAGAGAAGCAGGAAGAAGCAAGGAAATCTCCCAAAATTAGGGGAATTTCCCTCTTATGCCACCTACACACGGCCAGACTTTCCGACAGAAAAAGTCCAATGGGAGCTTTTGGTCGGACATTCAGACCGTGTGTATGCCCCATCAGACTTTTTCTGTCGGCATTTCAGACAGACTCAGATATAGAACATGTTCTAAATCCTTCCGTCGGAAATGCCAATGGAGTTTAGCCCGTTCGCAAGTCCGCTCGTGTGTGCGCAGCATTAGGCAGTGGTCTCAAAACAGTTGTCCTCATTGGAAGACTTCTGGGGACAGTTCTAAAGTTTTAGATTTGCCCTCACTTTCTTTCTCATCAGTAAGAATAAAGAAGTGACTAACCCTTCCTCACTCTATAAAGGTTTTGTCTAGCGATACACTTTAACTTTTGTGCTTGATGAAAACAAGTCTACTTTTTATCTAGATAACAATGTAATAATGCAAAAACTAAGCAATCATCACCTATACACTACCTTATACTAAAAAAAACAACACCTCCATGCAGTGTTGTATGGCACATGACATGATATGAGGGACAGAAATGTGGATGTGCATGGGGAAGAGCCTGGAAAATCTGGATAACGAATATGGGGTGGTTTCTGCAGGTACTTACAGATAGTATGAATAGGAGTACACATTTCTTCTAGAGGATGGAGAGCGGTCACATGGGGGGGACCGAAAAACGAGAAATAAAAAGAAAAGAGGAAAAATTAGATGTGACAGCATGACCTCACCTGGGTGACAGAGTGACATCAGACAAGCGTATGGATGTGAAAAAGCTTACCAACACAATATCTAAATAAATGATGGAAGTGCAGAACTACTTATCGAAATTCTAGTATAAATTGTTTGGAGCCTGTTAAATACAGGATACCCACACTTGGAAAATCTTAACACACCATGGCTTTTTGTATATAACAATGGACGATCAGCAGCAGGTACATCTCTCAATAAGTAGTACATACAGATCCCCCTCATATAACCTGGCACATGATAAGTAACCCCAATCAATCCTAAGTGGGGGACCATCATGTTTATGGTACCTGCAAGGTCCTCGGGTGACCATGCTGAAGGGTATAGGAGTGAATATTGGTATTGTTCCCTAGAAACAAACCAAAGCTGTCTATAAGTATCACTTTCCTTCTTCCCTGTCCATAGACATTAACTTGTATATTTGGTCTAGCCAAGCATATATGTTTACGAAGCAGTTTGAAGACAAGGGTTCCTAAGGATTGCCAGATTGCGGCTGCTCACCTAATCATCCTTATATTTCTGTATCTCCAGTATATGTCAAGAGAGCTATAGATAACAGCTACACCCATTATTATAGATATAGATAGATAACACCTACACCCATTATTATAGATATAGATAGATAACACCTACACCCATTATTATAGATATAGATAGATAACACCTACACCCATTATTATAGATATAGATAACACCTACACCCATTATTATCAAATTTGTAATAAAAAAAATCATTTTAAAGGAACCATACTGAGAAAGTAAAGAGGCTGCCATTGATGATGGTACACAAATGCTAGTTTCCTGGCTGTTTTAATGAATCGGTGGTTTTAGCACTTTCTGAGCCACTGACCTATAAAACATATATAGATTCGTTTTAACTTAAGTCAGCCATAGACTGTTCATATCTCAGACGATTCAGCAGGAACTAGCCGTGATTCGACCCATGTATGGGCAGGCTGAATGTACCCAAGTTGATCGATCGATCAACTTGGGTACAACCAGCCTGCCAAATTTTACATGAGATTATTGCTATCGGCTGTTATAGCCTCTAGCAATAATCACTGTGTTCTCCCAGCAGGGACCGCTTCCCCCACCCCCCCTGCTGGGAGAACACAATGGTTCTGCGGGAGGGATTCTGTCAACACTGTCTGTGGTTGCAGGAAAGAAAATCACTCCATCTATGGCTGACCTTAGGCCATAGATGGAGCGGGCCGAAGAGCTGAAGTCACACTCTGCAGAGCTCAGTGAGGAGAGCTCTGAGAGCTGATTGGAGGGAAGGGACACCCCCCCCTTCACTCAGCACACATAAACAGAGCTGAGGCTGTCAATCAGCTGGAGATCCCTCCCCTGTCACCATTTTTCTCTTGGTGTCAGGAAAGCTTTGTCAGAAGTGATTCATGCTAATAGCAGAGGAATGAAGCAGCAGACAGAAATGACACTATACAGGGATTTGTTTTGTTCATATTTTGTGTGTGAGGTTTACAACCACTTTCAAATAAATACATATATTTAATCAGACGCAGACTGGTGCAAATGATAAACACAACATTCCAGGGGATCATGCGGGTTCTGGGTAAGACAGCTGTTAAGACTAGAAATAAATTAAAACACATATAATAAAATACTGTAGTGAGCATTCTGTGTGTTATTACTAGTCATAAATGGTTATAATTTTGGATCAAGGGGCACGGCCCTATATTACCTAATCGCACAGTGGTGTAGTGGGTAGCACTAGCAGTAAAAAGGGTCGCTGGTTTGAATCCCAACCACGACACTATCTGCCTGGAGTTTGCATGTTCTCCCTGTGCCTGCGTGAGTTTCCTCCGGGTACTCCGGTTTCCTCCCACACTCCAAAGACATGCTGGTAGGTTAATTGGCTTCTGTCTAAATTGGCCCTAGTATATGAATGTGAGTTAGGGACCTTAGATTGTAAGCTCCATGAGGGTAGGGGCCGATGTGAATGTACAATGTATATGTAAAGCACTGCGTAAATTGACGGCGCTATATAAGTACCTTAAATAAAAATAATAATTACTGCAATACCACTGTCCAAACACCAGCACACATTTAGTATTTCTGAACAATTACATGCAACTAATTAGTTTGATACATTTGATGAATTAATATAAATCATAACTCAAAGAAAATAATCTGTGCATGTAAGAACTCAAGAACACAACATAACTCAACTCCACAATTATCCAAGGGTGAAACATGCCAATGCCTACTCTCTGTGCTGGAGGAGTCTGGTTCTTTTCCAGAATAGTTATGTGAATTGTGCAAGTATATAACGTTATTTTATTGAATCAGAATATTCTAATATGTACTGCCAAAGACAGTATTTTCAGTAGTTCCAAAATAATTACATTGCATGCAATTGCCTAAAGCCCCATACACACGAGTCGAATGCCAGGCGACATCGGTGGGTTTAATAAAAACAGGCGGACATTCGGCCCGTGTGTATGGCAGCCGGCCCGACAGAAGACAGCTTCTGTCGGACGAGTATGCTGGAAAACCAGCAGCCGACCTGCTCCCGATCAGTGCTCTTAGCCAATGGTTGAGACCCCCTGTCAGAACACAACAGCTCAGCTCTGACCGGAGCTGACAGTTTTTTCCATTTAAAATAGGGTTTACCAGGCTTAAAAATATTAAGGCTTAAAAGTACATCTAATGCCGCGTACGCACGATCGGACTTTTCGTCGATATGACGGCTTTTCCGATGGGATTCTGCTCAAGTTTACCTTGCATACACACGGTCACGCAAGAGTTCGCTGAACTTACGACCGTCAAGAACGCGGTGACGTACAACACTACGACGAGCCGAGAAAATGATGTTCAATGCTTTCGAGCATACGTCGAATTGTTTCCGAGCATGCGTAGGAATTTCGCGCGTCGGAATTGCCACAGACAATCGCATTTTACGACCGAAAAATTAACAACATGCTCTCAATCTTTTGCTGGCTGGAATTCGGCCAGCAAAAGTCCGATAGAGCATACACACAGTCACATTTTCCGACAAAACACTCTCATCAGTCTTTTGCGGGACGAAATTCAGATCGTGTGTACGCGGCATAAGAGGCGGTATAACCCCCTTCCTGACCAGGCTATTTTTTGCAATACAGCACTGCATTAATTTAACTGACAATTGCGCGATTGCATGACACTGTACCCAAATAAAATTGATGTCCTTTTTTTGCCCACAAATAGAGCTTTGTTTTGGTGGTATTTGATCACCTCTGTGGTTTTTATTTTTTGAGCTATAAACGAAAAAAAAGACTGGCAATTTTGGAAAAAAATAATATTTTTTACTTTCTGCTATAAGACACATCCAATTAAAAAAATGTAAAAAAAGTTTAATTTGTCCATCAATTTAGGCCAATATGTTTTCTACTACATGTTTTTGGTTAAAAAAATCCTAATAAGCATATATTAACCACTTCAGCCCTGGAAGAATTTACCCCCTTCCTGACCAGAGCACTTTTTGCGATTCGGCACTGCGTCGCTTTAACTGACAATTGTGCGGTTGTGCGACGTTGCACCCAAACAAAATTGACGTCCTTTTTTCCCCACAAATAGAGCTTTCTTTTGGTGGTATTTGATCGCTTCTGTGGTTTTTATTTTTTGCTCTATAAACAAAAAAATAGCGACAATTTTGAAAAAAACGCATTATTTTTAACTTTTTTTTCCTCAGTTTAGGCCGATACGTATTCTTCTACATATTTCTGTTATAGCGTTTACAAAATAGGGGATAGTTTTATGGCATTTTTATTATTAATTTTTTTTTTACTAGTAATGGCAGCGATCAGCGATTTTTATCGTGACTGCGACATTATGGCGGACACATCGGACATTTTTTACACATTTTTGGGACCATTGTCATTTATACAGCAATCAGTGCTACACAAATGCACTGATTCCTGTGTAAATGACACTGGCAGTGAAGGGGTTAACCACTAGGGGGCTAGGGAGGGGTTAAGTATGTCCTGGGGAGTGTTTCTAACTGTGGGGGGCGTGGCTACATGTGACACGTCACTGATCTCTGCTCCCGATCACAGGGAGCAGAGATCAGTGACACTGTCATTAGGCAGAACGGGGAGATGCTTGTTTACATTGGCATCTCCCTGTTCGTCCCCTCCGTGAGGCGATCGCGGGTATCCCCGCGGCGATCGAGTCTGCGGGACTCGCGAACCGACTCATGGAGCTCCCGGCGGGCGCCCAGCCGTGCCATTCTGCCAACGTACATCGGCGTGCACGGTCGGGAACTGGTTAATTGGTTTGCGCAAAGGTTTTAGTCTCTACAAACATATTTTTTCCTAGTAATAGTGACGATCAGCGATTGTCAGTTAAAGCAATGCAGTGCCGTATCGCAAAAAATGGCCTGCTCAGGAAGTGGGTAAATCCTTCCGGGGCTGGAGTGGTTAATAACAAACATGTTATACTCACATGCTTTGTACAATGGTTTTGCACAGAGCAGCCTTGATCTTCCTCCTCTAAGGTCCCCCACCAGCTCTTCAGGTTCCTCCTCTTTAGCGAGTGCCCGCATAGCAAGCTGCTTCCTATGGAGGCACTCGCGCAGGCCCACTTCTGAAACCCCGCTGCCTGCATCTATAAACACAGACAGGTGGCCTCTGTCCTGCCCCTCCCTCTTCAAGGATTTGATTGACAGCAGCAGGAACCAATGGCTCCTGCTGCTATCAATCTGCCCAGCGAGGAGGTAGAGAGCCAAGAGAGCAGCTGCTCTCGTGCACAGCGCTGGATCGAGATTGGGCTCAGGTAAGTATAAGAGGGGGGGCTGCACAGACAAGGTTTTTTATCTTAATGTAGAGACTGTCTTTACCTTTAGAACTACTTTCAAATAAACTTTATACACGCTGTAACCCCTGGTTTTGGAATTTTGCTACGTTTTGGTTATGTGCATTAAATATAATATAATAGATGCAGGTGCTGTATTCCCTTCTTTGAAAAAAACAAACAAAAAAAATACATACATATATATATATATATATATATATATATATATATATATATATATATATATACACATGTATATCTATCTATCTATCTATCTATCTATCTATCTATCTATCTATCTATCTATCTATCTATCTATCTATACATATATATATATATACTGTATATATATATATATATATATACATATATATATATATATATATATATATATATATATATATATATATATATATATATAAAATATATAAAATATATATATATATATATATATATAATATATATATATAGTTTTTTATTCAGCGATCTTATACTCTTATTCTCTACCAATGACAAGCACATAGCCATGGTTCACTTTCCTTTTATTCCTTCGCATTATTCATTATAAAGTAATAATATAATAAAACTAATTACTCCTCGCTATAATACACAGCTAGCACTCCTATTACTTCTGTCAGCGATCTTTTTTTTTTTTTTTCAGTACAATCACCCTTTATTTTCTTCTGTTCTAACAATTTACACAGCCAGTTTCTTGTATTAAAAAATACATTAAGACTTCGTTTTTCCTGCTGTCAATCATTTTATCTGCATGCTGCCACATAGTTCACTTTTGACAATGTTAAGGTAAACCCCCCTCCCAACCCCTACCCTATTTTCCTCCTCATTAATATTAATAGACATAGTAATCAAAAGTGGAACTACAGTTATAGCAGAGCAGGTAATAGCTATGGGGTCCAGCAGCACAGGGGGCCCCAGGACTGTCTAGCTGTGCGATAAGTGACTTATCCAAGCAGCAATGGCATTTGTGAAAAATTAGAGCATCCACATAGTTTGTGCACATGATTTAGATTAGCGGAGTTAAACTTTGCTTTGAAAAAAAAAATGTTTGCAGGTCGTGGCAGAAAAGCCCCTGTATGTCTCTCCTGCCATAAAATCTCTTTCTTCCTGCTATTATTTTTTTTTTTTTTCAAATTGTACAATGACTGACACACACTAAAAACTGAAGGCTATGGACCCATAAGAAAACCTAAAAAAGATAGCAGCGTTAGTGATGGATGGCTGGTTCACACTGCAATTTCTACATTCCCCGAGCGCTTTTGCATGAACGTTTTTGATGCGTTTCGTTGCATTTTTTATGTGTTTTATTATGTGTTTCCAGTTCATTCCCCCCCCCTTTTTTTCCTCGTCTCAGTTGAGGACATATGCGTTCTGATGCATTTTTTTATGCATTTTGCTGAAAAAAAATGCAACATGTTCTACTTTTGTTGACTGCATTGATGTGAACTAGGGCAATTGGAATCTATGTTAACCATATACTCATAGCTCCCAACTGTCCCTGATTTGGAGCAATGTCCCTCTGTCCCTCATTCCTCCTTATTTGTCCCTCATTTTGGTCTGATCTATATAGTTGTATATAAAATGTACTATTTATCTCTCAAAAAGTGTTTCCGGGTGCTAAACCTTTCATCCAATTTCTAAATTTGTAAACTTCAAAAGCCAATATAAAGGAATAGCAGTAGTTTTAAAAAAAAAGTATTTGTGGTTTTAACTAATATTTTTTGTATAATTCTCCTTTAAGGGGGCGTGGCAAGGGGGCGTGTCCTATGCCTACATGTATTTGCTAATAGGCGTCCTTCATTCCCATCTCAAAAAGTTGGGAGGTATGCATATACTGTATATATACAGCGATAAGGCGGGCGGCTCTCCTGCACCTCCGGGTCTGGGGCGCACGCGCGCCGCCGCCGACCCGCTCCCACTGTGATTGGACACAGCGGGTCCGGTGGAGACCCACTATTCGTTCAGGGCACAAGCAGAACGGCGGTCTGCCTATGTAAACAAGGCAGACTGCCATTCTGTCAGTAGGGAAGGTAGTGATCCTGTGTTACTGCAAAGCAGAACCATGGATCTCTGCCTTCCCATAATACAAGCACCCCCACACAGTAACCAAGCACGTTTTAGGCACACATTTAACCCCCTTTGATTGCCCCTGATGTTAACCCCTTCCCTGCCAGTGTCATTAGTACAGTGACAGTGCATATTTTTAGCACTGATCACTGTATTGGTGTCACTGGTTCCCAAAAAAGTGTCACTTAGTGTCCGATTTGTCTGCCGCAATGTCGCAGTCCTGCTAGAAGTCACTGATCGCCGCCATTACTAATATGATAAATATATTCCATAGCTTGTAGACGCTATAACTTTTGCGCAAACCAATCAATATAAGGTGATTGGGTTTTTTTTTTTTTACCAAAAACATGTAGCACAATATATTTTGGCCTAAATTTGTGAAGAAATTAGATTTTTTTTTTTTAATGGATATGTTTAACAGGGGAAATTTAAAAATACTGTTTATTTTTTTTCAAAATTGTCAGTCTTTTTTTGTTTATAGCACCGAAAATAGAAAATGGCAGAGGTGATCAAATACCACCAAAAGAAAAATCTATTTGTGGGAAAATAGGACGTAAATTTTATTTGGGTGCAGTGTCGCACGACCGCGCAATTGTCAGTTAAAGTAGCGCAGTGCCGTATCGCAAAAAATGGCCTGGTCATTAAGGGGGGTAAAGCTTCCAGAGCTGAAGTGGTTAAACACTGTCCACGTGTTTTTGATGCAGAATAAAAATGCACTGGACTGCATCTGGTGTGAACCAGATACATTTGCTTTTATATCAAGAGCTCCGAGGCCCATCATCAGTACAGTTCTGCTTTAAAAAAAGCTATTATGGTGTAATGCTATGGTTATCAATTGGGACAGATCTCAGTAGCTGTATTGTCTTTAAAGGAGACCTGATATAATGGGTTCATGGGTGAGGAGCCTCTTTAATATCCTGTCCATTTTATATATTTATATCTCCAGTAGCTATGGTATACTATACATCTCAAACAATATATACAGCACTTATTTGCAGAAGAAATAATATAATCTCACCTGTGGGTAAAATACACTGCTCAACCATAACATTATGACCACTGACAAGTAAAGTGAATAACATTGGTTATCTCATTACAATTGCATCTGAAAGTGGGTGAGATCAAGTGAGCATGTTGTCCCTGAAGTTGATGTGTTAAAAGCTGAAATTAATGGGTAAGATTTTGGGTGATTTTGACAAGGGCTAAACTGTAATGGCAAGACGAAAGGGTCGGAGCATCTCCAAAATTGCAGCTCTTGTGGGATGTTCCCAATTGCCAGTGGTCAAGACCTACTAAAAGTGGTCCAAGGAAGGAAAACCGGAGAATGGATAACATGGTCATGAGTGGCCAAGGCTCACTTAAGCACGTGGGGAACGAAGGCTGGCTGTAGTCCAATCCAATAGAAGAGCTACTGTGCCTCAAATTGCTGGTTCAGATAGAAAGGTGTCAGAGCACACAGTGCATAGCGGTTTGTTGCGCATGTGGTTGCGCAGGCGCAGACTGGTCAGGTTGCCCATGTTGACCATGCAGACCTGTCAGGGAGATAGGGTTGCCACCTCATCCCTTTAAACCTGAACACATATGAATTACACAGGTTCTGAGGTCTATTTAATGCAGATAAGGCACCAAGTGAGTTTAATTACCACCTTAATCAGCCACAGAACCTGTGTAAACAATATGTGTTCGGGATTAAAGGGATGAGGTGGCAACTCTACAGGGAGACCATGTTGTCCACAGCTAAAAAGATGGACAATGGACATGTTAGCCTCAGAACTGCACCATGGAGCAATGGAAGGAGGTGGCCTGGTCTGATAAATTCAATTATGGTTTGAGGAACACAATGATGAGTTCAAGGTGTTGCTTGGCTACAACATTCTCCAGATCTCAATCCATTTAAACATCTATGGGATGTGCTGGAAAAACAAATCTGATCCTTTAAGGCCCCATCTCACAAATTACATCGCTCAAAAGATCGGCTACTGATGGCTTGGTGCTAGATACCACAGCATACCTTCAGAGGTCTAGAGGAGTCCATGCATCCATGAGTTATGATGGGTGGTCATCATTTTATGGCTGATCAGTGTAGGTTCCCCATAGGGATCCCACTTCTATACCTCCACAAACCCACTCTGTTCAGTCCCATCTGGATAGTACCTATATAATCATATATATTGATTATTAATTGTATTTTAAGTCTGTCCTTTGTGCATCTATCTCCATTCATCATGACATCTGTACAAAGCAGGATCTCTGTCAATGATGTTCGAAGAATCTTTGAGACAGCTTCAGAGAGTTCTATCCTGTTTTTCTTCAAACAAAGTATGACACAAGTAGGGATGCAGGTAGGAATGGGGGCTCTGCCAGCACAGTCTGCAACTATCTGATTGATAACTTCTACTCTACAGCTCCTCATTTGACATGCATCTGATGTAGCAGAGAGACATGCTCAGAGAGATGTCACAGCTCATACATGGCACATCAGTGTAAATAGCATGAAGTGGACTTTAAATCACATGCAGTGTTTATCATTAAGTGCATGCATGCTGATTTGGTGCTTGTGCAGTTGTATTTATATTCTGGGCTGTGTGTATACATAATGTGTAACACAGATCATCCCTAATGCAGCCGTGTCTTACCTTTTAGTATCTTAGCTTTTAAGTGGGCAGAAAGATGTATTGTTATAACAATCCTAGTGATTGCTAGGGGAGGGAAAAGAAATGCTTTCTTACTGCCTACAGAAGACCGATGACATAATTATCCAAAAGTGCTCCTCTCATACCTTGACAAAGTCATTTGACACAATCTCAAGGATTGTTTTTAAAAATAAACCTTTTATTTGCCAATGCAGGACATTACTTGGAAAACTCCAAGTAAATCCCTGTCTCAGCCCTGTGTAAAGACCGAGTCAATCTCAGTGTCAGCCCTTTGAAAAGTCTGGGTCAATGCCAGTCTTATGCCGCGTACACACGACCGGACTTTCCGGCAGAAAAGGTCAGACGGAATCATTCTATCGGATATTCCGATCGTGTGTGGGCTTTATCGGACTCTATTTTTCGAAACTTCTGACGGACCTAGAAATAGAACATGTTTTAAATCTTTCTGACGGAACGGGAAAACCATCTGTATGCTATTCCGACGGACCAAAAACAACGCAAGAGCAACTATTGGCTACTGGCTATTGAAATTCCTTTTTCTAGTCCCGTCGTACGTCATCACGTTCTAAACGATTGGGTGTGATCGTGTGTAGACAAGTCAGTTTCAGCGGCACTCCGTCGGAACTCCGTCAGAAAAACCATCAGAGTTTATTCTGACGGAAAAAATGGTTGTGTGTACGCGGCATTAGCCTTGTGTAAATCTCTGTCTCAGACCTGTGTAAGGAACAAGTCAATCCCAGTCTCAGCCTTGTGTAAAGTCTGAATCAGTCTCAGCCCTGTGTAAGGACTGAGTCAGTCCCAGTCTCAGCCCTGTGTAGAGTCCGAGTCAGTCCCAGTCTCAGGCTTGTGTAGAGTCCGAATCCATCTCAGTTTCAGCCTTGTGTAAAACTCCAAGTAAATCCCTGTCTCAGCCCTGTGTAAGGACCTATTCAATCTCAGTGTCAATCCTATGTAAAGTCTGAGTCAATGCCAGTCTTATGCCGCGTACACACGACCGGACTTTCCGGCAGAAAAGGTCAGACGGAATCATTCCATCAGATATTCCGATCGTGTGTGGGCTTCATCGGACTCTATTTTTCGAAACTTCTGACGAACCTAGAAATAGAACATGTTTTAAATCTTTCTGACGGAACGGGAAAACCGTTCGTCTGTATGCTATTCCGACGGACCAAAAACGATGCAAGGGCAGCTATTGGCTACTGGCTATTGAACTTCCTTTTTCTAGTCCCGTCGTACGTCATCACGTTCTAAACGATTGGGTGTGATCGTGTGTAGACAAGTCCATTTCAGCGGCACTCCGTCGGAACTCCGTCAGAAAAACCGTCAGAGTTTATTCTGACGGAAAAAACGGTTGTGTGTACGCGGCATTAGCCTTGTGTAAATCTCTGTATCAGCCCTGTGTAAGGAAGGAGTCAATCCCAGTCTCAGCCTTGTGTAAAGTCTGAATCAGTCTCAGCCCTGTGTAAGGACTGAGTCAGTCCCAGTCTCAGCCCTGTGTAGAGTCCGAGTCAGTCCCAGTCTCAGGCTTGTGTAAGGACTGAGTCAATCCCAGTCTAAGCCCTGTGTAGAGTCCGAATCCATCTCAGTTTCAGCCTTGTGTAAAACTCCAAGTAAATCCCTGTCTCAGCCCTGTGTAAGGACCTATTCAATCTCAGTGTCAACCCTATGTAAAGTCTGAGTCAATGCCAGTCTTAGCCTTGTGTATAACTCCATGTAAATCCCTGTCTCAGCCCTGTGCAAGGACCAAATCAATCTCAGTCTCAGCCTTGTGTAAAGTCCCAATCAATCTCAGCCCTGTGTAAGGACTGAGTCAATCCCAGTCTCAGCCCTGTGTAGAGTCTGAATCAATCTCAGTCTCCGCCTTCTGTAAAACTCCCAGTCTTAGCCCTTAGTAAACTTCAAGACAATCCCAGTCTTAGCCCTGTGTAGGCTCTGAGACCATTTTATTCTCGTCCTGTGTAAGATCTGAGTAAATCTTATTCTTGTGCAAACTCCAAACTAATCCCTGTCTCGGCCCTGGCTAAAGTCTGCGTTAAGCCCGGTCTCAGCCTAGTGTAAACTCAGAGTAAATCTGTCTCAGCCTTGTGTAAAACTCCAAGTAAATCCCTGTCTCAGCCCTGTATAAGGACCGAGTCAGTCTCAGTCCTGTGAAATCCCAGTTTCAGCCTTGTGAAAGGTCCAAGTCAATCCCAGTCTTAGTCTTATGTAAAGTCAGCCCCAGTCTCAGCCCTGTGCAAGGACCCAGTCAATCCCAGTCTCAGCTCTGTGTAGAGTCTGAATCGATCTCAGTCTGCAAGTTAATCCCAGTCTCAGCCTTGTATAAGGTCTGAATAAATCAGGGTCTCAGCCTTGTGTAGATACCTGTCTCAGCCCTGTGTGAAATGGGATTCAATCCCAGTGTCAGCTCCGTGTAAGGACCGAGCCAATCTCAGTGTCAGCCCTGTGTAAGGACCGAGTCAATCTCAGTCTTAGCCCTGTGTAAGCACTGAGTCAATCCCAGTATCAGCTCTGTGTAGAGTCCGACTCAATCTCAGTCTCCAAGTTAATCTTAGTCTTAGCCTTATGTAAAACTCCAAGTCAATCTCAGTCTCAGCCCTGTGTAGAATCTGAATCGATCTCAGTCTCATTGTCAGTCCTAGTCTCAGCTCAGTGTTAAACTGCCAATTGGTCTCAGACCTCTCTACAAAAAAGTTAATTCTAGACCCAGGCCTACATACTCTTCGAGTTAATCCCAGTCTCAGCCTTGTCTCCTATGTAACCTCCAATTGGGTTTAATTTACACATGTTCTTCTACTTGCTCCCAGCAGCAAAGAAAGCTGTAGTGGAGTGAAGGAAAGGTAAGTATAAAATACAGCAGGGGCCGGGTTTAACATGAACCCATTGCTCACTGTTATCATAAAAGCAACTGTTTGTAATGATACTTTTTCTGTGTATTGTAATGTGTCAAAAATGTATTCATGAAGCCTTATAAAGTTACTGATAGGTCCACTTTTATGCAGATTCTGTGCAACTTTGCACTCCTTCAATGTACACCTAATGCAAGTTTGCGGGAATAGGATGAATTATTTACTTCAATCTTCCATGTTTGCTGTAGGCCCAGTAGGCATCTAGCTCTACCTCTCTCTCCATGCTGTATAATATATACTTCTCATTCTACCACACATTACCATACAACTGCTGGCTTCTGCTCTGCTCCTCCCTGGATCCTATATATTCATTATAATACCCATAACATAAAGTGACAGAGATACACGACATGCGCTATCCTCTTCATACAGAAATGCTGACAATCACAGATATGTATGCTAATAATGAGGCCCAATAAACAGCGTGGAAATTCTTCTAGCTCAATCTGATGAATGGATGGCCAATGCACAGATAACATGATGAATATGCAAACACAGAGAGAACATGGAGGCAGTATAAACTATTTACAGTGCTTTCACTACATTTTTATAGTTTTTTATATTTTTTATATTTTTATACATTTTTATTATGTGCAATTAAGACTCTTACATTTTTAAAGGGAAATGTGCATTTTTTATTTACTAAAGCAGCGATAAAAAATGACAGAACTGCTACAAATTGCAAATAAGGAATAACCATGGAGTTCAGGGTTGCGCGGCTGTGCGCATGCACGGGTTCACGCAAGTAGAATGCTCCCTTACTCTATCCGAAATTTTTAAAAAAGTATTGTCTTTAGTTCTACTAGAAGGAAAGTGGGACCGCAATAGGGTTTATTTACAATTAGGGTTGATTAGAGTCTATTCACTTATCAATGTGCATGTGCACTGAGTTTAGTAGAAGAAATATGTTCTTTTTTTTTTTATTTTGGTTTGTACTACCCTGTTTCCCCGAAAATAAGACCTAGCGTGATTGTTGGTGATGGCTGCAATATAAGCCCTACCCCCCAAATAAGCCCTAGTTAAAGTCCTTGTAGGTCTTATTTACAGGGTAGGGCTTATTTTCGGGGAAACAGGGTAGGGCTTATTTGGGGGGTAGGGCTTATATTGCAGCCATCACTGACAATCACGCTAGGTCTTATTTTCGGGGGAAACAGGGTAGCCAAAAGCCTTTATTTAATTCTCTTGCAGCTGATTACAGCGGTACTGTATTAAACCCAAAACCCAAAATGTAACATATTGCAGCTTTCCAATCATTAGATGGGGTGGCTTCATTCATTTTTATGTTTTGGCTTTTTCTCCTCTGTTTTCACCTGGTGATCTGGCCGGTAACACACCTCCTATATTGGAGTGCCTCAATTCTGGATAAATAAGCACAGGGGGTACATTTGGACAGCAGCATTGTCAGTCTTGGTGGAGGGGAGCATTAGATGTACTAGAAGATTTAAATACACTAACAAATTGCAGGCAAACTGCAGCTCAAGCTTTATAATCAGCTACAACAGTTTTTTCCTTTTGGGAAAAATGTTTTACATGCATAAAAGCGGATCATTGTAAGCACCCCTGCCAGTGTTAAATAGTTTGTCTCATCCCTGTAAACTGATACATCCTGAAGAGAGCTTGTTCTTTTGAAAAACAACAGACTTATTGGCTGGATCACAAGAAAGAAAGCCTAAAAAAATGAAAAACTAATGCAGTCTGCATTATGTTGTCTCACCATTTTGCATACTAGTCTTGCTTTGCAGGAAGTGTCTTTAAAGTATTTTTAATTGTGCACTGTCACTTATATGTCTGCATTATTAGATATATATCAATAGTTATTTAGCGCTGCACTTAAATCCTTACCACATCCCATAGTCCATTGTCTCTAGTCCATCTCGGGAGTGAGAAGCAGTGAGACTATTGAGAATGAACACAGCCACCTTCTAATGCCCCGTACACACAATCGGATTTTCCGACAACAAACGTTGGACGTGAGATTGTTGGCTGAAAGTCCGACCGTGTGTATGCTCCATCGAACATATGTTGTCGGATTTTCCGCCAACAAAACGTTGTTGTCGGAATTTCCGATCGTGTGTATACAAGTCCGATGCACAAAAGTTCGCGCATGCTCGGAATCAAGCAGAAGGAGCCGCACTGGCTATTGAACTTCCTTTTTCTCGGCTGGTCGTACGTCTTGTACGTCACCACGTTCCCACGTTCGTAATTGTTGGCCAACATTTGTGTGACCGTGTGTATGCAAGACAAGTTTGAGCCAACAACCTTCGAACAAAAATCCATGGTTTTGTTGGCAGAAAGTCCGATCGTGTGTACGGGGCATAACAGGAAGTTGGATCACAGCAGTAAAAAAAAAGAGAATTTGGAGATTTGGAGGGGGCGGAGAGCAATGGAAGGTACTTTTTTTAGGTTACGAATACATACTTGAATGGAATTATGTTTTTAAACCAGAGTTTAGTGTGACTTTAAATTAATTTTGATAGGCCCTCCAACTACAAGGTTGATGTAAACATGTGTGTCCTATGTAAAATGTAGGCAGATTGATTCCACATGCAGCATGTCTCCCAGCCTAATCTAATCTCAAAAAATCTTATATTTCCTTGGCTTCTATACTGAGAGATCTACAAAACCTTCTTGCGGTATTTCTATAGCAATAAAGGGAGGTGAGAACTCCTATGGTTTGGGTGATACTCTACATATAGATTACACACAAACATAGCAGATGTTTAACTTGTGTGGCTCGTGTGTTCATACTGGTAACACAAACATACAACTGTTATCACATTGCTCCCTGAGGGAAGACATGGTGGGGACGAATTCACATAAAGTGAGAAGACAGGAGGTACACCTTACAACATAATCAGTAAAACAAAAACACAAACAAGGTGGATACAGAAAAGGATAAAATGTATCAAAGACAGCTGAGAAAACTGTGCTAATCTTTAGGCCTCATTCACATGGCTGAGGCCCATAAACCGTGAAGGGGTCTTGTGTTTATGTGGCTTAAGCCGCCAGGTGCCACATGCAGGAAGTCCATGTAAGTGTATGGAGACGCAGCGGTAGAGTTGCCACCTCATCCCTTTAAACCCGAACACATATGAATTACACAGGTTCTGAGGCTAATTTAATGCATAAGAATTAGAAAACCACTCCTGAAGCCACATCCGTATTAAGGGGTAAATTTTAACCAAAGACAGCCCTAGATCGGACTTTAGAGGCAAAATGGACGAGAGTACCGTATTTATCGGCATATAACATGCGCCGGCGTATAACACGCACCCCAATTTAAGAGGGAAGTTTCAGGAAAAAAAACACTTTTTTTTAAAATAAACCACTTTGAAGCAAAATAATGGTCAGTGAGGATCAATAGTAAGCAAAAAAACAAGCGCTGAGATGGATATAAATAAATAGGTAAGGATAAATATATGAGGGCAGAATTATCAATAAAATTAAAGAGGAGTTCCACCCAGGGGGGCCGTCAAAAAAAAAAAAAATTAAAAGTCAGCAGCTACAAATACTGCAGCTGCTGACTTTTAATTGGACACTTACCTGTCCCAGAGTCCAGCGATGCGGGGGGATCGAAGCCCCGCTCGTCCCCCCCCTTCGCTCGTCGGCGCCGGCATTTCAACTGTGGGCGCCAGGCTGTGGCTTCACAGCCTGGCACCCACTGCGCATGCGCGAGCGGCGCCGCGCGCTGTGATTGGCCGCTCAATCAGCTGGGACCTGTAATGGGTCCCAGATGATTGACAGGAGGGAGGGAGCAGAGCGGAGCCCTTCCTGTGCCTGGGGGGAAGTGATGTCACCAGCCCAGGCAGAGGAACAGGCAGACTACGAGGGACCACCTAGCAACAGGCATTTAGAGGTAAGTAAAAAAAAAAAAAATATCCAAATTTTTTTTGTTTTTTTTTTTAAGAATTTTTCCAGGTATTTTTGTTTTTTGGGTGGAACCCCACTTTAAGCTGCTATCAATAAAAGGTCATCAGAATCCCACAAAGCATAGAAAGCATATTTAGTATATAATTTTTTCACAATTTTTTCACATTGTTATCTAGCACTGTGGCATTTTTTTGCATGTATTAGCACCAGGATTTTACTTTATTTTGCACTTGTCAGTTATTTATATATTTATTTATTTGAGTGTTTTTATAATGGTTTGTGTCCATTTTTTGCACATTTAGCACAGTGTTTTATATGTTGATTTATTAGAGTGCATCAATTTTATATGTTTTCAGTGAGGATCAATGCAACCTGATCTGTGCCCATCTGCAGCCTCAATGCAGCCTAATCTGTGCCCATTTGCAGCTTCAGTGCAGCCTAGTCTGTGCCCATCTGCAGCTTCAGTGCAGCCTGGTCTGTGCCCATCTGCAGCTTCAGTGCAACCTGGTCTGTGCCCATCTGCAGCTTCAGTGCAGCCTGGTTTGTGCCCATCTGCAGCTTCAGTGCAGCCTGGTCTGTGCCCATCTGCAGCCTGGTCTGTGCCCATCTGCAGCCTGGTCTGTGCCCATCTGCAGCCTGATCTGTACCCATCTGCAGCCTGATCTGTGCTAATTTCCCCCATCAATGCAGCTCACCATCTCTCCTCGCAGGAAATCACTGAGCTGTCATCTGTTTACTCAGGCTCTCAGTCGGCAGTCACATAGACAGTCCCGCCTCCGCCATTGGCATTGGACCAGCTCCTGTGATAGACAGAACACTGGTCCAATGCCGGTGGCGGAGGCGGGACTGTGTGTGTGACGTGCAAGTCGAGTTAAAGCCAAGCGGACAGCCGGGTAGAGAGGAGATGACGGCTCGTGATTTCCAGCAGCACTCGTCCCCCTCCTTCCCCTCCGAGGTACGCTGCCGGCGTACAACACGCACCTGCGATTTTCCTCCTATTTTCAGGGGAAAAAAGCGCGTGCTTTACGCCGATAAATATAAATGTAGCGCTGGTAGATTTTTAATCTACCGCTTATGTGTAAATTTAGTGGGTCATCTTTTCTGTACATGGTTCAGATTTAATCTATAGCTAAATTAGCTTCTGTTCCAACCTTGGTTGTGTTGCGTGCAGTTCCACTCCGTCACCTGTAGATGTCGGTGTCACTACAGACCGGAGCTGGAAAGCAACAGACTGAGGTGTATTGAGTGCTCTTCTTTCTCAGAAGTAACTCGGCAGAGGTTGTCCCCTGCGGTGCATTCTGGGAGGGGGTATTTAAGGGACAGACGGCATATTTCTGGGTCTTTTCGTTCCACGTGCTGGCCCTCCTGGCCGATAGGTATGTGCTAGGAGTCCTACCTCGTGGTCCTCCTGGCCGGAGGACTGTGATGCTGCAGCGTGTGGGTGGGCCCAGAATTCTGCCTGGGGCCTACTACAACTGCTGCAGAGATGGTCCTGTGCTGTCTGTCCTACAGGAAGAAGATGGACAATTGAGAAGAATCCAGGGGAGGACCCGTCATTGAAGGATCATGCGGAGCGCTGGTCTGGAGAGGGGCCTGGTGACTCAATTGGAGGACGCATCTTAAGTTAACCTACCACATAGTACTGCCGGGTCGACTTAAAGGTTCTGGTACTGTGTTGCTGTTCACTGAAAACTACTACATCCTGTGGCAGAGGATCGTACAGTTTTGTTTCACTCAAGTCTGTGGCAGAGACTTTCTGTTCGTGCTGCGTACCGGTTGCTAGGTTATTGAGAGAGACCTATCCGGGCGAGCAAAGATTTAATCCTGAACCGAAGATATATTCATTCCTGAGATTTCAATTCCTTAGTGCTACACCAAGAAAAGGTATTTGAACTTCCCTGCAACTCTTCTTCTACCTCTTTCCCGCTACTTCTTCCAGATATCTCCCATTAAAGCATTGGAAAAGTACTTAAAGGGGTTGTAAAGGTAAAATTTTTATTTTTTTTAAATAACAAACATGTTATACTTACCTTCACTGTGCAGCTCGTTCTGCACAGAGTGGCCCCGAACCTGGTCTTCTGGGGTCCCTCGGCGGCTGTTTCAGCTCCTCCCCGCAAGCATTAACCACCTTGCATGGTGGTTAGTGCTTGCGGGCGTGCTCCCGTGATACAGCCGGCGGCTATAGCCGCTCACTGTATCACTCGGCCCCGCCCCCCAGCGCGCCGCGTCATTGGATGTGATTGACAGCAGCGCGAGCCAATGGCTGCGCTGCTTCCAATCCATCCACTGTAGCCAATCAGCGGCCAGGGTGAGCGGAGGAATAGATGTCGGGAAGCGAAGCTGACTTTCGAGGCGTCAGGTAAGTAAAACGGGGGGGCTGGGGGCTGGGGGCGGCGGTATTGTCAGAAGTTTTTTCACCTTAATGCATAGAATGTATTAAGGTGAAAAAATGTTTACCTTTACAACCCCTTTAAGTGACTGGTGCCTACATTGTTAGATGATAAGTTCAACGTGGACTCTAAATCTGGTATTGGTGAAACTACAGGTAAAAAGGTGACGGAAACAGCCCGCTTTAAATCAGCAGCTCCACCGTGAGTTATTGCTACATAAAAAATATATTTTATTGATAACAATTAATCATGAATAGAGCAAGTATCAAAAGAATAAAAAAAAAACAAAAACAAACAATTAACACACAATTAACATGAATGTATGGCGTAACAGAGATGTTGACACCATATAGACAACAGTGAGCTGTTGTCTATATGTCTATATGGTGTCAACATCTCTGTTACACCATACATTCATGTTAATTGTGTGTTAATTGTTTGTGTTTTTTTTTATTCTTTCGATACTTGCTCTATTTATGATTAATTGTTATCAATAATATAATTTTTTTTATATACTCTCGTCCATTTTGCCTCTAAAGTCCGATCTAGGGCCATCTTTGGTCCTCCTTTTCTCTAAAATTTGCTAATTTAATGCAGATAAGGCACCAAGTGAGTTTAATTACCACATTAATCAGCCACAGAACCTGTGTAATTATTATGTGTTCATTTTTAGAGGGATGGGTTGGCAACCCTATGCAGCGGCTACATGGAAACAATCACTCTTTCCAATGTGACAGGTGTGGGGGTCCGGGTGAGTGGCCCCCAGACGCAGACAGTATGCTTTTAGGATGTGTGGTTGTGTTCATATAGCCAATGTGGCCCCATACACTTACATAGGCTGCCCTACACATGGCAACTGTGACTTAAACAGCCTAAACACATGACCCATTCACCGTCTACGGGCCTTGGTGCTCATGTGAATGAGGCCTCTGAAAATACCATATTCAAGTGCTAGAAGCAAAACAGGTTAAACAAAACATTCAGAATTGTATACATCTGTATATCTTAACAGAACATGACGTATTTAACATAGTGTTAACGTTTTTCTCTGTAGCCATTAAAGCCTGCACAGGGGCTGGTAAAATGCCTCTGAAGTGTCCCCTCCATATATCAATTTTATTACATACCACATGTTCTGGTAAGCTATGAAATCTTTTACATATATTTCTACAGATATTACTACTGTTTTCATTCAAATTTTTTTTAAAGGTTTATTGATCCTTTAAAGCATTACTCCACCTTTCTGAATATATATGACATGTTAAGGCATGGAAGGGAAATCAGCTTTGTATCTGTTTAAGGGTGTGTGGTTTAAGGGTTTGTTTACACCATATGCAGTCGAATGCATTTTTAAGCGCAGTACGATTGCAAAAAAAAATGAATGTATTTAAATGAGCATAGTTTACACCACTGTGGTACTTTCACATAAATTTAAATTTGCTTAAATTTGGTTGCTACAATAGATATAGAGAAAACTGTGTCTATAGAAAGTTTTCCAAACAGCGCTCAGAGCAATTCTGTAACATGAACATTATGTAGGCTCAAGCAACAAGCGAGAACAATTGGAAATAATGGATACTTTGAGAGCCTATCAAGCAAAAAAAATGCAATATATAGGCTGATATTGGTAATATATACTATAGGAAGATTTTTTTTTTATTTTTTTATTTTTTTTTAGTTTGGATAGAAAAGAAAAAAATAAGATTTTTAATCAAGATTTTTCCACTCTATCCAGTGCATTGTTGTGAACTTTCCGTGTCCTCCCCCAGGACTGTAACTTTTTACAGTCCAATTGAAAATTAATGTGCAGCCTGTGACAGTATGAGAGAAAAAAAAAAAATCAGATCATAAAAGGGCAAAGTTCTCTCCACACAATGGGGCACCCTGTAAAAAGGGAACCCAGAGTTGAGGATCCATATGTACAAAGTATAATGAAAAACCCAAACAAAAGGTCCAAGAATCCAGGATTTTGCTATCCAGTTGCCACCCATAATACACATATGTGCAGTGACAAAATGGTGGGCTTTAACGGCTATGTGTCACTGGGCAGCCGTTTACTGCACACTTCTAGCACAAAGCCTGAGCTGCCGAAAGATAGCTCTCAGTCCCCACTAATGATTGGTAGCTGGGGGCACCGACTCCCAATCATGTGGCTACCGTGAAAGCCAATTACTGTGGTCACATGATTGCCGATCCCCCCATCCCCCAGGTGTACAGACCCTATTAAAGAGACTTTGGGGTTTGGTGGGAAGGGGTTGATATTAGTTCACAACAGGATAACACAAAACATCAAATGCATTTTGGAGGCTTAGCTTAATATTCATGGCTCAGGTAAGTGGTAGAACTTAGAGAATGCTTAATCACCACCAGACATAAGTCTCGGTTATAGATATAGAAGTTACAAGATGCCAGGAATCACTGTATCAGCAAAACGC
Organism: Aquarana catesbeiana; assembly: GCF_042186555.1. Taxonomy (NCBI): domain Eukaryota; kingdom Metazoa; phylum Chordata; class Amphibia; order Anura; family Ranidae; genus Aquarana; species Aquarana catesbeiana. Next base: position 200,834,591 of record NC_133335.1, on the reverse strand, counting down.
TAATACAGCAGGAGATTTTCGTGCCCCCTAAACATGATGGCTGTTTCTATTATTGTAAGCCACTACCAATAAAAAAAGAGTTTGAATTCTTGGATCTTTTGTTCTGAACTCTTATTGTATTTGAACAATAGAGATGGGCCCAACGGACCCCTGTTCGGTTCGCACCAGAACTTTCCAACACCGCAAAAGTTCGTACCCGAATAACAAACCCCATTAAAGTCAATGGGACCCGAACATCAAAAGGAATTTTGAAGGCTTATATGCAAGTAATTGGGCATACAATGGTTATAGGGGTCCGGGTCTTGCCCTGGGGGACATGTATCAATAAAAAAAAGTTTGTGAAAAACATCTATTTTAAATGAGCAGTGTTTTTTTATTTTTAAAGTGAAAGCATAAAAATGAAAAATTCCTTCCAATATAGTGCCTGGGGGGTCTCCTTAGTCTACCTGTAAAGTGGCAGATCTGTACCATGTCTAGAATCTGCTGCAGCAATAATTGCGTTTAAAAAGCCCAGAAAAATTACATTTTCCCTGCAAGCTGCCTTTAATTTGCTCAGCCACAGCTGGGGAGCCAATGTGTATGATGAGGCCACAATGTAGTGCACTGGGAACAATATTAGAGATTTTTTGGATACATTCTGGTGTCACTTTGACTTTGGATAGAAGTAACAGGTGCATAAAAATTGGTCTTTGGGTGTCGGTGGCGCCTTCCCACCATAACCCTATAGAGGTCATCTTGATGAAAGCAAGAATTGGCCTTGCTGTAAAAAATTGCAATGATATGCACCTGTCAAACAGGTGCAGAAAAATTACTCTTTGGGTGTCGGGAGCACCTTTCCACCATAACCCTATAGAGGTACTCTTGATGAAAGCAGGAATCAGCCTTGCTGTAGAAAATTGCAATGTCAAACAGGTGCTGAAATATTGGTCTTTGGGTGTTAATTGTGCCCATGAAACCTATACCAAAACATTCTTCCAGATGAAATGATTGAACACCCTCAAAGCTAAGCAGTCTCGAAGTCCTGCAGCGATTCCACATTCCAAAAAGAATCAGTGACATCGGCATCCGGGGCTTCATAGCTGGTAATCCAGGACTGATTCATTTTTATAAAAGTCACGTGGTCCACAGAGTCTGTAGACAGACGCGTTCTATGATCAGTAACGAAACCTCCTGCAGCATTGAATGCCTGTTCTGAAAGCACGCTGGATGCAGGGCAGCCCAACAACTCAATAGCATACTGGGCAAGTTCTGGCCAGTGGTCTATTCTCATGACCCAGTAAGTCAGTGGATCGTCAGCCGGAAAGCTCTCCATCTCTGTTTTGGCCCCAAGGTAATTGTTCACCATGTGATGCAGAAGCTGCCTATGGGATGTGAAACCTGGCAGCCCTGGGCGGCGAGGACTAAAAAAAAATTCCAAAATGCCTCACTTAGGCAGACACCTTCTCCAACACTCCTCTCTTGACCAAAAGAAGACTCAAAACTACGTTTTCCACGGCACTGTACCTACTGGAGTCAGGAAAAACGTTCAATAAAATCCTCTTTAACGTGTCCTCAAGAGATTTTATCTTCTGCACTCTCTGTGGGGACGGGATGAGTTCTGAGAACAAAATACTTTGTTAAGCATGTGGTACCCAAATGGTTGGTGTTTTTGCCAGGTGTTTGTGCCTGAGACACAGTTTGCAGATAGCAACAGTGCGATCTGCTGCAGATGTGCTGAAAAAGGCCCAGACAGCTGACCTTTGGGGAGTGGGCCGGGAGATAACAGCTGCAGAATTTGATGGAATAGGGTGGCTGCTCTCTACTCTTTCTTGATGTTGGCCTCCTTGGGGTTGTGCCGCCTCACCTTCAGTTTCCTCCTCTGCTCTATCTGGCACCTAAGTTGCATCAGTGACCTCATCATCATCATCTCCATCTCCATCTCCTCCATCTTCATCATTATCACTGGAGGCAACTTGGCAATACGCTGCGGCTTGGGGAACATGAATACCAATTTGTCTACAGTGTTCCTCCCTCTCTCTAAGATCATGTTCCTGTCATCCTCAACCTCAGAACCAACATCTGAATCCAGTAATGGCTGGGTATTATCAAGGTGCAAGTGGCTGACGCTGTGGTCAAATAACTCAGCTGACTCCTCAATGGCTGATGTTGGGGCTCTGCTTGCGTGACAGAAGATGAGGAGGATGAGGAAGGTTTAGTAAGCCAGTCCACCACCTCCTCTGCATGCTGTGGCTGGATAGCACGGGCAAACTCAATAAACAAAGGAAATGATGCCCTGCCTGAGGACTGACCACTACGTCCACCTTTGCCTGTGGACACATTTGTTGCTGGCCCCCTTACAGTGTCAAGGGAACGTCTGCCTCTCCTTGTCCTCCCAGACATTATTGGGAGGGGGCGGTGCTTATAAGCAAATGTAAAGAAGAAGTTGAAATCTGCACGTAGATGCACTTTAATCAATGTAAAGAGGTGTTTGGTGCACTTTAATTCTCTTAGTACTCACACTACACAGACACACTCCACGTATACACTATAATATACTGCAATATAATGCACCAAAAGTATAGTGACGCACAGAAATATATGGCGTTAAACTGGCAGTAACGCACACAAAACTATATGGCGTTAAACAGGCAGTAAGACACACAAAATGATATGGCGTTAAACTGGCAGTAACGCACGCAAAACTATATGGCGTTAAACTGGCAGTAACGCACACAAAACGATATGGTGTTAAACTGGCAGTAACGCACACAGAACTATATGGCATTAAACTGGCCGTAACACACGCAAAACTATATAGCGTTAAACTGGCATTAACGCACACAAAACAATATGGCGTTAAACTGCCAGTAACGCACACAGAAGTAAATCCCATTTAACTGGCAGTAACGGACACAGAAGTAAATGGCGTTAAACTGGCAGTAACGCAATCAAATAGATGGTGTTCAACCGTCACTACACTGATGCTATCTGAACTGTCCCTACTCTAGCTATAAACTAATGTCAAGATTACTGACACGGTCTCACTACACTATACTAAAACTATCTAAGCTGTCCCTACTCTAGCTGCACACTATGCAAACCTGAATGATGGTCCTCCTCACTACACTCACACTATGCCTAGACTGACACTAAGCTAATATTCTACACTGACAATTGAAGCAAAATAGCACAGTATAGCACACTAACTAATAGCACTGAACAGAGTCCTGTACTATCTCTCTCCACGCCGGAATCACACTGAAAATGGCTGCCATTGAAAGAATACTTTTAAACTGTGGGGCGAGAATGAGCCATGATTGGATAAAGTCATGATGATAGTGTCCAATCATGACTCTGACAGTGCTCTGTGCCCTGATTGGCTGAATCTTTCACTGCTTCAGCCAATTTAGGGCTTGCAATGCACTGTTCAGCGCCGCAATGCATTGTGGTCGGTTCGGGGGGGGGGGCGAACAAATGGTCGAAAGGACCCGTTTATTCAGCTATTCGCCAAATGCCCGAACAATGAAAGTTCGGCCCGAACTTATGCTTGGGCCGAACCGTTCGCCCATTCGTATTGAACAATGCCGTGGGTGTCACTGTGGCTAAAGTGAGATTAAAACCCAAGCAGTGACCAGTAACCTAAGACAGGATCAAACAATTCACCACTCTATCCAAAACTAAAAAAAAAAACTTTTGACTGTAGTTCTACTTTACAAAGTTCATTTGATTTCTCTCAAAGGTTTGAATGTCAAATATATCAGAAAGGGGAGTTGGATTTTAGAGAACTTGATTGAATGATGAAGAGTGATCATTAAGTTCATAGAATCATTTGTAGCAACTTGTGACCTTTGCCTTATATTTTATGGGTCCACATTTATCATCAGGCTGTCTCCAAATGTCATCGCTAATGGACAGTGTTTAGGTTATAGGCTTCTTTGAGAATTCATTTTATGATGGTACGATGGGTACCAGTATACAGTATAAATGATGCAATATAAGGAAATTTGACGGAACCTTTCCACCAAAAGTTTGGGCCAATGCAGCAGATATGACTTTGCTGAAACATCTGAGAGAGGCTTTATGAAAAATAAATTTTCTGTTGACAATGAACTGATTTTTTTTGGTCAGCACATTTTTCGAGAACCGAGAGGAAATTTCTTTACAAATGGACCCTGTACCTTAGAGCCTTGATGGCATCTGTGACAAATGCAATCAAATCCAAGGAGACCATGGTGAAAAAAACAGGCTCAAATAGTTTGTTTTGTTTAATTCTATGTCACTCTATGAACTTTTTGACCTCCCCGTATATGAGTTGTAACCTCTTCTCTGCCAGAGATTCACCACAATCTAAATAAAAGTCCACCTATGAATCACATGCTAACCTTCTTTTGATGGTCATCATGGCTCCAAGCAGTATAATTATGAACATCAGCATCCCTGCAATCACCCCGGCAGTCTGCACCGTACTGTCAGCTGGCTTCTCCGGCTCCACCGTGTTGGTATTCTGTGTGGAGGCCCCTTTAAGAGAAAGAAAGGGGAGGTCATGCCTTAGTTTACTTTTCAAAAAAGGCCTTAAATGTCCTCGTAGGTATACAAAACTGTCTCTGGCAGTGAAGAGGTTAAAGTGGTTCATCCGCAAATACAAATGGGAACTCCAAATGGTTGCATGGTCCATGTGGGCCAATTAGGAAGAGTAATAGTGGTCACAGAAGGACGCATAGTCACCTGTGAATAGCTGGCTTGGGGGGTTGCGGGTGATGGGAAGATAGTCGGTGGTAACCGCTAAGAAGCAAAAGGGAATGATCCCATTTGCAGGCATGCGGGAGAGGAAAACATAGTAAGAATTGAAGGGGAAACATTGACCTATTGATGGACATTTAACAGAATCCCTCATAGTTGGACGATACTTTTAGGAAGGCCGGGGGCTAATATGGACATTCAAAAAAAAGGTTAAGGCAGGATACCCCACAATCAGAAAGCTACTGCTCATTCAATGAAAGCAGAACCCCTTGTTCATTTCAGAACTAATTTTAGACACCATGATGTCATACTCCCACCTGAGTAAAGACTCTGCTGCTTGCATCATTATTTCAAACTATTTAAAACTATTTAAAACTCAATGCTAAATTGTGCTATTGGAGGCTGCATCGATTCATTTTTATATACGGAACTACTTTTCAACAGGGCAGACCAGTGGTTATTAAGCACTGCAAACTCCGGGCTGCAAACTCCCCTGTTCCAGACAAGGAGGACAGTTACAGTGTCCCCTCCCTATTGCCAAGGTTGCAGAGTAGCAGTGGGCACTCTGTTCTTGAAAGTGTGTGTTTCAGCACCAGGCATTGAATGAATGTTTCACTTGATGCAGTGTAACTGCAGACCTTCCATCCCCAACAGGGAGTGAAATTACATACTTCCCCTCCATGATCATGTGATGGAGAGAAAGGAATTTTTTTCCAATAAGTGTGCACATACTGTCAGCAGATCTGAAGTAAGCTGGGGAGGGGGGGGGGAGGTTGGTATATCTGCTGCATTCAGCCCATACTGTGCCCCCCAGTTCCCTGAGAACCTTAAGCCAGATGTAGATCCCCTAACCTCCCACAGTGCCCACCAACATCCCATAGTGCCCTAGAATATCCCACAGGAGCATGCAGTGCCCCTCAACCCATTACAATGCCCCCCAAGCTCCCTGAGAGCCTCCACAGTCCCTCCAATCCCCTACAGTGTTGTCCAGCCTCCCATAGCACCCCCGGCCTGCTACAGAGTCTCCAGCCCCCCCACAGTTTCCCACAGTGTCCCTATCCCCCGAAGTGCCTTCCCTAGCACATTTCAAAGCCCCCTATATTTTTCCTTCATCTTCTCCTCCTACTAAAAACCTAAAGCGTTTGTTACCTAAAGAAAAAATGGATCCTGTTCCTTTGAAGCATGTTATACAGCACAGTGCTTGTGCTGTGTAATTTGGCCCCCTGTGTTATTTGAAATACCTGGCTGATCCTGCTTGGTTCTGCCCCCCCCTGTAAAGTGACCATGGTGAGCCCTGACATCGTGGTCAGTTTACGTGCTTTTGTCATCAGCAGCTCTCCTCTCCTCTCGCCCCCCCCTCCCCTCCCTGCCTGTCAGCTATGTGTCCGTGCCACCAGTTCGTGATTCACGCCATCCTCTCTGTTAAATAATGTAATCTGCCCCGCATCTGTGTTTTTTATAAAAATGCAGCTATATACCTGATTTCAGGGCGCCTTCCGGCACTCATGTGACCGGACCGCCTCTCTCCTCCTCCCCTCCTGGCCCCACCCGCTGCAGCTGTCAGGCCAAGAGAGGAGAGAAGCAGCTGGTCACATGAGCGCCGATCGGTGCTTTGAAATCAGGTATATAGCTGCATTGTTTTTATAAAACAAAGGGCAGATTACATTATTAAACAAAGTCGATGATGTGAAATGTGAACTGTGGGTTAACAACCACTTTAATCCGGAGTGTTCTTCTTCTTACTGACTACCAAACATCATATTTTGCATTTCAATACTTGTGTTGGATAGGTGTAAACTTTTTTTTTTTTTTACTGTTGGGGTATAGAAGGTTTTGAAATACTTTACTGGACCCTGGTATCTCTAAGGTTGGCAAACACTGGTAGAGGCCACGAAACAAAAAAGGAGAGATGATTTCATGTTTCCTGAACTATAAAGAGTCTTCTGACTCCTCTCAACATTCCCCCTACTGTTCTCTTGCTAAAATAAAGCCATAGGGCCAGGTTTACATTTATGTGGTGTGCTGCACATTAATTTACATTCATTGCGTTAGGGCAGCACCCACCCTAGGTGTCGGTCAATGAGTGTCTTGAGAAAAATTCAGCTCTGGTTGCACTATTTCCCTGGACTCATATCTAAAAAAACCTCTTTGTCAGAAAAGAACAACTTCATATGGTTCAAAACTGCCTGGCCTATATGGAATAAATCACAATCTTGAGATGATTTAAAAAACTGACATTAAGCTCTTTATGGGCTGTTAAAGGTCACTACTGTCTTCCAACACTTTTGGTTTGTTTATTGTTAAGAAACTTCTAATAGGCATATATCACATATACGATCTTCAACATCAATTTTCAAAGTGCAACTTCAGCTTTGTTGAGGAAAAAAAGATCTTTCCAGGTCATCTATTTAAATTACAAAGATTTTTTTTCAGCAAGGCTTGTTATTTCAGATTTTTAAGTGCTTCATTTTGGTAGATATTTAGATAGGGCAGGCTATGCATTTGCAAAAATCTTACAAAATGTGTTGTTAGTGGGAGGTTTTGCTTTAATTATAATCACATGATCATCCCTAGTACTGAGGTTGTCTCTACCAATCATCTTCTATCTTCAGCTTGTTCAATTAGGCTGTGAAAATGAAAGATAGAAGCTGATTGGTTGGCTCCTCCATATTTTGGCTGCTCCAGTTTTGAAATATCCCCTATCTGTATCCTCAGCATCCCTTCAGATCTGCAGCACTCAGCGGAATTATTGCATCAAAGATGAAAGTAGCAGTGTCATATTCTATACAACAGGCTTCCTCTGAAGGGGCAATAGCTTTTCTATTAGGGTCATTAGAGAATAGCCCATGTGTACACTACAATAGAGCACTATTGGCTAATAAGAGGACTTGAGTGTAGCCCAGCTCAATATAGGTCACACTTCCTTTAATGGGTGCCCATTGATCTAAGTAAGTAAAAAGGGGTAAAGTAAGTACATGAAGGGAGGTCAGTTGGGATTAAGTTATTTAAAGCCCAACAGAAGTTTTGGTTTTAAATCAGTTTTGATCTATGTGGAAGACGTGTAGAGGTCTAACATGCTCAGTCAGAGCCAGTAATCTAAAATCATTGGGGGGCATGAGCTTTGCCGACTGTAGAGCTATAGGTCTGACTCAGCAAAAACCTCTCTAGATGATCATACCCTTCAATGCAATCTCCACTAGCTTCCGGGTCTGATCCCGAGCGGCTTCCCTGCTGCATTTTTAACACAGCAGGTTGCCCACTTGGCACAGGCACCATCCAGTGAATGCTTTGCATTTCTCAATGAATGCAAGGAATTCACAGATTGGATGAGGTGGACAGCATGACATCACCACCCTATCTCCTCCGATCAGAGAAAGCTTTGCACTCATTGAGAAAATGCAAGGTGATCTCTGATCGGCACCCGTGCTGACCAGAAGACCTGCTATATTCACAATGTTGCAGGGCATCAGCTTAGCACGGGACCCAGAAGCTAGTTGAAATCACTGTAGCAGCGATTTCTATTACAGCTTCTAGAGTAGTGGTCTTCAAACTGCATCCTCCAGGCCAGGTGTGGCCCTTTGCTTGCCTTTATTTGTTCCTTGTGGCACCATTCCTCCCACAGACACCAATGATAGGGCACTATTCCTCCCACAGACACCAATGATGGAGCACTATTCCTCCCACTGACACCAATGATGGGGCACTATTCCTCCCACTGATACCAATGATAGGGCACTATTCCTCCCACAGACACCAATGATGGGGCACTATTCCTCCCACTGATACCAATGATGGGGCACTATTCCTCCCACTGACACTGGCACTAATTATTCCACTGACACCAATGTTAGGACACTACACCTCCTTTAAATACTAACAATGGGACATTTTCCCTCAAACTAGAACCAAGGATGGGGTATTGTTTACTCCCACTGACCACCACTCATTAAAGGCTGAAGGACAGTAAACTGGCCCTTTGTTTCATTGATATGAAATCATGTGCTTAGTTAAGCTAGCAAATCAGGGCCATAGACTTGTATTGTGAAAAAGAACAAAAAAACTGTTGCGTAAAATTGCAAAGGGGGAAGCAGAGTCTGAGTATAAAATGAGGAAACATGGCTGCCCTATGTACATATCCATATTAAAAAATAATTAAAAAAACAAGCTTTTTTAAAACATTTATGCTAACATTTATCTAACAATCATTGTTAAGGCTATACATCCCCTTTAAATTTTTCTCTGGTCAAACCCAAGCTAGAAGTATATAATAATGTTGCTATCATTTCACCATCCCCTCCGCTTATATAAAAAAAAAGTCTCACCTTTGGAGGCCAAGCGGACGCAGCTGATTTTAGTTTCCTGTAAAACCAAAGAAAACAAGACAATCAGCGCAAACTCATTAGACGGCTTTATCGGTGTTGGAAAAAGCTATTCTTGCAACGGGCGGCCCCTGCTTCACAGAGCGCCTGGATTATGTTTTGAGTACACAGAAATGTTCTTGGAAAAGGAAGAACTGTTCACTTGATCTTACATTTCAAGTAATTACCTGGTGCTTGTAATTTCACACCACACCATGACAATTTTCACTTCCCAATTTCTCATTCACAGAAGCAGAAAAGTAAAGGTGAGCAGGATAGATATTTGTTGAGAAAAGTAGACAACAGAAGGGCATGGGGCCTGCTGCTTCTGCTTACAAGCAGCCGGCCTTTCCGTATATTATTATACAAGGCTTTCTGTTATATGAAAAACCACAAGACGGTAATGGAGGTGACATTGTACCATCTTTTACGCTACCTATCAGCAGTAGACATAGACTGCAGAGGGTGCAAGTAAATGGTTTAGCCCCCCCCCAAGGCTCTGATGTATTACCCTACACATATTCGTCATCTTCTTTTTTTTAAAGAAGATCTACCACGAGAATTTTTTTTCTAGTTCTGTCCCCTATGGGACAAAGTACATGTAGTCCATTGTCCCATGTTTTTACCCTTAGTTATTAGCACCCACCTGCCCCCCTCTTCTCCTGCCACGGCTGATCTCACAACACATTTATTAGGTTGATTATTAACAACCATGTCCTTCAAATGGGACATTCCTGAGCATTGCTGGGTGCCCCAGGGGACAGAGAGAAAGTACATGTATAATGTTCTGTTGACCTTGGCCCTGGTGCAGTCATATCCCCCATGCCAGCCAACCGCCTCAACTACCTTGCAATTCACTGTAATTGTTGAACAGCCATTGTTTTCTGAGCTGTGATTTTCTTAAAATTGACTGTATAGCATCAATTCAATACTCTAGTAAAGAAGTTCTGTTGAGGAGTCTGGCCTCTGTGCATGTCTGTTCGCCAATATATCTCCTTCAAAGCTGTTGTCGCAGTAGGAGGGGCGGGGGGCAGGTCCGTACCATAACTAGGGTTAACTAGAAAGCACTTAGAACCATAGGACAAATGACTACACATACTTTGTCCCATAGAGACCAAATCTGTAAAATAAAAATATTTTTTTTTTCTTTAAGGTGATATCTTTGTCTGGAACTCCCTGTATACTACTACTCTCTCTATGTTCATTCCACAAAATCTTTATCAACCACTCATCTCAAGCTGGGTATTTGATGTCACCAACAACGATTTCACCTGCTGTGAGGCTGGTGCTGCAAAATAAGTCAGAACTGAAAGCTTTAGGCTTTCTTCATGCAGTTTTAAAATGATGGCTACTGCCATGAGGTTACATCAGCGATAGACCCTAGCACTGATGCCATGCCTCCACCATTGTCTACACCAGTGGTCTCCAAACTCTGATGTGGCCCTTGGCTTGCCTTTATCGGGCCCCTCACAAACAAACTATGTAAAGTATATCAAAAACTGGAGTTCAACTTTAAGGAATAGTTAGACTTAGGCTTTCACTTTAAGATGCAAAGGCAGTGGACGGGGGGTGTTCACCTACTGCGGTTGCAAAAAACGTGACCCATTCAAGCAAATGGGGATGCGCCACAACTGCACGCAAAATGGATTGCTTTTCAGAGATATGGCAATTTAGCCACACATGTAAACTTAGCCTAAGGCCTCATGTAAACATCGTTTGAAAAAAACAGCTTCAAAGCCACTACCAACGCTAGGAAAAAGCTGTAAAAACACGCTTTTAGTAGCTATTTGCATTGATGTTAATGCACGTTTAGCCGCGTTAGCTTTTAGCAGGGTTTCTCTGCCTCTATTTAAAATCAGTGGTTCCCTATGAAAGCTCTCTCTGCAGAATCCACCCGGCAGACCCATAGTGTCCGCTGTCAATGGGCCTCTTGAAAAAGTTGGCAAATTCATTGACGCCCTCATTAAGGACCTTGTCCCTGATTTGCCTTCATTTGTGCAAGACACTATGGATGTGCTGCGGCGACTGGATGCTCTGGCTATGCCACCTGGGGCCTTACTAGTGGGGATTGATGTTGAATCGTTGTACACCTCAATACCACACTCCTGGGGATTACGTGCAGTACAATTCTTTCTCGAGCGGAGGTTCCCATCCCATGGACAGCAGAATGAATTCATAAGCGAAATTCTTACCTTTTTACTTGAACATAATTGCTTCCAGTTTTTGGGAACCTTTTACCAGCAAATAAGGGGGACTTCAATGGGAGCACCTTGGGCGCCCTCATACGCATGCCTATATTTAGGCATGTGGGAGGAAGATCTGGTATATCCCTCGTCATTGTACCTCAGCCACTGTGCCACGTGGCTGAGGTACATTGATGATGTTCTTATGATTTGGGGAGGCTCGGTACACGAGCTACATACTTTCATGAATGAGTTAAATTCTAACGACAGAAACATCAGACTTACCTACACCTTTCATCCCCACTGTCTTTCATTCCTTGATCGAATGATTTACATTGATAACGGTCTGATTAAGACCAAGACTTTTAGAAAGTCCACAGCAGCAAATACCCTCCTTCAGGCATCTAGTGATCACCCCAAATCCCTGATCAGGGCTATTCCTGTAGGCCAATTTCTCAGGGCCCGAAGAAACTGCTCTGATCAAGACGACTTTATTGCTGAGTCCAAAGATCTATATAAAAGATTCAGGGAAAGAGGCTATTCTCATTCCTGTATCAGGGAGGCCAGAAGGAGAGCTACTCAGACAGACCGGCTAACCCTCCTCACGAAGAAGAAAAAAGATCCCAAAATTTCAGAATTGCAAGGGCCCCCAAGGATCATCACCAAATTTGGTGCCCAGTGGGACCAAGTTAGGACTATACTTAATCAACACTGGCATATCCTTTCTGAGTCGCCCACTTTGGGCAAAATTGTAGGTACCAGACCCCTCTTAACAGCCCGGCGCTCTAAAAATCTAAAAAACAGCCTTATACACTCCGAGTATCAAAGATCTCCTACCCCTAACTGACTGACACAACTTCCACCCCTGAAGGGCATGTTTAGGTGTGGTCGCTGTTCAGTTTGCAAGTATGTTGAACGTACAGATACATTTACTGACTCTGAGGGTAAAAAACTCTTCAAAATTAACAACTTTATAAACTGCAATACAACAAGGGTGATTTATATGCTCACCTGCCCCTGCGGGAAACATTATGTTGGTAAAACCAAGAGCCCACTGAGGGTTAGATTGGGTGAGCACATTCAGAGCATCCTGGCTAAGGATGATGAGCGACCCATTCCATTACATTTTATACAAGCACACGGGGGTAACCCCAAGGGGCTTACCTTTAAAGGTATCTATAGGCTCAATCTCCCCCAGAGAAGGGGTGATTTCGACAGGATTCTGTACCAGAAGGAGAAGATGTGGATATACAATACTAAAAGTATGCACTCCCAAGGGTTAAATAATGAGTGCAACCTTGGTGTATTTCTTACTCCATAAATACACCAGCGGTCATGATTCCACATCTTCTCCTGATGGTCAGAGTTTCCTGTCCTTAGCCTCCATCAATAATCACATTGCCCTGGATCCCTTCCAAATACCCCTTGATTTCCTTATTTATTATCTTCTGCTTTCTCTGTATTTTTCTTTTTCTCGCTAGTCTTGTTCCGCCTTGTTATCTATTTATGTTGTTTTCCCTTCCCCCCCCCCCTTCCCTATCCCCCCCTTTCCCTTAGTTTTGTTTGCACTTATGGACCCGCCCTTTTAGTCATGACTTATGTTTTCTCTATGTGTATGGCTGTCAGTGAACGGCGTGGTAGCCTTGGTAACAAGACGCGGAAGTTCACGTGGTCCCGTCTCAATACTATTTAAGTGAATGATGTTTGCTACTGCGCATGCTCTGATGAAATCCGATCTACGGATGAAACGCGTCAGCATGACGTCATCACGCTGTCTGTAGCGTATCTGCTGACCAACAGACCCGCCCACCAGCTCCGATCACACTGACCCGCAAATTAAGCGGCTGTCTGTATCCTCATGCAGAAACCATACGAGGGGAAATCTGCAGCATTAGCCATTCGGACCTTACCCGCAGCAACTACTTGAGCTTACCTCCCCTCACTGCCCATCTGCTACTAATGATGGAGGCACACTCCGGATGATCCTCTGCAGGATTGAACTACCAGCAACAAGGCACTTTACAAGCAGGAGACGGTGACAGCTTTAACTTCCTTCCCTGACGTGGACGGCAGTCAACACTGGGTGAGATCTTACCTCTTTGCATCCCTGATCCGGGACTGTTATCCTCAGTTATCCCCAGTGTCTACTACCCGGCATCCGTTCCACATAGTCAGCCACACAGCCTAGCCCCGCTCCTCCAACTTTAGTTGCCTGCATCTTCCACCTACACCTTCCAGCCTCCAGTCTTGTGAGCCATTCCCGGCCTAGAGAGACCCCGATCCCTTAAGTTTGCACACACCTGTGCTCTGAGGCCGCTGCTGAGTCATCCATACATCCCTCCATCCAGGGCCTTTCCACCGTGGCCCTTCACCACTCTCTCCCCCTCCCTGGTTATTTCTGCCCTCCAGATCACTATATAGTGTTGATCGGATCTGTCGTCACAACCACTCACCATCAAACCAATTTTTACTGTTTATCATCTGCTGCCCCTCCTTTTTACCATAAGGACTTCCAGCAATGTTTTGTACCTCTTACTTTGAAACCATTCATGTTTATTTATTTTGAATGACTTCACATGTTACATGCGAGTGGTTGATGTGATAGGTGGCCATCTGTGTCTGCACATGACTGTCTTGTCTTTTTAATGGTGATGGTACCTGTGTTTTCACGATATTTTTGGATTGGTGTTTATAGTGAGCTTTTTCAATAAATAGTATTTAATTATTTAATTCGACTCTTGCAAGTTCCTCATCTATGATTTCACTTTTTCTTTGGTCTTTTTCTCTACTGATCTGACTTTCAGCCCATTGATTTGATTTCCTGACCTGCCGGGCTGCATGCTTGGATAAGGGTCTGGTACGGATGGGGGGAGGGGGGTTGGGGCATGCCATTTTTATTTAATTTTTTGCGTGGGGTTCCCTTTCAAGATCCATACCATACTCAAAGGGCCTAGTATGGATCTTGGGGGGGGGGGCACGCCATTTTTTAATATTTATTTTGGCATGGGGTTCCCTTTCAAGATCCTCAAAACACAAGTCGCACCACAAGTCGGATCATTATGGTCCAGCTTGGATGCAACAATTATTCAAATCAATGGGCTGAAAGTTGGATCAGTAGACAGCTTTAATGGGGAACCGTTGATTTTGAATATAGGCAGAGGAACGGTGCTAAAAAGTTAACGCGGCTTAACACACATTAACGCCAATGCAAAAAGCTACTAAAAGCGTGTTTTTACAGATTTTTCCTAGAGTTGGTAGTGGCTTTGCAGCTTGTTTTTCTAACTCCTGTGTACATGAGGCCTAAATGTTCTGAAAACACAGAGTTTTCACCAAGCACAGCGCTGTCAGGAGGTTAAAAAGAAAAAAAACCTCGGGGTATATACTGTGTCCCTTATGTCTACTATAAATGTCAACATTTTATCAGAGTGTATCTTTGACAAAAACATTAATGAGCCTAAGCACAGACACATAGACAGCTTATGTTATTTTGCTTCAGTCCCTCATTAGCTTATATTCAGAAACTACATCTACGTCAATTAGTCATACTACAAAGGCTTATGTTGTTGTAGGCTGCTGTCATGTCTTTGATAAGTGTAACATCGCACTTCCCATATGATGCACTGACAGAATAACATATACTAGGAGACACCGTGCCCTCCTCCGCCTTCTAAATATGTGTAACATGTACAAAGAAATACTGGGTGCATTTACAATATCTACTATGCTTTGGCTACTGTTTAACAAAGAGTGACATGTCAGCTCCTCAATGCTAATGAAAACTGTCTGCATGCAGAATAATAACATACAATGTGCAAAAATGTGTTACAATGCACAACAGCTAATGAGATGTTTGTATTCCATTTCCACACAGATTCTAAAATGACAGCTATAATCAGATCATTATTTGTTTTGTTTTATTGTTATTTTTATTATTATTTTTATTTATTTATTTTTTTATTGATCATGTATGTACGATCTGCACATTAAAACAGAACTCCAGGCAAGGTAATAAATACACAGTTTAAAATCCTATGTGTTAACCGTTTTACTGGCCAAATCATTTTTAATTCTAGTTCAGCCAGTCTTGCATAGTGCTTATTCGGGCAAATGACACACTTATTTCCTGGTTCAGATAAGTGGCTTTCTGTGTCACCTCCCCACCTCCTGGCTGCTCATTGGACACAGAATCAGCATCCTCCTCCTCTCTGTTCAATGAGCAGGAAAGAGAGTCAGGAGGAAGTATGCCTAGGTTCACACAAATGCTGCTGTATAACCTTGTGTTTTTTCAGCATGTTTGTAAGCGGGTGGAATTGGGAAGGGTTCCTCTTTTAAGAATATCCCTCCCTTACTGGTGAGGAGTGGTAGTCCTCAGTACATGGGTAGTAGGGTGGCTGGGGGCTTTTCAGTCTTGGACTGGAACAGGAAGAAAAGAAAAAGAAAGAAGAAGAAGGAAGAAAGAAGAAGAAGAAAGATGAAAACAAATGAAGAAATAAGATGAAAGAAGAAATAAGATGAAATAAGAAATAAGACGAAAGAAGAAGAAAGAAGAAGAAGAAAAAGAAGAAGAAGGAAGAAGAAGAAGGAAGAAGAAGAAGAAAGAAGAAGAAAGAAGAAGAAAGAAGAAGAAGGAAGAAGAAGAAGAAGAAGAAGAAGAAAGAAGATGAATAAAGAAAGAAGAAAGATGAAGAAGAAAGAAGTAGAAGAGAGAAGGAAGAGGAAGAAGAAGAAAGAAGAAGATAGAAGGAAGAAGAAGAAGAAAGAAGAAGAGAGAAGGAAGAGGAAGAAGAAGGAGAAGAAAGAAAAAGAGAGAAGGAAGAAGAAGACGAAAGAAGAAGAGAGAAGGAAGAGGAAGTAGAAGAAGAAGAAAGAAGAAAAAGTAGAACCCAACAGGTCTCGCCCCCAAGAGGTGGGGGGGGGGAGGCTTGGAGTAGGAGAGAGGTCATGTGTGGCTTATCTATTACATGGGACATTCCTGAGCAATGCTGGGTGCCCCAGGGGACACAGAGGAAGTACATGTATAATGGTTTGTTGACCTTGGCCCAGGTGCAGCCATCTCCCCCATGCCAGCCAAATGCCTCAGCTACCTTGCTATTCACTGTAATTGTTGAACAGCCATTGTTTTCTGAACTGTAACTTTCTTAACATAGACTGTATAGCATCAAGTCAATAGTCTAGTAAAGAATTTCTGTTGGGGAGTCTAGCCACTGTGCGTATCTATTTGTCAATATGGCTCTCAACCAACACCTGGAGAAGTGTGAAAGGAATTAATGATGGATGAAGACAGGGCAGCAGATCCAGAGTGAGAGTGGAACCCATCAAGTTCACCTGGGAGAGCGGGGGTAGTTAGCTCAGCCAGACAGGTGGAGCGGTTCATTCTTCGGCCACCACCCCTGCACCGAGGATAGTGGTAGGGGGCCAGGAACAGATAGAGGCCCTGGCCCAGGAAAGATTAGGGAAGGCAAGGCTGCTACCTACGCTAGCCAAGCACAAGGGAGCTTGACCCTTCCCTACATGTTTTTAATGCATTTCCATGCTTCATGCACTTTTATTTTTGTAGGAGAAGGTTCTTAAGCACAAAACCCTTCAAAAAAGCACATACTGAAAAATGTGTCAAAAATGCACATGCATGCTTCCATTGAGGTCACCACCAACCATTGTGTGCCACCAAATTAAACACCTGCATCTTTTAAAAAAATGGCACTGCACCATGCTGCACTGATGTGAATGGGTACCATAGGAGAAGAACATGATTTCTATTGTCATGCATTACGGTGTGACAGCAGATGTAGGCAAAATTGCACTATGGTGTAAAGGGCCTAAAGCTGAACCAGGAAGTAGTGACGCTGAAGCAGCAGAGTGATCTTCTTGACCATGGAGTGTGGCAGAGTTGTGTAAATCACAAGAGTGACTAAGCCAAAAGACAAACCCCTTAGCTAGAAAAAAAATCAATAAACATATATGCATTTAGACCACAATGCCAAGAAAATTATTATTATAGGTCCTTATATAACACCCACAATTTATGCAGCACTTTTACAGACATTGTATATTGTAGATTCACATCAGTCTCTGCCCACAAGAGCTTGCAATCTGAGGTCCATACCTCACATGTATGCATACTAGGGCCAATTAACCTACTAACATGTCTTTAGAGTGTGGGAGTAAATAACACACGAACATGCAAACTCTAAGCAGTTATTGTGGTGCATAGGATTTGGTAAGTGACCCTTATGGAACTCTCTACTTTGTCCTCCACCGCCTCCACCCACTGACTCACTCACTGCCCTGGAGATCGCTAATCACGTTAAAAACAAGATTGATACAATCCTTGATGAATTCTCCATTCTACAGGTATCTCCTACAGTTAAGACCCCATGTCAACAGGTACAACTGACACTCCCCTTATTCAAATCTGCTACTACAGACGAAGTTGCTAAACTCCTTTCTATCGCCCACCTAACCACCTGTTCCCTGGACCCTATTCCCTCTCAAATGCTACGGTCGCCCTCTGACTCCATCCTACTATCTCTAACCCACATCTTCAATTTCTCCCTCACCTCTGGCATCTTCCCCAATGCTCTAAAACATGCACTGGTCACCCCCAAACTTAAAAAGCCGTCCTTGGACCCTACCAATCTTAACAACCTACGCCCTATCTCCTTTTCCTCTAAACTCCTTGAATACCTGGTTTACAACCAACTGAGTGGCCACCTCATTAAGAACAACCTTCTTGATCCCCTTCAATCTGGATTTCGCCCTCAAAACTCCACAGAAACTGCTCTTTAAAAACTCAAAAATGACCTACTAACTGCAAAACCCAACGGACACTATTCTGTACTCCTACTTCTGGACCTTTCGGCTGCCTTTGACACGGTTGACCACCCCCTCCTCCTCAAAAAACTTTACTCCCTCGGTCTCCGTGACTGTGCTCTTCAGTGGCTCTCATCCTACCTATTAGAACGCACCTTCAGTGTCACTTACAATTCTACTTCCTCCACTCCTCTTCCCTTCTCTGTCGTGGTCCCCCAAGGTTCTGTTCTTGGACCTCTTTTATTTTCAATCTACACCTCTTCCCTGGGTCAGCTGATAGCCTCTCACGGCTTTCAATACCATTTCTACGCTGACGACACACAAATCTATCTCTCTACCCCTCAACTCACTCTATCAGTCTCCTCGCGCATCACTAACCTACTAACCGACATATCTGTATGAATGTCACACCACTTCCTCAAACTCAACTTGTCCAAAACCAAGCTTATAATATTTCCTCCCCAACGTGCCTCTTCCCCTGACTTGTTTGTCAAGAGCAGTGGCACAACCATCCACCCATCCCCATATGTCAGCGTGCTAGATGTTATCCTGGATTATGAACTCTCCTTTCGGCCCCACATCCAATCACTTTCCAAAGCTTGCCGCCTCAACCTCCACAACATCTCTAAACAATGTCCCTTTCTAACCAATGAAACCACAGCTCCTGATTCACTCCCTGGTTATCTCTCGCCTCGACTACTGCAACTCCCTCCTCATTGGCTTAACTTTAAATAGACTATCCCCCCTTCAGTCCATCATGAATGCTGCTGCCAGACTCATCCACCTTACAAACCGCTCAGTGTCTGCTACCCCTGTCTGCCAATCCCTCCATTGGCTGCCACTCGCCCAACAAATTAAATTCAAAATACTAACAATAAGTTAAAAAGCCATCCACAACTCTGCCCCCAGCTACATCACTAGCCTAGTCTCAAAATACCAACCTAATCGCCCTCTCCGTTCCCTTTCCAAGACCTCCTGCTCTCTAGCTCCCTCATCACCTCTTCCCACATCCACCTCCAGGACTTCTCCCGAGCCTCGCCCATCCTCTGGAATTCCCTACCCCAATCTGTCAAACTGTCTCCAAATTTATCCATTTTTAGGCGATCCCTGAAAGCTTTCCTCTTCAGAGAAGCCTATCCTGCCTCCATCTAACAACCACACTATTTTCTCCATTAGCTCATCCCCCACAGCTATTACCCTTTTGTATAACTTGACCCTCCCTCCTAGATTGTAAGCTCTAACGAGCAGGGCTCTCTGATTCCTCCTGTAATTAATTGTATTGTAATTGTACTGTCTGCCCTAATGTTGTAAAGCGCTGCGTAAACTGTCGGCGCTATATAAATCCTGTATAATAATAATAATAATAATACAGGATCTATTGAGAGCCTTACAATTGACCTCTACCTATGGCCTGTCTGTAACTTTGCCTTTGGTGGTCCTCTATATTGGCACTAGTGCTCACAAAGTCTTTTACGGACAGTTTAGTCCCCTTTTTTGCTCTTTTCCCATTTGCCTGACATTTACCTGTGGCTCCCAGGGGGCGGGCTGTGATGTATGTTGTCGCTTACTTTGGAACAAATGGATCTTTCACAAGGGCAACTTCCTATACCTATGTGTAAATTAAACTATACATCTATCTGATGTTTGATATTACATGGACCTTGGCCTTTTGTTTACACTTTCTTGTGTGATATACTACACCTGGGATATTGGGATATCTGCTTCCGAAGAAGAAGAACACGCAAAACATGTTGAGTTTTATGTCAAGGGTTGGTGGAGCCCTCCACTAATTTCATTATTTTTATTTTTGGTCTGTAATCAACAGATTATTGGATTTGAACTAGGCCACCACCCTCAGTGACATAGGGTGCAGAATGCTACTATGTTTTTTACCTGAAGGTTTTAAGTTAAGGTTAGGTTTTAAGTTTTTATTGTATTGCATAAAGTATAAAGTTTTGTATTTTTCTTTGTCTGGTTGTGCCCAAAAAATCCATGAACTGCAGTTCAATCATCTTTTGGTTATATGTATAGAATAACTTGGACGTGGCATTGCTGTATGATTAGAGTTTACAAGTGTCCATAGTGCAATCCAATAGTTCCTGGTTTGATCTATTTCTAATTTTTGTGCATAGGATTTGAACCAATGACCCTAGAGATGTAAAGTAGGAGTGCTAACCACTATACCACTGTGTGGCTCAAGGATATCCTGCTGTTTTTGATGGGGAAGAGCCTCCATCAGGTTATTGCTGTATGTGTCTTTATTTGGGACATTTCCCCTTACTTCCTATCAGGACAGGAAATATTTGGAACTTCTGCCAATGATTCTTAAAAAAAAATATCCAGAATAAGGCTTTAAACTGGGTATCTAGGTGTTTGCCTGGATTTCCACTTAAATTAAAGATACTTAACCTCATATCATTAGAAGAACGCCATGTGAAAGTGTAGTATTCCATAGCATAGCATAGCATAACATATTTCACTGATTGGATTTTAGCAAACAAACTCTGAGGAGAAAGAAAGGCAGATGACATAACTGTAATCCAAGTTTATTGCACAGATGGCCACAGTAGTAGTCCCTGCCTAAGGCTTGCCCCCTCTGGTCCTTAAACTGGATTTGGTTCCTATGGAGTAATTCACTCGCTTCAAAACTGCAGCTTGGAATGCCTTCTAAGCAAGATTAAAATTTTTCATCATGCACGTACCCCATTAGCAGAGCTCAGGGCCTGGAAGTATATACTGTAGCTTTTCATAGGTGATAGAGGTGGGTTCCAATAGCCGTTGTAGGTCCTGTTGTCTCCCACAGTAAAGGGCTGAGTGGCTGCTAGCTGTGTAGGTTTTAGTTCTGCGGCAAAGTAATGGGGGGATTCCATGACTGAAGCGTTTCGATAACTCACAGGCACAGGAAAACATCCACTGGCATCAGCGGCCCGCCCAGATCTCTGTGCTCGTTCCTCCTTTACTACCAGTTGGTATACACTACCGGACCAAAAAGAGAAAAGAACAATGAAGGTAATGGGAGTTACTAGAAGAACAGGCAATACAGAGGTATAATATATAGTTATCCGGCAAAGCTTTAAAGAAAATAGAAAAAGGGCTCATTAAAATAAACCTAACAAAAAATATGGTAATTCAATTGAACATAGGATGAAAAAATGCATAATATCTTTAGTGCAATCTGCATGTCAAAGCAGTCAATAGATACAGATACAGTGCCTTGAAAAAGTATTCATACGACTTTACATTTTCCACATTTTGTCATGGTACAACCAAAAACGTAAATGTATTTTATTGGAATTTTATATGATAGACCAACACAAAGTGACACATAATTGTGAAGTGGAAGGAAAATGATAAATGGTTTTCAAAATTTTTTACAAATAAATATTTGAAAAGTGTGGCGTGCATTTGTATTCAGCCCCCTTTACTCTGATACCCCTAATACAAATCAAGTGGAACCAATTGCCTTCAGAAGTCACCTAATTAGTAAATAGAGTCCACCTGCGTGTAATTTATTCTCAGTATAAATACAGCAGTTCTGTGAAGCCCTCAGAAGTTTGTTAGAGAACCTTAGTGAACAAACAGCATTATAAAGGCCAAGGAACACACCAGACAGGTCAGGGATAAAGTTGTGAAAAAGTTTAAAGCAGGGTTACAGTAGGTTATATAAAATATCCCAAGCTTTGAACATCTCACATAGCACGGTTCAATCCATCATCAGAAAATGGAAAGAGTATGGCACAACTTAAAACCTACCAAGACATGGCCGTCCACCTAAACTGACAGGCCGGGCAAGGAGAGCATTAATCAGAGAAGCAGCCAAGAGGCCCATGGTAACTCTGGAGACGTTGCAGAGATCCACAGCTCAGATGGGAGAATCTGTCCACAGGACAACTATTAGTCGTGCTCTCCACAAATCTGGCCTTTATGGAAGAGTGGCAAGAAGAAGCTATTGTTGAAAGAAAGCCATAAGAAGTCCCGTTTAGAGTTTGCGAGAAGCCATGTGGGGGACACAGTAAATATATGGAAAAAGGTGATCTGGTCAGATGAGACCAAAATTGAACTTTTTGGCCTAAAAACAAAATGCTATGAGTGGCAGAAAACTAACACTACACATCACCCTGAACACACCATCCCCACCGTGAAACATGGTGGTGGCAGCATCATGTTGTGGGGTTGTTTTCCTAAGTAGGGACAGGGAAGCTGGTCATAGTTGATTGGAAGATGGATGGGGTCAGGTACAGGTCAATCTTAGAAGGAAATCTGTTAGAATCTGCAAAAGACTTGAGACTGGGGCGGAGGTTCACTTTCCAGCAGGACAAAGATCCTAAACATACAGCCAGAGCTACAACTGAATGGTTTAGATCAAAGCATATTCATGTGTTAGAATGGCCCAGTCAAAGTCCAGACCTAAATTCAATTGAGAATATGTGGCAAGACTGTTCACAGACACTCTCCATCCAATCTGACAGAGCTTGAGCTATTTTGCAAAGAAGAATGGGTGAAAATGTCACACTTTATATGTGCAAACCTGGTAGAGACATCCCCAAAAAGACTTGCAGCTGTAATTGCAGCGAAAGGTGGTTCTACAAAGTATTGACTCAGGGGGGCTGAATACAAATGCACACCACACTTTTCACATATTTATTTGTAAAAAAAATTGAAAACCATTTATCATTTCCCTTCCACTTCACAATTATGTGCCACTTTGTGTTGGTCTATCACATAAAGTCCCAAAAAAATACATTTACGTTTTTGGTTGTAACGTGATAAAATGTGGAAAATTTCAAGGGGTATGAATACTTTTTCAAGCACTGTATATAGGCAACTAAAGTTATATGCGTATCTCAAATTGCTAGAAAAGGCATATTTTTACTCTTCCCCTTGACTAGTGTAGAATAGATGTTCCCTAACTCTAGCAAATGACCGCTAGGCCATACTCCCAAAACTCAGCCCCCCACCTCTTATTTTATGTAAATGAAAGGAGACCAAACCACAAATGGAGTAAAAATGGCCATCGCAGCCTTTTATTAACAATTCAACAACTTAAATTAACACAAAACATTCCTTAACTGGTTCCCGACTGGCTCACGTACTTTTACTGCGGCACAATGGCACCACTGCACGAAACCCCGTACGGGGTCCCCTTTAAGAGCCGCCAGAGGGCGCGCGCGTGCTGCATGGCGGGAGACGAGATGCGCGTGGCCAGGCGGGTCCGATCGTGTGCACGAGAGCCAGCATGGGGATTTGTGTGTGTGTAAACACAAATACCTGTTCTGTCAGGGGAGAGGAGACATATAGTTTGATCCTACTAAGTAGGAACAACAATATTTCTCCTCCCCCAGTCAGTCCTATCCCCTCACAGTTAGAACACATCTAGGGAACACACATTTAATCCCTTGATCGTCCCCTAGTGTTAACCCCCTTCCCTACCAGTGACATTTACACAGTAATCAGTGCATATTTATAGCACTGATCGCTGTATAAATGCCAATTGTGATTTTTTTACCAAAAATATTTAGAAGAATATATATTGACCTAAATTGATGAAGAGATTTGTTTTTTTTTTTTTTTAAATTGGGGGATATTTATTATAGCAAAAAGTAAAAAATATTGTTATTTTTTTCAAAATTGTCGCTCTTTTTTGTTTATAGCGCAACAACAAAAAACGCAGAGGTGATCAAATACCACCAAAAGAAAGCTCTATTTGTGGGAAAAAAAGTACGCAAATTTAGTTTGGGTACAGCATTGCATGACTGCGCAATTGTCAGTTAAAGCGAACGCAGTGCCAAATTGTAAAAAGTGCTCGGGTCAGAAAGGGGGTAAAATCTTCCTGGGCTGAAGTGGTTAAAACAGAAACAGATAATCCTGTTGGTCTTAGAAGGTACAAAACACATTCTATTATTCACTGCAAAACCTTTAGCCATCATAGGCCTTCCCCTTTATTCTAGGGGAACCTCTGAAATTATTCTCATGTCTCAGGAAACCCCTGCTGAAAATGGTTATGTATACATTTGGTGGTATAATAGCATGAACAGTGAGTTGTAGAAAGTTTGTAGAAAGTTTTTATTAGAAGAATACAGAATTTGACATACCTAGAGTAGTCAACACTCTTTTAAACTAGAAAAGCTGCCTCCTGCCTGCTAGAAACTTTAAAATAAACCTGCAAGACATTTTCTAACCCCTTTGCGCCCGCTCCTCTATGGGGAAAAGTTCTTTCACTGCCTGTAGCACGATGTGTGAAAAGGGGAGAGAATTCTGTGACTGATTAGACTCTTCCATTATTCACATATTGTGTAGCAGGACTTTTCTCAATGGAGAAAAGGGCAGGAGGGGATCTTCTTCAGTGCCCAGATACCCAAAGCTGTTGGCCCCCACAGCGCTGGAATTTCAATGGCAGGAAGAGGACAGGGCAGCGCTGCAGTGAAGATTTCTACAGAATCCAGCAGCCTGCACATCATGGGACTTCATTACAAGTAATGCCGCGTACACACGAGCGGACTTCTCGTCAGACTGAACTCCGAAGGACTTTTCGACGGAGTTCCGTCGAAACGGACTTGCCTACACATGATCCCACCAAAGTCCAATTGTTTCAAATGTGATGACATACGACTGGACTAGAAAACGAAGTTCAATAGCCAGTAGCCAATAGCTGCCCTTGCGTCATTTTCGGTCTGTCGGACTAGCATACAGACGAACTTTTTTTTCGATAGGAATTGAGTCCGTCGGAAAGATTTGAAACATGTTCTATTTCTAAAGTCTGTCAGATTTTTCGACAAAAAAAGGTTAGATGAAGCCCACACACGATCGGAATGTCTGACGGATTTGTTCCGTCAAACCCTTTTCTGCCGGAAAGTCCGCTTGTGTGTACGCGGCATAAGGCTCAGTTCACACTGCTGTGGAGCGACTTGTGTAGTATCAGTTAAGGCGGTTCTCACAGGGATACATTGAATTTGACATGCCTTGTGAATTGGGGTGTCAAAAATCGGATCCCATTTTGCAGCACTGTGAACCGAGCCTAAGCAATGTAACTAAAGCTGTAGAGAAAAGCATTAATAATAACTAAAAGTGAACCTGCCAGTCATTTTAAACTTTTTTATGGCTTTTTTTAAAGCCATTAAAACTTTGTTCTTGAGCCCTTGTGCTCTTGCCTTTACTTTTTTCCCCCCAAAAAATGACTAGCTTTACTTCTAGGCTGAGCCAAAGCCTCAAGAGCTGGACTCCGCTCACTAACTAACACCTTATTTAAACGAAGCACCCTTGCTGGCCACAGAGGCCTTCTCAAGGGCAAGGAATGGTGGGCAACAAAGCTTAGGCCTAAGTGTGGAGCTCAACCCATAAGTTAAAGTGGTTGTAAACTCCATTCATGAAATTTGACCTAAGCACATATCTCTGTAGTGTTTACTTATCTCTCTCCAAAGCTCTAAGTGTCATTTCTTTCTGCTTCTCAGTTCCTCTGTTATCAGCAGAGTCACTTCTGACAAGCTCTCTGTCACATGAAATAACAGTAGCTGAAAATTTGTGTCGGGGAGGGAGCTTAGAGGTAGATAAGCAGAGAGCTTGTCTATTCAGACTACAGCTCTGCCTGTCCCTTCGTTCTAGGCATGTGCAATTCGTTTCGTTCCAAATTCGTTTTTTAACGAATTAACGAAAACTCGTTTAACGAATGTTTTCCGAATATTCGTAAATTCGATAAAATTGGACATTCGTAAATTCGTACATCCGTACATTAGTAAATTAGTGAATTCGTAAATTTGTAAATTCGAAAATTCGGAAATCTGAAATAATAGTTAACTAATAATAACTTAACTATTAGTAATTACTAGTAACTTTTAAATTATAGGTATTGTAATTTCCTTTCAAATTTGGCTGTTAGTGAACGTAACACATACAAATTTATCTGAAGTTATGAATGATCCGAAAAAATGGAATGGAACGTAATGAATTAATAATAATAAATAACAATAATAATAATAATAACAACGTTTTATTATTATTATTTATTATTAATTTGTTCCGTTCCATTTGTTTAGATGCAGCTTTCATTTTGGATAATTCGTAACTTCAGGATAAATTCGTATTTGTTACGTTCACTGACAGTCAAATTTGAAAGGAAATTACAATACCTATAATTTAATAGTTAGTTACTATCTCAGATTTTTGAATTTTCGGGTTTTTGGATTTTCAAACTTCGAATTTACAAATTTCCGAATTTTCTAATTTACAAATGTACGATTTTACGAATTTACGAATGTACGAATTTACGAATGTACAAATGTAAAAATGTACGAATGTACGAATGAACGAATGAACGAATGAATGAGTGAACGAATGTTTGAATTTACGAATGTACGAATGAACGCATTTACGAATTTACGAATGAACGAATTCACGAATGGCGATCATAACGAATGACCCGAAAAACAAAAAAAAAAATAATAAACTAATGAAACGAAAACGAAAATGAACAAATTTTTTGGCTGTGCACATGTCTACTTCGTTCCTCTGCCTATGTGGAGTGTGTGTGTGTGTGTGTGTGTGTGTGTGTGTGTGTGTGTGTGTGTGTGTGTGTGTGTGTGTGTGTGTGGGCTTTCCTCCAATCAGCTCTCACACAGTGTAAGCCCAGACTCCCCACCCACTGCTGAAAGAGGAAGGAAGATTTCTAACATGAGCTGCACTTTCCAAACAGTATAGAAAGGGAAATACAACAGATATACATGTAAAACTTATGTAGGGAGATATTTTTTCATCTCTGTGTATCATCTGAGGCTGTTCACTTCACTGGGTATAGGAGAGGGTTTACAACCACTTTAAGGAGGTTCAGCCTTTAACAACACAGTAAAAACATTATTTTAGCTGAAAACCCTCAAAAAAACAAAAACAAAAAATTTTTCCATGCTTCCTAATGAAATAGAGGTAACAGATTTGGTAAGAGAGTTGGGAGAAAATAGTAGGAAATAAGTACCTCTGCAAATAACATATTTGGCAAATAAAGTATATTATAAAATGTACAAAAACCTTGGAAAATGTACAAAAACCTTTATGTAAGTGATTAATAAGGTATTCTAAAACTGACAGGCCCTCTTTAAAACACACAGCAATGGCTGCAATGTGACAACCTGTGCCATTTAGGTAGGTTTAGGAGTCATAGCTCATCAGCCCCTAATAGCTTTTTTAAAGTAATAGCAATAATAGCCGCTTAAGCTCCACCAGCACAAAAAGCCAACTGAGTGCTGGTCCAGCCCGTTTCCAGCCTGACTCATACAGTAACAATGGAGGGAAGGACACTGCAAGCCTAATTGCTGCTCTTGAGTGGTTTATTAAATCCAGATAAATATGCATAAGAGAACCATAGTAACCTCTGGAACACTCAGCCTTTAGTCATAGAGTGATTTTGAGAACTGTTTTTCTTTAGCCGAAAATAATGTTCTTCAAATATTCACAGAATATTTAGTGAGAATCTGATTATCCTTATCATACAGTTGCTGTATCTGAAAGTAAGCGATGTCTCTATTGTTTCTAAGTCACTGTGAGATGTATGTAGTATGTTTGTAAAGCATCTGTGTGCTGTGATCTCCTACTTGCACTGCTGGTTAGCACCACGGCTTTGCAGAATGGTGAAAATCCTTACATAATAAAATTACTCTTGTTAGCTCCACAGGCTGAACCAGAGAAATTAATGGATTTCCCCATGCATGATAAACACTCAGGATGGAGGTATCTCCTCTTACATTTACTGCATTATGGTGGCCGTGGGAACAGTTACTGCATCTGATTGGCTGCAGTCACTGTTTTTTTGAGAAATTTCTGCCCTTCTCCTTCAATTTTCAGATTGAAGTTTATTGAGCTGGGTGATACCAACAGGGCCATGCATGGCACATATTTAATCAATGTCTGGCCAGCATAATACATGTCTTCTGCCAGTAAATAATCTCTTTACAACCAGTCCTATGCAGTACTTTCAGATGGTGACTGACATAATCTGGGTTGCTGTAAGGTCCCTGTCCAGACTGCAAGGAACCTAGTATGCATGGACTACTGATATATGGGAATGCCCTGGTGCTCAATAATTAATCCCTTATATCATTAATATCAGTACAAATTGTCAAAGTATGCCAAGCCAGGTTACGGCTTAGCACTAAAAAGCAACCATAAAGCTTTTACGCCGAAAAGCTGGCAACTTTAGGTTAGGACCAATTAAACAAGAACATGAAGTGTGTAAAGGAGGTGATCCTAACTGGACACTAAAGACTATGAGCCTTTGCTTCCAGAAATGGAAATCTAGCCTTGAGGGAAAAGTGCATGCAGGCAGGTGCAGTCTATATTCTCCACTGCAGGTGGTGCTCGACCACAGAGACAATGCAGATGGGGGAGGACGTTGGAAGAAATATGCTACTTCTATGGCAGGGCAGCTATCCGATTTGATGCTGGAACCCCATGTGAATTTGATGGCCATCTTGGGTCAGGCAGAGTCTATTTAACATCCCGTCTCCCAGGCTTGGCGTGTTTTTTGCGAGTGGACAGGTTAGGGACAGGTTCCCAGTCTGTCAGGGACAGTAGAAGCGATAGGGAAAGGTTCCGGTGGAGTAGAGAGAGAGCAGGGTCTACGTCTACCTCTTCAGGAAGGGTTTGAACAGCCAGACCACACTCCGACCACACTCCGCCCCTCGTGGCAGATGCTGTTGGCATCCCTGATTCTTATGTCCGCTGTCTATCCGTTGCCAAGTTGTAAGTAGCATCGGACAGGTGAGCTTCCCTCTGGGCCTGTTTGTGCTGTTATACTGATTTTACTTCCTACCACACCACACTGCACCTAGCCAACATGCAGAATTAAGTACTAGATCATTTTAGGGGCTCCACTCTAGATTTGTGTAAGGTTTATTTCCTAGTTTTCCTTCTCCTGGGGCACTCAATAGAAAGGTAGAGTGAGGGAGTCTGAATTTTTACCTTACAGGAGCCCCCCGAGACTGTGCCGGTTTCAACCAAACAGTTATTGTAGTTTCAGTTTCATTCAAAGGAAGCTCGGCTTCCGAGTCAGTCAAAGAAGGAGCTGTGGAATAAGACAGAAAGTTTGTTTTTTTATAAAATAAATAAAATAACGGTAGGCTAGGGAAATGAGAAAAGTCTCAACAAATGCAGAAATAGTCCAAAATATAAATGACATAGAGGTAGATTGATTTTCCTTAAAACAGGTTCTCATAGACAATGACTGGGACCACTAACAATGACTGTTTTACAGATCACTTAACACAGACATAGTTAAGGCACTTATATAGACTTACTGAGATACAATTTCGTTATTATTGAAAAAGAAACCTTCAGAAGCATACAAGATTTTGTTCAGGAATTTTTGTTTAAAGCTCACAAAATTCACTCCGGGTCCTCAAAATCCCTTGGCTCCATCAAGAGTGGGACCTCATATATATATCAAAAATGGTTTAGGAGCCCCTAGCATATAATCCATAAGAAAATAAAGAATAAAAAGTTAATTTGTTTTGGACTCTAAACTAAAGCTACACTGTAGCAGGTTTGGTTTAGAGTCCAAAACTGGCCTTTTTTTTGTTTTCTTATGGATTTTTTTGTCCAGGTGTTGCTGTAGGACACCAATCCTAGGACACTAATTTAGTAATCTATAAACATTAATTTGTAAGCCAGGAGAATGCCAATACACACCAAATTTTGTCTCTTTGCCACATACAGAAAACACCATACAGAAAACCTGAAATATGAAGAGAGAAAGCTACACAGGCTTCAGGAAGTACACCTTCACTAAGCTTACAAATGTAGAACACATCCAGACTTATTAAAAAAGGCAGAGAGCAACTTAATGTACTGTAACACTAAAGCAATTTATCTTTTACTTTAGTAAAGTGAAATCTGGTTGCGGTGGGGCATTGCACTTTGCACATCATCACTTCACTCTGCACTGCTTTGTTTCTGAACAAGTATAATACATTGTTAGTGATCCCTGAGAACAAGATGAGGTAAACCCTCCAGCAGCTTTTCATCTCAAGCTACAACTAGTAGTTACTAAAATCAATAGTCACCTGCTATTTTTGTGGCAATGCGAGTGGTGACAGGTGGTCCAAATCCTTTGCTGGTGCTAGCTCTGATAGTGAAAGAGTAGGTAGATCCGGGATATAGGCCTACAAACAGATGGTGGGTTTCATTGCGCAGTTTGAAGATCCGGCCCTTCTGATTTGACAGATCTGCACTGGGGTCTAGAGAGCCCACTGCCTTGTAAGAGATCTGAGGGAGAGACACAGAGGTTGATTGGTAACGTTAGGTGTGTGACCCAGCCACAGTTGCCAAGAGTCCCCTGTACTACAGGGCAATCGCCCAGTTTGGCAAATTATCCTGCATCCCCCATGTCCTACAGAATGTCCAGACCAACATAGGGAGCACACAAGTTGCCAAGGCATGCACATATGGAACCCACTGACATTTCTTCCAGTTACAGTAAAGTGCCCCCTCAACTTTTGTAGGAACATTGGCAACTATGGACCCAGCTGCGTCTCTTGTCGGATTGTTGTTTATTAAAGGCTTAGTTCGCCTTTACAGAAAAAATGTAAAGGTGAACTAACACCAGACACCATTGCCACACTCCACCCCCTCCCCCCCAAATCCATGCTATACTTACCTCCAGGGTTGCTAAGCTGTCAGTATCCCCATAGCCAGTTCAGAGGTTTAAGAATTTGAAATTCCTGCTCTTCTCCCTAAGAACTTCCCGGACAGACCAGATGGATTCTAATAAGAGGCAGAAGAGTGGGGATTTCAAATCCTTGGACCATTGGAGTGGCTGCAGGGGTAATGTCTGCTTGGGAACCCCGGAGCTAAGTACAGGCCAGGGGGGTGGGAAGGGTGTCTGGGAAGGGTTTTCTGTAAAGTTGAACAAACAGTTTAAATATCGGATGACCAAAACTGCACAAACGTATACATTTATGGGGAAATTGGCAATGATTGATGGGTTATGTACTGGATTGTTGTTGCCTGATACCTCATACAGCGATATAACTCCATTTGTCTCATTTGGAGCTTTCCACTGAAGATAAATCTTCTCCTCAAAAGGTCCTCCCTGTATGGACTCCAGAGGGATTGGGCCAGGCACTAAGGGGCAGAGAGTTTGAGTTAATAATCACCAACATGGTATAGGTCTATCAGGCTTATTTAATAAGGCAGTGCAATTGGCGGTGATTATGTGCAATGTGAAGAAACCCAGAGCAACCACTTAGATTTCCAATTGATGGATTCCAATTTTTGGATGACATAAAAGGATAACTTTTGATCAACTGCTACGGGTTACTGCTCTTTACACTGCCTCATTGAATAAGGCTTTATTTATTTTGTGCAGATGCATTAAAGCAGGTTTATGGACATGGGTGCAAATGTTGAGCAGTTACCCTTACCAACCAGAATCTGTGTATATCTGAAAAACTGGTGGCCAATGGCAACAGCTGCACTTCTGTCACAGTTTTCTTTGTTCTGATATTCATAACTCAACACAATTAAATTAGAACCCCACTTTAAACCTTTTTCATAGCTTGGATGGAATTGGAAAGGGTTGGAAACCAGTTTTTAAATGCTTCCTGTGCCTCTGCTGGAAAATGTATTATGTGTCTTTGTAACCAATACCATATGCAATATACTGTATGCACAGATGGGTTCTTCAGCTGCCTTAAGTGGTTCTGGGCTTCTAGAGTGTCCTTGCAACTTTAGGGAAGAAGGAAAACTCTCCAATGGTAAGCTTGCTCTCAATATAATCGTTACTATATAGGTGTCCCAGATTGGGGGGCTTAGGTATATTTGAGTAAGGGACCACCGATACCTTGAAATGGCATTGTGAATTAATTTGTAGTTTCAGTTGTATGGAACAAAAACAGTTTGATTAGTGTTTCTGTGGTGACTAGCTTAATCAATTGCGTTTTTGTTGTTGTATTGTTTATTGTACTGTTCTACTCCTGTGCTAGTTATAAATTGATCAGAACAGTTGCCATTTTATGTCCTGGTGGCAAACAACAGGAAGTGTGGGGAAATCTCCCCAAATGGAGGCAAAGCCCCTCCATTGACAGTTGACACTGGGATCAGTGTCTCTAGTGAGAGATTTCCCCTCTACGCATCTTCCAGGAAAATTGAAAGTTAAAGCATGAAAATGAAAGTGAATTTGCCCAACAGTACCACAGATAGCAATAAAAACTCAATAGGGGTTCTAAACCTTCTCCTATATTTGCAGATACATATTAAACATATGAATGCTTTATTATATATACTGTATATATATATATATATATATATATATATATATATACATACACACACATATATACATATATATATATATATGTGTGTGTATATATATATATATATATATATATATATATATATATATATATATAATATGTATGTAGATATACATGCACAGACAGACAGCAATTTGGTAACAACTGGACTTGCATATACGAATTACAAGGAAATTTCTTTAGGACTGATAGATTAGAATTGTTATGCCCTGTACACACGGTCGGACTTTCCGACGGCATATGTGCGTTCGGAGCTTGTTGTCGGAAATTCTGACCATGTGTGGGCTTCATCGGACTTTTTCCATTGGAATTTCCGACACACAAAGTTTGAGAGCCGGCTATAAAATTTTCCGGCAACAAAATCCGTTCGCGTAAATTCCGACCATGTGTGGACAATTCCGACGCACAAAGTGCCACGCATGCTCAGAAGAAATTAAAGTGGTGTTCCGGACGAAATTATACTTTTTAAATAAAAATACCCCTATAATACACAAGCTTAATGTATTCTAGTAAAGTTAGTCTGTAAACTAAGGTATGTTTTGTTAGTTTATAGGAGTAGTTTGTTATTTTATAAACTTACAGCAGGCCGTGGCCATCTTAAGTCTGGGCATCTGAAGCCAGACTGCATTTCTTCCTAGATCTCATCCTTGCAGATCTCGCACATGCTCAGTGCAGCACAAGCAGTGTAATAGGATTCAGGTCAGGTTTCCATAGCAACGGCAGTTTCAGAGGAAGTTGCCGCCCCTTCCCAGAAGGCATTGCAAACAGGAAATGATGCGATGGGCCGCGGCCAGGAAGGAGGAAGTGAAAAATGAATACAGCAGATATACAGTAAGTGCTGAGAAAAAAAATAAAAAAATATCCAATTCGTTTACAGTGCAGTTTAGTGAGGGATGCTGAAGAGTTGTAAAAGTGGGTGGAACTCCACTTTAAGAGACGAAAGCTATTGGCTACTGCCCCGTTTATAGTCCCGACGTACGTGTTTTACGTCACCGCGTTCAGAACGATCGGATTTTCAGACAACTTTGTGCGACCGTGTGTATGCAAAACAAGTTTGAGACATCCGTCGGAAAAAATCCATGTATTTTGTTGTCGGAATGTCCGATCAATGTCCGACCGTGTGTACAGGGCATTAGACTCATACGGTTGCCTTAAAGTGGATCTTTATTTACCCATAACAACTTGATAAAAATAATGTTCTTTAGCAGGGAACATACATTCCACATTAATAATTATGCTACCAAAATTAGTGTGTGCTGTAAATTGCCCTCAGCATTGCTCCTGTTTCTTCTTGCTGGTGGCTGCCATTTTGGTGAAGCCCAGAGCCCCTGACAGCAACTGAGCATGTGCAGAGCAGGGTGAGACATTGTACTACTGGATTTTACACAGTATAGGCATTTATTTTTAATGTTGTACATAGCTATACCTGCAAAAGGGGCCAGCCTGAAGTGATCTAACAGGACTTCATTTTCTGACTAAAGTTCCACTTTAAATAATATGGTAAATAGATGCAGGAATGGGCTTGGGTATTGCAAAGGGAAGTTTGCTTTACACAAGAACAAGGGTAGTACAAAATTACAACTGTCTTAAATAATATGGGAAATAGGTGCAGCTGTCATAGGGCAAGGAGTATTATTAGTGAACAGTAAGTACAAAAGTATTTGTCTAATCAACCAATCAGCTTTATCTACACTTTAGACAATGAGGATGTGTACATCAGTGAAGTTTTAACCAGTTAAAATCATGAAAGGAAGAATTTAGCATTCTGGAGGGACTTATAGGGCTTCTGATCATTGAATTATTTTGCATATACTCTGTTGGACTTCTGTTTCTGTGATTTAGTAAGGCTACTTTCACACTGAGGCAGTTTTCAGGCATTTTAGCGCTAAAAATAGTGTCTGAAAACTGCCTCTCATGTCTCCCCTGTGTGAATGCTTTCACAATGGGGTGGTGCGCTTGCAGGATGGGAAAAAATGTCCTGCAAGCAGCATCTTTGGGGTGGTGTGGGAGCGGTGTATACACCGCTCCCACGCCGCCCACGCCCATGCCCATTGGAATTCTGAAGCACCTGAAAAGAGACACAGACACTATTAACACCTTCATCGGCCGCCAGCAGGGGTTAAAAGCACCCCACTAGCGTCCAATAAGCGCAGCTAAAATAACGGTAAAGAGCCACTAAAACTACTGCTAACGGACCCGCCACCCCAGTGTGAATGTACCCTAAATGCTACACTCTGAAAAATAATCAAGGCTGCCTAAAACTTGCATTCCCATTATTATATACAGTTTACGTATATCAATGATGACAACATTGTTTTACCGTGACCCTGTCATTTGAAACTTTTACATTTTTAACATGAGTTACACATGGACGTTCTTTACCACAGGTGACAACCCCATCCCAACAGATCTTGGTATGTCAGTTTTAGGATCTAAAGACCATACCATCTTCCTCTGTGTGCACCACTATCTCTCCACTCTCTTTCCTCCCCTCCGGATTGCAGAGAGCCAGTCTGAGGTATACAGCAGTGTGCGGTCTCAGGCCACGCAAGGTGTAGTGGCTAGAAGTCAGAATCAGCTCTTCGGCTTCCACTCGTTCTTCTCCTAGCTGGTAACTGTAGTGTAGTGTTAGGTTGTAGCTGTGACACCGAGTGATTGTATAGCCAAATGGTTCCCACTGCAGTGTCAGCTGTCGAGCACGGATATCCACCAGTTCCACATTCTGAGGACCATGTACTGGATCTGCAAAAAGTGAATGAATTATATATTTTTAAACACCCCTCAAGTCTTTTCTGGCACTTTTTGTGTACAAGTTTAAATCAATATTTTTTGCTAAAAAAATACTTATAACATAAACATTATATATATATATTGTGTTTTTTTTTTAAATTCATTAACAAATTTCATTTGAAAAACCGCTGCGCAAATACCGTGTGATATAAAAAATTGCAAGGATCCCCATTTTATTCCCTAGGGCAGGGATATGCAATTAGCGGACCTCTAGCTGTTGCAAAACTACAAGTCCCATCATGCCTCTGCCTCTGGGTGTCATGCTTGTGGCTGTCAGAGTCTTGCTATGCCTCATGGGACTTGAAGTTCTGCAACAGCTGGAGGTCCGCTAATTGCATATCCCTGCCCTAGGGCAATGGTTCTCATCTCCTGTTCTCTGGACCCACCAATAGGCCATATATATACATATATATATATGTATATATTTTTTTTTAGCAGAGACCCTAGGGCAGTGGTTCTCAACTCCAGTCCTCAGGGCCCACTAACAGGCCAGAATTCAAGTATTACCTTGGGGAGATGCAGACTAAAATACTGCAATCACTGAGCAGCAAATGATATCACCTGTGATGTATTTCAGTTATCTTGCAAACCTGGCCTATTGGTGGGTCCAGAGAACAGGAGATGAGAACCATTGCCCTAGGGCAGGGATATGCAATTAGCAGACCTCCAGCTGTTGCAGAACTTCAAGTCCCATGAGGCATAGCAAGACTCTGACAGCCACAAGCATGACACCCAGAGGCAGAGGCATGATGGGACTTGTAGTTTTGCAACAGCTAGAGGTCCGCTAATTGCATATCCCTGCCCTAGGGAATAAAATGGGGATCCTTGCAATTTTTTATATCACACGGTATTTGCGCAGCGGTTTTTCAAATGAAATTTGTTAATGAATTTAAAAAAAAAACACAATATATTCCACTTTTTTTGTATAATATGAAAGATGATCTTATGCCAAGTAAATAGATACCTAACCCGTCATGCTTTAAAATTGTGCATGCTCGTGGAATGGCATCAAACTACGGTACTTAATTATCTCCAAAGGCAACGCTTTACCCAGCCCCGGATGGTTTACCTCCCTTTATGACCAAGCCATTTTTTGCGATACGGCACTGCGTTACTTTTTTTTATAACTCTCTTTATTATTTTTCAAAATTATATATTACAACATATACTTTTCATTTCATCTATATTCCACTCTCGCAGGAGCTTCCACATAACTCTTATTTACAATACTTACATATCACAATAAAAACTGGAAAAAGATAAAGGAAAAAAACACATTCTTCCCCCTTAACCTCGTGTCATGGTGTGGTTTTGTCACTTTCTTTTTACATTTCTATATCTTTTCCTATTCCAGTTGTTTAATCTTCAGAGGCCGTTGTAAGCTCTTCTATCCAGCTTGACCAAACCCTTTCATATTTTTCTTGATGTCCTCTATTGCAGTATGTTTCACTATACAAAGGCAGGTTATCGTTTATTAAATGCTTCCAAAAAGCTATTGAGGGAGCCTCTGTTTCTCTGCATAGAAAAACAATATTCTTATTTGTGTTCTCTTTGCTATAGTAACAGCAGTATTATTCCCCATCAAACCCAAGAAAAAGATTCCACTCCCAACATCCTGTTCTAAAACATTGTGCAAAATGTAACGATATTATGGCAGGACCAGAATATATGGATACAATCTCCTGGAATATTCCCACATCTCCAACAATTCTGAGAGTTCAATGGGCTTTATTCTATGTAATGTATATGGTGTATAGTACGTTCTGTGTGTTATCTTAAATTGTATAAGTTTATCTCGAAGAGAGACCAATATCTGTGAGGGGAATCCCCATATCGCCTCCCAATTCTCCTCCTCCAGTTCCGGAACATCTCTTATCCAACATGATCGAAGTTTACTCATATCTGTCAGTGATACTCCTACCAAGTGGGTGTGTAGTAATGAAATAGGTTTCTCTTCCATTTTCCTTCTAGTTATCTTCTCCAGCCCAGATTCCTCTAGTTGCAGAAAACCTTGAGGAAACTGGGCAGAGAGAGCATGTGCAAGTTGCATATATCTAAAAAAGTAGCTTCCGGGAATGTTCCAGTATTCTATCATTCCTGCAAAGGGTATCACCATTTCTCCCTGTACTGCCTGAGATAGTTTTTTAACCTTAAATCTAGTCCAGGCTCCTGGATCTTGGATGGAATTTAAATGAGGCAGCCGAGGATTCCTCCACAGCGGAGTATTTGGAGATAAGATCACCTTGGAGTGTTTTCCCCACACTAACCTTGCTCTCCATGCCTTTATAGTTGTTACCATTGATTGACTATGAATATGATTGGCTATGAATAACACGTTATGGGTTGGCGCTTATTTAGTGTTATATAATCATAATCAATGTCTATATATTTTTAGGTGGGGCTGTAAGGGTTAACCTATGGCTTTTAAAAAACGTATATTTTGTCCATTAATCATTATTAAGCGGTTTAATGTGCTGTTTTCTTTGTCCATGGCGATAGGGAAGATTTGCCCATATTCAATATGGCGCTTATAGCCAAACACTTGTGACTAAGACCCCTTTCACACTGGAGCGGTTTTCAGGTGGTATTGTGCTAAAAATACCACCTGAAAACCGCCCCTAAACAGCCTCCGCTGTTTGTTCAGTGTGAAAGCCCGAGGGCTTTCACACTGAAGCGGTGCGCAGGCAGGGCGGTGAAAAAAGTCCTGCAAACTGCTTTTTTGGAGCGGTGAAGGAGCGGTGTATTTACCGCTCCTTCACCGCTCCTGCCCATTGAAATCAATGGGACAGCGCGGCTATACCGCGGTAATACCGCGGCTATAGCCGCGCTGTACGAGCGGATTTAACCCTTTTTCGGCCGCCAGCGGGGGTTAAAACCGAACCGCTAGCGGCCGAATACCACTGCAAGAACGACGGTACAGCAGCGCTAAAAATAGCGCTGTTGTACCGCCGACGCCCCCACCGCCCCAGTGTGAAAGGGGCCTTAGAACAAGGTTTGGTTTCCTATATAAGGTGGTGAGTCATCACGCTGCCTGTTCCCCATTGACAACGTTACGTATGACGAAACGTGTCTGGAGGAGGGTACGTGCTGACGTCACCACATCGTGTACTAGGAGGACTGGCTTCTGTTGTTTGCCAGCCGATTGTTTTTAGATGCCAACTTTTTAACGTACCAAATGTAAGTGCAATACTTTTTTACACATTAAATTGATTAGACTGTATTACGC
This sequence comes from Aquarana catesbeiana, assembly GCF_042186555.1. NCBI lineage: Eukaryota > Metazoa > Chordata > Amphibia > Anura > Ranidae > Aquarana > Aquarana catesbeiana. The sequence continues at coordinate 200,796,211 of NC_133335.1, read as the reverse complement.
TATGGTCAGTCTTTTTTTTCTGGGACAATTGCTGGGTTTAACGGCCATGGACTTCATAGACGGTGCCAGGGCTTGGGAGATCTACAGCCATCCATACTGTGCTACTGGGTTATTCGGCCATTGATCGCCTGTGCAAGCTAAAGGCCTTGGCTGGGCTATAGCCACATGCCTTTTTTGCGGTAAGCAGGTTTTAATTAAGGTGGCGGGGCTCCTTCTGATTGAAGTCACTGTGGTGCCATTGGGAAGAGGATTTATTTCATCCTTAATATTGATCAATAACATGCCGTTTTAATGAAGAATTTTCCTGCAATAATTGGGACTTTTTAGCGCAGCTTCTCTCATTTTTCTACGTAGATTAATGTCTGTCGTTTTATGGGGCATAAATCCTGTCTGGTCCAAGTCAACGATAGTTGTTAACAATGGTTGTATTCTCAATGTCAGTATTTTAGTCAATATTTTCAAATCTATATTCAATAATGCTATTGGCCTGTATAAAGCACATAATTTTGGATTTTTCATTTCTTTATGTATAAGAGCTATATGGGCCAGTCTCATTGACTCTGGAACAGCCCCTTTCAGTAACCCATTAGTAAACACTTCTGCAAATTTTGGGGCTAAAAGGTCTCCATACTTTATATAGAATTTAATAGGAATTCCATGGTGGACTGGTGCCTTTCCCTTTCAGAAAGGTATGTATAATCTTCTGGATCACCTCCTTTGTAAAGGGTCTAACCAAAGCCTCTCTCTCCCTATCCGACAGCCACCCTAGGGCTATCCGATCTAAAAGGTCGGACATCTCCCTTGGGTAGAGGTCGGAGGGGAGAGAGGAAGCATACAGGGAGCTATAGTACCTCCAAAAAGCCTCCAGAATGTCTTCTGGATTAGATACTGTTACTCCTTCTGGGGTCCTAATTTCAGATATGAGTGTAGCTGAATGTTCCTGTCGTGCCAATATTGCCAAGAATCTCCCACTTCTATCCCCTTGTTCAAAAATGTTATTCTAGCCTAGTTATGTCTACCAAATGCAGACGCAGGGCCCTTTGAGCAGCCATCATTGTATCAAAGTTTGTTGTATTGGGATCCAGAGTATACTTTTCCTTCTGTAGTTGTATCTGTCTTTGTAATACCTGTATGGTGACCTTCTGTTTCTTTTGATAGGAATTCCATGGTGGCCTGGTGCCTTTCCCTTCCAGAAAGGTATGTATAATCTTCTGGATCACCTCCTTTGTAAAGGGTCTAACCAAAGCCTCTCTCTCCCTATCCGACAGCCACCCTAGGGCTATCCGATCTAAAAGGTTGGACATCTCCCTTGGGTAGAGGTCGGAGGGGAGAGAGGAAGCATACAGGGAGCTATAGTACCTCCAAAAAGCCTCCAGAATGTCTTCTGGAATAGATACTGTTACTCCTTCTGGAGTCCTAATTTCAGATATGAGTGTAGCTGAATGTCCTGTCGTGCCAATATTGCCCAGAATCTCCCACTTCTATCCCCTTGTTCAAAAATGTTTTGTCTATTTTTATACAATTCTAGCCTAGTTATTTCTACCAAATGTACATGCAGGGCCCTTTGAGCAGCCATCACTGTATCAAAGTTCGTTGTATTGGGATCCAGAGTATACTTTTCCTTCTGTAGTTGTATCTGTCTTTGTAATACCTGTATCGTGACCTTCTGTTTCTTTTTAACCGCCGCAATAGCTGAAATATATTGCCCCTGCATATATGCTTTAAAAGCTTCCCATACCATGTCTGAAGAGGATGAGTCAACATTATTTTCCCAGTATTCAGCTAATATTAATGGCATTTTCTCTGCTATTTCCGGATAAAGTACCAACTGAGGGGCCAATCTCCATAATGATGCATTTTTCAGAGCAGGCGTATTGATAAGAGTAAAGGGGAGTGATCTGAAAGACCACTTGGCAAATATGTAGCTTCCACAATGTCCGCCAGCAATGCCGGATCTGCAAAGGCTAAATCTATTCGAGATGATGTTTTATAGGGAGATGAATAGCAAGAATATACTCTTTTTTCCCAGATTTTTCCATCTCCAGATTTCTATTACTTGTGTCACCTGTGCCCAATTATATTACGCTGTGCTGAATACTGCTTGGGAGATCTTGGTATCTAGATTTGGAGATAGAATAGAATTGAAATCACCAATAAACAGTAATTTTGCTGGATAATGTTGGACGTTTTTCTCTAATATTATATTTAATATTTCGAGGGAAAAGGTTGGTGGAATATAAATTGCTGTTATGACGTACCTTTGTTGCGTATATACTATGATAACATATATACCGTGTATGCCGTATATACCTTCTCAATTACACCAGGAAAGGATTTATTTATTAAAACTGACACCCCTCTCGCGTAGGAGTATGTGGCATGATATGCCTTATAGATCCAAGGTTTTTTAACCGCTTGCCGACCGCCTCATGCAGATATACTGCGCCAGAATGGCACGTACAGGCAGAATCTCGTACTTGTACGTTGCCCTTTAAGAGGCGGCCTGTGGGCGTGCGTGCGCCTGCGGAAAGCTCCATGAGTCAGGTTGCGGGTCCCGCGGACTCGATGTCCACGGGGATACCTGCGATCGTCTCACGGAGAGGAAGAACGGGGAGATGCTAATGTAAACAAGCATCTCCCCGTTCTGCCTAGTGACAGTGTCACTGATCTCTGCTCCCTGTGATCGGGAGCAGAGATCAGTGACATGCCACACACAGCCCCTCCCCCCCACAGTTAGAAACACTCCCCAGGACACACTTAACTCCTACACTGCCACCTAGTGGTTAACCCCTTCACTGCCAGTGTCATTTACACAGGAATCAATGCATTTGTATAGCACTGATTGCTGTATAAATGACAATGGTCCCAAAAATGTGTCAAAAATGTCGGATGTGTCCACCATAATGTCGCAGTTATGATAAAAATTGCTGATTGCCGCCATTACTAGTAAAAAAAAAAAATTATTAATAAAAATGCCATAAAAATATCCCCTATTTTGTAAACGCTATAACTTTTGCGCAAACCAATCAATAAACGCTTATTGCGATTTTTTTTTACCAAAAATATGTAGAAGAATACGTATCGGCCTAAACTGAGGGAAAAAAATGTTTTTTTATATATTTTTGGGGGATATTTATTTATTATAGCAAAATGTAAAAAATAATGCGTTTTTTTCAAAATTGTCGCTCTATTTGTGGGGAAAAAAGGATGCCAATTTTGTTTGGGAGCCACGTTGCACGACCGCGCAATTGTCAGTTAAAACGACGCAGTGCCGAATCGCAAAAAGTGCTCTGGTCAGGAAGGGGGTAAATTCTTCCGGGGCTGAAGTGGTTAATGTCATTACTTTTCCTCCTACTAAATGTGTCTCCTGAAGAAAAATCAACTGTGGGTTGTACTTTTTTACATACTGGAACATTAATACTCGTTTAAACTTTGAATTTAGTCGACCAACATTCCATGATAATATAGAATAATGCGTACACATGGTCGGACTTTCTGACGGGAAGTGTTCGATGTGAGCTTGTTGTCGGAAAGTCCGACCGTGTGTATGCTCCATCGAACATTTGCTGTCGGAATTTCCTGCCACAAATGTTTGAGAGCAGGTTCTCAAATTTTCCGCCAACTTTACTTTGTCGGAAAGTCCGATCGTGCGTACACAAGTCCGTCGCACAAAAGCTCACGCATTGCTCGGAATGAAGCAGAAGGAGCCGCACTGGCTATTGAACTTCCTTTTATCGGCTCGTCGTACGTCTTGTACGTCACCGCATTCTCACGTTCGGAATTTTGGACCAACATTTGTGTGACCGTGTGTATGCAAGACAAGTTTGAGCCAACATCCTTCAGAAAAAAATCCACGGTTTTGTTGTCGGAAAGTCCAATCGTGTGTACGCGGTTATTATCATAACAGTTATAACATGTAACATCATATATAGATGCCAAATGAAAACAATGGAGAAAACATAATGATCTAGATCGTATGGATCTTCCAAAGCGTACTAACAGGGCAACAAAACCACACAATTTCTGAGCCTTTAATACCAAAACCACCAAACCTCCCTCCCCACCCTATACTTTTCTACTCTCCTCGATACTTTGCAAGTCCATACATCTATAGAAGGGAGTAGAAAGAACTTAATCCCAACTCTAGACCTCACTGACTATAGCTTGCATTCTTTACCCAGTATGTTTAAACTATAAAACTTAAAAAAATCCCCAATATATACTATATTGCTAAAAAAAACAAAAAAAAAAACATCCCTTTCATTTGTGAGTTGGGCTCTCTAAAAGTATTTACCTAAGAAACGCATTTAGATGAATTTAGATGAAAATTAATCTTGCACATATTAAATCATAACCCTATTCCCCTATACTCATATTCATACTTATTACTTGTGCTGTTTTCTAAAAAAATAAACTAAAAAGGGGATGGAGAGAGGAAATAACAGAGAAGGAAGTCCCCCCCCCCCCCAAAAGAAGGGCAGAAAGGGCCTAAACCCCCCCCTGTTTCGGAAAAATAAGGAGGAGAGAGAGAAAGAGAAACACATGGGCGCGATTGCGGGCACGAGAGCCGCAATGTGTGTGTGTAAACGCACAAATCCCTGTTCTGTCAGGGGAGAGAAGACAGATTGTGTGTTCCTACTAAGTAGGAATGATGATATGTCTCCTCCCCCTGTCAGCCACATCCCCATACAGTTAAAAACACTAACGAGGGAACACATTTAACCCCTTGAATGCCTCCTAGTGTTAACCCCTTCCCTGCCAGTGACATTTACACAGTAATCAGTGCATTTTTATAGCACCGATCTCTGTATAAGTGTCAATGGTCCCAAAAATGTGTCAACAGCGTCCGATCTATCAGCCGCAATGTTGCAGTACCGCTAAAAATCGCAGATCACCGCCATTACTAATAAAAAATAAGTAAAAATGCCATAAATCTTTCTCATAGTTTGTAAACGCTATAACTTTTGCGCAAACCAATCAATATACGCTTATTGCGATTTTTTTTTTACCAAAAATTTGTAGAAAAATATATATAGGCCTAAACTGAGGAAGAAATTTTTTTTTTTTTTCATTTGGGGATATTTATTATAACAAAAAGTAAAAAATATTGTTTTGGGTTTTTTTTCAAAATTGTCGCTCTTTTTTGTTTATAGCTCAAAAAATAAAAACCACAGAGGTGATCAAATACCACCAAAAGAAGGCTCTATTTGTGGGAGAAAAAAAAAGACGTCAAGTTTGTTTGGGTACATCATCGCGCAACCGCACAATTGTCAGTTAAAGCGATGCAGGCAGTATCGCAAAAAATGGCCTGGTCATTAAGGGGGCAAATTCTTCCGGGGCTGAAATGATAATTATCAACTCGTGAGGAAAAAAAAGGGGGATTCTTTTTTAAATTGAAAGCTCTTCCTATTACCCTTGTGGTTGTCAATTTCATTTGTTTGCTATTTCCCACATATGTTCAAGTGTAATTTCTCATGTGCTTATTATTATAAATATTGGTGAATAACTCTGCGTTACTTTAACTGACAATTTCGCGGTCGTGCGACATTGTACCCAAATAAAATTGATGTCCTTTTTTCCCCACAAATAGAGCTTTCTTTTTGGTGGTATTTGATCACCTCTGTGGTTTTTATTTTTTGTGCTATAAACAAAAAAAGACAGACAGTTTTGAAAACAAAACAATATTTTGTACTTTCTGCTATAAAACATATCCAATAAAAATCTTTTATAAAATATAATTTCTTCATCAATGTAGGCCAATATGTATTCTGCTACATAGTTTTGGTAAAAAAAATCCAAATAAACGTATATTGATTGGTTTGCGCAAAAGTTATAGCGGCTACAAACTATGAGATATATTTATGGAATTTTTATTTATTTATTTATTTATTTATTTTTACTAGCAATGTCGACGATCAGTGATTTTTAGCGGGACTGCAGCATTACAGAGGACAAATCGGATACTATCTGACACTTTTTGGGGACCAGTGACACCAAGACATTGATCAGTGCTAAAAAATATAAACTGTCACTGTACTAATGACACTGGCTGGGAAGGGGTTAACATCAGGGGAGATCAAAGGGTTAAATGGGTTCCTAGGGAGTGCTTGCCAACTGTGGGGGAGGTGCTTTGCCTGGGGGTAGACAAAGATCTGTGTTCCTGCTTAGAAGAAACACAAGATCTCCATCTTCCTCTCTGACAGAACAGTGATCTGCCTTGTTTGGCAGATTATTGTTCTCCCTCTCTAGGCGGGTCCCGGCAGACATTGCATCCGTCAGACCCACTGAATGGCTCCTGCTGTGTCCAATCACAGCGGGAGCGGGTCGCCTGCGGTGCGCGAGCATGCCCCAGACCCAGTGCATGAAATCACATACAGGTACGTGATTTTGCGCAGGAAGACTGCCCTGCCGCAGTATATCTGTGTGTGGGGTGGTCCATAAGAGGTTAAATATCTTTAGGTTACCTGTTTAAAGTAGAGGTCTAGCATTAGAATTATTGCTCTCGCTTTAACATTCGCAGCAATACCTCACATGTGTAGTGCAAATACTCGCTTCTGTGAGTAAGCACGGAGGGATGAGGGCGCTTTCCAAAAAATGTCTTATTTATTTTATTTTTATTTTTTTTTAACTGTCCCTTTATTTTTTAATTTTTTTTTCTGATCACTTTTACTCCTATTACAAGGAATGTAAACATCCCTTTAGAAGATATAATAGAAATAAGGATGACAGGTCCTTTTTATGGACAGATCTGGGGTCAAACAGATCCCAAATCTCTCCTTTACCTTTAAAAGCAAAAGATTGAAAATACTTTTTTTTTTTTTTTTTAAGCAAAAGATCAAAATGTTTGGTTTTACCCTGGACCGGAAATGACTTCATGATGTCGCTCCAGTCCTCCAAGGCCATAGAGGCGATCAAAGACAATCTAGTCTTTGATCGCCTCTGTGACAAGCCGGCCGCACCGTCAGATTGTTTCTCAGGTGAAACAGCGAAAACGGTAAGCCCAAGAAACACCGTCAGGAGGGGACACACCTACACACAGAAGCCTCCGCTGACAGCTCAGCGTGGGACCGGATCGGCTTCAGAAAAGGTATGTATAGCGATTTTTACTTTTTATAAGGTTAGATAGATTTGTTTTAGAATGTGGCTGTCAGTAGATTGATGCCCTGTACATACGATAGGATATTCCCACAACAAAATCAATGTTTTTTTCCTGACGGATGTTGGCTCAAACTTGTCTTGCATACACACGGTCACACAAATCTTGTCGGAAATTCCAAAATTCAATAACGTGGAAACCGACAACACGTACGACGAGCCGAGAAAAATTAAGTTCAATAGCCAGTGCGGCTCTTCTGCTTGATTCCGAGCATGCGTGGAACTTTGTGCGTCGTAATTGTGTACACACGATCGGAATTTACAACAACGGATCTTGTTGTCGGAAAATTTGAAAACCAGCTCTCAAATTTTGTGTGACGGGAATTCTGATGGAAAATGTCCGATGGAGCCTACACACGGTCGGAATTTATGACAACAAGCTCCGATAGAACATTTTCTGTCGGAAAATCCTATCATGTGTACGGGGCATAAGAGTTATGCCGCGTACACACGAGAGGAATGTCCGACAGAAAAAGTCAGACGGAAGCTTTTCATCGTCTATTCTGATCGTGTGTAGACCTCATCAAACTTTTTTTTTTCGAAAATTCTGACGGACCTAGAAATGGAACATGTTCTAAATATAACCAATTCCTATCGGAAAACCCGCTCGTCTGTATGCTGTTCCGACGGACCAAAAACGACAAAACAAAAACTCTTGCGCATAAATGTGTAGGCCCGACAGTTCAAAGTTCAGGGTGGACGGTAGCTTTCAGCCTTGCTGCCCTCAAGGATAGGGATATCCTAGCAATCAGACAAAAAACAGAGAAGAGAGAGGGCGCACCGGCCTTGTGCATTAACCTTAAAAAAGTTTATTATAAAAGAACACGTAAAGACTACTACTCACAAGGTTGGATGAAAATCACGCTTGAATAATCAATGATTGGCTAGTGGTGGTCAGTCCACTGGTGGCAGTCTCCAGATCCTATGGAGAGGACGTGCGGACTGCTGCTGACTGACGCGTTTCGAAGGTAGCACCTTCTTCTTCAAAGCCCTGAGAGGGCTCCATAGGATCTGGAGACTGCCACCAGTGGACTGACCACCACTAGCCAATCATTGATTATTCAAGCGTGATTTTCATCCACCCTTGTGAGTAGTAGTCTTTACGTGTTCTTTTATAATAAACTTTTTTAAGGTTAATGCACAAGGCCGGTGCGCCCTCTCTCTTCTCTGTTTTTTGTCGGACCAAAAACGACGCATGCTCTGAAGCAAGTACGAGACGGAAGCTATTGGCTACTGGCTATTGAACTTCCTTTTTCTAGTCCAGTCGTACTTGTTCTACGTCACCGCGTTCTGGATGGTCGGACTTTGGTGTTACCGTGTGTAAGCAAGACCACTTGAGCGGAATTCCGTCGGAGTTCCGTCGGAGAAACTTTCGGAGTTTATTCCGACGGGAAAACCGGTCGTGTGTACAGGGCATTCGTTTTTGTCTGAACTGCTACTTTAAATGTAAAGCAAAATCTGGTCTTGTGCCCTGCCAGGGAAGGCTATGCTGTGTGGTAGAGCTGTGTAAATTTTAGGACTTGATGGGCAGACAACCTAATCCCTTGGTAGATAAAAAAGCTTTCATATACTGTAGGTTTTTAAACTGTGTATGTAGCTATTTACGTGTGTTTTAGCTTTAACAAGTCCAATAAATGGTCACTTTTACAGTAGCACCAGGGTAAATGCCCTTTTGCCCATTCACAAAGCAGCTCTGGAATGGCTGTTTTATTCCGGAGGGACACATCCCTTTATTGCTGTAAGATTCTTTAACAGAAAATCAGAAGGGGAAGCCAACATAATAAAGCAATATATTTGGGTAGTTTTATAGAAGTGCGTGCACAGGTCAGTAAAATATAATAAGGTGAACGTAGACAAAGCTTTAACATTGGCAAATATTCACTTTTTCCTTTATGGCATTTTTTTCTTTTTTTGCCGTTAGCTTCTTTATGATTCTTTTTTTGTACAATTCATTCTAGCTTCCCTCCCTTTTCATTTTACAGCTTAATCTCCCATCCTAACCTAATATCACTTTTTTTATTCAGCCAAAGTCTGCCGGCTGTTCTTATCATTGTCCTTTTATTTCTTCCATGTAGACTCCCATCCTCTCTGTCATCTTGTTATTCCTTTCTTCTCCAGGTTTGTTACTTAAAACTCCATCATCTCTATTCCCCTGATTCTATGTCACCATCCCTGTGCTCATGTTAAAGCTGAATGACGGGCCTTGTGGTTGTTATCATACAGCGGGGGGGGGTCAATGGCGGGGACCAGCTCCTGCCTCATGAGAGGTGTCAGACAGCCGGTGTCACTCACACAGCCTGGTGCCTTGCATCTCTGCCAGGGCTTGCCACTTATGCTGTCACCTAACACTCCAGGACACTTTGCTTGTCCTTATCATTGAACGATCGGTTGCAGATCATTCACCCCATTGGAGACCCTGCAACTCCTCCCTTGATGTCTTCAGAGCTGTAGCTTCACCTTGATATGGTTTTTCAGTTAAAGGAACAGTAATCCTAAACTAAATATCTGTCTATAGAAGAACATTTTCTGTTGCATTTATTAAAAAAAAAAAATACAAATACAAACCTAATAGTACAGCCGTGGCCAAAAGTTTTGAGAATGACACAAATATTAATTTTCACCAAGTCTGCTGCTTCAGTGTTTTTAGATCTTTTTGTCAGATGTTACTATGGTATACTGAAGTATAATTACAAGCAATTTTTAAGTGTCAAAGGCTTTTATTGCCAATTACATTAAGTTTATGCAAAAGAGTCAATATTTGCAGAGTTGTCCCTTCTTTTTCAAGACCTCTGCAATTCGCCCTGGCATGCTGGCAATCAACTTCTGGGCCACATCCTGACTGATGGCAGCCCATACTTGCATAATCAATGCTTGGGGTTTGTCAGAATTTGTTGGGTTTTTTTTTTTTTTACCCGCCTCCTGAGGATTGTCCACAAGTTCTCAATGGGATTAAGGTTTGGGGAGTTTCCTTGCCAAGGAGCCAAAGTTTTGATGTTTTGTTCCCCAAGCCACTTAGTTATTACTTTTGCTTTATGGCAAGGTGCTCCATCATGCTGGAAAAGGAATTGTTCGTCACCAAACTGTTCTTGGAAGTTGCTCTTGGAGGATGTTTTTGTACCATTCTTGATTCATGGCTGTGTTCTTAGGCAAAATTGTGAGTGAGCCCACTCCCTTGGCTGAGAAGCAACCCCACACATGAATAGTCTCAGGATTCTTTACTGTTGGCATGACACAGGACTGATGGTAGCGCTCACCTTTTCTTGATCATAAAGGGGATTCATCAGAGAAAATGACTTTACCCCAGTCCTCAGCAGTCCAATCCCTGTACCGTTTGCAGAATATCAGTCTGTCCCTGATGTTTTTCCTGGAGGGAAGTGGCTTCTTTGCTGCCCTTCTTAACACCAGGCCAACCTCCAAAAGTCTTCTCCTCACTGTGCGTGCAGATGTACTCACACCTGCCTGCTGCCATTCCTGAGCAAGCTCTGCACTGGTGGTGCCCCGATCCCACAGCTGAATAAACTCTAGGAGACGGTCCTGGCACTTGCTGGACTTTCTTGGGTGCCCAAAAGCCTTCTTCACAAATGCAGTGGAAATGTTTTTTTTATGGGATTAAGTTAATTTTCATGGTAAAGAGGTACTTTGCAATCAATTCCAATTCATCTGATCACTCTTCATAACATTCTGTAGTATATGCAAATTGCCATCATAAAAACTGAGGCAGCAGACTTAGTGAAAATGAATATTTGGGTCATTGTTAAAACTTTTGGCCATGGCTGTACACCTTTCCCCAGCAAGATCTACCTCTTTTGATAAATAATTGCTACAGATTAAAAATGTCACCATGTGATTTTATTGGAATTTAGTTAAGTATGTTTTATAAAGTTCCCTGTGTAGGTCAACATTACTACCCCATCACATAGTGGCCAGAGGGAAGAACTAAGGCTGTGGAGGAGAAAGGCGATAGGGGGAAGGCTACAGCCTGCTACTGAAGTCCCTAGTATACATAAGGAAGGCAGGAGGTACACCGGCTTCCATTTGTTAACCCTGAGTTAAATTTCTTTGGTATTGCCCCCCTTATCCATTTTTTGCTCACAAATTGCTACAGCCTCCCATTTGTTGGCCTAGCATTGACACAACTACCCATTTGTTGCCCCTGTATTACTGCATTATCATTCATGTCCATTTTATGCCCATGTATTGTCACAACTGCCTGGTTGCTGCCCATGTATTACCACAACTTTTTGTTTGATACCCACATTGGGGGTTATTTACACAAGGCAAATCCACTTTGCACTGCAAGTGCATTTGAAAGTGCACTGAAAGTGCACTTGGAAGTGCAGTCTCTCTAAATCTAATGCCGCGTACACATGATCGGACTTTCTGGCATACTTGGTCTGGCACACTTTCCGACGGACTTTGTCCGCCAGGTGCGCTGGACTTTAAAACGGACGGACTTGCCCACACACGACCGGACTTTCTGGCGGGCTAAGTCCGCCCGTCTTTCCGACGGACTTTCGCCGGAGTTACGGCGGACTTTCAGAATGAATGGACTTGCCCACACATGGACAAGTCCGTTCATTTTGAACGTGACTCAGGTGCGACGGGACTAGAAAAGGAAGTCAATCTTGCCGCTTTTATCAGCGAGATTGACACCTTGCGAGCCCCGTCGCGGGTCATACCAGGCCCTTCGGTCTAGTATGGATTATAAAGGAAAGCCCCTACGCCGAAAAAACGACGTGGGGTCTCCCCTAAAATCCATACCAGACCCCGATCCGAGCACGCAGCCCGGACGGTCAGGAAAGGGGGTGGGGACGAGCGAGCACCCCCCCCTCCTGAACCGTACCAGGCCGCATGCCCTCAACATGGAGGGTGGGTGCTTTGGGGGAGGGGGCTCCCTGCAGGGCCCCCCAACCCCAAAGCACCTTGTCCCCATGTTGATGAGGACAAGGGCCTCTTCCCGACAACCCTGGCCGTTGGTTGTCGGGGTCTGCGGGCGGGGGGCTTATCGGAATCCGGGAGCCCCCTATAATAAGAGGGCCCCCAGATCCCTGGCCCCCACCCTATGTGAATGAGTATGGGGTACATGTTACCCCTACCCATTCACCTAGGGAAAAAGTGTCAATAATAAAACACACTACACAGGTTTTTAAAATAATTTATTAAACAGCTCGGGGGGGGGTCTTCCTCCAGCTTCGGGGGTCCCTCCGGTTCCTCTTCTCCTGGCGTCCCGTTGGTTCTTCTCCGCTCTCTCCGGCCTCTTCTCCAGGTGTTCCAGTTCTTTGGCCGGCTCCTCCGCTGTCTTCAGGCCGCTCTTTTGCCAGCGGAGTTCCGGACTTCTGGGCTTCTTGGCTTCTTGTCTTCTTCCCTCTTCTCCAGATGTTGACACGACGCTCTCTCCGGCTGGACTGCTCTCTGAGGGCTCCGTTGTGACTTATATAGGTGGAGACCCCGCCCCCTTATGATGTCACAGTCCCTGGGCATGCTGGGACTGTGACGTTTTAGGGGGCGTGGTCACCGGGTGATGTTGAAATGCACCGAAATGCAATACCCTGCCCTTGCGTCGTATCTGGTCCGTTGGACCAGCACACAGACGAGCGGACTTTCCGCCAGAAACTGAGTCCGTCGGAAAGATGTAAAACATGTTTCAAATCTAGGTCCGGCAGGCTTTTGGGAAAAAGTCCGCCGGAAAAGTCCGCCGGAGCCTACACACGGTCGGAGTGTCTGGCGGACTCTGGTCCGCCGGACCAAGTATGCCGGAAAGTCCGCTCGTGTGTACGCGGCATAAGGGGTAGATCTGAAATGAGTGGAAGCTCTGCTGATTTTATCATCCAATCATGTGCAAGCTAAAATGCTGTTTTTTATTTTCCTTGCATGCCCCCCTCGGATCTACAGTAACTTTACTTCCAAGTGCACTTTCCGTGCACTTTCAAGTGCACTTGCAGTGAAAAGTGGAGTTTCCTTTAGTAAATAACCCCCAATGTCTCATGGATAAGTTGCCCGTGTATTATCATGATTCCCTGTTTGTTTTGTCTTGAATGTTCATGTGTTGTTCATGTATGGTCAGGACTGGCAGTGTGTTGCCCATGATGGTTGCACACATTTCTACAACTGCCACATACTGCCCAGATTGCCAGTGTGCTACCATTGCAAGTATTGTCTGGATCATTTATGTCACATGTGTCAAACACAAGGCCCAGGGGCCGAATCCAGCCCTCTAGGCCATTTTATGTGGCCCTCACAGTTCTCCTGCAGCTGCTGCACCCCCCTCATCTCTGCCCCACCTTGTCCCAGCACAGTCAGCAGCAGAGAGGACGACAGAATTCCTAAGCCAGATCCTGCCATTCTCTGTGTAGCCGTAGAGAGGCTCCTCTCTGGCACCCCCATCTCAGCAGTCGGCAGCAGAGAGGAGGACACAACTCCTTCTACAGAGCCTGCACCTCTATGTGCAGACACAGCACCCCCTTATCTCTGCCTCCACTGGTCTCAGCAGACTCCCGCAGCTGACCCCAGCCCTTGCACTTTCTGCTTCCTATCTCTGTCCCCAGCTTCTTTCCGACAGCAACACAAAGTAAGGGGGGGGGTGCGTTGTGATGTAAGGGACATTGAGGGACTCTTAACTTTTAATGGTGGGGGCTACAGATAGATTTGGCCCTTTGAGGGCAACCATAATGCTAACGTGGCCCTCAATGAAATGGAGTTTGACAGCCCCGGTCTTTGTGTTGCCCATGTATTGTCAAGATTACCAGTGTTTTGCCCATGCTGCACACATTTTACCACAATTGCCTATGTGAAGCCACAGATTGCCAGTGTGCCATGATTGCTGGTGTGTTGCTCACAAATTTGCCACAATTGTATGTCTTCATATCTTAAATACAATGTATTTATGATACTCATACGGGTCAAAATTTCAAGTCCTGAGCTAATAGCCAGGCCTTAAAAGTTACAGTACTTGCCACTAGTTGCCCCACCCAACCCCTACTCTGCCCTGCTCCTAATTCCGCCCCCTAAACACGCTCTCGTAAATTCTCTCATGAAATGACACTGTTAAATGTTTTATACAGAATTAAGTTACAAAAATAAATATTAACAACAACTTTATCAGTGCCCATCAGTGCAGCCTCATCGGAGCCCATCAATGCAGCCTATCAGTGCCCATAAATGCAGAGTATCAGTATAGCATATCGGTGCCCATCAGTGCAGCATATCAGTGTCCATTAGTGCCGGCTCATCAGTGCAGCTTATCTGTGCCCATGAGTGCCACACTATCTTTGCCTATCAGTGCAGCCTCATCAGTGCCCATCAGTGCAGCCTCATCAGTGCCCATTAGTGCAGCCTTATCAGTGCAGCCTTATCAGTGCCCATTAATGCAGCCTCATCAGTGCCCATCAATGCAGCCTATGAGTGCCCATCAGTGAAGCCTCATCAGTGCCCATCAATGCAGTCTATCAGTGCCCATCAATGCAGCCTCATCAGTGCCCATCAATGCAGCCTCATCAGTGCTGATCAGTGCAGCCACATCAGTGCCCATAAATGCAGCCTATCAGTGCCCATCAGTGCAGCCTATCAGTGTCCATCAATGCAGCCTCATAAGTGCCCAACAATGCTGCCTAGCAGTGCCCATCAATGCAGCCTATCAGTGCCCATCAGAGCCCATCAATGCAGCCGATCAGTGCCCATCAATGCAGCCTATCACTGCATTGGGGTTCACAGAGCAGAATCGGGAGGAGAGCTGGCCAGGTCACACAGAGCGGGATCTCGCGCTGTGACACAGCCCAGATCTGAAAATATGGCCGCTGTCAAACAAAGTCCCACCTCCTGGACTGGCTCCTATGATAGACGTCACATTACTTCTATTTCCCGGCATTGGACCAGTGTGCTGCCTATTATAGGAGTCGATCCAAGAGGCGGGACTTGGTTTGACAGTAGCTGGCGTTTCAGATATAAGCTGTGTCACAACGGGAGATCCTGGCTCTCCTCTTCCTCTCCTCTCCCTTCCTCGGTTTCCTGGCCAATCACTGGGAGGAGAATCGGCGCTCGCCTCCCCAGTATGGTTTCACACTCACCCTCACCTTATTTCCACTCACCAAATGTGAGTAGGCGAGTGGAAATTTTGATGGCTGCTTATACTATTCTACTTTGAAAGTTCCCCATCTTGTGCTGTTTGGCTTTCTGGATGGAAAAGGCAGTGGAATGAGTAAAACTCCCACTATTGCACCAGTAGTAATATGGTTCTAAGGGCAGAGGGTAGGACAGCCCTGGCACCTAATATTGAGGTTGGTTACATGAGAAGCAGCAGTGGGTCGAGGCGCTACAAATGATGGACTCATAGCTCCCCTCTGTTGTTCAGAGATGTTTAGATTGTAAGCTCCCTGAGAACAGGGGTTGATATGAATGTACAATATGTAAAGCACTTCATAAATTGTCAGCGCTATATACTGTAAACACCTCTAATTTTAACAATGTAGCTGTTTTTGGCAAAATCAATTTGAATCAGCGGTTATATATATACAAGTAAGATTGAAACTAGTAAATATGTGCACACAGGAGGTAACTAGTACAATTTATAGACATTAAAGTATTTGTTCTTTATTTAATGACATTATGCAGTATTTTAATATACAACGTATTTGAGTCTTTATCATTTTTAGACCTTAGCCAGTACTTAGTAATAGTAAAAAATGGGTATAGAAAAGCATGATTAGATGGTACTGGCAGGCACAGGCACTGCTCTCAATGATTAGCTGCTGATTAAGCAGTGGGTGTAACATTATAATGAACAATTAACTAATCATTGGCTGATAGCATGGTGAGAATTCATCAACATCTATGCAAGAAACCTAAAAGTGCATGTGTGTCTCCACTTCTAGGTACATTTTAGCTATAAATGTGGCGTTGACACAATAGAATTTATACTGATATCATGATCGGTAGTCTTTTTCTTTCTCCGATGGAACCCTCTTCTGCCTGATGAAAGTTCTCATTGACAGTTTGGAGTTTGTCTTCTTTTCCCACCAAATGATTTCCTTTTTTTTCAAGTCTTTCCCTTCTCTGATTTGCAGTTTGTCACTGAGAATGTGTGATGTACTGGTCCATTATGACATGGACCAGTACATCATTTAGGGTTGAACTAAACTCTCACTGTTTTTGTTTTGTTTTGTTTTGTTTTGTAGGATAGTGTAAGTAAAAACAGGATCACAAGTAAAAAAGTACAGTTCTCCCTTTTCATCAGAGCCGGGACAAGGGGTGGGCAGGAGGGTCAGCTGCCCTGGGCACTGTAGTATCATATGAGGTGGGGGGCGCCACAAGGAGGCAGGGGAAAAGAATTGTTCTATGAGGGAAATTTGAGGGGGGGGGGGATTTGTGCCAGCAGGGATAATTGTGGGTACTTGTGCTAGGAGCGGAAATTTTGTGCTAGGATGGGGGATTAGGGAGAATTTGTGCTAGGATGGGAGAATTTAGAGTGGGGGAGAGAATTTGTGCTCAGAGGGAAAATTTGAGGGGTAAAAGATTTGTACTAGGAGGGGTAGATTCAGGGGGGTTGATTTGTGCTGGGGGCATATCGTGAATGGGCACTGATAAGGCGGCACAGATGTGCACTGAGGCAGCACAGATAGGCACTGATTGGCACAAGTGGGCACTGATGAGGTGGCACAGGTTGGGGATGGCGGGTTTGTACTGGGAGGAGGAGGAATTTAAGCTTAGGGGGTAAGCATTTAGATTGGTGCTCAATTTTTCTTTTGGGGGGATTTTTCCTGATACATAAGGCTCATACATCTTGGGGGAGGGGGGTGCAATTTGGCATGTTTGTCCTGGGCTCTAGATGATCTTGTCCCAGCACTGCTTTTCATTATTCATGTGTTCTCTCCCTGCACTGTGTATGTCCAGTAGACCAGGGGTATTAAATTAAAATTCAAGGAGGTCAGGCCAGTAAAATTTTCTTCCAGCAGAGGAGGTCAGAGTCGCATATTTGTGCTATGACTCAGATCCTAATATGTGCATAATCACTGTATGCTTATCAACCAATAAGCATTGTGAGTATTTCAATAATATGTAATTTTCAGAGTTCCCCCTTAAATCTGCTGTCCCCATCAGAGTGCTTCCTTACATTAGGTGTCCCCATCATGGTACATATATATATATATATATATATATATATATATATATACACACACACACACACACACACACACACACACACACACACACACACACACACACACTATATTGCCAAAAGTATTGGTATGCCTGCCTTTACACGCACATCAACTTTAATGGCATCCCAGTCTTACTCCGTAGGGTTCAATATTGAGTTTGCCCACCCTTTGCAGTTATAACAGCTTCAACTCTTCTGGGAAGTCTGTCCACAAGTATTAGGAGTGTGTCTATGGGAATGTTTACCATTCTTCCAGAAGCTCATTTATGAGGTCAGGCACTGATGTGGACGAGAAGGCCTGGCTCGCAGTCTCCACTCTAATTCATCCCAAAGGTGTTCTATCAGGTTGACGTCAGGACTCTGTGCAGGCCACTCAAGTTCCTCCACCCTGTCATCCGCCTGCTCAGCGGAGATCAGCGGAGAGGTCCCTGCTGAGCAGGCGGAGTCCGCCCCGTTTGCAAGGGGCCCAAGAGCTACCACAAAATACAGTGCCTTGAAATCTTCCACACTTTGTCATGTTTCAACCAAAATTGTACATGTATTTTATTGGAATTGTATGTGATAGACCAACACAAAGTAGCATGAAAGACGGGGCAAATTTCTTTCCTGCAACCACAGGGGGGGTGGGCGAAGCTGTCTCCGACGGGAGAAGACAGTGATTATTGCTAGTGGCTGTAACAGCCACTAGCAATAATCGTAAGTAAAATCCAGCAGGCTGGTTGTGCCCAAGTTGATTGGTAACTTGGTACATTCAGTCTGCCCATACATGGTTCAAATCTCGGCTGGTTCCTGCAGAGATTTGAACGTTTTATTGCCGGCCTTAGTCCCTGCTCACATACAGTGCCTTGGAAAAGTATTCATACTCCTTGAAATTTTCCACATTTTGTCATGTTATAACCAATAACGAAAATGTATTTTATTGGGATTTTATTTGATAAATCAACACAAAGTGGCACATAATTGTGAAGTGGAAGGAAAATGATAAATGGTTTTCAAAGTGTTTTACAAATAAATATCTGAAAAGTGCATTTGTATTTAGCCCCCTTTACTCTGATACCCCTAATTAGAATCTAGAGGAACCAACTGCCTTCAGAAGTCACCTAATTAGTAAATAGAGTCCACCTGTGTGTAATTTAATCTCAATATAAATACAGCTGTTCTGTGAAGCACTCAGAGGTGTGTTAGAGAACCTTAGTGAACAAACAGCATCATGAAGGCCAAGGAACACACCAGACAGGTCAGGGATAAAGTTGTGGATAACTTTAAAGCAGGGTTAGGTGATGAAGAAATATCTCAAGCTTTGAACATCTCACAGAGCACTGTTCAACCCATCATCCGAAAATGGATAGAGTATGGCACAACTGCAAACCTACCAAGACATGTCTGTCCACCTAAACTGATATGCCGGGCAAGGAGATCATTAATCAGAAAAGAAGCCAAGAGGCCCATGGTAACTCTGGAGGAGCTGCAGAGATCCACAGCTCAGGTGGGAGAATCTGTCCACAGGACAACTATTATGCCGCGTACACACGAGCGGACTTTTTGACCAGACTGGTCCGACAGACCGAGTCCTGCGGACAATTCGACCGTGTGTGGGCTTCAACGGACCTGCAGCGCACTTTTTCAGTCGAAAATCTGACGGACTTTAGATTTGGAACATGTTTCAAATGTTTACATCGGAACTCCGCCGGACCCAGTTACTATCAAAAAGTCCGCTCGTCTGTATGCTAGTCCGACGGACGAAAACCAACGCTAGGGCAGCTATTGGCTACTGGCTATCAACTTCCTTATTTTAGTCCGGTCGTATGTCATCACGTACGAATCCGTCGGACTTTGGTGTGATCGTGTGTAGGCAAGTCCGTTTGTTCGGAAAGTCCGTCGGAAGCCTATCAAAAGTCCGTCGGATAGACCGTCGGACCAGTCCGGTCGAAAAGTCCGCTCGTGTGTACGCGGCATTAGTCGTGCACTCCACAAATCTGGCCTTTATGGAAGAGTGGCAAAAAGAAAGCCATAAGAAGTTCCGTTTCTCCATCCAATCTGATAGAGCTTGAGCTATTTTGCAAGGAAGAATGGGAAAAAATGTCACTCTCTAGATGTGCAAAACTGGTAGAGACATCCCCAAAAAGACTTGCAGCTGTAATTGCAGTGAAAGGTGGTTCTACAAAGTATTGACTCAGGGGGGCTGAATACAAATGTACACCACACTTTTCACATATTTATTTGTAAAAAGTTTTGAAAACCATTTATCATTTTCTTTCCACTTCACAATTATGTTCCACTTGGTGTTGGTCTATTACATTAAATCCCAATAAAATACATTTACGTTTTTGGTTGTAACATGACAAAATGTGGAAAATTTCAAGGGGTATGAATACTTTTTCAAGGCACTGTATATCAAAGCTCTGCCAGCCTGACATCTGATGGGAGCTTTACAATGAACACAGTTGCAGAGGAAGATTCATAGCTTTACCTTTCATTAAGACAGGTTTGTTGCCAGCTTTTGAAAGGCCATAGAATACCAGCACTTATTTATCCCCTCCGGTTGCAGAGCGATTAGGCCCATTGTTACGTCTAGTGAAGGCACGGCACGCACGCAGCAAGCCATAGGCGGTTTTAAGTGATAGCATAGCCATTCACAGACCATCACTGTGTACTTATCCCAGGGGCTGGTTAGCAAATGTGCTTAGCCCCTAATTACACACAGTAATTCAGTGTTGAACATAATGTAACGCAAATGCAATCTGAGAGGTCACACAGAGTTTATTATACATTAATTATCTACAATTAATTCTCTGTGATAGAAGTCACCTACTGCTTTGCGCAGCCAGAACGGATCTGGAAAATATCTAGTTAGTATGCTATTGGTTTCTGTTCACATCTTCATATTTCCAGGTGAAACCCAAACCTGGCTCCTCCCTCACCCGTCTGATTTTGGAATTTTATTACATTGGGTATAGGAGCCAGAGGAGAGGAAACTTTCTAAGACAGTCACAGTAATCAATCAGCCTTTAATTGTACAGGCAAGAGACTAAAATAGGAAGCACTCATATGGAAATCATTATTCAGTACAATCAGAATTGTATATTTGATTGATGTGTGCTTGAAGAATGATCAAATAAAGAATCAATTACCTTATACACCTACAAAAAAATATTACTTGATTTTGTTAGATGTTTGATGTCGTTATTGTTGGAGGTGATTTAATAATCCCTTTTCTGTAATTAATGCCAAACTCCAGGCGAGCAGCTAAATACCCAGTTGAAATATCTACTATAACATTTGTAGTTCTGTGCAGCCGCGTTTATGATTTATATATCTCATTCAGACAGCCCATTAAGGAGGATAACATCACAATCATTGTTAAAGCTGAATTCCAGGAATGATCTGTATTGCATATGTACATTGGTCCAGCTTGGGACAATGTAAGCATAGCTCCCAACTGTCCCTGATTTCGAGGGACTGTCCCTGAATTGGAACAGTGTCCCTCTGTCCCTCATTCCTCCTTATTTGTCCCTCATTTTGGTCTGATCTCTATAGTTGTATATAAAATGCTCTATTTATCTTTCAAAAAGTGTTTCCCAGTGCTAAACCTTTCATCCAATTTCTAAATTGCTGCATTTGTACATTTCAAAAGCCAATAAAAGGAATAGTAGAGGTAAAAAAAAAAAGCCCTTGTGTGTTTAAAGCGGGGTTCCACTCAAATTTTTAACTTAATCTTACCCCCTTCAGTTAATTGCATAGATGTTCAAATGGCGCACGAAAAATGTTTTTAGCGCTGTAATTACCTTTATATTGTACTTTATTGTGGCACTTCCTGTCTCTCCTCCCATGGGAGTAGGCGTGTTTATTGCCTTTCCCCGGCGCCGCACTGTCTCCTGGGAGCTTAGTGTCAGCAGGGGCGTAACTACCACCATAGCGACCCATGCGGGCGCTATGGGGCCTGCAGCCGAGTGGGGCCCAGTGAGGATAAGAGCACCGCCGGCACAGTCTCCCAGCCAGGGGAAGAGAGAGGAGAGAAAGAGGCGAGCTGTCCGTATCAGCAGAGAGCTGAATTGCCCGATGTAAGAGCTTTCATTAGAACTTCCAGTGTTCCCGGGGCTCACGTCACATAGCTCCACCTCTTGGCCCGGCGCCTTTGATAGACAGAATGCCGATTCAATGCGGGACATGTGACGTCATCAAAGGCGTCGGGCCAAGAGGTGGGGCTATGTGACGATGAGCCCCGGGAAGACGGGAAATTCAAATGAAGGCTAGTACAGCGGGCAATCCCGCTCTCTGCTGATCCGGGTGGATTGCCTCTTCCTCTGCATAGGTGAGGCTGTATGGGGCACAGGCAGACCAGGCTGTATGGGGCACAGGTCACGCTGTAAGGGGCACAGGTCACGCTGCATGGGGCACAGGTCACGCTGCATTGGGCACAGATCACGTTGCATGGGGCACAGGTCACGTTGTATGGGGCACAGGTCACGTTGTATGGGGCACAGGTCACGCTGCATGGGGCACAGGTACCGCTGCATGGGGCACAGGTCACGCTGCATGGGGCACAGGTCACGCTGTATTGGGCACAGGTCACGCTGTATTGGGCACAGGTCACGCTGCATTGTGCACAGGTCATGCTGTATGTGGCACAGCTCACGCTGCATTAACACTAGGGCAGCTGTGGGGTGGGGGGGCTGTTTGCAGGGGGGCTCCATACAACATTTTGCTATGGGGCCCTGCTATTTCTAGTTTCGCCCCTGAGTGTCAGGCTTCCCAAGATTCAGTGCAGAAACTATGATCATGCGTGTGAACAAGCTGTGAATGAACAGCATTCGACGCATCCAGGAAATCAATGCTTGTGGGCTTCACATGCCCATAAGCAAGATGGAAACAGCCAGCATCACATTTTTTAAGTTATTTTTCAGTACGAAAACAGACAGAGGTGGAAATAATACACCCAAACTGTGAGTATTATTTTGGGGTTAGCAAAGTGTCTCAATGACCTAAAAAAAAAAAAAAGATTGGTCGCCGGACTCCCGCTATAACTAATCTTTTATTTTTGGTTAATTCTCCTTTAAGGGGGTGAGGCAGGGGGCGTGTCCTATGCCTACATACTTTTGCTAATAGGTGTCCCTCATTCCAATCTCAAGTTGGGAGGTATGTGTAAGTAATGCCGCGTACACACGAGCGGATTGTCCGACAGAAAAAGTCCGACGGAAGCTTTTCATCTTATATACCGATCGTGTGTAGACCTCATCTGACTTCTTTTTTTAGAAAAATCTGACGGACCTAGAAATGGAACATGTTCTAAATATTAAAGATGGACCCTATTCCTATCCGAAAACCGATCGTCTGTATGCTGGTCTGACGGGTCAAAAAAGACACATGCTCTGAAGCAAGTACGAGACGGAAGCTCTTGGCTACTGGCTATTGAACTTCCTTTTTCTAGTCCCGTCGTAAGTGTTGTATGTCACCGCGTTCTGGACGGTCGGACTTTGGTCGGACTTTGAGTTGACTGTGTGTAGGCAAGACCGCTTGAATGGAATTCCATCTGAGAAACTGTCTGAGTTTATTACGACGGCTAAACAGGTCGTGTGTACGCGGCATAAGATGTAGTTTGGCCCTGCCAGCATGGTGCTGTTCGGGGGCTGCCGTGCAGGGAGGGTGGAGGACAAGGGGGAAACCAGGTTCCTGTGAGACCTCTGTAGGTGTTAATAGGGGAGCAACTGTCTGATTGGACACTGCTGCCCTGAGTGATCTGGCAGCCATCTTTGATGTGGGCGGTGCATATAACATTCGGGTTGGCACGCAGACTGAGTAGAAGGTATGTAGGCAAGTGCAGTCTGTTTCCACCACTGCAGAGGTTCTGTAACTGGAGATGAAGTCAAGGGGAACGGGGTTCCACTATGGTTTCCCAGAGTCACTGGGGAAGCAATCCGGTTGGATGCTATCCCCCCATGTGATTTTAACAGTCATCTTGGGTCAGGAAGAGCCTATTTAAGGCCCTGCCTCCTGGGTTTGGCGCGCTTTATGCGAGTGGGTAGAATAGGGAAAGGTACCCCGCTTGCTAGGGACAGTACTAGTGATAGGAAAAGGTTTCTGACGAGGAGGGAAAGCGTAGGGCCACCACTCCTAATTGGGCACAAAAAGCCAGTCTGCATTCTTCCCCTTTCAACAAATGCTGTCAGTCTGGCTGAAATCTGCTCCTGTCATGTTACTGAGAAACTATGAGTGCACACGGTTGGGTAGTCTGGCAATCGGCTTTGTTTTGAACTGTTGCCAAATATCTTCAATACAAGATATGTACTGCACCTGACCGTTACTTATTGCCGCTGCACCATGCTGCACCAATCTACAGGCAGGTCAGGGACAGATCTTTTGCTGGCTAGAGACAGCTGGATTGGGATATGGCCAGGTTCCTGTGGAGGAGGGACAGTGTAGGGATTATTACTGTGTCTCAAGCGGTACCCTTCCTGAACCAGGGGCCCCTTTGCCAATTTGCCTTTCAGCCGCCTCCTCTGTCAGATGCTGTCAGGTGTCCACAGCGTGCTCTGATACTCCTTGCCTGGTCTATCGAAAGTGTTCCAGAGTGGTGCGACCATGTCTGCAGAGTTTGCTGTTCTCTCTCAACATTACCACATTATTATACATTGCTGCATTAACCAGTCTCCATGTGAGTTCTCTTCCCCTGTGGGCAGCAAGTCGGGCCATGCCTACAAGTATACATAGGGAGTAGTTGGCTATATAATGCCCAGCATGTGTGGCAGACTGAAGATCTTGCTTTGATCAATGTCTGAATGGTGAAGCATCTCTACTCATAGCCACCAGTCCAATATAAGTAATGGCCCAGGAGGAAATTGCTCTTCTGCCCTGACAGCCCCTAGTCTACCTTTGACATGTGGTGATAGGAGAGAAGAGAGTGAGTGAGAAAGTTGATGACATGTCAATATGTTGCTGCTCTTTCATTGTCTATTCAGAAGGCTAGGGGTGGAGTAGTGAGTCCATGGTTTTTCTTAACTTTAAAGCTGAACTCCAGGAAGGCCTGGATTTGCTCCCTTTGCTGCCCCAAGGCCGGGTCCTTCACTGCTGCCCCCTCCCCACACACACACACCACCATTCTCATACTTTATCGATGACTACTACAATAGATCAATTGAAAACATATGTCCACACACAAGAACACTGAAAATAACTGGCTTTAATTGACTCTCATGACTTGTCTCTTCTCCTCATGTCACGAGTCACGTCACTGGTCACAGTCTCAGAGACCCCCGCTCCTGGCCGTGCAGTCGGCGCAGAGGAGGCTAATGCTCCATTGCCACTGTGCCCTCAAACGCTGCCACTGTGCCCATCAAATGCTGCCACTGTGCCCATCAAACGCTGCCACTGTGCCCTCAAATGCTGCCACTGTGCCAAACGCTGCCACTGTGCCCTCAAATGCTGCCACTGTGCCAAACGCTGCCACTGTGCCCATTAAACGCTGCCACTGTGCCCTCAAACGCTGCCACTGTGCCATTAAAAGCTGCCACTGTGCCATCAAATGCTGCCACTGTGCCCATTAAACGCTGCCACTGTGCCCATCAAATGCTGCCACTGTGCCCATCAAATGCAGCCAGTGTACCCATTAAATTTTGAAGCTTTCTACTTTTCCTGTTCTATACATGGGGGGAGCCAGGGGAGGAAAAAAGAAGAAGACCCACCTTGTCCTCATGGCCAGCTCAGCTCCGAATCTGATCAATTCCTCCACACTGCTGCTGCTAGTTTCACTTGACCCCACTCCACTCCGCGCCACGGTCAGACCCCTCCTACCGAGGCCTCTGTTCCTCCGAGTCCGATCACGCTTGCTTGCAGGCAGCATAGCAAGGGGCGGGGCCAGAGCGTCAGTGGAGCTAAAGGCCCGGCCACCCGCGGTCCGCTCCTTGATCAGATAAAAAGCAGCACTGGCACTACGTGTGCATGCTGCTCATGCCGGCTGTCTGATGACTGTCTGTGACAGACAGTGGGGATTTTCAGCGCTGATTTGTGGACAGCGCATGCAGCGCCGCCCCTGCACCACTGCCGCTCCAAGGCCTGGCCTCGGAGGCCTTGTGGGAAATCCGGCCTGACTCCAGGAATAATCTGTATTGCAAACCTACATTGGTCCAGCTTGGCAAAATGTAAGTATTCATATCTCACACCTGATTGGCCACTGGGGAATCTGAAAATCACTGTATTAGTCAGTGCTACTACAGTGATAGCCACAATCATCTGGGTGCTGCTGGGGTTCTGTGGTTCCCCTCTACATACAGAAGGGTCGCCTGCTAGGCACCACCACCATTCATAGAATGTCTTGTATTTTGTTCCTAATGAATATAAGATGTTCTCTGATTGGGGGGGAGGTGGAAAGGAGGGGCAGTGACATCACAATTTCAATACTTCATCCAATCAGAAAATGGCTTGTATTTATTGAAAAAAAAGACACAGCTTTCTATGAATGGCGGCAGCGGCAAATGAGTTTCCCACTGTGGTCAGTGCACAAAACAAGGTCCATAAAGACATGGCAGAGTGAGTTTGGGGTGGAGGAACATGACTGGCCTGTACAGAGTCCTGACCTCAACCCGACAGAACACCTTTGGGATGAATTAGAGCGGAGACTGCCAGCCAGGCCTTCTCGTCCACTTCAGTGCCTGACCTCACAAATGGGCTTCTGTAAAATGGTCAAACATTCCCATAGACACACTCCTAAACCTTGTGGACAGCCTTCCCAGAAGAGTTGAAGCTGTTATAGCAGCAGAGGGTGGGCCTACTCAATAATATTGAACCCTACGGACTAAGACTGGGATGCCATTAAAGTTAATGTGCGTGTAAAGGCAGGTGTCCCAATACTTTTGGTAATATGGTCTATGTGAACTTAGGACTTGAATGTATCAGTTTTAGTATCGGAGCATTTGCACAAGTACAAGTTACTTTTTTAATATAGTGTATGTACGGGGCCGGTTTAAGTGTAATTTGTAAAAAGAGTCCGGTGCGTTCTGGTGTGGTTCAGATGCAAATTTTGAAAGTATATGACACTGGAAATCAAACTTGAACATGGATTGCAAATCTCACCTGACTCTTTGTAGCTGCGGCTAGCCTGCGCATATGTGAACAGGCTCCATAGAAATAGGTATCAGTAATTGGTGTCGGCGAGTACTTGAGAAAAAGTATCGGTACCCCTACTCAGTCTAAAAAAACTGGTATCTGTGCATCCCTACTATAAAGAGTACCTGTTGTTTTAGACTTAATTGGCATAGAAAGCTTTTATTTTAAAGATAATCGCATTGCATCTGTTTACCGCAATGGAGATGTACTTCCCTGTTTTAAAAGCAAAAACAAAGCGCTGTCACATTGCCTCTAGTGGGACACAGCTGAGCAAACAGCAAATGCCTCCCTGTGAGCAAAAAGAGTTAACAGCTAAATCCTTCCCTAGGCCTATTTAAATCTACGCCGAACGCATTTGGATCCAAGTCATTTCCGCACATTATCATACACTTTTTGCTTCATTTATTTTGCTCTGTCCCTGGAAAAATTGTGTGTCTTATTTTCAGTGTGATTACATTTTCATCATGACATATTCGCAGCCTCAGACAATGGGGCCGCGGCTCTCGGAGCTGACTCATGGAAGTGGGAGCTATCGAGTACGTAAAGAGAAAAAAAAAATCTGTCCAGCTTGGTGCGTGCAATGAATCCTAAACTTGTATGAGACAAAAGAAGAAGAAGAAGAAGAGAGGCAGAGAGGGCAGAATCGGGAAGAATAGGAGAAAGGAAGAAGATGAAACAAGAGTAAATGGAGGGCGTAAAATGGAAAAGGAGAGAAATGTAACTGATAAAAACACAGACAGGGAAAATAAGTCATTTCAAGAGAATGTGGTATTGCACATCATAGCTTTATTCATTAAAGTTGAGACTTTAAAAATATGTTTTCTGTTTTGAGGCAGGAAAATATATAATATAGAATGTCAGCAGGTGAAGCTTTAGGTTCCATTTGCTGTTTCTAATCTAGGCTCTCCCTATTTCTTTTTTCATTTAAAAGAATTGCTTTACAGAGTTCAATAGCTCAAGCTGAAATGTACATACAAATCAGAATGACTCGTCACAATGACTTATATTTTATCAGATGGTTCTGTCTGAACATCAAGTCAGACAAAGAGAGCCTCAAAGTAAGCTTTAACTGCTTCGGATATCTCAGTAGCTAATCTATAGTGCCCTGGGAATTCGTTGTCATTCTTTGTCAATGTTGTTTATTTTTCAACACAAATTGTACATTTTAAGCAACTAGAATAAAATGTGACCCAAAACAAATTTAATTACTGTTTATTTTTTCTAATCTAATCCCATTTCCTTTTTTTATTAAAAGAAAAATCAACATAACTGTTTACAGAGCTCAATAGCTCAAGCTGAAATGTGCATATAAATCAGAATGATTCATCATGATTACTCCATTTTTATTCAGATGGTTCTTGTAACGAGCCCCTGCTCGCTCGGTTCCACTCTCCCGACACTCCTCTGCAACTATAGTATCAGACTGCAAATCGCAACATCTGATGGTTCGGTCATACGAAGCTCCGGGACTAGAACTACAGCTATGTGCCGTTCTAATCCAGTTGTGTAGCTCAAAACAAACACCAGGCAGGCTGTATGTAAGTTCAACCAGGAATCTCTTTTATTGAAAAATACAGGCTCTTTTATACAGTAAAAGAGGAGGTGTATACCTCCTGCTCATATTACTCTGAACATACACCTGTGACCAGAAACCTAATTAACATGGGCTAATTAACTAATCCCTTTAGACAGCCTAGATGACTCAGACATGACCTTTAGGCCAGACTGGCCGTCTTGTAGCTCAGAAAACCCAATCAACATTATCACAATAGCAGAGTTAATTAACACAAACAACAATGGGAATCTAATGACTCTTAGATCCCATACTAGAGACTTATTTACAATACACATTCTAGCAGGCAACAGACAGACAGGTGGCTGGAATAGACATCAGCATCTCCCAACAGCATTTGTAACAGCACTATGACTCAGCCACTATTTCTAATATGGCAAATCCAGGGTCCCCAGAGTCTGTGTGTCCTGGGGGACCAGGACCCGAATCCACAGTAATACCACCTCAAGGGTCCCCAGGCCTACAGCTCACAAAGAGCACCGTCCCCCCAAATGCCAGGGCCCGCGATCAATCGGCAAGAGGCTAGCATTCAGTCCCCTCCAAAAGTCTCTCTCCCGGCTAGGTCTGTCACAGTTCTGTCTGAAGATTCAGTCAAAGACAGCTTCAAAACAAGCTTTATCTGCTTTTAGTATCCCATTAGCTAATTTATAGTGCTCTGGGTAGTGGCAGCACAACCATAGGGAGTGCACGGGCGCTGCCTGCCCTATCCATTCATCCAGCTCCCTAATCTACATGCAGGGTGCTGGACGCATGGATTTCAATAGAGGTTGTTTTTTTTTAGCACTTGATTAGAGCCTGAGGCTCTAATTGGTTTCAAAAAAGGGTGGGCTCAAGGCACAGAGCACTGCGCCCTGAAATTAATTAAATTAATATTCGCTATTGTCTTCCTGATTCTCCTCCCGGACAATCAGGAAGCAGTTCCTGAGACCCGATTGGCCAGGGAGTCTTAGGACTCCTGGCCAATTGGGTCTCAGTCAGGACCCACTTCCTCTTCAGCCTGGAGGAGAAGCAATGGCCCCCGGAGCGACGAGCTGCAGCCCGGATCCAAGTCTGTGATCTGACTCCTTCCTAAGGTAAGGGAACCTCTGATCTCTGCTGCATTCCTGTCCGTCTCCTGCGGGGGTAGGGGGGTTGGCGTTGGTTTGACACCCCCCCAAAATATTGCACCAGCCGCCACTGGCTTTGGGAGTTCATTGTCGTTTTTTGACAATATTATTTTTCAACACAAATTGTACATTTTAAAGGAATAAAATACAGGGTGACCCAACACTATTTTAACTACACTTTAAAATGTATGTAAACCAACAATAATAAGCCCCTTTACCGATCATTTTTTTTTGTCATTTGTCTAAAGATGTCAATACATATTTCAAATCTATTGAACAATCTGTAGAGCTACAAATAATTATGTAGTGCAGGGGGCCTATATGAGTGGTCTTCAAACTAAGGCCATTTGCTTGCATTTATCAGGCCCTCTCACTGACACCAAACAGTGGGGCACCATCCCTCCCACTGACCCCAGTGATGGGGCACTATTCCTCCCACTGACACCAGTGATGGGGCACTATTCCTCCCACTGACACCAATGATGGGGCACTATTCCTCCCACTGACACCAGTGATGGGGCACTATTCCTCCCACTGACACCAATGATGGGGCACTATTTCTCCCACTGACACCAGTGATGGGGCACCATCCCTCCCACTGACACCAGTGATGGGGCCTTATTCCTCCCACTGACACCAGTGATGGGGCACCATCCCTCCCACTGACACCAGTGATGGGGCACCATCCCTCTCACTGACACCAGTGATGGGGCCTTATTCCTCCCACTGACACCAGTGATGGGGCACTATCCCTCCCACTGACACCAGTGATGGGGCACTATTCCTCCCACTGACACCAGTGATGGGGCACCATCCCTCCCACTGACACCAGTGATGGGGAACTATTCCTCCCACTGACACCAGTGATGGGGCACTATTCCTCTCACTGACCCCAGTGATGGGGCACTATTCCTCCCACTGACACCAGCAATGGGGCACCATCCCTTCCACTGACACCAGTGATGGGGAACTATTCCTCCCACTGACACCAGTGATGGGGCACCATCCCTCCCACTGACACCAGTGATGGGGAACTATTCCTCCCACTGACACCAGTGATGGGGCACCATCCCTCCCACTGACACCAATGATGGGGCACTATTCATCCTTCTTCTGACTACAGGCACCATGTCATTTTTTAACTCCCACTGACGATGGGACATTTTCTACTTCCACTGGGCACTCCAGTCCCCCTAAAGTCTGAAGGACAGTAAACCAGCCCTTTTTTAGAAAGTTTGGAGACCCCTGGCCTATATAATCAGATACAGTATAGGTTGTTTAGGTTGGCCCTTATATTACACGGCTTTGGTAAATATAAATAAAAAGAGATTGTACAATCAGATTGGAACAGTGGTCTGGGTTATTAATGTGAACTGTAGAAACCTGCCCCTTTATGTTATGGAGAAGAGGTGAGTGAGAGGGGTCTTTTGTGCAAACTGCGTTCTGCTTGTGTCTATAGATAGTCTTAAGCCCTGTGCACACGTTCGAATTTTCCGACGGGAAATGTTCGATGTCAGACTGTTGGCGGAAAATCCGACCGTGTGTACGCTCCATCGGACAACTGTTGTTGGACTTTCCGCCAACAAATGTTGGCTAGCATGTCTTCAAATTTTCCGCCAACAAATGTGTGTTGGCAGATTTTCTGATCGTGTGTACACAAGTCCATTGGACAAAAGTCCAAAGTATACACACGCATGTTCGGAAGCAGAAGCGGTCGGTCTTGTAAACTAGCGTTCATAATGGAGAATTAACATTCGTGACGTGGCAAATTATGAAATCTTGAAATGCAGCGCACAATTCTCTTCTTCTTTAATGGGATAATAATGAAGCTGCTTTGCTGGTGATACTGATGGAGTTATTGCAAACGAATTTTCAAAGGCTTTTTTTTTCTAGTGATATCAAGAATAATATTATTATGTTTTTTTGGGCAAGTTACCACAACACCATTATCCTGTAGTTTTTAAGAACAAAGATACAACTATATTGGTGTCCCTTGTGAATTTTACATTGTATTTTTTTAAATGTAACTGCCTACTCCCAAACTGTCATTTGAAGTAAAACACATAGCCAAGTATTATTCTACACAATGTTTTTATTGTGCATTAAAAAAAAAAAATAGACACGCTATCTGCCAATAGAACTTAACCAAAAAGTGCATTATATGCGTCCAAAAATATAGAAAATATACCAAATCAAATCATTATTCAACCAAAAAATAACGTCAAAGCAATAACTCCAAGGCCAATAATAAATAACACGTTATCTCCTCCGATTCCGCAACATGTCTGGTTGACGAACGACCGTTCAGAAACGAACTGAAAAGCACGAAATGAAAAGTGCGAAAAGAAAAGCACGAATCAACACTCACCAAACTTCTACTAACACGAAATTAGCAGAAGGAGCCCAAAGGGAGGCACTAAAGAGCTGAAAAACCATGTAGTACATCTAGTACGTCACTACGTTCGTAATTGTTGGCCAACATTTGTGTGACCGTGTGTATACAAGACAAGATTGAGCCAATGCCCTTCGGACAAAATTCCACGGTTTTGTTCGCCAACAATCCGATCGTGTATACGAGGCATTAGAAAAAATGCATACTCAGATGTTTTTGGTGTGTTCAGATGCACAGAGATTGTTGTGTTTTGTGACAACTGATGACTGATCTGCCTGTGTATGACCAACCTTAGAAAATGTTGTGTGACAGCGCAGTTACTAATGCGTTACTTTTATACAGTATTTCAGTCTATTTAATTTTCGAAAGGCAATTAATTAGCTTTCCATGAGGTCTGCATGCCCAGTATGCATTCAAGTGGCCAAGAATTCAGATTGCACAAAACTGCATCCATTCCAGATTCAGATGAATTATGGGCACGGATCAGATGAATTTGGCACTGGCAAGATTTGGTCCACTGTCAGCAACTGAATATTTGTGTTTGGTATAACATACGGTATATTGTTTTCAGCACATGGCATTTTCATATAGTAAATATAAGCAGGGCAACTTAAAGTGGAACTTTCCCCATAACAACTTGATAAAAAAATAATGTTCTTTAACCACTTCAGTCCCAGAAGATTTTCCCCCTTAATGACCAGGCCATTTTTTTGTGATGCGGCACTGCGTTGCTTTAACTGACAATTGCGCGGGCGTGGGACGTTGTACCCAAACAAAATGTATGTCCTATTTTCCCATAAATAGAGCTTTCCTTTGGCGGTATTTGATCACATCTGCGGTTTTTATTTTTTGCGCTATAAACAAAAAAAAGTGACAATTTTGAAAAAAACACAATTTTGTACTTTTTGCTATCCCCCCCCAAAAAACTAATTTCTTCATCAGTTTGGGCCGATATATATTCTTCTACATACTTTTGGTAAAAAAATAAATCGCAATAAGCGTATATTGATTGGTTTACGCAAAAGTTATAGCGCCTACAAAATAGGGGATAGATTTATGGCATTTTTTTTTTACTAGTAATGGCGGGGATCTGCGATTTTTATCAGGACTGAGACATTGGGCGGACAAATCAGACACTTTTGACACTTTTTTGGGACCAGTGACATTTATACAGCGATCGGAGCTATAAATAGCCACTGATTACTGTATAAATTTCACTGGCAGGGAAGGGGTTAACACAAGGGGCCGATCAAGGAGTTAAATGTGTTCCCTAGATGTGTTCTAACTGTGGGGGGAATGTAGCTGACTAGAGGAGGAGAGAGATCGTTGTTCCTACTTGGTAGGAACACACGATCTCTCTCCTCTTCCCTGACAGAACTGGGATTTGTGTGTTTACACACACAGATTCCGATTCTTGCTTTGTCACGGTCATCGCGCCCGCGGGGGAAGGCGCATCGGCTCCGGGGACACGCTGCGGGTGCCTGCTACAACGACTTAAAGAGCCGACGAACAGCTACGACAGCTCGCACAGGGGAGCCAACCTGCCGCAGTATAACTGCGGTGGCTGGTCGGGAAGGGGTTAACAAGGAACATTACATTCCACATTAATAACTATGCCACCAAAATTAGTGTGTGCTGTGAATTGCCTCCAGCATTGCTTCTGTTTCTTCTTGCTGGAGGCTGCCATTTTGCTGAAGCCCAGAGCCCCTGAGCAGCAGTAAATTGTAAAGTGGAACTAAACCCACTGATTTTATGATTGCACAAAACATTGCCAACTGTCACATTTGCTTGTGTCCTCAACCAAACTAACAAGCCATCAAATGGCTGGTGTCGTAACCGATCACATAGGTAGCAACGTGGCAGTTGCAGATCAAACAGAAGCCGCTTCCTTGACTGTAAAGTATAGGAGGGTTTAACTCCACTTAAAGGCTGTCAGCATACAGGCCTCTAGAAATTCAGCAGTGGCTAAAAATGCCTAAAATTGGAGAGCAACTGAGCATGTGCAGAGCTGGGTGAGACAGTGTATTACTGGATTATACACAATATAGAAACCTATTTTTAAAGTTTTAAATAGCTATACCTGCAGAAGGGGCCAGCCTGAAGTGATCTAGCAGGACTTCATTTTCTGACTAATACTCCACTAATAATACAGTTTTAACATTATTGTCCGCTTCCGGATCGTCCCACGTACATTTACTGCAGCAGGGCAGCCTTTCAGCGCGAAATCACGTACCTGTACATGATTTCAATTGCCGGGTCTGGGGCGCGTGTGCACTGCCAGTGACCCGCTTCCACTTTAATTGGACACAGCAGGAGCCAATCAGCGTGTCCGTCAGACCCAATGTCTGCTGGGACCTGCGGATCATTCCCGAGGCAGACAGAACGGCGGTCTGATAATTTAAACAAGGCAGATTGCCATTCTGTCAGAGGGGAAGATGGAGATCTTGTGTTTCTGCTAAGGAGTAACACTGATCTCTGTCTTCCCCCAGTCAAAGCACCCTCCCCCCACAGTTAGCAAGCACTCCCAGGGAACACATTTAACCCGTTGATCACCCCTGATGCTAACCCCTTCCCTGCCAGTGTCATTAGTACAGTAATGCCCCGTACACACGGTCGGACTTTGTTCGGACATTCCGACAACAAAATCCTAGGATTTTTTCAGACGGATGTTGGCTCAAACTTGTCTTGCATACACACGGTCACACAAAGTTGTCGGAAAATCCGATCGTTCTGAACGCAGTGACGTAAAACACGTATGTCGGGACTATAAACGGGGCAGTGGCCAATAGCTTTCATCTCTTTATTTATTCTGAGCATGCGTGGCACTTTGTGCGTCGGATTTGTGTACACACGATCGGAATTTCCGACAACGGATTTTGTTGTCGGAAAATTTTATATCCTGCTCTCAAACTTTGTGTGTCGGAAAATCCGATGGAAAATGTGTGATGGAGCATACACACGGTCGGAATTTCCGACAACAAGGTCCTATCACACATTTTCCATCGGAAAATCCGACCGTGTGTACAGGGCATAACAGTGCATATTTTTTTAGCACTGATCATTGTATTGGTACCACTGGTCCCCAAAAGTGTCACTTAGTGTCAAAATTGTCCGGCGTCATGTCGGAGTCCTGCTAAAAACCGTTGATCGCCGACATTACTAGTAAAAAAAAAAATTAAATTTAAATTCCATAAATATATCCCCTATTTTGTAGACGCTATAACTTTTGCACAAACCAATCAATATACGCTTATTGAGATTTTTTTTTACTAGCAGAATACATATTGGCCTAAATTGATTTGATTTTTTACATTTTTTTAATGGATGTATTTTATAGCAAAAAGTAAAAAATATTGTTTTTTTTTTCAAAATTGTCGCTCTTTTTTCTGTTAATAGCAGAAAAAATGAAAGCCGCAGAGGTGATCAAATACCACCAAAAGAACGCTCTTTTTGTGGGGAAAAAAAGACATCTTTTTTGGGTAGGGCGTCGCATGACCGAGCAAGTGTCAGTTAAAGTAACGCAGTGCCGTATGGCAAAAAATTGCCTGGTTATGAAGGGGGGTAAATCTTCCAGAGCTAAAGAGGTTATATAAACCAGTGTCACCAGTTAGATTTAGGGGTTAGGGTGAGGTTAAGGGTTAGAATCCATTTATAAGTCGTGGGTTTAGGAGAAGTCTTACAGCTGAGGCTCTCGATAAAGTATATCTAGAACAAAAGCATATCATTTCTCCTTGGATAGACAGTTGCCACCAGAACAAGTGTCTGCCATTCGAAGATTTCCTCTCTATTCTTGTTTTGGCGAAATCTCAAAATGTTGTACTTTCACCAGATGGTCAACAGAGAGCGGTAACAATCTGATAGGGGCTCTCTCCCTTCTTAACTCTATACAAAACAAAACAAAAAAAACTGTTGGCCTTAGGCTTTAGATATACTTCAAGAGGTACCTTCAGGGGAAAGCCAAGGTTAACCACTTGCCGAGCACTGCACGTCGATATATGTCGGCACAATGGCAGCGATGGGCAAATGAGCATACCTGTACGTCCCCTTCAAGAGCCGAGGACAGCAGGCGGGAGCCCACTGCGTACAGTGTGACCGTGCCCGCGGGACCGGCAGACTCGATGTCCACTGGTCTCCCGGCGATCGCGTCACAGAGCCTCCGAACGGAGAAGTGCCTATGTAAACAAGGCATTTCCCTGTTCTGGCTTGTGTCACGACAGAGATCACCGCTCCCTGTCATCGGGAGCGGTGATCGCTGTCATGTGACTTGAAGCCCAACCCCCTCATAGTTAGAATCACTCCCTAGGACACACTTAACCCCTTCATCGCCCCCTAGTGGTTAACCCCTTCCCTGCCAGTGTCATTTACACAGTAATCAGTGCATTTTTATAGCACTGATCACTATATAAATGACAATGGTCCCAAAATAGTGTCAAAAGTGTCCGATGTGTCCATCATAATGTAGTGTGCATTGACAAAGTACATAAAAGACACCCAGGTGAGCTTGATCAAACTTAAGTGCCGCCACCTAATAGAAAACTCGCTTACCAGATGGCAAGCAAAAGCATGCAGTTGGCTATAGCCCAGCCACGGCCTTTGCTTGGTAGGAAACGTCCAGACTGGTGTAACCAGATGATTCATCTAAGTACCGCAATCAACTGTGATCGTGGACATCCGTTATTCACGATAGCTCAATCAGGGTATAAGAAAGAGACCATCCATAGCGTAATAACATTTGGAACGCTAAATACAGAGCCGGCTGCAACAGAAAACCCCATCCTCCTAGTCAAACGGCGTGGTGACGTCAGCACGTATCCTCCTCCAGACGCGTTTCATCACAGGTTGACGTTATCAATGGGGGGGTCACAGGTTGACGTTATCAATCCCCCATTGATAACGTCAACCTGTGACGAAACGCGTCTGGAGGAGCATACGTGCTGACAATATATATATATATATATATATACAAGTCATTGCTGGTTTAGATTTATATAGCGTAGCTTCTCCTTTCCATCTGATCTTTTTGTGTTATCTTGCAATTTAGCTGCTGCTTTTGATTTTTATATAATCATTTTCTAATTTTTTATCAATATTGTTGTTTGATCTAGCGCGATTTTGTAGACACTATAACTTTTGTGCAAACCAATCAGTAAATGCTTATTGCGATTTTTTTACCAAAAATGTGTAGAAGAATACATATGGGACTAAACTGAGGAAAAAAATGTTTTTTTATATATTTTTGGGGGGTATTATTATAGCAAAAAGTAAAAAATATTGCGTTTTTTTCAAAATTCTCACTCTTTTTTTGTTCATAGCGCAAAAAATAAAAACCGCAGAGGTGATCAAATACCACCAAAAGAAAGCTCTATTTGTGGAAAAAAAAGGACGTCAATTTTGTTTGGGTGCAACGACGCACGACCGTGCAATTGTCAGTTAAAGCGGCGCAGTGCCGTATCGCAAAAAGTGCTCTGGTCAGGAAGGGGGTAAAATCTTCTGGGGCTGAAGCGGTTAAGGGTTAAGTTGAAGTTAAAGTGTTACAAAACCCAGGACCCTGCATTCACTATATCTGGTCTCCCACAGTACACAGAACATGGAAATGCAATTATTTTAGTAAATATAAATACCTTTTCTCATCAGCAGTATATAGCAGTCTTGTGACGTCTATCCGTGTCTGGTTAAAGCTTGTAAGATGAGTTTTCATTCTACTCTGACTGTCCTATGAGGTTGCAGGACCCCTGACCCTCTGTCTGGACAGTTCTGATTGGCCTTGTGTGGATCACACGCACCCTCCCAAGAAAAAAGAACTCTAGCAATACACACCAAACTGTTGTTACTGTTGTGGGTTTAGTAACACTTTAACACAGTAAAGGCCACAATCCACAAATAGGTAGCCATACTTTCCACGATGATAGGGAGCAATAGTTTCAAAAAGAAAAATAAGTGAATGCAGACGTAGATACAGAAAAAAAATGCAAGGCACAATGCAGAAATGAAAGCTGGTTATGATTTGGCTCAGAGGAACTCATGAATGTGAAGAGAGAAAGATAAAATATATGAGACCGAGCAGAAGAAACGAAGAAAAAAAAAACAGGGCCAAAGAGAGAACAGCCCCGAACAATACAAGCCATCATAGGAAAGATGGATGCTTCTGGGAACTTGCTGGATGTAAAAAGGAACAGCGTGACAGATGAGGGAAGGAAACAGAAAATGCAAAAAAGGAATAAAAGATTAGGGTAGAAAGGGCTGAGGGAAAGTAATTCACCTTCGAGACCAGTGTGCCTGTATAGATTGGTGAAATTGGAGCTGTGTCTGCCCACATTTCAATAACTGGCCACCTCATGCATTAATACAGCTGGCAGCCTGGCAATGCCCTTGCTGTGTGCTTATTCACAAGCTGTGTGCTACCTGTCTCTGGGATCCTTTATCTTTACCAAGCAGCTCCGACTCTACAAGCATCAAGCACAGGCTGAAATCAAACCGTGGCAGTTGTCCCTTCACTGGCCGAAGCAGAAAGCCCCAGAGACTGACACTTAATGCAAGACTTATCTCTTCTCAGCTCCCATTTCTATCATGGTGAGGGAGGGAGGGAGGTTAATCTATAAAGGTTGCACAAGACCAAGCTATAAAAATAGGTCTGTTCTCCTTCTGTATGGACAGATGAAGAGCAAAGTCAGATTATACAAGGATGATGTATCCTCGGTGACCTGACTGTTGCTTACCTACTTTTACCAAGTTTTTGCTTTCAATAGATGTATTATAGACCCCATTCCAACCTGAGTATTTTTCTGAGTGATTTTTGAAGCACATCAGTGCTCAAGATGAAGAATTCCACTATTGTCAGTGGGGGGGTTTTAGGGTTGGAGATCAAACAGTCTTTGGTCAATGGGTAGGTATGATGTGGGCGGGTTGGAAGAATTCTCTTCCAATGATTTCTGGCCAACTTAAAAAGAAAGTGTCTGTGAGCCCTTTTAAGGGGGCTTGGGCTGCTACCTTTGAGTACGGTCAATGGGTAGGCGATGATGTGGGTGGGTTGGAAGAATTCCCTTCCAAATGATTTCTGGCCAACTTTAAAGAAAGTGGTACTTAGCCCTTTTTGGGGGCTTGGACTGCTACCTTTGAGCCTTTGAGTACGGTCAATGGGTAGGCAATGATTTGGGCAGGTTGGAAGAATTCCCTTCCAATGATTTCTGGACAATTTAAATTGAAAGTGTCTGTGAGCCCTTTTAGGGGTCTTGGGCTGCTACCTTTGAGTACGGTCAATGGGTAGGCGATGATGTGGGCGGGTTGGATGAATTCCCTTCCAATGATTTCAGGCCAACTTAAAAAAAAAGTGTTGATGAGCCCTTTTTGGGGGCTTGGGCTGCTATCGTTGAGCCTTTGAGTATGGTCAATCGGCAGGCAATGATTTGGACAGGTTGGAAGAATTCCCTTCGAATGATTTCTGGACAATTTAAAAAGAAAGTGTCTGTGAGCCCTTTTTGGGGGCTTGGGCTGCTACCTTTGGGTACGGTCAATGGGTAGGCGATGATGTAGGCAGGTTGGAAGAATTCCCTTCCAATGATTTCTGGCCAACTTAAAAAAAGGTGTCGAGCCCTTTTTGGGGGCTTGGGCTGCTATCTTTAAGTATGGCCTTGAGGTTGTTTCTGAATGTACTTGTAAAGATAGGTAGAAAGGGTCACCTGATATCCAGTGAATGTAGGTTGGAAGGTGAGTTTGTAATTGTTTATTGAGAGAAGCCAAATGTAATCAAGCCAACTGACTCCCCCTTCCTCTGGGCTGTTGCTGCATACTGATAATAATTAGCAAAGGATCTCAAAAAGGTATGTCTGTAACACAAAGATCAGACGGATTGACGTTGGCTGTGTTTACAGAGGCAACATTGAGCAAACACAGCCGACATCGATCCATCCGATCTTTGTGTTACAGACACACCTGTTTGGGATTCTTCCCCATTTGTTATCAGTATGCAGCAACAGCCCTGAGGAAGGGTGAGTCTTTCTTCCACCAAAACGCGTTGGCTCTATTACATGTCGCTACTCTCAATAAATAATTACAAACTCACCTTCCAACTTGAATTCACTGGATATTGGGCGCCCCTTTCCACCTACTTTTACAATTATTCTCAATGGGTCTGTTCACACTCACCTATCGCGTGAAGATCGAAAAAGTAGAATCATGTTATTTTTTTCTTTGGAGGGTGCATGTGATCAGCACAGGGCCAATCAGCACTGTCCAGACAGTACAGTATAAAAACTCCTACAAGCTTTAACCAGGCACTGAGACTGCTATACACTGCTGATGAGAAAAGGTACTTAGCAGTTTATATTAACTAAAATTATTGCATTTCCATTCGTTCTGTGTACTGTGGGAAACCAGATATCGTGAATGCAGGGTCCTGGGTTTAGTAACACCTTAAAGTGTAAGTTCACCTTTACAGAAAATCTGTAGGGTGAACTTACACTGTACCCCCCCCCCCCATCCCCCCCCCCCCCCCGGTCCCACTGTACCTGAGCCCAGCGATCACCCGCTAGGAGACATCGGGTTGCCGCTTTACTGATCCTGGGATTTGAAATCCCTGCGGCTTTCTCTCTTTTTTTCCCCTGTTGACAAGACGGGCTAGGTAGGTTCTGACTGGTCGATGCCATCCACAAGAGAGGGGGTCTAGTGTAAGTTCACGTTACAGCTTAGTTCATCTAACACTCCCCTCCCCCCAGACTGACAATGCTGCAGTGCCCCTGTGCTTATTCATGCAGAGCAGTGTTTCTCAGCTCCAGTCCTTAAGGCACCCCAACAGGTCATGTTTTCAGGCTTTCCATTATTTTGCACAGGTGATTTGATCATATTCACTGCCTTAGTAATTACCACAGCTGTTTCATCTAAGGGAAATCCTGAAAACATGACCTGTTGGGGGCGCCTTGAGGACTGGAGTTAAGAAACAATGATCCAGAGTGAAGGCACTCTAATACAGGAGGTATGCAATTGGCCAGATGATCAGGTGTGACAAACTGAAAGCTTCTCATAAACAAGGAGAACTAAGTAGGATTTTTCCCTGTTGGAGGGTCCAACATAGAGCATCTAAAAAATGTAAGCTGCGATTTTTCATTTATTTTTTTAAACTGCTATGTGAAGAGGAAACTAAACAAATATAAAGTAGGTGTTATTTGGCTTCAAAAAGTGGAAATACACTTTAAATGCACTTCTGCATTGCAAGTAAAATAAAGCAAATTGCTAATACAATCCTACACCAGTCAAGTCTAATGTCTATGCAATTTATCTGTGTGCAATCACAGGGCTTCTATGTGGGAGTGCAGCCACCTGGCATACAGCACAGCTTTGTGTATCTTCCTTTCATTCTCCAATGTGTGATGTTGCAGTGGGTCCGGATGATGGCATAGAACTGTGGAATGTAAGTCGATGACGTAACCACGTAGACCTTCATTGCTAGTTATAAATGAATGAGCTGCTTCCATGTTGTCTCTCTTTGCTGTGTTTGTATTTGTACAGTCCTTTGAAAGATTTTATTTGGCACATAGTGGTCCTCAAGCTTCTGGTTCCATTCTGAGACATTCATTTCAAATAAAAGGTATAGGATATTACGCAAAAAGATTTTACATACATATTTATGATATTTTTTAATGCATTGCATATTGATAGTTACCTATATTGTTCACAGAACCTGAAGAAGTGGGGTTGGAGAGCCACGAAACGCGTCGTGATTTATCATTATTTCCCTGTCAGGGCTGGGCTCAGCCCTTCCTACTCTGAGCTGGCCTCAGCGGTCGGCTAATCACCAGCTCCTATCTCTCCACAGGTACTCAGCTGTTGATGATATCCTACTCATCAGTCCTGCCCACTTAAGCCGTTCAGTCCAGATGATCTCTGCCTTCACCTTAGTCAACGTCACAGAGACGCTCTCCTGCATTCCTGTTAAAAGACTTGCTTGGCTGACATCCCTTCTGGCTCCAGATCCTGCTTGCTGTTTTACTACACTCATCTCTGGCTCCCTGACGTTTGGCTTGTCTGACTATCCATTCCGGTTCCTGAACTCTGGCTATGTTTTGACTACGTTTGTTCTATTTACTTTTATTATTAAACAAGTGTGATTCTTGGTTTCTGACAATTCCCCCTGACCAGACACTTCTTTTACATCAAGAAGTCAAGTTATGTGAAGTGGAGGGGGATAAATAATGATATACTGTGAAAACATATTTGAAGGCTCTTAATGTATCAGTTTTATGCACTGTACAATTCTACACAAAATAGTGTTAGGGCTAGTTTACACTTGCTTCAAAACATGGCTTCGGACACGCCTTGTTAAAGCTCTCTGAACGCCAGTCAAAGCTCCTGTTACTAAATAAAATGGTTAGCTTACAGTCCTGTTTACACCTTGCTTTTGCTTGGTGCTTTGATAAGACTTCAGTTGGGCTTTGATGAGGCTTTGGTGGAGCTTTGATGAGGCTTTGGTGGAGCTTTGATGAGGTTTTGGTGGAGCTTTGATGAGGCTTTGGTGGAGCTTCGATGAGGCTTTGGTGGGGCTTTGATGAGGCTTTGGTGGAGCTTTGATGAGGGGTTTCAAAGGGGTTTCCAGCCATTTGTGTTTCACTTTCTATACACAGCGATTCTGTGAGGACATCATATCCAATGGGGGTTCTCTCCCCCTTTTGGCCCTTTTTTTTTTTTTTTTCAAAAGATAACTATCTAAGGATTTTTATATTTTATTTTATTACAGATGTACACATGCTTGCTCCTGAAGAGTGGAGCGTTGAGCTTTTGTACCTATCATGTTTAAACTGATCATGTGTTTTATTGTTTTTATTACTAATTAACTAATAGAATCATGTACCCTGTGTAATTAATATATGAATTTTGTGTATATTTTGGTATTTATTCCTAAAACTAATGGGAAGTTAAGAGGTGTTATACCCACAATCTTTCCCTATGGAAATGTGTCATTCATGCTTTTTATGTATGTATATAGATTACATTTTGTGATAATAGTCAGTATTATGTATTATTATTCAAATCTGACACATAAAAATGCCAATGATTAATTATTCATATTGACTGCGTGCCTCATTTAAAGCCCCACTCTGCTTCTCTTCTCTTTCTTATACTTTGACACATGTTTTAATGATTTTATAACAAATGGATTAATTTTAACAGTATGGTATGTGTATTGCATTATTGGCCACCTTAAAGTCCCATATTTGTGCATAAAAAATTGTTTTGGTCTTTATTTTGCAACAACCAACGCATTTCAGGGGTGCCTGCATGATCTTTTTTTTTAGCCCTGATGAAGGGTGAGTGCTGAGTAATTGCCACCATTACTAATAAAAAAAAAAAATAATAATAAAAATGCCATAAATCTATCCCCTATTTTGTAGACGCTATAACTTTTGCGCAAACCAATCAATATACGCTTATTGCAATTTTTTTTACCAAAAATATGTAGAAGAATACATATTGGTCTAAAATGAGGAAAAAAAAGTTTTTATATATTTTTGGGGGATTTTTATTACAGCAAAAAGTTTAAAAAAAATGATTTTTTTTCAAAATTGATGCCCTTTTTTTGTTTATAGCACAAAAAATAAAAACCGCAGAGGTGATCAAATACCACCAAAAGAAAGCTCTATTTGTGGAAAAAAAAAAGGACGTCAATTTTGTTTGGGTGCAATGTCGCACTACCGCGCAATTGTCAGTTAAAGCGGCGCAGTGCCGAATCGCAAAAAGTGCTGTGGTCAGGAAGGGGGTAAAATCTTCTGGGACTGAAGTGGTTCATGTACATAATAGTATCATTGAGGG
The DNA here is from genome assembly GCF_042186555.1 of Aquarana catesbeiana. NCBI lineage: Eukaryota > Metazoa > Chordata > Amphibia > Anura > Ranidae > Aquarana > Aquarana catesbeiana. Next base: position 200,752,934 of record NC_133335.1, on the reverse strand, counting down.
TTAGTGGAGATGTAAACCTTTACTGAGTGATATTCCATTTACTAAAGTATTGTGTTTTGTAAAAAAAAAAAAAAGGTGTGTGTGTGTGTGTGTGTGTGGGGGGGGGTTATATACAGTACTTGTTTTCACTTATTTTTTTTATCCTTTGTTGCCTCTCAGTGGTGCTGATCTACTGAAACCTCTTTACATCTACTTTGTGTCTATATGCACCCTGGGGTTGCCTGCAAAAGTGGGTTTTTGTGACCCTGCCTGTCTGTTACATGACAGGTTGACAATGTTGGAGTACAAATGGCAGACACGGACAGAGCATTGTCACCTTTTAACAGAAAGTGCCCGAACAATGACTTTCATGGTAGGTATTATTTTAATGAATGCTTTAGTAATAAAATTAATAAACATTAGTTTCAAAGTGACATTAATGTGTTAAAGTTTATATGACATTTTGGTCTTTGGGTTCACCTATACTTTAAATACTTTATTTTTATGCATAATCTGTAATTATCTTGTACATCAATGGAAAAAAATTTGCCCCATGCTACATAATTGCTCCTAAAAGCCGTCCAATGTTGACGTGTTGCTTGTGACAATAACCGAGCAGTGTGTGGGTTTACTCCTAAGCCGAAACGGGCAATTCTCAGCATCAGAAATGGCAAGTGCTCATTATCGCTAACAATAAATTTATTTTTTTGGTTGCAAATCTGTGTTCCTTCAGCAATCATTAGTTTTCATGCATAGGAAAAAAATAATGATACCTTCATTGTGCATGTGCTATACCTTGACTTCAGACAGTTTGCCAGTGTGTTATGGCAATTTGTAAGACTAAGATTTTAAGATTTATGGCTGCCCGTTGCGTTTGGTCAGACACCTACCTATGTTCAGGAAAGTAATGCAGCTATGTCTAGAGCAGTGATCTCCAAACTGTGGCCCAGGGGGGGCTGGATGTCATGCTTTACTTGCCTTTACCTAGCTCTCGTGTCACTATTCCTCCAACTGAAACCAACCAACATGGGGCACTCAAACAGAACTAGAGCGTGTGTCAATATACATTATATTGTCAAAAGTATTGGAACGCCTTCCTTTACAAGTACATGAACTTTAAAGAGGAATTCCACCCAAAAGTGGAACTTCCGTTTTAGGGACTCCTGACCCCCTGACATGCCACATTTGGCGTGTAATTTTTTTTTTTTTTTGGAGGAGGGTACCTAGTTTTTACAGGTACCCAGCTTCCACTTCCACTCAGGCCACCTAGGCCAGTGGTTCTCAACCCTGTCCTCAAGTACCCCCAACAGGCCATGTTTTGGGAATTCCTCTTATGCCCTTATGTTTTTCTATCGGAATAAACTCCGAAGGTTTCTCCGAGGGAACTCCAACGGAATTCTGCTCAATCGGTCTTGCCTACACACGGTCACACCAAAGTCCGATCGTCCAGAACGAGGTGACGTAAAACACGTACGACTGGACTAGAAAAAGGAGGTTCAATAGCCAGTAGCCAATAGCTTCCGTCTTGTACTTGCTTCAGAGCATGCGTCGTTTTTGGTCCGTCGGAACAGCATACAGACGAGCGGTTTTCCCGATAGGAATTAGTTCCGATGGAAAGGGACCTTGGATTGTGGGCTCCTTGAGGTTAGGGACCGATGTAATTGTGCAATGTATGTGTGGAGTGCTTTGTAAATTGAAGGCACTATATGGGTACCTTAAATAGAATTAGGGATAATTGTAGACATGCACCCACACTCACTCAAGTTGAACTGGATGGACTGGTGTCTTTATTCAACCTTACTAACTATGTAATTATATGTAACTATGAAAGATTTAGAACATGTTCTATTTCTAGGTCCGTCAGAATTTTCGAAAAAAAAAAGGTCTGATGAGGCACAAACATGAGCGGATTATACCATGAAAAGATCCCGTCTGACTTTTTCTGTCGGACATTCCGCTCGTGTGTACGCAGCATTAGATATAAATAACTGTCCGAAATACCAAGCCATTGACTCTGATTTAAAGCACCTGTGCAAGATAAAGGAAAACCTGCAAACATGGCCTGTTGGGGGGACTTGAGGATAGGGTTGAGAACCACTGGCTTAGGCGACTCGAGCAGAAGTTCTCCTCTCCCCCTCCTTTTCTGCAATCTTCTGGGACACGTCACAGGTCCCAAAAGATTGCCCGGCCCATTCAGGACGTGTGTGACTTGTGCATGTGCAGGGCGCACCCCGGCTGTAAAGCCGCAAGCTGTCACAGCCATGTGCCCACGCTAGTGATGCCGGTGCTGGGGAGAGGCGGAGAAGAGAAGCGAGGCTTCAGGTGGCCGCATCGCTGGATCATGGGACAGGTGAGTGTGTGTTTATTAAAAGTCAGCAGCTACAGTTTTTGTAGCTACTGACCTTTAATAAACACAGAAACGGCTGGAACACCGCTTTAATGGCATCCCAGTCTTAGTCCGTAGGGTTCAATATTGAGTTGGCCCACCCTTTGCAGCTATAACAGCTTCAACTCTTCTGGGAAGGCTGTCCACAAGGTTTAGGAGTGTGTCTATGGGAATGTTTGATTATTCTTCCAGAAGCGCATTTGTGAGGTCAGGCACTGATGTGGACAAGGAGGCCTGGCTCGCAGTCTCCGCTCGAATTCACCCCAAGGGTGTTCTATCGGGTTGAGGTCAGGACTCTGTGCAGGCCAGTCAAGTTCCTCCACCCCAAACTTGCTCATCCATGTCTTTATGAACCTTGTTTTATGCACTGATCCAAATCACTTGGTGGAGGGGGGATTATGCTGTGGGGTTTTTTTTCAGGGGTTGGGCCCTTAGTTCCAGTGAAGGGAACTTTAAGATGTCAGCATACCAAGACATTTTGGACAAATTCATGCTCCCAACTTTGTGGGAACAGTTTGGGGATGGCTCCTTCCTGTGTCAGCACGACTGCGCACCGGGGCACAAAGTGCCCTTAGAACCTCAAAAGAACTGATTAGTAGTTATTTGAGAACAGCGCCCCCTCTGAATCAACAAAAGTCCCTACAAAGTTCATCTTTTATTAAAAAATGATGTACCCCTTTAACCCAGTATTTTTATTTAGTTTACTTTTCCATGCATACCTACATTTTATGTAGCGTGCAACTAACGAGCTACACATTTGTAATCGCTGAGGAGAAATGGTTGCACCTTGTAGTGTTATGCTAGAGACTTTTTAATAAACATCATTACATAACAGCCGTGCAGGAGACACTACACATCATCTAATTAAATGATAAGGTAATTAAGCCTAGCGAACTGCAGTTTTAGAGTACTGTAGCAGACCCGAAAAAAAGCACAAGCTAAATACAGCTTTTAGCTTTCATGATTTGCATACATATTTATTCTGGAATGCGAGAAGAGAAAAAAAAAAAGAAAGAAAGAAGATGAGAAACAATTCACAATATGCTAAACAACATTCTGGAATAGTGCTCTTTTATGTGTTTCCTTTACAGCGAGAGCACGTTCCCAAAAAAACTTGAAATCAAAGCGCATACTCTAAGGCTGAGACGAAGACGAAGACATTCTTTTTTGTTTTTTACCTGCAAATTAGGTAGGGTCGGACGACAACTGAACTGCCTGATGACCATGGCGAAGGGTCTTGGGGGATACAAGCGGAAATAAAAGTCTATCACATGAAGATTGAAAGATGGATTGATCGCAACTGACAAACTGTATCTTATATCTTCTGATGAGTACCAACCCCATGAGTCACTGCTGTTCATATACATATGGATGAAATAGTTCATTATAGTAGAACTCTATGGATAGCCTGGGGCACATAGCAGTAGGGGTAATATAGCCAATGCCATTTATTATCAGTTGCACGGGTGTAGCTTTCACAAGCTGGAAGTTATGTTGGTGCAAGGGGCTTGAAGTATATATCAACGAACAGGATTTGTAAGGGTATGTAAAAAAATGTTAGAAAGCTGAGGGCAAAGGGTTTGTCACCAGTATGTACAGCTAATCCTTTACTTATGACTAACTTAGCAGCTATCCTGATAGAGACAGGGCTTTGCTTCCTCTTATCACCCTTCGGTCAGTCAATCCCACCCCCCCATCGCTTGGTCGGTCAATAGCACCACCACTCCCGTCGCTCGTCTGCCCATCAGCCCCGCACTTACCCCATCTAGGTCGTGGGCAGTTTCGTCTCCTTCAGTCTCCTCCTCCTCAGCGGCTTCCTCCTCAGTGGCCAATACAGTTGCTTCTCCTCTCGGCCAATAGGGTCTTAAGACCCGCTGATTGGCTGGGAAGAGAATCAGGAAGGCAATAGCGAAAATTAATTCGCTGTTGTCACACAACTGGGTGGGCTCAGGGTGTTTCCGGATCATGTTCTCCAGATTCTCAGAATAGATCTTATAGGGTCTGGAAAGCTCCAGTTTTTCAAATGCAGCAAAATTGAACGGACACAGATGCAGTGGCGGCTGGTGCTCCCAAGCGTGAGAGACGGAGGGGAAGGAGAGGCTTCCTTACCTTAGGATCAGGTAGACATGGATCCAGGCTGCAGCTCCTCAATTCGGGGACATCGCTTCTCCTCCAGGCCGAAACAGGAAGGGTGGTCCTGACTGAGACCCAAATGGGTCTAAGAATCCCTGGCCAATTGGGTTTCAGAAACTGCTTCCTGATTGGCCGAGAGGAGAATCAGGAAGACAGTAGCGAATATTAATTTGCTATTGTCACACAAGTGGACCCCAAGCCCACCCTTTTTTTAAAGCCAATTAGAGCCTCAGGCTCTAATCATGTGCTTAAAAAAGCAAAAAAAACAATTGAAATCCATGCGTCCAGCGCCCCACATGTAGATTAGGGGGCCAGACGCATGGGTGGGGGGGGCGGAACCTGTGCGCCCCTTATGGACGGGCCACCACTGCACAGATGTCACAAAAGGTGACATCCATTCTATTCTGCTCCAATTTCACTGGGGATCCATCTAAAGATCTACTGCTGATGTGAAAGGGACCTTAAAGTGGTTTTAAATCTCAGACATGAAATATGAACAATGCATATCCCTCTATGGTGTGTGCTTGTCTCACTTAAAGTGTTACTAAACCCAGGACAATGTATTCACTATATCTGGTCTCCCAAAGTACACAGTTAATGGAAATGCAATTATTTTAGTAAATATAAACAGCTAAATACCTTTTCTTATCAGCAGTATATAGCAGTCTTGTGATTTCAGTTCCTGGTGAGGCTTGTAGGAGGAGTTTTCATACTGCACTGAGCTGTCCTATGAGGCTGCAGAGCTCCTGACCCTCTGTCTGGACATGTCTGGACAGTGCCAATTGGCCCTGTGCTGATTACATGCACTCTCCCAATAAAAAAAAAAACCTCTCTAGCAATAATACTAAACTGAGCATGTGCAACCTGACTCCAAAGTCTCTGTCTTATCTGGACTTGTCCAGGGGGACAGTGCAGGGAGGATCTGGGCATACAGGATTAAACAGCCTTTTTACAAAACGCGACCTAGATGGGGTAAGTGCGGGGCTGATGGGCGGATGAGCGACAGGAGTGGTGGCGCTATCAACCGAGCGAGGGGGGGGTGGGATTGACCGAGCGAAGGGTGTGGGGAAGAGAGGGGAGTGGTTTGTTTTCTGCCCCCCCCCCCCACCAAATTGGAGCACCAGCCTCCACTGCCAGCTTTGGCGGCTTCCCCCTGCATCTTCTCTTCGGTGCCTCCCCCCTGCTCTCGGCCAATACGGTCGCTTCTCCTCTCAGCTTGCTTCCTGATTGGCCAGGAGGAGAAGCAGGAAAACAATAGTGAATATTAATTTGCTATTGTCACACAACTGGGTGGGCTTAGGGCGCAGTGCTCTGTGCCCCGAACCCACCCTTTTTTGAAGCCAATTATAGCCTCAGGCTCTAATCACGTCCTTAAAAAAAACATTGAAATCCATGTGTCCGGAGCCCTGCTCCTAATGGGGTGACCACCACCAGTGCTGTGTTTTGGCCTAGGCCAACAAGGCCCAGGCCTAGGGCGGCACTTTGTGGGGGGGCGGCAAAAAGCCGCCCCCCCCCCCCACAAAAACGACACCCGCTCTCCTCCCGCACAGCAGGGCACATCAAGAGAGTACAGCTTGGGAGTGCAGTGGCCTCGCGGCTGCAGATGGGGCCAGGAAGCAGTTAAATCAGGAGCTGTCAAGCCGCCCCTGTAAAGCTGTGATTCTCTCTCTCTGATGTGGCCAATCATGGGGAGGGAAACAGCAGGGAGGAAGCTGGGCGGCGGCACGGCAAAATCAATTAGAACCGCTCTCTCTATTTCTTCTCTCTTCTCCGTTCAGCTGACAGAAAGGGGAGGGGGGCGAGCGGGGGAGTTCTCTGGTAAATGGAGCAGCTGTGACAGGGAGAGGAGAGATTGTCTGTGTATCTCCCCCGCTCGCCCCCCTCCTCTTTCTGTCAGCCGAAGAGAGAAGAAAGAGAGAGAGCGGCTCTAATTGGTTTCGCCGTGCCGCTGCCCAGCTTCCTCCCCACTGTTTCTCACCCCATAATTGGCCACAGCAGAGGGCCAATCAGAAGACTCTGGGGGGCATCATGGGAAGAGTAATCCCTGAAGAATGGCAGCCCTGTGTGTCCACAGACATCATGCTACAGCCCCCAGCATGCATGCACTCTGCTGGGGGGGGGGGGGGTTACAGGAGGAGAAAAAGAGAATGCTGTGCTGGGGGAAGCCAGATAGGGAGCCACACTGTACCCGCACCACCAGAGAGCCACGCTGTACCCGCACCACCAGAGAGCCACGCTGTACCCGCACCACCAGAGAGCCACGCTGTACCCGCACCACCAGAGAGCCACGCTGTACCCGCACCACCAGAGAGCCACGCTGTACCCGCACCACCAAAGAGCCATGCTGTACCCGCACCACCAGAGAGCCACGCTGTACCCGCACCACCAGAGCCATGCTGTACCCGCACCACCAGAGAGCCACGCTGTACCCGCACCACCAGAGAGCCACGCTGTACCCGCACCACCAGAAAGCCACGCTGTACCCGCACCACCAGAGAGCCACACTGTACCCGCACCACCAGAGCCATGCTGTACCCGCACCACCAGAGCCACGCTGTACCCGCACCACCAGAGAGCCACGCTGTACCCGCACCACCAGAAAGCCACGCTGTACCCGCACCACCAGAACCACGCTGTACCCGCACCACCAGAGCCACACTGTACCCGCACCACCAGAGCCACGCTGTACCCGCACCACCAGAGAGCCACGCTGTACCCGCACCACCAGAAAGCCACGCTGTACCCGCACCACCAGAGCCACGCTGTACCCGCACCACCAGAGCCACGCTGTACCCGCACCACCAGAGCCACGCTGTACCCGCACCACCAGAGCCATGCTGTACCCGCACCACCAGAGCCACGCTGTACCCGCACCACCAGAGAGCCACGCTGTACCTGCACCACCAGAAAGCCACGCTGTACCCGCACCACCAGAAAGCCACGCTGTACCCGCACCACCAGAGCCACGCTGTACCCGCACCACCAGAGCCACGCTGTACCCGCACCACCAGAGCCACGCTGTACCCGCACCACCAGAGCCACGCTGTACCCGCACCACCAGAGTCACGCTGTACCCGCACCACCAGAGCCACGCTGTACCCGCACCACCAGAGTCACGCTGTACCCGCACCACCAGAGCCACGCTGTACCCGCACCACCAGAGCCACGCTGTACCCGCACCACCAGAGCCACGCTGTACCCGCACCACCAGAGTCACGCTGTACCCGCACCACCAGAGTCACGCTGTACCCGCACCACCAGAGCCACGCTGTACCCGCACCACCAGAGTCACGCTGTACCCGTACCACCAGAGAGCCACGCTGTACCCGCACCACCAGAAAGCCACGCTGTACCCGCACCACCAGAGCCACGCTGTACCCGCACCACCAGAGCCACGCTGTACCCGCACCACCAGAGCCACGCTGTACCCACACCACCAGAGCCACGCTGTACCCGCACCACCAGAGCCACGCTGTACCCGCACCACCAGAGCCACGCTGTACCCGCACCACCAGAGAGCCACGCTGTACCCGCACCACCAGAGAGCCACGCTGTACCCGCACCACCAGAGAGCCACGCTGTACCCGCACCACCAGAAAGCCACGCTGTACCCGCACCACCAGAGCCACGCTGTACCCGCACCACCAGAGCCACGCTGTACTCGCACCACCAGAGCCACACTGTACCCGCACCACCAGAGTCACGCTGTACCCGCACCACCAGAGCCACGCTGTACCCGCACCACCAGAGTCACGCTGTACCCGCACCACCAGAGTCATGCTGTACCCGCACCACCAGAGCCACACTGTACCCGCACCACCAGAGTCACGCTGTACCCGCACCACCAGAGCCACGCTGTACCCGCACCACCAGAGCCACGCTGTACCCGCACCACCAGAGTCACGCTGTACCCGCACCACCAGAGAGCCACGCTGTACCTGCACCACCAGAGCCACGCTGTACCCGCACCACCAGAGCCACGCTGTACCCGCACCACCAGAGAGCCACGCTGTACCCGCACCACCAGAGAGCCACGCTGTACCCGCACCACCAGAGAGCCATGCTGTACCTGCACCACCAGAGCCATGCTGTACCCGCACCACCAGAGCCACGCTGTACCCGCACCACCAGAGAGCCACGCTGTACCCGCACCACCAGAGAGCCACGCTGTACCCGCACCACCAGAGAGCCACGCTGTACCCGCACCACCAGAGAGCCACGCTGTACCAGCACCACCAGAGAGCCACGCTGTACCCGCACCACCAGAGAAGGAGCCACGCACCACCAGAGAGAGAGCCACGCTGTTCCCGCACCACCAGAGAGCCACGTTGTTCCCGCACCACCAGAGAGACGTTGTTCCCGCAACACCAGAACCACGCTGTACCCGCACCACCAGAGAGCCATGCTGTACCCGCACCACCAGAGAGCCATGCTGTACCCGCACCACCAGAGAGCCACGCTGTACCCGCACCACCAGAGAGCCACACTGTACCCGCACCACCAGAGAGCCATGCTGTACCCGCACCACCAGAGGGGGAGAAAGATGAAGCCACTGCTGGGTAGAGATGCTACACTACTGACTAGAGTTGGCCTGGGCAACCCAGAGTGAGTGAACGTCCAGCCGGAGGGATCACTGTTGCAGTTTCACCGGGTCTGGTAAGAGAGCCTGTTGGCCATTATACATTACTGTTCCCAGGAACTGAGCCATTAGGAAGTGCCTAACCTGATATCCTCTAGGCCAACCCTATTGACGCCACTGTCCCAGAGCCCAAAACAAGTTACGGCACTGAGTTTCGGTAACTGGCCAGACAGGGATGCGCCAGCGTGGGCACCCAGGACATCTGCCGCCCGGAGTCCCACAAGCGGCTATTGGCTTTCCGTAGCAGCCGACACCTCTCTCCCCACTGTCAGCCACACACTCAGTACACAGCCAGGAGGAGGAGGAGCCACAGAGGAGGGACACGACTTCAGTGCAAGAGCCTCCCAAAGCACCCAGCACATATCCCCTTACCCCCAAATGAAAAGATGCTGTATCGCTCACTGTCCTCCTCCCGCGGCGTCCCTTTGTCCTCTTCCCGTGGCGTCCCTCTGTCCTCCCATGAAGATGACAGGGCGGATCTTAAAAAGGAAGGGGTGTGGCCTTGACAGGAAGGAGTGGGTCATTTTAAATTAGAGGGTGCACGAGCTTAGTCAGGCCTAGGGCAGCACAAAACCTAAATACACCACTGACCACCACTGAGTGTGGGTATGCTTTGCATAGGCTGCAACTAAAGGCATCCTTCAAGAACCCCTTTTCACTGAATAGAAACCTCACTTTGAGGCCTGGTTCACACCTATGCATTTTTTAGTGCCTTTTCAGTTTTGCAGAAACACACTACAGTCCATTCAACATGATTTCCTATGGGTCACGTTCACATCTGTGCAAAGGGCCAGGGGCTTTTTTCTGGTTTTCGGTTCCATAGACTTCAATGGATCAAAAACGTGTATTGAAAAACGCAAAATGCACCTGCAATATGCAAACTGCAACCTGCATAATGCCCTGTACACACAACCGGTTTTCCCGTCGGAATATGCTCTGAAGGTTTTTCCGACCGAGTTCCGACGGAATTCCGCTGAAACTGTCTTGTGTACACACGATCACACCAAAATCCAACTGTCCAGAACGCGGTGATGTACAACACATACGACGGGACTAGAAAAAGGAAGTATATAGCCAGTAGCCTATAGCTTCCGTCTCGTACTTGCTTCAGAGCATGCGTCGTTTTTGGTACGTTGGAACAGCATACAGACGAGCGGTTTTCCCGAATTGGTTCAGTCGGAAATATTTATTGCATGTTCTCTTTCTGTCAGAATTTTCAACGTAAAATGTCCGATGAGGCATACACACGATCGGTATATACGATGAAAAGCTCCCGTCTGACTTTTTCTGTCGGACATTCCGCTCGAGTGTACAGGGCATTAGTGTGAATCAGGCTTAAAAACCAACAATCTTTTTGACCTGCGCTTTTCAAAGGGATTATTAAACTAAACCTTTTAGAAAGACACACAGTGGAGTAACTGTAGTGTAAACATCAACACTTTTTTATGCAGGCGGACCTATGTAATAGATAAGTACTACTGTTGTCATGCATACCATTTCAATGCATGCCTGTTTTCCTTTATTTTGAATGGGTTAATGTAGCAAAGCTTTTTTTTTTTTTTTAAACCTACTATGTAATTAGGAGAAAATCTTATTCCCAATCACAGAGCGGGATGGGGGAGCCTTGCGAGAGAGTGGATTCCTGGGGAGCAGTCATTGTGTTGGACGCGGCATGGTGCATCGGCTCTCTGCAGAAAGACAGCCCTGCACTCTCTTCATTACAATAAATACACCTCATTTTACCTGCGGGGATCCGGGCCCAGCACCTCCCTCCCCTGCAGCACACATCCAGGAGGTGTGGGGGGAGAGCAGAAAACCAGCTACAGGCCTTTAACTATTCAGGTTCCTTTGACAAAGTGCACATCATATGCATACAAGGCCTTGTAATAAACACATAAGCAGATGCACGCCTAAAATATGTACATACCATTACGTTCACATACATATTAATACATGCCTACATACAAATACGTACACATATCCATAAATGCACAATGACAGCTTCATATAAAATATTAAGCTGTCTTCCCTCTCCGGTTTTCCATACTGTATCGGTTTGAGCAGCAAGTGCTAGGTGCTCTGCATTGCATAGAGACCGAGAGCAGCTCTATAAAGTAGCAGGCTCCTTTTTCAATAAGCGTGAAGTGTAAATTGGTACGCTGGGTTTGCATTTATTGACAAGGAGTATAAATATATGCAGAGATTGCAAGACGCATCTTTAAATATTCAAAGCACTAAAAAAGAACAATGAAATAGACAGAGGTAAAGAAGAAAGGAGGCAAAGAGCACAACAAAGGGGTGGCTCCAGTGCTTGCGCACAAAGGTGAACGCACGTGTCGGCCCCACAGCGTTCGCCCCACACATGTTGGGTATTAAATGGACAGTAATTCTATAAATGCCACTTGGACAAATCATATTTTAGAGTCTGATGGGGAAACTGCAGCTGTTCACTGTGAATGGTTGCAGCTTCGCCGTCAGACCCTGTGACAAGAATGGTATACTGCAGCTGGGGTGGGACAAATTTAGATGGGGGGGTGTGCGCCCGAATTTAATCTTGCCTAGGGCAGCACAAAACCAAAATACACCACTGTATATGGGCCTCCACTTTAGATCCATGCCAATGGGCTAAAAACATATCAAAAAACGTATTCAACACCTCCCTCTCACATGGGTGTTTTTTAATCTTGAGAAATGCCTAAAATAGTAGTGTTTTTAACATGTTCTGGATGTTTAGGAGGCATTTGTAAAGTTTTGTCTGCAGGGATGGATTAAGACTGAATGTAGCCCTCGGTAAGTAGCTTTGGCCACCCCATCCATTGACTGACATTGATAAGGCCTATAATAAGCACAGAAAAGCCCCATTTACCGTTACAGTGTCTGTACTAATATATGGGGCACCAACTACCTACAAGTGTCTACTCCTTTGCTAAAGTGGTAGTAAACGGTAGCAGTTTAAAAGAAAAAAAAAAAAAACACCTGTAAGGCGATTGCATAATGTGTTAGCATGCATTGCATACTAACACATTATGAAATACCATATTTATCGGTGTATAAAATAGGGGGGAAATCTCGGGTGCGTGTTATACGCCGACAGTGTACCTTGGAGGGGAAGGAGGGGGACGAGTGCCACCGGAAATCACCACGCTGTCATCTCCTCTCCACTCGGCTCTCCGCACGGCTCTAACTCAGCTCTCACTCGGCTCGTCACACAAACAGTCCCGCCTCCGCCACCGGCATTTGACCAGTGTTCTGTCTATCACAGGAGCTGGTCCAATGCCGATGGCGGAGGCGGGGCTGTGTATGTGACTGCCGACTGAGAGCCGAGTAAACAGATGACGGCTCGGTGATTTCCTGCGAGGAGAGATGGTGATCTGCATTGATGGGGGGAGATGGGCGCAGATCAGGCTGCAGATGGGCACAGATCAGGCTGCAGATGGGCACAGATCAGGCTGCAGATGGGCACAGATCAGGCTGCAGTGAAGCTGCAGATGGGCACCAATCAGGCTGCATTGATGCTCACTGACCATTGTTTTGCTTCACAGTGGTTTATTTTAAAAAAAGTTTTATTTCCTGAAACTTCCCTCTTAAATTGGGGTTTGTGTTATATGCCGGTGCGTGTTATACGCTGATAAATACAGTACTTACCTTAGGACGAAGCCCTCCAGAAGAGTGCTGTCACCGCTGACAGGGCTTCCATCTTCCCCAATCTTTCTTCCGGGTTCGCGGGCTTTGATATGAGTGGCCAAAGCCGCGACGACATCACCGTCGGCTTTGGGACGAAGCTCTGAAAGTCTGGCACGGTATGCCGGATCTTCAGAGTGCATGGGCCGGTGATGTCACCAGCTGCATATCTTCTAAATGGTGACAATAGGAGATATTGATTTGCCTACAGGTAAGCCTTATTATAGGCTTACCTGTAGGTAAAAATCACAAAGCAGACTTTACTACCACTTTAGGTGACAGGCAGGAAGTAGGAAGGTTATACCTGAGAGTCGACCTCCACCGAGCCCTAGGCTGCTGCCTTGGTTGCCTTGTGAATTATCCAGCTCTGGCTGTCCCTGTAAACTTTTTTTTTTTATGAAGACTCAATAAAAGTAAAAGCTTCTGAAACACCTTTCCGTTATCTGAGTTATATTTGAGATGCACTGTCACTGACTTGAATTGAGCCATTTGATAATCTTTGCAAGCTGCCAACACCTGCCAAACCTTATTGGTGAGATAAAAAAAAAAAATCAAAGAGCAAAGCATTATGCATTTTATGTGTGTGTTTCAGAACAGCCAATGGCTTTGCAAAGCACTAGGAAAGTTTCAATAACATGAAGCAAATGTCTATTCTTTACACCCATGTGAAGGGCTTAAGGAAGCATAGTATACAATAAAGACAAAAAAGTAGCAAAAAAGGTATAGCACATGGAAAAGTTTGAATGGGTGAATAAAAAATTCAGCAATAGACATGAAGAAACAGGGAACATCCATAAAAGCATAAGGCTTACTGAACTGTCTAAAGAAGTTAAGGGAACACAGGAAGAGTGAGCAATATATTGTACAGCAACAGGAGGGGTAGCAAAACAGCAAAGAAGAGCATTGCATAGCATGGGAAGAGCACAGCATGAGATTGTACATAACAAAGGTATAAAAGCAAACAACACAAGAAACACAAAAAAAAAAAAAATATATAGCACAAAAAGCATAAGGACAAAGAGAGAAAGGAGATACAACACAGCATGAGAAGGAATAATACATGAAAACAGTAAGCAACATAGTGACATAAGACATGACATGAGAAGTATGAAGCAGTGAGTGTGCAACATAGAGCATAACAAACTGAGATAGAGCACAGCAAGAAGATTATATATATCCAGGGAGGGAATAATACAGAAAGGGACAGTGAGAGGAGGGCGAGAACCAAGTAAAAAGAGCAAATAAACTTCAACATATGGTAGAACATTGCAGTAGACTGAAGGAGTCAAAGTAGAGTGTGAGAGAAGGCAACTATAAAATAGAAGATGTGGGACAATTACATAGCATATTGGTTAAATGGAGACAAGACAGGGTACAGAAAGAAATATTGCAGCAGGAGAGATACCCCTAGTAAAGGACCCAGATCTCCCCAGAATTACCCAGGAAAAGTCCTATCTCTCCTCCTCAGCTGTGCTAGGAATACTGGGTAGTGAAGTCACAGCTCCATCAGCCTGTCCCTTCAAGGACTATATTTCCCAGGAATTAATGGCAGTCGCTGCATAGCAAGTCCTCTTGCAGCTGATTGGCTCAGATTCTCTGCTGTCAGCAGGTAGGGGGGATTTCACACAGAGCCCTCTCTATTCACACAGCAGGGGAGTGAAGAGTGTGAGCCCACTGCTACATAGCACACAGCCAACAGAGCACCCGGCTACACAGTAATAGAGGGGAAATCTCCCAATGGGGACCAGGGTTGCCAACCACCAGTAAATTTACTAACAGTTTGTAAAAATCAGTGATTATTTACATCTGCCAGTAAATATCAGGGCCTGATAATTTTAGTTCAATTTACTTTTTAAGTGTAAATAAAGCAAATGACTTTGTTATAGGTATTGTTGGTGTTTCCATATCATGTTTATACTGTTCAGATATTCACTGTGTTAGTTTTCAATAGGAGATCTGTAATTTCTCAGGTTGCCAGTGTGCTCCACCGGTAAATTTTCCATGTTTTGTGAGTAAAAATTGCTGTGGTTGAGAACCCTGATGAGGACACTAGTTCTGGTGACACACCGTGATTCCCTCACTTTGGAGGGATGTGACCTCACTTCTTGTTTTAGCTATGGGACAGGAAGTGAAGGGAAATTTCTCCTATTTCCACGATTTCAATAGCACGTTGATGAGGGGGGAAAGAAGGAGGAAAAATATAATCAGCTTAAACCTCAGCTTCCCTTTAAGCCAAGATAGTAAGGAATGGTTAAATCCCCTGTCAGGTTTTTATTGGTGTTTAGGTCTCCACTGGTGAGAGTGACCCTCTCTATTTATCCTGATGACAATTGTCATCATGACAGAAAGTTTTGGCCAGTCCAGAAGCAGAAACCCAGGAAATATTCAAATGGGAAAACTGAATTCAGTGACTAATTTTCCCTCACCTTGGAGAGATTTTCTTCAACTTTGCATCTCCATGACAAGAAGTAAAGGGAAATCATTCCCTACTCTGTTCCCAAAACAAAAAAAACGTCTTTGCTTTATATATACTTTTAATTGCTAAATAGGCTACAGAAACATTGTACTGTGCACTTATTATATTATCACAGCATAGATGGAGTCATCTCACCTGTTGGCTATTGTGTTCTGACAGCCAACACACCTGGCTGTTAGAAGAATACCCAAGCAGTGAAGGCATCTGACTGGATACAGTCACCATTTGGCTGGCAATCTTCTACACAGCTCCTTAGGCAAAAGTTTGACTTTTTAGAGAGCCAAATGGAGCCAACAAGGGCACCAGTCTCAGTTTTGGCCAATTTGACAGGATTTGGACAAAATTTTAAGCGTGTATGGCCAGCTTTACTTCAGGTTTACTTTCCAGGTTGGTCAAGTAACTAGCCTCTCCTCTGAACTTCAACCTAGGCCAGGGGTGCTTAACCCGAGGCCCGCAGAGCCCTCTGATGTAGCCTGCAACTTCAAAACTGGGAAGCTCATGCCCATGCTTTGGGATGACGAGTTGTCAAGCCAAGATAGCGGTCAACAGGTTGCTGAGCCGCCATCCCAGATCATCAGAGTACTGGAAGCAGGTGGCCATGGGGGATGAGCAATTAGCATATTAGCACTTAAAAAAAGGATTATTAGGCTGCTTTTATACTGATCCTCAGGTGCAGCACAGTGCACCTGCGGCTTTCCTGCTGGTTAGCTGCACTGAGCCATAGATTTCAATGATATTATGCAGGTTTGGTGCGCTTTCTGAAAGTTTACCAAAACTTCTAAATGCAGAAGTTTTGGTGTACTTTCAGAAAGTACACCACACCCGTAAGATGTAATAGAAGTCTATGGCTCAGTGGTGTAGGTAAACTGCAGCGCATCAGTGTGAAAGCAGCCTTATAGGTGGTTCAGGAGATTAAGGGCTTGTTTACATTTGTGGTTTGGGGGGCAATAAAACCCCCATAGTTCATTGTGGCCCACGACCAGTTACCAAATCACTTAAGTGGCCCTCGTTCTTCAATAGGTTGAGCACCCCTGACCTAGGCAGTGTTATGCTGTTAAAAGCATCTCTGAATGGGAAGACCAGAAGATGTGTTAGAATCATGTCAGGGCTGGGCTCCTGCTACTTAATGAACAGCTCTTTTCTTTCAGTGCTCAGAAGCTGCTCAGCTCAGTCAGCTGTCTGTTATTACCAGCCACTCGATGTTAGCACAGTGACTAACCTGCTTACCATTTACCTGCCTCATTGGTCCAGCCTACAGCCAGCCCCATTTTGCTATTTAGGCAGCTTAGCTCATTTCCTTCTTGCCCTTGTGTTGTCTATGATCTCCAGCGAGGTCCTGCCTTGGTTCCCTTGTATGACTTGACCTGGCTTACTTCTCTTCCAATTCCTGTTCCTGATTTTTGCTCCTGACTATACTGACTTCTGGTTTCCTGACCCCGGCTCGTCTGATTACCCTCTCTGGCATCCAAACTTTGTCTTCTGTTTTTGACTACATTCCCGAAATGTGTTAAATTTGCTATTTCTTTAGGTGTGATTTTAACTGTACTTTCAGTCCATTTTTTTCCAGTTGGAGTACTGTCTAGTGTTACAGGAAGCCATTAGATCAACCTCTCTGTCATGTGACATTGCTAGGGCCTAGCAATTGACTGCAAGGACACATGATTCCCACATACCGGGGTACCCGGAAGAGGAAGAATCGGCAGGTAAAAACTATGAAGGTAAGTAAAATTGGATTGAGGGGTGGCTTTCAAAAAGATCCTGGTATTTGACCCTGAATGGGTTAGGTGACAGTGCCTCTTTAAATCTGTGTTTTGTACCTGCATTCCTGTAGACTCCCCAGTGTGCCCTATAGCTGTCACTAGACCTTAAAGAGGACAGTTCTGGTTTCCGATGATTCTTTTTAAAGCATCTGCTATACTGAAAGGCAAACTGACATCAGAATAGCAGAGGACCGCAAATTTAGAGTCTCTCTGGCAATGGCAATAGGATCCTTCATGATGTGCTAGTCTGGCACCCATTGCAAGAGTCATCAATACATGTTGGGTTCATTCACACATAAACATGTATTACTATGTAGTACCACAACACTTATTAATGCATGGAATTGAGTATGGCACATTTGTAGCACCCTCTAGTAGTGTGCTAGGGAGGATAGGTAAATTTAAGCAGGCCTGGCTGGTTGCTAGGCCTGTTTGTTTTCATTCTGGGCTGGGAGTGGCTCAGGGTAGTACTGGTTGACTCACAGATGGTATCACCAGGACCTCCCACTTCTTTCCAGAATCTTCTGGTGCTTTCTTGAAAGAGAGGTGGGGGGGACGTGGCGCCACCCGGGTGTTTGAGGAGCCCTGAAAAATCCCCAATCTGGATTGGCAAGGGGTAGGCCTCCTTAAATACCCAGGGTCAGCCCAGGAAGGGAGGAGTTGTCGGTTGGAAGAGCTGGAGTGAGAGAGTGCGGAGGCTGTTGGGGCCTTTGAGGGAGCTCCCCAGTCTGGGGGGGGGGCCTTGGGCCTGAGCTCAGATGCAATCCGGACCACTTTCAGGAACACATGAAGAGGTCCTGGACCGGCGGCATAAGAGAGAGCAAGGAGAGGACAGCAGGAGAGAGCTCTGCTAAGAGACTCCAGGGAGAACAACTGGTTGCATCCAGGAGGGCTGGTGAGTGAGGCACAGTCAAGAGGACTGGGGAGGCACACCTGAGAAGACTGGGAGCTTGCAGTCTGAGATGGGTGCAGAACCAGAAGGGTGGACTGTGGTGGAAGGAGCAGTGTTAAGAGGCGGCTGCAGCCAGGAGGGATGGCAGGGCCTGAAGAGGGCTAACTGGGATAATTAGCCATAGTTAGGGCAGCCAGCACAAAGACTTTTCTGCTACACCATTGGGGCCCACGGTCCCAGCCTGCAAAGGGCATTTGTTGAAGCCTGGCTGAGTCAGTGCCAGACTTACCAAACAAAACATGCTAGCTGTTCCTGGGAAACCAAGTGATGTGCTGGAGGTGACTAGGAGTAACAGTCTTCAGCAAGTGAAGTGCTGGTGGAATGAGGAGTGATGAGCTTCAAGCAAGTTTGTGCAGGAGGAAGCTGAAGGAGTATGTGCAGGGAGTGTACATAGTTGTCCCAAAACTGATTGCTGTTTCCATGCTGGGCATCCCAAATCTCCTATCCCCATCCAAGTTATACCCCTCAATAAAATAAAAAACTAAGTTCACTGACTGCTTTATGTCTCGGAGTGCCTGAGAGTGAATGCGGGGTGGAGCAGGGTAACAGACAAACCACAATTCTCAGGGGGGGGGGAGATATTGTTGAGATATTAATTTCAAATGGCACCTAATGCACCCAGCATGGACAGCACAACACACATGCATTTTAGAGCACCACAATACACAGATGTGAACCAATTGTGTATTGTGATGCACTGATTGCACATAGGTACGTTCTTTTGTGCACTAAGGTGCGCTGCCAGCACATTGAAGATAAACAAATTGCCTAAAAGTGATTTAAAACCCAAAACCAAAAATGTCATAAATTGTCATTAGAAGTAGTGGCTACATTAGTTTTTTTAGGCTTTTTTTCCCCCTCTGTTTTCATCTGGTGATCTGGCCAGTAACATACCTCCTGTATTAGAATGCCTCTACTCTGGATGAAGGAGCACAGGGGGTATATCAGACAGCAGTATTGTCAGTCTGGGGGGAGAAGAGTGTTATGCAAGCGTACACACAAGCAGACTTTTCTATCGGACTGGTCCAACGGACCGAGTCCGGCAGACAATCCGATCGTGTGTGGGCTTCATCGGACCTTCAGCTGACTTTTCCTGTCGAAAATCTGACGAACTTTAGATTTGGAACATGCTTCAAATCTTTACGTCGTAACTCCGCCGGACCCAGAAATCCGCTCGTCTGTATGCTAGTCCGACGGATGAAAAAAAACGACGCTAGGGCAGCTATTGGCTACTGGCTATCAACTTCCTTATTTTAGTCCGGTGTACGTCATCACGTACGAATCCATCGGATTTTGGTGTGATCGTGCATAGGCAAGTCTGTTCGTTAAAAAGTTCGCCGGAAGTCCGTCAAAAGTCCATGGAAAGTCCGCCGGAAAGTCCGTCGGACCAGTCCGGTCGAAAAGTCCGCCCGTGTGTACGCGATGTACTAGCAGATTTGGACACACTAACAAATAGAAAAAAACTCCAGCTAATACTTTATAATCCATTACAGTAAACTGTTTTGTTCCTGTAGGTATAAAGGTTTTACATAAATAAATAAAAGATGATCTTTGTAGACCCCCCTGTCAATGGTAAATGGTCTTTCTTATTCTTTTGAAAAATAACAAAGTGATTCACCAGATGAAAATAAAGGAAAGAAAGCTTAAAAAAAGAAAACAAATGCAGCCATCACATCTATGTATTGGTAAGCTGCAATATAATAAATGTTTTTGGGTTTAAACAATATGTAAACCCAACATTTCATATTCCTGATTTGTACCTGCTGTACCATGTACTTGTATGATAAAGTATCCTGTTCTCTTTGTATTTTTTCCTTTAAGTGAAATCCCTGCCATTCCTGACAGTCCTTCTGCTTTCCTATTAAAAACTGACCACACTAAGCAAGAGCGAACAACATGGTCAGGGAACTGTGCTGGGAACTGAGCCTGCTCTCCTCCAATGATCAGAATATTCCTGACCCCCCCCCCACACACACACACACACACACACACGTACAGCCATTCACTGGGAAATTCTGTGTGCTGTTGTTTCCCCCCCTGCTCTTATACAGCTGAGAACAAAGGTAATGTGGTCACTTATAAAAAAGGGAAAAAACTGAATTTTGTAATGTTTTTTTTTATATCTATACACAAATATTTTGCCTTTCATTTCTATTTAAAACTGAATGGGTTGATTTACAAGGTGATCGTTTACAATCACTTTAATACTGTTTTAACTGAGCACACCTCAATGTATCGCATAACGAGAAAGGGTCCTCTATGTCCCACAGAACTCCTGCAATAATGTCAAGACTTCTGTAAAAATAAACTTTTTCCTTGTCTGAAATAGTTTATAATTGTTTGTATTGACAAAGAAACCTAAAGCAGAACTAAACCCTGCTATCCTCTACAGCCAAGGAAGCTGCCATCTTAGTCTGTGTTTCATAGGAAGTTGCCCTGGTGCTGCACATGTCCTCATGACAGTTATGACAACAGCCATTTGATGGCTTGACAGTTCAGTGGAGAGCACAAGCAACTGTGACAGTTATCATTCACAGCATGCCTTGAATGTAATTGTCTAGGGAAACAGTTACATTGTTGAGTTTATTTCCCCTTTAACCACTTAAGGACTGCCCTATAGCAGTTTTACTGCTGCAGGGCAGCACCCCTGCTCCTGATCACATATATATATACATGATTAAGGTAGGGGGGCGTGCAGGCGTGCCACTGGTGGCTTTCTCCCGCTGTGCTCAGTCAGCGGGAGAAATCTGCCAGTGGCGCGCCTGCACGCCCCCTACCTTATTCATGTAGCAGCGGGAGCTGATCAGCAGGTGTGGCGGACTCAAGGTCTGCCGGCACCCGCTGACAATCCAGCAGAGAGGCATAAGCCTATGTAAAGAAGGAAGATCGCCGTTCTGTCAGTAGGGAAGGCATGGATCCTGTGTCCCCTACTAAATGAACCTTCCACACTGAAGAACAAGCTAGGCACACAGTTAACCCTTTGATCGCCCCGATGTTAACCCTTTCCCTGCCAGTGTCACTAGTACAGTGACAGTGCATGTTTTTAGCACTGATCACTGTATTAGAGTCGCTGGACCCCAAAAAGTGTCAAAAGTGTCAGTTAGTGTCTGATTGTCAGCCGCAGTATCGCAGTCCTGCTGATTGCTGCCATTATTAGTAAAAAAATTAAAATACCCCATAGTTTGTAGACACTATAACTTTTGCACGAACAAAACAATATGCGCTTATTGTAGCAGAATACATATTGGCCTAAATTGATGAAGAAATCTGGTTTTTTAAATTTTTTTGTTGTATATGTTTTATAGCAAAAAGTAAAAATTTTTTTTTTTTTTTTTTTCAAAATTGTCGCTCTTTTTTGTTTACAGTGGCAAAAATAAAAACCGCAGAGGTGATCAAATACCACCAAAAGAAAGCTCTATTTGTGGGAAAAAAAAAAGGGGGGGGGGGGTTAATCTTCCCGAGGTCAAGTGGTTAACTTCTAAATCAGTGTTTTGTGTATGGAAAAAAAATAGTGAATCAGCAGAATCACAGAGAGAAACATTAACACCCTCTTCAACGATTCAAGTGGTCTAATATGTGATAATAAAAAGTCCAATTTTCACAAGTGCTTTGTGTTACCACATCTTGAAGCATGGAGCTTCTAGAGATGCCGGGCACAATGAGAGAGGGTCATTGCATCAAGAGGTGGGAGAGAACACAGCAAAAGGGAGCACAGTATGCAGCAAGACAGGCTGAAATAAATGGATAAAGCCTAGCGACAGGGGGTGAGGTATATATCAACCTAAGGGACAGAATAAAGAAAGTGTGATCAAAAAGAAAATAGGTCAAGGCTAGACTACAGGTTTTAAAAAAAATCAAGCCTAAAGGGGAAAAATGTATTTTTAAAGGATCATTCCATTCTAAACTGATATTTCAGCTTTCGATAGAGTAAAGTCTACATCCAGCTAAAACTATTTTTTTTCAATTTATGCCCCATTGACAGGTTTTAGCAGACAGGAAGTAAGGAAAAATCTTCTCTTTTTTTTCTTAGTAGGTAAAGCTACAGCAGTAGAATTTTGTTTGAAAAATGTGTTTTTTGGAACATTTGTTCGATTTTCTAGTTAACCACTTCAGCCCCGGAAGATTTGGCTGCTTAATGACTAGACCATTTTTTTGCGATGCGGCACTGCGTCGCTTTAACTGACAATTGCGCGGTCGTGCGTCACTGTGCCAAAAACAAAATTGACGTCCCTTTTTTCCCAAAAATAGAGCTTTCTTTTGGTGGTATTTGATCGCCTCAGCGGTTTTTATTTTTTGCGCTATAAACAAAAGAAGAGCATCAATTTTGAAAAAAAAAACAGAATATCTTTTTGCTATAATAAATATCCCACATTTTTTATCAAAAAAATAATTTTTTTTCCTCAGTTTAGGCCGATATGTATTCTTCTACATATTTTTGTTAAAAAAACGCAATAAATGTATATTGATTGGTTTACGCAAAAGTTATAGCGTCTACAAAATAGAGGATAGATTTTTTTACTAGTAATGGCAGCGATCTGCGATTTTTATCATGACTGTGATATTGCGGCAGACAAATTGGACACTTTTGACACATTTTTGGGACCGTTGACAATTATACAGCGATCAATGGTATAAAAATGCACTGATTACTGTATAATGTCACTGGCAGGGAAGGGGTTAACACTAGGGGAGCGATCAAGAGGTTAACTGTGTTCCCTAGGTGTGTTCTAACTGTAGGGGGGATGGAAATGTCTAGGAGGAGAGAGAGATCGGTGTTCATACTTAGTATGAACACATGATCTGTCTCCTCTCCCCTGAAAGAACCAGGATTTGTGTGTCTACACACGCAGATCACGGTTCTTGCTCTGTCACGAGCGATCGCGGGAGCCAGCGGTCATCGCGCCTGCCAGGCACTCGCATCGGCTACGGGCACGCACTGCAGGTGTGTGCGCTCCTAGTGGCCAAAAGGTGAAGCGATCTAAGGTAACGTCGTTTAGCCCAGCCGTGCCATTCTGCTGCAGTAAAACTGACATCAATGCCCCTATCAGTGCTGCCTATCAGTGCCCATCAGTGCCGCCCATAAGTGCCATCCATCAGTGCACATCAGTACTGCCTATCAGTGCCCATCAGTGCCGCCCATAAGTGCCATCCATCAGTGCACATCAGTACTGCCTATCAGTGCCCATCAGTGCCGCCCATAAGTGCCATCCATCAGTGCACATCAGTACTGCCTATCAGTGCCTATGATTGCTGCCTATCAGTGCCCATCAGTGCCGACCCATAAGTGCCATCCATCAGTGCACATCAGTAATGCCTATCAGTGCCTATCATTGCTGCCTATCAGTGCCGCATATCAGTGTCGCCTGTCAGTGCCCATCAGTACTATTTACTTATTTACAAACATTTGCGTTTGTTAAACGAAAATAAAAAACCCAGAGGCGATTAAATACCACCAAAAGAAAGCTCTATCTGTCTCACTATAAACTATTGTTTGGGTGCAGTGTTGCATAACCGCGCTAAAAGCTGAAAATTGGCCTGGGCAGGAAGGGGGTGAAAGTGCCCGGTATTGAAAGGGTTAATGTTAGGTAAAGAGTGAAAACACACAAGATGTATGGGTGCACAATGGTTGCTTACTAGTTGTACATTTTTCTTTTTTACACTCTTTTAGATTAATATCTTTCAGCATTTGTTCTGTGTGTCCACATTCATTATTAATGTATAATAAATGAAGGATTCTGTATTGCTCGGTCTGCTAAAATGAAATGAGACATCCACTGAGAGCTTTAAAGAATGTTATCCAGTGGCCAAACTATCATTAAAAATGGCTAAATGTTTAAAAGGCATGTGATTTATATTCAAGCTTTACTTTAGTCTCTAACAATAAAGTATCATCTACCTGTACCAAAAAAGTTAAAGTGAACCTGTAAAGAGAAGCCCGGAGCTGAAGAAGTGAAAGGAGGTAAGCATAGGGCTGGCATGACAATGTTAACAGGGGAATGGATAGGTTAGGGGTTTCAGGATTGGCCAGTTAGTTAGTAGGGAGGGGGTCAGAGTTAATGGTGGGGGAAGACCCCTCCTTCCTGGCATCAGAACACGAGGGAAAGTTCAGGAAGAAACATCATGTCGGATGTGGAGCAGCTTTTGGCGCAGTTACGAGCGGAGGCCGCGACACGGGGCCCGGGCTGGCTGGAGGAGACTCTGGGTAATGTGTTGGGGCATCCGACCGAGATGTCAGCTACCGGGGGGAGGGAGGCTACGCGAGCTCGGAGGTCGTGGCCTCCAGAGCGCTTCTCGCCTGACCCCACCCCCAGGGCTGCACAGCGGGCAGGGAGTCCATTGCGGGCTCCGTTGGGCCCCCCAGCAAAATGAGCGGCAAGGCGAGGAGGGGAGCGGCAGGTCAGCACTTCCCCAATTAGACAGGGCCAGAGGAATGGCAGAGCAGGCGACTCAGGGGGGGCAGCCAGGCCCGGGACACGGCGGGATCAGATGCAAGCGGGCCCTGCCCCTTGCGGTTTGCCTGCAGGGACTGGGCCTCGGCGCGGGACAGCTGATGCGGTGGTGGCCGGGCCTTTTACTCCCATGGCCAGGGCTACCAGAACAGTGGAGGAGGAAAGAAGGAGAGGGACGCCAAGGCTGGAGTTTCCCAGTGGGGTTGAGGTGGACCACACCGGCCCACATAAGGCATCACAGAAATCGGAGGACGGGTATGCAGCTCGGCAAAAGGCGAGAACGGCTGCTGGGCCCTCGGCATCCAGGGCCGTGTCACCTGGAGGGCTGTCTGGCAAGGAAGAGGAGATGCCCGGTCAGAGGTCGGAAGGTGAATTGTCTGAGTCGGAAGAGGAGGTGCCCCTGAGACAAGTGCCAGCGAGGGAGACGGAACGGTCGACTGGTGGGTTCACCCCTGTGCAGCCCGGTAAGTCCAATTTAACTTTACCTACAGTGGGGGAGGCGAGCAATAGGGTGGAAGCGGAATGTGTGAGTATAGCGGAGACACAGACGGGGCCAGCGAGGGGGCTGGTGGGGCTTAAAGGGAATAACATAATATGATGGCCTACTGAGTAAAAGGTTGATACCAAGGGATGCCTGCATATTCTTTCACATCCCCATTTTTAGGTGCCAAACCAGGGTTCTGCATGAAAATATCAACTATGAGCTCCAATACTGCAAAGCAAACTGTGGGATACCATGGAGGCATTCAATATTACATTTTTCAAAAAATAAATGTTTTATTAACCCCCCTGGCGGTATTCCCGAGTCTGGCTCGGGGTGGATTTTCAGTACCAAAAGCGGTAACCCCGAGCCAGACTCGTGATCGTATCGCAGGATCCACGTAGGGGTTACTTATCTTGTCCCCTGGATCCTGTGATGTCTCCCCGCTGTGATCTGTGAGCCGCCGTGTCTCGCTCGATTCACAGTGCCGAGCTCCGTTCCCTGCGAACGTTGCGACGAACGGGGACGGAGTTCGGCGCCAAATTCAAAAAGTAAAACACACAGTATACATACAGTATACTGTAATCTTACAGATTACAGTACTGTATCAAATCATTACACATCCCCTTTGTCCAATGCCCTGCATGCAGTTTTATATTATAAAAACGGTTCTTTCTGCCTGGAAACTGGAGATTGTCCATAGCAACCAAAACTGTCCCTTTACATCAAAAGTGGTTTTAGACCAGCTAGAAAACAGCAATAATAAATTAGAATCACTTGTAGAATTGAGCGATAGTGATTTGTGGGGAAATCCGTCATCAAACACTGAAAAGTAATGACAGCGACAATTCTGCAACTGAGCAAATTTCAGTGTTTTTGATTTGATTACACTATTGAATAATTTGTATTATTATTATATTATTATTTGGTATAATTATTTATAGTTATTTATTATATTATAATTTATGATTTCGTTTTTCAAACTTTATCATACTCGTGATATCTACTAGATTTTTGTTTGGACAGATTTAAGTGAATTATTCCTAAGATTTACAGGCCTACAATATAAAACGCCAAATTTCCATGCAAAATAATCATACCGCCAGGGAGGTTAATATGAATAAAAAGACATAAAGCTCTACTTATCAAATTGTAAACTTAAAACTGAACTTCAGACCTAAAGCTAAATACTCAGATGCGATAATATCTCAGAGAGGGTAGAAGAGCGTTTTACCTGCCAAAGGATTTGTGTTTCTGTCCTTCTATTCCTGAGATTTACACAGCCCCATAATATGGCACAGCCAGCTGAATGACACCACTTACAGTTGAAGCGGTAGTAAACCACCATTAAAAAAATAATAAAATGGGCCTCCCTGCAGGTTTAAGTCATAATGTACTAGTATGCACTGCATACTAGCACATTATGACAGATGTACCTGTAAAGCAGATCCCTCCCATGCAGCGCTGTCATGGATCCCCGGCGCTGCTATCTTCACTCGGTCCTCCTTCCGGACTCCCGCAAATGCGTTCCAGAGTCCTCGGCTCCAGCAGGGAGCTTTGAAGTTGTGGCACTGGTATGCTATCCCTTTAGAGCGCATGCGCCGGTGACGCCTCCAGCAGCATCCCTTGAGATATTCTCTGTACTTACAGGGAAGCCTTCTTATGGGTGTTTACCTCCACTTTAACCACGTGCCGATCAGCTCACGACGATATACGTCGGCACAATGGCACAGCTGGCAAATGGGCGTACAGGTACGTCCCCTTTAAGATGCGGCATTGTGTGACATCGAGCCCGCGGGGCCCGCAGTCATCCCGCGTGCTCCGTGACTCGATGTCCGCCAGGTGACCGTGATCGTGTCACAGAGTGGAAGAACGGGGAGATGCCTTTGTAAACAAGGCATTTCTCCATTCTGCCTAGTGACCCAGAGACCTGTCATCGGGAGCAGTGATCGTTGTCATGTGAGTAGTAGCCCAATCCCGGATACAATCACTCCCTAGGACACACTTAACCCCTTGATCGCCCCCTAGGGTTTAACCCCATCCCTGCCAGTGTCATTTACACAGTAATCAGTGCATTTTTATAGCAATGATCGCTGTATAAATGGCAATGGTCCCAAAATAGTGTCAAAAGTGTCCGATGTGTCCGCCATAATGTCGCAGTCACGATAAAAAGTGCAGATCGCCGCCATTGCTAATAAAATAAAATTTTATAATAAAAATGCCATTAAACTATCCCTAATTTTGTAGATGCTATAACTTTTGCGCAAACCAATCAATATACGCTTATTGCGATTTTTTTTTTTTTACCAAAAATATGTATGTAGAAGAATACATATCGGCCTAAACTGAGGAAAAAATTCGTTTTTTTATATATTTTTGGGGGGTATTTATTATAGCAAAAAGTAAAAAATATTGCTTTTTTTCAAAAATTGTCGCTCTTTTTTCGTTTATAGTGCAAAAAACAAAAACCGCAGAGGTGATCAAATACCACCAAAAGAAAGCTCTATTTGTGGGAAGAAAAGGACGTCGATTTTGTTTGGGTGCAACATCGCACGACCACGCAATTGTCAGTTAAAGCGACGCAGTGCTGAATCGCAAAACATGCTTTGGTCAGAAAGGGGGTAAAATCTTCCGGGGCTGAAGTGGTTAAGGAATGCAGTGGTGTCCTCTCAACACCCCCAGCCTTCTGTATGAACAGTCAATGAGCAGCACGAGAGGTCCCTCCTCTGCGTACACTACTCTCTCCTCCTACCAGAGCATACCTTGCTAATGATTGCACCTGATTGGCTCCCAGTAAAGGCCCCTCTCTCTACCAGTGAAATGTAGGGTACTTTACACTGGCTGAATTTATAAAATAAATGTATATATTTAATAATGAATACAAAGATTCATTAATATGTGTATTCTATATCTGCCTGGAGTTTAGCTGCTAAAAAAATCTAATAAAATTGACTAAAAACTATTACATTTTACTTTTGAAGACCTCACTGAATAATAATTGATTCTATTACTCTATCATGCCCTTCAATATAATTTTATAACATCTGGCGACTTCACTAAATACAACTTAGTTGTAGAGTTTATGTTCCTGGAGATGGAATATGACCACTGCATGCCCTTTGCATGCCCTTTACATGCCCTTTACATGCCCTTTGCTATAAATATGCACAATTAAAGACAGAACTGTATATAGCATACTAGTTAGTACCTAATGTGAGATAGGGACATTAAAGATTGTTCAATATTCAGCACTTAGCGACAAGTGGCAGCCTATGTATAAGTACCGATTAAAACTGTTGCATACCTCCAACCCCCAAATATTGGTTCTGCCTGCCTCCTTCTATCCTTAAAATTCTAAAGAGACTACTTGAGGCTTGCTTTTAATGTCTTTATGAGCAATTGGTGGCTTTTAATGTACATTAGTGCTCAGCGGAGAAACGTTGCAGGTGCTACTCAATGGAAAGCCTCTTAGAGTAGTGATGGGAATTAGTCCAGTAATCATTATAGTATAATCATTATATCAATGGTAATGGCAGCACAGTTAATAATGAGGACCATCTATACATAATCACATGGCCATTTTGTGCTAAGAGCAGAAAATAATCTATACATGCAATATTAACATGTATAGTTGCACGGCAAGGGACAATATACCAGACAGCCTAATAATGAACATGGGTCTCTCTATGACGGTAAAATTGAATGGCGATAAGTATCATGACATAGACATTAGAAGACTGAGGCATTTGTTGCCATTGAAAAAAATGGAAGCGCTGTTTGAACACTGGTAAATATACACATATCTGGTTCTTACTCACCAAGGCAAAAACATTCACATATAGGAACTAAGAGCAGCAACAGTTTCATAGTTGGTTAGGCAGAAAAATATACATGTCCTTCATGCTCAGTCCATTTTTTTATCTTTTTGGATAAAATATGGAATAGTTAGAAACTTTTGTTTACTGCTAAGACTTTGTTGAGCTGAAATATCCTTTTCTATTGGTCTTGGTGATCATTGGCCCCCCGGTACAGAGTTATGGGAAAATCAGCATTTTTGTCACCGGAAAGGAAATCTTCCAACAGGGAAACCTGCTCTGTTGACAGCTGTCTAAAAGGAGATTTCCAAAAACCCAGCTACTGTGGGGAGCACCTGAAGCCATATGTTTCCCAGATTAAGCTCCAGAGACATTGCCGTGAAGAGACCATACTTGTACAGCTTTCATTACCTGTTTTTCATAATTCTGCAGTGTATGCATGCTAACCCTGTTTTGCATTATTGCTTCTATTCCATCAGAATAGACTCCGGTCTTTCCGACGGAGTTCCGCTGAAACAGACTTGCCTACACACCAAAGGCCAATCATTTAGAACGCGATGACGTACGAAGGGACTAGAGAAAGGAAGTTCAATAGCCAGTAGCCAATAGCTGCCCTTGCGTCATTTTTGGTCCGTCGGAATAGCATACAGACGAACGGTTTTCCCGATAGGAACTGATTCCGTCGGAAAGATTTGAAACATGTTCTATTTCTAGGTCCGTCAGAATTTTAGAAAGAAAAAGTCAGATGAAGCCCACACACGATCGGAACGTCCGACGGAATGACCTTTTCCGCCGGAAAGTCCAGTCGTGTGTACGCGGCAAAACTGCAGTTTAGTAATATGCAAGTTAAAGTTATTCCTTGTCTGTTCATTCAATCAATTGCCCATTTTGTTACAGATACCTCTGTAATTATACAACGGATGGGTCACTGTCCTGGGCCACCCTTGAACACTGCACCTGAACCAGGGTACTATTAATGCCCCAGAGTGGGTTTACCCAGCAGTCAGGCTCTTTATGGTTCTAGCTTATTATCCTCCAGCTTCAAGGGGGAAAAGCCTATACCATCAGAAGGTAGCTATGTGAATTCAGCTTAGCATCAACTTCCCTCCCTAATATTAAAACCCACTGTGTTGGACCGCTTGGCACCCCGCTTGGATGCTTCCGCCAAACAGTGCCTTCTGCCCTCCAAACCCGTCCAGCAAACCGAGAGCTGATATCAGTCCTTTTACCCCAAACATTGTACACAGACAAGATGTTGAGGTAAAACCAAAAACTCAGACACATACTTTATACCCCCTAGGAGGATATTCCCCTTTTGGGGACATTAGCATGACAATGCAAACAGTATTATTATGTAAACAGTAATATCAGTAATATCATTAGCACATCTAAGGAACAGCCAACATAAACAGTAATCTGATTAAACAGTTAGCTAATTAATAACTAGTCACCTAGACAATGCTTTGATTAATCAGGGGTCCCACCCCACCTCAAAATATTACATTGTATTTTTTTTAATGTAACTGCCTACTCCCAAACTGTCATTTGAAGTAAAACACATAGCCAAGTATTATTCTCCACAATTTTTTTTATTGTGCATTAAAAAAAAAAAACAATTAAAATTAGACATGCTATCTGCCAATAGAACTTAAAGAAAAAGTACATTCTATGCATCCAAAAACATAGAAAATATACCAAATCAAATCTTAATTCAAACAAAAAATAAAATAAAAGCCTCATGCATGTGTCCTGCTTCTTAATATAGGGGGTCAACAATGCCAAGAGTTGGTGAAAGCAGGGGTCCGTCATCCGGAGATAATTACGAAAATGATCTGGATTATTCTCCTGGAGCTCCCACAGCAAAGGCATATGACATAATTGGTCACGATTATTAAAGCAACCAATTTTTGGTCCAAGAAATCCTCCTCCTCCTGTTCCTGGATTGGACTTGGGTCAAAGAAATAACTCCAAGGCCAATAATAAATAACACGTTATCTCCTCCGATTCCGCAACATGTCTGGTTGACGAACGGCCGTTCAGAAACTAACTGAAAAGCACAAAATGAAAAGCTTGAATCAACAATCAAACTCAAAGGGTGGCTACTGACAATTGAAATTCCTCTTTATCGGCTCATAGTACATCTAGTACGTCACTACATTTGTGTTTGTTGGCCGACAATTGTGTACCGTTTGTATGCAAGACAAGATCACGGCACACGCCCTTCGGACAAAAGTCTGATGCGGAAAATCCGTGTGTACGAGCCTTTAGTGCGCTTACACAGCTGTAAAGACCTGGAAGCATTATTGCTGCTAAAGTCTAAACATCTTTTCTTCCATACAAAAAAGATGCCATGCGATGATATGAATTTGCGATCAACAGAAGGTTGTTATTTGTATAAAAAACTCAGTAGCACCGCTATGGGGGTGCGGGGAATGCAGACCACACCCAGGTGACAACCGCCAGAGGGGTGACACCCACTGGCATAGCTACAGGCAGGGCCGTCTTTAATGTGGGCAAACGGGACAGCTGCCCCAGGCCTATCATTGTTGTGGGGCCCAAAGCAGCTGCTCCTTGAGCCCATGCTAAGTCAAGTGTATTTGGTTATCGGTACTTTATACATTTTCTCCTCCCAGAAAAAACATTGTCTTTGGCTCGGGCCCGCCACTGGTTAAGTGTCCCCGCATACAGTGTCCCGTCTATTGCCCCCTCCACCTCCCACACTACCTCCCCCTTAGCTCAGTCGGAGTCTCTTCCCGGCACCATATTGCTCCCTTCCCCTCCCTGGGCAATTCAGCAGGCGGCTTACTCTGCTCTACCCAGTGAGTAGTGTGTCCCGCTCAGTGTTAAGGTGTCCTGCCCTGTGCCAGGCTCCCCCCCACCTCTGACAACTTTACCTGGGCATTTTAGCTGCTGCAGAACTTCTTGGAGGGGTGAGGGTGGGTCTGCTGGGTGTTGTAGTGCGGGGCAGTGATTTGCAGCCGTGAGGTTCCCAAACACCAAATACCCTACCTCCCTTCTTGCATTTCCCAGCCATTGCTGCATAGCAGAATATGGAGAGAGAACAGTGTTTGTGAAGTCCCCTGGCAACCAGGATTGTCCGCCGCCATAGCCAATCAGAGCGAGCTCTGAGTACAGCAAATAAGTGAGTACAGCGGGTGCCGCCTCCTCCCCCCAGTGCTGACAGCTCACCATTTCCAATAAACCCCCTTCATTTAGTGCTTATCAAATCCACTGTTTACACAACCCCTCCACACCTTCGCCAACTCTCCACCCTCAACAATAACCCCCCTCCTAGATTCTCCACCCTCAACAATAACCCCTCTCCCTGTCTCTCCACCTCCAATAATAACCCCCCGCCTCCTCACCTCCAACAATAACCCCCCCTCAGCAACAACCCCCCTCCTGCCTCTCCAACCTCAACAATGACCCTTCTTCCTGCCTCTCCACCTCCAACAATAACCCCTCTCCCTGCCTCTCCACCTCCAATAATAACCCCCCGCCTCCTCACCTCCAACAATAACCCCCCTCAGCAACAACCCCCCTCCTGCCTCTCCACCCTCAACAATGACCCTTCTTCCTGCCTCTCCACTCTCAACAATAACCCCCCTCCCTGCCTCTCCACCTCCAACAATAACCCCCCTTCACGCATCTCCACCTGCAACAATAACCCCCCTCCCTGAATCTTTACCTCCAACAATAACCCTCCACCCCACCTCTCCACCTCCAACAATAACCCCCTTCTCTGCCTCTCCACCCTTATAAATAACCACCCTCAACAATAACCCCCCTCCTGCTTCTCCACCCTTAAGCAACAGCCCCCTCCCAGCATCTCCACCTCCAACATCAACCCCCATCCTGCCTCTGCACACTCAACAACACCCCTCCTGCCTCTCCACTTTTAACAATTACCCCCTCCAGCCTGGGGCTGGAAAGGTAGTTGAGTCTGTACTAAGGGGGGGGTATAAACTTTAAGGGTATACGCAACAGTACTGGACAAACAACTGCAACTAAAACTCTAGCTCATGAAGAGGAAAGCAAAATGCCCATGTGACAGTTTCGACCAATTGAGAACAGCTTGGCAACTAAGGTAAACCATTAACTGTATATATAATAATCTATCGCCTCTCTTTCTCACTCTTCTCTTTCTCTGCTTCTGCCTCTTTTCTCCTCTCTTCCTCTCTCCCTTCTCTCACCTCTTCCTCCCTCTGTCTCTCTCTCTCTCTCACTTCTGTCTTCCTCTGCCTCTTCTCTCTTCTCTTCTTCTTATTCCTCTTTCCATTTTCCTCCCCCTCTCTCCTTTCTTTCCGTTTCTTCTCTCCCCTCTTCCTCTCTCTATTCTCCCCCTCTTCACCCCTCTCTCTATCTATCCTTTATTTTCCCTGTCTCCCCTCCCCCCTCCTCTCCTCTCCTTTTCTATCTCTTTTCTCCCCTCTTTCTCTCTCTCTCTCTCTCTCTCTCTCTCTCTCCTGACTGTCTCTTCTCTCCTCTCTTTCCACTCTTCCTCCCTCTCTCTCTCCTTTCTTTTCCTATTTCTTCTCTCCCCTCTCTCTCTCTCTCTATTTCTTCTTCCTTTCCCTGCCCCCCCCCCCCAGTCCTTTCTTTTATTGTCTCTTTTCTACCCTCTTCCTTTCTGTCTCTCTCTCCTGACTGTCTCTTCTCTCCTCTCTTCCTCTTTTTCCTCTTTCTCCCTCTCTTTCCTTTTTTTCCCGATTTCTTCTATCCCCTCTTCCTCTCTCTAGTGTCTCCTCTCTTCCTCCATCTCTGCCTCTCTCTCCTCTCTTTGCCTATTTCTTCTCTCCCCTCTTCCTCTCTCTGTTCTCTCTCCTCTTACACCTCTCTGACTCTCTCCCCCTTTCCCCTATTTCTTCTCTCCTTTCTTCTTCTCTCCCCTAACCCCCCCCCCCCCCCCCACTGTGACTCTCTGTCTCCTCTCTTTCTCTGTCTCCTCTTCCTCTTCCTCTCTTCTTACCTCTTCCTTTCTTCTCTCCTTTCACCCCTCTCTGTCTCTCTCCTCTTTCCCTTTTTCTTCTCTCCCCTCTTCCCCCCTATCTCTCTCTCT
Source organism: Aquarana catesbeiana (assembly GCF_042186555.1). Classification (NCBI taxonomy): domain Eukaryota; kingdom Metazoa; phylum Chordata; class Amphibia; order Anura; family Ranidae; genus Aquarana; species Aquarana catesbeiana. The sequence continues at coordinate 200,719,124 of NC_133335.1, read as the reverse complement.
TCTCTCCCCTTTTCCTCTCTCTCTTCTCTCCCTCTTCCCCCACTGTGACTCTCTCTCTTCTTTTGTTCTCCATCTCTTCTCTCCCCTCCTGCTCAACCTTTTCCCTCTTACCTCTTTGAACTCTTTTTCTTCCTCTATCCCCTGTTTCCCAGTCTCTTCTCTCCCCTCTTCCCCTCTCTCTTCTCTCCCCTCTTCCCCTCTCTCTTCTCTGCCCTCTTTCTCTCTTTCCTCTTTGAACTCTTTCTTCCTCTCTCTCCCCTCTGTTTCCCTGTCTCTTCTCTCCCCTCTTTCTTTCTGTCTCTTCTCTCTCCTCTTTGAACTCTTTCTTCCTCTCCTCTATTTCGTTGTCTCTTCTCTCCTCTTTTCCTCTCCCTATTTTTTCTCTCTTCCTCCCTCTCTCGTTTTCTCTGTATTTGAGTAGATATTGACAGAGTTGAAACAAGCAATATAGTGTGGGTGCAACTCGGGGAGAAGCCAATATAAGTCGAGAATAAGGCACTTGCCGGAATATTCAGTTGAACAAAACAAAAGCTTTTTTATTTGGTGGTTTGAATAAAACAGCTTTGCTGCTACTGAAAAGCTCTTTGAGTGATTTGTTGTCTATATCTATATCTACAATTTGTCAAATTTTCTGCTAAACTGTAGCTTCATGGCCCTTATGGTAAAGTACAGTAAAGCCTGGAGCGAGAAGAAAAATAGCGGAGGGCAGGCATAACGGGGTGAGCAGGGGAACAGGTCATGTAGAGGTGAGAAGAGAGGGCTTACCTGATTGGCAGGTAGCCTGTTGGATGGGAGGGGCTAGGTGTCATTAAGGAGGATTGGTTCAGCCCTGGCGTCCAGTGGAGCTTGATGGGAGCAGGCAGCAAATTTCCACCACCCCCCCCCCCCCCCCCCGTTCTGGTCAGTTCTCCCAGCGGGAGCAGCGGATTAAGGATGTCGCGGCAGCCATTGGGTCCTTCTGGTGTACTCCAGGTAACGTCGGTTTAGCTGGAATAGGTTAATGGGTGCACTGCGGTTAGTGTGTTGTCTCCGAGCCAACTGTTGCGGCTGGAGGCCTAGTATGGTAAAGGTACCGCAGTGCATTTTAGAACATTGCAATAGTTTTGGGGTGCCTTCAAAGACCAATGCGATTAGTGACTGATGGCTTTTTATTTAACAAATGTTTTTATTGTTTATGTTAATTTAAGTTTATCTGTTAATAAAGAGGCTGCTACGGCCATTTTTTACTCCATTCATGGTGTGGTTTCCATTAATGGGATTTAATGGTATGGGTTGGTGTGGAGTATGGGTTTGGCTGGGCAGCCATTAGGCTAAGGATGGAGCATCTGTTCTACACTGGTTTTGCTATTGCAGCTGGAGTCTCATACACTAATCGTACATGTCAGAGCTGGGCTCAGCCCTTCCTTCTCAGAGCAGGCCGCTCAGCTGTCAGTTAATTGCCAGCTCCAATCTTTCCACAGTGACTTACCTGGTGATGATATACTGTTTGTAATGCTGGCCATACACTATACGAAAAATCGGCCGAAATTCGGTCATTTAGACCGTTCATTCATTTTTCGGCCAGTTAATGGGCACAAAATCGATAATCGTTTGGGCGTTTTTGAGCCAAAAAAACGAAGGACAAGTTTGGAAATTTTCTGCTGAACGAACAATAAATTGAAAGCTTAATGTGTTTCCCGTCTGAACTGTCTGCACTAGGTATATGTAAAAAAAAGACCAAAAAATGTATTTATTTATGTCCACTGAACGATTTATCGGTCATTACATCATGGCACCATCGTTTGCGCTCACGGCCGAACGTTCGTTTTTCGAAAATGGGTTCGGACGATTTTTCGTATAGTGTATGGCCAGCATAAGTCCTGCTGGCTACTTAAGCTGCTCAGTTCAGATCCTCTCTGCCTTTGCCTTGGTCAACATATCAAGAGATTCTCTACTGTGTTCCTGTTAAGACTTGCTTGGCTGGTGTCCCTTCTAGTTCCTGATCCTGCTTGCTGTTCCACTATGCTGATTCTCTGGTTTCCTGATTTCCTTGCATGTTATAAAGTATGCTGCTCCCTGGCACCCTGATGTCCTGGCTTGTCTGACTATCCGTTCCAGGTACCGAACTATGTTTTGACCACGTTTGCTCTGTTTACCTTTTACCATTATTATTAGTAAACAGTGCGATTTTTACTGCACTTCTGTCTCAGTCCGATTCATGGTTCCTGACAGTACATTAATAAAATATCATGATTATGCAAATGGGAACCATTGAAAAGTCATTATTTGCATATTAACTTTTATTTATTTAAAATTTTAGATACAGCAGCGAAGGTGGTTTAAACCACTGTTTTTACTGCTGTTTTTGTCTCTTGTTCGAATATTGACCTTCAGTTTCTGATACATTTACTAGTGCCGCTTGTGTCAAGATGTTTGTTAAAATTTCTCACAGACAAAAAACCTGACAAAGGTCACAACTTTTTCCTGCTTCTTCCTTAAAATCTAACGAAAGGCAAAGTTTTTTTTTTAGTTTTGGATAGAGTGGAGAGGGATTACAACGCTAGTCAGTATTTATTGCTGTCTGTGCTTCCATTAGTGCGATTTACCCCCTCTATTTGTCTTGTTTACAGTTATCATTCAAAGTAAAAGTAAAATAAAATCCAAAATTGTGGTTGTCCCCAGAAGAGTAATAGAGGGGAAATCTTCCAATGGGGACACTAGTTCTGGTGTACCCGGCTGGGAAAATTCCAGCTCTGAGCGACGGTATCTACCCAAGAGCGCCAACCCTTTACTGGTTTAGGCCCAAAGAGGAGGTTTTATGAGAGGAAAGCAGAGTTCCTGGGGGAAACTAGAGATCCCAGGATTAACTGCCCTATAGACGGTTCCTATGGAAGTGCCTGCAACTGCAAGAAGAGGACTCCACTGAGTTTAGTCATAACTTCCGTCACCAGATGAGATCGGGTGCATTCTTGGGTGCTGTGGCCATAGCCCAACCTTCCTACCTGGGTCACCCTTTAATTTCCCAGGAAGGGCTCTGTTCCTGTCTGTTATGCGATTCAAGAATCGCTTCCAGCCCAGAACAAAGAACAGGTCCCCTGTGGGTGGGATATCACACAGTCTTGGACATGCTGTTCTTCACCCACCACTTGGGGGGGCTGCCCGTCCTCTTACTGACTATGCATTAATGTGTGTCTGCAATTGTGTCAGACAATATTCTGAGATGCGCGACACCCCTTTCAGAAGAGAGTTCATTCTCTTGAGCATGAAATCAAACAATACTCCTCCGTCTCCCAGGACTGGGATGGTTAGTCTGGATCTGTGAAAAAAAACTGCATCTGGAGGGAGCAGAGGGTACTGAACCAAAGCCTTCCGAGAAGCTGGACCCTAGACTTCCCCGGCTTCCATCGGACCTAATGAAGAGGAACGCCCTTTTCCACTGCTCTATCCCTGGTCCTGGAGCAGGAGTGTTTTTCTTGTCCTCCTGCAACCTACTCCTCCAGAGAAATTTTGTAATGAGGGGGTCTACTGAATTCACCATCCAGGCCTTCTCCCACTTCTTAACAAGTGTTCTAGAAACCTGTGTATCTTACTAGGGTCTGGTCACCTGAAGGCCTTTAACCCTCCGTGATCCTATACAGGGTGCCACCCCCTGATATCGGGCCCTGGTCACCAGAGATCCCCTGTTTAGTTTTCTATATCAGGTGCATACAGGTGATGTGGCCATTAAGCACCATCTGCCCGGCAACCCTGTAACATCAAAACACTAGTGAAACATGCAGAGTGCTAGCTTGGTTGGGATTCAAACTCATGACCTCAGTATTTAAGGCACAGTTTAGGTGCAACACCTTCAATGCTAGCGCTTTTTCTTCACTGTTTGTAAGTCGACCAGGAGAACCTGAAGACCCCTGCCTGAAAATTTTAGGCGAGCTGGTTTGCTGGTCTTACACAGGCAAAGTTTTCACTGCAGTGCCTATAGTGCAGACTCTGTGTGAGCTGACCCTTCTGTTCATGAGTGCATTCTACCCAGCCAATGTTTCAGGTATATCAAATGCCAGCCTGAGTTTAGGACATGTAAGATACCCCACACAAACAGAGGGAGAACCCACAACTTGATGCAAGCATTAGAATTTTGAGGGATCTGAACTAACCACCCCAGTGTTGCCAAGCAAAAGTGTCAGCCACCCAGGCCTTCGCCCCTGGCTAGACACGCCCGAGTCACCAGGAGACCGCTCAGGGAACTGAATCTCAGCCCCATCAAATCAGTGACCCAAAGCAGAAATTTTAACCGCTGAGCCACTTCATAAAGTGACTTGTCAAAGGTCAGAAGGATCTGACATGAGGACAAGATCCTATGTCTCCAGGCAGACTCCCATGGCTGCACTGATTGTGAGCCATGACTTGCCTTTCAGCAGCCAGCCTCGTGTTTTCCCAGACAGTGCTTTTTCAGCCATACCCACTCCATACACCTCGTGCAGGAGGGAGAAAAAAAGATTCCCTTTCACCCAGTCGCTACTGGTTACAAGGGGGAATAATACACTCAAAGGATGTGCATGGAAAGTACAAACACTTCAGGCTTGCCTGTGAGGTCCTGGTGCTGGGGTCTGCTTCTGCTGCCTGTGCAGGTGTCGCAGAAGAGTCCATCCCACCCCTTTGGTGGTCCGCAGCCACTGCTGGGTCTTCTCCTTTTGAAAACCAGACCAGCAGGGATGCCAAGCCAAAGTTCTCACGGCTAGGCCACAGAGCTGCCACATGTCCAGCAGAAGGTGCAGGTGCTGTGCAGTACCTAGGATACGAATGGCTTTTCCTCATTGGGATTTGAACTCAGGTCCCAGCAGACCAATCAGAGCCCTTAGCCTCTGAGCTATCATCCATGCTCCCTGTTTGCGCCGTATGGAGACTGTAACCAGCGTCCGCTGATGACGTCATATGCCCCAGAAGTGACCCTGCTAGATGCTTCCTGTGGGCCAGCTTGAAGCGCAATAGCTCGCCCCCTTGCACGCTGCGGCTTCCTTCTTTCTCCTAGACATACCAGCCATGCTGTCGGAAGGGAAAAGTATGCCGCCATGTGATCGCGCTAATGGGGCCAACTTGTATGCAACAAAAAGTGGAAACCACCAGTCCCCCTTTCCCCCCAGAGGGGGTGACCGGAAGAAAAGGGTACAGTACCCTACTACCGCTGGTGAGGTACAGTCTGGGGCTGTGGGATTTACCACCCACCCCCTGTTTCTGTGAGGCAGTCCAAACCCTGGGACCTTCCCCCCTCCACTAGCCAGACACGTAGGGACCCCCCCAGGAGAGCACATAGAACCACCAGCCCCCTGGTCCTCCTTACCTTAAGATGGCTGATGTCGGCAAAACCAGAAGCCGCCAGGATGGTCCCTGCCTCTGACATGCTCCCGCCGTGAAAAGGATGGTCTTGCCGCTGGGCCCTCCAACCGCCTGTGCGACCTTTCCAGGTCCCCATCAGCCAAAGCCCAGCCCAACTTCAGCATCCACGGCTGGAACTGGAAGCCACAGATCAAGGAGAGGTGCACACCCCCTGCCAAAATTGACGTCACCCGCCACCTGGCTTCGCTGTGAGCTCCACTGCAGCTCACACCATAGTGCAAAGGGGGGGAGGGAACAGCGCCTCCTCCTAAGTCTCCACTGAGAAGCTGAAGGTGGGCTCCCGAAGCATCCCACGACACAACTTTCGGAGAGCTGGGGTGGCAACAGAAACAACAGTGTGGCTGCCAAGTAACCCCTCTCCGAGGCATAGCACCACTAGTTCCCAGAGACCTCTGTCTCCTTCTTGAACATACAGGCTTCAGCCTCCCTGGCTGTCCTTAGCCACGGCTCCTCATAGGAAAGAAACACCGAATCTGAGGAGCCGGCGGGGAAGCATGCCTTTTAAATCTAGGCTAGGCAGTGTTTCCTAACAAGGGAGGAGCCGAGGTCTCTCATAGGTTGCTGTCCTGAAAGACAATATGGGAAATAGGTGATCGATTTATGGCATTTTTATTATTATTATTTTTTTATTAGTAATGGCAGCGATCTGTGATTTGCGGTGGACAGATTGGACACTTTTGACACAATTTTGGGACCATTGACATTTATACAGCGATCAGTGCTATAAAAATGCACTGATTACTGTGTAAATATCACTAGCAGGGAAGGAGTTAAACACTAGGGGGTGATCAAGGGGTTAAGTGTGTTCCCTCAGTGTGTTCTAACTGTAGGAGGGATGGGCTCACTAGAACATGACAGACATCACTGCTCCCGATGACTGGGAGCATTAGATCCCTGCCATGTTGCTAGGCAGAACAGGGAAATGCCTTGTTTACATAGGCATCTCCACGTTCTGCCTCTGCCTGCCACGATCGCAGGCCACCGACGGTATTCGAGTCCACGGGACCCGCGGGCGCGCTCCCATGGCGCTCGCTAGCTGCCGGTAGAGTGACTTACGGGTACGTGGTTTTGCGCACCTGTGCCATTCTGCTGATGTATATCGGCGTGAGCCGGTCGGCAAGTGATTAATGACATATGTTGATGGGCTTCTGTTTGCTTCAGGCAGGTTTTGCACTCCTGTGAGTCTATGAGAATGCAAAACATGGTTAAAGCAGGTCAGACAGAGGTAAAATGCACCTGTCAATGAGATCTGAATGATCTCAGAAGCTTTGCAAACTGATGTCAAAATGGGTGCTATTAACACTAGGCCATAAGAGGAGATTGTTGTCACTTTCGAAACATTTCCTCTTACTTTTCATAAGGGTTGATGTACTAAAGGCAAATAGACTGTTCACTTTGCATGGGAATTGTCCCCAGAGCTTAGTGAATGAGGTGAAACTCTGCTGACCACCATCATCCAATCATAATCAAGCAAAAACACTGTTTTTTTTTTTTCTTGCACATAATTGGATATTTTTTGCAAATTGAAGTTTCACCTGGGGAAATTTCCCATGCAAATTGCAACTTCACTTATAAAGTGAACAGCCAATTAGCCTTTACTAAATCAACCCCACTGTGTTCAAAAGACTAAAGAGCTGAAGGGTACACCTCCCCATTGAGCCACTTTTGGGAATAAAAACGAACAAATGTTCTAACCATTCCTTACACAATCCAAAATGAAAAAAAAAAGTTTTAAATGTAGTTATATTCTAATATGGTTTCATATAATACTCTTTTCACTTCCTGGATATATTTTGGTGCATCAGTGCAAAAATTTGAACAAAATACTCAAGAAATCTTGGAGATATATTTAAAATAGACCTAGGGGCAATTTTTTTTTTTTGGATAGAGCAAGGGAGGGTTTTAACCTTCAGATTTTTTTTTTTTCACCATATGTGTCTCATTGCGGAGATTTCTCTTCACTTCCTGCCCCATAGCCAAACAGGAAGTCAGAGGAAATCACTGCAAATTAAGAGAGTTCCTTGGGGACCCCAGATTACTAGAACTAGTGCCCCCATTAGAAGATTTTCCCTCTATTACTTTTCTGAGGATAACCCAAAATTTTGGATTTTCTTTTACTTTCACTTTTAATGGTAAACAGGAGAAATAGAGAGAGTGAATCTCCATAACGGGCCCACAGACAGCAATAAACACTGACAGGTGTTCTATTCCCTCTCCACTCTAACCGAAACTTTAAAAAAAAAGTTTTTCCTTTAGTTATACTTTAAGGAGACAAAATAATCTCCAGAAAAGTTTTCATTACCAATGCTGGTAGCTGAAAACTGATTGGCATCTCTGGGCTACAGCACATCATTAAGTTTTGCACTATGTTTTTTTTCAGCAAGCCCTACTGTGGGACTTAGCTCTGGAGTATTCAGAGGGGGTGGAGGCATTAACTTAATCCAGCGAAAAATTCTTTTTTTTTTTTCTTGCAGCTCCTGTTTTACATTCAAGCAGGTTTCACCAGCTGCTACTTCTGTGAAACAACAGATAGGCATTGCTGTAGGGGAATCAGAAAAATAACAATTTACCTCTCAGCTGCCTAGTGACAAGAGTTCTACCTCCTGTTAGCAATAGAAGACTGACGGCAGAAAAAGACCAGGTGGTCCATCAAGTCTGCCCCTTTTTAATTTTTAACTTAATTTTATTTTGTTTGAATATAAATCTATATTTATCTCAAGCATGTTTAAATTCACTTACTGTTGACCGATTTACTAATGCTCTAAGTCTGTTGCAAGCATCAACTACTGTTTCGATAAAGTGGCACTTATTAACCACTTTCTGACCACACTTTAGCAGTTTTACTGCTACAGGGCAGCAGCTGTGCGTCGGATCACATATATATATATTCACAGCAGAAGCCGATCTACGGGTGCTGGGCACTCGATGTCCTCCGGCACCCACTGATCGTCTGCAATACATAGAGCACTGAGATATGCCTATGTAAACAAGGCATATCTCAGTTCTGACTGAGGGGAAGGGATGTATTCTGTGTGTAATGATTTAACACCAAGAATAGGCAGACGGCATGAGGTTTAACATGTGCCTGGTGTTTATTCAGCAGCATCCATCTTACAGAACACTCCACAGCTCCCCGCCCCCAGATCACATGACCAAAGCTGTTAACTGTGTCCTAACATGTATAAGGAACTAGGCATAACAATTGAACGTGAATTGTAACATAAAGCATACACATCATTACATCTTCCCTCTCAAGTATGAAGCATTTAATATGAGACAAAGACCCTCCATATCATTGGTTTAATAGCTCGACCATAGCGAGAGAAAGTAATTGCTGGCTCATCATAAGTAGGATTGGTGTCCAGTTGAGAGTCACTCCCAGCAGTATCACATGCTGATACATTTATGCTGTCCTCAGTAGACTCAATATCCATGTTTAGGACTTCTGTGCCATCATGGGCTTGTTCTTTATCTCCATTGTCATCCGCTTCCTCTAATGATGTATCCACAGCAGTGTCTGGAGGAAGATGGCGCCTGTTTCGTCTCAGTTTCTGTCCACACTTGGTCTTGATTATATATGATTTTGGTGAATTGGCTTCTTTGACAATTCAAGCAGGTTCCCATGTATTCCCAGTGACTCTCTGTTGTACAGCTTGCCCAGCAGAGAGTGGACAAAGGGATTTTGTAGATTTATCAAAATACAGTTTTTTGCCTTTTCATGTTTATGATCCTCTGAGCTGTTACTCGATCCTGTGGAATAGACTGAGGCTGCAATTTCTCTGGTGCAATAGGCACTGTGGTCCTCAGTGTTCTACCCATTAGCAGCTGTGCAGGTGAGCATAAACCTTCAATAGGTGTTGAACTAATGGATTTGGCTATGCCAACATACTTCTCTGCTAGACCATTGGCCTGTGGGTGATAGGGGCTTGTGGGTTTGTGCTTGATTCCCCATTCACACAAGAAGCACTGGAACTCAGAACATGAGAATTGTGGTCCATTATCAGACACAAGTTTCTCACACACTCCATGTCTTGAAAGTATTGTTTTGAAAGCCCATATGACTGATGCTTTTAAATTTCTCAGCTGCACTAGCTCAAAGTATTTGCTGTAGTAATCTACTACTATCAGGTAATGGTTGTCATCAAAATTAAAAATATCTGTAGCCAGTCTCTGCCATGCCCGTGAAGGAGCATTCCATGGTGTAAGAGGTTCCTTTGCATTGTGTTTTTGAAATGTCTGTCAGGTTTCACACTTCTTCACAAGTGTCTCAATATCAAAGTCCAAATTAGGCCAGTAGACCAACTTCCATGCTCTGCGCTTACACAGAGTGATGCCCAAATGCCCCTGGTGGATTTGTTTCAGTACTTCTGCCTGCTGTGACTTACGAATGAGAATACGGTCACCCATAAATATGATATCCCAATGAATGTATAGCTCATCTTTCATAGGCCAGAATCCCTGTAGTTCAGGACACAGCTTCTTTCGTTTTTCTTGCCAGCAATTGCACATGACACAAGTTAGTTTTTCCAGGACTTGTCTTATCGTCTTCAGCCGTACATCCAATACTGGAATGTTCGCTAGTACTGTATGTACTTGTTCTTCCAACTCAGGTTCATCCTGTGCTTCATGTCCTTCTAGAAACACCCTAGGCAGGGTATTTACCATTGGAATTTCCTTTCCAGGCTTATACTTTACTGTGAGATCATACTGCTGTAATTTCATAACCATCCGCTGCAGACGTGGAGGTGTAGAAGCTAGTGATTTCTGTAGGATGTACTCCAATGGCTTGTGGTCTGTTTCCACAACTACCGGGCGACCATATATGTACTGGTGAAATTTCTCACATCCATTCACAATAGCCAGCATCTCTTTCTCAATTTGGGCATAATTGGCTTGCGTTGTGGTCAGTGCTCGTGAAGCATATACCACAGGATGTCCTTGTTGAGTCAGTACAGCACCTAACCCAAACTGGGAGGCATCTACTTGAAGTACAGTGTCAAAGTTTACGTAAAAATATTTCAGTATTGGCCCTGGATGTTTAGTGATCAGTTTTTTCACTTTGTCGAAAGTCTTTTCCATGTTTGCATCCCAACACCAAACAGCATCCTTCTGTAGCAGTGTACGTAGCAGTGCTATCTGTTGAGCAAGGCCCTGAGAGAATTTGGATAGATAGTTGAAAATACCTAGTGATGTCTCCAGCTCCTTTCTGGAGGTTGGGGGCCTTCATGTTAAGAACTGCTGTAATCTTCTTTGGATCAGGCTTCAAGCCCTCTTTGGTTAGCAGGTGTCCAAAATATGTAACTTCTTCTACCCCAATATGCATTTTGCTTGGATTGAGTGTAAGATTCTTTTCACGACACCGATTGAGCAAAGCAGTAAGGTTTTTGTCATGTTCCATTTGATCCTTTCCATAGACCAGCAAATCATCAACTATTACTTCAACACCCTGTAGACCAGCGATCAATTCGTGTGATTTCTTTTGAAATATTTCCTGTGCAGATGTTATGCCGAAAGGTAGCCTTGTGAAGTGCCATCGACCCAAAGGGAGTTAAAAGTGGTCAAGTAACTGCTGGCTTCATCAAGATGCCATTTTCAGTAACCCGAATGGGCATCTAGTACACTAAAAACTGTTGCACCTACTAGCTTGTGCGCTATATCCTCTATGGTAGGGAGTTTGTAGTGTTCTCTCATTATGACCTTATTCAAATCACGTGGCTCAATACATATACGAATTGCACCTGTGTTCTTCTTCTCCACCACAACCATAGAACTGATCCATTCCGTGACCTTTTTTACTACTCCCTGCTTCTCCATCCTAGTGAGTTCTTGTCTGACTTTATCCACAAGAGTTAAATGTATTCTCCTTGGGGCGTGAATGACAGGCTGTGCAGCCTCTTTTATACGTATGCGCTTACACCCGGGAGGCACCCCAGGCCCTTGAATAGATCACAGTACTCACGTTTAATGTCAGCCTCTGATAGACCTCTGTGTCCACCATCCACAGTCATTATGATCTTCACAAGTCCAGTCTCTTTACTTGTTCTGAGACCTAGCATGGCTGGGGCTTGTGTTTCTATCACAAACAATTGTAAAACCTTTTCAGATCCCTTGTATGAACATTTTGCATGTCCGAAGCAATATCGCAGTCCTGCTATAAGTCGCTGATCAGCACTATTACTAGTATAAAAAAAAAAAAAATTCCATAAATATGGCCCATAGTTTGTAGGCGCTGTAACGTTCACGTAAACCAATCAATATACACTTATTGGGATTTTTTTTCCCACAAACATGTAACAGAATACATATTGGCCTAAATCTATGAAGAAATTCAATTTTTTAAACATTTTTATTGGCTATGTGTTATAGCAGAAAGTAAAAAATATTGTTTTTTTTTTCAAATTTTTTTTTGGTTTGTTTGTTTATAAAAAAAAGGTAATCAAATACCATCAAAAGAAAGCTTGATTTGTGGGAAAAAAGAACAGAAATGTTATTTGGGTATAGCCTTGCATGACAGCGCAATTGTCAGTTAAAATAATGCAACCTTATGGCAAAAAGTGGCCTGGTCACCTTCCGGGGGAGCAAGTGGTTAAGGTTAGTTTAAACTTTCCCCCAAATTGTTTGAGGTAAAAGGTAAAGTCTGTGTTCTTTCCATTCAGGATGTTTTTTTATCTTAATATTTCAATTTTTTTTTTCTTGTCAAAAGCATACATAATGCAAAGTAAAACAAAATGTGTTAATTTTGCCCAAAGTGTTCAACATCAGCCAATGTTAGAGCATCTAAAACTTGTGCTTCTTGATATAAATCACTTTGACATATATGCACATGCTTTAGTTGAAATTAACATAAATTCAATTAAGAGATCAGAGTTCGTTCATTTGCATTTTGCATGTGGGCGCCAGACCTGGGAGATAGATTGTGTACCCCGCCATCTCTAAACCACTTCTTGACCCCTAAACATTTTCTCATTGTGCCATTGATAATAAAATATAGAACGGTACCAGAGAAGGACTGAACCACATTAGGTTCACATAAAAGGTATTTTATTACAAAAACAATTACATATAAAAGAGAATATAGAGCTCATGCTCTTAAAACATCATATGATTGTCGGATAGGCTAGTACACATATTGTTTCTTTGTAAAGCTGGCCAGGAGGTCGACGCATTTCACAAACAGCTTCCTCTGGACCTTAATTCCTTGACCACAAAGAAACTTGACCTATCATAGATCTTCTCTGATCCTGTTAAAGTTCGTAAGCTCTGGCTGTTTGTTTTTTACTATATCTATTCTGGATGAGGTATCAATATTTAAGCCCGTTTTCTATAATATAATAAAATATAGAAAATTATCCCCTTGTCAACTGTCTAGAAGTCCAGATGATAACATCTTTCCTGTTTCCAATCTTTCAGTGACTATTTGAGCCATAGTTGTATGTAGATTCAATATTTTCCAGAAATTGTGTACACTGGATCTTTATAGTTGATAATATAAATTCATCAACTTTTCTCCAATGTTTTCAAGCTGTCACATGCATAAGAGCTATTAAATTATTAGGGTACCTCCCATTCCTGGAATGACAATATTTTGAGTCTTTTCCATTTTTGGATTGGATCTAAATAATATAATATCTCCCTTTAGTCTGAAATATGATAATGAGACCAATTAACATTTACCTTATCTATTTTAAGGTTGCCACACATAATATTTTTGTTGAGGCCCAGCTACAAAATTATTAATGTTAGCTGTTGGGTTAGTCATGCTCTCTGTCTCCTAGCATATGGCCCATTCCAGTGCTCCACCATTTAAAAATATTTGTAGCTACTGTCTCTGAAATAATACACTTTAATGTTTTTTTAAAAAAAAACACTGCCTCTAATCTTCCTTTTACATTGGGGCTAATCAAGCTGCTTACATACTGTCCTGTACTGTCATACTGTCCTGTGATTGTACAATATTTGTGGCTATTGTCTCTGAAACAATACACTCTAATTTTTATTTCATGACAATAAATCTCCTTTGTTCATTTTACACTGTGGCCTAAACTGTTTGCATATACTTCAGCAAATGTACAGTATTTGTTTTTATTTAATGATAAAAATGCCTTGTCTCTCATTTTACACTGCAGCCTAATAAAGCTACTTACATACTCAACAGCAAATGTACAATATTTGTGACTATTGTCTCTGAGATAATATTCTCTGATTTTTATTTCATGATAAAAACTGGCTTGTCTCTCCCTCTTACACTAAGACCTAATAAAGCCAAGCCGCTTGCATAGTCTCCAGTGAATGTACAATTTTTCTGGTTATTGGGGAAGATTTACTAAGATGGCTGCACACAGAATCTGGTGCAGCTGTGCATGGTAGCCAATCAGCTTCTAACTTCAACTTGTTCATTTAAGCTTTGACAATAGAACCTAAAAGCTGATTGGTTACTATGCACTGTCTGTGTATCTGTAAGTTTGTGTGCGCCAGTTTTAGTTCATCTCCTCCTCTAAATGAATACACCCTTATTTTTATTTCATCATAAAAACTGCCTTATCCCTCTCTTACATTATGGCTAAATAAAGCTGCTTACATAACGTGCAGTAACTTTATAATATTTTTGCTTGTTGTATCTAAAAATATACACTCTAGTTTTTATTTCATGATAAAACCTTTGCCATGTCTCCCTTCTTCTTATATACTGTGCATCGCCTACAATATTTCTACCTATTAAGTTATTACTCTAATTTTGATTTTATGATGAAACCTGCCTGGAATGTGGAGGTTTTGAAAAGTTTTGACATTCTATTCAATTTTGATACAATGTAGTGTCATACTGCAAAAAAGAAGCTCATAAACTATACTAGGAAACAGTTTTGCCACTGTCTGTTAGGTACGAAATTGAGGGCTTTAGCTTCATTTTTTAGGAGTACACTTTACTATAGCTTTTAGATCTGTAGTGGTTGCTACTTCCGCTGTTCACTCCAGGCCACTTACCACTGGATAAAAAAAACAATTTTCTTAGCCCAAATTACCTAAAAACGCCATTTTTAAGTTGTAATAAATCAGATAAGGGTGCTGCTGCTGTATTTAAGCCAAGCAATAAAGCAGAAAAAATTTAATACACATGCAAAATATGTGATGCTAGCATATGATGTAACCGACGCTGTCCATGAGAATCAAATTGTTCCGAAACACCAGTGTCGTCCTCAGAGTCACATAAAAGAGGACCGTCTCCTTGCTGTACAGTATTTCTCCTTTTTTTGCATTGGTATATGTCCTTCATGGTAGTGCCCAGCTACCCCTGCCTTTTTTTGACAGTCTCCTGCCTGTGAGCTTTGAAAATGTCCCGAAGTGATTTTCAAGATTCACCTCCTATAGACTTCAGTGTAGAAGTCTATATCTGATTCAGCAGATTTAGGTTTGTAATGTTCAACCTTTATGATGAGTTTGATGAATGCCATGTGAACTGAACCCAAACACATTTTCTAATTTCCATTAATAATACTATGTAACCTCTATGATATATAAACCCAAAGAGTTAGCATTTTACTTGTCAATTTTACAGTTTGCCATGAAATGACCCTATATACAGCACTTGGTGTGAAATAAGTAAAAAAATGTTTTGGATCCTTGTTTACTGAGAGTTTAGCTCTCCCCTTTGCACAGTTATAAAGCAACTTACCTGCACATTTTGTCCTGGTTGTGAGTGGTGGTCCTGGTGGTCCTGTGCCACCTTCCCCAGGACGGGTTAAAAGGACACGTATTTCATATTCCACATCTGGATCTAAGTGCCATAACTTATATGTGGGCCCATCCATTACATGAGTCTCAGCCCAACTTCCTGACGTGGTCCGGTACTCCACTTCCTTCAAGACAATTGGTCCATCCCCAATGATTGAGTTGGCATTTGGTTTAATCCATAAATATGTGGCTCCCACTGCCAGGAGTTCAGGAGGAGCAATAGGCTTTGGTGGCTCTGTAAAGATGCAGAAAATAAATCATTAGGGGAAACAGAATTACAGACACAAAACCTAAGAACATAACTTAAAAGTTACTTTCATTGCAACAGTTGGCAGCTCTAACAGTTCTATGATAGTTAAGTACTATTAACATATAGTGCAATTTACTGGTGCATTAAATATACAAGATTTCTTCAATTCTCCATGTTTGTATCATCTTTATGCCAATATCCTGTAATTATATAATGTATCTGTATATGAATAATAATATATTACTTTTTATATGTGAGACCTTATTAAATGAAATATAATACACATTCTTATCCCATAGGGTATATCTAATAGAGTGATGAAGGTAAGAATAATAGCAAGATATTTAATTATCGCTCCAGACTGGATGTCAATGCTTGCTGTAATAGTGGCTCAAATATCCATAGTATTCATTGTAATTGCTCTGTTAATAACAGAAAATATTGTTTGTGACTGTGGGAATGCTGATATTAGAGACATTTTTTATTTAAGTGTTACTTGGATGAAATTACCTTTTTCCCCCTTTCCAGTTCAAACTGTTAAACTCATTGTCACAAAACTAAAAAGCTTTCTAGTTTTCTTACTTTCCAGGTTTAAACCATTTAGCTTTGTAACTTCTGCCTTCATTTGCTCTTCTGCTACTCCAAGGTGAGAAATTTGCTTTAGGTTGCATTGTTGGAAAAGTAAAGCTGCCTCCCCACATTACAATAGGAAATGCAGGACTCTGGCACTATGTACAGATACAGCTAAGTTGTCTTTCAAAGCAGGAAAGGACAAAGTTAATGAATGTATACTTTGGTGATATATGATTGGGAGATAAGCACAGCTGTTAACAAAATTTGCTGTAATACTGTTAAGACAAGGCATGCCATGAATTATATTACTTTGTAGAGAGATGCTGAACTAAAAGTATTTTTCTAAGTTTATTTCTGTGATAGGGGAGTTGAAGTATCCCTTTAGCATTTAGGGAGAGATACCAGACCTGGAATTGCCAGGAGTGCATCAGTCACCGTGGTCTCGGTAACACCAGTAGATGAGCAGTTGTGACTATGGATCATTGCGCTAAAGGTGGTTCGATACACAGGTGTAGGAAATAATGTTTAACCTGTCTTTAGGCCATCAAGGTGTAATGTAGAGTGGCATTAGGCAAGTGGAAGAGGCATTGACCACAGTCTGCAAGGAGCAATTTCTGGGCTTGAGAATTCAACTAGTGAAAGAGTGGTACCCATGAGACCCTCTAAAGGAAGAGAGAAAGAGCAATGTGACAGTTTAGTTTAGTCCCCCCTTTTGTAGTGACCTATACTAGTCCACCACTTCGAGTTTCACAATTTAAGACCATCCTAGTGTGTTACAATGCTCTCAGGGGTTGCTTTGTTTATTGTGTTTTTTTCTCTGTATCACATGCCTACAACTAGAGGAAGTTTCTTTTGTTCTTGTTTTCTTCTGGGGTACCATCCTATCAACCTGAGTACAAGTTCAGTATGTCCCCACTATGTCTGCTTAAAATATGGGTTTGGTGGTGTCCAGTGAAAAGTTAACACTCACACTGTGAACTAGATCAGAGCTTATGTACTTTTGAGTTATTGATAAGGTTCCCAGAAAGCAAGCAATTGAGCTGCAAGTTTGAAAATTACTTGCAAAGCTGTTGCCAGACTTGCCAGGCTTCACAAGTTCGTTGCACAATTGCAAGTCCGCATTGCATGACTCCAGATCAACTTTCTTTGCAAACATTCTGCAAGTCTGCCGCAAGTTCTGGTTCAGTAATGTTGTGCAATAGTCATCCCACCACAGGGGTCACTGTGACTTGCAGAGCTCTTGCTGTAGACTCACCATTGCAACTTTGCTCTTGCTAGAGATTTGCCACACAAATTTGCTACAAATTGGAAAAGTGTCAACTAGAACTTGTGCTCCAAGTGCTCTGCAAGTGTGCAACTTGCCAGTGAAAATGTGCAGCAAGTTAACAGACTTACAATTCATCACTACCACTAATTTGCAAGTTATCCTTACTATCTCGGTTAATAGTTCATATTTTGCTGTATAGCAACACCTTCTGTTTACAGAGGATAGGTAAATAGTTTTGTGAATGAAATACAGAACCTTCACATGCCTGCAATCACCTTTCATTAATATCACAGGTGCCCTAGAAACCCAAGATGCACTGATATGCAAATACTGATTTTCTTAGCATTTCAACATTATTCAACCCATTCTCTGTGTGTACAGGATATCATAGGTCCACTATGGGTGTCATTGCCCCCCCCCCCCTGAAATAGCAGAAGGCACCACTTTCATGCCCATATGTGAAAACATCTCATTATCATATCATAAATGCTCACCACATCTTTGAGGACCACCCAACACCAGAGATAAGGCACATAAAAATAGAACCTAAAATCAGCCAGAATACATCTAAAAACAGAGTAAGCATAACTATTTTAAATACCCTGAACACCGGGGGGGGGGGGTAAAAGGTTGTAATTGCCTTTAAACTTTGCACTCTTCAAAGATAAAGTAAAACCTTTCAACAATGGGAAAAAAAAGAGGAGCAACAGTTGTTTATTTCCTCCATCTTGACAGCATGTCTTCAAGTAAGTGACAGGTGCTCTTAAATATCATTGGTGTCAGTGGAATGAATAGTGCCCCATCATTGGTGTCAGTGGAAGGAATAGTGCCTCATCGTTGGTGTCAGAGAAAGGAAAAGTGCCCCATCGTTGGTGTTAGTGGGAAGAATAGTGCCCCATTGTTGGTGTCAGTGGAAGAAATAGTGCACCATTATTGATGTCAGTGGGAGGAATAGTGCCCCACTGTTGGTGTCAGTGGCAAGATTTATGCCCTATTGGTAATGTCATTGGGAGGAATACTGCCCCAAGGGCCAGATAAGGGCAAGCAAAGGGCTGCACTGGGAAGCATTTGGCCCCGGCCTGCAGTTTGGAGACCAGTGCCCTAGAGCTTGGTGAATGTGGTGAGATTTCACTTTGCAAAGATTACCCATTTACGTGCTCTTGCATTTTTGCTTGCACATGATTAGATGATGGAAGTCAGCAGAGCTTTACCCCATGTACTAAGATCTGGGAAAATTCCTTTGCAAAGTCTATTTGCCTTTAGTAAATCAACCCCCGAGAGTCTTGTTACTATTAGAAGCCACCCTGCCCTAAAGGCAGTAGAACAAACCCCTTTAATGAAAACCCACACAGGATGAATAAATACACTGAAAATAAACACACTGCAGTATATAATAAAGTGCCGTGTATATATACAAACCAAAAACAACCTTTCGCATATAACTGTAATTAGCATTCATGTACTGGCAGTGACAAAAATATGCAGTTTAATGATAATTGATAGCTAAGCACAATAATGAACATACTGTACTGTGGCAGATAATGAAGGAGATTATCTAATAACCGATCATGAAAACACTGTTGTATAATGATCACTAACATTTACATACTGATAGGAGATTCGCAGCACTGCATGGGGGTAATTGAAGGGCCGCGTACACGGTGCAAGGTAAACAATTGCAAGTCTATATTTACAGGAAACCTGCACAGAAAAAGGGATGTTTGAATCTATTTATATGCTATAAAATGTATACCGATTGTTAATATGTATGCATTAAACATATCACACTGTTATAGAGACAAGTCTATTACATTAGTGATGGAAGCAACATGCGTTCCAACGATGCCAAGTGTCTATACACTGATAATGAACACAGCACTCTGTATAATGCTCCCCGTGCCCCTAATAAATAAAATATGCGATTTTTATGAGTGTTCCGGATGATTGTCTCCTAGGTCCACGTTGAGTGTCTCCAGAATAATACCTGGATAATTATCTCCACCGAGAAATAAAACGATCAATAATTGATTGTACCGAACTGCACCTGAGCTGATACTGATGTGAAGCCAGCGGAACTGCAATTAGTTATGTGAATATTTAGGCGCATGGACTCATTGCACAGGGGAGGGATGCCGGCGAGCAGGCAGGCTGACTACTGAAAGGCATAGGGAGGAAAGAACGGCCTGGAAATTAGCAGAGGTAGCTTCAGGCAGGGAAGGAAGCCCAGTTTATACAGAAACAAGACATAAATAAGGTTTTTTTATGGTCAAAAATAGATTGCAGCTTTTATGTTTCCTATTTTTAATATGTCCATCTTTATCAAATTAAGAGATAATCTATTCACATTATTTCAGGTTTAGTTTGGGCAGGGCTTTCAGAAGGCTTCTAAATGGTACTACAGCCTCCTGCCAGTTTATTTATTTTTTTCGAAAAGTGCATTCTGAGCAATGCTTCTAGGAGAAGAGTGGGTAACAGGATATGATTAATGAATGTTTCAGTGGTCACAGTTGGCCATAATTAGATTACAGACCTTTAGGGCAGGAATTCGGAGTCCTTGGCTAAAGTAACAGAATGGATCTGGCTTAGGAGGTATACATATTAAGTGTTGCCAGATAGCTAGGATATTGACAACCAATGGAATATACACAAATGAGGGGATTGGAGGACTCAAATTTTTCCAGGATTATTAGCAAAATTGCTAATTGCAAAATTTCTATATATATTTTAATTTGCTTTTATGTTCAGGAGTTACAAATGTAGCGTACCCCCTAAGGAGCCGCAAGTAGACTGGGATCCCCCACCCTGCACAACCAGGAACACCGAATTTTCACAGGCGCTCCAGAGAACAGAGAACAGTTCATGACTTTGTTTTTTTTTTGTTATTCATTGAGGGATAATAACTTGGATAGGGATGGGAGGTTATGGGATGCCCGCTTGACTTCAACAACAATTTCAGGGACAACTCTTCCTATATACAGTCTCTATATACAGCACCACTTCTTCCTCCTGCACTCACTTGTTTGCAGAACTCAGCAGGAACAGTATCTGACAATCAGATTAAAGCAATGGTCCATTACAGGCAGGAACCTGAGGCCCCTTGATTGTGTAGCAGAATTTCAGTGTTCAGCTTGCATCACCCCTGTGGCTACTGATCCCAGCACCACCTCTTCAGGCACTGCCCACCCACCTGGATGCAGCTACCCCTTTCACTAGCCCTCCAGGCTAACTTCTCCCCACAGTCCTTCAGACTGAGTCTCACCAGCCCACCCAGCTGACTCTCAGCAGATCTCCCAGACGGCTGACCTGCTCCTGCTGTCCTCTCTTATTGCTCCCGTGCCTCCAATCAGGGATTCCTCCATCTGTTTTGGTAGGATCCTTCCAGCACCCTTGCCCCAACCCGAGGCTATGGCCCCAGTCTAGGGGGCACCCTCAAGGTCACCAACAACCTCCTCAGCACTCCATCTCCATCTTCCACCTGACTCCCCCCCCCTGACTCATGCCTATTTATGAGGTGGCCTGACTCCTGCCAGCCCTTTACTGGGGATTGGCTGAGGCCTTCCTAAATATTCCAAGCATCTCTTCCTAGCCTCTACCCACTATGTCTGGAACATTCTCCAATGTCCCAGAAAACAGGGAGACACCAGAGAAGCTGCTAGGATTGACCCTGATTCATAACTCGGGCTTAGCACTGAGCTAAACTTACATTTTCCTACACTAACAGCTACGCTAACAACCTCGCACTACTAGAGGGTGCTACACAAATAAAAACTGAAAAAAATAATGGGCTAAACATCAAATATTGTATAGGAATATATTTTTTTACACTTTCAAGTAACATATGAAGTCCCATGTTAATGTTATTATGTTTACCAGGCTTATCTAAACTGCTTTGCTGAAAAAAGCCTGCTTCTCTTAATGCTCAATAACTCAAACTGCACAGATGAGACAGAATAATAATTCATCTTCCTCCCTGCCAATGACCATCCTGCCTGACAGTTCAAACAGGGTCTTGTGAAGGAAGATTTAGTTACAGAGAGACAGAGCAAGCAGTTCCTGCTTTGCTCTCTCTTTAGAGAGCTCTGTTCCATGAACACAACATGTACTTTGTATAATAACCATTTTATATAAAAAGGAAGAAAAAAAATGGCCACTTTTTTAAGCATGTAATTAAAAAATAAAATCTTAAACCAATACAAAATCATTAGCTTTCCTTTAAAGCCAAATTGAATTTTTAGTGTAAATAAGCTAAACACATTCCAGGTGCAAAAAAAAGAGTCGGAATCTGTATTCAAAGTCTTATGCTGCGTACACAAGAGCGGAATGTCGGACAGAAAAAGTCAGACGGAAGCTTTTTATCGTCTATTCCGATCGTGTGTAGGCCTCATCGGACTTTTTTTCTTGAAAAATCTGATGGACCTAGAAATGGAACATGTTCTAAATATTTCAGATGGAACCAATTTCTATCAGGAAACCTGCTCGTCTGTATGCTGTTCCGACTTACCAAAAACGACGCATGCTCTGAAGCAAGTACGAGACGGAAGCTATTGGCTACTGGCTATTGCACTTACTTTTTCTAGTCCCGTCGTACATGTTGTACGTCACCGCGTTCTGGACGGTCGGACTTTGGTGTGACCATGTGTAGGCAAGACCGCTTGAGCGGAATGCCGTCGGAGTTCCGCCGGAGAAATCTTCAGAGTTTATTCTGACGGCAAAACTGGTCGCGTGTACAGGGCTTTACAGTTTGTCATGCCAAAGCTGGAGTAGAAAAGCCTGTGCCAGCATGCTGCAGATTGGGATCCTTGCTCTCTTTGTGGAAGCAATGTTCTATTTGCAGAGGTCTGACATGCCCCCCTGATGATTTTGATTTAGGCCCCTTCCACACAGGGCAGGTTCTGTTGGAGTCCACCTGTTCAGCGAAGAATCTGTTAGTTGATCCCCACTGAGCAGGCAGATGGCTGGTCTGTGTCCGCTGCGCTTATGCAGAGCATACACAGACATACCCTCTTCTATGGGCCTTGGAAGTAAACAGACCACCTGTCTGTGTACACCCGACTGCCGTCCGATCCACAAGATGGATGGGGAATGGATCCCCATCCGTGTGTTTTTAGCGGATAGGATCTAATCGGATGTCGGTGGGTGTCAACGGACACATCTCCTCTCCATAGAGGAGACTGGAGGGTTCGATCAGATCCGCCTGAAAAACTGACAGGCGGACCCTATCAGTCCACTAGTGTTAAAGAGGCCTTAGAGTTCTCCAATCAAAAGGAAGCATAAGCTTTGCTGATTGCACAGCTATAGGTCTGACTCAGTAGTGGTGTGTTGGACCTCTGCAATGAGATCACTGCTTCTGCACAGACAGGCAAGTATCCCACTCTGTAGCTACTGGCAGGGAACAAGCTTTTCTACAGGCTGTGGTTGCTTTAGAAAGTAAACCAGCTGTAAGACATTGAACCACTTTTGTTTTTTGCTCCGGGAATGTATATAGCTGATACAAATTGAAGGATAATTTGGGCTTTAAGGTTGTAGTAATTTTACCAATTACCTCTTTACCTAATTTGAATAAAGGCTTCCATAACAGTGCAGGCTTATAATGATTGCTCACGTAGATACTGCTGGCCAGTAACTCTCCTAATCCAGCAAATAGCGTCCCTACGTAGATTTACAAAGGAATCCCTATTTTGAGTCTATTCAAGGTTCTTATTTTAGCTGAAGCCCTAATGAAGAGGAGTTTTTTTTCTGATCCCCAAAACATGTTGGCTGTTTAGTTCAAACAATAAATAAGTTTGGACTCTTTTGTCTTTTGGTCTGCCATTCCTTCCACTGGCACATGTTTTTTTTTCCAATAACAATGCAGGTGGCAGCAGATACATCCCTTTGACACAGCCTGAGTTTACAGCATGGCTCTAAAGAGCACAAAGTCCATGTGGTAATCCAATATAATTGGCAGTCCTACTGAACTGACTACCAGGTCCGGTACAAAGGGTGGACAGGATGAACAGAAGCCCAGGGCACAGCAGTAGGGCAGGGCGCCCCTTCAATGCATGCAAGCTCTAAATCGGTGCCAGCAGATTGCAGCTTCATGTCTGCTGTGACAACTACTGCCGTCATGCTGTGCTCCAACATGCCCACTCTCCACCCCATTCACCCACGGCTGACAAAAAAATCAAACCATGCATTGTGCAGCTACCTTGTAACCACAAGAAAGCAAGCTATTGGCCATGCACGGGCACTGTATACTCCATGCCAACCATGGACAGTCAAAGCAAGGGGGCAAAGAATGGACACAAGGTGGTACAGCCATTCTATGGTAAGTATTAGGAGGAGGCGCAATTTTGCATCCTTGCACTGGGCGAACCTGTCCCGATATTGCTGGCTGCAAAATACAGACTTCTGCAATAGGTTCTTCTCAACTCATAAGAAGAGGCAGACTGACATGTTTCACCAGTCCCACATAATCCTGACTACTTGGAAAGTATCTCTAGTTCACCAAGCGTGTCCTGACAGATGTTATGGCCCAACCACCCCCGGCCTTCTTAATCACACTTTTACATCTGATGCCTAGTAACTTTCAGGGCACCACAGAAGCACCTGCAAAGATGGAAATATGGAAACTGCCGCCGTTGATTGTTTTTAAAAAGACACAGTCATGAACAAAAAACATAAAATAACTAAAGCCCACCACCGTAGGTAAAATGTGATAATAAAAATGAAGAGGGGGCAGTGTACTGACACTCATATAATTACACTGTTATTGTTGCTTCAATGCATCTGAAAGGAAGACATTTTCTCTGACATGCTAACTGTCTTGTTATTGAAGAGTGATGCATCTGTTTTTCCAGCAGTGTCCCCACCTCAGGGTCTCAGAACTAAGAAGAATACAGATTCCGACTCTTTACTAAGGTTAGTCTGCAGGGCAAAGCTCTGCACATGGGAGAACCTTCCCGGAACTTGACAATACTACGGAGGCTGTCAATGGAGCCCAGATGAGACCAAGAGCTTTGTAAATTGACTTATTCCTCTATGATTCTCTTGAAATAAAAAGAATTGTTGAAAGACTACATTAAAGCGTATCCAAATCAAAATGTAATTTATTTCAGCTTATCAGTGCAACATGATGGGTAGTTGGTCAAATGATCAGACCGATGATAACTGTAATTTGTAGTTTATCAAACAGGTGTAAAGTTAGAGTGAATAATGCAAAACAGGTGAAAACAATTGTGATTGGGGCTTTCAAGGCATAAACTGTAGTCAAAATATATAAAACTTGTATTTTATTACAAAATCAATATAAAAACCTTGCAGTTGGAGGAGCACATGTGTGAGAGATCCAAGATGAGCCTGAGCCCAGAGCTCCACACCTCCCCAGACCAACGGCGCCTTCTGCGCCCTCCAGCACCACCCAGGACTGCGCACAGCGAGGGGATTTTTCCCCCAAAACGTCGGAGAACACTCATGGATGTTTAAACCGGCCATCAGGCAAGATCTGGGGCCGCAATTTGAAGCCTCCAACCGGGCTGGGTGTGCCAGGATGGCCGCCTCGCCCGCTGCAGCAAAACAGTCTCATGCTCCCAGCATTGAAGGAGCCCCAGAACACAGGCAAGTTCTTGCCCCAGCCACTTTGAACTACACCCCAGTCATCCATGGGGGCAGCCAGCAGGCCCTGACACCCTCACCCACTTCTACAGAATCCCTCACTGGCCGTTCGCTCAGTGACCATGCTTTCTCCCCTGCGGGGCCTACTGAACCTTACTTCACTGACTTTCCCACCCCAGGCCTTCCAGCCCAGGATCATAGCTTTAATGCAGCTGATCTGTACCACAAATTATCAGCCCTCCTGGAAAGAGGATTGGTGACTACACAGCTGCCAAATCACAGAGGACATAAAATCGGATCTACAAAACATAGGCTCCCGGGTGAAAGCAATTGAAAACAAACTGGATCACACCGTGGCGGTATCTAACCAAAACTCTGACCTGATCCAAGCCCTCCATGAACAACTGGACACTGCCTTATCGCGCATAGATGACCTAGAAAACAGATCCAGAAGGTAAAATTTCAGGATCGGGGCCTACCAGAGACAATCACGGATGACACGGCGGCAACACAAGATCTAATAAAAACCCTGATGCCGAACACCCCGCAACATCGCCTGGAGCTGGACAGAGCCCATAGAGCGCTTGGACCCCCAGGAAGGATGGCTCCCCCAGGGATATCATAGCCAAACCCCACTATTATGCAGTAAAAGAGGCGGTCATGAAGCAAGCCCGCGCCATGCCCCAGGTGACATGCTAAGGCCACCCAGTGCAGATTTTCACGGATCTATCACCTTCCACCATCCAACACAGGCGAACCCTGAAACCATTACTGTCTGCTCTAGCCCAGAAGGACATCAAATACAAATGGTCTTTCCCTTTTGCGAACTTCTCCTACAAAGGCTAAAATCAGGCCTTCTCCAACTTCCCTACAGGAGAAAAACTCCTACTGATCCTGAAAATAATCTTCCAAGAATCGAATATGGAAACATTCTCCTCCACTTCAGGATCCACCAAGAGACCACCAAGTCCATTGGGCCCCCTCTGGAACAAGACGAAGGCACGAAGATCTATGAACAATGGCCCCCCTGAACAATTTTCTCCCTTAAAGATCCGGATCTTCTCGCCTATCTAACCTAATGTTAGATCACTCGCCATTTAGGCTTGGTTGATCTCTCTGATGGGGGTCATCTCCCCTTTGTTCCTTCTATGTTCCTATGAGTTTTAAATATGCTGGTCAGTTTGTCTTGTGCTTCCTGCAGGAATCTTCATGTCCCACTCGTTATTTGGAAGAAAGGACCACCTTGCAGAACTGGCTAATGGTGTTCGCACTATGGACTTATTTGTTCCACTTCTTGATTTACCCAGCCCACATTTTTCACTGCCCCCCTTTTTTTTTCTTTCTATATATTTATAGAATTATCAATTTATACCCTATTACTGTTATTTTTCTGAATAGTTGCTGTTTTTGATACAGTCTTTGTTTTTTTTTTGTTTTTTATGACACAGCTATAATGTTATTTTTCTAAAAGGTGCCCTGGTCTGGAGTGGTTCCCATGTGCCTCCTCCTATGCTTTGTATTCCTTCTGGTCTACGGGGGATAAGATATCCGAGCCTATTTAGTTTGGATAACCTTTTTTTTTCATGTAAGATTGCTCCCAGGGATCCTTTCTCCCCCCTGGGACCAGATACCTGCCTAGGGAGAAACCACCCCCTCCTACTATCCTTCTTCCTCTCTCTCTCTCTTGTCTATCATGCATCTCCTAATTATATTGTCTCCTGCACTTGGCCTGCTATATGTGCTAGACTTTGAATGCTCCAACAGAAACTTCCTTTCACATGCCTACACTGGAAAAGACTCCCTAATGTAAGTGACAATGGATTCATCTGCTCCCCTCATTTCTGGTTTCATAGCTAACTCCACACAGAACACTCTAAGGGTTGCCTCCCACAACGTTCAGGGCATAAACTCTCCCCTCAAACGCAGGAAAGTTTTTCATTCCTATAAATTTATGAACCTGGATGTAGTTATGCTTCAGGAAATTCATTTTCCGGTTCGGTACAGTCCTACGTTCCTACATTCCCTATTCCCTAATTTTTTCCTAGCTAATGCAGAAAACAAAACCAGAGGGGTAGCCATCATCTTTTCAAAATCTTGCAAGCTCAACTGGCTCTCAGACACTAGAGACCCAGAGGATGGGTTCATTTTAGTTAAAGCGGAGTTCCACCCATTTTCCAAACTTTGTCTGTGCTGCATGCCCACAGCTTATACTTTTCACAATGGCCATTTTTTTTTTTTTTATGCTTGTAAATGCCTTATTATTAATTGTTCTCCACGACTTCCGCCTCTAATCGCCTAGGCAATTACGTCACTAGGCGATTCGCAAGGGTTCCTGGGATAGCTTTGTCATGTATCCCAGAAGTTCTTGCGAATCGCCTATTGCCGAAATCACGCCTTATTTCCTAACTGTTGCTACGGCAACGTGTCAGGAGGATGGAGCGCCGCGCGGTGACATGCGCGAGATCGGGAGGCGCGAGATCAGGAGGTGCATGCTGGGAATCCAGCTGCACCTAGTCCCGGAAATAGATACCAGAGGGCTTCAGATGCCCACAGTGGACATGGTCCCTGCCAGCTTCCGAGATCAAGGTAGTCTCTTTATTTTAAACTGAAATTAACCGGAATACACTATAGGCACTGGATAAATGTGCCAGATAAAGTTTAACAAATGACAGCGGCATTTAAAAAAAATTTTACTTGGGGGACTGGAACTCCGCTTTAAGGGAACGATTGAAGGTCAAATGTACACCCCTCCTAACAAGGGATAAGGGGCATTCTTTACACGTCTCTTTGACACCCTTAACCACATGTTGGAGGGCACAGTCATCCTGGGAGGTGACTCCAATGTCCATATTCTGATTCCCACACACACTATCCCACTTGTCTTAAACTCCAATATTAGAGACACGGTCCTGTCTGCCCACTCCTTAGTAATAATGACTATTTGCCTTCTCTCCCCAGAGTCTGGACAAAGGCACTAGAGACTGAATGAGTCCCTCTTCTCTGATCCAATCAGAGTCACCATGATCGATAAATCATTACAGGAACATATTAAATTCAACAATATTTATGGAACCTCGGCGGAAACCTTGTGGGCATCCCACAAGGCCTTCATCAACGGGAAATCATTCGACTGACCACTCAAATTAAATGGGAAAGGACAGCCGAAATCCAGAGATTAGAAAAACACTATGCATCGCTTCGAGTCCAACACAAAAAGAAACTCTCAGCCACTACAACAGCCCAACTTGATAAAGCCCGGCTAGAACTTAACTTTGCACTCACGGCACAAGCAGAAAAATACTTTTGCTGGAATAAAAACAAATTTTATACACAGAAAGACAAGATAGGTACCATGCTAGTGTCCAGATTGTCACCCTGAATACAGCTTCATGTAATGCCAAAGATTAGAATTCCCGGAGAAGGTTCTACAGCCAATACCTCAAAAATTTTAGAGGCATTCCAGGATTTCTATGCCAAACTGTATAGGCCCCATGCCTCAAATAATAACCACTCCATTAATCGGTTTCTGGATAATCTGCCCATCCCTTCCTTATCCCCCGAACATAAATACATTCTTGAAGCACCCTTCACTGAGGAGGAGGTGCTAGGAGTCATCAGGGACCTTAAAGGAGGATCCGCCCCTGGGCCAGAGTGGCCCCGAACCTGCTCTTCTAGGGTCCCTCGGCGGCTCTCGCAGCTCCTCCCAACATCTGATAACCCCCTTGGAGATGCACTTCCCCAAGAGGGTTACCTTGCGAGCGCGCTCCCGAGTCCAGCGTTCGGCATCCATAGAGGCCGAATGCAGGACTTGGCCCCACCCGTCGGCGCTCACCTCATTGGATTTGATTGACAGCAGCGGGAGCCAATGGCTGCGCTGCTATCAATCTATCTAATCAAGAACCAAGAACCCCGGGCAGAGAGACAGCGTGTCCCCGCCAGGTCAAGTTTGAGGGTTCAGGTAAGTAAAATGGGGGGGCTGGTCACTGACAGGTGTTTTTTCACCTTAATGCATATGATGCATTGAGGTGAAAAAACACAAAGGTTTACAACCCCTTTAATGCATTCCATTCATTAAGATAAAAAGCCTTCTGTGTGCAGCAGCCCCCCTCAGCCCCCCTTAGCCCCCCTAACACTTACCTGAGGTCCCTCTTTGACCAGCGATGTCCAAGAGTGTCTCAGTCGTCCCAGATTCTCCTTTCTGATTGGCTGAGACACAGCAGCGGCGCCATTGGCTCCCGCTGCTGTCAGTCAAATTCAGCTAGCCAATCAGGGGAGAGAGGGGGTGGGGCCGGGTTGTGGCTCCACGTCTGAATGGACACACGGAGCTCAGGTGCCCCCATAGCAAAGCTGTATGCTGTGGGGGCACTGAACAGGAGGGAGAGGTCAGGACCACAGAAGAGGGACCCAAGAAGAGAATGATCCGGGCTGCTCTGTGCAAATCCACTGCAAAAGAGCAGGTAAGTATAACATGTTTATTATTTTTTAGGAAAAAAAATACACTTTACAATCACTTTAATCGTATGATTAAGTTCCTTGTTGAGTGAAATACATTGGAGTGTTTGTATCATGGATGGACTGGTCTGTACTGTTAGACGATTGAAAAAAATGTATTTGAGGCGATTAACACGGTGAGTAGTTCCCTTACTGTTTCTGGAGTTGATGTAGCGTCTATTTTAGTGGGCGATGGCTACAAGGAACCTACTCCTAATATAAGTGTGGGGACTGTAGCCTTGAGTAGATCATGAGTGGATCATTTTTTTTCTAGTTCCTTCCTCAAACTTGTTGGACTGGAATCACTCCTGAAAAGAAGGGTCATTGATCACTTAAAAATAACTTGCTGGACCCAAAGCAGCATGGCTTTACTGAGGGCAGATCATGTCAGACTAATCTGATTGATTTTTTTCGACTATATTACCAATGTTTTGGACTAGGGTGGTGCTGTGGACAAGGCATGAGATACAGTTCCACATAATGATCTAATACAAAAGTTGAACAAGCTAGGGCTTAACCCTTTGGTGGTTCAGTGGATATGCAGTTGGCTAAAGGATAGATACCAGAGTGTGGTTGTAAATGGGGTTCACTCAGAACAGAGACCAGTCACTAGTGGGGTACCACAAGGCTCTGTACTAGGTCATTTTCTATTTAATCTCTATGATGGTGATATAACTAAAGGTTCATAGGGATGATATCCCTGGAGGTGTCTGAAATATGGAACATAATTTGGCATTGCTGGAAGATTGGTCAAAGCAGTGGAAACTGCAGTTCAATGTTTCTAAATGTAAAATAATGCACCTAGGAAAAAAGAATCTCTTGAGAGAGTACAACAGTGGGGGTACAGTGTTGGCAAGCACTACAGAGGAAAAAGTTTGGGAGTACTTATTTCAGATGATTGCAAAATGAGCAAACAGTATGACCAGGCAGTGGGTAAGGCGCATAAAATTCTAGGATGCATCACTAGAGGCATCTCCAGCAGGAGAAAGGAGGCCCTGATTCCTCTATATAGATCTTTAGTGAGGCCCCATTTAAAATACTGTGTCCAGTTCTGGAGACCTCACTTAGAGAAAGATGGGAAACGAAAATGGTGAAAGGTGTGGGGGATAAAACATATCAAGAGCGACTTCA
Organism: Aquarana catesbeiana; assembly: GCF_042186555.1. NCBI lineage: Eukaryota > Metazoa > Chordata > Amphibia > Anura > Ranidae > Aquarana > Aquarana catesbeiana. Next base: position 200,688,723 of record NC_133335.1, on the reverse strand, counting down.
GGAATTTAATATGTACAGTCTGGAGGAAAGAAGGGAAAGGGGAGACATGACTGAAACTTTTAAATACATCATGGGGGTTAAAGGTTCAGGAGGGCAGTTTTTTTCAATTTGAAACCAAAATCAAGGACACGGGGACATGACCTCAAACTAAGTGGAGGAAAGTTCATAACAAATTTTAGAAAATATTATTTTACTAAAGGGGAGTTGATGCTTGGAATACATTTCTAGCAGAGGTAGTAAACAGTCAACAGTAAATGGCTTCAAACATGCTTGGGACAAAAAAGTTAACTGAAAAAAAAAAACAAAATAACAAAAACATAAAAAAATGTTTTCTATGTTTCTAACCTGAATCACTTTACAATTATCTTAAATATAGGCTAACTAAAAGTACATTTACATATTTTTTAAATATATTTTTAGTTTACTTTGTGATAATATTTCTAGTATGATATGAGTTCACTTTAATGATGAGATATATTTACTAGGCTTTCTACGATAGATACGGTAACCAATCTGAGAGAAATCTGGTAAAGGCTAATCTTGAGGGATGGATGTCAGTTCCAGTTACGTAGTGATAGTGATTCAGATTAGACAACAAGTTAAGGGAGGGATGAGCTAATAGACCCAAAACTGTTGCTACCTTTGTTGTCTATTTTGAAATTGTTGTAACATTACCACTATTGATGGATTAGTCCTCTTTTACACAGGAGGACCATTTGGGTCTGCCCTGTCAGTTGTTTAGGTGGACCCAAATGGATCACCTATTGCCCACTATGGAGCGGCGGACGTTAACTGAAATGTGTCCGTTGACACCTGCCGACATTCGATCCGATCCTGTCCAATCCGATCCATCTGGCAGATCGGATCAGATGACAGTCGGATGGAAACGGACAGGTGGTCCATTTCCATCCGACAGCCCATACAGGACAGCGGACTGTGCCTGAGGAGTGGACACGGACCTGTCATCCATCTGCTTAGTAGGGATCAGCAGAGAGATCTCCCGCTGAGCAGGCGGATCTGCTTGCAGACTCCGCCAGTGTGAGTGCTGAACCTTCTTTATATTGTTTTGTCCAATGGAACTAAGGACAGATTCCAGCTGAATGCAGCATGATTGGAATAGTAGATGTTCAGAACACCCTACATTTATTTACTATGCTTATATATAATATCAACAGGAGGACCCACTTCTTATAAAATCCACTTGAAACAGCTTTGACTGGAGGTAATAGGTAATGGCGAGTGTGACAGACCTAGCCGGGAAAGAGACTTTTGGAGGGGACTGTATGCTAGCCTCTTGCCGATCGATCGGGGGCCCTTGTATTTGGGGGAACGGTGCTCTTTGTGAGCTGTATGTCTCGGGACCCTGGATTTGCCATATTGGAATAGTGGCTGATTCATAATGCTGGGACAGATACTGTTAGGAGATGCTGATGTAAATTCCAACACCTGTCTGTCTATTGTCTGCTAAAATGTGTATTGCAAATAAGTCTACTATGGGATCTAAGAGTCATTAGATCCCCATTGTTATTTGTGTTAATTAACTCTGCTATTGTGTGAAGAAGAGTCTATGTTGATTGTGATAATGTTGATTGGATTTTCTGAACTACAAGACGGCCAGTCTGGCCTAACGGTCATGTCTGAGTCATCTAGGCTGTCTAAAGGGATTAGTTAATTAGCTCATGTTAATTAGGTTAATTAGGTTACAGCTGTATTGTTAGAGTAATATGAGCAGGAGGTCTGCACCTCCACTTTGAGTGTATAAAAGCCTGTATTTTGTCAATAAAGATAGATTCCTGTTTGAACTTACATACAGCCTGCCTGGTGTTTGTTCTGAGCTACACAACTGGGTTAGAACGGCACATAGCTGAAGTTCTAATCCCGGAGCATTGGATGACCGAACCATCAGACGTTGCAATCTGATTCAATAGCTGCAAAGGAGTGTCGGGAGAGTGGAATCGAGCGAGCAAGGGGCTAGTTACAGCGAGTAAATCTAAGTCTCTGTAAGAGCAGACCCAGTCCATCCAATAACCTCTGGGACTCAATCCCCTCTAGCAAATGCACACACGAGAGTCCAAATTTTTGTCTTACTCACAATATCCTAGGACAGCTGTCTGCCACCCAGCATTCATGTGACACTCTTCAATGAGGGAGATGATACTTCCCCTGACCAGACTCCAAGATGATGCCCTCCAGCAAAAATCCTTTTAGCATCTCCTATCCAGGCCCTCAGCCCAGCTCCCACACAGCAACTCCAGTACACAGGCTGTATCCTAGGGGCAACAACCCCAGGACAAGACACTCTGATCAGGCTTCCAAACATTTCTCACCTCTCCAGCCACCTTCTGGGCACCCCTACCTTAGGATTGGCTGTGAGCAGATAAATATTCATAACTTCAGTGTACTCTATTCTTTGGAAGTTTATTCCAAAAGCAGGCAGGAGTAATCAACCACCAAGCTTAGGAAAAAATGACCAGACCAAAAAAACACAGATCACTACTCCAATGGGTACAGTGGAGCCAAAAGTTAGTTTAGGCTAAATTTAGGCAGGGCGCTACACATTCAACACTTCCAGGTGTGTCAATTGCCTGGTTTGTCACTGCTCTGTGGTTCCTTCTGCCGACCCCTATGTCACTACTGCGCCCTGTACTGACGTAGGGCTTGGCAGGAAGAAGCACAGAATCTGATTTAGAAGATTCTTCAGGCAGCAATATTTCTTAAGCACACAGGAGAACATCGGTTTGTACAACAGGACAAATGAGTATTAAAAGACCTCTTTTCTATTTAGCATCTTTGTTTTAATTTTTTTTACACAATGTCAGGGTCTCTTTAACTGTTTGCTGCTTTCATTCTACATCAAAACGTCATATATTTTCTCATTAGCCCCAATAAATTTGTACACCAGTTCTTACTACCCACTTTCTGTTTCTGACATCTCCGGTAATGAGGTGTTAGATTAAATCTAAAAATACAGCGGGGGGCTTGAAGAAATGAAGACAATAATAATAACGCAGTAACATGCTGCCAGAGATCCAACATGGCAGTGAGAAGACAGCAGGAGGGATGGAAGAATTAGGATACATGCTGGGACTAACACACTGTCTAAAATAAAGACAAGAGGGCCCCAGAGAGAGCGGCGGGGTAGGGTTGGGAGGAAGAGAGAGCTGGGCGACGCTTAGAAGGCAGGTGTCAGAAAGGAGACTCTATAGATAGAAGAAATAGGAATGACAGATATTTTATAGGAAGAGGACTAAGGATACATCTTCTGTATACCACAAATGTACACAGATACAGATTACTGTAGACAGGTTAAAACAGAGAGAGTAGCCTCTATAAATAAACAAAAATATAAAAATTAATAGGAGTGTGTAACATCATCCAAAATTTATTATTAATTATACCTTATTCCACTCAGACTCCAGCCCCCCGTCTTGTTAATCTCCCCAGTCGCCACGGGAGGCTTCTCCAGGTACGCCCTGTGTGCTAATCGCACTGGGACTTGGGTAAGCAGCTGCTCATTGTCAAAAAAACCCTTCTTTTTGTTCGCTTTATTGAACTGTGTATTTTTTTATATGAATATTGTCATTGATTATATATTTACTTGCAGATGTATTTCCTGATGAAGCAGTTCATTCCGCGAAACTAGTAGAAGTACTATGCCTGACCAAGTCACCCTTGTTTTAACTCTATTGTTTTGTTTCTTGTATTAATAACATTTTCTGTAAATTTTTACAATTGTCTGTATACTCTAATTATATGTTCTATATTGTACCGTAATAGTCCACTTGCCCCTTTGCTTTTGGTGAACCTTGATAGGGGACTTGGTTCTCAAAAATCTCTATTCCACAGAAATCATGTAACCGTTCATTATCCTCTTTGCTTCCAAAAGAGTTGCAAGCAAGTATCCTAATACAGTCATACAAACACATAAGAAGGTGATTGATGAAAACCTGATGTATGGATGGCAAGTGCCCACCAACCATGCAAAAAAAGTTCAGCTTTAAGCGATGATGCTTGGTCACCACTGGTCTCCACAAGCCTGAGTGGACAATGAAGGAGAAGCAGAAGACTGATAAACGTATCCTTCTGCTCACTCTGCCCTATACAGTATATACTTATACTCACTGCATTAAAAAAAAATGTAACACATTGTTATTTAGTATATAACTAAATTAATTGATGCACTGTAATATCTGCCTGGCTGTCTGTTTTAAAGTGAACCTAATATGGGAGTCATTGCTGGTTTGTCTTTAAAGGTGCAGACTCCAGGGATCTGTTCCAGATACTGAATGTATGCTCTACATCAGGGGTCTCAAACTGGCGGCCCTCCAGCTGTTGCAAAGCTACAAGTCCCATGAGGCATAGCAAGGCTGAACTGTTACAAGCATGACTCCCTCAGGCAGAGGCATGATGGGATTTGTAGTTCCGCAACAGCTGGAGGGCCACCAGTTTGAGGCCCCTGTTCTACGTAGTTTAATATATATTGAAGTGTACCTATACCCAAAACTTTTTCTTAAATTTTAGTTTCAAATAGAATTGTAAAAGATTAGAACCTCTGACAGCATTTAATTTGTGGCTCTGTTAGCGAGATTTAACCTTTCTGTTCTGTTCTTAGGACAACCTTTTCCCGGACAGGAAGTAAGTGAAAATCTGCAACAAGGAAACTGACAATAAAAATCTGACAGAGGTTCTAGCATTCTCCTACTTAAAAAAAAAAAAAAAAAAAAAAAAATGTTTTACTTCTGGCTGTGTTCCTGTTAGAGATTTACTGAGAGATTTTCACAACAAAGGTTCTGTGGAACCCTAGGGTTCCCCCAGCAGTTACTAGGGTTTCTTGAGCAATGGGCATTTTCTAAATCTTTAATACCTAACAACTGACACCGATGACCTTTTAGGTCTTTGCAATGGGCATTCTTTTCACTGATAACTAATATAAGGAGAATTTTCCCCCTTGCCTCCAGTGTAATGTGGTTCTTCTCCCATTGGCAACCAATCACAGGAGAACCTGCTCCACTGACCACCAAAGAAAGAGGCAATCTTCCTACTGACCACGAAAGTAATGGGCATTTTTGCCACTGACTGACAAAATGAGGCGCATTCTTCTTACGGATCACCAGTGTAAGGTGGTCCTTTTCTCATTGACCACCAATGTAAGATGGTCCTTCTCCCACTGACCATCAACCTGAGGGGAGCAATCTCCACTGACCAATAATGTAAGGGAGCACTTCAGTGGCCATAACTGTAAGGGAACACTTCAGTGATCACCAATGTAAAGGAATAATACTCCATAGTCCCTTGGAATACATCCTTTCAGACAAAATGGAAGAGCCAAGTGGTGATGTCCTCACTCCCATACAGGAGCTGGTGGGCATCTATGTTAATCTCTGAATGTCTCTCATCTTGTAATTGTAAATATGGTATGTTTTATGTAATAAAGAAGAAATAGAATGTGGTTCACTATTAACTCTATTCCTTTTTCCTTCTGATAATTAGGCAGCATTATTGTAAGCAATCCTTGTAGTAAGATCTGAATAGGAGAGCCTGGGAGGAAGCAGTGCCGAGCTTAAAGTGGATGTAAACCCAATGTCATCCTTTCTAAACTACTGCCATAGGGGTTATCTATAAGGATATACATGCTTCTTGCATTTATCTTTACCTGTCAAATGTCTCCCCTCTGTCTGTTATTAGACCTGAAAAACTGCAGATTCTGTGGGCGGGTCTGTTGTCTGGAGCTCGGTGGGTGGAGTCGTGATGTCAGTAGACTCCCCGCCCACCTCTACACTCCCCTTGTCAATATTCATTTTCTCTGTGTATTTCTTACACTGAACTTCTGCTATGATCTCTAACATCCAGTGAGAAGACAGGAAAGTAATCACATGACTTCAGCATGACAAATCATGCTGAGGTGTGGAACAGCCAATCCTTGCAGAGCTGCTGAAGAAAGGAGTGGGGAGGGAATTAAAAAATAATGCATGTGTTTTAGGCTAATGCACAAGATGTAAATCACCTGTCACTCACAGCAAGGGGGAGGATTTGACAAAGTTTTTGTCAGTTTGTCAAGAATTGTCCTACTGAACAATAAAAGAGGATTGCTCAGAGATGGATTAACTCTGTGTGGCAAGACTGGGCTAAAATGATAGCAAATATTATACTCTACAGTATGATAAAAAAAAAAAAAAAATTTCGGGTTTACATCCACTTTAAGGAGCAATCACCACTATCATCCATTTAGGGTTGTTTCCCTAAAAAAGCCCTATTAGACCTCTTAAATATTGGGGTCTAGCTATCTGGTAAGAGGCAGCGTGAATCTTGGTGCACAGGAGTGTTTGCTGGTTTAAGATGATTCACCTACACTGATTGCTGGAATTCTTCTCTTCCTTTTTCTTTGGGATTTTTGTACCTAGTACTTTCTATTATTATTATGGACATACTGATTTCAAATATGTTTAAAGTCACTGGATAACTTATGAATTACTTGTGTATGTGTTATGATTATTTATGTGGCATTATTAGATTGGAGCACATTATTTATAGTGGAACACATTTATTATTTATAATATCTTGTTAGACACTGGATCAACATGACATCTGGAAAACCAGCATTTTTTAAAGTCGAAAGTGGTAGCCTACGTTATTGTTCAGTACAGATTTCCTTTAATTGGCTTTTGTAGTGTTTGTAATCTTTCCAGCTTGCTTAGTTGCTAAAATCAATGTTCCCCATCCATATACTATTGTGATTTCTGTAACGCCACAACTTAATACTTATGACCTTGCCCAGTGAAAAAGTGTAAAGATTTAGGATGGGTAATGTCTCACAGCAACCAATCATTTTAACGTCACACAGTCAGATGCATTAAAACTGAATTCTGATTGGCTGTTCTTTGAAAATCACTCTCTGTCTTAATCCTTCTTGAAATGTAACCCAACTGTAAGCACTAGAAGAAAATATATATGTTAAAAGCATTACCGTATATTTTTTTGCCAACCATCCCAAATACCTAATTGAAAAACAGAATATTTAGGAGAAAAGCAGTCACACAATTTATAGTTTGAAAATCACAGTACTGTGCATAATGAACTTCTTTACATGTTGCTTGTCAGAATAGACACATTTAATTAGAGGGGATGTCCAGAAACACAACATTTCCAACAAACCCCCTTCCAACCAACATCAGAACTGTGGCTGTTCAATGCAAAGGACCCCGACAGTTCAGTAGATACTCATAATTTGCTAGCTGTTATAAACATTTCACCCAGGTTGACAGTCAAGAAAGTGCAAAAAGCAGGCTTTGCATTTTAAAGACTGTCTTCAAACATGATTGGACAGGCCACAGCAGGTGACCGATCAGTTTCGCTGACAACGTTTCAAAGACCCAAGTACACTCAAAGTTTTATTAGCTCTCAAGATGTCACTGAAAAAGTTAAAGTGGAAATGAGGGCATTATTTTTATTTTTTCATCTTCAGCAATCCTGACCTCTAAAGAATGTACTTTACCATCAATATTATAGATCTGCACACAGCATTCTTGATATACAGTGCCTTGAAAAAGTATTCATACCCCTTGAAATTTTTCACATTTTGTCATGTTACAACCAAAAACATAAATGTATTTTATTGGGATTTTCTGTGATAGACCAACACAAAGTGGCACCTAATTGTGAAGTGAAAGGAAAATGATAAATGGTTTTCAATTTTTTTTTACAAATAAATATGTAAAAAGTGTGGGGTGCATTTCTATTCAACCCCCAGAGTCAATACTTTGGCTGCAATTACAGCCGCAAATCTTTTTTCTCTACCAGCTTTGCACATCTAGAGAGGGAAATTTTTGCCCATTCTTCTTTGCAAAATAACAAAAGGGAGGGTCCTAGTATTGAAGTACCTAATATACAGGGTGACTCTGTAGGTACTTAAAAGTCATTTGTGCCAACGTCCCTGATAATCAGTTGGAAATATCAAGAGACTAAAAACTTTTTGGGACTTTAAAGGCACAACTGTAGTGAGCTACACAACGTATATAAAAGAGGGTTGAATTTTATTTATCATATACAAAAAGGCACGAAAAGAATAGACAAAACATTATTAAAAACACATCGGATCTAGACATACATAGCATATCCTAACACCATTATGGATCCTATCCTGCAGTTGGGTATGTATCCCCAAGTAATCGTATACAGTTATAATCCAAATAAAGGAAAAAAGGATTAACTTCCCCTAACACGGTTGAAATTGGGGGAGCACTGCAGGTCTGGTATTCCCAGAATGGTGTATTCTCCAATTGCTCATTGCTCTACATGTTTCACGTTGACAAGGAACGCTTCTTCAGGAGCTAGAGGTTCAAATTAATGTGTCAAAAAGGAATGGTATTCACGTAGATAAAGTATAATCAAAGGGTCGCAGAGAGCGATCGGTGTAGGAATAAATTGGTAAAGGTTAGGTAAGCAGCGAATGGACACCGGGGCCTCCCAGCTAAGTCACATACAGAGAGACAATGGAAATGCGTCAACATGTTTCGTCCACCCACAGGGGCGGGCAAAACATGTTGGGTGGGCGAAACATGTTGACGCATTTCCAGAGGCACTGACCTCATTTCCTGCTCCGTGGAACGCACTTCCTGGTCTCTGGAACGCACGCCGTGAGCGGCGTCCGGATACATCTATAATCCTTTTTACATGCCTGTTTTTATCAGCTATTTTGTAAGTACCCATCTGTATGTGGAATAAATTCCTTTTAAACTGTACTTTCACTATCAGTTCAATTTTTTTTATTTCTTTTGGTACCTGGCGATTCTGCTGAGAAATTCCAATAAGAATCCTTTGATCTGAAGTGCACATCACTACCCTCGAACTTCTCTGGATACCATCAATTAAGCCTGAAGTGACCCCCAGACTGCAAAGCTGGGGGCCATCATCATTTGGTGAGTGGGGACACATGTGGGGGTGTTGATTTGCACCTGAAAAGTTCTGGAGCGTCTGTGGTTTACTGCACTTCAAAAGTTTGTTTCTATTGTGGATTAGAACATTCAGAACATTTCATTTGGACTTCACTTCATATGGATTTTTGCTTTGTCTATTTGCATTTGCACCTATTTGCACTTAGTCTTGCATGTTTGTTATTGTTTGTGAGCGCCACATTTCCATATTTTACATTTCTAGTGAGTAGCACTTTGTGTGTGGCAGCTGCTTTAGTTTTCTTTTTCACTGTTTTTTCACCATTCAGCGCAGGTTTATATTTTAGGATATATAGTTTACTACTCTGAAAGCAATTGGTTCCACTAGATTTTAGTTAGGGTTATCAGAGTAAAAGGGGCTGAAAACAAATTTACGCCACACTTTTCGAATATTTATTTGTAAAAAATTATGAAAACCATTTATCATTTTCCTTCCACGTCACAATTATGTGCCACTTTGTGTTGGTTTATCACATAAAATCCCAATAAAATACATTTACGTTTTTGGTTGCAACATGACAAAATGTAGAAAATGTTAAGGGGTATGAATACTTTTTCAAGGCACTGTATAAAAGGCACTAAGTCCCAGTCAGTGTAACAGTTCCTATGTGTTGTAGAAGTGGGCAACACCACAATAAAATGGCAGCAATTCCGTCAATTATGGGGAAACCATGGTTCCGAGTGTGCGCTATAAGGGACAGAACCCTCCATTGACATCAGCGCCTTTCCATATCTGCCCTTGTTTATAGATAGGGCCAGATTTAGACCTTGGGGGGCCTGGGACACTTTAGGTTTGGGGGGCCCCTGAAACACAGCGTTGGTTTACTTTGTCAATGACAGTCACCCATTTTTAAAATGCATGACGCAACGTCATTCTTAGGTCATGCGTGCAAACACACACGCAATCTAAGCACTCTATGTGAGGTTCGCTTGGGCTGCCAAAATTTGTTTTTAAATATAATACAATATACCAGTTCAGAGAAAAATCTTTTACAGATGGTGGCCAGCAAAATATTACTTCCCAAGATACATTTAATGAAAGAAAGTCATTTTTTTAATTATATATTTTTTATTATTTCATTATTGTTTTATATTATTTTTGTATAAAAGGGGGCCCCTTCTGTCTCATAGAGACTGTTTGACAGAATAGCACCTCCCTTTACCCTGCCTATTAAAGTGTAATGCCCCGTACACACAGTCGGACTTTGTTCAGACATTCCGACAACAAAATCCTAGGATTTTTTCCGACGCATGTTGACTCAAACTTGTCTTGCATACACACGGTCACACAAAGTTGTTGGAAAATCCGATCGTTCTAAACGCGGTGACGTAAAACACGTACGTCGGGACTATAAACGGGGCAGTGGCCAATAGCTTTCGTCTCTTAATTTATTCTGAGCATGTGTGGCACTTTGTCCGTCAGATTTGTGTACACACGATCGGAATTTCCGACAAGGATTTTGTTGTCGGAAAATTTTATATCCTGCTCTCAAACTTTGTGTGTCAGAAAATCCGATGGAAAATGTCCGATGGAGCCCACACACGGTCGGAATTTCCGACAACATGCTCCGATCGGACATTTTCCATCGGAAAATCCGACCGTGTGTACGGGGCATAAGTCTACTTTTCCAAAAAATAATAAATTCACATACTTTTGCAGAAAAAAATATGCATTTATAATGTTTTTTGCAAATGACCCTGCAAAGTGTTCAAACCTTGATCTGTGAATTGTGGGAACAATATCTGGCTCCTGAAGATTCTTCCTCCAGCTCTCTGTCCGTACCAAGGTATGGGCTTCCATTAGAGAGCTGGAGGAAGTTTCAATAGACTATGAGTGAGGTGACCACCACATTTATTTTCTATTGACAACTACAAGCCCATCTGCCATGGTGGAAGATGGAACATGTAGTTCATTCCCTCACAGATCTCAGAGCCCCTCACAGCCATTCTAATTTCAAATTTAGCAGCTGCTGCAGGGGAGATGAACCCTGGCATGCTGCCAGAAGGGGGAACCTATTTGGGGATGTGGTGGACTTAGGCGTTAAATATTTTATTGAGCATAACTCTTCACAGTGACATAAATAACATTACTGACTTCAGCCACTGCAACAACCCGTTCCCCTAAGCTTTGTCTGTTGAAATAGGCAGTAGGGCATCTGGATCATGTGACCTTATTATAGAAGAGAATTTTAAGGTCCTTTTATGGTTTGTTTTTAAAAGTGTGGATTTAGATCTATTGATTAATAATCTCTCTACTAAACCATGCCCTTTTTCTGGTGCCTTGACTTCCACTTTAAATTTTGGTTCATTACATTAATATTGAAAAACATCCTCTAGCTCATTCATGACATGTATTTTTCATTTAAAGTGGACAACAACATATCAAACCTAGGTAGGTAGACAAAAAAGGTAGGCATACAAAAACATATGTAGTACATCTCTGCAATTTTATATTTCTATTGATAAACACCCTCTAGCTCATTCAGGACATGTATTTTCCCTTTAAAGTGGACCAGTCATCTAATATAACAACATATTAAACCTAGGTAAGTAGACAAAAAACATATGCAGTACATCTCTGCTATACATGTGCATTTCTCTGCATTTTATCCTTTTAAAGACCCTGTAAATACCGGAAAATAACTAATGATCTGTCAAAAATGCACTCAGTTCTTAAAGCGGAGTTCTGCTTAAAAAAAAATTAAAAGTCAACAGCTACAGATACTGCAGCTGCTGACTTTTAATAATCGGACACTTACCTGTCCCAGGGTCCAGAGATGCGGGGAAATTAAGCCCCGCTTGTCTCCCTCTCCTCTCTGCGGGGCCGGCATTATAACTGTGGGTGCCTGGCTGTGGCTTCACAGCCGGGCACCCACTGCGCATGCGCGAGCCGCTCCGTGCCGTGACTGGCTGCGAGCGCACCCCCCTGCTGGACCATACCAGACCACATGCCCTCAACATGGAGGGGTGGGGGCTTTGGAGCAGGGGGGCCCTGCGCCCCCCCTTCCCAAAGCACCTTGTCCCCATGTTGATGATGATAAGGGTCTCTTCCCGACAACCCTGGCCGTTGGTTGTCGGGGTCTGCGGGCGGAGGCTCATCAGAATCTGGAAGCCCCCTTTAACAAGAGGGCCCCCAAATCCCGGCCCCCCACCCTATGCGAATGAGTATGGGGTACATTGTACCCCTACCCAATTACCTAAAATAAGTGTCAAAAATAAACACAATACACACGTTTTTTAAGCTTTTTATTAAGGCAGCTCCGGTGTCCCTTCTGAATTCTTCTTCCCTCTCCAGCGATGTCTTCTCCCACTTCTGGCAACGTCTTCTCCCTCTGCTGGTCCTTCACCCTCTCTGGTTCTTCTCTATCCGCTGTCTTCTCTCTGCGCTGTCTTCTCTCTGCGCTGGTTTCTCGCTCTTTTGCCGGGTCTTCTCCGCTGTCTTCTCGCTCTTTTGGCGGGTCTTCTCCCTCTGCTCTTCTTCCGATGTTGACTCGACGCAATCTCCCGATGTAATGCTGGGTTCGCCGTGTGCAATGACTTATATTGGCATGGGGCGGGGCCACCTGCTGACGTCATCCGAAGTCCCCGCCCTCTTATGACGTCATCACCCCATCATGCACCAGGCAATGACGTCACAAGGGGGCAGATGGCTCCGGATGATAAGTCATTGCACACGGCGGACCCAGCATTAAACCGGGAGATCGCGTTGAGTCAACATTGGAACAAGAGCAGAGGGAGAAGACCAGGCAAAAGAGCAAGAAAACAGCTGAGAAGACCCGGCAAATGAGCAAGAAGACAGCGGAGTGAGAAGACAGCAGAGCGAGAAGAACCAGAGAGGGTGAAGGACCGGAAGAGAGAGAGAAGACGGCGCGAGAAGAGGGAGAAGACATCGCCGCAGAGGGCAAAAGAAATCGGAAGAGACCTCGGAGCTGCCTTAATAAAATACTTTAAAAACCTGTGTATTGTGTTTATTTTTGACACTTTTTTTTAGTGGAATGGGTAGGGGTACAATGTAGGGGGGTAGGAAGCTGAGATCTGGATTGTTAAAGGGGGCTTCCATATTCTGATAAGCCCCCGCCCGCAGACCCCGACAACCAACGGCCAGTGTTGTCAGGAAGAGACCCTTGTCCTTATCAACATGGGGACAAGTTGCTTTGGAGTGGGGGGGGCTTAGCCCCCCCTGCCCTAAAGCACCCACCCCCCATGTTGAGGGCATGTGGCCTGGTATGGTCCAAGAGGGGTGGGGGGCACTCGCTCGTTTCCCCCTTTCCTGACCTACCGAGCTGCATGCTCAGATAAGGGTCTGATTTTTGTGCATGGGGGGTTCCCTTTAAGATCCATACCAGACTAAAGGGTCTGTTATCTTTCTGGGGGGGATCATCATGATCCGACTTCTGGTGCGACTTATATTCAAATCAATGGGATCCCATAGGGAACCATTGATTTTGAATAGAGGCAGAGAACGCCTGACAAGGCTTAACGCTGTGTATACAGCGTTAAGCCTCGTTTAACAGCTTTTACCGGCGTCTGCCATTTTTACAGCTCTAGCGCTTGAACCTCAGAATGCGCTGGTCCTGGGGTTTTTTTGGAGCGGAGAGGCATTTTTAAGCTATAAAAGAAGCTCCGAACTGCGGCTGTTAAAACGCCCGTGGGCATGAGGCCTAACTGTTAAAACTGAATTTGGTTTTTAGCCTTTGACAATCACTGTACATGACTAGGGTTTTGAAAGATGATTTGTCCCTCCAACTCCTTGACCATCACTCCCCTCATACCTTACCCATGTGACACACATGACCCAAAACTGGAGATTAATGGTGAAAGCAGCCCTTTTATTAACAAAGTTGTCTAAATAATAAATAACATATACATAAAATACAAAAACAGTCAGTATGACAAAATGGAGCCTCAAGTCCCCTGTGGGCATCAAGTACTTGCTTTACCAAAAATTAGGACTCAGGTCACAAATCACTGACTCAGAGACAACCACTACTAGCAGATACAACCCAAACTACTGGGAGCCGTGACGGGTCCCTACCAGTGGACATTTTTTTTCTATGATAAAGCACATACAAGGACCTTTTACCTATCAGCTGCCATGGCAAATCGCACCAAGGGAACTGCCCAAATGCCTAACTACTGAACCCAAAGAAGAGAAGGAGGGTAGTAAGTTGACCCAACCCAGTCCCTCTTCCAAGTGAAGCATCAGGATCCCCCTACTGATCATCTCCTGAAGCTCCACCTGCTTCTTCCAACCCACCAATTCTGTAAGTACCCCTGACCCTTTTTCTTCTTAACCTACTTAAAACTCCTCCTGGGCCCCCTTTTAACCCTGTCATGCCAACCCTACATCTAGGCGTCTTTTTCCTTATTGCAGGCCCAAATATCTGTAGAAATTGTAGTTGAAGAAGACCAGGTCCCCTCCCCTGCAAAGTAGGGTTGTGCTGTGTGATAGAGCTGGGTAAATCTCAGGACTGGATGGACAAAAATACAAATCATTTGGCAGGGAAAAAAGCATTGCAACGTGTACCCATCTGTGTTTTACCTGCTTACCTTGAGCTCAGCTTGAAAGTTTTCTTCTAAATTTTAACTAAAATTTAAAACAATGTCCATTTTCTGAATACAGGACACCTGAGAGTCATTCATGCGCTCTTACCTTTTACGCTGAGTTCTGCATAGTTGGACACTCCAGATCCGCCAGCTGATCTCAGGACACAACGATACTTGCTGGTGCTACGCAGAGACGTATCCCCGACACTGACGGTAGCGGAGAACCTTCTGTGATTTACCACGCGCGTTACCATGAGACCGGTGTCGCGGCCATTCCACTGCTGCCGAACAGAGATAAAGGCGAACAATCAGTCACGCTGCTGTCGGAGGGACAGGAAGGACTGCTGGGCTAATCATGTCTGCTTTATATAAACTTTATGTCAAAATGACTAGACTTTAAATGTGGAATGGTTAAACAGGCCAGTTCATCTATCTAGTGGTGTTCAGGGGGTTCCTACCCCAGTTCCACATCACAGAAGTATAAATCCTTTCATCTCCCAGCAATCTGTAAGTATGAACATGCTTCCGCATAAAGTAGGCAATAAAAAACTGTCAGGTTTAGACATAAAGATGGTATTTGCATATTGCATGGGAATTCTAAAGTGAAAATTTATTGGTCTGTCTTCTGGTTATTTAAATATGCTGGTTATAAGCCACTTATGAACATGGAAATGCCGGCTCCACATGGTAGACGCATAGTTATTAGGGCTAAAAGACACTCAGTACATTTTGTTCCTCCAGGAAAAAAGTGAAACTCTAGTAATTGGAGAGTGGTGGTTCTACCATAGATACTCATAAAACTGAATAGACAGAAAACCATAAAAGAGTAACAGCAAAAAAAAAGAGCAAGTGGTCCATTGAGGCTGCCCCATTTCTTTACATATATATGTGTGTGTATGTATATATTTTTTTACTTTTTTTCAAATATAGGTCTAGCTTTGCCCTAAGCATGTTTGAATCCACTTACTGTTGACTGACTCACTACCTTTGCTGGAAGTCTATTCCAAGCATCAGTGCTCATTCGGTAAAATATTTTTTTTTCTAAGATTAGATTTGAATATCCCTCCTGCTTTTTTGAGGTCATGTCCCCATGTTCTTGATCTTGGCTTCATATTGAAAATACCGCCCTCCTGAACCCTATACACACTCTTAAAGCGGGGTTCCACCCAAATTTTGAACATTATCTCTATGCATTCTCTTCCTTGCCTAGATGCTGACATGCTGTGTAAAAAAATTTAAATCGCCGTAATTACCTTTTTTTTTCTAATCTTCTTAGCACTTCCTGGTTTTCCTCCCATGGGAGTAGGCGTGTTTCTAGCCTCTCCCAGACCTCCCACAGTCCCCTGGGAGCTAGTCTCAGGCTTCCCAGCATGCATTGTGCACAGCGTCATCACAACATCTCGGTGAATGCTGGGAGCACAGCATTCACCGCATCCAGGAAATACATGCTTGTGGGCTTCAAATGCCCACAATGAAGATGGAAACCGCCTTCAGTGAATTTTATAAGTTATTCTTTACAACGAAATTGGACACAGGCGGACTTATTACACAGAACATGTGAGTAGATAATCATGAGAAGAAAAGTTTGTGAATGAACTCCAAAAAAAAAAAAACGATAGATAGGTGGACCCCCGCTTTAATGTATATAAATGTTTCAGCCATGTCTCCCCTTTCCCTTCTTTCCTCAAGACCATACATTTGAAGCTCCTGAAGACTCTCCTGATATGTTTGTAAGCAGGTTAAAACACTGGTTAGTGAGATAGTTGCGGGAGGGAAGCAGATAACCTGTTTGCCACACTATTTGCTGAGCCCTGCCTCTCTCCCTGTGCTGATAATAAAAGGGGGGAGGGCTTTGCCCAGTCTCACAGAGTCTGTATGGGAAGGGAAGACACAGACAAGACCCAACATGTAATCTCCAGCTGCTTACAGAGAAGAGAGAAGGGGGAGTGGTTCCACCTCAGAGAGCAAGCCTGCCTCCTATCACATCCCCATGTAGGGTGGGTAGGAATACCAGCTCTGGATATCTGCCACTGTGGACTCTTGCCTGTGCAGGTATGTTGGGGCAGCCACAAGCCTGAGTTAGGGATTTGTTTATTAAGAGTTAATACAGTGCGAAGAAACAAGTGGTTATTAAGGGTAATAAAGGTTTCTCTAGCAGCCTGTCGTAAGCGTGTACATGTGACATGTGGGATAGCTTCTAGTAGAAGGAGTTGTTGTCAGCACTCTCCATGAGTGGTCGGCTCCCATAGCAGTGGGAGCAGATTAGTGCCGCAGAGGTCCCCAGCCTATGCACAGGTATGGAAGAGTTAACTAAGTGCACGCATGGAGTCTAGTTTATTCGTTCAAGTGTACAGCCATCTCTAAGTTGGTGGTCCACCTTAAGGTTGAGTTATCCCTGAGAGCGGCTACCATCCTTTTCCCGGGTCATTGATGGGCACCAGTAAAACTATCCCATGTGCAGGGTGAGCGACCCAGTCTACGATGCCTATCGTAGCCACCCACATGTTTTATTCCCCAGACTCTTTACCATTTTTCTTGTCCATCTCTGGACTCATTCTATCTTATCAGTCTCTTTTTGTGAGTCTCAGTTCAGTCTCTAAAACCAGTAGCATTCACCCCAACAACCAGCCCTTCTCAGCAATGCCAGTTTCGGCTAAGGTTTCAGACTCTACTCAGCTTGCTGCCCTCCCTTGGAAGATGACAAGCTGAAGACTGTTTGAAAACAGCCCCATTCGTGAGTCAGTAAAAACAGCGAAAATGTTACGGAGGACCCCTTTAAATGCCACCCAAGACTAAGTTCTCAGTTTTGTATGGGTATCAGTGGCGGCTGGTGCTCCATTTTTTTGCAGGTGGCGGCAAACAGCCCCCTCCTCGCCCAACCATATTGAAGCCAATTAGAGCCTCAGGCTCTAATCATGTGCTAAAAAAACCCCAAAAAACCTTGTAAAAATAAATGTGTCTGGCGTCCTGCATGGAGATTAGGGGCCGGCGCATAGAGATTAGGGGGGAGGTGCCCCTGCGCCCCTTATGGACCGGCCGCCGCTGGTGGGCATCACAGAGCGGGAAGACCTTTTTCTCAGCATTGCCATCTCTTCCCTTTAGAGCAACCTTTCTCAACCAGGGTTTAGTGGAACCCTGGTGTTCCTCCAGTGGTTGCTAGTGATTTCTTGGGCCTTGACTAACGTATGCCTTTCAGATGAGCAGCCACTGACAACAATGCTATTTTTTTGCTATATGTAAGGGGGAAATGTTCCCAATGACCACACGTTAGAAGCATCCTTCACACTAATGTAATATAAGCTGTAGATTATTATCAGGGGTTCCCAAGGACCAGAAAAATAATTCAAGGGTTCTTTAGTGTTAAAAAGGTTGAATAAGGCTGCTCTAGAGGGACACCACAGTAGAAAATGTTATGTAGAGTTGGCCTTTAAAAATGGTAAAAGGGCAGGTTAATTGACTGCATTTCAGTAACATACAAAGATACTTAAATCCTGCATTTGAGATGAGTATTTGGGTGTATTTTACACCTATATGTTTTCAAATACATATAAGCATGTGTACATGCTTAAATGTATTCTAGTGCATGAAGAGTAGTGGATGAAGACTTATAGGTTTCCAGATGCTGTACGGATGTATAAACATCTAAATACGCATATTCGCTAGTAGTTTTTTTGCTGGATGTTTGATCCAGTGTAGGTATAAGTATTTTAGCTTGTTTGTGTGTGTGTGTGTGTGTGTGTGTGTGTGTGTGTGTGTAAATAGTATTGGTTTAGGTTTAGGAGAGTGTATTAAATTCAGAATAGGGACCCACCTCTTCCTGGTGTGCAATTACTAAGCCTTTCTCTTGCAGGTAAAAGCATGGAGAATTCAAGTATTTTTCAATTTGCTTAATTATTTGACTACTCAAAAGAAATCACTTCTCTAGCACAACCCCCTCCATCCATATATGTCATAGCCCTTCCCAATTTTGGGAGTGTCTAATTACTTTCTATGCTGGCCCAGCTCCTTCACCCCTCCCCTCACATTCCTTCATAATATTTTATGTAGCTGCCGGCGAAGAAGAAAAGGGAAATATTATAATGCAGAGGTCCCCAACCCCCAGGCTGCCGACCGGTGACAGTCCGTGGCCTATTTGGGGCGGGTCAGTGAGGGGTGGATGTGGGCGAGCGAGTAAGGCTTGATTTGTATTTTCTCTGCCTGGGCTCCACCTCTTGTTGGGTTGGCAGAGGTATTTTAATACTGTCAGGATGTCACCATGTCACCCAGCGTTCTTGTTCCTGCTGGGGTTTCTATTGTCTCTGGGACAGCAGCAGGGCCAGTCCAGAGGGGCTCAGGAAGGAAAGCTGAGCCTCGCTGTCTTGTAGCTGTGCCATCTGCCTGGTATGCACCCTTTGTGCTCTGCTGCTCCAGTCAGTATGTGCTCTGCATTGGAAAAGGTGCTTTGCTGCTCCCTTTCACCCAAGCTAGGACCATCAGACAGGTGATCGCTGCTGGAACCAGTCATAGGGGGCAATGTGAAATACTGACAAAGTCAAAGTACCAAAGTCTTTTACCTCTTCCAGTTTAATGAGAACCTTTGAGGCCACAGACCGCTGACATCCTTCAATATGTAGTGGATTGTGAGGCATAGTGGGTGAAAAGATGGTGAAAGTCATTGGGTGCCAGACACTTCTTGGATGCAAAAGAGGTTTAATTTCTTTAAACAGTCCGTTTTATATTTTTGTAAGGGAAAGAGGGTTAGGGCCAGGACACCCTTAAGTAGTTATAAATTCAATTGGCAGACTCCGAGACTTCAATAGAAGGGCAGCTGTGCAGGGAAAGGCCCCAGCAAGAAGCCACATCTGCACTTGCAGGAATGCTGTCCCCCATGTGGTAACAGTCCTTTAACAGTTTCTCGTAAACATAACAGTTCTTTCAGCTTCACTACAACTGCTCCTTGTAGTTCTTCAATACTGAGCTCCCAGTCTCTCATTAGACCCACTGATTCACTGACTCTGAATCCCTTTAGCTCCTCCAAGGTTTGCGGTGGTATTCCCTCAAGCGTCACCCCTGCTTCTCTGCTGGGTCTGTAGCTTGGTACTCCAGATACTTCTCAAGTTTCACTCCTGCTAACCGGCTCGGTCCCTGGCTTGACACACAAGGCTGCTCTGCAAGCATCTCCTACGCTGCTTGGGTCCCTGACTTGATCACTGCCTAAAGTTTCCAGATTCTCCACCAAGCCTGTTCGGTGAGAATATGGTTCCAGTACTTGTTTCAGTTACTTACTGTGGTCCCTGGTAAAGGTGGTTGGTCCCTTCGTGGGGACAGATTCCCTTCTACCTCCGAACACTGACAGGTTCTCCGGCCAACAGAACAGTCACTTCTGGTTGGACTGCAAGCCGCAGCCCCAACCCTGAGCTGCCCTCTTACTTCTGGATTGGCCCTCACACAGCCTGGCAGCCAAAATGTCACCGGGATAGCCCCAATCTCTGGCCTAGCAGCCCGGGGCATACGACACACATCCACCAGACAGCCATCCAGGTGGCACAGAACATAGATCACCTGACTCCACCCGAATATATAGGTTCTCCCAGCAGGCTAAGGGATTCAAGAAAACCCCGGCCCATTGGCTGAAATATCCCAAATACCCATAACTTGACCTTGAAATGTCCTTCTCATATCTAATGCCACCAAGTACCCGGCCACCTAGTGGCAGAAGAGAAAAAGTACAAGAAGGCCAAACTTAGGGAGAAATCAATGGATCTCTAACAACTATCTACAGTAGCTACTCCTGACAAGGAATTTGGTGAGGAGCTCCCTGACTAAACCACAGGGCGCTACATCAACATTTACCAATAATGAGAAATTTGTATTGGCAGCCATGGATGCAAAGTAGTGTAAGGCTTGATGCAGAATTCCATGTGGAAGCCCTACAAAAATGGACATTCACAGCTGGCACCCCAATGTTACATGAATGTTGTTGAGCAGGCTTTAATTCCCACCTGAGCATGAATGGCTTTGTGCCACAAACCATTACAAATGGTGCATTAATGCAGCATTTAGGGTCCATATATATTTTAATACCACCGTACCCCACTGGTGCCAGGTTGGTTGGGGACCTCTGCTATTGAGTGTTGCTAAGGCTATAGCTCTGAGTGTGCTGGGGCTGCTGACATCACAATCAAGAATTAGACTCAGGGCTTTTGGATGTCTACACAAAAAAAAGGCTTTCACGGTTAATTAACATTCATAGAATACATTAAATGCACATTAAATCATATGGGAAGAATATTGTTAAAATAATTGAACTGGTGACAGTGTCCCTTTATGGTTGGGAAATGAACAACACTGGGAGAACATTTAAAGCTGAACTGCAGGAATCCAGACACTTTGTAAAATATCCTGGATTAGTAAGGGTTAAGTCCAACAAGGTGCATAGCTTTACATGGACTTTAAAAATATGTCACAGCAGAACCCTATCAGATTTAACCATCAGCTATGCAAAATGGTTGGGCTTGTCATCTGTGGCAATATAAACAAGAATGTGAGCATCCTTATCCGTTGGTTAATGGTTTTCTATTAGGCGTATCAAATTTTCCTGCCTTTTGTTTCTACTGAAGTTAGCGTATTTCACTCTGCTATAGCAAGACAGTCGAGCGTTTCAAATATGACTAATGAGTATTGACAGATCTGTCACTTGTTTTGTAGCAAACACACCACCTCCTACTGGGCGCATTTGGGATAATTTTGCAGAGCCATTATTGAATAATGATCCTGAAAGTCATTATTAATTCCTATAAAAATGTATTACCAATCCTAAGCACAACACGGCTAAATAAGTCCTGGCTGAATTCTGCAGAATTTGCTTGTTAAATCAGAGCCATAGGAAGATAACAAACCTGGATGATTTAATCCGCTTATGTTTTTCCAAAATAAAATGTATTGTCACATAGTGTACATAGCCAAATCTGTCCTGATATCAGTCTCCAGGGCAGTGCACACAGTTGTGCCATGGCCTCATTCACTTGAATGGATTGCAATCAGCTGGTGGTACTGGCCGCCAAACACAATGGGGTTTAAAAGAGAATCATACTTACCTAGGTGGATGCAGCATCGATTTGATGCTGCATCTGTCCCCCGCCGACTTTAACACTGTGAACCGAGAGATCAAACACCGCTGATCACTCGGTTGTCAAGACTCTCTGAGCAGAGAGCGGTGACTGCTGCTCCTTCATTGTCCTGGCAAAGCCTAGACTAGATTAATGCTCAAAGCGTATCTAAACCCCAAAACCACAGATCTAATATATTGCAATTTACCAGTTATTTTCACCTGGTAATGCTGCAAATAACACACTTCCTGTCTCTTCGTGGCTACACTCATTTCTCCAATGTAGCTATGGAGCGAACCATGGTTGTCACACAGGCTGGACTTCATACATGTCTGCCCTTGTTTATCTCCATTACAAGGTGGATTGATGGGGTTAGTAGTTTACACAAGAAAGATACAGGGAAACTGCATTTCTGGCAAGATCAACAGATATATTCTATACTTGCTGAATGTGTCCTTACCTGCAAAATTAAAACTAATGGGGCCTGGGCTCGGGTGCGGATGGGACCCTCTGAGAACAAGTTGAGGTGTCCTGGATTGAAGGCACGAGAGCAAGGAGAAGACAGCGGGAGAGAGCACTGCCAGGCAGGTCTCCAGGGAGGAACAACAGGTCACAGCCAAGAGGGCTGGTGAGTTATGCACAGTCCGGAGGACTGGGAGACAGCAGTCTGGGATGGGTGCAGATCCAGAGGAGTGGTCTGTGGAAGTATGGGCAGGAGAAAAGAGGCAGCTTCTGCCAGCAGTAGGAGTGGCTACTGCTCCCAGTGGTACTGGGAGCAGTAGCAAAGAGTAGGACATCTAGCACCAAGGACTGTCATATTTTTGCTACACCATAGGGATCCCAGGTCCCTACCCGCAAAGGGAACTTGCAAGGCCTGGCCAAGTAGGTGTCAGGCCTAAACCTGTGATAATTGGTCCTGGAAGTAAAAGCAAGAAATGTGCTGGAGTTGTTGAGGAGGAATAGTCTGCAAGCAAGTGTTGTGCTGGAGTGAAGACTGGAGTGTATATAGTTGGTCCCATGTAAATATTCTGCAATTCAGTGGGCATTCCATATTCTCTTATCCCATCCAAGTTAATTACCCTCAGTAAAAAAAAACAAAACAAAGTGCATGGACTGTTTTCTGTCCAAAGAGTGACTGGAAATCATGTGCCTAGCTGGGCAGGGTGACAGATAGACTACATCACTCAGCAGCCCTCACAAGGGTACCACTACACATGTAACACTCTCCTCCTCCTAGACTGACAATGCTACTGTCCAAAAGTGCCCCCTGTGCTTCCTCATCCAGAGTTGAGGCATTCTAATACAGGAGGTGTGTTACTGGCCAGATCACGTGAAAACAGAGGGAAAAAAGCCTCAAAAAAAAAAAACAAATACAGCCATCACATCTAAGGATTGGTAAGCTGAAATTTTGGTTTTGGATTTAATACCACCTTTAACTCTGGTAAAATAAAACAAAAAAGTTTCCCTCTCACTATACCACACTTTAAAAAAACACATAAGTGCAGCACTAAATAATTCGTAAAGTCATATATATAAACATATGTCACAAGAAAAGTAATCACACCACATTAGTGCAAAATGAAAAGTTCATAATAGAAACAGTCCATAAACAGCCATCAGGCCGTTTAGCCCTAGTCTAGCTGTTTATGTCCATACATAGTCTAGCCCTATGAGGATGTCAGGTTTGACGAAACGCGTCAACGTCCAGCTTCTGCCAAGGTCATTCTATACAACAAGCGCTGTATACTTCCCTTTTCTGTAAATGTTCTGTACTTTTAAATAAAATCATATAATGGTTTTACACTATATGTGACTACTTGATTTGTTTTACACATATGTGTTTGATCTGAGAAACACGGTTCATCCAAGTAGAGGTCCATTCCTACTAGAACCAAGTGGATTTGTGAGATCCATCCATATATGTGACACCTGAGCGATTGGGCTGCTTCCTTATGTGATTTGTAATTATCCCTGCTTGTGTGACTCACTGCCGTAAGGTACTGGAGTCCACACTCTCTGGTAAGTGCAATATTACTATCCATGGTGGGATTGTCAAGCTGGTGGCCATCGATATCTGTGGACTATTACTCCCAGCACCATTGTGGATTTTGATTGTATACAGACACAGCATGGATGGCGCTTTGTGGACTGTTTCTATCATGAACTTTTCATTATGCACCAATGTGGTATGATTTTCATATACTTTTGTTGTGACATATTTTTATATATATGATTACTTTATGAATTATTTAGCGCTGCACTTATGTGTTTTTTAGGTTTATGCAATTTTTGTCAATTGTAGTGCTAGCAGCTCTTTTTCTGTCCATTAGCGCGGTATTTTTTTTTTTTTCATTTTCTATGCCACACTTAATAATTTAAGTTTAACTTAGTAATTTGCCATCCAGATGTCTTAAGACACAATGATGTAAAATATGTATAATGGTTACATTGATGGGTTTTTGCCCCATTAGACTTGCCTACCTGCAGCCAGAGTTTATCATGTTGAGACCATTTTCCTCCCGCTATGCACTGGAAAGTAGCATTCTGCCCGACATTTACCTCCACATTCTGCAAGCGCAAGAAATGGGGCGCGTTTCCTAAACAGAAAAGAAAAAAAGATCTGGATATTAGTTCAGCCACCTCTAGAGGAACAAATAAGATTTCAAGCCCGATGTACTTATTAGCAGATAAATGTATAGGTGCCGTCTGCACAGCCTCTTAAATGAGCCACTGGCTGAGAATTACTGCTCATTCTGTGAGCGCCTGGCACAATTTCAAGGCAACTATAAAAAGATCAGAGAACAGAGAGGCATTTACTGAAATGTCAGGGACATACCTCTTATCTTGTTCTCATACACACACAAGGGCTTACACCTTAATGCACAGTCCCCTGGTCATATATTGCTCATTTTATCTTTGCTTCCAAATACTGGACACATACTGCATTCCAATTAAGTCCAGGCTCTGAACAAAAAAACTCTTCTAGTAAATCAATTCAATCTGAGCAGATTGTGATTTTTTTCGATATAACTTATTACCTACTGTCTTCATATGGTTGCCATGAAGGCCCTATGTGTTATGAGGTTCTTGTTGCATCAGGTGCGACTGCTGGTATTAAAGTTTGATGACCAGTATCTTGCAACCATTAATATATAATGAACACATATACATCCCTATGCATAACCTTTAAAATGAACCCATGGCCAGGCTATTGGCATTTGAGTATTTCAATTTTCATATGAAGCAGCAAATGAGCTTTGAAACAACCCCTGTTGTCTGTAGCTGCAGGCACTGTGGAGCAATTAATTGTCAACATTAAGAGCAGAAGCTCTAAAGGCGTCAAAGTCAGCTTACTCTGCTCCCTCTAACCAGAGCTTCTGCTCCAGGGAGATTAAAAGTCTGGAAGGCTTAATGAGTTTCTGCTGAAAATGGAGAGCTCAGTGGCTAGAGAGAACAACTTTACTGTAGTGTTGTATGAAGTTGAGGATGAATTGCTCCACAATGCCTGAAGCTACAGAGGTCAGTGTGTTTTAATTGTTTTAAAGTTACCGTAATTTACTGCTTGCTAAGAAAATTTCTGTACATATCATAAGCCTGGAGGAGTAGTTTGAGATATACAGTACATGAGAGCTTAACTGTTGACTGTTGAAAGTAAAAAATTGCATAAGAATACCAGTAGTATATAATCTTTTTAGGCTGTTTATTTCAGAGAGTTCATTGGGAAGCTTTGAGATTTTGAAAGTACCCCTATGTTATATGCTTGGGAAATGAAAAGAGTCTCTTTAACTGTTGACATAAGACATTGGCCACATTGTCATAGTCATGTATTGTGAGAAGGATTAGTAAAACATCAGTAGAGATGTGGACCAATTACAGCCTTCATCAGAATTCTAGAATTATTGCCAAGGTCCTCCCACACAAACTCTTACGAAATTACCTTTCCAGTCCTATCTCCCAATAATTCCTGCATTATCTCTTTCTCAGTAATTATTATTATTATTATACAGGATTCATATGGCACCAACAGTTTACGCAACGCTTTACAACTTGAGGGTAGACAGTACAAATACAATCACTTCCCGCCCAAGGTATGTCCCAGGTAGGGATGAGCCGAACACCCCCCTGTTCGGGTTCGCACCAGAACATGCGAACAGGAAAAAAGTTCGCTCGAACACGCGAACACCGTTAAAGTCTATGGGACACAAACATGAATAATCAAAAGTGCTAATTTTAAAGGCTTATATGCAAGTTATTGTCATAAATAGTGTTTGGGGACCTGGGTCCTGCCCCAGGGGACATGGATCAATGCAAAAAAAAGTTTTAAAAACGGCCGTTTTTTCAGGAGCAGTGATTTTAATAATGCTTAAAGTGAAACAATAAAAGTGTAATATCCCTTTAAATTTCGTAGCTGGGGGGTGTCTATAGTATGCCTGTAAAGGGGCGCATGTTTCCCGTGTTTAGAACAGTCTGACAGCAAAATGACATTTCGAAGGAAAAATTACATTTAAAAATACCCGCGGCTATTGCATTGCCGACAATACACATAGAAGTTCATTGATAAAAATGGCATGGGAATTCAACACAGGGAAACCCCGAACCAAAATAAAAAAAAAAATGATGTGGGAGTCCCCCTAAATTCCATACCAGGCCCTTCAGGTCTGGTATGGATATTAAGGGGAACCCCGGCCAAAATTTTAAAAAAAAAATGACGTGGGGTTCCCCCTAAATTCCATACCAGACCCTTCAGGTCTGGTATGGATTTTAAGGGGAACCCCGCGCCAAAAAAAAAAAAAAACGGCGTGGGGTCCCCCCAAAAATCCATACCAGACCCTTATCCGAGCATGCAACCTGGCAGGCCGCAGGAAAAGAGGGGGGGACGAGAGTGCAGCCCCCCCTCCTGAACCGTACCAGGCCACATGCCCTCAACATTGGGAGGGTGCTTTGGGGTAGCCCCCCAAAACACCTTGTCCCCATGTTGATGAGGACAAGGGCCTCATCCCCACAACCCTGGCCGGTGGTTGTGGGGGTCTGCGGGCGGGGGGCTTATTAGAATCTGGAAGCCCCCTTTAACAAGGGAACCCCCAGATCCCGCCCCCCCCGTGTGAAATGGTAAGGGGGTACTTACCCCTACCATTTCACAAAAAAACTGTCAAAAATGTTAAAAATGACAAGAGACAGTTTTTGACAATTCCTTTATTTAAATGCTTCTTCTTTCTTCTATCTTCCTTCATCTTCTTCTGGTTCTTCTGGCTCTTCTGGTTCTTCCTCCGGCGTTCTCGTTCAGCATCTCCTCCGCGGCGTCTTCTATCTTCTTCTCCTCGGGCCGCTCCGCACCCATGGCATGGAGGGAGGCTCCCGCTCTTCTCTTCATCTTCTTCTTCATCCTCTTCTCTTCTTCCTTCTTCTCTTCTTCTCTTCTTCATTTTCTGCTCCGGGCCGCTCCGCATCCATGCTGGCATGGAGGGAGGCTCCCGCTGTGTGACGGCGTCTCCTCGTCTGACGGTTCTTAAATAACGGGGGGCGGGGCCACCCGGTGACCCCGCCCCCTCTGACGCACGGGACATGACGGGACTTCCCTGTGGCATTCCCCGTGACGTCCCAGGGAAGTCCCGTCAAGTCACCGTGCGTCAGAGGGGGCGGGGCACCGGGCGGCCCCGCCCCCGTTATTTAAGAACCGTCAGACGAGGAGACTCCGTCACACAGCGGGAGCCTCCCTCCATGCCAGCATGGATGGGGAGCGGCCCGGAGAAGAAAATGAAGAAGAGAAGAAGGAAGAAGAGAAGAGGATGAAGAAGAAGATGAAGAGAAGAGCGGGAGCTTCCCTCCATGCCATGGGTGCGGAGCGGCCCGAGGAGAAGAAGATAGAAGACGCCGCGGAGGAGATGCTGGACGAGAACGCCGGAGGAAGAACCAGAAGAGCCAGAAGAACCAGAAGAAGATGAAGGAAGATAGAAGAAAGAAGAAGCATTTAAATAAAGGAATTGTTAAAAACTGTCTCTTGTCATTTTTAACATTTTTGACAGTTTTTTTGTGAAATGGTAGGGGTAAGTACCCCCTTACCATTTCACACGGGGGGGGGCCGGGATCTGGGGGTTCCCTTGTTAAAGGGGGCTTCCAGATTCCGATAAGCCCCCCGCCCGCAGACCCCCACAACCACCGGCCAGGGTTGTGGGGATGAGGCCCTTGTCCTCATCAACATGGGGACAAGGTGTTTTGGGGGGCTACCCCAAAGCACCCTCCCAATGTTGAGGGGATGTGGCCTGGTACGGTTCAGGAGGGGGGGGCCGCACTCTCGTCCCCCCCTCTTTTCCTGCGGCCTGCCAGGTTGCGTGCTCGGATAAGGGTCTGGTATGGATTTTTGGGGGGACCCCACGCCGTTTTTTTTTTTTGGCGCGGGGTTCCCCTTAAAATCCATACCAGACCTGAAGGGGTTTCCCTGTGTTGAATTCCCATGCCATTTTTATCAATGAACTTCTATGTGTATTGTCGGCAATGCAATAGCCGCGGGTAGTTTTAAATGTAATTTTTCCTTCGAAATGTCATTTTGCTGTCAGACTGTTCTAAACACGGGAAACATGCGCCCCTTTACAGGCATACTATAGACACCCCCCAGGTACGAAATTTAAAGGGATATTACACTTTTATTGTTTCACTTTAAGCATTATTAAAATCACTGCTCCTGAAAAAACAGCCGTTTTTAAAACTTTTTTTTGCATTGATATATGTCCCCTGGGGCAGGACCCAGGTCCCCAAACACTTTTTATGACAATAACTTGCATATAAGCCTTTAAAATTAGCACTTTTGATTTCTCCCATAGACTTTTAAAGGGTGTTCTGCGGCATTCGAATTTGCCGCGAACGCCCCAAATTGTTCGCTGTTCGGCGAACTTGCGAACAGCCAATGTTCGAGTCGAAAATGAGTTCAACTCGAACTCGAAGCTCATCCCTAGTCCCAGGATGTCCTTGAATTTGAGCGGGGATATCCGAATGATGCCTGCAGCTACAGGCATCATTCAGATATTGGCTTTTTCAGCCGGCAATTCCCTACACCATAAGAATGATCATAGCGGCTGTTTCACCGCTTGATCGTTCTTACAGGCGGCAAGAGGGGACAACCCCCCTCCCGCCACCCTCTGGTGCTTCTACCAACTCACCGCTTCCATCGGTGAGTCGGAGACAGGATCTGCTGGCCCCGGGTGGTGACCATAGAGATTTCCGGCGGACCAGATGATCGCCGGAGTCTCTATGATCGTTCAGAGGTTGGACGTGATGTTATGACATCACGCCCCATCTCTGCAGTCAAATGAATTGCGCCGCTTTGGCTGGCAAGCCGAGATCGTTTATTTTTTTAATTTCAGGCTTTCCAGCCTAGAGGTGAGATGTGGGGTCTTATTGACCCCATATTTCACTGTAAAGAGGACCTGTCATGCCATATTCCTATTACAAGGGATGTTTAGCCCTTGACCTCCTCTGTAACTTAAAACATGTAATCAGTAAACAATTTTAAAGCGTCGTCTAGGAGGATTTTTAAGTACTGAAGTTTGGCGCCATTCAACGAGCGTGTGCAATTTTGAAGCATGACATGTTAGGTATCTATTTACTCGGCGTAACTTCATCTTTCACATTATGCAAAAAAATTGGGCTAACTTTAATGTTTTTTTTTTTTTAAAGCATTAAAGGTTAGAAAAATTGCTGCGCAAATACCGTGCGAGATAAAAAGTTGCAACGACCGCCACTGTATTCTCTAGGGTCTTTGCTAAAAAATCATATATTTTGTTTGGGGGTTCTTTGTAATTTTCTAGGAAAAAAAATGATGAATTTTAACATGTAGGAGAGAAATGTCAGAATTGGCCTGGATGGGAAGTGGTTAATACAGTAGGAATCAGAGGGCCCTGCTCCTTAGAGCTTACAATCTAAGAGAGAAGGTCACAATCTCAGTTAACCATCCATCAGATGTGTTATTTAAATTCTACACACACCCAAAAAGATGAGCTTAGGTGCTCTTCAGGAAGGATTATGAAATCTGGTGATGAAGAAACACCGGGTGGCTCTCCAAATTCTTCCAAGGCTCATTTATTATAGGACAGCCACTGCTAAGGATTGACAAAATTGCACACTAGATCACGTCACTACAGGGTTTATACTTTTATTTACATCCTATATGTCTGATAGCAACCTCTACAAATTTTGTGGGGTATCCTTAGTGCAAAATATCCAGCTGAAGTCCACATGATTTTTCAGTAGGATCCTTCGGCTTGCCACCATCACAGATCTTATGAGACATAGAAAATGCATCACCATTAATGTCCTTTAGTTTGGCATGCTTTTCCTCCACTTTGCGGAGTTCTTTCAAATAGATATATACTTTTTTCAGCTGCCTCTAACTTCCAGGTATAGTGACAGGTCCTGAATATATGTTCCTGGAAATTTTTACTAGTGGGAAGATAGCTGGTTTTATACTCATTTTATCATCTACAAGATGTCTGAGATAAAATGTATTTATAATTATATACAGTATAATATATAATTTAATATACAAAAAGATGGGTTTGTGTTTCTTGCAGCTCAGACCAAGGCTTGGCACCAGCCGTTCAGAAATTTTGACGAAGTTAAGCAGCGGCTCATGGGAACCATGGTTCACAAGAAACTCACCTCTATCCTTTCAGATACTCACACTAAATTCTTGAAGACTTGAGACCCATGGGTAACCTACAACTCAATCCTGACCGTTCCCTGCTCTCTGTATGAATACAGATATGGGCCACCCCAGTGTCGAATAATGCGCTGGACTGCATGGGCATCCTTCCTGTCCCCTTACCCTCCCCAGGAAAATCATTCCTCCTTTTTTCCTCACTTTTTCTTTTGCTGCCCGGAGAAGTTTGGGCAGCTTTGTTCTCTCCCCCTCTCTCAAAAGTGGTGTTCCTATTAAGTCCTGGAACATCATACCTCTCCCCTTGGCCCTCTATCCCCCTTCCCTCTTTTTTAGGATGGGGCAATGCTTTGGCTGGTAGTCTTTATTACCAGTGGACTATTTTTTTTACAACTATATTGATATTTTAGTAGGTCTGTTTGAATTGTAATTATTTTCTCCGCCCCTGAGGCTCTTTGTACGCTGCTTTCAAACTTATTTGTTTGCTTTGTACTACTTTTCTACAGAAACTAAAAAAAAAACGAAATTCAATCAAATACAAAAATATACAAATTTTCTACATTGATAACTTCAAAATTTATGTAAAGTATTTATTTATTTTGGATAGAGTAGGAAATCGTTAAAACCCCTATCTTTTTTTTTTTTTTTTTTTTAATTTATGCCCCATTCAAGAGACTACCTTTTACTTCCTGTCCTGTAGACACAACAGGAAGTGAGAATAAATCTATCCAGAGTGAAGTAAATCTCTTCTTAGACAGTTGTGGCTGGAATAAATATGCCAACTGAAACATTTCCCCTCTGTTCCTTTTCTTGTGACAACTCAAAATGTCACCTTCAGTCCTGGTGACAATGGTAACAAGAACAAAGAAGAAAGTTAAAGTTTCGCACACATCACTATTTTTATTTTTTATTTTTGTTGAACCCAGCAGGTTGAACAAAAAAAACTGACAGTTGAGGTCGGAGCCGCTGTACTAACAATCCGATGTTAGTACAGCGATCTCCCCTGCTGTGCTACTGTGTTCTGACAGGGGGATGGCCCTCCCGACAGAACGCTCCAGTCACCGCTCTCAACCATTGGCTGAGAGTGCTGATCAAGAGCCAGTCGGCAGACCTTTTTTTGGTCATGACCCTTTGACAGAAGCAGGCCGAACAGCCAGCTTCTCTGGGACCGGCTGCCGCACACACGCGCCGAATGCAGGCCGGTTTCTATTGAACCAGTTGATGCTGCCCGACATTCAGCCGTGTGTACTAGGCTTAAATCTCCCCAGTGATGACACAGACAACAATATAACCTTGATCCCCTACCACTCTATCCAAAACTTGAAGATAGATACAATTCAGTTACATATATAGTAAATAGTTCAGGTATTTATACTATAGTGCTCAATGGTCCACTAAGCCAGTATAGTACGTTATGCACATAGATACAAAAGCTTTAAAAAAAACTGTTATGAAGTGTCTTTTAAAAGTCGTCAAGTATGACTTACATAGAATGCTATATATTGACAAACATTGGATATGTTGGTTGGGGGACACCCTGGACATTATGCCAGAGTAGGTCCCTTACCCAACATTCCAATTTATGAACTTCTGTACGCTTTTCCATACAACTTTTTCTCCAATTGGATGAGAGGGATGACATTACTTCATGTGGCTTCATGCTACCTGTTGCATGACCAACACAAACTCGCTTGGAATGCCATTCATAATACCCGATCACCTCTACCAATACATGGACTCTGTACTGCACTCCAATAGCTCACAGCCCTAATTGATTTTTCTTACAATTTTGTTTAATTTAGATTTTTTAGAATCATTACTGTGCACATCTGCCATCGGCAGTGTGTACATGGCACATGTTGATATATGATGCACTGCCATTTATATGTGTTACATATTATATGTTACATATTTTTAAACACCAATTTCTCCCCCCTTTTTTTCGTTTTTCCTCCTGTTTAGCTCTACCCCTGGTCCCTGGTCTGCCGCTTCGGCGAAATTTGAGACCCCTGCCTTAGCGTACCTTCCTGGCAGGGTGGGGAGACACAAGGGCCCTATGCCTCCCCAAGCACCCACCAGATGGCAGCACCACCTGGAGTGCAATTCTTTTCCCTGCCAGCGGCATCCGGAATTGTTTCCGATTGCCGTGGCTGTGCCCGCGTGCGTGTGAACTCTCGCTCGTGCGCGTGACGTCACAACGTCTACTCAATTGTGACGGGAGCGATGGCAGAGCCAAGACTCCTTCTTCCGGAACGCCGGGGGAGTCACATTTGGAGTGACGCTAAGCGTCACCATCCCCACCGGGGGGGGGGGGAACTAACTGGGGAATGGATCGGCGGCAGCTGTTCATCATCAAGGTAAATGGCTTCATAATAGGCTCACTTATATAATGAAACTGAGCACTATGGGGACTCTAATAAGGATATCCCCATTTCTCCACTTGGACACCCACATGCTTGCAGCGCCAATTGAGGACCGGTAAGACTACCTATACAATTATATAACATTCCATGATGTGTGGTTTCCATCATGGTTGTTTGCCTATACTTTATAGCTTGGACAATTCATTCATTGTTATAATTCTTTGATATTGCAAATCGTTCCACACTTGATATTGTGTACAAAAAAGGGGGTACACTTCCCTGTGCCCCCTTTTCTCCAATTGGAATTACCTTTATACCGATTAAGGTAAATTCACTTCAGCACATTCACTTCATGCACATCCATCCTTCCACTTTGCACTCTTTTTTCCCTATCCACGTTTTTCTGGGTGTTTTGTGTGTGCACGGGGCATACTGTTTTTACTCATCATTTAATGTTGGTGTGATTCTACACTCTCCTGTTGTTGTACATTCACATACTCACTTTTTTGCACTCACACTCACAGTCTCACTTTTACTCTCACACACATTCTCATCATTCTCATCCGTCTTTTTACCCACACCCACACAGCCACTTACCCTCACAAATAGTCCCAATCAGTTTAGATGTATTTCAATTACTTCATTCAGTTCATTCATACTTCACCCACAGTCACTCTAACTGGTCTGTGTCCTTTCCCCCTCCCCTTCCCCTTACCCTTCCTTCACACTATTCCACACTCCTCTCCCCCCCCCCTTTTTTTTTCGCCACCTTCCCCTTCCCTCTTTTCATCCCCTCTTTTCCTCACTTGGTCCTTTTCCATCACTTCATGTCACATCCTCTGTTTCCATCATCCAGACCACTTAGTGGTAAGATTTGATATTTAACACACACATAGTGTACATACAATAGACTAATGTACAAGAACATTTTTCAACTACCCCCTGGAACTGTCCATTTATTACGATATATAATACCTTTATCACAGGTGCTACCTGTCTTTTCCCTTAACCTCCCTGGTAAATTTTGGGATTACCCGCTGCGTGACTCCTCGTAAGGCGCGCATGAGCAGCGGTCTCTTTCGTTGACTGAGTTGACCACTTAGAGACTCTGGGATCCAGTAAGGGGGTCCTTTCCACTTAGAGGCCACCAATGTGGCTCAATACATCGTGAATGGTAAATATATGAAAATAAATACTCAATACTGTTTTTTCTTTTTACTACCAATGGAGAATTACAATATATGTTAACATTTTAAAGTCCACCAAATCCTCTGAAGAAGACCCGAGGGGGGCGAAACGCGTCAGTATTCATTCACAAGACTTATATACCGTCTGTTCATGGTGCACGATCAATATGTATCATTATTGTACACTGCCATGTCAGTGATGTTGTTTTTATTTATTAACTGTGTATCACAGCTCATGTCCTGATCATTTATGTCTAAGGTAGAAATTTTTTATACTTTGTTATAAATAAAAAGTCTTAAACACGACATTTTTTCGATATATATTTTTTAATACTTTCTGCTGCCTAGAAAACCCCTCATGGGGGACAATTCCTTTTTCTGATATTTCCACTCGGGGTGTACAGCCATTTTTTGTCTTCTCGCATACGAGTGTCTTTCTTTCTTCAGAATGCTATATATTGTCCTCTTTGATATAGAACATGTGACAATGAGAAAACCACTCAGCTAACACTAACAAAGGCATTGTTACACACTCATCTTATCTAATAATAATAGACATGAACCACTTCTCCACCCAGTTCTCATATATATATATATATATATATATATATATATATATATACACTGTGGAAAATTATAAATGCAACACTTTTGTGTTAGCCCCTATTTATCATGAGCTGAACTTAAAGATCTACGACTTTTTCTATGTACACAAAAGGCCTATTTCTCTCAAATAATGTTCACAAATCTGTCTAAATCTGTGTTAGTGAGCACTTGAAAGTGCACTTGGAAGTGAAGTCACTGTAGATCCGAGGGGGACATGCAAGGAAAATAAAAAACAGCATTTTATCTTGCACATGATGAGATAAAAACATCAGCAGAGCTTCCCCTAATTTCAGATCTTCCTCTCAGATCTACAGCGACGGCACTTGAAAGTGCACTTGTAGTGTAAAGTGGATTTGCCTTTAGTAAATCAACCCCAGTATCTGGTGTGACCACCATTTGCCTCACGCAGTGCAGCACATCACCTTCGCATAGAGTTGATCAGGTTGTTCATTGTGGCCTGTAGAATGTTGGTCCATTCCTCTTCAACGGTTGTGCGAAATTGCTGGGTATTGGCAGGAACTGGAACACGCTGTCGTATACGCCAATCCAGAGCATCCCAAACATGCTCAATGGGTGACATGTCCGGTGAGTGTGCTGGCCATTCAAGAACTGGGATGTTTTCAGCTTCCAGGAATTGTGTACAGATCCTTCCAACATGGAGCCGTCCATTATCATGCTGCAACATGAGGTGATGGTCGTGGATGAATGGCACAACAATGGGCCTCAGGATCTCATCACGGTATCTCTGTGCATTCAAAATGTCATTAATAAAATGCACCTGTGTTCATTGTCCATAGCATACGCCTGCCCATACCATAACCCCACCACCACCATGGAACAACATTGACATCAGCAAACCGCTCACCCACACAACGCCATACACGCTGTCTGCCATCTGCCCTGTACAGTGAAAACCGGGATTCATCTGCGAAGAGAACACCTCTCCAAAGTGTCAGACGCCATCAAATGTGAGCATTTGCCCACTCAAGTTAATAATGACGACGAACTGCAGTCAGGTTGAGACTCCGATGAGGACGACCAGCATGCAGATGAGCTTCCCTTAGACGGTTTCTGACAGTTTGTGCAGAAATTCTTTGGTTATGCAAACCGATTGTTACAGCAGCTGTCCGGGTGGCTGGTCTCTGACGATCTTGGAGGTGAAGAAGCTGGATGTGGAGGTCCTGGGCTGGTGTGGTTACACGTGGTTTGTGGTTGTGAGGCCCGTTGGATGTACTGCCAAATTCTCTGAATTGCCTTTGGAGATGACTTATGGTAGAGAAATGAACATTCAATTCAAGGGCAACAGCTCTGGTGAACATTCCGGCAGTCAGCATGCCAATTGCACGCTCTCTCAAAACTTGCGACATCTGTGGCATTGTGCTGGGTGACAAAACTGCACATTTTAGAATGGCCTTTTGCTGTGGCCAGCCTAAGGCACACCTGTGCAATAATCATGCTGTCTAATCAGCATCTGGATATGCCACACCTGTGCGGTGGATGGATTATTTCAGCAAAGGAGAAATGCTCAGATTTAGACAGATTTGTGAACAATATTTGAGAGAAATAGGCCTTTTGTGTACATAGAAAAAGTGGTAGATCTTTAAGTTCAGCTCATGACAAAAGTGTTGCGTTTATAATTTTGCTCAGTGTATATATATATATTTATATATAAAATGAGAATTTGAGAATCCACATACCACTCCATCACTCATAATATCATACAATTACACATACATCTCAGCTTATTCTATTGCTATCATTATCGCCCACTTCTAATAAAAATACTTCAGGGTGCTTTTTTAAACTAATACACAGATACCACTACACATCCTTCTAATGTACTGCTATGACAGTTCTATAATTTTTTTCTACTACACATCCATCAATCCTCTAGAAAGACACATAGTAAACCACATATATCAGTTATTTTGTCTATACAAAGATCAAGTAGCATTACCCGTTATCCCACCTTACACCTGCTAAGTGTTCAGAGCTAAGCTGTCAAGGGTCCAGACCCAAGAAGTAAAAACCCAGTAAAGTCAAGTACATTTTAATGGTTTTATTGTTTTTTTGGGGGTTTTGTTTTACATTTTGTTACAAACGTGTAAGGCCAAAAAAATGCATTCAGAAGCTGTGTTTAGAGGCATTTCAAACGTCAAACACGGCTAAACGTGGCAACCGTTTTTCATTTTTGGCTAGTTAAAAAAAAAAAAAAATATATATATATATATACATATATATATATATATATATATATATATATACATATATATATACATATACATATATACATATACATATATATATACATATATATATATACATATATATATATATATATATATATATATATATATATATACATATATATATATATATATATACATATATATATATATATATATATATATATATATATATATATATATATATATATATATATATATATATATATATAATTTTTTTTTCAAACACTTCAAAACGCAAATGTGGCAAAACGCTGCTAAACGCGTCATGTAAATGCGGCATGTAAACACGGCAAAACAGGCGTTTTAAACATGGGTTACTATCTGTCAAGTTAAATCGTTCAGGAGAGGTTGTAATAACATCCAATGTACATGTTGCCTTAAGGAAATTTGTAAATTCTGTATATAATTGTATTCTATTTTGTATGTTTATCAAAAAAAATGTATATATAAATTCAGCGCTGACTGATCGACGGACACAAAAAAATAATAAATGCAAGCTGACACTAATGCTAATTCAACAACACCTCAATGACATAAAAACTGGAAAGTAGTGCTGCGCAAACATAAGAGTCCTTAAACATCATAAATCAGATGTGGTGAGTAAAATGGAAGACAGGAACCACCAGTGGATACTCAGGGTAACAGAAAACAACTAATTGGTGACTATGATCCCTCCACCGGACATGGATGGCCCCTCACCTCAGTTACTCGACCTGAAACAGGTCACACGGCATGAACAGCATACACTGGGTGGATAAATGAGGGTAATGATGGTATCGCCTTCACACTTCAGCATTCAGCAAATAGGAACGAATGATGCATATGTAACATAAAAGGCAAAACATAGTGCTCTCCGTAGCAAATGTATTGAATTGAATTGAATTGAATTGAATATAAAAGGTAGACTTTTATATTCAATTCAATAAATAGTAACTGAGGTGAGGGGCCATCCATGTCCGGTGGAGGGATCATAGTCACCAATTAGTTGTTTTCTGTTACCCTGAGTATCCACTGGTGGTTCCTGTCTTCCATTTTACTCACCACATCTGATTTATGATGTTTAAGGACTCTTATATTTGCGCAGCACTACTTTCCAGTTTTTATTTTGTATGTTTGCCTATGTATTGCACATTGGACTCATTGTGCATACGGCACTCATAATGTTTTCAGTACATGTTTGCATTCTTTCGAGTCCTGATTAGAATTAGCCTGCCTATGTAACGCCCCTTGTTACCATAAAAATACAATTGTAATCTTAATATGATACCTACGTAATCATGTGTATAAAAAACTTTTTTCGAAATTGTGTCGAATAAACAGAACAGTTTTTTTGGAAAGATGCGGAGTGTATATTTTTGTGTCTGTTCCCTACTGCAATAGTTGTTATTCATTTGGAACCACTAATAAATATGATTATAGGAATTGCCTAACTATAAAATTTCCAGAACAAATGATAATTATACAGACTGATAACAGTAATGGAAACAGGTCCAATTTTTTTAAGTAATATAAATTGACCTAGAAACTGGTTGGTTGTGAAAAAACAATAATACATTGTTTAGACCAGTGGTTCTCAGTCCTGTCCTCAAGTACCCCCAACAGGCCATGTTTTGGGAATTTCTCTTAGATAAAATAGCTGTCCAAAATACCAAGCCATTGACTCTGATTTAAAGCACCTGTGCAAGATAAAGGCAAACCTGCAAACATGGCCTGTTGGGGGTATTTGAGGACAGGGTTGAGAACCACTGGTCTGGTTGAATGAGACTAGACATAAGAAAACAAATTGAGTTGGCTGAAACTAAATTTCATTAAATGGAAAGTACATAGAAGGCTATTGGTGAGTACAGTAGGCCCATGGTCAGACCCTTTTCAAAGGCCTAGTAGGCTAGGCAAGCAACTGTTCCAAGCGAAAGGAAATGTCTAAACCAGGGGTCTCCAAGTTTTCTAAACAAAGGGCCAGTTTATTATCCTTCAGACTTTGGAAGGGCTGGACTATGGCCCGTAGGAGTTGAAAAATGTCCTGGTGGCGGTAACTATGCCCCATTATTGGTGTCAGTGAGAGGAACAGTGCACTATCATTGGTGTCAGTGGAAGGAATAGTGTCCCATAGTTAGTGTCAGTGGGAGGAATAGTGCCCCATCATTGGTCAGTGAGAGGAATAGTGTTCCATCACTAGTGTCATTGGGAGGAATCGTGCCCCATAGTTGGTGTCAGTGGGAATAATAGTGCCCCACTGTTGATGTCAGTGGGAGGAATAGTGCCCCATATTTGGTGTCAGTGGCAGAAATTAAGTCCCATTGTTAATGTCAGTGGGAGAAGTAGTACGTCAAGGGCCGAACAAGTTTGGGGATCACTGGTCTAAATCAAGGGTACCAGATAGCAAAGTACTTCCCTATTGTGTCTGATATCCTGGCTTCTGCTTTCTCATGTAGCATAATCTGTGTGATTTTCAATGGAAAAAGTAGGCGTTCTCCAGTTGTTGCCAATGTTCTGCTTAGCTGTTGTAAGGACATGGACCGTAAGTTTAAATTAAGCCTTGAATAGATCAAGCGGTCTGATACATAGGAGAGTGAACTTTTAACTAATTATTTTTTAAACTGTAATCTTACTTCCAAAAAAATGTGCTTTACCATTAACATTATTGTTTTACAAGGCTTCTAATGTGGCTATTCACCCACTCAAATTCCTACATGCTATAATTTAAAACAGAAAGGCACTGATCCCAAGTGATGCAGTTGACCAAATTTGATCATTGAGCGTATTAGGTCAATGAAGTCACCTGGGATCACCAACGCTGTGTTTATATTTCTACAGCGCCGGGGGCCTGTGTTTTAGCACTAGGAGTGTGATGTGTACACTTCAGTTGGAGCTTGAGATTGATGCTCGTTTACATGGGGGGCAAACAACATTTTTTTAAAATTGGTATGTTATTGTAATGAAATTAAAGGATTTTTTCAAGGTGTGTGTGTTTATCTACATGTAACTCTTTGTGGGAATGGGTTAGGGGTAAGATGTACTAATGTACATATTCATCAGGGATGGGGCAGACATCTGGCTGGCTTATTATTATAAAATGGCAGTGCACATTCATAAAAAGGGAAAAGGGCATGGAGTTCCCCCTAAAATTCCACCCAGACCCTTATCCAGTCATGCAACCTAGGTGGCCAGGAAAGAGTGAGCAGCTAGTGTGTGCCCCCTCCCCACCTCCTGTCTTATTGTACTAAACCAGGGCACATGCCTTTTAACTGTGAGGGAGGGGATCTTTAAAGGGAGGGAGAGGGTCACAAAAGCTCCCCTCCTTGCAAGGTACCCTTGTCCCAATGTTGAGGTGACATGGTCAATGACATCTCCTAGGATATCCAGCACATGTGGGGTAAACATGATCATGTGTTGGGTTGTCCTGACTATGAATGGATTACATCACTGCACGCCGTGATTGAAGATGGATTTGCATCACTGTATGATGTGATGTGATGATACTGTATTACATGGGAGAGGGGGCATTATTGAAAAATAGGATTGTATTTTTTATAATGCAACTAAAGGACTTTTTCTAAGGTATTTGGTTGTTTACATTTAACTGTTTGACGGAATGGGTAAGAGGTACTAATGTATCGCTGTACTCATTCCTCTGATAGGGGACAGATATCTTAATGCCCCATTAAAGGGTGCTCCAAGAATTTTCTAAAAGCCCCACCCATATTACCCCATCTCCTTCTTGGGGTATCAACATTGGGACAAGGGTGCTTTGCAAAGGGGGGGAGGCTTTGTCACCACCACCCCCCCTCCTCCATTGTTGAAAGACATGTAGCCTGGTCTGATACAGGAATTGTGCTTGACTTTTCTGTCCACCCAGGCTACATGAATACCTGAATAAGAGGCTAGGTGGAACAATAAGTGGAAGACCACAACATTTTTTTCATGCACCACCAAGCATGTTATTTAAAGGATTTGTGTATTTTCATTTTGCCCCTTCAGCCACAAAAAATAAATATGGGGCGGCACAGTGGTGTAGTGGATAGCACTTTTGCCTAGCAGTAAGAAGGGTTGCTGGTTCAAATCCAAACCACCACACTGTGGGTTTCCTCCCACACTTCAAATAAATGCTGGTAGGCTAATTGGATCCTGTCTAAATTGTCCCTAGTATGTATGAATGTGAGTTAGGGACCTTACAGTGTAAGCTCCTTGAGTGTAGGGACTGATGTGAATGTACTGTACAATGTATATGTAAAGCGCTATATAAGTACCTGAAATAAATAAACAAAAAGACCCTCTACCTTGTGTAGCACCCTCTAGTGTTAGTGTAGGTAATTTTATTTTGGTATGACTCATGGTAACTGTGTAAGTCTGTAATTAGTTTGGGTTACTACAGGTCAGGCTGGATGGCTCTACAGTGCAGATCTCTGGTACCTCCCTCTGGATCCAGAAGTTTGGAGAAGCTTCTGGAAGTTAGTGGGTGGAGGCCAGAGGTCCTGGTCTGCATACTTAAGGGAATGTGGCCAATCCCCAGGCAGAGAGCCTGGCAGGGTGGCTAGTTCAGCCCTTATAGTGCCTTGCAAAAGTATTTACCCCCCTTGGCTTTTTACCTATTTTGTTACATTACAGCCTTTAGTTCAATGTATTTTTAATCTGAATTATATGTGATGGATCAGAACACAATAGTCTAAGTTGTTGAAGTAAAATTAGAAAAATATATACATAAAACTAATTTTTCAGAAATAAAAATCTGATAATTGACATATGCGTATGTATTCACCCCCTTTGTTATGAAGTCCATAGAAAGCTCTGGTGCAACCAATTACCTTCAGAAGTCACATAATTAGTGAAATGATGTCCTCCTGTGTGTAATCTAAGTGTGACATGATCTGTCATTACATATACACAACTTTTTGAAAGGCCCCAGAGGCTGCAACACCTAAGCAAGAGGCACCACTAACCAAACACTGCCATGAAGACCAAGGAACTCTCCAAACAAGTAAGGGACAATGTTGTTGAGAAGTACAAGTCAGGGTTAGGTTATAAAAAAATATCCAAATCTTTGATGATCCCTAGGAGCACTATCAAATCTATCATAACCAAATGGAAAGAACATGGCATAACAGCAAACCTGCCAAGAGACGGCCGCACACCAAAACTCACGGACCGGGCAAGGAGAGCATTAATCAGAGAGGCAGCACAGAGACCTAAGGTAACCCTAGAGGAGCTGCAGAGTTCCACAGCAGAGACTGGAGTATCTGTACATAGGACGACAATAAGCCGTACGCTCCATAGAATTGGGCTTTATGGCAGAGTGGACAGAAGAAAGCCATTACTTTCAGCAAAAAACAAAATGGCACGTTTGAGTTTACGAAAAGGCATGTGGGAGACTCCCAAAATGTATGGAGGAAGGTGCTCTGGTCTGATGAGACTAAAATTGCTATGTCTGGCGCAAACCCAACACATCACATCACCCAAAGAACACCATCCCCACAGTGAAACATGGTGGTGGCAGCATCATGCTGAGGGGATGTTTTTCAGCAGTCAGGACTGGGAAACTGGTCAGAGTTGAAGTGGTGTTCCGGCCGAAATTATACTTTTTAAATAAAAATACCCCTATAATACACAAGCTTAATGTATTCTAGTAAAGTTAGTCTGTAAACTAAGGTCTGTTTTGTTAGTTTATAGCAGTAGTTTGTTATTTTATAAACTTGCAGCAGGCCGTGGCCATCTTAAGTGTGGGCATCTGAAGCCAGACTGTATTTCTTCCTGGATCTCATCTTTGCATATCTCGCACATACTCAGTGCAGCACAAGCAGTGTAATAGGTTTCAGGTCAGGTTTCCATAACACCGGCAGTGTCAGAGGAAGTTGCCGCCCCTTCCCAGAAGGCATTGCAAACAGGAAATGATGCAATGGGCCACAGCCACGGAGGAGGAAGTGAAAAATTAATACAGCAGATATACAGTAGGTGCTGAGAAAAAAAATAAAAAAATATCCAATTCGTTCACAGTGCACAGTTTAGTGAGGGATGCTGAAGAGTTGTAAAAATGGGTGGAACTCCACTTTAAGGGAAAGAGGGATGGTGCTAAATACAGGGATATTCTTGAGCAAAAGCTGTACCACTCTGTGTGTGATTTGAGGCTAGGATGGAGGTTCACCTTCCAGCAGGACAGTGACCCCAAACACAATGCTAAAGCAACACTTGAGTGGTTTAAGGGGAAACATGTAAATGTACTGGAATGGCCTAGTCAAAGCCCAGACCTCAATCCAATAGAAAATCTGTGGTCAGACTTAAAGATTGCTGTTCATAAGTGCAAACCATCCAACTTGAAGGAGCTGGAGCAGTTTTGCAAGGAGGAATGGGCAAAAATCTCAGTGGTAAGATGTGGAAAGCTCATAGAGACTTATCCAAAGCAACTTGGAGCTCTGATAGCCACAAAAGGTGACTCTACAAAGTATTGACTTTAGGGGGGTGAATAGTTATGCACATTGACTTTTTCTGTTATTTTGTCCTATTTGTTGTTTGCTTCACAATAAAAAAAAAAAAAAAATCTTCAAAGTTGGGGGCATGTTCTGTAAATTAAATGATGCAAATCCTCAAACAATCCATGTAAATTCCAGTTTGTGAGGCAACAAAACATGAAAAATGCCAAGGGGGGTGAATACTTTTGCAAGGCACTGTAAATATGGTGGAGTCTGGTCAGCAGGGAGTCGGTCAGGGGGGACTCCAGGCTGGGGCCTGGGCTGGCTTGGCAGAATCCTTTCGGTGTCCAGTTTGAGATGGAATCTTGCCTAAGAGCCGCAGGGTGCAAGGAGGACAGAGTACATCAACACACCTAGGGATTTATAAGGGGAGAGACTGCCACATGTAGCAATCTTTTAAAGGACAACGCTGTGCTTAACCATTTTATCCATTGTCCTGGGAGATCTTCAGAGCAGCCAGGTGGGCTGGAAGACAAGCAGCAAGGAGGGCTGGTAGTACGTGCAGGCAGTGGGACTGGGAGCAATTCTACAGAGGAGAGAAGATACTCCTGCATGCAATTTTGCAACATTTTGTGCTATTTTCCAAAGGGGACTAATGCCGCGTACACACAACCGGACTTTCCGGTAAACTAGGTCCGACTGTCTTCCCGACGGACTTTTGGCAGAGTTCTGACGGACTTTCAGAATGAACGGACTTGGCCACACACGAACGGACTAAGTCTGGTTGAAAGTCCGTCCGTTTTGTATGTGATGACGTAAACGGGACAAAAAAAGGAAGTTCAATGGCCAGTAGCCAATAGCTTCCCTTGCGTCGTATTTGGTCCGTCGGACCAGCACACAGACAAACGGTTTTCCTGATTTTTAGTCCGTCAGACAGATTTGAAACATGTTCTATTTCTAGGTCCGTCAGATTTTTTCGGACTAGCCCACACACGTTCGGATTGTCCGACGGACCTAGTTTGCCGGAAAGTCTGGTCATGTGTACGCGGCATAAGTGCTCCCAGTCCACAAGGGACTTTGGCCACTGATCCTTAAAGACTGTGTCCAGGAAGGAGAACATTCCAGGATCTTTTTTTCTGTACACAGGAAGGAAGTTGTTCCCATCTGTTGTTTCAAGTTGGGCATCCCATAACACCTCTACCTCATCCAAGTTGTTATTCCTAATAAAAACAACAACAACAAGCA
Source organism: Aquarana catesbeiana (assembly GCF_042186555.1). NCBI lineage: Eukaryota > Metazoa > Chordata > Amphibia > Anura > Ranidae > Aquarana > Aquarana catesbeiana. The sequence continues at coordinate 200,644,439 of NC_133335.1, read as the reverse complement.
CAGGGACTGATTTCTGGTGTCCAGATGCAAGTGGAAAATGCATGTTGCCTGGCCGTGCAGGAATATGGGAACCAGTTACCAGTAGCCCTTGCGGGGGGGGGGGTAGTGTTAAATTTGCAAAACAGTATTTTTACAAAAATTTTGCCAATGGCAGTGGCCAGCTCCCCATGCCCCTTTTGTAACAAAAAGCTTGCTTATTAACCTTGAAAATGGCCAAAAATCTTTACAAGATTCGCCCTTCCATAGACTTCAATGGGGGTTGGTGTTACGTTTGGAGTTCAAGGACTTCCTACAGGTTTCCCCTGAACCTCTGGCGAACCGAACCCAAACAGATTCACTCATCCCTAATGGTAACCAAAGGCACGTTACCAAGGTCAGGTAAGAAAACAAAGAGTATTATTAACAAACAAATACATTAAGACCTGTGTTGACAGACTTTGAGCTTGTGTTCATTGGCAAAAGCAACTTGCTATCAATTGCATTCTGCTCACAGTTGACATCAGTTTGAGACACTTCTGAGATCATTCAGACTTCATTGACAGATACATTTGACCTCCTTTTAAGCTGCATCAACTTTCTCAAGCTGCTTTTGATGTCTTTATTAGCTTGTATGAGGAGCGAAGCCGTTCTGCCGTGAACAAAAACCCATCAGCACAAACTCTAAACATGTTCAGTTATTATATACAATTTCCTAGAACCATGGTCAGAAAAAAGTTACCAGAACCATGATCAGGGCTAGATTGCAGGTAAAGAGAATCAGATTTTTCACATATAGGAGAAAAGCTAATATTAGATCTAATCTTCCCCCATTAAAAATTCATTAAAACAAGTACCTCTTCTGTGCTTATAATATAGAGACAACAAAGAGAAAATTCCATCTACAGTACATCATCAGGGTATTAGAAATCAACAATGGGTGCAACGGGCTCACGCATCACCTAAGACAACACTTTATTTGTAAAAGGCAGTAAAATACTTACAAACAAGTCAAAATTACAGTCATGTAATCATACAGATAGATCAATGGGAGTATACTCGTAGCAACATGTTGTTGGTAAACCGTGAGGAGTAGATGAATTTCGAGGGACAAACCTTCTTCCTCAGATGGATTTAAAAATAAAGTGATGCCGAAGGCTGTTGTATTCTCTCTTTTTTTTTTTTTTTTTTTTTTTACTTTAGCACTATTTCAAGATTACTCGGAACTGAAGTGAGCTGCAAGGCCAAGTACGATTACATGGCATCATGCACATCTAACTAGTGAATGAGAAGAATTTTTCAATTCTGTGCCTAATTACATCCTTTAGTACTCGAGCGCTGGTAGTGTGTTTGTGTTATATTCTCTGCATTATTCACTGACAAAAAAAAAATAGTGAATGAGAAACAAACTACATTATGACCACTAGAAGGAGCTGAGGAGCATACTTTTTTCTTATGACACTCAGTGCCTCCCAATGACCAAAATTAATTTTTTTCCCATTCATAATAATTTTTTTTTTTTTGATGAATAACATTAGATCTGCAGAGATACCAGTCTGAGAACATTAGATTTTGGCCCATTTACAAAAAATGTACATGCAGTTTTGATGAATGAACAGCTACGCACATTTTTTGATAAATACACCTCTATAGTTTCAATGAACTGACAAAGTCTAGCCATTTTGACCACCAGATGGTGACCACTTTTTGGTAGTTCTAATTCACAGGGACAGCCAAATGCAATGTACAGAAAAGACCTATATTAAAGCTAAATGATTGAAGAATTACAAGGGTTGCCACGACACTCTATGTTTGAAGTAAATGCCCAGGTGCTCATCCACAGCAGTGTTTTTATTGTTAACATTTCGATGAAACTCAATCCATCTTTCTCAACACTTGAGAAAGATGGACTGAGCTTCATGGAAACGTTGACGAAAAAAAACACTGCTGTTTTTGATTTCCTCCTCTGCAAGACCCATGAGTGCCTCTAAACCAGTTTTGGATTTTTAAAACTAGATGATAGTATAATCTCTGGTGCCTGATGATGTCAAATAAAGACGAAACGCATTGGTCCATGGTGTAATTTCTGCCTAAGCCACTTCCAATACATAGAGCTCATACCCAGGCATACAAGAAAATGGGCAAATGAGAAACACCATTCCAATATACTGGTAATGATATTTTATATTTGAACCTGTCATGAGTTTCTTTTAAATGTAAGTGCACACTTGATTTTTTATTGTTTTTTGCACAATATCATTTTTTGTTTTGCACAATTTATTTTTGCTATATGGTTGTGATGACTAAATAAGAATATTGGTTTGCACATGATCATAGTATTTTTGTGTGAAACTACTAGGAATATTTATACATTTTTGTACACTAGTTATTATCAGTTTTATGAGCACACAATTCAATGTTAATTTTGTGTACTGAGTTCATCATTGTGGTTTATATAAGTTTTCGCACGGCTCTTCCGATGGAGCATACACATGGTCGGACTTGCCGCCAACAAGCTCACATCCAACATTTCCTGTCAGAAAATCCGATCGTGGGTACGCGGCATAAGTGTTTAAATTTTGTATATTAAAGCTACACATTCATTGACCCATACCGTTCATACAATAGAAATTTCTCCTGCCTAAGCCTAAGCAGGAAGGGGGTTCTCCCCTGAAACGCGTCAGCCATCGCTATATCCACTTGACGTCAAGTCCTGATTTGTCAATGTTCAGAACTGCGTACCTGAAACATTGTCAATGCCTGTTATCCATGTTCGTTTTTGAGTATATATTTTGCTGTTTTACACTTCAATAAAGCTTTACCAGTGGTAATGCACTAGGTCGGTGCGCCCTCCTTTTCTCTTTTTTCTCATACCGTTCATACCAGAAAATGTTACAATGACTTTCTCCAACCCAGCGGAAATGATTTCATGACCCTACTGCATCCTAGAACACCAACAATAGGATTTGTAGCTCTCAACTTTTTGTAATAAACAGACACCAGAGCCACACAAGGGAGACCTCCATTTTCACAATGCAGAACGCTCCAATGTGCTCTAGATTAGGTCTGTAAATCTGTCTCCGCTGCTAGAGAAAACAATTATTATAAGTCTCTCAGTCCCAACAACAGCAGCGATAAGCTCATGCATCACACAGATCCTTTAGAGTGAAGGGGTTTCTAAATGCTGAGAAATCCCCTCTCCCAAGGCCCTAATAGAGGCAGCTGCATCACTGCGGTCTTATTAAGACACTGAATCTTGTGCTACGGGACTGAAACATGGAAATAATGAGAGCACCAGTTTTACAGAGGATTTCCTAAGGTATTTCTCATTTTAAGGTTAACTCTTTCAGCAAGATGTAAGGCGATTATTTATTTTTGACCTCCTATATTACCCTTGCTTTGGAATCCTCACAGCCCCCATGAAAAGAAAAAACTATAAAAGAGATGCACATGCATGGTAAATTACCCAAAGTGCTTTTTGTGTGGATGTAAACTCAAAATCCATATTTAAAGATCTAAACCCTAATTTCACCATTTTGTTTGCTGAAGCAAATCCTAAACAATGGGCATGCTCTTCTTCTAGAATGTTCCTGTAGCCTCCTTCAGCAACTTAGTTTCTACAATGTACATGCATTCACTCCAGTGTTGGTTGCAGACCATTGCTCTGGACTGGCTTTCTGGTGGGGACTAAGGTCCAGTGCACACTGGGCACTTGGCATTGCCTAGCTCTGCTGCAGGCAGCCTGTCAATTTTTATAAGACAGCAGCTGTGGGTGGACAAGTCTGGACTGGGCAGCTAGCGGTATGTACATTTACATAACTCCCAATTGTCCATGGTTTTGAGAGATTGTACCTGATTTGGAACAAGGTCCCTCTGTCTATCTTTCCTCCACTTTTGTTTCTCAGTTTGGTCTGATCTATATAGTTGTATATAAAATGCACTTTTAATCTTCTAAAAAGTGTTTCCCAGTGCTAAACTATTCATCCAGTGTGACAGAACCGCTTTGGCACCCTGCTTGGGTGCTTCCGTCCACCAAACAGTGCCTCCTGCCCTCCAAACCGTTCCAAGCAGACCGAGAGGTTATACCGGCCCATTTTACCCCAAGCATCATACACAGACAAGATGTTGGGATAGAACCAAAGGAATGGCTCTTCGTTGAACAGAAATACAGGTTTTTTTTTTTTTCTTCCATATTTTTATTGAAGATTTTCATGGAAATTACATTATACAATTGGACATTGTATGTCGTGCAACGACATTTTGGTTAGTCAATACAAGGTAAACTGTTCAACTTGTGATTTCAACACATATAGCAATTCACCAACTTGGGTTGGTTATAACTTTTATTAAACATATATCTATTGTAGCTTCTAAGTTACCGGAGTTGTTATTCGTATTTGCGTAGTTTGACCTCTTCACTAGAGTCGCACCCCAAATGGGATCTTTAGTGCCACAGGAGTGAAGAGGCCCTGTCTTTCATAAGATTAAATTGGTAAATATGTGCTAGTTAGAACTAGCTGTTGCATACAACTTGTTTCTCTTGTCTACATAAAGGTATTGCTCGGTCAAGAAGAAGGGGTATGTATCAGTGTTTAGGTTAGTGGTTTGCGCATTGCGTAGTCCAGTTAGTCCATGGTTGCCAGTTCTTGTTTGTTTTCGTCACCTGGCCAGTGTGCGTAGCTGTTGTGATCTCGTAGCTGTAGTGAAGGGATACTAAGTCAATGACTTGAGTTATTGTCAAGGGATTGTCAGACTTCCAATTTCTGGTTATGTTGAGTCTTGCTGCCAGGAGGATATGAGTGATCACTGGCCTGAATGAGTATGGGATTGATTCAATAGTTAGGTTAAGTATCGCCAGTGCTGGGGAGGGGTGAATTCTAATTTGGGTTATGTTCGAGATTAAATTGAAAATTCTTTCCCAGTAGTTGTGTAGTTTAGTGCACGTCCAGAATATATGAAGTACGTCGCTAGGAGAAGAGTGACATCTCCAGCATATATTGGGAGTTTTTGGGTTAAAGATTGTAATTCTGGCTGGGGTGATATACCAACGTAATGTGATTTTCTGTGTGAGTTCCCATAGGGCCGCGCAATTAGTGGCCTTGTATATAGTTTTGAAGGCAAGTTGCCATTGGTCTTCCGTATAAGACTGAGCTAGATCTTTTTCCCAACTTTGGTGGGGTTTTAGTTTAAGGAAGGTACGTTTGTTGTGGAGAATGTTGTAGAAGTAGGATATACCTCTAGTTTTAGTGGCTGTGTTGGTGAGATATTCCCAGGTTTTAGGGTGAATATTGTAGAGGGGGAGGGTTAGAGTATTTAGGTAGTGGTGTAGACGTATGTAAGTGAATTTGTCAGATGCAGTTAGATTGAATTCGGCTTGAAGTTGTGCGAATGATTTAATGTGGTTGTTATGTAGTAGATCTTGTATGAGAAGTATACCTTTGGCGGTCCAAGGTGATAGGGAGATTTCTGGTAATGTGTGATTTAGGGATTCCAAGGGGATGCAACTTAGAGACGTGGCGGGATTGGAAGTGAGTAAAGTTACTGATTTCTTCCATGCGAGTGCCGAAGCTCTCATGGTCGGGGGAAATGCTTTTGGTATTATGGTTCCCAGTGGAATACTAAGTATCCAAGTTCTCAAGTTGGGTTGAGATAATGAGGATCTTTCAATTTGTCCCCAAAGTGTTGTGGGTTGTGTTTGGAACCAGGCAGGCATTTGAGCTAGGATTGTTGCTAAGTAATAGTCCTCAAAGTCTATAGATCCTGTTCCACCGACTAGTTTGTGTTTTACTAAGTTGTATTGGGCACTTCTCGTTTTTTTCCCGTTCCATAAATATTTGTTGAATATTTTTTTGAGAGATTTGAAGAAGGTGGTTGGCAAAGGTATAGGTAGGGTTCTAAAGTGATAGAGTATTTGGGGAAGGCATATCATCTTAAATGCTGCAAGTCTGCCCGACCATGAGAGTTCGTGCTTTGCTATTTGTTGTGAAGTAGATTGAATTTGTTGTAAGAGTGGTATGTAGTTGCATGAATATATTTTCTTAGTTTCCCTCGGGAGTTGAATGCCCAAGTATGATATGTCGGTTTCTGCCCATTTAAATGGGTATTGTAGTTGTAGGAGGTGTTTCATGGTGGTGTTTATGTTTATGTCTAGTATGAATGATTTGATCACATTAACCTTGTAATAGGAGATCGAGCTAAACCATGTGAGCAGTTTTTGTACTTCTGCCAGGGAAACAGTCGGGTTTGTAAGGATTAGAATTACATCGTCCGCGAATAGACTGATTTTGTGGTGTGAGAGGCCTATACGCATACCTGAGATGTTAGGGTGGGAACGTACATGCTCAGCCAGGGGTTCCATAAGCATGTTAAATATTAGAGGGGAGAGGGGGCAGCCCTGGCGTGTGCCGTTTGTGATGGGGAATGGACGTGAGAGCATGCCTTCTGTGAACACTTGAGCCTCAGGGTTGGAATACAATGCTAGGATGGCTGTTAGGATCTGTCCCTGGAATCCAAATTTGCGTAGGACTGCTTCTAAGTAAGTCCAGTGTACTCTATCGAACGCCTTCTCTGCATCCAGGGAAAGAAGCAGAGAAGGCGTTCCAGTGGATTCAGCGTGGTGAATGAGGTCTAGCATTCTTCTGGTGGCATCTGAAGATTGTCTGCCTTTGGTAAAACCAGTCTGATCTTGGTGTATGATAGTTGGCATGATCTCGTTTAGTCTGTTGGCTATGGTTTTGGAGTAAATTTTTAGGTCTAGGTTGAGTAGGGAGATAGGGCGAAAATTTTGGGGGGCATCCGACTGTTTCCCTGGTTTTGGTATGGTTATTACTAGCGCTTTTAAGTATTCTTTCGAGAAGCTAGCAGAGGAGGCAGCGTGGTTAAAGAGATCAGTAAGGTGTGGGATTAGTTGATTGGAGAACAATTTGTAGTATTCCTCTGTTATCCCGTCTGGGCCTGGTGCTTTGCCACTAGGCAATGAGTCAATAGTAGCCTTGATTTCCAGGTCTGTGAATGGTGCATTCAAGGTGGTCAGTTGGTCTAAAGAAAGTTTGGGTAGATTGATTTTAGTGAGGAAGTTATCAATGTCGTCTGGTGTGGGTTGGGGGGTTTGGTGGTCTTGTTTTAAGTTGTACAGGTCTTCATAGTAGGTGCTAAAAGCATCTGCAATGTCTTGGGGGTTGGTCAGTGGGGTGTTAGTGTGGGGGTGTTTAAGTAGTGTAATTCTAGTTTTATTGCGTCTTCCTTTGAGTCGTTGGGCTAAAGAAATACAGGTTTTTATACACTTCAAAAGTAGGTCAGTCACCACATGAACAATAAAACAAAATATTTACCCAAAACATCACACAACAGTTTGGATAATGAGGTAGAGCTGACACAAGGCTAATCCCATCATGTAGGATCCTCCAAGAGTTAGCCAAATTAGCCAACAGACAGAGACAATAGGTGATTCAATTAACAATGGGAATGTACACCTAGAGACATACAATGGGAGAGACACAAACTTGTGTATTCTGTCCACTAGACAAGTCATCGGAAAACAAACAATGTTCCAGCAGTCTGATAAAGTGGAATTTATTTATCTTTATTGATCTCTTGATTCTCCCCAACCCAGTCTGCAGGAGGGTCACCATATTCCTTCTGACCATTAGCCTGTACAAGATTAATATTACACCTTTCCAACCACTCCAGAAGGGAAACTTTATTGTCCTTATTCAGAGAATTAATCCAAGTCTCGGTCTCAGTGTCCATTACATTGTTGTCCATTTTTATAGAATGATCTGCTCTCTCCATGGGCCATAATCAGTGGGTAGGAGGCTTGCCTCTAGTCCTCTCCAAAATCCACTGTCCCAGTTGGGTATGTCACACCCAGTTTTGAAATTGCTGCATTTGTACATTTTAAAGCCAGTATAAAGGAATTGGTAAAAAAAAAAAAAAAAAAAAAGCACTTGCGAGTTTAACTAATTTTTTTAGTATAATTCTCCTTTTAAGGGGGTGTGTCAAGGGTTGTGTCCTATGTCTACATATTTTTGCTAATAGAAGTCACTCGTTCCCATCTCAAAAAGTTGGGAGGTATGCATTTAGGGCGTTCATCCATAGGCACACACTGCTCTAAACTCTCATAGAGTTTTACAGCCTGATGGGGCTGGACGGTGTGCCTGTGCTCTCCAGCGGCAGCTAAATGGTGGAGCTAAACGTCCAGTGTGCATGAGGCCAAAGGATGACCATGCCTGCACATTTAGCACTGGCAATGTCCATTTGTAGCCTCCAGGTAAACAACAGACTGACAATGCAGAAGAGCATTTTGGAGACAATGATACAGCATTAACACCATATACTGTAAGAGCTGGTGTCTGAACAAGGACATTTATGGCAGGATTACCTGGTATTATTTTAATGAAAGCATCGTATTTTAAAAAATGTTAAATTACCTCTGAAATGACATTACCATGTTATAGATTAACTTGAGATGTTAGTGATTGGGAATACGTATACTTTAATCCCTTTACGCTAGCACTGTGCATATATGCAGTGGCAGGCAGAGATGGGACAAGGTCATGTAGAGCCCAGGGTGAACAAGTCCACCCTGCCCCCCCCAAGATGTATGAGCATTATGTGTCAGCAAAAATCCACCACCCAAAAAAGAATTGAGCACTAATCTGCATGCTTATCCCTAAGCATAAATCCCCCCTCCTCCCAGTACAACCCCCCCACCCATTCCCCCAGCACAAAAAAAATAAAATCACCCCTCCTAGCACAAATCCTCTACTCCTCACATTTTCCCTCCGAGTACACATCCCCGCCCCCCTTCAAATCGACCTCCCCTAAAAAAAATTCCCCTTCCAGCTCAATTCCCCTACCTCCCTCCACCATATCACCTCTTTTAGCACAAACCCCCCAAATCCCCCCTTCTAGCACAAATCCCCTTCCCCCCTCCCCCCTCCTTACACAAATCCCCCTAAATCACCACTCCTAGCACACACACCCAAGTTCCCCCTCCTAGAACAATTCATTTCCCCTGCAGCCCCCAAAATTCCCCCTCCCAACACAAATCCCCTCCCACCCAATCTCCTCACAGTGCCCCTCCCCCCACCTCACATGATACCACAGTGCCCAGGGCAGTTGTCCCTCCTGCCCACCCCTTGTCCCAGCCCTGGTGGCAGGGCCTTAACACCTAGCCATCATACATACTGTATGCATTGCTGTGTTGTTCTGGAGCACGCTCCACCAGCACCCCTAGAACTGTGACCAAGTTGTAACTGACATCTCTCAGTCAGCTACCAATGCTCAGGAGCCAGACAGGACAGGCTCGCAACTATATCAGCACTGCGCAGCCAATCACAGTGCTCCGTAATCAGGGGTGCTCCTACCAGCTTCGGGCTTCATGGCCCATTACAGCACTGGCTCCTACTGGGATAAACAAGTTAGGTGTGTGCAGTAGCATACATTAGTATTTATAGATTGCTCAAGATAATCGTATTTTGGTCTTGGTATGATGTATTACCTAGTGATCCTGCTAGTAACAGCACTACCCAATGAGCTTCTGGTTGCAGGCTGACAATGCCAAGCCACTGCCTCATATTTATGAGTAGTGATGGAGCCTGGCGTACATGGTCCTTTAGTGAGACTACAGCACGCGGAGCCAATGCACAGTCCCTGTAGTCAGCCAATATCAACCTGCCTATATTCTGTAGCAACTTTACTCCAAAGCAGCCCAATAGTGCCAAAACCTGGAGAAATATGGTTTGTGAGGACAGGACAAAAAACTGGACATATTTTTAATGATATTGAATTGTTTAATAGCTACAATAAATGGCAATTAAGGCTTGGTGCATACATGATAAAAAAAAAAAAAACAGATTCCGTACCCCTGGCAGCTTCTAGCTATCCAGTGGAGTACAAACCATCCATAGGAAAGACTAGGGTTGTAATGTATGTCTGCACTAGGCACAAGGGCGTTTTTCTAGCAAAGGCTGTACAGCTCCCGGTTGGGCCTCACAGTAAAGAACCCAGGAAGAAGGAATAAAGGTAAGTGTTTTAGTATGCGGAGGGTGGTGTTTATTAAAAGGATAACTTCACTTAAAGTTTTCATTTCCAGACTCATACTTAAAAGACTAGTTGGTAGGGTCACATGTTCCATTTCACTATGCAAAATGTTGCTTTGTGTAGAAATGCACAGTTAATAACATTTCTACTGTAAAGCAGCTGTATCACTGAAATGGGGATAAATAGAAAAGAAGATTACACATAAAATATATCTGAACTAAGGGCTTTGAGGAAATGGAAAATCAGGACACTGAAATAGATTCAAAATGTAAAATCTATAGAGCCTATTTGTAGAAATTGGAAGACACCAAAACTGGAGGTATTGCTTGCAGTAATATGCCAGCTCTCAGTTTCCAGTTTCTATTCCACACATAAAATATAACCACTGGAACCTGGTTGGTTCATAGTTACATAGTTACATAGTAGGCGAGGTTGAAAAAGTCCAACCAGGGGCATTACTAGAAATAGCAGGGCCCCATAGCAAAATGTTGTATGGGGCCCCCCTGCAAACAGCCCCCCCCCCCCACAGCTGCCCTAGTGTTAATGCAGCGTGACCTGTGCCCAATACAGCGTGACCTGTGCCCAATACAGCGTGACCTGTGCCCAATATAGCGTGACCTGTGCCCCATACAGCATGACCTGTGCCCAATACAGCCTGGTCTGCCTGTGCCCCATACAGCCCCACCTATGCAGAGGAAGAGGCAAGCCACCCGGATCAGCAGAGAGCGGGATTGGCCGCTGTAATAGCTTTCATTTGAATTTCCCGTCTTCCCGGGGCTCATCGTCACATGTCCCGCATTGGATCGGCGTTCTGTCTATCAAAGGCACCGGGCCAAAAGGTGGAGCTATGTGACGTGAGCCCCGGGAACACTGGAAGTTCTAATGAAAGCTATTACATCGGGCAATTCAGCTCTCTGCTGATACGAACAGGTCGCCTCTTCCTTTCCTCTCTCTTCCCCTGGCTGGGAGACTGTGCCGGCGGTGCTCTTATCCTCACTGGGCCCCACTCGGCTGCAGGCCCCATAGCGCCCGCATGGGTCGCTATGGTGGTAGTTACGCCCCTGAGTCCAACCTATGTGTGTGATTTTATGCCAGTATTACATTGTATGTCCCTGTATGTTGTGGTCATTCAGATGCTTATCTGATAGTTTTTTTAAATTATCAATGCCCCCCGCTGAGACCACCGCCTGTGGATAGGAATTCCACATCCTTATGCCGCATACACACGACTGGTTTTCCTGTCGGAATAAACTCCGAAGGTTTTTCCGACGGAGTTCCGATGGAATTCCGCTGAAACTGTCTTGCGTACACATGATCACACCAAAGTCCAATCGTCAAGAACGCGGTGACATACAGCACGTACGACGGGACTAGAAAAAGGAAGTTCAATAGCCAGTAGCCAATAGCTTCCGTCTCGTACTTGCTTCAGAGCATGCGTCGTTTTTGGTCCGTCGGAACAGCATACAGACGAGCGGTTTTCCCGATAGGAATTGGTTCCGTCGGAAATATTTAGAACATGTTTATTTCTAAAAAAACGCCGATGAGGCCTACACACGATCAGGATATACGATGAAAAGCTGCCATCTGACTTTTTCTGTCGGACATTTCGCTCGTGTGTACGTGGCATTACAGTAAAGAACCCTCTATGTAGTTTAAACCACTTTTCTTCTAATTTTAGTGAATGGCCGCGTGTCTTATTAAATTCCCTTACACAGAAAAGTTTTATCCCTATTGTGGGATCACCACTATGGTATTTGTACATTGAAATCATAGCTCCTCTCAAGCGTCTCTTCTCCAGAGAGAATAGGTTCAGTGCTCGCAACCTTTCTTCATAACTGATATCCTCCAGTCCCTTTATTAGTTTTGATGTCCTTCTCTGGACTCTCTCCAGTTCCAACACATCATTCCTGAGGACTGGTGCCCAGAACTGGACAGCATACTCCAGGTGAGGCTGGACCAGAGTCTTGTAGAGTGGGAGAATTATCGTTTTTTTTCATGGGTTATCCCCTTTTTAATGCGTGCCAATATTCTATTGGCTTTGCTTGCAGCAGCTTGGCATTGCATGTTATTGCTGAGCCTGTCATCTACTAGGACCTCCAGGTCCTTTTCCATCCTAGATTCGTAAGTGCAAATCATAAGTACAAATCAGAAAGCAAATAATAACCACCGTGCTTAAACCTTTAAAGTGTAACCCCACTTTTGTTAAGAAAATAAACAGTCCCCTCTGGGTCATCAAAGTACTTGACTAGGGGTATAAAATATGCTTTGTTCTCCTAATTGTTGGATCACCACTCCACCACTAATCTTTTCCTAAGAAAAAACACACAAAACCCAAGATGGAGTTTGATAGCCATACCAGCCTTTAATTAACAAAAATATTAATAACATATCAACATATAAGCCCATAAAATATAAGAACCTATAAACATATGCAACATATGAACATCCAGTACAGTCTGACAAATAGGAGTCACAAGGTCCTTGTGGGTATCTACCTCTAGTACTTGTGTAATCACTGCAAATTTTTAGGCCTCCAACCACAACAAACGCTGTCTCTGAGACAAACAACTACTTGCAGATACCACCAACCATAATAATGGGAGCCATACCCAGGATGGGTCCGTACAAATGTACATATTTTTCAATAATCAAACCCATAGAAGGACCTTGTATCCAGCCGGCTGCCACGACAATGCCACAAGATCCCAGTCCAAACGCAGACGGAATAACCCCTGAACAAAAAGGGCGGCAGGGTGGGCAGTGGTCTCAAGCATGCTCTCCTCCGACTGAAGGATTCAAAGATCCTCCAACAGATCCCCTTTCTGCAGACCCACCTGCTACCGCCCACCCCACCAATCATGTAAGTACTATTTAAATAATGCTTTAAACTGCCCTCAAACCCCTTCCCCATACCAAACCCCTTTTAACCTTGCCATGCCAGCCCTGCATTCATGCTTTTCCTTTTCCAACTCTGGGCCTTTCTTGATTGCAAGGATTTTAACAAACTTTGTTGCAGAGTCCTTCATTTTCTGCTTGAAAAAATAGCCATCACCATGTCCATTACAGACTGATTTTGATTGGGAGGGTCTGGTTCATTATAATCACCTTGTGTTCTCTCAGTGTTCTGATGGGAAAAGCTGCAATGTCTACAACCCTGTAGTGTAGAAGTATTTAACCCTTTGGGAGTATTTCCCCAAAACTGAAATTCCTCTTAAGTGGGTGCCTAAAATTTATCTTAGTGCAGATGTCTGGAAAAATCAGGGAGCCAATCGCACAAACAGGAAATTACATTTCTGTGTCGTTCTTTACACCAATGCAAGACAAGGCAAAAAGGCTTGCGCTGAGGTTATGTGCTTTGAACAAAATTACAGCTTGCAGTACTTTTTACCAGCACAGTGTGGTGTGATGCAATTCTCCTCATCACACCACACTGTGGCATGTAGAATTTAATAATATTTCAATAGTTTGCACAAAAAAAAAAGAAACAGAGTAAATTTTCCCTTAGTGAGGATAAGAAAACTTAGAACCTCCATTCACAGTTTTTTCTTGTGTGATTCCGACAACAATCAAGATGAAAAATCTAGACTTGTGCACAACGGAAAATTTAGTTTAGTTTCGGTTCGTTGTCATTCGTAAAATACATAATTTTGTTCTGTTATATTCGTTATGTTACGTTAATACGTTTTCGGTTAATTCTTTATTATTCGTAGAGTGTCGATATTCGTTATACTGAATCTCGAATCATGACGAATTCATTAGTTATATGCGCTATAATTTAGTTTGTATTCATTGAAATTCGACATTTATGTATGGATATATATTCGAGATAATGATTGGTAGTTTGGAAAGTCGTTTGTTTATTGAATCTATTAACACACACAATGACAATATCTCTTCTCCTCTGCTCAAATACAATACAACACCCTTCTCACTCAGTTCTCAGGAATGCACTTTGCCAGTAATTCAACCTCCAGCACAAAATTAATCAGCTGATTGGACTGTAAGATTTACTTTGAGTTGACCTTTTGTTTTATTAGACCTTTAACGAATTACCGAATCATGTTGAATTCATTCGTAATATCCACTATAATTTCTTTCGTATTCGTTGAAATTCGTTATTTTTTTATTTGGACATTCGGATGCATCCAAATGTCCGAAAGAAGCAAAATTCGGCCAAATTTCGATTTGTTACAAAACAAATTGCCCAAGCCTAGAAAAATTGTATTATTCTCAATCAGCCTGTTCACACGAGTGTTATGTCACTTGTCACATGAACCTTGAAGCCTCTTTAGGGGCAGAATTTAGCAATTTAGCATTTTTGGCCCCATAGACATCAATAAAATTGCCTGAAAAACACCTGAAAAAACAAATAAAAAACTAAACGCACAAATCTATTGCTGTGATACAAGTCCCACTTACAAATACACAACAGAAATCCCTCTAAAGCACCTGGCTATGCTCATGATAAGTTTGAATTTTGGCTTTGAGAATTTTTCACCAAAACAGAAGTCACCATTAAATAAATTCCCTTCTCACAGAGACAATGGTCGCTAGGACCAATAGAAGAAGAGAATCTTTCCAGCATGGATACAGACAGGAAAAAAAAAACTCACAGAAGGTCTAACCCTTCTGTATTCTATCCAAAATAAAAAATACAATTTTGACATTGAAAGACTTTAAGTCACTGAGCAACAAAATAATATCAAGAAAGGGAATTGAATAATACAATGCCTACTAGTTAAATTAAATAAATAAATACATGCATACATACAGTAAATAAAACAAATACATTAATTAAATAAAAAACAAAATAAAAAAAATGATGTTAAATAAAATAAATTTAAATAAATTAAAAGATACAAAGTAGTATTAGAAAATGTCTACTTACGGCATGGGTGAGCCAGAACACGAACTTCATCCACAGCAATGTATCCTGGGTGATCCTTGAGGGATACAGCTTCAAATATAATCTACAAAATAGGACAATATCAATAGAAAATGCCACAAAACTACACTATTAAAATCAAAGGTAAAACAGCTAACAGTTGAGATTCATGTATATAAAATGCACTTTTTATCTATCAAAATGTGTTTTCCAGTGCTAAACCTTTAATTTGATTTCTAAATTGCTGCATTTGTAGCTTCCATATGCCAATATAAAGGAATAGTAGTGGTAAAAAAAAAAATTGTGGGTTTAACCAATCTTATTTTTTTGTACAATTCTCCTTTAAGAGGGTGTGGCAAGGGGTGTGCCCTATGCCTGTATACTTTTGCTGATAGGTGTCCCTCATTCCCATCTCAGAAAGTTGGGAGGTATGCATACATATTTTGTGGGAAGCTGGATCAATGTAAATATGCAATGCAGATCAAAATTGGAGTTCGACTTTAATTGTCTGGTTGTCTTTGCCTTCTTGAGCAGAGATGAGCGAAATTAAGAGCTCTTTCTATGCCAGAATGTTTAAGAAAAATTGGGATATTTCAGAAAAAGTCTCCATTTTGTTGAGAAGCACTGGAGTCAATGAAAAGGCAACTTTTTGGGGTTTAGAAGGCAGTCCCTTTTTTATTATTATTTTCTTTTGAGTTGAACATCAAGAACACTGATGCTGTGTACACACAAGCGGTCTTTCCGACGGACTTTCTGACTAGGTCCGACGGTCTTTCCGAACCAACGGACTTGGCCACACACGATAGGACTAAGTCCGTTCATAAGTCCGTTCGGTTTGAATGTGATGACGTAAACGGGACTAAAAAAGGAAGTTCAATAAGCTAGTAGCCAATAGCTTCCCTTGCGTCGTATTTAGTCCATCGGACCAGCACACAGGCGAACGGTTTTCCCAATTTTAGACTTTGAGTCCGTCGGACAGATTTGAAACATGTTCTATTTCTAGGTCCGTCGGATTTTTATCCCGAAAAGCTATCGGACTAGCCCATACACTATCGGATTGTCCGCTGGACTAATCCCCTCGGACCTAGTCCGCCGGAAAGTCCGCTCTTGTGTACGCAGCATGACTGGACAAATAAAGCTATTAAGGAAAATAAGACAAAGTGCTATTTAGTGCTGATAAGGTGGTCACGTGGCTTTGTTCAAAAACAAAGCCAAATGTATGTCATGGATGAAAATTTTGTATAGATAGTCAGCAATGTAAAACTATCATCTAATGCAAAATTGATAACTTTTTTGCAAAAGGTTGTCAAAATAACTCATGCTCCTCCTTGAGAGAAATATAAAAGCTGCCACGGCTAAGCGTTGCATTTATATTACGTGAAGGTGAAATTAACAGTGGATCTGTTTTAGTAGTAAAGTAACAAAATAATCAGTTAAATTAAATCAGTTAAATGCATTCATGGTTATCTAAAACAAAGAGTGCAAAGTCTTAAGACTAGTACACATGATGAGATTATCAGTAGAAGGATCATTCAGGTTTTTTTTTTTTTTGGGATGCTAGTGTCCATATCGGAAATGAATAGGTTACTAAAGTATGAAAATATTCGTACAACAGAATAAAAATTCGGGAAGTAATGTCATGTATTTGTGTTGTATTTTCGGACGTAAACTGTTTTGATTAAAACCACTTCAGCGATGAAGTTTTGAGAAAAGTCCTGGACAGCCGCACTCAAAATAATTTTCGCCTTTATTAAATAAAAATCAACAGAAATACATGCCTCAGCAGAACGTGCAGGGGAACTGACGCGTTTCACATTACAAACAGTGCTCAGCAAGTGTGTTGGACCTCTATAGAGAGAGTCCACTGCTTCCAAAGCTACAGGGATGCCAAGGATCCAATTTTTTTTGTTGTTACAGCCCCTTCCCCTTAACCTCCTATGTAAATTACTGCATTGGTCTATTCCATTACTTCCAGAGCAGAAGTAGGTAAGAATATGAAAATATGTTTTCTAGAATCGTTGCACTGCGTATATTTGATGTTGAGGGGATTGTTTTTTTCTTCCTTCAAAGAAGAGTTGTACTTTAATACAGCGGGTTCATTAGTTTGTGTGTCATGAAATGTATAATAGAAAAGAACATCCCCATTTGCTAAAAGTCAATAGGAAATAGGTAGATCACTTCATGTGCAACAGTAATTACGTTGGTGTTCTTGTCAGGAGCAGAGCCCATGTGATATAGTGCTGTGCAAATGCCAGAGCCGAGCATATGTGTAAAAGAGCAAATTACACAACCCATCAGAAAATGTCACCGTGGTATCTGCTTATATCTTCCGAGGCTACGAGAGACATTATATCTCCCTGATGAAACAAGGCTCTTCATTCAATCAATTTTTTTTACTTTTTTTCAAGCTATCTTCGTATTAGGTGAACCCTATTAACCCCTCCATAACTAGGAGTCTTTAAAGTGACAATTTAAAAACTGCAGAAAAAAAGAATTAAGGGCTCTAAAAGCTTGCTGAATGATCTTCTGCACTGAAAACTTGCAGAAGCACCAGATGTCTGCACACTGTGGTTCCATTGGCTGCATCACTACTGGTGCACTACAAGTTCAGTTACAATGGTCATGGCTTCAAGTCCCCCTGCCCTTTGGCACAATGGAGATAAGAGCTTGGAACTCCCCCTAAAAGCTTGCTGAAGGATCTTCTGCATCTAGCACTTCCAGGAGTGCCAGATGTTTGCAGACTGTGGTTCCACTGGCCATGCCTATGTCCCTACAGGCACACTATTAGTTTGGTTACAAGGGTCAAGACCTTCAGGTCCCCCTTCCCCTTTGGCACAGTGGAGATAACAGCTTGGGACTCCCTCTAAAAGCATGCTGAAGTATCTTCTGCATCCAGCCCTTGCAGGAGTGCCAGATGTGTTTAGACTGTGGTTCCATTATTGAAGGCTCTCCTGCATCTAACACTTCCAGTAATGCCTGATGTCTGCACACTTTGGCTCAATTGCCGGCTCCTATATCACTGCAATGGTCAAGGCCCCCTGGTCCCCCTGTCTCTGTGGCACAATGGAGATAACAGATTGGAACTCACCCTTCCCTACAGCCTTAAGAGCAATGCCTGCTGTGTCTCTTACCTGGTAAGAATTTGGCCAAAAGGTGCTGATTGCCAGTTCTGCCTTCACCCAGCCTTCTGTTACCACCCCAGATACATTCCACACCGGGTTCCCTTGGGGTCCACCATTCACTTTCACATAGACGTTCAGAGTCCCGGGACTGATGCGGCCAGACATGTGATAATGGAAGTCGATACAGTGAGTGTCGTTCTCCTTAAGTACAGGGAGGAGAAGGTGCGCCTTCTGCCCGGTGGCAAACCCTGAGCTGTTGACCAGCATGAACGATCCTGTATGGAATTTTGGAAATAAGGTGTCAGTTGAGAGAAACAGTAGAGAAAACCAAAAAAATGATGATGAAGACAGCTTGCGGTCTTCTGAAGGAAATACACATATAGTTACATAGTTACATAGTAGGTGAGGTTGAAAAAAGACGCATCAGTCCATCAAGTCCAACCTATGTGTGTGATTATATGTCAGTATTACATTGTATATCCCTGTATGTTGCGGTCTTTCAGGTGCTTATCTAATAGTTTCTTGAAACTATCAATGCCCCCCGCTGAGACCACCACCTGTGGAAGGGAATTCCACATCCTTGCTGCTCTTACAGTAAAGAACCCTCTATGTAGTTTAAGGTTAAACCTCTTTTCTTCCCATTTTAATGAATGGCCACGGGTCTTGTTAAACTCTCTTCTGCGAAAAAGTTTTATCCCTATTGTGGGGTCCCCAGTATGGTATTTGTATATTGAAATCATATCCCCTCTCAATCGTCTCTTCTCCAGAGAGAATACAGTGGGGACAGAAAGTATTCAGACCCACTTAAATTTTTCACTCTTTGTTATATTGCAGCCATTTGCTAAAATCATTTCAGTTAATTTTTTTTCCTGATTAATGTACACACAGCACCCCATATTGACAGAAAAACACAGAATTGTTGAAATTTTTGCAGATTTATTAAAAAAGAAAAACTGAAATATCACATGGTCCTAAGTATTCAGACCTTTGCTGTGACACTCATATATTTAACTCAGGTGCTGTCCATTTCTTCTGATCATCCTTGAGATGGTTCTACACCTTCATTTGAGTCCAGCTGTGTTTAATTATACTTATTGGACTTGATTAGGAAAGCCACACACCTGTCTATATAAGACCTTACAGCTCACAGTGCATGTCAGAGCAAATGAGAATCATGAGGTCAAAGGAACTGCCTGAAGAGCTCAGAGACAGAATTGTGGCAAGGCACAGATCTGGCCAAGGTTACAAAAAAATTTCTGCTGCACTTAAGGTTCCAAAGAGCACAGTGGCCTCCATAATCCTTAAATGGAAGACGTTTGGGACAACCAGAACCCTTCCTAGAGCTGGCCATCCGGCCAAACTGAGCTATCGGTTGGAGAAGAGCCTTGGTGAGAGAGGTAAAGAAGAACCCAAAGATCACTGTGGCTGAGCTCCAGAGATGCAGTCGGGAGATGGGAGAAAGTTGTAGAAAGTCAACCATCACTGCAGCCCTCCACCAGTCGGGGCTTTATGGCAGAGTGGCCCGATGGAAGCCTTTCCTCAGTGCAAGACACATGAAAGCCCACATGGAGATTGCTAAAAAACACCTGAAGGACTCCAAGATGGTGAGAAATAAGATTCTTTGGTCTGATGAGACAAAGATAGAACTTTTTGGCCTTAATTCTAAGCAGTATGTGTGGAGAAAACTAGCCACTGCTCATTACCTGTCCAATACAGTCCCAACAGTGAAGCATGGTGGTGGCAGCATCATGCTGTGTGGGTGTTTTTCAGCTGCAGGGACAGGAAGACTGGTTGCAATCGAGGGAAAGATGAATACGGCCAAGTACAGGGATATCCTGGACGAAAACCTTCTCCAGAGTGCTCAGGACCTCTGACTGGGCCGAAGGTTTACCTTCCAAAAGACAATGACTCTAAGCACACAGCTAAAATAATGAAGGAGTGGCTTCACAACAACTCTGTGACTGTTCTTGAATGGCCCAGCCAGAGCCCTGACTTAATCCCAATTGAGCATCTCTGGAGAGACCTAAAAATCACTGTCCACCATTTAACATCCAACTTGACAGAACTGGAGAGGATCTGCAAGGAGGAATGGCAGAGGATCCCCAAATCCAGGTGTGAAAAACTTGTTGCATCTTTCCCAAAAAGACTCATGGCTGTATTAGATCAAAAGGGTGCTTCTACTAAATACTGAGCAAAGGGTCTGAATACTTAGGACCATGTGATATTTCAGTTTTTCTTTTTTAATAAATCTGCAAAAATGTCAAAAATTCTGTGTTTTTCTGTCAATATGAGGTGCTGTGTGTACATTAATGAGGAAAAACATAACTTAAATGATTTTAGCAAATGGCTGCAATATAACAAAGAGTGAAAAATTTAAGGGGGTCTGAATACTTTCCATCCCTACTATAAGTTCAGTACACTAGCTATCATTGCTGACCTCTTTTTAACAAAGCTGGCTTTCTTTAACCACTTGGCGTCCGCGCTATAGCCGAATGACAGCCACACGGGGACCTGAATTTCTGGAAGGCCGTCATATGACCTTTGTGTGCTGTGATCACCGAGTCACTGAGACTCGGGTGATCACAGATCAGAGTAAGGGGCCGTTCCCGGCCCCTTACAATGTGATCAGCTGTCAGCCAATGACAGCTGATCACGTAATGTAAACAAAAGCTCGGTAATCTTTTTTTTTTTCTCCTCACGCTGACAGCGTGAGGAGAAAAAAAAGCCGGTCACCGGCTTATTTGCAAGGGACATCGGTCCCGAAGAGGCAATTCTGCCTCATCTGTGCCCACCAGGACCCCCTGCCAGTGCCACCTGCCACCTGCCAGTGCCCACCAGTGCCACCTATCAATGCCCACAAGTTCCACCTATCAATGCCCACCAGTGGTGCCAATCAGTGCCACCTAGCAGTGCTGCCTATCAGTGTAACCAACCAGTGCCGATCAGTGCCCATTATTGCCACCCATCAGTGCCCATCACTGCCACCCATCAGTGCCCATCACTGCACCTATCAGTGCCCATCAATGCCGCCTCATCAGCGTACATCAATGAAGGAGAAAAATTACCTGTTTGCAAAATTTAATAACAAAATATAAAAAAAAATATACCGGTATTTTTTTTTTAAATTAGGTCTTTTAAAAAATTTTTAACAAAAAATAAAAACCGCAGAGGTGATAAAAATACCACCAAAAGAAAGCTCTATTTGTGGGGAAAAAAAAGATGAAAAAATCATTTGGGTAGAGTATTGTATGACCGCGCAATTGTCATTCAAAGTGCGTCAGCGCTAAAAGCTGAAAATTGGTCTGGACAGGAGGGGGTTTAAGTGCCCAGTAAGCAAGTGGTTAAAGCATTTCTAAACCCAAAACAATTATGTAACATATTGCAGCTTACCAGTCCTTAGAGGTAATGGATGCATTTGTTTTCTTTTTTAGTCTTTTTTTCTCTTTATTGTCTCCTAGTGATCCTGCAAATAAAACTTCTATTCTCTGGGTGTCTATGCTTACTCAATCTTATCTATGGAGGTAGTCATGGTTGCTGTCACCCAGGCTGGACTATTTCCATTGTGGCTGATGGCATTAGTAGTTTACAAAGGACAGATACAATTTTTCTGTATTTAGTGCAGCTCTCTAACTTTTAAAGTTGACTAAAATCAACAATAATTTTCTTACTTACCGAAAAAGTTTTTAGCTTGAAAAAAAGAAAACTAATGTAACCATCCATATGTTAGGACTGATGAGCTGCAACATATTAAATTTGTTCTTGGGTTTAGTTATGCTTTAAGGTTTTAATATTTAAAACAATTTAAAATGTAATTAAAAGTGTAATTATTTTACAAATGCTAATATTTACCAAGTACCCCTTGCATCCTGATGTACCTCTTTAAAGCTAGTCTTCAGGCAGATGTAAAATGTATGAATTAATAATAATAAATTAATTAATTCAGTTGATTACAAGTAATGAGATTCATTTTTAGCAAAAGGGTAAGATCCTAAATGTGGTTGGGATTAGCCTTGTAAAATGCCCTACACAGCAGTAGTCCGACATGGGACATGGAAGCCAATCAGTCAAGTTACTGACTATGCTGTTTGGCAAGATTGTGTAAATCTCAAGTATGGATGGACAGAAATAAAAATCCCTTTATAGGTATTTACCTGATTGCCTGAAATTTAGCTTAAAATCAAGACCTACCTAGACCTACCTTTAAATGAAGACATAGCAAGACAGAACTATATGGGATGCTACTGGTGATGTATTTTCCATGTTGCTAGTCTCTAGGTTTTCATGTTCTCCCCATTGTTTTATTGCTTAGTGAGTCAATGACTCTAAGGGAGATCATGCATTTCGTTGAACAATAACAAAATATGCCGATTCCCCCATCCACACATTCGAGGTTGACGGGGGAATTGCCCCATTGTACTATTGTGTTCTGAGCCTTCCCCACCATTGAAACCCAATAATCAGTGTTTCTGGCTATAGCCACATATAGCCGGTGGCACCGACTGACTTCTGTACAACCATGGTGCCAATATATGGATCAAAATTTGGAGGGTCTCTGCTGATCCGGCAGAATTTCGATCCATGTATGGATGGCTTAGAGTTGGAACTCCACTTGTAAAGCCATAGGATGGCCATGAGCCAAGAAACTAGCACCTTGATAGGTCCCATATGACAACCATTGCTTTTTACCTGAATATTTTATTGCCCCTCCTACTTGTGTATAAATATTATCTAAATAAATCCTTACTACTTTGTTTATGGTACATGAATGAAATATTTTTTTTATTCAAAGCTGTAAAAACCCCTCTGTTTTGTGATAGCATATTAGTGTTTGATTGGTAGACTTCTGGGAAATGGATGATGCTAAGTGTATTTCTTTGAGGCAGGCAAGATCAATATGTAAAGATCATAGGTAGTGAAAAACTTTGACCCTTTTTTCAGGTGAAAATGTGTATATATACATATATAGAGCCTTGTAGAGAAGAGGTTAATGTGATAGTTTTGTGGCGTGCAGAAAACAATTTGATCCTGAATACTAGGAAGATGAAAGAACTTATTGTAGATTTTAGGAAAAATAAGGCTGCCTTGGCCCCACTTGTTTTAAACGATGAATGTGTGGAGAGGGTTTTTGCTTTTAAGTTCCTTGGCATTTATATTTCTGAAAATATTTCATGGTCAACAAATATGAGGGCAGTTATTTAAAAAAAAAAAAAAAACACTGCAAGGCTTACATTTTCTGAGATTACTCAGGAAAAGCAGCCAGGAGAATAAATTACTGGAGATCTTCTATCAGTCAACCATCGACAGTGTACTGGGGTACTGTATTTCAGTGTGGTACTCCAGCTGCTCAATGGTTGATAAGGGTGCTCCTCAGAGGGTTGTCCATACGGCACAGAAGATTGTGGGCTGCAAATTTCTTTTTTTAGCTATAATTTATCAGTCCCATTGCCTCTGCAGAGCAGAGAGAAGAGAGAATGATTTTTCTGATCCTGGCCATCATCTATTTAAATTAATGCCTTCGTGTAGCCATTTTAGGAACATTAAGGTGAAGCCAAATAGATTCAGAGATAGTTTTTTTTTTTCAAGTGATATTAACACAATAAATGCAAAAATTAAAGCCAGTAAGGCTTAATGTACATGGGATGTTTTACAACCTCCCCTGAATGATCTAACTTGACAGACAGTAAACGACGTTTAAAAAACGCCTGTTTTGCCGTGTTTGCATGCCGCATTTAGCCGCATTTGCGCTTCAAAGCTTTTTTTTTTTTCAAATAGTAAAAAATTTAAAATGCCTGTAAACGTAACATGGCGAGTTACCACGTTTACACGCGTTTACAAGCTGTTGTAGGCATTTGGTGTTTCAAATCTCTCTGAACATCCATCCTGAATGCATTTTCTCGCTTTCCAAAAAATGCTTCTAAACTCAACTGCCTAGAAACTACTATAACCGACCCTATGTACAGGTACTGTTAAGATAACATAGAGGAGAATTCAGGGGCAGCAAAAAAAAACGCCCAACTGCTCCTAAACGTCCGTTTACCAGCAGCAGTGTACATGAAGCCTTAGCCAATGGAAATGGATTTTGTTATATTATAACCAATTGATTGCTTTGGTTAGGGTAGGAAAGACAGTGAAAGTAGAAGTATGTCTGGCCTGGGTTGAGGATGGGGGACATTTGGAAGAGGGTAAAAGACAAGAAAAAAAAAAACGTGAAAAAAGTAGGGGTAAGAAGGGGGATCAGTATGTATTCTAAAATCTGGCAAACATTATTGGCCAACATGGCCTATAACAAAAACTGGGCTAGGGAAAACAGGGTAGGGGAAATATATTACCACCTGAGCACAAAATCCCAAGAAAAATTGTGTTGACCTTAGGGTTTTGATAATTAAATAATATTTAGAACAGTTGTAGAGTTGATGGATATAAGCGTGAAGACCATAATAACCACATTAGATATTCAGAAATTAAGGTTGGGTATGACAATAACATGTCTAAGGCAACTTGGGAGCTTCCAGGTTGTATTTGATGTGGTGAAAGTGAGAAGGAATTGTATAATTATTATTAGTATGAATGTCTCCAAACAAGTGTATGGATCATAGAAAATGCTTAATTCTTAGTTCTTTCTAAAAATCGTAATTCTTATTTTGAAATGATTGAAAAAACTTAATCAGATCCATTGAAATGTCATTAATTTCATTACTATTATTGTATTAATTAAATTTAGCAATTACAACATTCATGTAGACCTTCAATGATCTTCCAAGATACATGGCTATCATCAATATACTATAATAACTACAATTACTGCCCATGACAAACTATGTCTAAAGCCCAAACTTTTTTTAGGTGTGCAAAAGGCAGGAACTGGTTAAAACCCCTCCGATGTATTTAATAAAGCATATCCACAAATTTTCTGTTCCAAAGACAGCTGTGACCAAAAAAAATAAAGAGGGTGAATCTCCGCAGTGGGAACATAGACAGAAATAAAAACCTGACAGGAGCTCCAGACCTTCTCAGTCCTTCTAAATTCTACCCAAAACCTACAATAAATATACTTTGGCTACACGTCAAATAAGCAGCATGCTGAGCTTTGATAAGCACAAGTTACCTGTAGGCACAGTGGAGTCCAGTGGAGGTTTTTCCCATGTGTTCACTTGCTCCCAGGTAAATCCATTGGTACCCAGAGCCACACTATACCCACAGCTGTTGTAATGTTCTTCAAAGGTACAGCCACCTGCAAAGAAAGATAAGATTGCTCATTAAAGATTTCCAAGGCAACCCAAAGATAAAAGTTGGAAAAAAAACCTGAAAAAAATAATTAGAAGACATTTTATTCTGTAATTTAAAACCTAATTGAGTCTTTAATTCTAGTAATTTATCCCTGGATGTTATAATCTGTGACCAATGTATGCTTGTCCAAGGCTTGAAATGTCTTTACATATCTTTTTTGAGAAAGTGTAGTTTCCTGTCCTCACACTGCAGCACTCTGCCCTGGCAGAGCTAAGTAACAGCCACATCCCTCATCATTTGTGAACAGGTAACCAAATGTGTCCTTATGTAGACAGTATTTCTGACCAGGTCTTATTAGGAGCTGGATAAAGCAGGGAAGGATTGAAAACTCCTGATCGTAGATGTTTTGTTGTCTATGTTTTATGGGGGAAATTTCACTTCAACATAGTTACATAGTTACATAGTAGGTGAGGTTGAAAAAAGACACAAGTCCATCAAGTCCAACATATGTGTGTGATTATATGTCAGTATTACATTGTATATCGTTGTATGTTGTGGTTGTTCAGGTGTTTATCTAATAGTTTTTTTGAACTATCGATGCTCCCCGCTGAAACCACTGCCTGTGGAAGGGAATTCCACATCCTTGCCGCTCTTAGTGGCCACGTGTCTTATTAAACTCCCTTTCGCGGAAAAGTTTTATCCCTATTGTGAGGTCATCGGTATGGTATTTGTAAATTTAAATCATATCCCCTCTCAAGCATCTGTTCTCCAGACAGAATAAGTTCAGTGTTCGTAACCTTTCTTCATAACTAATGTCCTCCAGTCCCTTTATTCGTTTTGTTGCCCTTCTCTGTACTCGCTCCATTTCCAGCACATCCTTCCTGAGGACTGGTACCCAGAACTGGACAGCATACTCCAGGTGCGGCCGGACCAGAGTCTTGTAGAGTGGGAGAACTATTGCTTTATCTCTGAAGGTAATCCCCTTTTTATTGCATGCCGATATTCTGTTTGCTTTGTTTGCAGCAGCTTGGCATTGCATGCAATTGCTGAGCCTATCATTTACTAGGGCCCCCAGATCCTTTTCCATCCTTGATTCCTGCCGAGGTTCTCCCCCCAGTGAATAGATTGCATTCAGATTTTTGCTACCCAAATGCATTGTTTTACATTTTTCCACATTAAACCTCATTTGTCATGTAGTTGCCCACCCAATTCATTTGTTCAGATCTACTTCCAAGGTTTCCACATCCTGAAGTTATTGCCTTGCTTAGCTTAGTATCGTCTGCAAATACAGAGATTGAACTGTTTACCCCATCCTCCAGGTCATTTATGAACAAATTAAATAGGATTGGTCCCAGGACAGAACCCTGGGGGACCCCACTTTCCACCCCTGACCATTCTGAGTACTCCCCATTTATCACTACTCTCTGAACTCGCCCTTATAGCCAGTTTTCAATCCAGGTACTCACCCTATGGTCCATGCCAACGCACCTTATTTTGTACAGTAAACGTTTATGGGGAACTGTGTCAAATGCTTTTGCAAAATCCAGATACACCATGTCTACGGGCCTTCCTTTATCTAGATGGCAGCTCACCTCCTCATAGAAGGTTAATAGATTGGTTTGGCAAGAACGATTCTTCATGAATCCATGCTGATTAATGCTGATACAGTTGTCATTGCTAAAATGTTGTATATAGTCCCTTATCATCCCCTCCAAGAGCTTGCATACAATTGATGTTAGGCTAACTGGTCTGTAATTCCCAGGGATGTATTTTGGCCTTATTTTAAATATTGGTGCTACATTGGCTTTTCTCCAATCAGCTGGTACCATTTCAGTCAGTAGACTGTCAGTAAAAATTAGGAACAATGGTCTGGCAATTATTTGACTGAGTTCCCTAAGGACCCTTGGGTGCAAGCCATCTGGTCCCGGTGACTTATCAATGTTAAGTTTTTCAAGTCTATTTCTAATTCTATCCTTTGTTAGCCATGAGGGTGCTTCCTGTGACGTGTCATGATGATAAACACTGCAGTTTTGGTTACTGAAGCCCCCTGATTCCCTCGTGAAGAAGAATAAATTCAATACCTTTGCTATCTCACCATCCTTTGTAACCAGATTCCCTTCCTCATTCTTTATGGGGCCAAATATGGTCTGTCCTCTTTCTTTTACTGTTTATATATTTAAAGAATTTCTTGGGAGTTTTTTTGCTCTCCTCTGCTATGTGTCTTTTGTGTACTATCTTAGCCGCTCTAATTGCACTCTTACATTTCTTGTTGCATTCTTTGTAAAGTTTGAATGCTGATGATGATCCCTCAGCCTTGTATTTTTTGGAGGCCTTCTCCTTTGCTTTTATATGCATTTTTACATTGGAGTTAAACCACCCAGGACTTTTATTTCGCTCTTTAAAATTTATTTCCAATGGGATGCACTGGCTAATGCCCTTATTTAATATGCTCTTAAAGCAAACCCATCTCTCTTCTGTGTTCTTTGTTCCTTCATTTTCTATCCTTTCTAACTTCTTGTGCTCATCAGTCTACTGCTTCTCCTTTCACTGTCCAATCATAGACAGGACTGTGATGTGGGCCAAAGCTGTGTAAAACTCAGGATTGGATAGACATAAAAAAAAAAATATTTGGCAAGTAAGGCTCCCTCACACTTGCCATGGACTGTAAAGCCCTCCACTTTCAGGTCATTTTTCAGAGGACATTTGACAAGAAATGAGGAGGCGTTATAACACCCCCTCATCACCCGGTTTAAGTCCGCGCAACCACAATGCAATCGCATGTACTGCACCTGGTTGTGGTGTGGCACTGTTAAACTTAATGGTCAAGATTCGCAGGTGATACTGGTAAACCTTGGCTCACACACCTGTTATGACCAGCCCCTTGGCCACCCCGTCTGAAAGAGCACTAAACAGTCTCCATGTACTGTATGCATTTCACACGTTTATTTTACTTGGATATCAGCTTTAAAAGAACTCACTAATGGCAGCCAGCTACTTCATTTATATTATTGTAGGTTCCTTTTAAAAAATTGCTGACCCTGTGTCCTTTGGTGGAAAATGTGGAGTAAGTATTTCCCAAAAAAAGGAGACTGCAACTGCCATTTTTCCTAGTGTGGGTTGGAAAGTAAAATACAGTGTATAATGTTTAACCTTCCTCTGTTTTTTTATGACAGGTCCCTCTTTCCATTGTATGACATTGATAAGCCCCCCCACTGCATGCATGGCCAAATCTAGGTGAGGGGTTGCTGAGGATGCAGAAGATCAACACTGGAACAGATGCTCAGAGCCATGTAATGAGGCTGACAGGAAAAAAAACATTTGGAGTGAAAGATTACTGCTAAAAAAGTACCACTTAAATTGAGATAAAGTAGAGAAATTAGGCCATGGAGAAATTTCTGCACGTTCAGCAGAGAAAGGAAGTGACCTGACGAAAAAAGCCACAGAGCTCACAAACTGCTAAGAATTATGAGCAAAATAAATGTGATAAACAGACAGAGGCAATAAAGTGAATGCACACCGCGCCGGGAAGAGTAGGCTGAGAGTCTTATGTTAAATGGAGGAAGGAAAAATCGCATAATCCACATACATGCAAATGTGCAGAAAACAGGGCTCCTGCCGAATGCGAGATTGCTTCAACACAGTGCAGGAAATTAAAGCTAAGTATGAGTGGAGTGTTTCATTCTGCACTATAGTTTGTCATGGCAATATATATTGTACATCCTTAAAGGGAATGTATGCACCCTTCTATGTTTTTTTTTTTTGTAGATAAAAAATTTAAAGAGATCAGATCATAAATAAATGTTATAGTTGAACTAAACCCCTCCAGTACACCTCTGCCCGACAGCGAAGCAATGTCCGCAAGCTCCAGCATCTTGTTCCAAGTTTCAAGTTCGGGGCCATCTTGATTGGCCAGGCTGGGATGACATAACTTGTCACAAAAACACCCTGTAACTAAACTTTTGGAAGGCAGGACAGTAAAACTGTATAAGTCAACCAACCCTCTGACCTACAAGTCAGTAGGTGAACCAACAGCATGGTGGGGTTTATCAACTCCGAAAAGCATCTTTGTAATAATATCACATACTGGACACATGAAAAGCTGTAGCTAGCCAAGTTGTCGGGGAACCTTATGGCAGCCATGACAGTCTTGGCAAACAGTTAAACATTGCAGTAAAAATCTGAACCGCCTCCCTCCTCCCTTATTTTCAGGAATTCATAGGCTTACTCCAAACACTTCAAATGAGTTGTTATCTCAACCTAGAGAACCAGGATTGGGCCTGTGAAAATAACTATAGAATGTCCAGGCCTATCGTAAAACTGTCACCCTCTCAATTCAGAGAACCAACAGATATGGTTGTAAATACCTCCATTCACATAAAGCTCAAATAGTCGGTATAATTCTCTAATTTCAGCATGTTTCATAACTTCCAAATTAATAATAGCACAGCCATAATATGGACATATTTAGTTTCCTCAGATAATTTGTAACATTTCAAGTCCAGACACCCCTATGTCAGATCATATGGGGAAACCACTGGTACCCCTTATCCCTCCTAGGTAAACTGGACATTGGAGACCTGGCATCTGTTTATATTTGTTTTATAGGAAATCTCACGCTGGACAATAATATGGATAGTGGCAGTCTGTATACACTATAGATGCAGAGACATGAATATGTATCACAAAGGGTACCTGGGACGTGGTCATGAATGTAGAGACCTCCCAGCAACCAACCCCTAAACAAGATGACCAGGCGATTGGTCACTGGTCGCTGTCAACACCTCTTTGATCTGACAGAAAAGAGAAGATGCCAAGACAATGGTCAGTTCTCCTTTTACCATCCAAGCAGGAACATCTGCCAAGTTTGAGAGCCGATTACCCAGCTCATCGATCAAACTCTGATCAACCCTCAGACATTAATTGCAAGTATTCTTCCTCTTCAATTCTACCTTATTTCTTTGTGGCTGTATATTGTCTTTATCTCTTTTTAAACATCTTTTTTCTGTAAATATTTTATTTACATAAATATTTTCATTCTTAAACCCTTGTTTTGAAAAGTGTTAACCTTGTCTCTAAAGCTCTTAATGCAAACTATAAATGAACCTGCCTCTGGTGGGCGGCACAGTGGTGTAGTGGTAGCACTCTCGCCTATCAGTAAGAAGGGTCACTGGTTCGAATCCCAACCACGACACTACCTGCTTGGAGTTTGCATGTTCTCCCTGTGCCTGCGTGGGTTTCCTCCGGGTACTCCGGTTTCCTCCCACACTCCAAAGACATGCTGGTAGGTTAATTGGATCCTGTCTAAATTGTCCCTAGTATGTATGAATGTGAGTTAGGGACCTTAGATTGTAAGCTCCTTGAGGGTAGGGACTGATGTGAATGTACAATGTATATGTAAAGCGCTGCGTAAATTGACGGCGCTATATAAGTACCTAAAATAAATTAAAAAAAATAAATAAAAAAAATGAACCTGCCTCTTGAAGAACACTACTGTTGTAGAGTAAGCGTGACAGTGTGGTGTGAGGTTGGCCTGTCCTTCATCGCGAGTTAGTGGGGAGGGCAGGGATCTGACACTCGTGTTTGTCACAATCTTAAAATGAATTTAAAACAGTGGTGGCCCATCCATTAGTGGCTCACGGGCTCCACACCCCCTATCCATGCGTCCCTAATTGGGTCGCCGGATGCAAGGATTCCAAATTAGGGGGGTGTTTAGGCACATGATTAGAGCCAGAGGCTCTAATAGGCTTCAGTAAAGGGTGGGCTCGGGGCGCAGGGCACTGAGCTCCGAGCCCACCCAGTTGTGTGACAATAGCGAATGAAAATTTGCTAATTTCACACTGATTCTCCTCCCGGCCAATCTGGAAGCGGGTCCTGAGACACTGGAAGCGGCCATGATCCAAAGGAGGAGGAGACACGATGGAAGACGCTGTCGCTCGTAGGACACGCTACCTAGATGTGGTAAGTGCGGGGCTTTGATGTCCGACCACGGGGGGGTGGTTGTTTGCTGCCCCCCCCAAAAAAACCCACCAGGCGCCACTGGTTTAAATCCTACTAAATTATGAGGACCCTTCAACAGTGCACAGAGTGTGGTGAGAGTAGGTTCTGTTCTGCAATGTTTTTGGAATGTGGCCATCTGGGTGTGCTACCATCTTCAGCAGTGGTCTCCAAACTGCGGCCCAGGGGCTGAATGCGGCTCTTTGCTTGCCTTTATTCGTCCCCTGGGGTATTATTCCTCCCATTGATATGAGGCACTATTCCTTCCTCTGACACCAATAGGGCAATAGTTCCTGCACTGACATCAACAATGATGTCCTCCCACAGACATCAAGGATGGAGTGCTATTCCTCCCACTGACACCAATGATGGGGCAATAATAATTTTCCTAATACCAAAGATGAGACATTGTTTACCCCCACTGATGCTGGTACATTTTCTACTCCCATTGGCCATGGTCTAGCCCCCCTAAAGTCTGAAGCACATTAAACTAGCCCTTTGTTTAGAAAGTTTGGAGACCACCGATCTTGAGAATGAACAACATAAGGTAGAACCTGGAAGTGCAATCAGAATGTTGTGTATATTTTGTGTGTTTATTTTGTGTATATTATCTGTGTATAACTCTAGAGCAACCAAGGGTTAAAATCCCTGTCACTTTATTTTTTGCTGTATGTGTTATAATCCATATGCATGATATCAATATATTATTAATTATATATTAATGTATATGTATTATTGTTTATCCATTTATAGATTTTCGTTAAAGACCTGATGAAGGGGGATTCTTTGCCCCTCAAAATGCTTTGGCTCTTGCTTGTCTACCTATTGTCACTTCATAGTCAAGAATAAAGCTATATGGACATTAAATGTAGTCATCTGGCACTTTTTTTTCTCATTTGGGCTTCTAAAGTCAG
Source organism: Aquarana catesbeiana (assembly GCF_042186555.1). Taxonomy (NCBI): domain Eukaryota; kingdom Metazoa; phylum Chordata; class Amphibia; order Anura; family Ranidae; genus Aquarana; species Aquarana catesbeiana. Next base: position 200,612,277 of record NC_133335.1, on the reverse strand, counting down.
GTGGCACCCACTTGGTGAAATTTATCCCCTACTTTCTGTTTTTTCAGTGGCCAAAGACAAGCGAATATCATCCTCTATTTGATGTCCTAAATAAAAGAAATGTAATGAATAAATAAATATTTGATGACTAAATCTGAGTCCAGTGCCTCAAGTTTTATTTGCTCTTAAAGCATAGCACTGAGCCCTCGTGACTTATCTACAGTGGCTTATATATACAAGGTGTACACAACAATAATAACTCGACATTGAAACTAAACTATTCTTCTCCACTGCCGATTTTTTTTATCTCTCACTTCAACTGTTGCAACTCCCTCCTCATTGGCTTACCTTTTCAGTCCATCATAAATGCTGCCAGACTCACCCACCTTATCAACTGTTCATTGCCTGCTAACCCGCTCTGCCAATCTTTCCACTGGCTTTCGCTCAAATAATGAATACAGTTCAAAATACTAATAACAACCTATGAAGCCATCTACAACTCTGCCCCCAGCTACATCACTAACCTTGTCTCAAAATACCAACCAAACCATTGTTTTTGCTCCTACCAAGACGCCCTGCATTCTAGCTCCCTAGTCACCTCCTCTCATGCTTGTCTCCAGGACTTTTCCAGAGCCTCTCCCATCCTCTGGAACTTCTTATCCCAATCAATTCAACTATCTTCAACTCTATCCATGTTTAGGCGATCCCTGAAAACCATTTTCTTTAGAGAAGCCTAGCTTGCCTCGACTGAACTTTTGCTTTCTCCATCATCCACCCCAGTTATTTCTTTTTGTATTATTTGACTCTTTCTTTAAGGGTCCATGCACACTGGCTTAAAAATCGCTGCTTCTACAGGAGTTTTGTGTTCTGCCTGTAGAAGCAGCTCAATGTTATTCTATGTGTCCATGCACATTAGGACTATTAGAGACATATTTTAAGCTCAGCGTTTAGAGGCAGGAAAAATAACCCTACTGGTATGCTTGGAGCTTTCTGGCAGAAAAAAAAAAACTAAACTCTCCTGAACTCATCTAAACTGTGTACAAAAACGCTCTATATGAGCATTTTTCTCTGGCAGGGGAGCTTCCGTTTTTTTAAAATCCAGCGTACATGGAGCTTTGGCTTGTAAGCTCTAACGAGTAGGGCCCTCTGATTCCTCTTGTAAGAATCGTATTGTAACTGTACTGTCTGCCTTCATGTTGTAAAGCACTGCACAAACTGTTGGCGCTATATAAATCCTTTATAATAATAATAATAATAAAAATACTATAAATAAAAAAATACTATATATAAATATATCTATATATCTATATATCTATAGATATATATTCACTTGCAGTAGTAGGCTGTCCAATAAATGTTTGATACATCAATCTATTGCAGTAGAATCTATAGGAAAAGTGTGTCCAGTAATTCAGGGACTGCACACCATTTATCATAGTTTCTGGGCCATGTCGAAAAATCATTCACCTCACAAGAAGATATGTTATGTGAGGCTTTAAGCACGTCTTTCTTCATAGAAGTTCTGTCTGCTACATCGTCTTTCATCCAAATGAAATGCAGCCTCATCAAATTCCTGTGTTTTGCAGCCTCCCCAGAGGTTTGTCAGACAATTTACCTCAGGGTTAGAACTGGAGTTTCACGTACGCAATATGAGTTTCTGCCATCTGAGACATTGTACAGCACAAGATGTACAAATTAGTGACTGTCCCGAACCATACCTTGTCTGCTCCAGGCCAATCAGGGCCTTTAAAAAAAAAAAAATTTACAGCCATTGCCAAACACACAATTGTAACAGCATGGTTTCTTCAGGAAGGTTGTTGTCAAGAAAATGGCAACCATAACCAAAACAGCCAAACAAATATCATGTGTTATGTTTCTATTACAGAGAAGGGATATGCAGAGTCAATTGGGTGGAAATTATTTTTGCTGCAAAAATTTGCTAGAGTGGAAACTCCCAATTCTGCTTATTTTAGGTAACATTTGCTGGGGATAGAGTTCTACTTTACTTAGAGGGTTCGTTTTTTTGTATATAGGATAGTTTATTTTCTATCATGTAATGCTCCTTGCCTTCGTGTTTTTCCTCTTTTTTGTGTAATTGATTGTGTAATTGATTGCTGTGTACTGTTACATTTAATTTTTTACTTAATTTTCCTTTTCCAAAAAACCCCCACAAAATCAGAAGTCTAAAGCCGCGTACACACGAGCGGAATGTCCAACAGAAAAAGTCAGACGGAAGCTTTTCATCGTCTATTCCGATCGTGTGTAGGCCTCAGTTTTTTTTTTGAAAATTCTGACGGACCTAGAAATGGAACATGTTCTAAATATTTCCAACGGAACCAATTCCTATCGGGGAAACCGATCGTCTGTATGCTGTTCTGACGGACCAAAAACGACGCATGCTCAGAAGCAAGTACGAGACGGAAGCTATTGGCTACTACCTATTGAACTTCCTTTTTCTAGTCCTGTCGTACGTGTTGTACGTCACAGCGTTCTTGACGATCAGACTTTGGTCGGACTTTGGGTTGACCGTGTGTAGGCAAGACCGCTTGAATGGAATTCTGTCGGAGTTCCGTTGGAGATTCCTTCGGAGTTTATTCCGACGGCAAAACCGGTCGTGTGTACGCGGCATAACAAGGGGTTTTTGGCCCAAGAACATGTCCAGTATATACTAAAAGAGCTTCCGTGACCCTCAGGAACCATTGTAAGCCCATTACATCCATAATAACCAACAACATCCTAATTTTGCCTTTTCCTTCGACTCCAAAGCTTTTGCTGGAGTCTCCATATTTCCAAAATTATGAGAAAATGATGAGTGACTACACTTGAAAGAAATAGGCAATTGGTGTCAGACCCACTTTCCTTTTTTAACCCTTACCTAAGGGTAGAACAAATCTAAATGCCTAAGCACAATTTTGCAACTTTAGCAAATCTTAATAAAATTGTACATATCATCACAACTGCTTTGTGCATCCAAACAGATACCTTTTTTTTTTGGGGACAAACTGGGCTTTCATTTTTTGGTAAATTGCAAGAATCGTATTGTAACTGTACTGTCTGCCTTCATGTTGTAAAGCACTGCACAAACTGTTGGCGCTATATAAATCCTTTATAATAATAATAATAAAAATACTAAAAATACTATAAATAAAAAAATTGTAAGAATCTCCTGTTTTTTGTTCAATATTAAAGGAAAACAACCCAAAATAAATTCTCTTGCCTCTCTCTTGTGTAATTTGTTGTTTGTACCCATAGTACAGACCAGAAACAATAGTGCGTACTTTTCTTTTCTTTTTTTTTTTTACCTTAGCTAAAACACACTGACACTAGATGGCACGGTTACTAACTAAAAATAAAAAATCTGTCCAAAAAATACTGACCCTGACCTTTGGCCCTGACCTTGATCTTTGACCCTGACCTTGACCCAAACTCTAACCCTGTCACTGAGCTAGATCAAACCCTGATCTAGGTATTTTTTTTTTACAAAAATTTATTTTATATTTTAATTATTATTATTTTTATATATTATTATTATATATTTTCTTCACACACTTTTTTTTCCCTCTCTCTGCAAGGATAGAGAAAGATGCAATGTATCTTTCTCGTCCATTGACAGAGACAGAAAACACGGGGGTAGGCTTCACAGTGACTGATCACTGTGATAGCCAATCAGAGGCTATCACAGTGATCAGGTGACCTGGAATCTCGAGTTTCAGGTCCTGATCATTAGTACGGTGCCTGGGGCTCACAGTGAGACCCTGGTCTCTGTGCTAGGGGCACGCTGCTCGGCGCGTTCCCAGCACACAGGAGGAAACACAAATATGCGGCCCCATCGATAAAAGCCCAGTCCAATGGGGCCACATTTGTTTGACGTTGACACCAAGGCGTTAAACCATGTCTCAAGGCAAAGTACATAAAATAAATGTGTTGCATCAATACATGCCCAATACCACGTTTTATTCCCTTAACCACCACTTTACCCCTCTTCCTGACCAGGCCATTACGATACAGCACTGCTTTTTTTTAACTGACAATTGCGTGTGACGCTGTAACCAAACAAAATTTATGTCCTTTTTTTTACCACAAATAGAGCTTTATTTTGGCGATATTTTTTGCGCTATAAACACTTTTGAAAAAAAAAAAAAATACAATACTTTTTACTTTCTGCTATAAAATATCCAATAAAAAATTTGAAAATCGAATAGAATTTCTTCATAAATTTAGGCCAATGTGTATTCTGCTACATATTTTTAGTAAAAGAAACTACCAATAGGCGTACGTGAGTTTAATGTGAGTTGGGGACCTTGGATTGTGGGCTCCTTGAGGGTAGGGACCGATGTGAGTGTGTAATGTATGTGTGGAAAAATCGATGGGTACCTTAAATAAATAATAATATAATAGATGAGCATCTTAATGAGACACAATGTACAGGGATTGTGAGAATTGTAGACACAAACCCACACTATACTATACTGGATGGACTGGTGTCTTTATTCAACCTTACTAACTATGTAACTATGTAACTATGTATGTACGTTGATTGGTTAGTGCAAAAGATATAGCATCTACAAATTATGGGATATTTTTATTTATTTATTTACTAGTTATGGCGGCGATTAGCGACTTAAAGCAGGACTGCAACATTGCGCCTAACATTCGGACACTAACTGACACTTTTGACACTTTTTTGGGGACCAGTGACACTAATACAGTGATTAGTGCTAAAAATATGCACTATCACTGTACTAATGACACTGGCTGGGAAGGGGTTAACAGCAGGGCTGATCAAAGGGGTAACTGTGTACCTGGCCTGTGTTTTATTACAGTGTGGGAGGTGCTTTTACTAGGGGAAGACATGGATCCATGTCCCTGTCAGAATGGCGATCTGTCTTGTTTACATAGGCAGACCGCCGTTCTGTCTCTCTGCAGAATGATTTGCAGGTGCCGGCAGACATCGAGTCCGAGGTACCCGCTGATTGGCTCCCGCTGTGTATAATCACAGTGGAAACGAGCAGGCGGTGGCGCGCATTTGCACCCACAACCAGGAGGGCAGGATCACGTAACTATATCCTGATCCTGTGATCCTGCTCACAGCTGCCGCCCTCTCTCAGTAAAACTGCTAGAGGGTGGTCAGCAAGTGGTTAAAGACCCTGAAAGTACAGAAGAATATCTGTTGATGTACCAGAAATGCACTCAGCTGGTCCTGCTGTGAGCTGACAAAACACAGCATTTTTTTTTAACTAATTGGTGTCAGCCCTCCCAGTTGTCTTTTGCTATACTTCTCAGCCACTCCCGCCTTCAGATCTTTACATAGTAAAGGCTAATCATTTTGTAGTTCAAGATAAGACCTTAGAGGGCTCTTTGAGATAATGCAGGATGTGTGTAGAAGACACAGGACAGGTTTGGATTTCTGACATAATCAACAGGTATTTTTTGCACTCATCAAACATATGTAACAAATTGCAATAATAAACAGACCAAAAGTGAACAATTAAAAGAATTTCAATGGTAGAATTTACATACCCTTTAATTTTTTTTTAAATTGTTTTTCTTTTTAAGTCACAGTCTACAGCAGGATTTCTCAACCAGGGTTCCATGGAAGCCTAAGGTTCCTCCAGAGGCTGCTAGGGGTTCCTTGAGCAATGAGCAATTTCTGTTTCTCAAATAAGTTCCCACTGACACCGTACATGTAATATCTTTAACAGCAAACTAATCCTCTGAAGAAGACCGCAGTTACATGGGTCGAAACGCGTCAGTATTTTATACAACTGACATTCTAATATGTAATGTTATGTATAATTTTTTGTTTGCAATTTCTGTATTTGGAATAGTTTTTATTCTCCTACCAGAGCTCATAGATAAAACTACCATGGTATTATCTTTTGTACAATATAATAAAAATACCTTTTCTATACACGTCGTTTTATTGAATTTTATACCTTGCTGCTAAAAAACCCCTCTGGGGGAGCCTTCCCATTTTGTACTATTTGGGGTGTGCAGCACCAATACCTCTCCCTATATGTGTCTTTCCTATGCTGACACCATTCATCTTTTTAGCTATCTGAACGGTGGGAATTTTTCCCAATGACCACAAATGTAAGGAGCATTCTTCCCGCTGACCATCACATAATGTATCATGAGTTGTAGATATAGTCATTTTTAGTAGGGGTTCCCTGAGATCAGAAAGTTGTTTCAAGAGTTCCTCTATGTTCAAAAGGTTAAATAAGGCTGGTCTACAGGCTAGATATTCTAAACAGGCCATAACAATGTAGCAATCAGGGTTATTCAGTAACAATGATTATCACCTATGACAATTACAGTGGAACCTCAGATTAAGAGCATAATCCGTTCCAGGAGAATGCTCGTAATCCAAAGTACTCGCATATCAAAGCGAGTTTCCCCATTGAAGTCAATGGAAACGAAAATAATTAGTTCCGCATTGACTTCAATGGCATGCAATACTGCATGCGGCCAGAGGTGGGGGGGCGCCGGAGAGCCTCGGAAATAGACGGAAAGGCCCGAGCACACCTCGGCTGACCTCGGCAAACCTCGGAAAGACTCCGTTCCCAAGGTTTGCAGAGGTCAGCCGAGCTGTCCTCGGGCCTTTCCGTGCATTTCCGAATGGCGCCGATCGGCGCTGCTCAGCTCTGGCGCTCCCCCACCTCAGGCCAAACGCGGTACTGCACGCGCTTTGGCCTGAATCATGCTCGTTTTGCGAGACAACACTCGCAAACCGAGTTACTATGTTTAAAAATACAATGCTCGTATTGCGAAACGCTCGTTAACCGCGTTACTCGCAATCCGAGGTTCCACTGTATATGATTTTTAGGAACTGCTGATATATGCTAGTTTCCATAGCATTTAACAAGACCATATTTATGGTGGATATTAAAAAATTTTAATCAGTATTGAGTGGTTCATAATCATGTTTCTTTCTTTCAGTTCATATAAATATTTTAACATTGCACCACTTACTAGATTCAACTACATACTGAATTTTTTGAGCCAATCCTATAACTATACAAAACACAATTGTTTGTATCGCATGCAATGAATAGATTATTAAAGCCCCATCCAATATAAAACCAATTATCCTATGTATGTTCCACTTACATTAGTGCTTGTGGGCAGGGGCAGTAGCAGTCACCCAGGGCAAACTCCCTAAGGATCCGTTCAAACGAGTGCGATTTCAGGTGCAATTTGAATTGCACAGAATCACATGACAATGGAAATCACATATTTTGCAACATCAATGCAACTCAGCACGGTGGGATTTCGGAAAAGGTTACGGTACAACTTAGGGGCAAGTCCAGCACAACTTTAGCCCTATAGAATATGCAAACCACTTCAAAGGAGCATCCAAGTTGTAATCAAGTTGCATCCAAGTTGCACTACATAATCTGATTGCAGCAGTATGAACCTATAGCCTAATACAGCATTCTAACAGAGATCTCTTCTAACTTTCTACCATCTGTAGTTGTTTCTTTTTGACCTACCAAGGTTGTATGGTAGAATGGTCTCTCACAGAGCTGACTCTAAGTAAAAACTTCCATCCGGAATCATTATTACCCACAATACCCCATTCATAACCATTCAATTTCCCCACCTGCAGACTGATCACCTCTGCCACCCAGCAATCCTTTATAGTGATGAGCATATCTGAACCAAGCACCCCCATCTTACAACTGAGAAGCGCCAGTATTATCCCATGAATATCACCTTAAAGAGGAACTGCAGTCTGGTCACATAATTTGTAATAAAAACATCTTTGCCATCCTGAAGCTTCCCTTCAACCACTTTGCATATTATTTTATATATACTGTGATTCTGTACTTGCCAAATATGCTGCAGAAATCTCCCTCCACTGAGTCTGGCTGCATCCATTTTAACTGTGGGCAGCTGAAGCTGCTGCCTGTTCACTTCCTGGATTTACACAGACACACAGAGGCACACCTCCAGCTCTGCAGCCCCGCCACTGTCATTGGTCCTCTTATGACTCACCCCCCCCTTCCTTCCTGGCAAACTCTCACGAGAGTGAGAGATAGAGCTATGCATGATGTCATAAGCCTAGGCCAATGACCAGACAAGAAAGAGGAAGATGGCTGTATAAGGCTGCTTACACACAGGGGCAGGCGGGGATTTACCGTCATTTTAGCGGTGCTATTCGGCCGCTTTTAACACCGCTGGCAGCTGATGAAGGGGTTAAATGCACCCGTGTAGCGCCACTGCCGAATCGCTTTGCAGGCACTTCGGCAGCGGTGCCCATTCATTTCAATGGGCAGGAGTGGTGGAGAAGCGTTGGAGGAGCGGTGGAGGAGCGTTGGAGGAGCGGTGGAGGAGCAGTGTATACACCGTTCCTTCACTGCTCCAAAGATGCTGCTTGCAGGAATTTTTTTAACGTCCTGCCAGCTCATCGCCTCAGTGTGGAAGCACTTGGACTTTCACACTGAGACTACAGGGGAGATGTTTTTTAGGCGCTTTACAGGCACTATTTTTAGCCCAAAAGTGCCTGAAAAACGCCCAATTGTGAAAGGGGTGTCAGGTCACATTCGGCTCCCAGTAAATAGCTTAAACCCCTGTAGCGTCACATATGGCGACCCATCACATTTTGCTACCCGCTGAAGTGCGCATGCGCAACGCCGCCATATGCTTTCCAACACTGTTGTAAGGCCACTTTGCCACAGGGCCCCTCGCGGGCTCGCCTCACTCGCCACGCTTAGGGCACAGCCTCTCTTCGCTCTGCATAATTATAATCTGACTCTATGTCCATTTGGATGGTGGGGCTTGAACCTGGACTTAGGGGTGTGGCCACAAAATTCTGCACAAGCGCAGATCACCACAGTGTTGGAACACATATGGCGGCGTTGCGCATGTGCAGTCCAGCGGGTAGCCAAATGTGATGGGTCGCCATATGTGACGCTACAGGGGTTTAAGGTATTTACTGGGAGGAAAAAAAATGTTTTACTATCCAAAGTTAAAACAACAAGGGCAAAACATTTAATAGATGAAAAGATGAAAAAATGACTGAAGTTCGGCTTCAATGTGTTGTGACTTAGCACCGGGTGATGTGTTGTAACATGGAAAAGTGTCATAATATGTGTATGTATGAATGTGAGTTTAGGGACCTTAGATTGTAAGCTCCTTGAGGGCACAGACTGACGTGAATGTACAATATACACACACCAGACACTTTATTAGGTACTCCTGTTCAATTGCTTGGTAACACAAATTGCTAATAAACCAATCACATGGCAGCAGCTCAATGCATTTAGGCGTGGTGAAGATGACTTGCTGAAGTTCAAACCGAGCATCAGAATGGGAAAGAAAGGGATTTAAGTGACTTTGAACGTGGCATGGGTGTTGGTGCCAGGCGGCTGGTCTGAGTATTTCAAAAACTGCTGATCTACTGGGATTTTTACAACCATCTCTAGGATTTACGGAGAATGGTCCGAAATAGAGAAAAGGGAGCGGCAGTTGTTTGGACGAAAAATGTCTTGTTGATATCAGAGCTTAGAGGAGAATTGGCAGACTTGGTTAGAGTTGATAGAAAGGCAACAGTAACTCAAATAACCTCTCGTTACATCTCTGAACACACAACACATTGAACTTGGAAACAGATGGGCTACAGCAGCAGAAGACCATACCGGGTGCCACTCCTGTCAGCTAAGAACAGGAAACTGAGGCTACAATTCACACAGGATCACCAAAATTGGACAATAGAAGATTGAAGAAACGTTGCCTGGTCTGATGAGTCTCGATTTCAGCTGCGACATTCAGATGGTTGGGTCAGAATTTGGCGTAAACAACATGAAGTCATGGATCCATCCTGCCTCGTATCAATGGTTCAGGCTGGTGGTGGTGTAATGATGTGGGGGATATTTTCTTGCTACACTTTGGGCCCCTTAGTACCAATTGAGCATGGTTTAAACACCACGGCCTACCTGAGTATTGTTGCTGACCATGTCTATCCCTTTATGACTACAGTGTATTCATCTTCTGATGGCTCCTTCCAGCAGGATAATGCACCATGTCACAAAGCTCCAATCATCTCACCACTGGTTTCTTGAACATGACAATGAGGTCACTGTACTCCAATGGTCTCCACAGTCATCAGATCTCATCCAATAGAGCAATTTTGGGATCTGGTGGAACAGGAGATTTGCATCATGGATGTGCAGCCGACAAATCTGCAGCAATTGCGTGATGCTATCATGTCAATATGGACTAAAATCTCTGAGGGATGTTTCCAACACCTTGTTGAATCTATGCCATGAAGAATAAAAGCAGTTCTGAAGGAAAAAAGGGGGTCTAACATGGTACTAGCAAGGTGTACCTAATAAAGTGGCCTTTGAGTGTATATATGTAAAGCACTGCGGAAATTAATGGTTCTATATAAGTTCTATATAATATTCAGACAAAATGTTTCACTATTTTGCATGTATTTTAAACTTTATGATTTAACTATGTTTTTTTGGAACATTCACAAGCACAATTTAAATTCCGACCATGATCAAGCAATGTGTGTGTGTATATATATATATTTTTTTTTTTTCTTCTTTAAACCCTCCTCGACCCAGCAACATATAAACACTCAATGCATGCACTACGCGCTTTTCCCAGTTCCGTCATTTAAAGATTGGGTGCATATTTGTTAGTTCAATTATACGGAATAAGAACTTCAAAAGCAAGACAAGGTCTCAACAGGCAGTCATGTAATATACAATATTTGCAAAATCATGATGCACAGCAAAGTTTTGACGGGAGATCTATCACTCCAGCTGCCCAACCTCCTGGGATGGCTTTAATCATGTGAGCTCATTTATGTAAATAGCTAATTCCTATCCAAACCAATTACGGATTTTCAAAAATGGCTTTTTAAAACCACAAAGACATAGAGAAAATGTGATTAAAGCTTTTATAACGATGGTGCATTTTTATTTTGATTACTATGTGTTGCTATCTATAGGATACTTAATTCTCTAGAGCCGATATTATTAGTCAACTAAACCCAAATATTCCTAAACTCTCTGGGGGTTCTGTAATAGGGAAGATGTCGTTATGAAAGATCAGACAGGGCTAGGTATATTGACAGGACCCACAGGCCCATGCCTAAAGGGTACAAATGACTTGAAGGTTTGGCCAAGATGGGAGATGGGTGGGATCAAAAGGTTTGGCCAAGATGGGAGATGTGAGGAGCAAAAGGTTTGGCCAAGATGGGAGATGGGAGGAGCAAAAGGTTTGGCCAAGATGGTAGATAGCAGGTCAAAAGGTTTGATTAAAACAGGGATCTCCAAACTTTCTAAGCAAACAATCATTTTACTTTCCTTCAGAATTTAGAGGGACTGGACTGGGACCAGCGGAAGTAGAAAATGCCCCGGCATCAGCAAACGCAAACAATACCTCAAGCTTGGTGGACAGTGGCAGGAAAAAATGTACATAGCACCTGTGGTCACTAGGAGGAGGATCAGCATCCCGTCTTTGGTATTAGTGAAAGGAATAGTGCACCATCGTTGGTGTCATTGGGAGGAATACTGCCTCATCATTGTTGTCAGTGGTAGGCATAGGAGGCTACATGCAATGCCAAGCTGCTGCAAGCAAAGCCAGCAGACTATTAGGATGCATTAAGAAGGCGATTTACGCCAGAAATAAAACTATAATTCTGTCACTTTACAAGACTCTGGTTTGACCACATCTTCAGTATTCTGACCAATTCTGTTCACCTGTCTTCAGGAGGTATATGCTGGTACTGGAGAGTCCAACGAAGGTCAACAAAGCTAATAAAGGGACTAGAGGACCTCAGGTATGGGGAAAGACTACAAGCATTAAACGTATTTAAAGCGGGGTTCCACCCAAATTTTGAACAATATCTGTATGTATTCTCTTCCTTGCCTAGATGCTGACATGCCGTTTAAAAAAATTTAAATCGCCGTAATTACCTTTTATTTTTCTATACTTCTTTGCACTTCCTGGTTCTCCTCCCGTGGGAGTAGGCGTGTTTCCAGCCTCTCCCAGACTCCCCAGTGTCTCCTGGGAGCTAGTCTCAGGCTTCCCAGGATGCCACTGAGCATGTGCGGGAACAAGCGGTGAATGCTGGGAGCACAGCATTCACCACATCCAGGAAATAAATGCTTGTGGGCTTCAAATGCCCACAATGAAGATGGAAACTGCCTGCAGTGAATAATATAAGTTATTCTTTCCAACGAAATCGGACACAGGCGGACATATTACACACAATATGTGAGTATGTAATGCTGAGAAGAAAAGTTTGTGAATGAACTAAAAAAAAAAAAAAAAACGATAGATAGGTGGACCCCTGCTTTAAGAGACGCTTGAGAGGAGATATGATATCATTGTAAAAATACCTTACTGGTGACCCTAGGATAGGGAAGAAACTTTTCAGTGGGAGGGAGTTTGAAAAGACACGCGGCCATCCAATGAAACTGGAGGAGAACCGGTTTAACCTTAAACTGCGTAGAAGGTTCTTTACTGCCGGAGCGGTGAGGATTTGGAACTCCCTTCCACAAACAGTAGTATCAGCAGGGAGTGTCACTAGTTTCCAAAAACATTTAGATTGGCATCTTAAGAATTGCAACATACAGGGTTATGGGATTTAATACCATAGAGCAAGTATGTATTTTATGGAGTCTATGTGAAAGTGAAACTGGACTTTGCTAAGGAAACTTTCCACAGTGAATGTGATGAAGCCCTGTTGACTTCCATCATCCAATCACGTGCAATCAACAATACTGTTTTTTTTTTTATTTTTCTTGACTATGATTGGGTATGCTTTGTAAAAATTACAGTCACTCTGGGGCAAATTCCCTTGCACTATGCAACGTCCCTTGAAAACTGAACTGATCCGTTTGACTTTGGTAACTCAACCTTGATGTGTAATTATCAGCTTTAATATTGTCAAATGTTATGTTAAAAGTTCCAAAGTACTTTAATGAAATAATCCACACAGCTCTTTCTTTAACCTTGAGCAAACATAAAACCCAACCAGGTAGAGTTTTTGCATGGTCCAATGAACTATGAAGAATTCCCAAGCCCTGGCAGCGATGTTTTCTTCACCTGAAGTTCAGAGTAGGGCCTTTTATGCTTTTTTTTTCATCTTGGGCAGTAAACTTCCTGAATAAAAACATGAAAACTGTTTGAGCATATTCTCCTCGTCTGGATCATGTCTTTGACCTACATTGCTCAACTGCTGCCCGCATTATTGTGGGGAGATATTAGAACAGAAGAAGTGGAAGGGAAAGTGCTTAGAAGAGCTGTGAAGGATAGGATGCCTGGGTTTCTGAAGGTAGCTAGATATATGTATTTTCTTTAGCATCTGGTTTCTGTTGGTTTTTATTTTTTTGGGGATTTTCATTTTACAAAAACTGTAATATTTAAGTGTATTGAAAGCTAAAATGCCTTTTTTTTAAGTAATGCAGAGTGGTGCTTATTGTCTGAAAACAAGGAAAATGTTGAACTTTTACTAGAAAGTCAGCAATAGGGGTAATGTCAGGAAAACCATGCTCAATCCTGTGCTCAAAGGAATGTGCATGCGTGCAGAATGGTCCATAGATCTGTGCACCTTATTAGGACACCATTGCACATCTACATGAGCATGCGCGCATGCATGAGCATTAGCATGCTGTACATGCTAATCATGATTGAGAGCGTGCATGTTTACTGGACTTTGGCGCCCAGTGGCCTATTTAAAGCTATACAGAATAATTGATGAGTGGTTGTTAGCTCCTACTGCTTGTTACCGGATCCCATGTATATCCGTATCTCAACCCAACTTATTGACCCTGCGTGTTCCTCAACCTTTGTTGCTGACTCTGACTTGTGACCTGGACTGTCTCTGACTTCGCTCCTAGTTCCTGACTCTGTTCTGCTGGCCGGTTGTTGTCGCCCTTTGCCTGTCTAACTACACATCCGAGACCCTGCATCTGCCTTGCTTGAGCTCCGCATCTGCTACCAAGATACTTCAAACCAGATCTCCTACAGGCACCCATGCCACACTATACCCTGCAATACCCTGTCATCATCCCCAGGGGAAACAGGACAAGAGGTGTAAGGGCAGCCCTCTTATCAACTCGACCTCAACAAGGTATGTGACAGGTAAGGTTTTCCAATGGGGACACATGTTACAGAGATAACTGTGAAGGACTTCCACATAGAGATATGCTCTTACCTCCTGTTGTGTGTACAGGATGTGAAGGGGAATCTCCTCAATTGATTTCAGATGCTAAAAAGACTGGCAGCGGATTTAAAGCTAAACCCCAGCCTTACACAACCTCTCTTATGCCGCGTACACACAAGTAGACTTTCCGGCAAACTTGGTCCGGCGGACCGGACTCCGTCGGACAATTTGATCGTGTGTGGGCTCCAGCGGACTTTTTTTTCCCAAAAGTCCGAGGGACCTAGAAATAAAACATGTTTCAAATCTTTCCAACGGACTCGAGTTCGGTCGAAAAATCCGCTCGTCTGTATGCTAGTCCGACGCACTAAAACCGACGCTAGGGCAGCTATTGGCTACTGGCTATCAACTTCCTTATTTTAGTCCGGTCGTACGTCATCACGTACGAATCCGTCTGACTTTGGTGTGATCGTGTGTGTCCAAGTCCGTTCGTTTGAAAGTCCGGCGGACCTACGCTGCAAAGTCCGTCGGACCTAGTCCGTCGAAAAGTCCGCTCGTGTGTACGCGGCATTACAGTTGTACCGGCTTCATATGGAAGTTGCTTACTCTGATTTCACTGCACACTGTGAGCTTCTCTGAAGCTACAGCAAGTGAGATAGAGCCCACTTCATTTCCAGGCTGGATGATGTCCACCATCATCTGACCTTTTCCCTTATAGCCTTACTGACCCCTTTTATTCATAGGGTTTCAGTTCTTTTAATCATGAAGGCTCAGCATTACAGGTGGGTGTTACCTAGGATAGTCTGTACCCCAATGCAGCCTACATAGGAATACCCACTCCTCTACACTGATCCATCAAGACATTGTGATATTTGTATAGTTCATCCACTCCTTGATTCAGAGCTGGAGGGTGTTTTCAGGTAGCTATGTACAGCACCCTTCAAGCGCCTTCCATCAGTCATAACCTGCCTGCATTGCATAGAGAAGCACAGAGACTCGGTTATGACACCACTGGGTTTAAAATAAGGCGTGTATTATTTAAAATTTTAATTAGCATGTTGATGAGGGGGTAAATGAGCAATCAGGGAAGGCAAAATATAAGCAGATACAAATTAATGAGGTACTGAAGTAATAATAAAAAAAATTAAAAAATGCAGACAGGCAGGGTTTTTCTAACAAGACACCCTAGTAGGTCATTCAAGTGGTCAAAAAGACAGCTCCTGGAAGGAAGACTGGGCGAAGATAGAAGCACCTGGGACCAGCAGGAGCAGTGACAATGCAATTCTGCAATTCAGTCTCTGACCATCTCCAGTATCATGTCTGCAGCTACTGTATCATGCCCATAGTCTTTGATTAAATTAAGTTGTGTATCTGCTGTCCAGTAGCGGCTGGTGTTTTTTTTTTTGCTTTTATTTTTGAAGGGGCAGCAAAAGGTGGACCCGATCTAGGTGGCAGACAGCTCCGGTGTCCTCATCTCCAGCATGCTTTTGCCATGTGTCTCCACTCTCCTTCTCCTATGCGTTAGGCATCCAATAGGATTGCCTGACATTTTGGCCAATTGGGAAACGGGTCTCACGACGGGGCGCAGTGCCCTGTGCCCCGAGCCCACCCTTTTTTTGAAGCCTATTAGAGCCTCTGTCTCTAATAACGTGCTTCAAAAAAACACCCCCCCCCCCATTGGAATCCATAGCCCAGCGCCCTGTATGTAGATCTGAGGGCCAAACGTCATGGATGGGGTGGCGGTGCCCGTGTGCCCCTAATGGACGGGCTGCCACTGCTGCTGTCTCTGAAACAGAATTTTATGTGTGGCCCTTTAATGATGTCGTGGGCTGCACTTAAGGCGCACTATATCCAGAAAGTTGACCACCACTAGTGTGGACATTATAATCTTTTATATACCTTAGAACCTACAGAGTATTTGATTATTGGTTAATATTCATATAAGCTTGGTGTGCCTGTTATCAATAATACTCTTCTTACATACTACTAAAATATATTTTCCAGGCTCCCAGCACCATAGTCTTCTGGATATGATTTATTTTATGTGACAGAGGAGTAAAACATATTTTTGACAGCTGGCAATCCTGGTGTTGACACTGTGACTTTGGCATTATTCACACTTGGCTGCCCCTACAGCAGGCTTACAATAAGGAGGCTAAATCCAGTCTTTATGTGCTTATGGTTTCCTGCTTACTCCACATATTCTAATTAGACAAACCTATATAGAGACTTTTACATCAACAAGGACAGGAAATATGCATTGATTCTGTTGTGAATAAAGCTTTAATCCAAAACATATTTCAATAGATTATTGGTGGCACAAAAGCAGGTCCTCGTACATAAAGTTATATTAACCCTTTGGGGTCTATTTATAAGACATTTGTTGGACAAATGTCATACATATTCATGCAGGCTGGATGAATTTTTCCCATATTTTTTCTGTAATAGGTCATTCCTTATAAACATCTGCTCCATTTAGTGGCAAAAAGGTAGTACAGGAGGTCCCCGAGTTACGAAACTCCTACTTACGAACGGGAGGCGGCGTGAAGTTCTGCGCATGCGCAGCCACGTTTTGACAGCGGGCACATTGGAAAACATCGGAAAGCAGCGGAAAACGATGTCTGCACATGCGCGGCTACTTGACAGAACATCGGAAAACGACGTCTCTGCCATTCTGCGCATGCGCTTCCGAGTTACGAACAAATCCGACTTAAGAACAAAGCGGCAGTCCCTAACCCGTTCGTAACTCAGGGACTGCCTGTATAGTTTTAAATAACTCAATAAGAAAATATACTGCATTTTGGCCCCTAGATGGAACTGACGATCATGGGAGTTAATCTACTACAGAAAATACTGGTAAAATCTACCCAATTTATACAAATGTGTGCAACATTAGTCCAACACATTTTTTTAAACAGACCTTAGTCCTAGAATTTCCTACTTTTCTCAAACTTTGACTCTCTGTCAGTCTCTTTATAGGGGAAGTGTCTGATGATACTGAAAGATTGAATGCAAGAAAGGGGTGGGCTGGCAATGAAGAAACTGGTTAATGAAGGTCAGCAGAGGATGAGCCTTTAAGAAAGTCACCAGAAGTCAAAATGTCGAAGTGAACATCCACATAGCCATATTTTTGATTTCGCTGAGGTTTGCGTTTTCCCGTGGTCGGCGGTCAAAACGTTCCTATCCTGAATGCGTTTCTTCCGCATTCAGGAGAGGGAAATTGAAGCTCTGCTAACCGCAGCAGCTCCTAAACTCTGCTAAAAGCCTATGTGTACATTGACGTGGCTTTTATGGAGTTGAGTTTAGGAGCTTTGGCAAAAAAACGCTAAACTCAAATGTAGGAGCTGCTAATGTACATGAAGCATTAGGGTTGTTTTTAGGGTTGTGTAAGTTTGCTAGTCTCTATATATTTCTTTTTCCTGAAAACATACTTAAGAACATGTGAACATTGCCTTTATTTTCCTTTATATGACTAGTGGGCAGACTCCAGATAATTTTGCATCCAAAGCCCATCGCTCTGCCCAACGTGCCGGGAGTAGACACATCTTGCTGTTCCGGTAAGTCTGCAAACATGTTGCCAAGGTGGGGTGGATTATTGCTGAAATTCTACTATAACCACTAATGTTACCAGTAATGCATATTGTTTGTGTATATAGTTTTTTTCTTTTTTTATCATGCTTAAGAAAAATTTATATTATTATACAGGATTTATATAGCGCCAACAATTTATGCAGAGCTTCACAACATAAAAGAGAGACAGTACAGTTACAATACAATAAAATACAGGAGGGTTAAGCCTTGGACACACAGTCTGATTGTTGGACGAGCAAGCGTCTGATTTTTGTCAAAAGAGCGTGTGCAGGATTCTGTCTAGCATACTAACTATCCGCAAATTGTCGTTTGACAAACACGAACGTAGTGACATACTATGATAGTATAAAGAGGAAGTTAATTTCTCAAGCACCACCCTTTGGGCCCCTTCTGCTAATTGCATGTTAGTAAGAAGTTTTGTGAGCGTTGATTCGCGATTTTCAGATCGTACAAAACAAATGCCTTTTAAAATACATTTGGCATAACTACATGCAAAGCAGCTTCATTATTATCCCATTAAAGAAGATGAGAATTTTGACATTTCATTAATTGCCGCGTCACAATGTTAATTCTGGATCAAACTCTTCCCAGTCGTTCCTTGATTCCGAGCATGCGTGTTTGTACTTTCGACTTTTGTGTGACGGATCTTTGTACTGACCATCTGAAAATCAGATGTTGAGTTTACATCAAACAAAAATGTTATAGCCTGCACATCCAGCTTTTGTCTGATGTAAAAGTCAAATCGTCTGTCGAGTGCACTGTGCTAATGGTCCAGAAAATCCATCTTCAGACTTTTCCCTTCTGATTTTCGCACCGTGTGTATGAGGTCTTAGAAGGGCCCTGTTTAAAATAGCTTACAATCTAATAGGGTGGGGCAAACGGTACAAAAGGTTGTAACTGTGGGGGAATGAGCTGATGGAAGTGATAAAATATTAGTTGGAGGTGCGATAGGCTTCCCTGAAGAGATGAGTTTTCCGGGATCACCTGAAGGCAGCCAGAGTAGGAGATAGCCAGACAGATTGAGGTAGAGAGTTCCAGAGGAAAGTGAGCCTCTGGAGAAGTCCAGGAGATGAGCATGGGAGCAGGAGACAAGGGTGCTTGAGAGACGGAGGTTTTGAGAGGAGCGGAGAGGACGGTTTGGGTGATATTTGGAAACAAGGTTGGTGATGTGGCTCAGGGCAGAGGTGTAAATGGCTTTGTATGTTATTGTTAGTATTTTCACTTTAATTTGCTGGGCGATCGGAAGCCAGTGTAGGGATCTACAAGCTTTTGACAACCATTGGATTTGGGGCTTAAAGGACAGGTCAGAGTCTAGGATTACACCTAGTACCCTGGCGTGAGGGAAGGGATTGATGGTTGCATTATTGAACTTGATGGGAAAGTCATGGAGGGGGCATGGGCAGGGGGGAAAATTTCAAGCTCGGTTTTATACAGATTTTAATAAAGAAGTGGAGCGACATCCATGCTGATATGTTAGTTACTAAGTTAGTAATGCGCGAGGAGACTGAAGGAGTGAGGTGAGGAGTAGACAGATAGATTTGGGTGTCATTGGCACAGAGATGGTATTGGATGTTGTGGGAGGTCATCAAATGACCAAAGGAGGAGGTGTAGATAGAGACGAGAAGGGGTCAGAGCCTTGGGTGACCCCTATAGAAAGAGGAAATGGAGAGGAGGAGACAGAGTTGTAGGTAACACTGAAGGAGCGCTGTGATAGGTAGGAGGAGAACCAGGATAGAGCAGAATCTTGAAGACCGAGGGAACGGAGTTTATTGAGAAGGAACGGGTGGTCAACAGTATCAAAGGCCACAGAGAGGTTAAGTAGTGGGAGGGTGGAGTAGTGGCCATTGGTTTTAGCAATTACCGTATTTATCGGCGTATAATACGCACTTTTTTCCTCTTAAAAGCAGGGGAAAATCATGGGTGCGTGTTATACGCCGATCCCCCGCCGATTGTGAGCCTTTTGGTGGCTTTTGGCCACTTTCGGCCATTCTCGGCGGCTTTCAGACGCTTTCGGCCATTCTCGGCGGCTTTCGTGGCTCTCGCAGTCCCGCCGAGTGCGTCCAAAAGCCGCCGAGAGCGGCCGAGAGCCGCCGGGAATGGCCGGGAGCTGCCGACAGCCACCAAGAGTGGCCGAGTGCGTCCAAAAGCTGTCGAGAACGGCTGATAGCCGCCGAGAACGCCCGAGAGCCGCCAAGAGCCGCCAAAAACGGCTGAGAGCTGCCGACAGCCACCAAGAGTGGCTGAGTGCGTCCAAAAGCCGCCGAGAACAGCCGAAAGCCGTCGAGAGCGGCCGAGAGCCGCCGAGAACGGCGGCGCCATTTTTAAACGGCAGTGTACTGACAAGTCTGTAAATGACACAGGGGCAAGGCTGCAGATGGACACTGACAAGGCTACACTGACACTGACAAGGCTGCAGATGGACACTGACAAGGCTACACTGACACAGACAAGGCTGCAGATGGACACTGACAAGGCTGCATTGATGGGCATTTAAATGTAAGTTTTTTTCCTTAAACTTCCTTCCTAAAAGTTTTTTCCTTAAAATTCCCATCTAAACTTGGGGTGTGTGTTATACGCCGCCGCGTGTTATATGCCGATAAATACTGTATTAAATCGTTAGTGAGTTTTAATAAGGCACTTTCTATGGAGTGCTGCAAGCGAAGGGGGCAAGAAAGTTATTTTCAATGAGGTAGGAGCTAAGACAGTTGTAGGCTAAGTGTTCTAAAAGTTTAGAGGTTTAGAATGTTAAATAATATGTTTTTTATTGGTCAGGTAAAAATAACATAAGAATATTTTGTTTGTTTTTTCAGTATTAGCCAGCAGGTGGAGCTTTATGTTACTTTCTATGTGTTTTTCAGGGTATCTCTATCTGCTTTGCTGAAAAAGGTTTGTTGTTAATAGACTTTAATAGCTCAAATTAAAATTTAAACACACGTGAGTGAGTTAGCTCAGTCATTAGACCAATTTTTTCTCCTCCCTGGTTGCTTTTGAAGATATCTTCCTAGTATTTTTCAATCAGACAGAGAGCCTGAAAGCAAACAGTTACTACTGCACTCTCTCTTTATGGTAACAGTGTATGAAATTCTTAACTGTAAAGCAACAAATGTACCTAAATATTTACGCAAATTGGTATATAACAGCACTTAAAAATGTATGAACCGAAAGCTTAACTCTGAGCATTCAGAAAATTATTAAAATGCCCCCCCCCCTTTAGCAGGTTAAGGTTTAACGCTTGTTTTTACCAGGGATTTAATGAAAACATTATTTACTTAAACCCTGGGTCCCACAGTCTTCTTCTCTGACAGTTCTGGTTATGAGAACCAGTTCCCCAAATTTGCTCTTCTTGTCAGGCTCTGGCTGGTTACGTTGCTGCTCCCCTCACCGACATCATCACTTACAATGCAGGTCCAGTGGCAACAACTTGTCCTGCATTGTACATAATGATTTAGGATGCCGCCCACATTCCAGTCCTGGAGCGAAGAGGACCAAACTGCCAGCTGTTATTTTTTTTGTAAATGCCCAGCAATTAGCTTTAAAAAAAGATCTAAAATAAAATTGATCAAATAACTGTGCCGTTTCTCTTTAGGGGAGGTGCACCAGATTTTTGTATTTATAAGTTGAACATCTCTTTCACATTCTATTTATTTCTATGCAATAATCTATACATTTTTGGTGCTCCTCTACTGTAACAACCATGGTGAGGGCAATCAGGACTAGTCAGAGGTTTGTGGTGCATGTTGGGAAATTTCTGTTTCAGCAACATTCTCTGAAAGCGATGCTCGGTGTCAGTAAATTGGATGTTCCCTTTTACGTTACTAGTCATAAATATTTATATCTACCTACATTACTGTATTTATGTGCAGGAAACACATTTGTACAAAGGTAACAACTGTGCTATGGCTGTCCAGAGATACCTAGGAATTATAAATGAGTTCTCAATCCTAAATGACTACGTTATTTTGAGAAATATGTCATTTAGTCGTGATCTATAATTATAGACAATAATAGAATTATTAATGAATTCAAATATGTCCCCTGTAGGAATAATAAAACTTCCAAGTGAGGTCTCTTGATGTTATATACACAAACAAACTGTAATAATTTTATTGTTGGCCACAAAAATGTCCTAATTGCAGCAAACATAATGGTAGGATAAAAATGGTTTGATCTGAGCTACTGGCATATGCAAATGTTTGCGGCCAAGAAGGTCGACAATAACAATTTGTCAAATTTTAAAATTGATTGTGATGTATTACTGTTTGCTTCTGGGTGGGATGTCTACTTCAAAAGATGAACAAAAAGTTTAAGGAGATACTAAAAGCATTGCCAAATAAACAGTTTTATTTCTAAACTGATTTTGTAAAATGTATTATATACTATATATATATACACATATACACAATATATATATATACACTATATTGTCAAAAGTATTGGGGCGCCTGCCTTTTCACGCACATGTACTTTAATGGCATCCCAGTCTAAGGCTCCATTCACACTAATGCGTTTTTTGATGCATTTTGCATTTTGCAGAAATGCATGGGAATTTTTTAACATGGGTTCCTATGGAACATGTTCACCTTGATGCATTTTTGTGCCTCTGCGTTTTTGGAAAGGGTCGGGGATTGCATGTAATAGAATTCAATGGACCCGCATCCAAAAACACAAGTACCACGTTTTTGTCACGTTTTTGCCGCATTTTGCGTTTTTTTTTCAATGTTTTTTTTAACACTGTATACAGTATTAAAAAAAAACACTGTAAAAAAACAAAACCGCAAAACGCAGCAAAAACGCAGTAAAAACGTGGCAAAAACGCATGTTGAAAAACGCGGCAGGCACCGCAAAAAACACTGCAGAAACTCTCAAAAGCAACATGCATAGATGTGAATTGAGCCTTAGGCCTGATTCACACCTATGCTGTGCTTTTTGCATTTTGCAGATTTGCACTACAGTCCAGTTAACATGGCTTCCTATGAAACATGTTCTTTGGTGCAAATCTGCAAAATGCAAAAAGCACTAAAAATGCATAGGTGTGAATCAAGTCTTAGCCCGTAGGGTTCAGTATTGAGTTGGCCCACCCTTTGCAGCTATAACAGCTATAACTGTTCTGGGAAGGCTGTTCACAAGGTTTAGGAGTGTGTCTATGGGAATGTTTGACCGTTCTTCCAGAAGCGCATTTGTGAGGTCAGTCACTGATGTTGGACAAGAAGGCCTGGCTCGCAGTCTCCACTCTAATTCATCCCAAAGGTGCTCTATCAAGTTGAGGTCAGGACTCTGTGCAGGCCAGTCAAGCTCCTCCACCACAAACTCACTCATCCTTGTCTTTATGGACCTTGCTTTGTGCACAGGTCCAAATCATTTGGTGGAGGGGGGATTATTTAAAAATTTTTTAAAATGCACTAACCTATGAAATTGAGTATATCCAAACCAGAACTCCAATTGAAGTCAATGGAAATCTAAAGCATGCTCCAAAAAAGTAAATATTACAGAGCAGCAAATTATGCAAAATTTGTACAGAATGGTTTGTGAAGCTCCTAGGTGCCCTTCCAGGATAGGACAAAAAAAAAACATATGCTTGCTCAACTGCTTGTGCCTGGAATGGAGATTCTGAAGACCGTTGCACAGGCTGGGGTGTCCGTTGCCCCATGCAATACAATCCACTGTAGAAATAATCCGGCAACTCGGTACTCCTCTTGTCAACCTTTATTGGCAAGATAGCATAGATACAGTACAAAAATGCTAAAGCGTTTCTGCTATTTCAGCCAAACCCATGCTACGAGGAAGGGTGTAATAGCTGAATTGTGTTAGCGTTTTGTACTTTATCTATGCTATGTAGCTAATATACACTGACAAGAGGAATACTACACCAAAAAAAAAAAAAGCCTAATCTTTTTTTTTTTAATACTACCAGGGACATAAAATAGAAGGGTGGGACCTGGTGGCACTGGCAGATGCTCAGGCAATAGCAGAAGCAACTACAAGGGAGAAACAACAGAGACCCTATCTCTGTTTCGAAAATCTGAACCACCAAAAATAACATTAAAAGTCAGACTTGGACTTGGCCATCTAAATCCATGGAATTTGGTCCAAACATAATATCATCCACAATTTGGGATCAGTTCTATTAGCGACTATAAGAAATGTCCTAGTACTGAGGTTTCTATCCAATTTTCTGCAGGTGAACAAGGAACCCACAGTAGGTACATCTACAGTTGGTGCACAGTGGGGTCAACTACAGACAGGTAACTTAAAGGGGTTTCACTCAATTGTAGGTGTGTATAACTCAGCTTGACTACATTCCCTCTTGGCATTTCAAAGCTTATTTTTTTATTTTGACAGGAGTGTATATTTAAATATCCCTGGATATGTACATGATTCGATCAGTTTTCATTTTTTTTTAAGTATTTGCTCTCTGTAATTTAAGACCAAGAAAAAGGCTTAACTGTATTTTTTATTTTCTTATTTTTTTTTTGCTTACAAGTGGACCCTTGTACTTTAGCAAAATATTCCATGGAGATCAGAACTCCATCTCAAAAGTACTTGATTCCAATGAGTACGTGCAATGTCATTTCAATTTTCCTCCCTTTTAAAAGAAGAAATTCTGAAACGCTTGTGATTGTATGTTTATAATACAGAACTACTACAACATATGTTCCAATCCAAGTCTATAAGCGGCAACAATTTTTTTTTTTTGCTGAAATAAAGTTGATTTTCTCAAGTCTTAACACTCTGTGTGGAGGTGAACTACAGTGTGTGTTGGCAGCATAACAGCTTGTGTTATGTCAGCAGAAGAACACAATTAAATAATTGGTAGAGATAAAACATGACGTTCCTTTTTGTGCACATCCAAAAACTGAATGATATCGCTTAGACCAGCCATTGTCCACCTTTTTTACCCTGAAGAACCCCTCAAAAAGCTTTCAGGTCTTGGGGAACCCTTACTAAGCCAATTCATTGGTGGGTCAATGGGAAAAAGTCTATTACGTTAATAGGCAGCAGTGCTGGGGTCATCTAGAGCCCAGGGCGAACATGCCAAATTGCATCTCCCCCAAGATGTATGAGCATTATGTCAGCAAAAATCCCCTCTTCCCATAAAATAATCGAACACTAATCTGCATGCTTACCTCCTAAGCATAAATTCCCCCTCCTCCCAATAAAAATTCATCCTCCGCTGAAATCCCCCCTCCCAGCACAAGTCTGTGCCCCCCCCCCCAATCCCCCCAGCTCAAATCCTCTCATTCCGCATATCCTGGCTCTCTGCCCCTCTCTGCCCCCCCCCCCCCCCCACTCTGTATCACACTACTGCCTTACATAGACTCATCATTGGGCCTCACCTCCTTATCCAACCATTTGCTCGATCTCTGTGCTCCCTCCCACAGTCTGTGATCAGCGCTGCCATTGGAAACCCCCATTTAATTTACCGAACA
This sequence comes from Aquarana catesbeiana, assembly GCF_042186555.1. Classification (NCBI taxonomy): domain Eukaryota; kingdom Metazoa; phylum Chordata; class Amphibia; order Anura; family Ranidae; genus Aquarana; species Aquarana catesbeiana. Next base: position 200,587,155 of record NC_133335.1, on the reverse strand, counting down.
TGCCCACGACTTTGAAGATGTTTTTTTTTTTTTTTTGTGATGCAAACAACAAATAGGACAAAATAACAGAAAAAGTCAATGTGCATAACTATTCACCCCCCTAAAGTCAACACTTTGTAGAGCCACCTTTTGTGGCTATCACAGCTCCAAGTCGCTTTGGATAAGCCTCTATGAGCTTGCCACATCTTACCACTGGGATTTTTGCCCATTCCTCCTTGCAAAACTGCTCCAGCTCCTTCAAGTTGGATGGTTTACGCTTGTGAACAGCAATCTTTAAGTCTGACCACAGATTTTCTATTGGATTGAGGTCTGGGCTTTGACTAGGCCATTCCAACATATATACATGTTTCCCCTTAAACCACTCAAGTGTTGCTTTAGCACTGTGTTTGGGGTCATTGTCCTGCTGGAAGGTGAACCTCTGTCCTAGCCTCAAATCACACACAGAGTGGTACAGGTTTTGCTCAAGAATAACCCTGTATTTAGCACCATCCATCTTTCCCTGAACTCTGAACAGTTTCCCAGTCCCGACTGCTGAAAAATATCCCCACATGATGCTGCCATCACCATGTTTCACTGTGGGGATGATGTTCTTTGGGTGATGTGTTGGGTTTGCGCCAGACATAGCGTTTTCTTTGATGGCCAAAAAGTTCAATTTTAGTCTCATCAGACCAGAGCACCTTCCGCCATACATTTTGGGAGTCTCCCACATGCCTTTTCGCAAACTCAAAACGTGCCATTTTGTTTTTTGCTGAAATTTATGTCTTTCTTCTGGCCATTCTGCCATAAAGCCCAACTCTATGGAGCTTATTGTCGTCCTATGTACAGATACTCCAGTCTCTACTGTGGAACTCTGCAGCACTTCCAGGGTTACCTTAAGTCTCTGTGCTGCCTCCAACAATGGGGCATAATTCCTCTCACAGACCCCAACAAATGGGCACAGTTGTTCCCAATGACACCAACAATGGAACACAATTCCTCCCACTGATACCAAAGATGGAGCATTGTTTGCTCCCACTTATGCCGGCACATATTCTACTCCCACTGGCCACAATCCGGACCCCCTAAAGTCTAAAGGACAGTAGACTGGCACTTTGTTTAGAAAGTTTGGAGACCTCCTTATCTAAAGAACTAAGTGTTACAATGTTTCTCTTTATCTCCGCCTAAGCGATGTTGTGATAAACTTGGCAGACTGCCTGTTTTATGTTTTTTTTTTACAGTGAGCAGAGAACTCTCTGCACTGAATCGGGAAAATGCTATGTTAAAGTGGTTGTAAACCACTTTTACCTACAGGTAAGCCTATACAGTACTAAGGCTTACCTGTAGGTACTGGAAATATCTCCTAAACCTGCACGGTTTAGGAGATATTTACCATATATGCTTGTGCCAACGTCATTGGCGCATGCGCACTAAAGAAAGGGTATGATCGTGCCATTTCTATAGGGCCCGTGCTATGACCGTTGGCTCCCGCGCGCATGCCAGTCACAGCCCCGGAAGGAAGAGGGGTGAAGATGGATGCGGCCACCAGCGGGGACCTCGGAGACATTGCGGGCTTCATTTGCAGGTAGGTGGCACATAATGGGCTAGTATGCGATCCATTATGCTTTTACTTTGCAGGGGAATAAAGAGGAAGTAAAACCCATCAGGGTTTACTTCCTCTTTAAGATGGCAAGGGGGGTAAATTTGTGGTCTCGATTCTTTAAAGCAAGGGTCTTCAAACTATGGCCCTCCAGTTGTTCAAGAACTACAATTCCCATCATGCCTAGCCATGTCTGTGAATGTCAGAGTTTTACAATGCCTCATGGGATGTGTAGTTCCACAACAGCTGGAGGGCCATAGTTTGAGGATCCCTGCTTTAAACATTAATCGTACAGCTCTAGTTCTGGGCATTTAAAATCATGTAGAATATACCTGTAACAAGAGATAATGTAAAGAATCCTCAACTTTTTTTTTTTTGGAGGAAGTATTTAATTTTTAAAGTTTGCCCCAGGCAGTGATTAAATACCACCAAAAGAAAGCTCTAGTTATATAAACAAAATGATGATAAACATTTCATATGGGTACAGTGTTGCATGACTGCACCATTGTCATTCAAAGTGCGACAGCACTGAAAGCTGAAAATCGGCCTGGGCAGGAAGGGGGTAAAAGTGCCCAGTTAGCAAGTGGTTAATATTTTTTAGTTCTGGGCATTTAAAATCATGTAGAATATTCCTGTAACAAGAGATAATGTAAAGAAACCTCAACTTTTTTTTTTTTTTTTGTGGAGGAAGTATTTAATTTTAAAGTTTGCCCCGGGCAGTAAAAAAGTTGTCAAGGATATGCATTCTATCCATTTTCCACTTTTTTTTTTTTAATCAAGTTAGTCTTTATAAAAGGCAGAAGGAACATTCTTAAGTCAACCTGTCACTGGAAGCGGCCTGAATTTAGCCGCAACTCTATCATGGCAAGCCGGTCCAACGCTCAAAAGGTCCCCTTTTTTTGCCTGTTATCTTTGGATTATTAGACAGTACAGACATATCTTATTGTGGACATTTATCACTGATCTGCCATTAGTCTGCACCAGTTTAATTGGCCGAGACACCAATTACCACTCAGGGAAGCATTGAAAACAAGATTCACCGAGGTAACTTGAAGAGAGTATTAAGACAAACTCATCTGTCTCTCAACATTTAAGAAGCGGTTGATCTGTAGCCACCAGAATTAGAGGAACTCTTGAGTGGGGAGTGCTGAAAGAACAATGGGTGTTAACATCTTATTTGACACTGAACCTGTCACTGTGAGACGAGTATATTGGTTTGTACGAAGACAATGTGATGAATAGCGGCAATCCAGAACAATGTAATAAATTGACTGGTGGATTAAAGAAAAGATTTAAAGACAAAGGCTTCAAGTTTGAACTATTTTAATCCCCTCAAGTATTTTTAAAAGTTATTAAAAGTAGTTTTCTGTACAATAAGATAATTGACTGATCACATTTTTTCCCTTGTTTTTTTTCCTTTGGGTGCTGCAATGTGTCGAATATATAGACGTGCCTGGAGATTGAACAAAGTAAATAAGCAAAGGGCATACATGACAGGGTGGGAGGAAAACCAGAGAGTAGTGGGTTAAATTAGTTGTTAGGTTATGGAAGGTTAAGACCTTATTGAACGAGAAGATGTGGTGATGGGGAGGAGCAGAAGAGATGGTAGTGGAGGGGAGAAGTGAAGTGGGCTTCACTTGCAGACTGGAAATCGTAGAAGAAACGTCCCTCCCTCCCGCCTGGTGATTTGTTTGTCATTCTTGCTGATGAGGGTGGATGTTGAAGATTGGGGTCTTTGATGATGGTCTAAAACAGTGGGACCCATCTCTATGGAGTATGGAGACTCTATGGAGTCTTGGGTATGGAGTCTTCTGGTTGGTCTTGTTCAGTTTAGACTGAACGGGTAGTGTAAAGTTGGTAGGGGTCTGTGTTCAGTTAGGATAGTCCTTGGGTGGTGTTTTGGCGGCTGGGGACAGAACCTAGAATAATGGTAACACAGACTCCAAGGTTGTGGGAGATGGTGTCGTCAAGGATCTGCAGGTATTCTTGGATCTGGATTCTTATGACTGTCTTATGTTTTCTGTTATTTATGGGTTTTGTTTTATAAAAGGCCAAACCGGACATTTAACTCCACTCTGGGTTTTGGTGTCATTATTTAAGGATATGGTGGTGGAGATGGGTGCAGATTTATAGAATACTGGTAAACAGGTGGGATCTGAGGCTCTGAAGGTATCCCTTTGAAACGCGTCATCTGGAGACTGTTGTAACCAGACTGATTGCCACCATTTGGCTTTTACATTGTGGTTTTTCTTTCACGTGCTTGTGAGTAGTTTTTAATCTGTTTCTTTTAATAAATGTATCAAAGGATAATGCACAAGGCTGGCCTGTCCTCTTTTCTTTATTCCTTTTTTTGGGATCTGAACTACCCTAGTCATGACTTTCAATGTTGGGGTGATGCTCTTTCTCACTGCACATCTGTTCCACTGGATCCTCAAAACATAACTTTTCTTATGTCAAACCATGAAATTAATAAATAAATAGCTGATTATCAGTGAGGTTGAGGAAATTTGACTTTAAAGTGGTTGTAAACCCTTACATATACCCAGTGAAGTGACTGGTCTCAGGTGATACACAGAGATGAAACAAATCCCCCTACATAAGTTGTACCTGTTTATCTGCAGTCTTCTCTTCTTTACACCTCTTCAAAGTGCTGAATTATAAAGCTTGTCTGAGAGTTCAGGTAAAAGGGGGCGGAGAGCTGAAGTCACATACTGTAGAGCTCAGTGAGGAGAGCTCTGGGAGCTGTTTGGAGGGAAAGGACACTCCTCCCTCCACACAGCACACAAGAACAGAGCTGACGCTGTCAATTAGCTGGAGGTCCCTCCTCTGTCACCATTTTTCTCTTGGTGTCAAGAAAACTTGGCAGAAGTGACTCATGATGATAGCAGAGGAACAAAGCAGCAGACACATGTGACACTTAGGGGTTGATTTACTAAAGTCAAATTTACTGTGCACTTTTGAAAGTACAGTTGCTCCAGAGCTTAGTAAATGAGGGAGAGCTCATCATCCAATCATGTGCAAGAAAAAAAAAAAAAAATGTATTGCATGTGATTGGTTGTTATGTGTAAAGTGAAGCTTTACCTCATTTACTAAGCTCTGGAGCAACTGCACTTGCATAGTGCATCTGCACATTCAAAAGTTCACAGTTTATTTGCCTTTAGTAAATCAACCCCTTTGTGCTCTTAACTGGGACAAGTACACACTATAGGGATATGCTTTGTTCATATTTCATGTCTGAGGTGTACAACCACTTTAAGGAAATGTACTGTAGTGAGTAGAGAAGGACCACCTTAGACCTTCTGGTCCATCTGAAACAATCGTAGCCTCCCTGGCGGTATTCCCGAGTGTGGCTTGGGGTTAAAATTCAGTACCATTAGCGGTAACCCCGAGCCACACTCGGGATCGCATTGCAGGATCCTGGGGCAGCGTTACTTACCTTGTCCCCGGGATCCTGCGATGTCACCCGCAGTGTCCGAGGGCTCCGTCCTCCTCCGAAGCCTCTCCGTGCCAGGCTCCGTTCCCTGCGAGCGGCGCGACGCACGGGGGCGGAGCCTGGCGGCAAATTAAAAAAAAAGTCAAAATCATAACACATACAGTACTGTAATCTTACAGATTACAGTACTGTATGAAATTATTTCACATCCCTTTTGTCCCCAGTGCTTTGGCCCATGCCCTGCATGCAGTTTTACATGATATACACTGTTCTTTCTGCCTGGAAACTGGAGATTGTCCATAGCAACCAAAAAGTGTCCCTTTACGTCAAAAGTGGCTTTAGACCAGCTAGAAAACAGCGATAGTAAATTAGAACACTTGCAGAATTGAGCGATAGTGAATTGTGGGGAAATTTATTTTATTACTATTTTTTTTTTTTTTTTAATTATTTATTTTTATTTATTATATTATAATTTATGTTTTTGTGTTTCAAACTTTATCATACCCGGGATATCTACTAGACTCTGGTTTGGACAGATTTAAGTGTGTTATTGTTAAGATTTACAGACCTACAATATAAAACGCCAAATTTCCATGCAAAATAATTGTACCGCTTTCAGCACCTAAAATCCGAAATAATCATACCGCCAGGTAGGTTAAAGCTGTATGCCTAAGTTGGTCCTCATGGTCCTCCTTGAAACTTTAAGAGATTCTAAACATTTTTTTTTCCATAACAAACATGATATACTCACCTGCTCCGTGCAATGGTTTTGCGCAGAGCAGCCTCGATCCACCTCTTCTGGGATCCCCTACCCATGTCTCCTGGCTCCTCCTGCTTTCTCAGTACCCCCCCCCCCATTAAGCAGCTTGCTAGAGGGGGTACTCATGTGGGCTCGTTCTAGAGCCCCACTGCCTGTGTCTATAGACACAGACAGAGCAGAGAAGCTTTGCCCCACCCCCAGCTCCCTCATCACAGGATTTAAACTAACAGCACCAGGAGCCTCCTCCAATTTTTCAAATTCCTTTTTGTTGCTGCTGTGTTCTGACTTCCTGTTACATGGTGGCTACGTTCATTCTCCATGGTCCCACTGTATGTAGGAATGTAGTCATCCTCTCTTGCTTGCTCCTGAGATGGACTATGGAATTTGTAGTGTGCATATAGCCGTGCGCATGATCGAAACACGCACTGCTCTATCCAAATAAATAGATAGTAAGAAATAATTTCATGAAAAATAGATTACAGGGCCATTAAAAGAGAAGTATAGAAATAATTATATATATATTTTTTTATCATACTTACCTAGGTGGATGCAACATCGGTCCGATGCAGCCTCTGTGCCCCGCCAGCTCTAACACTGAGAACCAAATGATCAAACACCGCTGATCGCTCGGTTCTCAAGGCTCCTGGAGCAGAGAGCTGGTGACTCTCAGGCACCAGCTCTCTGCTCTGCCCTGCCACGCTCACTGGAGTGCTGGGCTGTGGAGGGGGCGGGAGCCACCAGCTCAGGCTCTCAGGGGTTTGCTTAGAGGCTGAGCCGGGTGCCGGTCCAGGCATGTGGGCGGATCTCAACTTCATTGCCGCGATCTTGCCCTAGCCTGGACCGGCTCTGTGATGTCAGCCTGGTGAAAACTGGGTAACAGGAGTGCAGAACGAATCCACAGAAGTACAGCCAAACGAGCTTTGGCTGTACTTCTCTTTTAAGTAGTGAATGTATATGCATAGCTCCCAACTGTCCCTGATTTCGAGGGACTGTCCCTGATTTGGAGCAATGTCCCTCTTTCCTCCTCATTTGTCCCTCATTTTGTTCTGATCTATATAGATGTATATAAAATGCACTTTTTATTTATCAAAAAGTGTATCCTAGTGCTAAACTTTTCATCTGATTTCTAAATTGCTGCATTTGTAAATTCCAAAAGCCAATATAAAGGAATAGTAGTGGTAAAAAAAAGCACTTGTGGGTTTAACCAATCTTGTTTTTTGTACAATTCCCCTTTAAGGGGGCGTGGCAAGGGGTGTGTCCTATGCCTGCATACTTTTGCTGATAGGTGTCCCTCATTCCCATCTCAAAAAGCTGGGAGGTATGTATATGGATTCTTTTTTGGAGAATAAAGGCCCATACACACGATCAGACTTTTAGGCAACAAACATGCAAATTACCTGTTTTAAGGCAACATCCGACCGTGTGTACGCTCCATCGGACAAACTTTTTCGGTTTTCATCGGACAAATGTTGGCTGTGCAAACAGACAAACTTTCCTGCAACAAAAGTCCTACGTCGGCTAGTCCGATCGTGTGTACACAAATCCATGGGACTTTAGTCCAATGTACAAACACGCATGCTCAGAACCAATGCAAAAGATCAGAAAACAATACAGAAGTTGTTCAAAGGGTGGCGGTAATGAGCTGAAAACCACGTGATTTGGTGAAAGTTGACTGAAAAAGTCCTGCCGTGTGTATGCATACCAAGTTCACGGCCAACGCCCTTTGGACAGAAATTTACGGAAAAGTTTGTTTGAAGTCCGATCGTGTGTACGAGGTTTAAGGATATTTTTTAGTGTTGCTTTAAGGGCTAGCATTATATCAGTGACGAATTGTAGTTGACTCAAGCAGCTGAAAGAGGATCTGTCCAGAATGAAAACTAGAAAACCGTTCCACAGAATGTAGCAGTGATTGAGGAGGGCAGACTGGTGACACGGGCGCGCTCAGCAATTGAGTAATTAGTAAATATTAAAGTAAAATGCTAATGAGAACAAGATGAGAATAGTAAACAAAGGATTATGAACAAAGAAATAAATAGTGAACAGACAGCGAGACGGTACAAATCTGAAGATTACAATGCTATAGGCGTCTGTTCACTCGTACAGCTGAAGTTAATTGTGCATCATCTGTTCTTGACAGTGAAGAATGAGGATAGTTAGTAAACAGTCATGTAATTAAAGAAGAATTCTCAGCAAATCATATTTCCTTCCTCTATGCGGCAGGTAGAACTCAGCTCACTCATAGGCAGGAACAAGTTTTTTGTTTTGTCTTTATATGTTTCATTTTGTACACAGACGTACAGATCTCAAACTACTTTCGCCCAGGGAAAAAAATTAAGTCATTAAACAACATCTGCCTATAGATCTTCGTATAAAGTTGCAAAGTGGAACTTCACCCTCTCAATCAACATTGACTATGTTTAATCCCCATGCTGCTAGCATTCGTAAATTGATAGCAAAGTACTCTATATTACCAAAAGTATTGGGACGCCTGCCTTTACACGCACATGAACTTTGATGGCATCCCAGTCTTAGTCCGTAGGGTTCAATATTGAGTTGGCCCCCCTTTGCAGCTATAACAGCTTCAACTCTTCTGGGAAGGCTGTCCACAAGGTTTAGGAGTGTGTCTATGGGAATGTTTGACCATTCTTCCAGAAGCGTGTTTGTGAGGTCAGGCACTGATGTGGATGAGAAGGCCTGGCTCGCAGTGTCCTCTCTAATTCATCCCAAAGGTGTTCTGTGGGGTTGAGGTCAGTCCAGTTCCTCCACCCCAAACTCGCTCATCCATATGTTTATGGACTTTGCTTTGTGCACTAGTGCGCAGTCATGTTGGAACAGGAAGGGACCATCTCCAAACTGTTCCCACAAAGTTGAGAGCATGAAATTGTCTTGGTATGCTGACGCCTTAAGAGGTCCCTTCACTGGAACTCAGGGGCCAAGCCCAACCCCTGAAAAACAACCTCACACCATAATCCCCCCTCTACCAAATGACTTGGACCAGTGCTCAAAGCAAGGTCCATAAAGACATGGGTGAGCGGGTTTGGGTTGGAGGAACTTGCACTTTCCTGACCTCAACCTGATAGAACACCTTTGGGATGAATTAGAGCGGGGACTGCGAGCCAGGCCTTCTCATCCAACATCAGTGCCTGACCTCACAAATGCGCTTCTGGAAGAATGGTCAAACATTCCCAAAGACACACTTCTAAACCTTGTGGACAGCCTTCCCAGAAGCTGCAAAGGGTGGGCCAACTCAATATTGAACCCTACGGACTAAGACTGGGATGCCATTAAAGTTCATGTGCGAGTAAAGGCAGGTGTCCCAAATCTTTTGGTAATATAGTGTATAACATATTTACTTGTTTTAAACTTTTTTTTTACACTTTTCTAAGTTACTTCTTAGATTCTAGCCTAGGATAAAATGATGTCATACAGCCAGTGTCGGGACAAGGTCATCTAGCTCCCAGGCAAAGATGCCAAACCCCCCCCCCCTCTCCATAAAATGTATGAGCATTATGTGTCAGCAAAAATCTCCTCCCTCTCCTCCAAAAAAATGTGAGCACTAATCTGCATGTTTAACCCAGACATAAATTCTCCCCAAACAAAAATTCCTCTTCTTCCAGTACTCCTGCCAGCTTGTAGGCAGGCACTCTACATGCACCGCCTCCCACCTCACATGATACCACAGCACCCAGGGCAGCCGCCCCTCCTGCCCACCCTTTCTCCTGTATTTGGTATATATTATTTATTTGGGTTTGTCTGGCTCTACCCCACACACCTCATCTAAAGTCCCACCCTCCCCCCCTCTTTTTTTTCCTGCCCACCCTTTCTCCTGGCCCTGCATACATACCAGAAGTCTTCAGGAGAGGGGGAGGGGTTTTCTCAGCTAAGCACACCCTCCTGCCCGCATGTCTGAGCTAAGGGCAGATGGATTCCAGGAAGTAAATGCTGCACGAATCATCTGCCCTTATTTAAGACGACATGGCCAGAAATGCTAGGGGGGTGTTCTTTAAAGTAACTTCTCAGGAAAATAAAGTATGGAGACATGGATGGATGGTATATTAAAAATTTTGCTTTGTATATTAAAAATGAATTAAATGGCGTTTTCGGTTTGTGGTGCTTAGTTTTGCTTTGTTGAAACAAATTTGTATGTCTAAACCTATGAGGAAGGAGAGAGGAGCACAGTGGTTGCCAGTTTCAGCGTAAAATCTATCCTAGGCCATTAAAGTAGTATTAAATCCAAAAACAAAATTATTATATTGCAGCTTGGAAATTCTTTTATATGGTGGCAAAGATTTATTTTTTATTTTTTTTGCTTGATCACCTGGTCATCTGGCCATTTAGTCTGTATTTTTCAACTTCTTTTAGTGTCCATTATTCCAGCTACTGTGTTACAAAGCAGTGTGCCGATTACTACTCATCACATTGTTCACTTTTTTTTTTTTTTAACAAGCTTAACTGAAATGTCACACAGTGACATTTCATTAAAGTGACTATAAAGGATATAAAAAAAATAAAAATAAAAAAAATACCACATAACAAACTGGAGCGCTCACTCCCGGGCTACGCTCGATGTGCCAATTGACACACAGAGCGCAGCTTGGCTCCGCCCCCAGTTCTCTGCTCACTGGCTGTGATTGACAGCAGCAGGTGTCAGTAAAACTTACAAGACCTACCAGACAGGTGTGCTGTGTATCAGAGCTGTGTAAATCTCAAGAAATATAAATCATTTGACAGATAAAACAGCCCCCATCCAGTATACAGTGGAACCTTGGATTAGGACCATAATCCGTTCCAGGAGAATGCTTGTGATCCAAAGCACTTGCTTATCAAAGCGAGTTTCCCCACAGAAGTCAATGGAAACAAAGATAATTCGTCCTGCATTGACTTCTATTGCATGCAATACCACATGTGGCCAGAGGTGGGGGGGGGGGCGCCGGAGAACCTCAGAAATACTCGGGGACAGCTCGGCTGAACTCGGAAACCCTCGGAAAGGCTGGGAAATACTCGGGAACAGAGTATTTCTGAGTGTTTCCGAGTATTTCCCAGTGATTTTGAGTATTTTCCGAACGGTTCCGAACCGTTCCGAGTGTCACCAGCACCCCCGCACCTCTGGTCAAATGCGTTACTGCACACCCCATTGACTTGAATCCTGCTCGTTTTGAGAAACAACACTCGCAAACCGAGTCAGGATTTAAAAAAAAAAAGTTGCTTGTCTTTCCAAATGCTCGTTAACCATGCTACTTTTAAACCAAGGTTCCACTGTAAGTATTTCTCTATATTTAGCTGTTCGCTTGGAGTGCAGCTTTAAGCGAAGCATGCATTATGAGAACAAAGGCATTTTTTATCATAATAGGTAATTATGAGAAAACAGGTATTGATCAAATATAAATCTAAAAAATCTAGTATATTGCATTGTGTACATCTAAGAACTACATGAAGAAACAACATAATGAACAAAATAAATGCAACTCGTAGAAGTAAATCATGCAGCTGTGTGCATTCTTATAACCAAAAAAAGCTAGAGGCATTGGAAGTTATAAAGAGAAAATAATAAGGGAACATAATCCTGTTCCTGGCTGCATACAGATCATTTTAATTTTAATTAAATTTACCCTAAATGTACACTCCAAAATTTATTTTGAGACTTTAAATTCATAGGAAAAGAAAACCAAAAATCTGTTTTCTACAAACAAATGGTTTGGTGTATAACTGTAACAATCTTCTTAGTTTTCATGTTTGCTTACATACACAAGTAATCCTGTATTTATTTTTCTTAGCCTTTTTTTTTCATTTCTTCTCTTTCTAGGGTAGGATGGATCTTCTATGATGTTGAGTACACAAACTATTGTGGTGCATTAGTTGGCCCAATGTACAAAGTCCAAAGGGAACGCCAAACAAGCATTCCGAGAGTTCAAAAACCTTTAATTGATTACATTTTAAAGATATTTAATTTTAATTTAATAATTTATAATTTAATAACAACCTTTAATAATGTAATAATAATGTAATTTAGAAAAAAAGCCCAGAAAAGACATACATCCCTCTCATAATCTGAAACTGGAGACCTGCATTCCCAGTCTCTTAAGGGCCACCCCCCTCCGCAAAATATTTACCGTATATACTCGAGTATAAGCCGAGGCACCTAATTTTACCACAAAAAACAGTGAAAACTTATTGACTTGAGTATAAGCCTTGGGTGAGAAATGCGCAGCTACTGTAAGTGGAAAAGAAGGTCAACAATGCCCATTTGCAGCCATAGGTCCCCCAAACTTCAAACTTGGTAGTTAAGGGTTTCTAGATGTCCCCTAGCTGCAGACAAAATTTGGGGTCTCTGGACCCAAAGGGTCCCCGAAATTACATTGCTGCAGATGGACACAGTTGTGGTGCTAGGAACCCCAAATTTGGTGTGCAAACCCAGTGGAACTATCACTACAACATATCCAGCTGGGGTTCCTAGCACCAAGTGGCCCCGAGATACGGGGCCCCAAAGTCGATTCGGAAAATGTCAAGCACTTTTTTGCAGCAGAGAATGACATTTTCTGAACTGACTTTGGGGCCCTGTATCTCGGGGCCACTTGGTGATAGGAACTTGGATATGTTGTAGTGCTAGTTCCACTGGGTGTGCACACCAAATTTGGGGTTCCTAGCATGAAGTGGCCCTGAGATACGGGGCCCCAAAGTCAGTTCGGAAAATGTCATTCTCTGCTGCAGAAAAGTGCTTGACTTGAGTATAAGCCGAGAGGGGCACTTTTAGCACAAAAAATGTGCTGAAAAACTCCGCTTATACTCGAGTATATACGGTAAGTTCCTGATGGAACTATACGCAAATGATCAATGTTTCAAAGGTAACTGACTATAGTCTATCCTATTGCAATTAGGTAAGGCAAAATTACTGAACCACCCAGGATGCTTGACCCAAAAATTGCCCTGTAGCCGAGAACCCTTTAATCTAGGGCAGGACTTGAGACTAGATTTATTTTATTAAGGTTTATGCATTGTTAATTTGATTATAACTGTACTTTTGCCTTTTTTTACCTATTGTCATTGTACAATTTCTGTTCGAACTACTTGTACACTACTTTATTTTATTTCATAAATAAAAACATTTGTGGGAAAAAAAAAAATAATAAACCTAACAAAATGCAATAATTTAATGAATTGGTTCCCAAATGACAATACAGAACAGCCAACACATTTTTGGGGCTCAAACACCTACCCCTTCTTCATAACTTAAACTTAATTGGGTAATCATTAGGAAAAATGCATTGATTAGCCCGATGACCAGGCTTTGGGTTTCTCCCAAATGGTAAATTCTTTTGTGGTTTAGGGACTGATCAGGTGACAAGGTGAATTCCCATTCACATCCCAATATCTTTAGCTAAGCTAGCATCAATTCAGCGTTTAGAGTCTTAAGCTGGTCTTAAACCAGTAGAATTTAATTCCAAATTTTTAAATTGCAGTGATGAGAAAATTTTGAAGGAGCAGGATGGAATTTTTTTTTTAACCGCTTCAATACAGGGCATTTTCACCCCCTTCCTGCCCAGACCAATTTTTAGTTTTTCAACGCTGTCGCACTTTGAAGCACGGTCATGCAACACTGTACCCAAATGACATTTTTATGGTTTCTTTCCCCACAATAAGAGCTTTCTTTTGGTGGTATTTGATCATTTCTGCGGTTTTTATTTTTTGCGCTATCAACAAAAGAAGAGCAAAAAAAAAAAAAAAAACACAATATTTTTTACTTCTTGCTATAATAAATATCCCAATTTTTAGAAAAAAAAACACATTTTTTCCTCAGTTTAGGCCGATATGTATTCTTCTACATATTTTTGTTAAAAAAAAAATCGCAATAAGCGTATATTGATTGGTTTGTGCAAAAGTTATAGCGTCTACAAAATACAGGATAGATTTATGGCATTTTTATTTGTTTATTTATTTTTTACTAGTAATGGCGGCGATCTGTGTTTTTGTTCATGACTGCGATATTGCGACAGACATATTGGACACTTTTGACACATTTTTGGGACCATTCACATTTATACAGCGATCAGTGCTATAAAAAGCACTGATTACTGTGTAAATGTGACTGGCAGGGAAGGGGTTAACACTAGGGGGTGATCGAGGGGTTAATTATGTTTCCTAGGGAGTGATTCTAACTGTAGGGGGTAGGAACTCACAAGGGGAGGAGACCGATCGGTGTTCCTCTGTACTGGGAACACACCATCGGTCTCTTCTCACCTGACAGGACGTGGATCTGTGTGTTTACACACACAGATCCACAGTCCTGCTGTGTTCACAGGCAGTCGCGGGTGCCTGGCGGACATCGCGGCCGCCGGGCACGCGCACCGGGTCCCGAGCAACGCCCCCTAGACGGCCAGGAAGCCCAGGATGTCATATGATGCCCTCCCAGGATGGGAGATCCCTCCGGCGGACATCATATTACTATAGCCGGGTAATGAAGTGGTTAATTCCTAGAAGTGTATGTGGCTTTTCGATCGTTAAAATCTATTCATTCCAAAATTGAATGTTAAAGGCAAATTCAATTTTGAAGTTCATCAAATCATTTAATGTGCACAGAATTTTCATATGAATGTTTATTGGAAAATCGATGAGGGTATAGCCAGCCTAAACCTTACAACTGGATGGGTTGGGTTGTATTCTCTCGCAAGCTGGTAGCTGAAGCTGATGTTAATACAGCAGCAAATGGAAGCATTTTACAACTGTGTTAGTGGAAAAAAAGAAAGAGGACAGGAAAAGAAAACTGAAAAAGGAAATAATATAGAAAGGAGGAAGGAAGGGGGCAGAGAAGAAAAAAAGGGTAAGGGAAGAATCAAGGATTGGAGAAAAGGTAAGGGGTTAGGGTGGAAGATAGAAAGGAAGTAGAAAACGATCTTTTTTTTTTCAATGTTATCTGGATGAAGAGATTGGGGAAGGGTGGGAGGGAAGGAAGGAAGGAAGGAAGGAAGGAAGGAAGGAAGGAAGGAAGGAAGGAAGGAAGGAAGGAAGGAAGGAAGATGCAAAATGATCTTGTTCACCTGGGTGAATAAGGGAAGAGTGTGGAGAAGAGTGTGGAGAAGGAAGGAAGGGAGGAAGGAAGGAAGAAGGCAAAGAGTGGGAGGGTAAGGACAAAAGGGAGACAGAGATGAATTAAAAGGAAAGGGAAGAAGGAACGAGGGTAGGGAGGGAAGAAGGAATAAAAAGAGGGAAGGGAAAAAATAAATTATATGTTTTAACTTTGATGAAGGAATAAGGGAAGAAGGAAGGAAGGAGAAAGAGGTAAAGGAAGGAAATAATGAAGGAAGGAATGAAGCAGCAAATTATCTGGTTTCTACAATGTTCACCTGGATGAAGGAATGGATAAAGGTAATGAAAGACAAGAGAAAAAAGGGAAGATTTAGGGAGGAATGATGGAAGGAGAAAGAGAAAAAAGAAGAAAACAGAAGGAACAAGGAATGAATATTCACCTGGGTAAAAGCATAAAGGAAGGGAAGAGTATGAGGAAGTAAGGAAGGAAGAAGGAAGGTTGGGGGAAGGAATGAATTACAAAATGGGAGGAGGGAAGACAAAGGGAGTAAGGAAAGAATAAAGGAAAGATGGAAGAAAGAAAACAAGAGGTAGGAAGTAGACATGTGCATTTTCGTCCGAATTTCAGGTATTTTCGTTATCGTTTTAACAAACGATAACCAAAGTGCAGAATCCGAAAAACGAAAGATCCAACATAAACAAATGCTATATTTTCGTTTTCATTGTGACAACAGTTCGATATAGATAGGAGATTCGACATGATGATGACAATAACAATCTGTCCATCAAACCTGTGGTTGAATGTGCCTAACCTTAACTCTATTAGTCCAAGATTATTCTACATAGAGAGAAAAGATTCGACATAGAGAGAAAAGATTTGACGTAGGGGAGAAAAGATTCGACGTAGGGGAGAAAAGATCGCTGCTGGAATTGGGTGGGGGAAGTAAAATAAAAATAATGATGATGATGAATGTTATTGGCTGATTGTAACCAAAGAGGAGGAGCAGTAAAATAGCTAGAACTAAGTACACACGTACTTTGGCTTATGGTGTCTGTTAAAAGTTCTAAGAAGATTCGACGGAGCACGTAAACTATACGGCGTCGTACAGTTTAGCTGCTCCGTCGAATCTTCTTTGAACATTCGACACCATAAGCCTTCATCGACAGACTCGACCTTAATTTGGATTTTCGGACGAATGCAATTTTTAACGAAATAAATAAAAACGAATTTCAGGAGTAATTAAATAAATTTATTTTTAGGACGAAAACGACATTCTGAAACAAAATATTTCAGCATGCACATGTCTAGTAGGAAGGAAGTAGAAAATGATCTAGCTTTTTACATTGTTCGACCAAGTAAAGAGTCGGAGGAAGAATGTGAGGGAGAAAAGAAGCAAGGAAGGTATGTAAAGAAAGGAAGGAAGGAAGGGGAGGCAAGGATGATATTTTCTTTTTTTTTTATAATGCTCATGTGTGAAAATGGGAAGGAAGGAAGGAAGGAAGGAAGGAAGGAAGGAAGGAAGGAAGGAAGGGTATGGAGAGAAGAAGGATGGAAAAACTAGGAAAGAAAAAAAGCAAAATATCTGGTTTTACCTTGGTGAAGGAATGAATGAAGGGAATGAAAGAGGAAAGAAGGAAGAAAGGAAGCAGGCTAGAAAGGAATGAATGAAAAAAGTGAGAAATCAGGGAGAGAGAACAAATGGAAGAAGCAGGGAAGGAAAGGAGGCAGGAAGGGGAAGGGGTAAAGGAAGGAAAGAATTAGGGAAGTCTGGAAAGGAAAGAAGGAGAAAAAGAGCAAAGAAGGACTGTTAATGATCTAATGTTCTCCGATAGGTCATTAGGCCTGCAGTACATTATAGCCCTTCAAAGCTTGTCTGACAGAGTGAGTAAGTCTTCATGTTTACAGCTCTCTGAGCATCAAAGAAAGTCTAGCAGAGGTAAGATAAAGCTAATCTTACTTAATGTGCTGCTCGGTGTGTTAAATGACATTCTTCTTCAGTTATTAATCTTTATTAACATTCTGCTGAACTGTTGTTCTGACTCTTCTCCCCATGATGAAAAAATGTAATGCTCAAAGAAAAAGCACTTCAGTGTTCCTCCTCCAATGCGTCTGTAATGTAATAATGTAAATGCGAGATATATGATTACCGTTGGAAGTTTTCTGTACTGGAATGTCGAATGTAACGACCCAGCCCCTTTTAGAAAAGCTTGTGTCTTACTTTTCAAAAGAAAAAATGACTTTAGACAGTTATGTAAAAACAGATCACTGCCAAACGTATTGAATATTTTTTTTGCAATTCAGTTAGTGTAATTATTGATCTGGGTTTATAGTACTTATATACCAGCTGAAAGTTGAAACTAGGACCATAGTGGGTGTGCCTGCTCTGAAAATAATGGGGAGGAGGAAGAGGTACTTAGAGGGCTTACAAGAAAGACAAGGCACAGGGAGGGTATCCTCAATGTAGTGATGTTTTCAAAAATTCCAAAGAGTTGATGTAACACATCACATTGGTAGAGAGTCTGCTCAATTCTTCTTAGCTCATGATGCCATATAGCACTGCAATCTGAGTAATCAGAAAACTATAGGATTCTTTTTTTTTTTAATATTACACCAGGACAAGGATCCTTTTTTTTAAATAATGGTATATTTAGTACCTCTGATTTATCATAATTTACTTTAAAGTTACTCAATTCCCCAAATCTTTTAAATTCTTTTATTAAGTTTGGAATTGTTATGATAGGATTAGTTACATATATTAACAAATCGTCTGCATATACGGCTGTCTTATATTCTATATCTTTGATCTTTATCCCATTAATATCCTTTTTTTTTCTTATTGCCATGATAAGATGTTCCATTACCAATATATATAATAAAGGGGAAAGGGAACATCCCTGTCGGGTTCCATTTGATATTTTTATATATTCTGATAATTTTCCATTTACTCTTACCTTAGCTCTTGAGTTGAGTACAATACAAGGATCCTACTAAGCATTTTGGGACCCATTCCTATTTGGATTAGTGTTTCCTCCAAGAATCGCCATCCCACTCTGTCAAATGCTTTTTCCGCATCAACGGCCAGAAGACATGTCGAGATAGCGGTTCTCTGAACATATTCCACCAATGTGCAAGTTTTTATTATATTATCCCTAGTTTCTCTTCCCTTCGTGAATCCAGTTTGATCTAATTTTATATGCTTAGGTAAGATAGGTGCTATTCTATTAGTGATAATTTTTTAATATAGTCTTATATCTATGTTGGTCAATGAAATTGGTCTGTAATTATTACATAATGTATGCTCTTTCTCTGGTTTTGGTATCAATACTATATGAGCTTCTGTACTTTGTGGGACGAAGATTTGTGTATTGGATATGGAGTTATATGTTTTTTTAAGGATAGGAATGATTAAGTCCCGGAATGCTTTATAGAATCTAGAAGTATATCCGTCTGGCCCCGGGCTTTTATAATCCTTATGATCAAAAAGTGAGAGGTACATTTCATCTCAATCCATTTTATCATCAACCATGTGACTGTAATTAATAAACCTAATTGGATTGAGATGAAAATTACCTCTCACTTTTTTATATTGTTGTGCTAAAGCTTGTGGCTATGTGTTTACCTAAGTATTTACATGTAGTATTTGAGATTAATTTTCATTTGAAATAAAGTTTTTTTGTTTTTTTTACTTTCAGTAATAACCAAATAAATTCTCCCATTGAAATTTTAAACTACAATAGGTAAATGGAAATTATAACTTTTTTGGCTGCAGGTCTTGAAAAAAAACATCTGTGGCACCCCATATGAACCATATGGGGTGCCACAGAAAACACTAATTTTTCATCTGATAATTCCTAATGAAGATTTGAAAGGTATCTAGTATGTGTTGGAGACCATGCTGGATTGGCTGGATCAGTCGTTGGTCCTGGGAGGGTGGTTATCTGGACAGATTTGAAGGATTCCCTGTGATAGGAATGTGCCCGATGAGTAGAGAGTGATCGTAAACCCTCTTGGGTCTTGGGCTGATGCGTTTTTGGTGTGGCCTTAAGGTCATTTCCACATGTAAGACTAAGAAATTAGGAAAGGAGCAGCACCTGGTATCCAAAAGAATTGCAAGTTTGGTAGTTAGTTTAAGAATTTTTATTGAGAGTAGCAACAAATACATCAAGCCAGGATTTCTCCTTCTTCAGGGCTGTTGCTGCATGGGCAGCAATGAACCACAAATGCCACTCTGCCAGCCTACTTCAAACGACCTTGTAAACATACATCTGGCTTGGGGTTTACTCCCAGTCACTTAGCTTGCAGCAACAGCCCTGAAGAAAGGGAAATTCTTTCTCCCGAAACATGTTGGATTGATGTACTTGTTGCTACACTCAATAAAAATTGTTGATTCGACTTCCAAACTTACAATTCTTTTGGATACCAGGCAATCCTCCTTTCCTCATTTCTTCTTAATCTCACATAGTGACTATATGAATCTCAGTACATTCTATGGTAGACAAATGGCAGTTTTTATTTCAGACACTTTGCTAAATAAAACATTGTATTACATACCTCCCAACTGTCCCTGATTTGGAACAAAGTCCCTCTGTCCCTCATTCCTCCTCATTTGTCCCTCATGGGTGGGTTTAACTAATAAATTTTCTGTATAATTCTCCTTTAAGGGGGCATGGCAGGGGGTGTGTCCTATGCCTACATACATTTTCTAATAGGTGTCCCTGGCTCCCATCTCAAAAAGTTGGGAGGTATGGTATTATTCCATACAGGTAACTTGTAAAGGTGAAGTTCGTTTTGGATAAAAATAAGAAACCATAGAACTTCTGTCATGTCTGATTTGTTTTTTACTGAAGGGTAGTTGTTGGGAGAGCTGGACCCCTTAATTCAATTTTGCAGTTTAATGTGAAGTTGTTGGTATAAAGTTTATGCCAAAATAAAAGTCCTGATAGGAAGCCCTCATACAACATGGAAACAGCCTCCCGGAAGTGTCTTGGTCAAAATTCAATGTATATATATCGCCAGCACACCCCCGATCTTCGAGAAATTGTCTGAACATTTATTCAGATGACCACATGAGGTGCATAAGGTAAGGTGCAACATTTCGGGGGCCCATCAGGACCTCTTCGTCAGGCAGGTGATGTGATGTGGACAATATGCAAATCATATTGGAGAAAAAGAGTACCACAATGGATTTTGAAAGGTTTTGGAGTGTTTACTGAAACCAAAAAAATCCAACAGAGTAAGCCAAACCATTTTGGGGTTTTGGTAGAGCTAGATCCTCCATCATCAGGGTTCACAAGTGACAGTGTAGATGAAAGGTAATGAACTCAAATGGGTACAATAGTGATGCTTTTGGAGGTGGTAAAAGCCCCTCAAAATGCTTTGGCCTACATTGTTGGATTTTTATGGTTTTGAAGAGAACTCGAACCCTATAAACTGTGCTCAAAGGCAGGCAGTGGGTTAAGGACCAGTCATCTGTAGCTTACCTAAAGCTGATCTCTTCTGTGTCTCAATCATCCAGGTAGAGACAAGAGCAAGAAGGAAATCATCAAATATCATTCCAAATCAGCTGAGGCAGCAATGTCTTAGACAACCCATGCACAACCCAAGGCCCGCCGAGCCCTCTGAGCCCACTGATGTGGCCTCATGCTCTGGGATGGCGGATCAGCAAGTCCAATGTGCGATCAACAGGTTGCCGGCTATCTCAGAGCGGCAGAGTGCATTGAGCTGGCTCTGGCAGTGGAGATAGCAGGTGGCCATGGAGGGAGCAAGAGCCACATAAGTCATAATGCCAAGTGCACTTCACCTGGAACATTTCTAGCAGCCTAGAGAGCAGAAGCTGGAAGAGGAAAAGGTCAGTGTATTAAACAAACATACGCTGCACTTTTGCACTTTTGTAATGGCCATATTAGCACTGGATCCCAAGGTGCAGCGCAGTGCACCTGCGGATTTCCTGCTGGTTAGCTGCACTGAGCTATAGACTTCTATTATATCCTGCAGGTTCAGTGCACTTTTTGAAAGTGCACCAAAACCCCTGAATGCAGGAGCTGGGAGTGCTTTCCGAAAGTGCACCACACCCACAAGATGTAATATACTGTAAGTCTACGACAAACTGCAGCTAACCCGCAGGAAAGCCGTAGGTGCACAGGTCCAATGGTGCAGGTAATCCACAACGCATCCGTTTGAAAGCAGCCTTATAGGGTGCTCGGGACAGTAAGGGCTTGTTTACATTTGTGGTTTGGGGGATGGTAAAATCCCATAATTTCTTGTGAACAACAACTGGTTACTAAATTACTTAAGTGGCCCTCGTTCCTCAAAAGGATGAGCACCTCTGTCTTAGATCTCATACTGCACATATACAGCTATGAGGATGTAGGCCCAGAAATGTCTAGGCACACTCACATACCAAGATGTACACTTTTATTTTTCAGGCAACACAAAGTAGATTTTTTGTGGCACTGCTTAGGCACAATTATCACTGCTAAATGTTCCCTATAACATAGCAACTCTTAACCTTTTGAGTTCGGGTTCACTTTAATAAACACACTTGGACTCTCAACCATGCATTGTGGCACTCTTCTCCTGTGCTCCCTTGTCTTTATCTGTGTCCCTGTAGTAGAGGTGTCTTCCCATTTCCTGTCCTGATAAAATGGCAACAAGTGGATGAAAATCACTCCAATAAGGACACAGTGTTATTTTGGTTGTGTTCTACATTTCACAGCTGCACATTTGGTAGACTAATGGGCCATATACGATAGGATTTTCCAACATCAAATGTTCGATGTGAGCTTGTTGTCGTAAATTCTGACCGTGTGTATGCTCCATCGGACATTTGCTGTCGGAATTTCCGACAACTGTTTGAGAGCAGGTACTCAAATTTTCCGACAAGAAGACTTGTTGACGGAAGTTCCGAGCGTGTGTACACAAGTCCGACACACAAAAGTCCACGCATGCTCGGAATCAAGCAGAAGAGCCGCACTGGCTACTGAACTTCATTTTTCTCCACTCGTCGTACGTGTTATACGTCACCGCGTTCTTGACGTTCGGAATTTCCGACAACATTTGTGTGACCGTGTGTATGCAAGACAAGTTTAGCCAACATCCATCAGAAAAAAATCCACGGTTTTGTTGTCGGAATGTCTGATCGTGTGTACATAGCATAACAGTTAGGCTCGGTTCACACATGGGCGGCACGACTTGCAGGTCGCCTCAGCGAGGCGACCTGCAAACGACTGCCGGGGCGACTTGCGAGACGACTTCTGCATAGAAGTCTATGCAAGTCGCCCCAAGTCGCCCCCAAAGTAATACAGGAACCTTTTTCTAAGTCGGAGCGACTTGCGTCGCTCCGATTAGAACGGTTCCATAGCACAGAACGGGAGGCGACTTGTCAGGCGACTAGGTCGCCTGACAAGTCGCCCCAGTGTGAACCGAGCCTTAGGAATAAATGGCTGTAAAATATTAGGCAGTATCTGTGTTATAAACCAACAGTTCAGGATGGCCCAGGGATATAAAGGATCCATTTGCATGGTTCCCCCCAATCAGGGTTGCCAACCTCTTGCAGCATTTCTTACTGACAAAACATGGAAAATTTACTAACGAAGCACATATTTTACTGGCAACCTGAGAAATTACAGAACGCCTATTGAAAACTAACACAGTGAATATTTGAGCAGTATAAACATGATATGGAAACACTGACAATACCTATAACAAAGCAATTTGCTTGATTTACACTTAAAAAGTCAACACAGCATGAAATTATCAGCCCCTGATATTTACTGGCAGTTGTAAAAAAAATCACAGATTTTTACAAACTGTCAGTAAATTTGCTGGTGGTTGGCAACCCTGTACCCCAATATAATAACATGAGTAATACAACCCTTATTTTTGGATTTGTGCTGGAAGTGACACAATCTGATATTGGTTTCTGACAATAAGGTCGTATACAAGATTATTCCTACCATACCAAGATATTACAGGTGCTCTTTATTGCACCCCATGCAGAAAATCTCTGGTATTTTCTTAGCTATTTCCCATAGAAAACAGGATGCTCTCGTACCCGAGTATGTAGAAAACCAGAGCATAAAATAACTCCCAAAATGATCTACTACTTGCTTGTCTCTATAACAATGAACACGTAGCTTGACAAGACAATGATGAATTTGTTTTCATTAAAAAGCAATTGCAGGC
Organism: Aquarana catesbeiana; assembly: GCF_042186555.1. Lineage (NCBI taxonomy): Eukaryota > Metazoa > Chordata > Amphibia > Anura > Ranidae > Aquarana > Aquarana catesbeiana. Next base: position 200,564,180 of record NC_133335.1, on the reverse strand, counting down.
AACAAGTGACGCCAATCAGTAAACAGCTAGAGGAGTACTTTAAAAAAGTAAAGTATAAAAAAAAATAAAAAAACGCAGAGCTGCTTCCTTTTGTGAAACATCAGGGTCCCCATCAGAGCCCCTCTGATATCAGGGTCCCCATCAGAGTTTTCTTTTTCATCAGAGTCTCCCGATACCTCAGGGTCCCAATTGGAGTTCCCTCTTACATCAGGGTCCCCACCAGAGTCCCCCATTACATCAGGGTCTCCATCAGAGTCCTCCCTTATATCAGGGTCTCATCAGAGATCCCCCTTATATCAGGGTTCCTATTAGAGTCCCCCCTTACATCAAGGTTCCTATCAGAGTTCCCATTTTCAACAGAGTCCCCCTATATATCAAGGTCCCCATCAGAGTCCTTGCTTACATCAGTGTCCCCATCAAAATCCTTGTTTACATCAGGGTCCCCATCAGAGTCTCCCTATTATGTCAGGGTCCCCATCAGAGTCTTCCTCTTATGTCAGGGTCCCCATTAGAGTCCTCCATACATCAGGGCCCCCATCAGAGTCCCCACTTACATTAGGGCCCCACCAAAGTCTCCCTTTACATCAGGGTTCCCATTAGAATCCCCCATTACATGAGGGTTCCTATCAGAATCTCTTGTTACATCAGGGTCCCCATCAGTGTCCCTTACATCAGAATCTCTTGTTACATCAGGGTCCCCATCAGTGTCCCTTACATCAGAATCTCTTGTTACATCAGGGTCCCCATCAGTGTCCCTTACATCAGAATCTCTTGTTACATCAGGGTCCCCATCAGAGTTGTTCTTACATCAAGGTTCCCATTAAAGACCCCACTGTAAGGCTCACAGCATGCCTGTACAGAGGTAGTTTTGTTCTGTGAATGCTGGGGCAAGCACATCATTAGTTGCTAAGATGCCAGCTTGTCCAACAACCAAAGATGGAGACAAAGAAAAATATCCCCCCTCAATGGGACTTTGACAGACCACCAACTCTTTATGGTAAAAAATAGTGTATTTTAATGATATACAATAAAAGGACGTAAAAGCGTCTACACAATACAAAAATACATTCCATAAAGAAACAAGACAAGAAATATACTTCTTCTGATATGTCTCCTTATATTTTTAGAATTCAGACATTTGTAAAACTTTTCCAACATTCTCAAATTTCAAACCCCTGGCCCTGATGAAGGTGTCAGAACACTGGAAACTTGTCAGGTATTAGGGTATACCACCCCTAGGAGAGTACATATGACATGATGATTCATATTTGTATATTTCTTGTCTTGTTTCTTTATGGAATGTATTTTTGTATTGTGTAGACGCTTTTACATCCTTTTATTGTATATCATTAAAATACACTATTTTTTACCATAAAGAGTTGGTGGTCTGTCAAAGTCCTATTGAGGGGGGATATTTTTCTTTGTTCCATGATATTAGGGATGGGACCACCATACTCTACACTTGACATGATGGAGGTCTCTTTGTTCTTTACCAAAGATGGAAATGATGACAGCACAGCGGGGGTGGGGCTGTGGGGGGGAAGTGTAGGAGTGGAGACTGTAGGCAGCCCCTGCTGACCTGAATCATCAATCTGTGCACATTGAGGTTACGCCACTGACCCCAACGGACCAGATGTGGCCCATGGGCCGTTGTTTGGAAACTCCTGTTTTAGGGTTACACTGTACTGTATCTTTGGCAGGGCAGTGTTGTCACCCTAGGACAGGAAGTGTGTTAGAAGTACAGAATGCCTCTCCTGTAATCCTAGGAGTTTGCTGAGAACAATGTACTGTAACTGATAAGCTTACATTAAAGGCAAAGAGCGCGCAAACAAGTCATACACAAGATATCAAGTAATTGTCTTCTTTTTTTTTTTTCGTTTGCACTTATTAGACAGATATTATAAAATGCTTTTAATGGTATATTTATCTGACCAAAAGGAAGCAAATAAAATACTGTGAGTTCACTGTTAGGATTAATCTTTAAATGAGGGATTTTTTTCTTTCAAATAACATGCACTTTCTTTCCCATTAAAAACATGTTTGTGTTCTTGTGTTGCTGGAATATTTGAATTATTCCCCCCGCAATTAACCAGTTTGTAGTCATCATTACATGCCCACCACCAATACTTTGTTTTTATGAAGTTTAAGAGGAGCAAATCCAAAACTTGAACGTAGAGGACATGACAGTGCTGGGTCCGCTAAGGACACTGACAGTTAGTACTGCAGAGGTGGACACACTTATAATGATTGCCCTAAGGCAGAGCTCAATCATAGGGGAGTGAAATGAGCCGAACAAGGCTTGAATGAACGATATAGAGGACATACCGGCAGAACACAGGTATGCAATCTGCACGAGCAGCCACATAATGGTCCAAGTGTCACATTAAGAGCCGAAGACAGCGTGGAAGATGAGAATCAGAAGGACATTGCCGAGAGATCAATGAAGGTCATGGATGACGAGTTACATAATGGAAAAATTAGACCAAATCACTTCACACACAAAAAGGAAAACTCCAGAACTGGAGGTATTTAATCAAGGACAGACCTGTACAATAAATGACACGCCGGCTGTAGAGAGTATTTAGGAAGGTAATGGAGGCAGTTGACCCAAGTGCATCAGATTACAAGACCACTCAGGAGGTGAAAGCATTGTCATCTATAGAAGTGTTTGGCCATAAATGATTTTCTAAGAAACTTACAATAAATGAAAAGCCTGCCATGGACAAAAGGTTTGATTTACTAAAAGGGCAGAGAATGTTCACTTAGCTACTAAATGTTACATTAGCTCGGTGAATAAAGTGAAGATGTGTTCACTTCAATCAGACAATCGTGGGCAAGGTAAAATTCTCATTTCTTACACATTGGCGAGTATTCAAAGTCAAGGTAGCTTCAGTTTACTTTATAAGAGCTCTTTCTTTGGTGGCAGTGCTTACTGCGATGGGCCACTTTTTGTAGGGTGGTATAGCAGTGACTGGCAGGTGTTCAGGAGGCAGGAGGGTGTCTGCTATGTTATCCCAAGGGGAATTTTGTTATAAAACACTTTTATCCCAAGGGGAATTTTGTTATAAAACACTGCAAATGTTTGTTTCGCAGTTGTGGCGTGTTCCTATTAAATGCTGCCAACTTAAAATTGCCCGTGGCAGTGGCATCTCTAGAGACCTGCCTGGATGCAATGTTAGAATTTAGGTGGAAGTGGTCAGAAATTGGTAAAACTGATGCCCTTTGAAAGAGCCCAAAAGCTGAACTCCAAGCAAACCGTTAAATACACAGCTAAAATGCAAACATGGGAGTTCTATCTCTGAATATGTAGTCCATAGATTTACCCAGCTCTACCAGACCATGCCACTAGCCTGAAGATCTTACTTTTCTCTATTGCAGTTAAGCAATGCCTCTAGGTGACCTTCATGCTGCCAGCCTTGTTATTTAAAAGTGAAGGAGCAGCATCATATGAAGTCAAATGTCTGCTCCCTCTTCCTTTCACAATTAGGGTTGAGGGAAATAATTTTGGAGAATTTGATCTAACAGCGAATTTAAACAAATTGTGACCTGAAATTTTAATTTTCTCAGTTGCCATTTGCTTGAAAAGGGAATCTTTTTCCCTATATTTTACATAGTTACATAGTTGGTAAGGTTGAAGACACCAGTCCATTAAGTTCAACCAGCTGAAACTGACACCACCAACTGTTGAAGGTAGGTCCACATCCTCACTGCTCTAGCAGTAAGGAACCCTTTATGTAGTTTAAGATCAAACCATTTCTCATCCAACTTCATTGTGTGGCCACATGTCATCTTTCAAGACCTAGGATTAAAAAGTTTCCCAATGCTAGCAGGGCCGGTGCTACCACTAGGCAAACTAGGCAGCCGCCTAGGGCGCCCTGCTACCTTCCTCCTCTCTGGAGAAAGCAAGTAAGTCTCAGCATCAGCAGGCAGCCACCGCTCCATTCGCACATAGTGTCGGAGGCGCATCGGCAGCGGAGGACTGTGTCTGTTTCCCGACTCCCGAATGAATGGAAGCAAGCAAACATTCATTGATGGGCGCTGATGAGGCTGCATTTGATGGACGCTGGTGAGGCTGCATTGATGGGCGCTGGTGGGGCTGCATTATTGGGCACTGATGAGGCTGCATTTGATGGGCGCTGGTGAGGCTGCATTTGATGGGCGCAGGTGAGGCTGCATTGATGGGCGCTGGTGAGGCTGCATTGATGGGTGCTGGTGAGACTGCATTTGATGGGCGCTAGTGAGGCTGCTTTTGATGGGCGCTGGTGAGACTGCATTAATGGGCACTGGTAAGACTGCATTAATGGGCACTGGTAAGGCTGCATTTGATGGGCGCTGGTGAGGCTGCATTGATGGGCGCTGGTGAGACTGCATTTGATGGGCACTGGTAGGCTGCATTTGAAGGGCGCTGGCGAGGCTGCATTTGAGGGGCGCTGGTGAGGCTGAATTTGATGGGCGCTGGTGAGGCTGGATTTGATGGGTTCTGGTGAGGCCGCATTTGATGGGCGCTGGTGAGGCTGCATTTGGTGGGCGTTTCATTAAAAAGGTGGGGTTTACATGGGCAGGGGAAAAGGGTTGGAGCCAGGGTGGGCAGCAAAATTAGGTTTCGCCTAGGGTGTCAAAAATCTTTGGACCAGCCCTGAATTCTAGAGTCACCATTCAAGGATTTGTATATCGCTATCATATCCCCTCTTGGGTGTCACTTCTCCAGGGAGAATGCTTTTAATGTTTATGGTCATTACTCATAACTGAGGTCCTCCAGCCCCCTTAGAAGCTGTGTTGCTCTTCTCTGGACTCACTCCAGTTCCAGCTCAAGCTTCCTGAGAATTGGTGACCAGAACTGGACAGCATATCAAGATGTGGCAGAACCAGAGATTTGTAAAGTGGTATCTTATCTCTTATCTCTTGAGTAAATACCCAAGACTAATTAAAAGTCTGCTTGCCTTGCTTGTTGCATTGATATTAACTTCTATTGCTAAGTCTCTCATGATCATCTACTAGGACCACCAGATCCTTTTCCACCCTTGATTCCCCAGAGGTTCTCTCCCTAGTGTATAACTTGCATGTATATATTTTTAACTCCCAAGCGCATTACTTTATTTTTCCCTACATTTATTCTCATCTGCCATATTCAGTAGCTGCCCACCCCTCTACTTTAAATAGGTCTTCTTGTAAAGTTTGTATATCCTATTGTGAAAGTAAGTTTTGAGTTTGGTTTATTTATGGTAGTTCAGTTTAGTTAATTTAGTGTGTTTTTGTATTTGTGTTTTGTATTCTTTCAATCCTTATTTGTGTACTGTCTTATTAAAATAAATTAGTTTACTTTTTTCCTACTTGTGAAAACAAAAGGTAAAATAATTAGGTTCAGGAGCAGCCATTTTTTTTAGATACAAGAAAAGGTCCTGGATAGCTAAAACTAGCTTCCGTAACCCTCACAAATTTAAAGCCCACAGCTCCCATACAAAAACCCAGAAACCACCATTAATTTCGCATTACCTAATTATTTAATGCATTTTCCAAAAAAATACAATATTTCACTGAAATTTCCCAATCTGTGTTAGAATGTTGTGGAAACAAAAACCCTCATGTTAACATATTTCTAGACTCCATTTTTTTTTTCCAAACAAATGTGCAGGACACCTGATTGGCTTTTCTAGTAAATAAAGAGCAGCATTAATTGGTGATTTTTAATCTGAACCCGGTGTTACGTTAAAAGCTGGGTGAACATTCTCCACTTTTTTAGGATTTCAACTCCAATGTGCCAGTCCTATTATAAATATGTAAAATCCTCAAGCATATGGGAGTTTTAATTAATGCCAGCACAGAAATGTTATGTCATTGCTGCAATAATTAGAGAGCCAAGTCTTGGTACTGTTTGTTCAAAACAGTGACTATGTATTTGAACAAGGCTGTGTGTTAGGACATTTACAAATGAGCTGGAAATATTATCATATAAATAGAACAATATGTCATCGCTATGGAAGATCCAAAGTTCTGTTGAAATCTGTTGCATTACAGTCATTTAAAATTAAAAAAAAATACAATAATGGTTTTGGGTGTGTTTATTTTTATTGTTTTAAGTTGTTTTTAAACAGATTTATTTTTATATTACAATTTTACTGATACTTTTTTTGTACTATTTATATACAATTTTCTTTTAGAAATAATTATTTTAAAATATGCACATTTGACAAAGAGAGTACAGCAGAAGTTGTTTGTGTTCAGGTGGTGTCTCTCTAATTGAAATTCAGTAGGAGCTTTTTAGAGGGAGATTTAAATTTATATCATAATTTGGAAGCTGGTTTTATCGTTCATTTTGACATTTGCTTATAATTACTTCTGTAGCCCAGTGTTTAGCTGTCAAGAAAGGAGCAGATGCAGAGACATTGGGGTTGATTTACTAAAACTGGAGCGTGCAAAATATTGTGCAGTTCTGCATAAAAGCCAATCAGCTTTCAGACTTCATTGTTAAAGCTTATTTGAACAAGCTGAAGTTAGAAGCTGATTGGCTACCATGCACAGCTGAACCAGATTTTGCACTCTCCAGTTTTAGTATATCAACCCCACTGTGCCGTCGCTGCTCTGTGTGTTTGTCCACACAAGACTGCTATATTGATATAGCCAGTGTTGTTCAGCTTCCATCCACCAGGGGAAGCCTGTAGGATATGAAGTGGTTTTTACTGCAGATGGACTGGAAAACTGCCATTTCCAACAAAGGGAAATAAAAGGGGAGGAGCAGATATAGTTTTCGCAGTTTGAGATAGGAAAAACTCTTATGCCCTGTACACACAGTCGGATATTGATCGGACATTCCGACAACAAAATCCATGGATTTTTTCAGACGGATTTTGGGCCAAACTTGTCTTGCATACACACGGTTGCACAAAGTTGTCAGAAAATCTGATCGTTCTGAACGTGGTGACGTAAAACACGTACGTCGGGACTATAAACGGGGCAGTAGCCAATAGCTTTCGTCTCTTAATTTATTCTGAGCATGCGTGGCACTTTGTGCGTCGGATTTGTGTACACACGATCGGAATTTAACTGATCAGATTTTGTTGTCGGAAAAATTTATAGCCTGCTCTCAAACTTTGTGTGTCGGAAATTCCAACAGAAAAAGTCTGATGGAGCCCACACACGATTGGAATTTCCGACAACACAACCCGATCGCGCTTTTTCTGTCGGAAAATCCGACCGTGTGTACAGGGCATTTCTGTGGGAAAACCAAGACGGTGCACACCATGACCTACCTGTGTGCAGTGCAAGCAGAGAGATCAGTACACCTTTACCTGGAAGCAGATAGATGTTATCCTTGAGCTTTGGACCGCAACCCAGACTGTGGAGTGGCTGCTTTGCAGCAAGGAGACTCATGTTGAGCATAAAGGGGCATCAAGTCCCTTTTTGTCAAGCACATGGACTGAAAGTTGCTGTCTACACAGGACTAGTGAGTGGCCACTGGCCAACCAAACACTGCAACTGCTAGTAGAGAGCTGGATTGCCAGTTGGGAACACTTTCCCACTGCATGCAAAACTCTTAAAGGGGATGGTACATCAAGCATGCCAATGCAAGGTTCTGGGCCCCATCTAGCTGGCCAGCAGAAGGTGTAGAACAAGTGTTTTCTTTACTGACCGTTGCTGTGAACTATAGGTCCTTTCACTAGTTAGGGCTACCCATAGCAGGTGAAAGAAAAACGTATACCCTTGGATATTTACTGTTGGTTGTGTGTTTAATGAACTTTTCAGTGGTTGCATTATTACTATTTGATGTTTTTTGACCTATATACCACAATATTTTTTCTGATTGATTTAACATAGCCCAGTTTTCTCACATTCATCTGTGGCAGTACACTTTACTACTATTTAAATGGTTTGCTGTAATTTCTCTGGTGCATTTGTATTACCGTGTCTTGGAGATATACATACTGAATATATACAGTACATGCACAGGTATCTTCAAGTGCCTCCTCACCCCAGCCAGGTGTGTCAGAGAGCACAGAGCTGTTTGCAGAGTCATGGGCACAAGAACTGAGGACCCGATGCACCAAGCAAGAACAAGAGGTCCTGATACACCAAGCAAGAAGCAGAGGACATGATACACCAAGCAAGAACAAGAGGACCTGATACACCAAGCAAGAACAAGAGGACCTGATACACCAAGCAAGAACAAGAGGACCTGATACACCAAGCAGCTCCTTCTAGGCTAAGAACTACACTTCTATAATAATAATTATACAATGGCTGACATTTGATGCTCTCTATTTTTTTTTTTTTTTTACAGTTTTATTTTCTTGATGGAGTCTTTTTCAAATTAACCTGTGGCCAGGCTATCGATCTATATACATTCTTAACAAACACTAAGATTTAGAAAAAAGAAAACTTTTCTTGATGGTGGCACGGGACCAAGCTGTGTCTGGTCACAGAAGGTTGTCAACGGATGCTGGATCCGATGGCTGAGCGAGTATCCATACTGTGTCTACAACACCACCAGTTAAGCAGGGGTATTGGGAAAAAAAAAGGGGGGGTAAACTGAAATTCCTGAAGTAATTCAAGTCATTCTTGCAGCAGCTCAGCACCCCCTACCAATGCTACTGGTCTGTGTTTAAAGCTGGAATATTGCTGAGTCAATGCTGTGGGGGGCTAGCATAGCTGAACTGGTTTAAAACCACTTGTGGACTACCCTCCATAGACATACTGCAGCAGGGCGCAGCTCTGCGCCAGATCACGTACCTAGTACATGATCCGACACTTCTGGGGCACACGTGTCACCTGTGATTAGGCACAGCATGAGACCAGCAGCGGATACCATGGACTCGATGTCTGCTGGTACCTGCCAATTACACAGGACACAGGCGGAATGACAATCTGCCTATGTAAACAAGGCAGATCGCCATTCTGTCAGAAGGGAAGGAATTGATCCTGTGTTTCTGCTAAGCAGGAACACAGATCTTTGCCTTCTCCTAGTCAAAGCACCTCCCCCACAGTGAGTAAGCACAACCCAGGCACACAGTTAACCCTTTTATTGCCCCTGATGTTAACCTCTTCCCAACCAGTGTCATTAGTACAGTGACATTACATATTTTTTATTACTGTGTTAGTGTCACTGGTTCCCAAAAAAGTGTCAGTTAGTGTCTGATTTGTCTGCCGCAATATCGTAGTTCTGCTATAAGTCGCTGATCGCCGCCATTACTAGTAAAAATAAATAAATAAATAAAAATATCCCTTAAACTTTTGCACAAACCAATCAATTATTGGGATTTTTTTTTACCAAAAATATGTAGCATACTATAAACTAGCATATACTATATATGCTATATATACTATATACTAGCAGCCTAAATTGCTAAAGAAATATGATTTTTTACATTTTTTATTGTGTATGTTTTAGAGCGGAAAATAAAAAAAAAATGTCGGTCTTTTTTTGTTTATAGCACAAAAAAATAAAACCGCAGAGGTGATCGAATACCACCAAAAGAAAGCTCTATTTGTGGGAAAAAAAGGACATCAATTTTATTTGGGTACAGCATCGCACACAACTGCGCAATTGTCAGTTAAAGTAACTCAGTGGGACGTTGGAAAAAATGGCCTGGTTATAAGGATAGGGTAAATCTTCTGGAGGTCAAGTGGTTAGTGAAGAACTTTGGTTCTTCTTGCCGTTTACTTTGAGAATGAATTGTACAGAAAAACGGAGTCGGCAAGCACAATCAGCAGAACAGGGGGTTTATATGGGAAAACACATGAAGCAGTAAGAATGCCTTGACACTTTTAGCACTATAGCACTTACTCATAAGGCTCATAAAACTTTGAGGATGGATTGCTCCAAAATACCTGCAGCTACAGAGGTCGGATGAGGGCATTTTTGGTTAAAATATTTATTACTGTGCTGCAACTATCCCCATCAGTCTGTACTTTGTGTGTCCAAGCTGTGATTTGATTTTACTATGGGATTTAGTTCTTAAGGTCAGCCAGACATAGAAATTATAGTTGCATCACCCTGCAGCCTCTTCCAAACACAAATCTACCTGATTGGAGTTGAAATGTTTGCTTGCGGCACACGGGTGTTTAAAGCTGATCTATCATCTGCACAAACAACACATTAAACCTTTATTTGAACAAATACAGTACATAACTAAAATATGTTACTGCTGTAGAGTACATTTTATTTTTACTTTTTCTCACTTCACTTTAAATATATTTTATTAATCAACAATAACATATATCAACAACATACACATGCAAAGAATGAGGACAATTCTTGTCAATCAATGAACAGTATGAAGAAAAACACTACTTTTGACTGTATTTATTTAGAATTAGAATAAAACTAAAACTGTTCCAGCAAGTTTAAATGTTGTATCAGTACTCATGGGAGAACATCCCATTTACTGATAGACATGCGCATGACGAAAAAATGTGTTTTGTTTCACTTCTTTTAGATTCGTTAATCTAGTTACTTAGTTTCGTTAAATTCGGCTGATTTGCTCAATTCGTATTCGGCATTTGCATTCGAAATTCGTTTTATGTCTTTTTCGAATGTACCGATTTTTCAAAATTTGATCGATACGTTCGAATCGATAAACTTTGAATCGGTCGAATTGAAAACTTTAGATTTTAAATTTTTTTAATTCAAATGTGGCAAAGTGAGCAAACAAAAAAAAAATCTTGAATAATGTATTTTATAATTAATTTCTTCACCTTTAGTAAGTTAACTACTTGCCGACCAGCCAACGTCTTTATTCAGCAGCAGGTAGCTATAGAGGGCTCCCGCGATCGCTCTTCAGAGAGCCAGAAAGGGGATCTGTCAATGTAAATAGACAGATCCCTGTTCTGACAGGGGAGTAGAGAGAGATCCGCTGTTCCTAGTGATCAGGAACAGTGATCTCCCTCCTCCTCCAGTCACTACACTCCCCCCCTATAATACACAAGCCTAATGTATTCTAGTAAAGTTAGTCTGTAAACTAAGGTCTGTTTTCTTAGTTTATAGCAGTAGTTTGTTATTTTATAAACGTACAGCAGGCCGTGGCCATCTTAAGTGTGGGCATATGAAGCCAGACTGTATTTCTTCCTGGATCTCATCCTTGCAGATCTCACACATGCTCAGTGCAGCACAAGCAGTGTAATAGGTTTTAGGTCAGGTTTCCATAGCAACTGCAGTGTCAGAAGAAGTTGCTGCCCCTTTCCAGAAGGCATTGCAAACAGGAAATGATGTGATGGGCCGCAGCCAGGGAGGAGGAAGTGAAAAATGAATACAGCAGATATACAGTAGGTGCTGAGAAAAAAAAATTAAAAAATATCCAATTCGTTTACAGTGCAGTTTAGTGAGGGATGCTGAAGAGTTGTAAAAGTGGGTGGAACTCCACTTTAACCCCTTGATCGCCCCCTAGTCTTAACCCCTTCCCGGCCAGTGACAGCTATACAGTAATCAGTGGCTATTTTTAGCTCTGATCGCTGTATAAATGTCAGTGGTCCCAAAAAAGTGTCAAAAGTGTCTGATCTGTCCGCCGCAATGTCACAGTCCCGCTAAACATCCCTGATCACCGCCATTACTAGTAAAAAAAAAAAAATTAATAATAAAAATGCCATAAAAATATCCCCTATTTTGTGAACGCTATAACTTTCGGCCAAACCAATCAATATACACTTATTGCAATTTTTTTTACCAAAAAATATGTAGAAGAATAAATATTGGCCTAAACTGATGAAGATATTTTTTTTTTTTTGTAACATTTTTGGGGGATATTTATTATAGCAAAAAGTAAAAAATACTGTTTTTTTTTCAATATTGTCGCTCTTTTTATGTTTACAGTGCAAAAAATAAAAAACGCAGAGGTGATCAAATACCACCAAAAGAAAGCTCTATTTGTGGGGAAAAAAAAGGACGTCAATTTTGTTTGGGTACAGCATTGTACGACTACACAATTGTCAGTTAAAGTGACGTAGTGCCGTATCACAAAAAATGGACTGGTCATTAAGGGGGAAAATCTTGAGGGTCCTTAAGTGGTGGTTGTACATATACATTACATATACCCAGTGAAGTGACTGGCCTCAGGTGAGACACAGAGATGATACAAATCCTCCTATGTACATCGTACCTGTTTATCTGCTGTCTTCTATTCCCTACATCCCTTCAAAAGGGCAGAACTTTGTTAAAATCCTGCTCCATCTATATCACAGAGGAGGGGGCGGAGAGCTGCAGTTACACTGTGTGAGAGCTGATTGGAGGAAAGGCACACACCCCCCTTTACACAGCAAACAGGAGCAAAGGAAGGATACAGAGCTGTGTTCTGAATAGACAAGCGGTGTGCTGAGCTCCCTCCCCCATCACAAATTTATCTCATGTATCAGGAAAACTTCTCAGAAATGAGAAGGAAGGAAGGACTAGAGAGAAACCACAATTAGATCTTTGGAGAGAGATAAGTAAACACTAGTGATATATGTGCTTTGTTCATAATTCAAGACTGAGGTTTACAACCACTTTAAATCCAATAAGTTGCTTCCCTGCAAATAATCCTGCACATAACAAATGTCCTCTACTGTATCTATGGAGGGAGCCATGGTTGCCTCCCAGGCTGGATTTAAAACAGGCCTGTCTTTGTTCATCTCCATTGACAGATTAATGGGATTAGTATTGTATAGAAGAAAGCATTGTTTTACATTCATTTATTCTCTAAGGCAGTGTTTCTCAACCTCTTTTCAGTCAAGAAACCCTTTAAAAATGATAGACTGTCTCAAAGGACCTCATTCCAAAATGTAAAAACTATTGTAATAGTTTTACATAATGCAGGAACATCCACACGTCCAAGTAGGACACCCAATGTTAAAGGTGATTTATTCTTCAAAAGCAAATACACTTTTGCAAACTGGTACTCACTAGTATTCCTATGTTTCTCTTCTCCCTCAGCTTTTCTCCATTACTCAGCTAAAGTGACCCCAACGCTGAATGAGAAAGGCAAGGGAGGGTCAAACAAGGACCGACTGACATCCTCCTTGTCAACTTATGATGCCATTGGTTGTTAGGATGCCGGCAGCTAGAAGGTTGTAAAGGTGCACAATGAAAACCTGAGACTTATGCCTCGTACACACGATTGGATTGTTGGCCAACAAAACCGTGGAATTTTGTCCGAAGGGCGTTGGCCCAAACTTGTCTTGCATACACACGGCCACACAATTGTTGGCCAACAATTACAAATGTAGTGACGTACTGTGTGGTTTTTCAGCTCTTTAGCGCCACCCTTTGGGCTCCTTCTGCTAATTTAGTGTTAGTAGAAGTTTGGTGAGTGTTGATTTGCGCTTTTCTTTTCGCGTTTTTCATTTAGCGCTTTTCAGTTCGTGCTTTTCAGTCCGTTCGTCAACCAGCCATGTTGCGGAATCGGAGGAGATAATGTGTTATTTATTATTGGCCTTGGAGTTATTGCTTTGACATAATTTTTTTGGTTGAATAATGATTTGATTTGGTATATTTTCTATATTTTTGGATGCATAGAATGCACTTTTTGGTTAAGTTCTATTGGCAGATAGCATGTCTAATTTTATTTGTTTTCTTTTTTTAATGCACAATAAAAAAATTGTGGAGAATAATACTTGGCTATGTGTTTTACTTCAAATGACATTTTGGGAGTAGGCAGTTACATTTTAACAAATGAAATGTAAAATTAACAAGGGACACCAACATAGTTGTATCTTTGATCTTAAAAACTGCGGGATAATGGTGTTGTGGTAACTTGCCCAAATAAAAAATAATATTATTCTTGATATCACTAAAAAAAAAAAGCCTTTGAAAATGTGTTTGCAATAACTCCATCAGTATCACCAGCAAAGCAGCTTCATTATTATCCCATTAAAGAAGAAGAGAATTGTGCGCTGCATTTGAAGATTTCAGAATTTGCCACGTCACGAATGTTAATTCTCCATTACGAACGCTAGTTTACAAGACCGACCGCTTCTGGCTCATCCTTGCTTCCAAGAATGCGTGTTTGTACTTTGGACTTTTGTCCAACGGACTTGTGTACACGCGCTTGGAAAATCCGACAACACGCATTTGTTGGCGGAAAATTTGAAGACATGCTAGCCAACATTTGTTGGCGGAAAGTCCGACAACAATTGTTTGATGGAGCATACACAAGGTCAGATTTTCCGCAAACAGCCTGACATCTAACATTTCCCATCAGAAAGTCCGATCGTGTGTATAGGGCTTTAGTGTCTCAAAAGACATAGTCTAAAAGGCAGCCTTCATCCACACGCCGGCATGTATACAATTTTTGGGCAATTTGTAGGCCTTTTGCCAAGGCACCCTGAAAAAAATACAAGTCATCCCAGGGTGCCTGGGCACCCTGGTTGAAAAAGGTTGCTCTAAGGATGTAACAAGGACAATGCATTTTTGGGAGGATCAACGGGTATTTTCTGTATTTGCTTTCCTACACTCTCCAGTGCTCAGTTCAACTGTTGGTATCAAAGTTTATTCCCTGTCACTTCTGGGCTTTGGATGATCATGTGATTTGTGACTAATGCTCATTTCAGAGCACCATTATAATTGTATGAACAGGTTGTCATATGAGATTTCACCACCAGGGGGCTGGCAGAAACCTGTAAATAAAGCACCTAGTTCAAACAAGGGAATCCAATATAAATCTCTAGACCATTAAATTAGCTAACGTCTTTCTAAACACTAAACAAACTTGTAGGTAATGGTATTGACCCTTGAAATACATGACATTATAGAACCTTACCGAAAAAAAAAAACAGCATTTATACCCAACCAAGTAGTGACTGTTTTCATTGGAAGCGTTGAAGACTTTCAGTTAATTGTATGACTTGTCAAGACAATTCGGAACTCATTTAGGTTTTACCGGAGCAAAGGTCTGGAACAGTTGTTCAATTAAGAGGCTTCGGTGTTGATCGTTAATGATGTTCTCAACTAATTATTTTCCTCTGTGAACTAGTAGAGTAGGTTGTATAGATTAGAATTATTAATTCTCGTTAAATAACCCCGCGCTCCTAAGTAACTAGATCTACATTTTGCAGGTTGCAGAATAAGAGGGGGTGGCTGCTATATGATAACATATACGTGACACGTTTATAGAGACACTCTATAGCTTGGTGAGTGTGGGCGGTTTGATAAGCTGTAAACAGATTCAAATAATAATAATAATAATACATATTGTATTGCTATACTTACCGGTAATTCACAGCCCTGTTGAGTGGTTTCAATTAAATATGAGAAGATTTGTAGGACTTCTTTTGATAGCACTTTACATTTTATTTTAATAAAGTTATACAATACACAAGTCATTGGGTTTACTAAAAACTCCATCACCGCCGAGTTTATCCATTTAGTATCTCTTCTTGTTATAGGCGTACACCACAAACCAATACATTCTAGTAATTGGGGAATATTCATAAAATATGTGAAATGCACTCAAACAAATTCTGCATGGGTAGCAGTAATTGGCCATCCATGGTTTATTATTTTTTTTTTATAATGCCATTTTTTCTTTTTCATTTTTATTGCAGTCATATTGCAAAGAACTCGCTAGTCCTCCATGTTCCTGTCTGGTCCGTGGGCAAGGACTAGTAGCACTCCTAGGTCACCAGACTGAGAAGTAGGGGAATCTGTAAGAGCAATAATCCCAAAAGCTCTCAGCTGCCAATGTGGTGGTTAAGTCAAATTTCCCCTAGTGGTTGGGATTCGACTACGCCAACATGTGACCACCCCTTCCAGGTGGTAAGCCAATGCCAGTCATATTGCAAAGGAGCGAGTCCCAGTTCTCCATTTTCTTGTCTGGTAAGTGGGCAAGGACTAGTAGCACTCCTAGTTCACCAGACTGAGAGGTAGGGGGAATATGTAAGAGCAGGAACCCAGAAGGCACACAGCAGCCAATGTGTAATATGAGTAGTTAAGACAACCTCCCCAGTGGTTGGGATACGACTACGTCAACATGTGACCATCCCTTCTAGTTGGGAGGCCAATGGCAGTCATATTGCAAAGAACTTGCTAGTCTTTCACCATCTGTCTGGTCAGAGGGCAGGGACTAGTAGCACTCCTAGGTCACCAGACTGATAGGTAGGGGGAAGTAAGCCAATGCCAGTCATATTGCAAAGAACTCACAAGTTCTTCATTTTCCTGTCTGGTCAGTGGGCAAGGACTAGTAGCACTACAAGGTCACCAGATTGAGAGGTAGGGGAATCTGTAAGAGCAGTAACCCTGAAGGCTCTCAGCTGCCATATAGTGGCTACGACAATTCCTACTAGCGATTGGGATACGACTACACCAACATCTAACCCCCTTCCAGTTGGTAAACCAGTTCCTACTAGAGGATTATCTTCCTTACCAGGCAGGTAAAGGAGGTCAGAAACCAATTTACTGTAACTTAGGGCTAACTAGTACAGAGCTTCAGTGTTATCAGGGAACAGTTACTTCCAGAGGCCTCTCTTCACACCAGTCATTGAGAAGAAGACCAGCTCCCTGGATAGTGGTGGCCACGTGGACTAAAGTGTCACAAGTTGGTGGCTGTCTTCTATGCTTTACCACGCAGAACGTTTCTGCTGTGGTGCAGTATATTTAGCATGTTCATCAGATTGAGATAAATCTGTAAAAGCAGTAACCCCAGAAGCTCTTGGCTGCCAATGTGTAGCGTGAGTGGTTAAGACAACTACCCCTAGTTGTTGGAATACCACTACACCAACATGTGGCCACCCCTTCCAGTTGGTAAGCAAGTTTTTACTGGAGGACCATCTTCCTTAACAGGCAGTTAAAGGAGATGATAAACCAAGTCATTTAAATCAAGGCTCACTTGTACAGAGCTTCATTGCTATCAGGGAAACTGTAACTTTGAGAGGCCTTTCTTCACACCGGTCATTGGGAAGGAGACGGGATCCCTGGAAGGGGTGGCCACATAAACTAAAGTTTTACATGATAGTGGCTGTTTTCTATGCTTTCCTATGCAGGACTTCTCTGCAGCACATTGTTTTTTTTACCATGTCCGTGCCAAAATGGCAACCGAAACTCTGCAAGAACCTGGTGTCCACATGTAACCAAGGCCTGTCGAAGATCAGGAGCCCAGAGCAGAGGATATACTAGTTCTATGCTGGGTTTCCCTTAGATAAGTTCCTACACAGATAAATTGTGGACATGTGGGGACCTCAATATTTACCAAGCAGAGAGGCAGTGTTGACCCTATTTTCCACCCCAGATTGATAAAGCAGTTTTATTGAAATAAGAGATTTAAAGGTGAACACTAGGCAGATATAAAAGACACACATTTTTGCATCTCTGTAAATCATTAATACATCACTAATGTGTTTTCTAAATGAAAACAGTTGAAGCATCTGAATGTGACCTGGTTTCAGCTTCTTACAGTCCCTGCACAGCAGAGCTGAGTAGAAGAGGAAGAGGCCATGTGCTGACAAGAAGCATGCTGATAGGAGGAGAAAGCAGAGTAAGCGAGGGTCTGCCCATCGCAGTGCTGCTTTTTCTTTCACTGTTTGGTCACAAGTTGGGGCTAGTCCGGGACAACCCACGCAAGAAGGGTTGAATGATACTGGATAATGATAATCTAGTGGTTGAAAAAAGTGCTGCAGAGAACATCTCTGAATTAAAGGTGAGTATTACAGCCAGAGCTATTTTTTTTCTTCTTTTCTTTGAATGGACTATTAACGTTTCTCTTATTATATTTAGCTGGAGTTCTGCTTTAAAAAGTCTGTTCTGCCAAAAAAATTGCACCCGCTAGCAAATTTTCTTTTTATTTTGAACTTTACAAGCACAATCATCAATTCTGATCACGACCACATTCTGTATTGCTTTAGAATTCCTTAATCCGCTCATGGTGGAAACCTTTTATGACTTTTTTTTTTTAAATAACATTCTAATAAAACAAATTGTACATTCTCCCCTACTGCTTCATATCCTCCCATTCATTGCTAGACTCATTTTCACTCACATGCATGTACGGCTTTAGCGGTACCAGTAAACAATGGAGGTATTGATTATCTCAGTCCTCTCAATTGTGCCGGTAGATCCACTCACTGGTATAATATTATATGTACATGCAGCAGAGGCAGTGTTTATCCCAGTACTTCCATCGCACACACATACACTTTTCTATTATGCGGAAAGTATGCAAAAACCACTCTGCGCTTATTCCGGGCCTTCGCTCTCAAACACACGCCGCTAAAATACTATATGTTATATGTATATACAGCTCAGACAGGAGCGGTGCCAGCCTCCATTCCCCCCTCCACCATCCCCGCTCTCTTTCAGTGGCAGAGTAAATTATAAACTCGATAAACTGCTTCTGATGTTGCCCAGCGGATGTGGTAGCAGCCAGACTGGCATAAATTAAAAGCTCTCTCTAATTGTCTAATTTAATTTAGCAGATGTGCGGGCACGTGGGATGTCGCTAATAAAAGAGACTAAAGATATTAACCCTCGAAGCATAACTTAAGCTAGCCCTACATTGAGCTATATCCATGTGTGAAATGAAGGACTGCAATGTCACTGCAGTACTGCTGGACATTTCATGGATGGACAGGACAGGAAATCAAACCGTGTGGTTCGGTTATTCCACCAGAATTATTGAGACCTGGGGAAAGGTTTGAGAACCAATGAAATTTAAATTTGGAGGAGAAGTAAACTCTAATTCCTTATTACTTTGTGTTTTCAGTTAGGACTTAAAAGTGGATGTAAACCCTTACATATACTTAGTGAAGTGAACGGCCTCAGATGATACACAAACATGAAACAAATCCTTCTACATAAGTTTTACATGTATATCTGCTGTCTTCCCCTTTCTACACTCTTTGCAAAGTGCAGATCGTGTTAGAAATCTTTCTTCCTCTTTCAGTAGTGGAAGTGGAGTCTGGGCTTACACTGTGTGAGAGCTGATTGGAGGAAAGGGACCCCCCCCCCACCTCCTCCACATAGGCAGCGGAACAAAGGAACATGTAGAGCTGTATTATGAATAGACAAGCTCCCTGCTAATCTCCCTCTAGACACACATTTTCAGCTCATCTTATCTCATGTGTCGGAGAGCTTGTCAGAAGTGACTCATGATGATAACAGAGGAACGGAGCACCAGAGAGAAACAGCACTTAGAGCTTTGGAGAGAAATAAGTAAACACTACAGATATATGTGCTTAGTTCAAATTTCATGAAATGGGTCTACAACCACTTTAAAGCACTGTATACATTCCTTTAAAAATTATTTTATCTTTTTTCATTTTAAATGCAGTTAGTGTTATTAACCAAATCAGCACAGCACTACTTTGAGCCAATCTGCTGGCACAAAGAAGGCGTGGTGTGAAGGATGACTTATGGTGTGCGGTTCTGTTCCTTCATTGCCCAATCAGCGGACTGGGAGTCCCTCTTGACAGGGGAAGAAGCAGTGTGATCAGAGGGATTACTCACAATGGGTGGTGCTGCTGTTCCTTCATTGTCCAATCAGCAGGCCGAAAGTCCTTGACAGGAGAAGCAGTGAGCAGAGGGATGACATATGGTGTGGTGCTGTTTCTTCATTGTCCAATTAGCAAGTTGTGAGTGCTTCTTGACAGGAGAAGAAACAGTCTGAGCAGAGGGAGGACTTATGGTGTGCATTCCTTAATTGTCCAGTCAGCAGGCCCAGAGTCCTTCTTGACGGGAGAAGAAGCAGTGAGCAGAGGGATGACTTATGGTGTGTGGTGCTGTTTGTTCATTGTCAAATTTAGGAAATCCTTCTTAACAGGTGAAGAAACAGTGTGAGCAGAGGGATGATTTGTGGTGTGCATTTTTATTCATTTATTGTCCAGTCAGTAGGCTAGGAGCCCTTTTTGACAGGAGAAGAACCAGTGTGAGCAGAGGGATGACTTATGGTGTGTAGTGCTGTTCCTTCACTGTCCAATCAGCAGGTGGGGAGTCTTTCTTCACAGGCAAAGAAGTAGTAGGAGCAGAGGGAAGACTTATGGTTTGTGGTACTGTTCCTTCAATGTCCAATCTGCAGGCCAGGAGTCCTTTTTGACAAGAGAAGTAGTGTGAGCAGAAGGATGACTTATGGTGTGGGGTGCTGTGTCTTCATTGTCCAGTCAGCAGGATGGGAGTCTTTTGGACTAATCTGTATTGCTGCTGCTAAAGTAGAGGACAACAAACAGGCTCTACTGCCTAGCAGGAGTACTGTATTGCAGAACCAGATGAACAGAATTACAAATCCTTTGGCAGGTAAAACATTTACCCTAGGGGGGCCATTGCTACACAAGGTATAACTTTATTAAAGCGGTAGTAAAGTCATATGAAAAAAATATCCAGTCCACCTGCAAGTCAATGGCATAATGTGCATAATGTGCTAGTATGTGATGCAATATGTCAGACCTATCCGAAAAATGAAGCCCTTCAGTGGCACGCTGTCACCTTTGACAGGGCTTCCTTCTTCACTTTGTCTTCCTTCCGGGTTTGCGGGGGGGCTCCAGCAGTTTGAATGCCCAGGCCGCGATGACATCACTCCTGCGTATGCGCACGGGTGCCACGGCACAGAGCTCTGGATTGATGGCACATTCACTTAGTCCTCAATACAGAGCACAGTGCCCATGCACTGGTGATGTCACTGGCTGCAAAATAAGCAGTAGGTGAGTTTGTTCTTGGTCAGCCCTTGCCTTTCTTTACGCCATTAACACCTCTAATGCAATCTGAATGATCCACAATAATAGTGAAAATATATGTAAACCCTAATAATGAACTTACTTCTCCTTTTCACTCCCTTTTGGTCTGCTGCATGTACCATTGAAAGCATTTTGTTATGTCTTTTTAAGAAGTGCATAAACCCCCAAAAAATCAGTTGATCCCGCCAGAAATCTTGTGAGCAGATTGCTATCTGTGCTCTTTGCCTCTGCTGCACTTTTAGTTGCATTATTTCTAGCTCTCTCTAAAGACTACATAACACCCTCCCACCCCCACATATTATGGAGTACTGTAGAGGGAGGGGTAGGAAATTAGCAGCCAATTGTTACATATAGGATACAATTGAATGTCCAATGTAGTAGTGATTTATATGTTTATGATCACACAATGCTCCAAATTTGTGCAATCAATTGCTGTATGTGTGGGTATCGTCCAAATCAGGAAATTAGTTTAAAATGACAATGCTGCTGCCCCTAAGCATTGTCACCCTAGCAATGGAAGTGTGTTACTCAGGGCCAGACAGGGACAGTGTGTATTGAAGGGATGGGGGCCCTGCAAATTCCTTCTACTATAAGGCTGACCGGAGTAGTGACAGTGGCATCGCTTCTTCTGTGAGCCCAGAGCTGAAAGTGGTAAGAAAAGGAGAAAAGAGATGGGAGGAGGTGCGGGCTGTGCTCTTCCTCCCCCTCCTCCTCATAAGCTTGCAAATAATGGGGGGGGGGCGCAATTTGGCATCTTTGCCCTGAGCACTAGATGATCTTGTCTCGGCAAAGGTGTTACTGTCATGATCATCAAAGTAAAATAATGGGAAAAAGCTGCTATGTATTACATTTTTGTTTTGGGGTTTGGATGCACTTTTAATGCTATTTTTTCTTAAGACGTTTACAGTACAAAGAAAAAAAAACGTTCAAATTACAGCTACAAGTAAATAGCTTTGTTCAGTTTTGTTCCTCTCTCGGCATGAATTCCCTTCTGGTTTATTTGAATACTCATTTACCCGGCAAGGTGTCTGATAAAGCAGACAATTCTCTACTTACTGACTTTCACTGTCCTTATAGCTCAGGAACTAAATAGCCCCTTTCTGTTCCTCCTAATAATAATGCCTCTGGCAGCAAGTGTGCTGAAACAGAAGCTCAGCACAGCTTAACTCCTTCCGTTGTATAAATATGCATAAACAATGCGGCGGTGCTGAATGAGGGCTGACATTTTGCTGCGAGTAAACTATGTGCAAGCAAATGCTATTTTTCCCGCTGAGCGCTTTGGTGCACCACCGTGTCTCTGCTCATAGACATGAGATGAAACAGAGCGGAAACGGTCAGATTTCCTCTTAATTTGTTCGCAGTCTGATCTTACAGGCACCGTAACGCAGACCTTCATTTTGATGGTACGGCCTGCTAATGTGTTCAGGCAATTGCGCTGATTCGGGCAGAGAACATTTCAGAACAGATTATTTAAGGACAATATAAACATACTTTTATTTGGATTTCAAACATGCAAAGTGAGACCCTCATTTTCACATAAAGGAACACTTAAAGTGTATCTAAACCCTTAAATGAAAATGTGATATACCAGTCCTTAGATGTGGTGGTTACATTTGTTTTTTGCCTGGTGATCCTGCCGGTAACATGCTTCCTGTCCTAGGGTGACAACACTATACTGTATCTATAGAGGAGCAGTAATAAAAAAAACTCTCCTGCGCTCAAGTGTGGTGCTGAAAGGCAATAGACTCTCTCTCTGTTTACACTTCACTTCAAATCTCAAATAGCAACCACGTTTTTTTGCTCTCCTAGGATTGGGGTAGTCAGACATAAGAAAGGGTGCACCAGCCTAGGGCATTTATAAACCATTTATTGATAAATTCAAACAAATATTACACACACAAATCAATGTAAAAACAAGCCACGCAGGTCTACAATTGCTAATGAGTTTCAAGGGGAACCCCTTCTTCTTCAGAGCCCATTTGTCTCTGAAGAAGAGGGGATTCCCCTTGAACTATGTTAGCTTTTGTAGACCTACGTTGCTGCTTCCTGTGATAAAAAGTTGGTGCAGTGATCCCAGCATACCTGTTTTTGGATTGCATTCATGAGCTTGTTTTTACATTGGTTTGTGAGTATAATATTTATTTTAATTTATCAATAAATGGTGTATATATTATAAAAAGCAGAGACACCACCCTACCGACAAAGTGCCATATAGTCAAAGCTGTGGTATTCCCAGTAGTAACCTATGGCTTTGAAAGTTGGACTATAAGGCTGAACGCCAAACAATTAATGCTTTTGAACTATGGTGTTGGAGAAGGCTCTTGAAAGTCCCTTGGACGGCAAGAAGATCAAATCAGTCAATCTTGAAGGAAATCAACCCTGAATATTCACTGGAAGGACAAATCCTGAAGCTGAAAATCAAATACTTTGGCCACCTAATGCGAAGAGACTCATTGGAAAAGACCCTGATGCTGGGAAACATGGAAGAAAAAAGGAGAAGAGGAAAACAGAAAACAAGATCGAAAGATGGCATCATTGAAACAATGAACATAAAGTTAAGCAAGCTCCGGGAGGCAGTGGAGGACAGAAAAACCTGGCACGCTATGGTCCATGAGGTCACAAAGAGTCGGATACGACTAAATGACTGGATAACAACAACAAATGGTGTATAAAGCCTTAGGCTGGTATGCCCTTTCTTTTGTCTTTATAGAGTAGCAGTATTAGGACAGGAATCATGTTCGAACTACAGAAAACGTACTCCTATCATGTTCTCAGTAATCTCAGTAATGTTCTTAAAACTCTAAGGCCCCTTTCACATGGGCGACTGATCAGGTCCACCTTTCAGTATTTCAGGCAGAACTGTTCTAACCCTCCAGTCTCTTTCTTCTACAGAGCAGCGGATGTCAGCTGACATGGTAAAGGACTCAATTCTTAGAAGGACAGAGAGGGCGGTCTGTCAGAAAGACCTGAAGCGCCGAACTGTATGTTGTCTACCGGGCGCTTGGGTTTGGCACATCACAGATCTGGTGGACAGATTACTGGGAGGGGCTGGGGAAGACCCGGCTGTCATCAATGACAAAGTCAGAGGAAGATGGAGTGTCCTAAAAAACAATTTTAGGGACTTAGGAGCTAAATTAAGGAAAAGGACCTCCAAGGTAGTATTCTCAGAAATACTACCGGTACCTCAAGCCACACCAAAAAGGCAGAGGGAGTCAGCACGGAACATATTCCAAAGGGTAGTATTTGGGACATTAGTGTTATGTTGACTAAAGCACCTAAACCCGAGGTAACTATTTGCAACCCCAGAGCACCCAATAAGGAGATAGTATGCGACTGGTCTAAACTACGTGGCATGTTCACCAATGCCAAGAGTCTGGTGGACAAGATGGGAGAACTAGAACTACTGTTGTACGAGGATGATTTAAATTTTGTAGGAATTACAGAGACTTGGTTAGACAGCTCTCATGTTTGGCTGGCAACCATTCAAGGGTATTCCCTATATCGCAGGGATAGAGAGGGTAAAAAAGGGGGAGGGGGAGAGATGGCATCACTAAGGGAGCAAGGGAAGAGGTGGAGACCTTATGGGTAGAGCTACAAAGTGAGTAAACTAAGGGGGAAGTAATGCTGGGAGTATACTATAGGCCCCCTAACCAGAGGGGGAGGTGGAGGTGAACCTCCTATCACAATTTGGATTAGCGGCAAGAATGGGAAGTGTCATTATAATAGGAGATTTTAATTATCCAGACATAGACTGGGTGGAAGGAACCGTGCATTATTCTAAGGCTCGCCAGTTCCTAAATGTCTTGCAGGACAATTTCATGGGTCAGATGGTAAATGCACCAACTAGAAATAAAGCATTACTAGACCTACTGATTACCAACAATACAGACCTGATCAGGGATGTGGAAATACGGGGCAATTTAGGAAACAGCAATCACAGGTCAATTAGTTTTAGTATAAATCACACAAATAGGAAACATAAGGGGAATACAAAGACACTGAATTTCAAAAGAGCCAACTTCCCTAAACTACAATCCTTGCTAGAAGATAATAATTGGGATAAAATCTTAGGAACAAAGAACAAGGAGGAAAAATGGGTATGCTTTAAGAGCATATGAAATAAGGGCATTAGCCAGCGCATCCCAATGGGAAATAAATTTAAAAGAGCTAAAAAAAAGTCCTGGGTAGCTTAACTCCAATGTAAAAATGCATAAAAAGCAAAGGAGAAGGCCTTCAAAAAATACAAGGCTGAGGGATCATCATAAGCATTCCAACTTTACAAAGAATGCAGCAAGAAATGTAAGGGTGCAATCAGGGCAAAGATAAAAGACGAAAGGCACATAGTGGAGGAGAATAAAAAAAAATCCCAAGAAATTCTTTAGGTACATAAATAGTAAGAAAGGGAGGTCAGATCATATTGGTCCAATAAAGAATGATGAAGGGAATCTGGCTACTAAGGATGGAGAGATGGCGAAGGTATTGAATTTATTCTTCTCCTCAGTCTTCACAAGGGAAGCGGGGGGCTGCAGTAACCAAAACTGCAATGTTTATCCTCATGACATGTCATAGAAGAACCCTCATGACTAACAGAGGACAGAATTAGAAATAGACTTGAAAAACTTAACATTAATAAGTCACCGGGACCAGGTGGCTTGCACCCAAGGGTCCTTAAAACGGGAGTCCCACGAAAAAATTTTTTTTAGATGTCAGCAGCTGCAAATACTGCAGCTGCTGACTTTTAAAATAAGGTCACTCACCTGTCCCGGGGTCCAGCGATGTCGGCACCCGAGACTGAATCGTCCCTCGATCCTCGGCTGCTACCGCCGCCATTCTCAGTGAGGGAATCAGGAAGTCACGCTGCGCTTTCTCAATGGTCCCTGCTATCTCCTGGGACCTGTGTCTTTCCCAGGAGACAGCGGGGGAGTGCGGGAGGGGGCGTGACTCCCATGGGAGTCTATTCCCGGAAGTGGGTGCAGATACCTGTCTTAGACAGGTATCTGCACCCCCCTGAAAGGTGCCAACTGTGACACCGGAGGGGGGGAGGAAGCCGATGAGCGGAAGTTCCACTTTTGGGTGGAACTCCGCTTTAAGGAACTCAGTAATTGCCAGACCATTGTTCCTAATTTTTACGAACAGTCTACTGACTGGAATGGTACCAGCTGATTGGAGAAAAGCCAATGTTGCACCAATATTTAAAAAAGTACCAAGATACATCCCTGGGAATTACAGTTAGCCTAACATCAATTGTATGCAAGCTCTTTGAGGGGATGATAAGGGACTAGATACAAGATTTTAGTAATGACAACGGTAACATTAGCAGTAATCAGCATGGATTCATGAAGAATTGTTCTTGCCAAACCAATCTATTAACCTTCTATGAGGAGGTGAGCTGCCATCTAGATAAAGGAAGGGCCGTAGACGTGGTGTATAAACGTTTACTGTACAAAGTAAGGTCCGTTGGCATGGACCATAGGGTGAGTACATGGATTGAAAACTGGTTAAAGGGATGAGTTCAGAGGGTAGTGATAAATGGGGAGTACTCAGAATGGTCTGAGGTGGAAAGTGGGGTCCCCCAGGGTTCTGTCCCTTGGACCAATCCTAGTAAATTTTTTCCTAAACGACCTGGAGGATGGGATAAACAGCTCAATCTCTGTAATACTAAGCTAAGCAGGGCAATAACTTCTCCCCAGGATGTGGAAACCTTGCACAAGATCTGCACAAATTAATGGGGTGAGGACCTACGTGGCAAATTTGGTTTATTGTAGAAAAATGTAAAATAATGCATTTGGGTGGCAGAAGTATGAATGCAATCTACTCACTAGGGGGAGAACCTCTGGAGGAATCTAGGATGGAAAAGGACCTGGGGGTCCTAGTAGATGATAGGCTCAGCAATGGCATGAAATGCCAAGCTGCTGCAAGCAAAGCAAACAGAATATTGGCATGCATTAAAAAGGGGATTAACTCCAGAGATAAAACCATAATTCTCCCACTCTACAAGACTCTGGTCCGGCGGCACCTGGAGTATGCTGTCCAGTTCTGTGCACCAGTTCTCACGAAGGATGTGCTGGAACTGGAGAGGGTCCAGAGAAGGGCAACAAAATTAATAAAGGGACTGGACTGGACTTAGTTATGAGGAAAGGTTACGAGCACTGAACTTGTTCTCTCTGGAGAGGAGACGCTTGAGAGGGGATATGATTACAATTTATAAATACCGTACTGGTGACCTCACAATAGGGATAAAACTTTTCAGTGAAATGGAATTTAATAAGACACGCGGCCACTCACTAAAATTAGAAGAAAAGCAGTTAACCTTAAACTGCGTAGAGGGTTCTTTACTGTAAGAGGGGTTAGGATGTGTAATTCTCTTCCACAGGCAGTGGTTTCAGCGGGGAGCATCAATAATTTAAAAAAACTATTAGATAAGCACCTGAACAACCACAACATACAGGGATATACAATATAATACTGACATAAAATCACACACATAGGTTGGACTTGATGGACTTGGTGTCTTTTTTCAACCTCGCCTACTATGTAACTATGTAACCTGCCGCTATCCGATCTGATCCTGTCCGCCAAAAACAGATGGATAGGGGACCTATTCCCCATCCATCTGGCGGATCAGATGACATCAGATGGAAACGGACAAGTGGTCCGTTTCCATCTGATTGCCCGATAGACGTGATCGGGCTGTGACACCCCGCCCCGAGCAAGCAGATCCTGCTTCACAGAGACGCCCGTGTGAAAGGGGCTTTAAGCAGCACATAAATGGGTCCATTTTTTTCGTTCAACCAGCCGGTTGAATGAAAAAAAACTGACCTAATTCCCCCATCTACACATTCGAGGTAAATGGGGGAATCCTCCTGCTGTGTCATTGTATTCTAAAGCGGGGGGACTTCCCTGCTGTCAGAAGACACTGATCAGTGCTGCAGTCTATAGCACTAATCAAATGGAAATTTTCCAGAGGGGCCGTTGTACAGAAGTACCACAGTGTCCATACATAGATCCATCTGTGGGTAGCTTAAGAGTGAATGCATTTCATTTATTGCTAACAATAAAAATATAATTTGTATTGAACCCATCTGAAAAGGTTCAGTGCACATAGTCCTTTGTAAGGTTCCTGAGTTTAAAACATTAGTAGAAGAGGGATTATACTCACCTTTCTGGTGGCCTATGTAAACTACCTTACTTCTGCTCCAGCGCTGGAACCTCAGACATTCTCTTTAGCATATAGCACTTCCAGGAATGTCAGAGGTCTATACCCCATGCTACACACTGTGGTTCCTTCCTCCAACCCTATCATTACTACAGTAAAGTAAGGGTTGGAGGAAGAAACCAGCATGCATTGGGGGACACAAGCATCTGACACTTCTGGAAGTGCTGTATGCTGAAGAGACTGATGGAGGCTGCAGTGCTGGAACAGAAGGAAGCTAATAGACACGGGCTGTCGGAGAAGTGAGTATAATCCCTTTTGAACTGCCTGGAAAGAATATTTTCTTTTATTTAAAGACCTGACAAAGTCTCTTTATCAAAGTTTTGTTTTAACAATGCTGTGTTCCAAAAAATATTGTCTACAGCGTCTAAGCCATCATTAACATTGCAAGCCTATTCTTTTTCAAAGCTTTCTCTGGTCATATAGAATGAAGCCTGAAAACACACAGGCCATGAATATGCTCTTGTTTCCAGGCCATGAATATGCTCTTGTTTCCAGTGTGTATGGGCTATTTCGAAACATTTCAAAACCTTCTAAAATTATTTAAAGGAAACCAGTAAAAGAGAAATATGTAGTCTGTCATTGCTGACCTCTTTGTAAACTGGGAAGGCTGCCTCCTCTCCCCCGTTTGCCCATTGAGTGCAATCAAGCAAAACATTGCAGCAACCTACAATCTTTATAGTCAGCCTGAAATCTCCTTGTGGATTTTGCAGCAGGCACAGAGAGTTACATTGGCCATACACAGAGCAAAGTCAGCCGCTACCCCCTAACCCCCCCGGGATCCTTGGATTGTAAAATTGAAGAAGCAAGGCAGAGAATTGTTCGGGTATTTTGACATCTGGCAAAATATAATAGCCACAGCAGAATCTTTAGTGCCACCAAGCAAACCATAGCCCGTTATCGGAAGTTCCCGGTGTTACATTTTTTTATGAAGTTATTTTCTGCCCAAAAGGGACAATGATAAATGAAAAACTATCTGTCCTTTTCTCAGACACCCAGGAGAAATTTTCTAAAATATGGTATGCATGGTTATCCATTTCCAAATTATAGGGCTTTAAGCTTATGAACCATGCAGTTACCTGACTGGGGTGCCAAGAATAAGGAGATGAAAAAAAAAAGGAAAAAAAAAAACTTCTTGTAGGTAGTGTAGATGGAGGAATCTGTTAGACTCTTATGTTCAGCCTGGGTACTGTATAGAGTTGTGCCCATAAGTTTACATACCCTGGCAGAATTTTTTGATTTCTTGGCCATTTTTTAGAGAATATATATGATAACACAAAAACATTTCTTTCACTCATGGTTAGTGTTTGGCTGAAGCCATTTATTATCAATCAAGTGTGTTTACTCTTTTTAAATCACAATCAGAACAGAAACTACCCAAATGACCCTAAAAGTTTACATACCCTGGTGATGTTGGCCTGATAACATGCACACAAGTTGACACAAAGGGGTTTGAATGGCTATTAAAGGTAACCATCCTCACCTGTGATCTGTTTGCTTGTAATTAGTGTGTGTGTTTATAAAAGGTCAATGAGTTTATGGACTCCTGACAGACTCTTGCATCTTTCATCCAGTGCTGCTCTGACATTTCTGGATTCTGAGTCATGGGGAAAGCAAAAGAATTGTCAAAGGATCTGCGGGAAAAGGTAGTTGAACTGTATAAAACAGGAAAGGGATATAAAAGGATATCCAAGAAATTGAGAATGCCAATCAGCAGTGTTCAAACTCTAATCAAGAAGTGGAAAATGAGGTGTTCTGTTGAAACCAAACCACGGTCAGGTAGACCAACTAAAATTTCAGCCACAACTGCCAGGAAAATTGTTCAGGATGCAAAGAAAAACCCACAAATAACTTCAGGTGAAGTACAAGACTCTCTGAAAACATGTTGTATGGCTGTTTCAAGATGCACAATAAGGAGGCACTTGAAGAAAGATGGGCTGCATTGTCGAGTTGCCAGAAGAAAACCATTAATACGCAAATGCCACAAAGTATCCTGCTTACAATACGCCAGACAGCACAGAGACAAGCCTCAAACCTTCTGCCACAAAGTCATTTGGAGTGATGAGACCAAAATTTAGCTTTTTGGCGACAACCATAAACACTAGATTTGGAGAGGAGTCAACAAGGCCTATGATGAAAGGTACATCATTCCTACTGTGTAACACGGAGGTGGATCGCTGATGTTTTGGGGATGTGTGAGCTACAAATGCACAGGAAATTTGGTCAAAATTGATGGCAAGATGAATGCAGTATGTTATCAAAAAATACTGGAGGAACATTTGCATTCATCAGCCAGGAAGCTGCGCACGGGACGTACTCGGACATTCCAACATGACAATGATCCAAAACACAAGGCCAAGTCGACCTGTCATTGGCTACAGCAGAATAAAGTGAAGGTTCTGGAGTGGCCATCTCAGTCTCCTGACCTCAATATCATTGAGCCACTCTGGGGAGATCTCAAACGTGCAGTTCATGCAAGACAGCCCAAGAATTTACAGGAACTGGAGGCTTTTTGCCAAGAGGAATGGGCAGCTTTACCATCTGAGAAGATAAAGAGCCTAATCCACAAATTCCACAAAAGACTTGAAGCTGTCATTGATGTTAAAGGGGGCAATACACAGAATTAAGAACTGGGGTATGTAAACTTTTAATCAGGTTCATTTGGGTAGTTTCTGTTGTGATTATGATTTAAAAAGAGTAAACACAGTTGACTGATCAAAAAAGGCTTCAGCCAAACACTAACCATGAGTGAAAGAAAAGTTTTTGTGTTATCATTCATATTCTCTGAAAAATGGCTAAGAAATCATAAATTCTGCCAGGGTATGTAAACTTATGAGTACAACTATATGTATGGTCAACCACTGAGACTCCAACTGCCAATTCAAGTGGTTCAATCACAGACTGCTAAACCTGCAAAAACAGGGTGGATTGTGGAGGTCCTCTGATGGTTGTTCGTGTTGGCACTTAAGATATCTGCAACTGAAAGTGAATGGGCCAGCATACTGGGAATACAGTATTTTGTTCTATGTATTTATGTTTGTGGTCTAGGTGCAGCATTGTGAAGTAGGCAGTTGAGCACACAGAGACCAAGTTCGGCAATAATATATATTGTAGTAAAGTCATAGGTGTGCACAGCCTATTGCATTAGGGTGTGCACCTCAAAGCTCAAATCTGTGTGCATGTGTATATACTCTATACTGATGATGTCAGTAGAGCAGTGGACAGTGTCAGTAGAGCAGTGCATGGTGTCAATAATTTTAATTTGTATTATTTTTTTAATTATATTTTACATACATTTTTACATACATTTTTTATTGTTTTTTTTATTTACAATTTTTTGTGGGAGCACTGCTAGGGGGTTTTGGTAAAATTACCGGCGGTTTAAATAGGGGGAATTTGCACCACACAGGGTGATTAGGGTGTGCCCAGGCACACCTAGCACACCCTGTGCGCACGCCTATGAGTAAAGTTCAGCAAATACAAACAGGCCCAGTGGAGAGGCAACCCATTCAGAGCCACTTACAGCTGTACCAATGGTGGAACATAGTCCTAGAGATGGACACAGCATAGACCTGGAAATGCCGGCAGCATATGTTACGAGGAGCATAATGCAGCCTTGATGGTTCAAAACCCAATAGGAAAGCTTCCTAGGAGACGATAGTGTAGTCCATGCACTTTGCCTACTCCTCTGGAATCTGTCCCTGACGGACAGGTGTCATGTCTCTATGCCAGCCACTCACAAAATTGATGCCAAGCCCCGGCGTCAGGGCCTTAAATAGACTCTGCTCTCACTCAAGATGGCTGCCAAAGTCACATGGGGCATCAGCGTACAATCTGATAGCTGTCTCCCTGTGACCAAGGAAATCATAGAGGAACCCAGTTCCTCACAGCTTCCACCCCATCTGCATTGCTGCTACAGCATTGGAGAACACAGACTGCACCTGCCTACATAATCAATAGACATTCCCATTATCTTTGCCAAGCCCTTCACAACTTCTGCTAAAGTAAATTGCCAAGCTTGGTTCCAGGGTTGAATCCTTAGTGACTCTTACTTGGGCCCATGGATATTACACCCTCAGCTTTCCCTCTAGGAACTTTCTAAGCAGCATCTAATATAAATGGCTGAACTTTAAGTTTAGTCCACTACTAACCGCTATATATATCTACATTTATTTTAGAATTTTTGTGATATAGAAGAAACTTTGATTTTTGTCCAATAACTTTCCTTTAAGGAAAACTATAACCTAGTTATGCATAGGGTAGTTTCTTTCCATTAGTGCAGGCACTCACATGGACTCCTGGGGAAAATGTACAGCAGTACTCTATTTTAATAGCACAGGGACTTAAAATAATTTTCACTTTAGTGCATGTTGGTCTATCAAAGGGTCATAATGTAATAATTTGCCATGGCCTTACCGCTTTCACAGCTGATGTTTTCATGCATTAGATGAACTTGTTTTGTTATAATGTGCGTTTTGAAATCCATAAAATATGCAAGTCTTACTGTGTTGACAACTGCTTTTGAAAATGTGGGTCTTCATCTTAGTCTTAAATTACAGGTGGTTGTACAGTCATTTCATGCTGGTGGACTAAAACCAGATGCCCTCTTGTAGTTGCTTTTTCTTAAATGTTATAATAACTCTTCAATTACAGACGTGACTGAATTCATATTAGCCACTTAAAGTGGATGTCAAGGCTTTACGTTTTTTTTTTTTTTATGTTACATCCCAAACATTAACTCACTATGTGGACACTTTCCCTCACCCTGTCCTAAACTGTCACTATGGATTATGCTAGGCTGATTACTGCCTGTGTATGAGCTGGTTTAATATAGCAGAAAGGAGCTCATTGTCATAGATAATGAATCCTTTATGTTATTAGAAGCAGGCAAAAGCTTGACCAGGGGCACAAACTTTACAGTATGCTCAGTTTTCACCTTTATCCCACAAAAAGAGGTTTGGGCTTCCCACTGAATAATGTCTTATGCCGCGTACACACGGTCAGACTTTTCATCTACAAAAGTCTGACGGACACCGACGGACTAAAGCCGGCTGACAATCTGATCGTGTGTGGGCTTCCCCGGACTTTCAGTGGACTTTTCCAGCCGCAAATCTGATGGACATTAGATTTGAAACATGCTTCAAATCTTTACGACGTAACTACGCCGGACCCAGAAATCCGCTCGTCTGTATGCTAGTCCGACGGGCAAAAACCCACGCTAGGGCAGCTATTAGCTATCAACTTCCTTATTTTAGTCCGGTGTACGTCATCACGTACGAATCCATCGGACTTTTGTGTGATCGTATGTAGGCAAGTCCGTTCGTTAGAAAGTCTGCCGCAAGTCCGCCAAAAGTCCACCAAATGTCCGTCGAAAGTCTGTCGGACGGGCTGTCGGACTTTTGTAGCTGAAAAGTCCGACCGTGTGTATGCGGCATTAATCGTATATGAATGTATACAGTACACTTTTCTGAGCTTAAATTTATCTAAGGATCGAGTAGAAGTTTTAGTGAATAAACCTCCTCAAAATGTCCTACGATCTACTACAAAACTGACTACCTTTTATCTTTAGTGTCACCAAGCAAACCATAGCCCGTTATTGCAAGTTCCCGCTGTTACATTTTTTCTGAAGTTATTTTCTGCTTAAAAGGGACCATGATAAATGAAAAACCGTCCTTTTCTCAGACATTCAGGAGAAATTCCCTAAAATTTGGTCTCTATGGTTATTCAAATTCTGACCAAATCATAGAGCTTTAAGCTCATGAACCATGTAGGCACCTGACTGGGGTGTCAAGAATAAGGAGATGAAAAAAAGAGGAAAAACAAAAAAGATTAAAAAAAAAAAAACAGAGGCTGCGGGAGAGTTCTTTATAGTGTAGTGGTTTAACAGATGGTTGGATGAAATGTAAGAAGAGAAGGTAAAATGCAATGGTCTACTCACATCTCAGAGGTTCCTGAGCTCCCTAAAGCGAATCGGACAACCTGGAATGAAGGTCCGCAAGACGTATAACTGTCCCTGCACAGAGAACGCTTGGTGGGGAGATCTGGAGAATCTCTGGATTCCAGCATATACACAGTAATAGGTCTTAGAGCCCCAAAAATGGGAAAGTGATATCAACAGAGGCACCCACAAGTGAAGAAGAAGCTGAGAAGTAGATTCTTCCTAAGTTCAATATTTATTGCTCACAGAATAGTATAAAAGCACAGTCAATTTGTTTCATGGCACTACACTAACCACTTCCTCAGGAAGGTTAAAAAAAATAAATCTTTAAACCGCTGTGATCTGTCTCAACTGCTGTTTGTTAGTGTGCTGGAAGTTCCACAATGGCTAGTGTAGTGCCAAAAAACGCATTGACTATGAGCAATAAATATTGAACTTATAAGGAATCCACTTCTCAGCTTCTCCCTCACTTTTGGTCATCTCTGCTGACACCACTTTCACATTTTTGGGGTCCTAAGACCTCTTACATGTAGGTATCCTGATTGCTCTTGGGTTTCCCCTCCCATCCCTGTTCTCTCCCTCCCTTCCAGACCTTCTCCCTTTTTTACTCTTCTTCTCTGTTTCCTATCTCTGACTTCTTTCTCCTCTGACATTAGCGTTTTCTCCAGGCTTCACCAAAGTGCCTAATGCTGAAAGAGGACTTTAAGGAAAACTAGTCATGACTGAGTGTTTAAAGAAGACACATCATTTGATGAACCAGCAAAATCCAGATATTTGCTCAACGACATTGAAAAGGAGTGGATCCAGCAAGTACAAGTGAATCCAGCTGGCAAAAAGGTTTTATATGCATGAAAAATCTCCCGCCTGGTGCCCGGCAGTGAAGTAACTACAAATCAATAATTTGCCACTTTATGAATGCGCCCCTTGGAGCCGTGTGAAGTATTGATTTTTCTATGGCACGTTGTTTTTGTTCTTCAGGTATGTTCGGCTACCAGGCAGGTTAGAGCTTCTCAGTGCCTATCCAGACACCTGAGTTAAGATACTTATACTTTCTTGCTGCACTTTAACCTCTTATCATAAGTACCCTTTTAGTTTATTTTATCCACCCAAGACTAGCAGGCAAGGTGCTATTGCTCGGTTTACTCCACTCTTCTTACCTAGAAAAATGCTTTTAAAGCTAATGTATGCAGCTTTTTTCAGCTCACTAGAGATAAGCCTTTCAAAGCCTCATCCGAGAGGCAGGTGGGGAGGGAGAAAATGCACTTCTGGCATTCACAGATGGCTCTTAGCAGAATTAAGGGGCCTTTTTTTATATCTGGCCAGATGCAGTTGGTGTGGCCCTCACTCCTGACTAAATTCCTGGGTGGCTGGATGATAAATGCTCAGAAGAAAATATATATACTTTTGATATCTGTGTTAGCAATCTATTGCTCAAAAATTCTGCCATTTAACAACACTGTATACCCAGACAACAGTGTAAGTAAAACTCCCTATATATACAATTCTAGATTCTCGCTGATCACTTATATTTTATTCAGAGAATATGTAATGGTTTTTGTATAGGTTTTTTTTTTTTTTTTATATTGTTGGAACTAAATAAACATTTTTTTCTGTTCGTGTTTTACAATTTCTCTAAATTCCTTGCAGTAAAAACTGCTCACTGTTTACAAAGCTCAGTAGCTAAAGCTAAAATTTACACACACATCACACACCACACACCAGGATCATGGATGCAGCTACCAGTTCCTGTTATAATTTTTTAGAGCTGGCGATCTGCTTTCCAGTAAAAGTGAGGCGAGCAGCTATACAACTAATTATCTTAGACTAATAGTATGTTCTGGTTCTATATATAGTTGTTGCATGGTATACATTGTCCGGCCAGTCCCCAGATGGTGTTGTTTGGACAGGGACTAAGGACGTGACACCATCACGCAGACCTTCCGGAGTTCAGATGGGAAGAGTGTTGTTTGCTTTCTGGGAGTGCAGTGGTATTACTTCACTTTTTAATAAATGTATGGTTTAAAAACATTATTATCCTATGGATGTTGTTTGTTTTTCCTTCTATGCGATCTCTGTGGTAATGTTTAAAATCAATCCCATGGTGTGAGCCTGGTGGTGAGGTGGTGTGGTGGCGTGGTGGTGTGTGGACCAGGAGAATTTAACCCTTGGAGCACATTTTGACCATTTTTTAGAGTAGTCATTTTAATATGGTAAGGGCTTGTGTGCATGTTTGTGGGAGCCCTTGTTTGGTGGTTTCCAGACACTGTCGCTAGCTAAGAAGTTGAGCACATCACTTTAGACGTGTCTATTTGTTTGGACATATTTATGGACACTTTTTTGGTGCATTTATTGTGTATGGGACATACACTTGGTATTGATTGGTCCACAGGCCTTCACGTCTTCTGTCATAAAAATTTGTATTGTTTCACAGAAAAAACAACGGATCCACAATAGTAACAAAGAAGTCAAAATATAACATTGGTAGTCACATTGGTGACCTATTATAGAGAGGATAAAGTTAGAAATATACATGTTTAGAATACTCTAACCATTCTTTGTTAAACGGTATGTAGTGCTGCACTGAGGGGTGGTGAGGCCCCGTCCCTCCGTGTCTAGTGAAGGCCTTAGAAGGATTTCCTGAGGCCGAGATAAAAAACCTTCGTCCTCCTATAATAACATGTATGAAGAGTATCCCAGTCTCTAAAGAAGACATAGGACCCAATCTTTGTTGGTTTAGGATAATACATATAGACCTAAATAGAAAGCGATAAGCCAGGGCCTATCCTGTGGACTCATGCTAGAACCATAAAGAAGGAAGAAAAGATCAAAGAGAAAGAAAAAGGAGGAAAGAGAGAAAAATAGATGGGGAGAAAAGAGGAGGAGATGAAGAGGCGCCTTTCTACCAGATGCAAGTCCCAGTGATCAGCGACCTGAATTGCCATCAATACCTGGGATTAGGGATATTCCCTTGTATTGAGCCCAGGGTTCCCATATTGCTTCAAACTGGGGAGTTGTATCCAAAATAGAACTGACCAGTTTTTTTTGTGCCATTATCCAGGAAATCTTTCTTTTCATGGATAAAAGAGAGACTGTGGGTAGCTTCCATGCTTTGGCTACAGTCATTTTAGCCCCTGTCAAAATAGACAAAATAAGTTTGCGAGTAATTTTGGGAATGCGCTGTGCTAGGCCATTAAGCAAGGCTTAAAAAGGAGAGGTGCATAAACAAGGCCTAAAAGAGCACCTGCTCAGCTCCAGATCAATCCCACAAACCCATTAGCAGAAATACGTAAATCCTTGAAATATAGCAATCCCAATATTTACAAGGTGCTAAGCAGCTGTTAAAAAGAGCAGAGAACAAATGCCAAACAGTGGTATAGAAATAAGTAGTTCAATCACTAAAATATTAAAATACCAAAACAGCGCTAAAAATTAATAAACGCGATAAAAACGCAATATCACAGCGTGTAGTTTTCCCCACACATAAAAGTCTATAAGCAGTAGATGGTAAAGCAGATTGTAGTTATTTTGATTGTAGATTTTAAGTGGTCAGAAGGTGCACCTTTCACCATAAAACGTGAGCAAATTCCACCTTGTGTAGCACACTCCCCCAGGAGGTCAAACTCACCAGAATCTCAAGATAAAGGGAAAAGCGATTTCCCTTTACACTTTTTTGTAAGAAGAGGTCCAAATATTGTCCCATCCGTGAAGTCACTGACCCTATCCCATTAACAATGAGTCTCCCGGGAGGGCATTGTAAATCCTTATGGATTTTTGGCAACGTATATATGGTCGGGATTCTACTGGAACTTGGAACAAGATATTTCTTCTCTTTAATGGATAAGACTCCTGTTTGGTATCCTGATTCTACCAAGGCTGTAGTTCCTTTTCGTATTGTATCGTAGGATCCCTATTCAACTTTATATATGTATCTTCATCCATGAGCATCTCGTTTAGTTGATTGT
The DNA here is from genome assembly GCF_042186555.1 of Aquarana catesbeiana. Taxonomy (NCBI): domain Eukaryota; kingdom Metazoa; phylum Chordata; class Amphibia; order Anura; family Ranidae; genus Aquarana; species Aquarana catesbeiana. Next base: position 200,526,451 of record NC_133335.1, on the reverse strand, counting down.
GGTAAAAAAATTTTCATGAGAATTACAACTCCACCCCCTTTATCCGCTGGTCTGATGACCAGATCTTTTCTTTTCTCCAACGACATAATGCCTTCTTGAATTTACCGAGGGTTCACATCTTTCTTTGGTATTAGGCTGTCAAGATCTCGTAGAAGTATCCACAGCTGTCTGCAAGGAAACGCTGGATCTATCCTGGACGACTGATAACGGTGATAGCGCCCTCTGGGTCACACACTTTACTTTGCTTGTGTTTTTAATCTTGATGTACGCTATTTTATTAAGGGGTCCGCTTGTTTATAGGGGTTTTTTGTCTTAAACTAACGAGGTTACGCTATGTGCCGACTTTCTTGTATTTTATGACACAAACTCTGGAGCCCCTATACTGGTGGACCTTGATAGTGATTTGGACTTAGAATCTGAGTGGCTGTTATCCATTCTACCATAACGCTGATTTTTCTTGAGATTCTTGTGGGTTTGACCCCCTGGAGGAGTGTGTTACACAAGGTGGAATTTGCTCACATTTTATGGTGAAAGGTGCACCTTCTGACCACTTAGAATCTACAATCAAAAAAACTTCCTATGAATTGTCTGCTTTACCATCTACTGCTTATAGACTTTTACGTGTGGGGAAACCACACACTGTGATATTGTGTTTTTATCACGTTTATTAATTTTTTGCACTGTTTTGGTATTAATATTTTAGTGTTTGAACTACTTATTTCTATACCACTGTTTGGCATGAAGCAAGGCTATTGCCAGCGTTTGAGGGATAGCACAACCTGTGACCCTGCGAATAAGGTGAAAGACTTTATTCCAGAACCCACAAAGTTTGGGACATTTCCACCATATGTGGATCATGGAACCCAGGCCTTGGCATCCCCTGAAACATAAAGGTGATGCGGATGGGAACATAGAAGCCAATCTAGTTGGCACCAGGTACCACCTCGTAAAGAGTTTGACGTTGGCCTCCAAGAGTGAGGTATTGTAGATGACCTTGATTGAGCGAGAATAGGATTTGTGCCAGTTCCCAAGTGGTCTGGAGGTCCTTTTCCCAAGCAATCATGTAGGGTCCCTTCACGTCTTTATATGTGTTTAGGTTAATATTAAATACATACCAGTAACTTTTATAATTGGTTATTATTGTAAGCACTGCACTGTTTATATTAGTAATGAATGCAATGACCTCTGTGATTTTGCTGTGAGAGCTGTGCTGTTTGAGGATGAATTGCTCCACAGAGTCTGCAGCTACCGAGGTCTGTGAGGGCTTAATTTAAAACATACTTAACGCTTTTTAACAATATGAATTGACATGAATGTCCAGAGCATGGATGCATGTTAACTTTAAGTCATAGACACCAAGAGGCTCATTTCAAACAGAAAGCAGATATCCCTATCTACTCTCTGTTGTGCACCACTGCGCTATGCATGCGTCAGTTCATCTGATTCATAAACATCAGAGGTGTAGCCGGTAAAGCCACAGGAAGTTCTTCCTGCTCAGTGGAACTCAGAGAACTTCATGATTGGTTAGCTGTGCAGTTATACTGCTGCTTTTTAAATTAAAGCTGTTTAATGGAAAACACCTGGCAGAGGCTTACAAAGCCTTTCAAATACACCAGCCCTTAGCTTTTTGCTTAGCTTCCTACTTTGCATCCACTGATATACACAAAGGGCTTTCCCTCAGAGCAATAATCAAACATGTAAAATATGATGGGGAATAAAAAAGAAGCACAGTCAAAGAAAAAAATGTAATAGTAAATAGCAGGAGAAGAGAAAAATATTCTACAGGTAAAAAATTATGATCACGATGAACTGTCTTTTAGGGGTTAATTCGGCACACTGACAAAACCTGGCCTGTGCATGTCATTCTGCTCCTACCTTGTCACATAATGGAGGTTAGCACCCATGTGTCCCAGTCTTGTTCCCTCCTCTCACTGAACAGCTGTTACAATGGTTTTACAGGATCTCTGTGGCTCACCATCCTTAAGCTCTAATTACTGAGCCTCTGATTAGAATGAAAAGTGGCAGCATCTGCAAAGTCCTGTCCCCTTCGCTGAGCCCCCACGCTTTCCCTCAGGGATCCTAGGAACCTACGGGGACCCATTCTAGCTCCAGACATCAGTTTGTGTCAGACCATGCCAAGCTGCACCTGTGGTCTGTACCGAGGGAGGGGGGCACAGCCGGCAGGGAGGGGGTGCAGGATAGAGCTACTAAATGATTCCGCTCATGATGACACATACAGTTACAGATGCTGATGATCATCATAAATATAGCCCAGTATTGTTGAAATTACAAACAGAAGAACAGGCAGGCAAACAAAATTAGAATGCCTGCCAATTAGATATATAGCATAACAAGTTTACGAGCCTGCTTAGAGTCAATACAGCTCCTTAAGCTAAATATTATTTGCTGTTGGCCTTCAGGATCACGTTTTGGCAGCAAGTTCTAGAAGCAGTAATAACATCATTAAGAGCAAGTTAAAGTGTTACTAAACCCAGGAGCCTGCATTCCCTATATCTGGTCTCCCACATTACACAGACATGGAAATGCAATTATTTTAGTAAATATAAAGTGCTAAATACCTTTTCTGATCAGCTGTATATATCAGTCATGTGACTTCTATCAGTGTCAGGTTAATGCTTGTAGAAGGAGTTTTCATTCTACTCTGACTGTCCTATGAGGCTGCAGGACCCCTGACCCTCTGCGTGTAGAGTGCCGATTGCCCTGTGCCAATCACATGCACTCACCCAAGAAAGAAAAAAAAAAACTCTCTAGCAATACACATCAAACTGAGCATGCACAGAGTGACTCCAAAGGCTCTATTCTATCAGGAGATGGATTGGGGACAGTAGAAGAAGACAGGATCAAACAGACTTTTTACACAATGCAGAGCATTAACCCCTTAGGTTTCACAGTGAGTATAACAAGCATGCTTTACTGCATATACAGGCTGATTTTACTGTTGTGGGTTTGGTAACACTTTAAGTTTCTAGCAAGCACCGAGACCTGAACATACAGTTCTGACTAGAGGAAGATTTCCCCTGAAACCCACTAACAGGGAGTTGATGCCTGTGGTGTTTGCCTATGATCATATTCGTGCCTTGACCAAAAAAAGGGGAGGCCCTCCTGCTGGAGCGACCTAAGCCGCCCAGAACAGTTAGACACATCTCCCCATGTGCTGGCCATGATTGAAATCCCACTTACGCCAGCAACAGGATGCGCAGAGACAATTGTTATTATGGACAATTGTCCGATACCTCAATATGCCATCTCCAAGTTGCTATGATTGTTTTTATGAATATCCGTCAATAATATGTGATTGTTATGCTTATTTAATATACATGTACTCGTATTGCTATGTCATGTTTTTTAATGAATAAAACGTGTCTTGTTACATTGACCCATCTTTTAGCCATGCCAGATCTATCTCATTTAAAGTCCTAAACCCTCTTTTTCTTGCATATAGATAAGGATGGAGCTGTGTGATCCCACACACCTCATTTAAAGTCCCAAACCCCTCTTTTTTGCAGGATATGATAAAGAAATTGACGTGTACATACAGTATCACTATATAACTGGTGGATTTATTTGCCTGTCTAATTTTGGTGTTAGTAGACGCAGCTAAATGCATGCACTAATCATGACAGCAGGGCATAGCATGCAACTGAGATACTCCTGACAGAAAAAAAGCAAGGTAAAGTTCATCCAGCTGCCTAGTCATGCTAAGTTACACTAAGAAAGTACACCTGGCTCTAGTGATCACCATGGTCCAAGTTCCACTTATGTACCAACACCAAGGAGGTTGTCTATTTGACGCAAGTTTAGTAAAGAGTAGTCAGAAAGTTGTCTTTTACCCATCAAACCATTTACAGATCTGGGCCTGACACCGAGAGCAGGTGACAATAGTGGAAGGTCAATGTGTTATGGAAACCCATGAGTGGTGGCAAAGAGAAAGAAAAGGTGAGGAATTTCTGGATTAATGGCCATGCCTCCAGTGGATGAGTGCTGCCTAATGAGTTCCACACAAGATATTTGAGAGCCAGTGCAGTAACATGCCAGGAGCTGTACTGTGCTGAAAATGAGCGTTGGTTCCCTCCCACATAGACCAAAATTCTAGGTGAGGGCATGTCAGGGTGCAAAAACAAAGAGTGAGACACCATTCACATCTGTTTTGTAAGTGTAGCACCCTCCTAGGTAGGTTGCTAATAGTATTGAGGGAAATTTACTTTTTGGCACCTCTGCAGCCTTTGGAGCGAAGTTTGATTGCTTTTGGCTGTTCTGGGTTCTGTTGGTTGCAGGTTCCACTGCTTCCCCTGGTTTCTAGTAGGTTCCAGAATTTAATGGGTTAGAAGAGGCAGACCCTCAGCTTGCATATTAATTCAGCCTTAGCCAATCCCTGGTAGGAAGAATGAGCCAGTAGGGGGCTGAGGCTGGGGCCTAGAACAGCATGGTCCTTGCCCTGGTGAAGAAGACCCAACCTGAGGGCTGTGACCCTCTGGGTCACTTAGCTGAAGTTTGGAGTTGGCCATAGCGGTCCCAGCTGTGTGGGAGCTGAGGGATCCATGTCTAAAGTTTCTGGGAACAGTCCAAAGGAAGTCCAAAGAGGATCTGACCTGGAGGCTTACAGTACAGGAGCTGTCTGGTAGTGCAGGAAAGCATTCAAGTACCCAGGATACAGTGAGTACAAGCCTGAAAGAGATCCTAGAGATTGTCCTGGTTAACTCTTGAAGACACTGCTCCAGATTCGCTGGCTCAGGTTTGCTCTTGCATTGGAGTCCCCTGAGCTGTAGTTCACTCATCATTAGCATCAAGAGGGGTTTCAATTAAAGAGACCGTCATAGTCAGAGAGTGTCCTCCATTATGTTTTGCAGTAAATTTGTAGTATTCTAAGACTAACTCCGTACCCTACCCAAGTTCTTCAAACAATAAATGTAAAAAGACACTTCCTGTCTGGTTTTCGTGTAGAGAGACTGGTAAGCTACCATATACCTGGCTACTTGCGCCCACTCAGGAATAGGACTCGGGACAAACAGCAGGACCTGCCCAGAGTCTGTACACTACATAAGCTTGAAGCTCCAAAATGCTCAGTATCCAAAATTCCATGGATTACAATGGTGGCTGTCCACATATGTGCACTCAGACTCCTATAGCTCAAAGACTGATGCTCCAAAAGCTGCATGAGGTATTTTTGAGACAGATTTGGGTGTTATATGCCCCACAGACAATGGGAATGCCTGAAAATGCTCAAATCCTATATTTGTTTGCTTTTTTTTAGGAGTATTTCAGGTTTTGAGCCTGTAAGAACTTGTTTCCTCTCCTAGTGCTTTCCATTGGCTAAAACTAAAATGCCTGCAACGTGAATACACATATAAAATACTTGCAATACGCTTCTAAAACATGCATATACTCACGCAATAACACTCTGATAAAAACTCCCGAAAGTGCCAGATGGCTTGCTTATCTAGCAAACACCACAGCAGTGATAAATTTTGAAAAAACGATTGGTTTACCCTATTCTCACATCTGTATGTGGCTAGTTTGAGCACATATTCATCAGTCGAAGTTGGGTGTTTGCTTGAAGAAGTGTTGCAGATATAATGATAAACAAGTTACAAATGAACTTTGACATTTTGAGGACATTTATGGACAAGACAAGAAAAATGATGCACGTCTGTTCATAAATAACTCACAGGTTCGCTGTTATAAATATCCCTGCCACAGGTATATTCCAGTAAAAAGAAGTGCCGTCTTCTCCTCTTTGTGTCTTTGGAGACTTTAGATATTTATCATCCAATACCTGGAGTGTCCACAGGATGAGATGATAATAGGGCTGTGAATGTGAACTTGGAGAGTGCAGCAGGTCTTTTGGGGTCACCATATATGCACAATTTTCAGACCTTTAAAACTGCTACAGCCAATGTGAGGGGTCTAGCTCTCCCTGTTTTCTTCCTGGAACATGCAAAAAACTACTAGACAAATAGAGCTGGAAATTATGGTAAGACAATCTCACCATTTGGGCATTCAAGACATGCAAAGAACTGATTCAGGTCACTAGATTCCACCAATAAAGGAAATTCTACTTGCAGGAGGACTGACCATTTTATTTATATTATCCAGATAATGCATTTGTACAGTCATTATGCTAAAGCTTTAAAGCAACTTTTTGGCTAAAATCAAACCTAAAGTAAAAAATTGTAAAGACAGAATTTTATTTTTTTTTTACCTTATTGCATTTTCTGTACTAAGGCAAAAAACCTTCTGCATGCAGCTTCCCCCCAGCCCCCCTTATGCTTATGTGAGCCTGATCCCCATCCATCACCGTGCACAAGAGCAAATGCTCCCTTGGCTCTCCCTTTCCTCCTGGGATCAGGGACAGCAAAAGGAGGGGGGGGGGGGGGGGTGTCTGCATTTGACTGAAATTATTCATTTAATTTGTTTTGTTGTGATTGCCCAGAGCTAATCACATGGTACAGATGGGCTCTGATTGGCACAGTTTGCACATTGACCAATCACAATCACAGAAATTCGAATCGAATTTTACATCAAATTCCAGTTGAATTTGAACTGTAAACATGTTTCTGAAATCAAAGACTGTGTGTGTTATTACCATTTAAAAATAATGCTGTTTTGGTTAAGCCAAAGGTGATTTAAAGAGTCAGTGTAATCATTTGATGAAGATTTTTCTTTTGTTTGTTCACTTTGCCACATTCAAATCGAAAAAAAAGAAAAAATGAACGTTTTCGATTTGGCCAATTCAAATGTTATCGATTCGAACGTTTCGAATCTTAAAGAATCTGTAAATTCAAAGAAAATTTGAAAAAGACATAAAACAAATTACGAATACGAATCCTGAATACAAATTGAACTAATCAACTGAATTTAACGAAACTAAAAAACTAGATTAACAAATCTAAACGAAACTAAACACATTTTCTCGTCATGCACATGTCTAATAAAATGCCTCCTTACCAGAAGTCTTGACTCCAAATTATAAGAGTCTAGACAGCCGTGATATGCAAGTATAGAAGATCCAATTAGCTTCCTCTATTATATTGCAGGTGGTGGTACTGTCATGGCTGATGGTAAAGTTTACTCCATAGTAGGGCCCATGAAGGAAAGATAAAACAGCCATATAGTGTAAAACTGCTTAACAGTTTATTAAAAGTAATCAGTGCTAAACACTTACAGAAATCCGGTATAAAACTTGCATTAATAGATTCAAGATATTGTAAAAGTCGATCAACCAGTATACAGGGTTGGCATGTATGGTGCCTCACGAATGTAGACTCCACACGACGTGTTTCGTTAGAATTAACGTCATCTGGGACATCCATTGCTTACAACTGTAATGTGATCTGCTGTGATTGGTCACAGTGGTCACATGGTACCGGCAGCGAGCTGGTACACTGATCAGTCATCGGTTGTGTCTGGTGGACACAGCCGGTGACAGATTGCGCCGCCGCGCGGCGCCTTCTGAAAGGACGTCATGTGAAGTCCAGTGTTCAAAAGGCCCGCCTGGCCTATAGCAAGGAAGGTGTTAAGCCAGTGGTTTCCCTTCAGTACTGCAGACATTAGCAGCGGGAGAGGTGGAGCAGTCTCAAATGATTGTAGAAATTAGATTTTAGTTGCTCTAAACAGTATTTACAAAAGAGTTTCCCCTGAATAAAAATGTATGGCTTGGCACTACTTTGTTGCCTTCATTTACATACTAATACATTATGTCTCCTAGCTGTACCGTTCGAGAGCTGAAGAGCAACTTAGGTGGATGGAGATGTAGGCGTATGACAGAATGCTAAAGCAGCCAGTAAGCCTAGCGAAGCCTCGTAATGAGCTGAAAGTGAGGAATAGAGAAAAGGAAGGCACGCATACTATGTCCCTGACAGCCATGAAGGGAAAAGTCTGGAGCAGGTAATGGTAGCTCAGTTGAGCAGTCTGTTCCAGGCCGGTGTGACACACTGTTCCGTTATGTCATCTATCTCCAGTTCTTCCCACCTCTCTCATCTAGGATCAGAAAGGCTTTAGATGTGAGTGAGGCAGCTCTGGTACCTCATTACAGAGGAGTATGCGGCTTCTCCTCCCCAGGAATCAGAGGGGAAGATAAGAAGCAACAAGTTGGAGAGGGAGGGAGAGAGACATTATTCAGACGCAAGGATGGAAGACGAGTACTGAGGCAGAATCCTAAAACAGCGACTATGTACTGCAAAACATGGAGCCCGTCACGTGAAGATTCCAGCAAGGTTGGCTTGTTACGGTTGTTCCATAGTGAAGACGAGAACAGGTGTACCGATCTGCCCGGAGGAGCCAAAATCCAGAGGCAACCGTAGTATAGGGCTAGGCCGGTGCCCTGGTTTGATACAGGATCTGCAGCTATGACATTTTGGCGCACACACGTGAAAATTTGCCAGCGTGAAACGTTTTATAATGGATTCCTGAGAGCAAATTAGTGTAGAAGATGTTCTGCCAAACTGACATGTTTACGCATTGTGAGAGGCATACTACAGATGGATGGTTAATCTTTATAATAGCACCTCATTAGATATGCTGGCCTCAGACGCAATGATAAAGATTCACAGATTTAAATGTTACAAATGGTCTTTGCTAGAAAATGATTAAAGCTTAAAGCTTAAAAACTTTATTTTATTTTATAAACATATTCCTCAGTAGTCAAAAAGGATATACGGTAAATCTGCTTTGTTTGCATAAAATACCTTTGCAAACCTAGATATTACCTTGCACAGCTTGTAACTAGGTGCAACCATAAAGGTAGCTTAGACAGCCGCCTTAGGGCGCCAGGATAGGGTGGGGGTAAAATCAGAATCCCCAGCCACTGTGGAAGCTACTGATCACTTCCACATGCACTGCAATGTGACTCCCCCCCATGCGACCCCCCCCACCATGTTCATTGGGCTCCGCTGTCCCACCTGTGGGCCTGGTCATGGTGGGTGTCGCAAGAAAGTGCGGCAGGAGCTCAACGCCCGGAAGCGAGGAAATGGCGTGTATGACTAATAGACCCTGGATGTCTCATAAAGAGATCCTGTCACCTATATGCCATTATATAGGGGCTATTGGTCCCCTTGGTGATAGCAATAAAGTCATGTAAAGAAATAAATGTAAAAAAAACATTTTAGAACACCCCCGTATAAACACATGCGTTAGGTCGCCTACTTAGGAAAACGGTGATTGCCCTATGCATGTTATATATCACAGCGCACACTGGAGTGAGGGCGTTACTCCAAACTGATGACCTGTAGGGGCTTTTAAAGTGTTGCCTATGATTAACCGCTTCAGCCCCGGAAGATTTTACCCCCTTCCTGACCAGAGCACTTTTTGCGCTTCGACACTGCGTCGCTTTAACTGACAATTGCGCGGTCGTGCGACGTTGCACCCAAATAAAATTGATGTCTTTTTTTTCCCACAAATAGAGCTTTCTTTTGGTGGTATTTGATCACCTCTGTGGTTTTTATCTTTTGCGCTATAAACAAAAAAAGAGCGACAATTTTGAAAAAAAAGCAATATTTTTTACTTTTTGCTATAATAAATATCCACCAAAAATATATAAAAAACAAAATTTTTCCTCAGTTTAGGCCGATATGTATTCTTCTACATATTTTTGGTAAAAAAAATCGCAATAAGGGTAAATTGATTGGTTTGCGCAAAAGTTATAGCGTCTACAAAATAGGGGATAGTTTTATGACATTTTTATCATAATTTTTTTTTTATTAGTAATGGCAGCGACCAGTGATTTTTATCGTGACTGTGACATTATGGCGGGCACTTCGGACACTTTTGACACTATTTTGGACCATTGTCATTTATACAGCGATCAGTACTACAAAAATGCACTGATTACTGTGTAAATGACACTGGCAGGGAAGGGTTAAACACTAGGGGGCCATCAAGGGGTTAAGTGTGTCCTAGGGAGTGATTCTAACTGTGGGGGGGATGGGCTACTACTCACATGACAGCGATCACTGCTCCCGATGTCACTAGGCAGAACGGGGAAATGCCTTGTTTACAGGCATCTCCCCATTCTGAGGCTCTGTGGCACGATCGCGGGACACCAGCAGACATCGAGTCTGCGGGACCCGCAAGCACGGTCACACTGTATGAGGCGGCGCGCACATACCCGTTAGCCCCGCCAATTAAAGGGGACGTACAGGTACGCCCATTTGCCCACCGCTGCCATTGTGCCGACGTATATCGACGTGCGTGGTTAAAGTTAGGGTACTGAAGTTTTTCACCATTTTACTGGCGCACGCAATTTTAAGGTTTGACATGTTGAGTATCTATTTACTTGGCACAACCTCATTTTTATATTTTACCAAACAATTGGGGGGGGGGGGGGGGGCAGCAAATGCACCTTCGTCTGAGTAGACTAGAATTCTCGCACCGGCCCTGGTTGTAATGACATCATAACTGTACCAGACATCGCCGGTGCAAAGAGCTGTGGGAGGGGCCTAGCAGGCCCCACTCACTACAGACTGCCTGCTGAAAACTACAGGAGGGGGCGGAGACAAGACCAGTTATCCTGCACAAGGAGAGAGAGCAGCAGTTACCAGTCTGAAAGTTTTACACTAGATTACTGCACAGATCTGGAGGAAATGAACAAAGCACAGCAAGATTGCAATAATAATTCACATGGCTGTTGTATTTAGACAATATTTCCTTATCCCCAAGCAGTGCCACCTTAACTGCATCATGAACCATTGGGGAAAAGTAATGCACTGGGGCCCCTATCAGGAAGATGGTGACCTGTGGCACATAGTGAGTGTGGCAAAATTATGCCACATATTGGCCGTGGCTTCTTAGTCTGATTAGAAATTTTAGTCTGGTATTTTACCTATACCCAATGCATACCAGGGGTTTGGTATGGATTTTGAGGGGAACCCCATGCTAAAATGTTTTTAAAAAAATAGCCTGGGGTCCCTCCCAAAATCTATACTAGTTCCTTATCCAAGCATGCAGCCCGCAGGTCAGGAAAGGGAAGGGATGAGAGAGACGCTCCCCCCCTCCTGAACCATACCTGGCCACATGCCCTCAACTTGGGGGAGTGCTTTGGGCAGGGGGGTCTCTGTCCCCCTAAAGCAGCGTGTCCTCATATTGATGGGGACAAGGGCCTCTTCCCCACAACCCTGGCCGGTGGTTGTGGGGTCTGCAGGCGGGGGGCTTATCAGAATCTCGAAGCCTCCAGATCCTGGCTATCCCTGTGTGAATGAGTAGGGGTACATAGGGGTACCCCTACTCATTCACCCCCCTCCCCCACAAGACAATAGACAGTTTATTACAAGTCCTTCATTTAAAAAATAAAAGTCACGCGGTGTAGATTTATTGTCAATCATGATGCCCCCCGCCACTGCCGACCTAATAAAAGAAAAAAAACTGTCCGCCGTCTGTCCACTCTGTATCTGACACTTCATAAATAACTAAGGGGTGGGGCCACCCGGTGATGTCACCGGGTAACCCTGCCCCCTTGGAACGTCATTGGCCAGGGCAGCGTTTCTCGGTAAATACCACAGAAACCGTCTAGTGGATTGACAGTTTCAGGATCGCATGCGATATTTAAGCAGAATGTGTCCTGACACCTAAAGATCGCATGTGAGTTTGTTCTGTGAATGGAGCCGAGAGCCACTAAAATCAAAACACCATGATGGGGCTGTGAACCTATATGAAGCTTTCGGTCTCCACTCAGGCTTCTGTAGCCATGACTGATGGATTATGCAATCTGCAGGCAGAGAAAGTATCCCTATCACCGCACACGTCTAAGAAATTCTGATGCGTTTCACCCCAATCATGACTAAGTCCGTGGCTGAGGCGAAATGTGCTGGGGTGTGGTTTAGACAGAGCTGCTATTACTTGTGTGACGGATGGCCGGGATACTTTCTCTGCCACTAGGATGGGGCTGCTGTTTCCAAACTTTATAAAGAAGACGAATCTACGCATATGTTCCCGAAATGTAAAGACAGAGACTCTGCCTTATAACCCATACAAAGTTCTTCTCTTTTTTTCCCCATTTACCAACCAGTTTTTCTTCAAGGAAATTGAATTACAAAGTAGATGAATGACCTTTTAAGATAATGCTTCTGAAAAACTAGGTTATAATCATTTTGCGTAGGTACTGATGTCTTAAATTACTTTTATAATAAGAAGACTCTGAGTATGTTAGGTACTAGTTTGAAATAATATCAGGTATAATTAAAAATTATATTAAATTTATTCCACCATTTCGGCAGTCAGGTATTTTATGTGTAGCAAGATAAACAAACACAAACGTCCCATTATTGTAATACAAATGTGAAACTGATCAGGGTTGCTTTTCTTTTAGTATATCAGTGTTACCATTACAAAAGACCATATATAAGTTGACTTGTGTGCACATCTTTTTATTTTCTTAAACTGACCTGCAGTTTGGAAGGATTACGTAAGCAATGTTTGAATTTTGAAATGGATCCTAAGATGAGCAAATAATGTGGTGTCTGCGAAGATCTGAATCACCAGGCTGAACTTCACCCAAAGGACCATCACATTCTGTTGTGTCTTGCCTATGATGTATTTTTCTGTTGTTGCATTGAATTGCATTTTTTTTATTGACGTTACAATGTATGCTGACTAGTAGTCTTAGTTCAGCGCTATTACAACTTTTTTATTTGTGTCTTTGGTGCTTCCCTCTGTTCTCCCAACTCGCTAGACCCTATGTGCTTCTTCCATGTTGCTTCAGCCAACATTAGTCATGATCGTGGAGACAGATCTTAAAGAAGTTCTTCTTCACCCTGTTTGTAAAAAAATTAAAAGTCAGCAGCTACAAATACAGTAGCTGCTGGACTTTTAATTAAAGGACACTTACCTATAGCTCCTAACTGTCCCTGATTGGAACATAGTCTCGCTGTCCTTCTTTCCTCCTCATTTGTCGCTTATTGTGGTCTGATCTATATACAGTGCCTTGAAAAAGTATTCATACCCCTTGGAATTTTCCACATTTTGTCATGTTACAACCAAAAGTGTAATAGGGCGTACACATGGTCGGACTTTGTTCGGACATTCCGACAACAAAATCCTAGGATTTTTTCCGACGAATGTTGGCTCAAACTTGTTTTGTCTACACACGGTCGCACAAAGTTGTCGGAAAATCCGATCGTTCTAAACGCGGTGACGTAAAACACGTACGTCGGGACTATAAACAGGGCAGTGGCCAATAGCTTTCATCTCTTTATTTATTCTGAGCATGCGTGGCACTTTGTCCGTCGGATTTGTGTACACACGATCGGAATTTCCGACAACGGATTTTGTTGTCGGAAAATTTTATCTCCTGCTCTCCAACTTTGTGTGTCGGAAAATCCGATGGAAAATGTCCGATGGAGCCCACACACGGTCGGAATTTCCGACAACACACTCCGATCGGACATTTTCCATCGGAAAATCTGACCGTGTGTACGGGGCATAAATGTATTTTATTGGGATGTTTTATGATAGACCAACACAAAGTAGCACATAATTGTGGAAGTGGAAGGAAAATGATAAATGGTTTTCAATTTTTTTTTACAAGTAAATATCTGAAAAGTGTGGGATGCATTTGTATTCAGCCCCCTTTACTCTAAAGCCCAGTGAAACCAATAGCCTTCAGAAGGCACCTAATTAGTAAATATAGTCCATAGTGTAATTTAGTGTCAGTATATATACAGCTGTTCTGTGAAGCCGTCTGAGGTTTGTTAAAGAACCTTAGTGAGCAAACAGCATCTTGAAGGCCAAGGAACACACCAGGCAGGTCAGGGATAAAGTTGTGGAGAAATTTAATAACAGGGTAAGGTTATAAAAAAAAATCCAAGCTTTTGGACAGAGTATGGCACAACTGCAAACCTACCAAGATGTGGCCGTCTACCTAAACTGAGAGGCCGGGCAAGAAGAGCATTCAACAGAGAAGCAGCCAAGAAGAAAGCCATTGTTGAAAGCCATACAAAGTGCCGTTTGCAGTTTGCGAGAAGCCATGTGGGGGACAGAGCAAACATGTGGAAGAAGGTGCTCTGGTCAGATGAGACCAAAATGTAACTTTTTGGCCTAAAAGAAAAATGCTATGTGTGGCGGAAAACTAACACTGCACATCACTCTGAACACACCTACCACACCGTGAAACATTGTGGTGGCAGCAACATGTTGTGGGGATGCTTTTCTTCAGCAGGGACAGTGAAATTTGTCAGAGTTGATGGGAAGATGGATGGGGCCAAATACAAGGCAATCTTAGAAGAAAATCTGTTAGAGTCTGCAAAAGACTTGAGACTGGGGCGGAGGTTCACCTTACAGCAGGACAACAACCCTAAACGTACAGCCAGAGCTACAATGGAATGGCATATTCATGTGTTAGAATGGCCCAGTCAAAGTCCAGACTTACAGTATCTCACAAAAGTGAGTACACCCCTCATATTTCTGTATATATTTTATTATATCTTTTCATGCGACAACACTAAAGAAATAACACTTTGCTACAATGTAAAGTGGTGAGTGTACAGCTTGTATAACAGTGTAAATTTGCTGTCCCCTCAAAATAACTCAACACTCAGCCATTGATCAAAAACCGCTGGCAACAAAAGTGAATACACCCCTAAATGAAAATGTCCAAATTGTGCCAAAAGTGTCAATATTTTATGTGGCCATCTCTTTATTTTCCAGCACTGCCTTAACCCTCTTGGGCATGGAGTTCACCAGAGCTTCAAAGGTTGCCACTGGAGTCCTCTTCCACTCCTCCATGACGACATCACGGAGCTGGTGGATGTAAGAGACCATGCACACCTCCACCTTCCGTTTGAGGATGCCCCACAGATGCTCAATAGGGTTTAGGTCTGGAGATATGTTTGGCCAGTCCACTACCTTTACCCTCAGCTTCTTTAGCAAGGCAGTGGTCGTCTTGGAGGTGTGTTTGGGGTCATTATCATGTTCGAATACTGCCTTGCGGCCCAGTCTCTGAATATAAGGGATCATGCTCTGCTTTAGTATGTCACAGTACATGTTGGCATTCATGGTTCCCTCAATGAACTGTAGCTCCAGACCATGACATTCCCACCACCATGGTCGACTGTAGGCAAGACACACTTGTCTTTGTACTTCTCACCTGGTTGCCGCCACATGCGCTTGACACCATCTGAACCAAATAAATTTATCTTGGTCTCATCAGACCACAGGACATGGTTACAGTAATCCATATCCTTAGTCTGCTTGTCTTCAGCAAACTGTTTGCAGGCTTTCTTGTGTATCATCTTTAGAAGAGGCTACGACAGCCATGCAGACCAATTTGATGCAGTGTGCGGCATATGGTCTGAGCACTGACAAGCTGACCCCCCCACCCCTTCAACCTCTGCAGCAATGCTGGCAGCACTCATACGTCTATTTCCCAAAGACAATCTCGATATAACGCTGAGCACGTGCACTCAACTTCTCTGGTCGACCAGTTTCAGGGTCTTGGCAATTTTCTTATAGCCTAGGCCAGTGTTTCTCAACTCCAGTCCTCAGGACCCACCAACAGGTCAGGTTTGCAAGATAGCTGAAATACATCACAGGTGATATCACTTGCTGCTCAGTAATTGCAGTATTCTAGTCTGCATCTCCCCCAAGGTAATACTTAAAATCTGGCCTGTTGGTGGGTCCCGAGGACTGGAGTTGAGAACCACTGGCCTAGGCCATGTTTATGGCCATCTTTATGTAGAGCAACAATTCTCTTTTTTCAGATCCTCAGAGAGTTCTTTGCCATGATGTGTCATTTTGAACCTCCAGTGATCAGTATGATAGAGTGAGAGCGATAACACCAAATTTAACACACCTGCTCCCCATTCACACCTGAGACCTTGTAATACTATTGAGTCACATGACACCAGGGAGGGAAAATGGCTAATTGGGCCCAATTTGGACATTTTCACTAAGGGGTGTACTCACTTTTGCTGCCAGCGGTTTAGACATTAATGGCTGTGTTGAGTTATTTTGAGGGGACAGAAAATGTACACTGTTATACAAGCTGTACACTCACTACTTTGCTACATTGTAGCAAAGTGTAATTTCTTCAGTGTTGTCATATGAAAAGATAGAATAAAATATTTACAAAAATGTGAGGGGTGTACTCACTTTTGTGAGATACTCTATGCATATAAATATTTTTTACTTTCTGCTATAAAACATACCCAATAAAATTTTTTTAGAAATCTAATTTCTTCATCAATTTAGGTCAATATGTATTCTGCTACATATTTTTCGCTAAAAAATCCCAATAAGCGTATATTGAATGGTTTGCGCAAAAGTTATATTGTCTAAAAACTTTGAGATATATTATTAATTGGAGTTTTTATTTATTTATTTTTTTTTTTTTTACTAGTAATGGCGGCGATCAGCGTCACTAATATAGTAATCAGTGCTAAAAATGTCTTTTTTTTTGTTTATAGCGCAAAAAATAAAAACATCATTTTTTTGGGGGTACAGATTTGCACGACCACGCAATTATCAGTTAAAGTGAAGCAGTGCCATATCGCAAAAAATGGCCTGGTCATAATTGGGGGTAAACCTTCCGGAGCAGAAGTGGTTAATTATATTAGAAAAGCACTCAAGGCTCTTATTGTGTGTCTGGCTCCCAAAAAATAGGTCCCCTGCCTGGCTAGGCAAGACTGCGTTGTGTAGCAGAGCTTTGCAAATCTCAGGGCTGGTTGGACAAAAATACAAAGACTCCTGACCCCTATCTCTGCAAAGTACTATTATTGACTGAGAGCCAGTTCACACCAGAATGCAGTACGGGAAACTCACGTTCCATATGCATTTTCCGCACCTCGTTCAAAATGCAATCTGCAGCAGGTGTCGATATTAAGGTAATGACACCGCAAGCGCCGGGTGTAAATGCAGTGCATTAGCCCTCAACGGATTGCATGGTCCAGAAGTACCATGTGATCTGGTTGTATTGGGTTTCCAAAATTAGTGCATTCACTATTTTTGGTGCTGTGCGGTGCGATTTCAACCCATTCAAAATGAATGGGCTGAAATCGCACTGCATAGAACTGCTTGTGAATCACATAGGAACATATAGTGGATTTCTGTGCCATTCCCCATATGAATCAGCTCTGAGGGAGCCAGTGTTAATTTTGGCAGCCAATTTCGATTTAGTTTTAGTCTTATGCCGCGTACACACAATCGAATTTCTCGTTGGAAAAAGATATGACGGCTTTTCCGACGGGATTCCGCTCAAGTTTGCCTTGCATACACACGGTCATGCAAAAGTTTGTTGAAATTACGACCGTCAAGAACGCGGTGACGTACAGCACTACGACGAGCCAAGAAAATTAAGTTTAATGCTTCCGAGCATGCGTCGAATTGTTTCCGAGCATGCGTAGGAAGTTTGCACGTCGGAATTGCAACAGACGATCACATTTTCGGAGAGGAACTGTTCCTGACCGAAAAATTGAGAGCATGCTCTCAATCTTTTGCTAGCTGGAATTCGGCCAGCAAAAAACCGATGGAGCATTCACACGGTCGCATTTTCTAATGAATAATTCTCATCGGTCTTTTGCGGGCCAAAATTCCGATCGTGTGTACACGGCATAAGTCTTTTGACTAAAATGGCATTTTAGTCCCATTTTAGTCTTCTGCAATTGTTTTAGTTTTAGTCATATTTAGTCGACTAAATCTCCAGTACATTTTAGTCGACTAAAACTCATTTTAGACAATTTCCAAACTCATATACGGCTGGAGTATAAATATCTAATATGTTATTATTTATAGTATTAAGGTTTAAACATGCACTACAGACCAATGATGAACAATTACTTTTGAAGTGATATTACTCAGCTTACACAGACCATTTAGGTCATTGCTGACTTTTTTTACAAGGTCCATTCTCTAATGCCGCGTACACACGGTCGGACTTTTCGTCTACAAAAGTCCGACGGACGCCGACGGACTAAAGCTGGCTGACAATCCGATCGTGTGTGGGCTTCCCCGGACTTTCAGCGGACTTTCAGTGGACTTTTCCAGCCTCAAATCTGACGGACTTTAGATTTGAAACATGCTTAACGTCGTAACTACGCCGGATCCAGAAATCCGCTCGTCTGTATGCTAGTCCGATGGACAAAAACCCACGCTAGGGCAGCTATTGGCTACTGGCTATCAACTTTCTTATTTTAGTCCGGTGTACGTCATCACGTACGAATCCGTCGGACTTTTGTGTGATCGTATGTAGGCAAGTCCGTTCGTAAGAAAGTCTGCCGCAAGTCCGCCGCAAGTCCGCCAAAAGTCCGTCGAAAGTCTGTCGGACAGGCTGTCGGACTTTTGTAGACGAAAAGTCCGACCGTGTGTACGCGGCATAAGGCTTGTTCAAACTCTTCCTACCTTGCCCCCAGACTCCAATAAGCAGTCACTGCCCTCAAGTTTATACAGTCCAATGAGAGTGCCAAACATCCAAGAGAGCAAAGTTTTTAATGATAAAATTGGTTTATTTGTTGGTGCTCTCATTGGACTGTACATATGTAGCGTACCCCCTGAAAGAGCCACTGGTGAATTTGTTTCCTTTCCCCTTAGTTATAACACACACAGCCAGGCAGATAGCATTTTCTTCACTCCTCTACTGGCTCGAAGGAACAGTCTAGTGTTGTCTTTTTATTCTTTTATTGGAACAATGAATTTGGATGGGGTGATGATCTAAAAGACGTTGAGGCTTGCTGAGCTACAAAAAAAATGTCCCACAGGTGACTAGGACTTTTCCCAAAGGACCAAAAGCTGCACACAGTCACTTCCAGCACCGGGGTCATTTACTCCCACGGCCTCAGGATCAGCGGTTGCCTCCTTCCAATATCCACCAGGCATTCTCCAGTAATGGAAATACAAACTAACACAACCATAGAACATCTGGATACCTTCCCTCAACTTCCTTCTGGTACTCTCCAGTAAGCTGCAGACCCAAATGAACTACAGGACTATACTTTTGTGAATAGCCCCCCCTAGCTGAAGCCTCAGCTGGGACCTTAATGTCTTCTTGTTGACGCCTACAGAGTGGACACAGACCTGTCACCTGCCTGCTCATAGGGGATCAGTGGAAAGATCCCCTGCTGAACCAGCGGAATCCACTTAGTGGAGGTCCGCGTGTAAAAGGGGCTTAATTGAACAAACTGAAGTTAGAAGCTGATTGGCTACCATGCACAGCTGCAACAGATTTTGCATGCTCCAGTTTTAGTAAATCAACCCCACTATTTAGTATAGAGAACAAGTAACGTATTTGTGAACTGTTATGGACTTAACGTAACTATAAATTATATGCCAAAAAAAAAAAAAATACTCTGGTGCTCCTGCCCAGACTATTTATGGGCTCTCCCTCCACCTTCCCTCCACCTTCTAGGCACACTTCCCTAGGGATTGGCTGGCGTTTCGTTAATATTCAGACTGCTTACTCTGTCTGTCCTCCCACTATAATTCCTATAGAAGGGGGAAGCAATCAGAGTGCAGCCTGTAAAACACTGAGCAGACCTGAATAATCAACCCCTGCTCTGCCGATTACAGAGGAGCTAACTAAATGTACCTAATAATCTGCCTGTAAAACACTGAGCAGACCTAAATAATCAACCCCTGCTCCTCCGATTACAGAGGAGCTAACTAAATGTACCTAATAATCTACACTACCCTAGGAGGGTGCTACATATACATGGATTCTCAACTCTTTGCCCTTTTCAAGAGGTGTCCCTGTTTTGTGGAGTGCTGCCAAACCAGATCTAGTGTGCCAAGTAATTATTTGATCGACCCATTCAACATCTGTATCCATTTTTACTTGTGTTTGGAATATCTACAAGTTGTCCTCCATATTGCCTATGACGCCACCTTACCGTCTATGGACCTTTAGAAGCTTGTCCCTTTACTTGGATGAAATAGCTTTATAGGAAACCATGGGAGAACTGCGGGATTTGGGGAAGATTAGAACACTCAATATCTGTTGCTTGAAGGCTTTAGAACCTTCTCTTCAAAAGAATAGATTTTCTCAATCACAAACAGAATGCGGCAAGGCAATGAACAGAAAATTGCCTCATTTCCAGCTTTAAGGTAAATAGGATTGTGTTTTTTGATGACAATTTATGCTGCATGTTTGTGTACATCCAAGGAAGAGATGTGATGTGAATAGCAGATAACATTACATTTCCCCATTTAGTTATAATCTATATTATGCATATTTTTCTTAGCTGTACTAACCTTATGGCCAGCAATATCTGTAATTAGTGGACTTTCCTAAGGTATGTGAGATATTAGAGCTGAACTCCAGGGAAGCAACTACATACACAAGAGCTGTTTGCCTGTCAAAGACTTAGGGGGTTATTTACGAAAGGCAAATCCACTTTGCACTACAAGTGCAAACTACAAGTGCAAAGTGCCCTTGAAATTGCACTGAAAGTGCACTTGGAAGTGCAGTTGCTGTAGATCCGAGGGGGACATGTAAGGAAAGTAAAAAACAGCATTTTAACTTGCACGTGATTGGATGATAAAATCAGCAGAGCTTCCCCTCATTTCAGGTCTACCCCTCAGATTTACAGCGACTGCACTTCCAAGTGCACTTTCAGTGCTATTTCAGGTGCACTTTGCACTTGTAGTTTGCACTTGTAGTGTAAAGTGGATTTGCCTTTTGTAAATAACCCCCATAGTCACACTGAGCTTGCTAAAAGAAGGATAGAGCAGAGTGACGACTTCTGTCAGTGAACAAGCTGTACTGCTTGGAGAAAAGTGAGGTCACCAACTTGGCTGTATTGTCTGGCAGGTGTGCCTGAAGCATCGACAGCTTGTATATGCTGTGCCTCCTTGCTGCGCTAGACACAGGCCACGTGTGACTTTATTAAATACAACCCTGACTATTTCACATTATTCCAAGCACTTGTTAAAAAAATCGCTAAAACAAGTGACTACGTTGTGTTTCTGTTTTAAAGCATTTATTTGCAAATGTGTTACTTGTTAATGCATGCATTTTCTCCCTTTGAAATGCTAAGCCTTTTATAAAACCTCAGTAATACATATAACACAGGGGTTTAGTTTAATGCTTTATTCACTGTTCTGAACAGAAAATTACCTCCTTCAGTAATTATATGAAACATACTGTATCATGACGCTGACAAGTACTGGTGATGGAAGGCGGCAGTATGTGTTTATCTCTTTTCACGACAGATATGTCACAGCACAACTGTTTTGCCTGAATTGGTATTTTAATATTTTTAATATAAAGAATATATATTATATATATATATATATATATATATATATATATATATATATATATATCTTAGTCTGTAGGATTCAATATTGAGTTGGCCCACCCTTTGCAGTTATAACAGCTTCAACTCTTCTGGGAAGGCTGTCCACAAGGTTTAGGAGTGTGTCTATGGGAATGTTTGATCATTCTTCCAGAAGCACATTTGTGAGGTCAGGCACTGATGTTGGAGGAGAAGGCCTGGCTCGCAGTCTCCACTCTAATTCATCCAAAAGGTGTTCAGAACTCTGTGCAGGACAATCAAGTTCCTCCACCCCAAACTCGCTCATCCATGTCTTTATGGACCTTGCTTGAGGCCATCCCAGGCAGGACAATCAAGTTCCTCCACCCCAAACTCGCTCATCCATGTCTTTATGGACCTTGCTTGAGGCCATCCCAGGCAGGACAATCAAGTCCCTCCACCCCAAACTCGCTCATCCATGTCTTTATGGACCTTGCTTGAGGCCATCCCAGGGAGGACAATCAAGTCCCTCCACCCCAAACTCGCTCATCCATGTCTTTATGGACCTTGCTTGAGGCCATCCCAGGCAGGACAATCAAGTTCCTCCACCCCAAACTCGTTCATCCATGCCTTTATGGACCTTGCTTGAGGCCATCCCAGGCAGGACAATCAAGTTCCTCCTCCCCAAACTCGCTCATCCATGTCTTTATGGACCTTGCTTGAGGCCATCCCAGGCAGGACAATCAAATTCCTCCACCCCAAACTCGCTCATCCATTTTTTTTATGGACCTTGCTTGGGGCCATCCCTGTTACCTGCAAACTGTTCCCACAAAGTTGGGTGCATGAAATTGTCCAAAATGTCTTGGTATGCTGAAGCCTTAAGAGTTCCCTTCACTGGAACTAAGGGGCCAAGCCCAACCCCTGAAAAACAACCCTTGTACAGTGTGCTGCTTTTACTAAGAGATCTCTCCCTCTGTTCAGAGCTTTGTGTTGTTTATCAACATAAGAGCTCTGGGCTGTGATTGCACACAGCCATTCAGCAGGTCCTGGCCAGGACTTGCCAACAGGCTATCGACATGTGCAATCACAAAACCTGAAGGTAGGCAGCGACGTAAGGGAATGACGCTTTGCCTACAGCCTGTCTGCAGTACATTGCAGGCGAGTGGGAGGGCACTAAGTGGTTAAAGGTCAACTAAAATACACTCCAGATCAATCATAACAAAAGGTATGTAGCATTATATTTTGTTTTCTTTAGAAAGAAGCCCAAGTAGAAAAGTCAGACCCTTGCCAGAACACTGTATAATAAGACCCTTGCTGTCTGTGTGGAAGCAGTGGTCTCTCTGCAGTGGTCCAACTTGACCTCGGTTGAGACAGGCCGATAATTCTACATTCAGCAAAACTTAGATCACCTACTGATTCGAGAGCTGTAGCTCTGTCTTGGCAGGGGGTAAGTCAAACCTCTGCAGAGAGACCACTGTTTCCTCACAGAAGCAAAGGTCTTTTTCTGCAGGATGCTGGCAGAGAACAGGCTTTTCTACCAAAGATGTGACTGCTTTCTAAAGATATAAAATTGTAAGGCCTTCACATGAGATTCATGGTTGACAGGTGGCCTTGAGGCGATATGCTGCCTTCTGGATGCCTGTGGGGGATTTTACATGTAACTATGTAAAAATTGCCATACCTGGCACTATAAAAGCAAAACCACTGTCACGTGCCCTCTGACTTTACAACTCAAGCAAGTGAGGGAAGAGAATGAATGAATTTGTGCCTATTCAACCACCAGGGTCAGGCCACTCTAGTTTCTCATCACCAAACTCATCACCAAACTCATCAAACCATGTCTTTATGGAGCTGGCTATGTGCACGGGACACAGTAATGCTCGAACAGAAAGGGCCTTCCCCAAACACCTGCAACATGGTAGGAAGTGTGCAATAGGGAAAAAAAGTAAGTGCTTTCATGAGCTACTGATAATGTCTTTTTGTTGGAATACAGAATTTTATTTTGTGCAACAACTACTGTACATCAGTATTTAGTAGAGATATATTCTTCAACCAGTAGATGGCAGTGTTTATAAGTTTGGAGCTGTATTTATGGTTAAACTCTGTGTCTTTTCTCTGTAATAAAGTTTCCCGTTTCCTGTCTGCATTTAAGCAGCAAAGCCCATGTGCACTGTGCACTGCTTGTCTGTTCTGTAGGGCTATGTACAGAATTTCTTACACATTTTTAAAACCTATAAAGAGAACCAATCATCACCAAATTTAGTTAAGATTCATAGGTGTTTCTGGTGTTCAAGCCTAATGCTCGCTAAGCGCTCTCCCAGTACATTCTGTCCAAAACTAGAAGAAACATTTTGACTTTGGTTATATTTTAACAAAAACAATGTTTTCAGGACATTAGCGCATACTGATAAGATTATTTATGTTAAGCTTATGTTTCTCACACGGAGATATATATAAAAAAAAAAAAAAAGAGTATAGTTCTTCTTTGTAATGCAAGTGTTTATTGAGCTGTTTGCTTAGCTATGCTATGTACTCTACCCTGCTGAGATTAAAGGGGTGTGCGGGATCTGGCCTTTCAGCTCAGTGGCTACAAGGAGAAGATCCTCTCATTTGGGAAGTTAAAAAGAGGAAGCCGAAGATTTGAAAAAAAAGTTCCTATCGTCAGTTTTGCTATCTTAAAGTGGTTGTAAACCTAGTTACAGCACTTGTACCTACAGGTAAGCCTTATTATAGGTTCAGGAGATATTTATCATATACACTTTCGCTGACATCATCGGTGCATGCGCTGCAAGTGCTGTGACATCACGCGACTCCGGCCAGTCACAGAGCCGGAGTCCAAGGCCCCGGAAGGAAGGGGCTATCAGCGGGGACAGCGCGAGCTTTGATAAGTAAGTGGCACATAATGGACTAGTATGTGATGCATACTAGCCCATTATGCTTTTACTTTGCAGGGGAAAGCAGGGGAAAAAAAGGAAGTAAAACCCATCAGGGTTTACTTCCTCTTTAATATAGAACTAAAAAGCAAAACTTTTCTTTTTAGATTTTTCATAGAAATGTGAGGGGTTAGAACTTCTATTGGGTTTTTGTCTGTGATTGACTCTCTCTAACTGTCCTGATTACCATTGTCACTGGGAATAAAAGAGAGGGTTAAGCTGGCCATACATTATACAATTTTCTTGTTCGATTTCCATTAGATTCACCTTCAACTATGTAGTGCAAAGGCCTACTGGATTTCCTACAAATTGAAAGTGTTTAGGTTTGACCTCATATTATATGGTTTTGGTAAATCGTATAATGTATGGCCAGCCTAAATCTAAAATCTGAAGTTGTTAACAGAACAGGAAAAGAGGGGAGATCTTCCAATGAGGCACTTGTTCCTGTGACAACTGTCCAAGAGGGAAATTCCCTCACATTGGAAAGATTTTTTTTTCTCACTTCCTGTTGAGTCTATAGTACAGGAAGTAAGGCAATAGGACAGGAAGTAAAGGAAAATGTACCCAATAACAAATGACAGCACTAGGGTTGTCGGTTTGAATCCCAACCACGGCACTACCTGCACGGGGGTGGCATGTTCTCCCTGTGCCTGCGTAGGTTTCCTCCCACACTCCAAACACATGCTGGTAGGTTATTTGGCTCCTGTCTAAAATGGCCCTAGTATGAATGTGAGTTAAAAACCCTGATGCCGTGTACACACGATGGGATTTTCTGACAACAAATGTTGGATGTGAGCTTGTTGGCGGAAAGTCCAATCGTGTGTATGCTCCATTGGACATTTGTTGTCAGACTTTCTACCAACAAATGTTGGCTAGCAGGTTCTCAAATTTTCCGCCAACATTTGTTTGTTGTGAGATTTTCCGATCGTGTATACACAAGTCCGTCGGACAAAAGTCCACGCATGCTCGGAATCAAGTACGAGCCGGAAGCTCTCAGTCTTGTAAAACTTGCGTTCGTAATGGAGATATCACGTACGTAATTGTTGGCCAACATTTGTGTGACCGTGTGTATGCTAGACAAGTTGGAGCCAACACCCTTCGAACAAAAATCCACGATTTTGTTGTCGGAAAGTCCGATCCTGTGTACGGGGCATTAGACTTTAAAGCGGGGGTCCACCTATCTATCGTTTTTTTTTTTTTAGTTCATTCACAAACTTTTCTTCTCAGCATTACATACTCACATATTGTGTGTAATATGTCCGCCTGTGTCAGATTTCGTCGGAAAGAATAACTTATATTATTCACTGCAGGCGGTTTCCATCTTCATTGTGGGCATTTGAAGCCCACAAGCATTTATTTCCTGGATGCGGTGAATGCTGTGCTCCCAGAATTCACCGCTCGTTCCCGCACATGCTCAGTGGCATCCTGGGAAGCCTGAGATTAGCTCCCAAGGAAGGCAAGGAAGAGAATACATACAGATATTGTTCAAAATTTGGGTGGAACCCCACTTTAAGCTCCTTGAGGACAGGGACTACTGTACAGTATGTAAAGTTCTGTGTAAATTAATGGTGCTATAAAAGTACTTGTAATAAGTAAACCAAAATCCACTGTGTGAAAAAGGATGTATCTAGCTTGCTTACAGAAAACAACGGGCTGAATAAACCCACTCTAGTTAAAACCTGAACATGGGTGCTTTCTTTTTATGGTAGATTTTGTAGTCAACACATTTTCAGGCATTAATATGATCCCTTCATCAGGGCTTCAAGGCAGTTTCACTTTTAGTTTCCCTTTTCCCTTTGTCACTAGCTGACACTTTGTACGGCTGGTGGCTCTCAATCCAGCCGCGGAGACTCCATTGACTACTTGGAACCAATCAGAGTGCTTCCTGATCATGAGATAGAATACTGATCACAAGCAGGCTGGAGAATTCATTGACAAAATAAGCCTACAAATGAACAGTGCCACCTTAAGTCTGCAATGGGATTTGCAGTGCCATCTTTTTAATAGTGTGAACTTTGCCGCCTTAAAGAGGTTCTTTAGAAATAAAAAGTTATGGGTCAGCAGCTAAAAATAATGTAGCTGCTGACTTTTAATAATAGGACAATTACTTTTTTAGGGATCCAGCGCGGTGCTGACCCAAGCCGGCTCTTTAGCCGTCTTCAGGCCCAGGCGTCAGAATGTTTTCATTGGGAAGCCAGCTTTGACTACTTGCGGCTTCACAGTCGGCTTCCCACTGTTCGTGTGAGAGCTGCACTGCACTTTGTAAATGGCCCGCCCGGCAGCTGTCAGGGATCTGTGACATGTCCCAAAAGACTACAGGGGAAGGGGGGGGGCAAACTTCCGCTCTGATCCAACCGGAAGTGAGAGCGAGCACCAAAACCAGGTACCCACTCTACTCAAAAAAAAAAAAAGTGCCAAAACTTAAAAGGGGGGGGGGGGGGGCGACATGCAGAACTCCCCTTTTGGGTGAAGTTCTGTTTTAAAGTCATTTTACAATCTGGTTTATGAACCACCTTGGTCCATAAAGCACCTCTCTGCACAAAAGTACTCATATAAAGGAGAAAGAAGGATAGCACGCTAAGCTAATAGGATCTCTACGTGTTGTTGCATTGTGCTGTGAGCCTAAAGTCTCGTACATTCTAGTAGTTTATTTTTTGGTTCAACCCAGCATTACACACGGGTCGAATTTCTTTTATACAGGCCAATCCTGCCTGACATTCCACCCATGTCTACTAGGAGAGGGGATAGATTAGAGATGACCTTATCAATGTGCTCTTTCAATGGCCAACCACCAGGCCATGGGAGGAGAGGTGACTGAAGAAGCTAAAATTTAGTAGACATTTTTTCCCTTAGTAATCAGATTTTTCCCTTTAGCTTAGTGATTACCATTGTTATGATTTTGACAGGGCAAGGAGGTTGTTCAGCTGTGCACATAGAGCATGCATACATTTATTAAGATTATGATTCTTTTTTCTCAAAATTCCTCTTTTAAGAACTTTTGTGTATATTGCTTTCTTCAAAGAGTTTTCTGCCCACACCATTTTTAATAAAAAATTTGATTTTTCCATAAATAATGTGAAAAGCATGGACTATAGACTGTGTAAAATTGTTTTTCTGGCTGCTCTAAATGTGATTAAAATCAATCTTTAAGCCTCCCTCACACTGTGCTGAAGAGCATGCAATGCAATGTTTTTTTTTTTTTTACAGTTAGCATTCTGCCAACAGCTGGACCGTTATACGAGAAGCCATAAATGACAACAGGCAACAGTGAGAAGTGAACTATCCAGCTTGGTACACTGATTTTAGACCTGGAATTTCTTGGTGTCACATTTTCTGTCAAGTATCCCAAAACCACCACAAAAAGACACAGCGTGGTCAATACCCACAGATTTTTTTTCCTTCTCACATTATGAGAATAAAAACAGGGTATGTAAAATCTATTTAAAAGAATACCATTCCTTAGTCAAATGATAGCACCTTTGAAAGGTTATATAGCCAAAAGTGTGCTGGCACCGGACTATCACACCTACCTATATGCAGCCCCTTCTCCAAATGATTAAATTCAGATGTTGCCAGGGAAGGGTATGTTAATGCTACAGCATACAAAGACATTTTAGTGATCATTGACCCTTCAAAAAGTCCATAAAGATATGAAGAAGAGATTTGGAGTGAGGGAACTTGTGAGGCTTGCACAGAGGCCTGGCCTCAACCCTATTAATAACAGTTTTTTTTTATCCAACATTAGTATCTGATCTCACAAATGTTCCTTTGACTGGAAGGGCACAGATACCTACAGATACACATCAGAATCTCATGAAAAGTCTTCGCAGAAAAGTAAAGGAAGCCAATGGGGTGGGGGTCAAACCTATATTAAATCAGAGTTCCACCCATAAAAAAAAACTTTACATTAGTGTGCAGTAAATAACCT
Organism: Aquarana catesbeiana; assembly: GCF_042186555.1. Taxonomy (NCBI): domain Eukaryota; kingdom Metazoa; phylum Chordata; class Amphibia; order Anura; family Ranidae; genus Aquarana; species Aquarana catesbeiana. Next base: position 200,498,399 of record NC_133335.1, on the reverse strand, counting down.
AACCAACGACATTTGGACAAATTTTTTTTTTCCCTTCTAATCTTCCCCTTCCTCACTGCGGCGCCTGACGTAATTTCCCCGAGGGCTAGAATTGCGGTATTTCAAAACTGAAAGTGACGCGGGAAAAGGCAGATTATCTTTGTTGCCATCACAACGGGGTGGGCACTTCCAATGATGTCGCCTGTTGTGATGGCAACCTGTGTAGTTTTCCTGTGCCCGTGCTTTTACTGCGCATGCACGAGAACAGGCAGTGCATGCTGGGAATACAGCAGCGCTGTATCCCGGAAGAATATGCTTGTGGACTTCGCCTGCCCAAAAGTAATATGGGAATGCCCGAGAAGGCTAAATCTAAGGTGATTTTTTAAATAAAATAATAAGAAATGCAGCGCTAATGACAAGAGTAACATCTGTTTAATATACATTCTGCAATAGTAAGAGTTAGTTTTAAAAAAAAAATGAAATATGTGGGTGTAACTCCCCTTTATACCAATGATTTTAAAGTAGGATGTCCAACGACTCATATAGTTGTGATGTTCAGATGCCCAACAACTTTTTGTCATGTAGCACAGTTCCTTTGACAGTTCACTCAAGGAAGAAAGATCCTAGAGATGTCCACCAACCTTTGGCCATGTAGTGAAGCTCCTTTGATAGTTCACCCAAGGAGGAAAGACCCTAGAGATGTTCACAAACCTTAGGCCATATAGTGCAGCTCCTTTCAAAGTTCACCCAAGGAAGAAATACCCTACAGACGTCCACCAACCCTTGCTCAAGTAGTGCACCTCCGTTGACAGTTCACCCAGGGAAGAAAGACCCTAGAGATTTCCACCAACCTTAGGCAGCTCTGACTAATTGGCGGCTGTTTGTATCATCACAATATACTCTTGAGAATTTGGGCTCTATTTGTAAGAAAAAGCTTCAGCCAATGTTTTTTTTAGAGCGAGGAAAGTTGAGAACGCTTGAAAACCTTTATGATGCCCCTATTTGAGAGATTTTCCCCTCATTTTATGTCTATCTGATTAGAAAGAAAGGGAAAATTCTTCTAGAGAGACTATAGACAAAGCAAAAACCTTTGTTAGGATTTTCCCGCTGTTTTGTGCCCATGAGGGAGAACAGGACAGGTGTTAGTCCAATGGGAGCACAAAACCAACAACCAAAGCAAAGATTCCTTTGCATTCACTAACATTGGCTTAACCTGCCTTCCTGAAACTGTTCCATGAAGTAAATCACAGTCAATCACAGCCAAAATCCCCAAGCTATGATGAAAGGGGGTGTATTTGGCCCCCAAAACATTCTGGATTTTTTATGCTATGAATCAATTTATCATTAAAAACCTTGGACTCTTGGATGTTTATTTGGAGCTGTTATTGGACTGTATGAACTGTATGTGGATTCTTAATTCTTGGTTCTTTCGCTGTTTCTAAGGTGTCTCCATTTTGTGGAGTGCTGCCAAACTGGAGCCAGTGTGCACGGTGATAATTTCAGTGGCCCTTACAAAATCTCAATACAGCTCCCCGATTGTTCTTGTGTTTGAACATGTAAAACCTTACAGAAGTGCTTGACATTCTTCAATCAGTTCTAAAGTTAAAAAAAAAAAAGTTCTAGCTGGAGCTGGGCTTTAAAATTTGTAATTGCTCACAAGTTTTACGCATCGAGCATGAAGCAGAAGCTCGTGTTTGTTATCAGTGTTCTCCTCCCACTGCCTCAATACTGGTTCTGTACAGAGAACAAAATGAAAGAGCACATCAGTAATTACAGTGTGCGTGAGGATCCTCCTGTCACAGCTACAGCAGGCACAGGATACAATTTTAACTTTAAATACAATATTTAAAGAAGGAAAAAAATCAAACTATTTACTGTACATCGATTTGGTTAAATTGTTACATAGATACATGGCTGAGATGATGATTTAAGAGGAAAGGAAGAAGTTTGGTGATATATTTAAGAGAATAAGAGAAACGTTAGTTGTTGGAAATGTTCTTTTTTGGTGCTTTGATGGAGAAGAAGTGATTTCAGCGTAATTGTTTTCAGTGAAAAATTACTGATTTCAACCATTGGAAAAATTTAACTGAAAAAGCGGAAAAGCTCAGTTCCACTCTCTAAACCTGCTTAAGCGAAATTTGCCTGAAGAAAGGAAAATCATCTTTATTTTGTCTCTATTTCGAAAGTGTGGTTTTTTATTAAAGTAGAACTCCAACAAAACATTTCTTTTTTGATCCTTCCATTATATAAAAAAAAAACTCAGCTGGGCCATTTTTTAAAACAAAAATACCAGGGGGGAAGGAGCCCTTTGGGGGAAGTGGGTGTCAGGGATAAGGGTAAATCCTGTAGTTCCACTTTAGGGGTGGTTCAAGTTATTTATTATTGTTCTTTTTTATTTATTTTTTCTTCTTTTATATGTATTCGATTGCTGTTTGTGTTCGGTCTCTTTAAATAATTTATTATACTGTTTTTCTGTGCAAAATATTTATTATAACAAGGCTAATGAGGGGTCACTGTTTGATACCAGAACATGTCCAGAGAATAGTTAAAGGGGCTTTCTTAACTCTCAACATTTAAATTCCATTTAAAATTCAACAAAACTGTCTAATTTCACCTTCCACACTGACTCCAATGTGTTTTGCCACTGAGATTTCAAAAAATAAAAACTAATTTTATTTATCACTAGTGATAAGTTCATTGAAGGCTCTTTAAGTAAAGTCACCATGCAGCAACGAATGAGGATTCCATTTATATCATTTTTTAGCATGCCTAGACTTATTGATGCCCTAGTTATAACCAAGGAAGTCATAAGTAGAGCAACATCAAAGGCTTCTTGATCCCCAGTGAAAGGGACTCTTGACTACCAGAAGTATAGTATTTTAAAAGAATGTGCAGGCTTGATGTCTTTTAAGGGTGTTCGTAGTTTAGTATGACCTGATTTTTCTCCAAGGTGAGTACAGTAAGTAGGCTTGTAAATTTATGTAGTGTGCACTGGTGGGTACAAACAATGACCTTAAAAACTTGCATCTATCAGATGAGTTCCCCAACCCTCCCTCTAGGGCTTTTTGGTCATTTTTAGTTTTATAGGAGGTTACCTGGGCAGCATTTTTGCTGTTTTAAATGTATACTTTTGTTTATACTCTCAAGTGGGTTTGTAGGGTAGTTGGATGCACTCGTGAAAAGGGCAGGCGTTCAGGCTAGTGTTCAGTTGCTAACAGTATACCTGTGACTGCTACAGGCTTGCTATTGGTAACTGCCTTGTGTTAAACTTTATACCTTTGTGGCCTTGTCCTCTTTAAATATGGTTTTGTGTGCTTATTGGCAACTCTTCTTTTACTGAAGCCTTAAGTCTAGTCTTCTCAACAGTCAAGAGTGGAATGCCTCTAAACAAAAGCCTGAAGGTACTTAGACCAGCTATTCGCAACCTAGGTTTTCTCCAGAGCTTACTAGGGATGCGTTTTGCTGGCTCCCAACTGATGGTGCCTGCATAATTCTGAATCCAATGCCACTTGGCAGAGCCAGCAGCATACCACCAATGATAATTTTTTAGCTGTCTGAAAGGGTGGCATTCTGACTACCACTGTAATGCCCCGTACACACGGTCGGATTTTCTGATGGAAAATGTCCGATCGGAGCGTGTTGTCGGGAATTCCGACCGTGTGTGGGCTCCATCGGACATTTTCCATCGGATTTTCCGACACACAAAGTTGGAGAGCCGGAGATAAAATTTTCCGACAACAAAATCCGTTGTTGGAAATTCCGATCGTGTGTACACAAATCCGACGGACAAAGTGCCACACATGCTCAGAATAAATAAAGAGATGAAAGCTATTGGCCACTGCCCCATTTATAGTCCCGACGTACGTGTTTTATGTCACCGCGTTTAGAACGATCGGATTTTCCGACAACTTTGTGTGACCGTGTGTATGCAAGACAAGTTTGAGCCAACATCCGTCGGAAAAAATCCTAGGATTTTGTTGTCGGAATGTCCGAACAAAGTCCGACCGTGTGTACGGGGCATAAGGGTCATCATTCCTTCTGAATTCACTTATTTAATTTTAGTAAGGGTTCCCCAAGACCTGAAAATGATTTCAAGGGTTCATCTGGGGTAAAAAAAAGTTGAGTTAGGCCCTGTCTTTAGCTCTAGATATTATTAAAACCAGGAGTAATCCTCTAAATGTTTGGCATTAAAAAGCCAACCCTATCATGACAACCCTCTGTATGATACCAAACCGTATCCCTACTGCAAGAGGTCCTCACCTGGCTCCCTAATTACATCATGAGACCTGGCAATTGGCCGCTCTGGCACCCAAAGCTGCACCGTGGTAGAGGAGAATGTCAAAGCCCTGTAAAATTAACAAACAGAACTACAGGGAAGCAAAGGGAAGGTGAGTCTAAGCAATGGGTGGTGGCCAATTAAGTGAACCCATTGCTTGGCCCAGCATGAGCAAAGCACGAGTTCACTTCATGTATAAAAAAAAAATAAGTTGAAAGCAATTTGCTTTTCAAAAGAATGTTGGAATGTTTACCATGCAGAAAAAAAAGTGAGGGGAAGTTTTTTACAAGCAGACTGCAGGAATATTAATAAACCAGAATCATAGCGTCTCTGAAAACAAAGGAGGAACACACAGTAACAAGATCACAGGGTTCGATATCCTGGAGACTCAGCGCTTTATTCACTACAAGCCTTGCCTGTGTGCAGATGAAGAGAGATGCCTGTTAGCACAAGAGAGGTGGCAACAGGTGATGTCCTCAGATGATTAGACAGAAAGACAGAAGGCGGCCACAAAGGTAGAAGACGTCTTAAACCACATAAGTGAAAAAAAATAATCAAAGAGAAAACTGGAGTTTAAAGGTACTAATGTTCTACAGTTTCTATAGTCGTGATTTAGACAGACAAAAAGTATATAAAATCTTGTTCATTTTATTACAAAAAATTCCTTTTGATTATTTTTCTACAGATGTATAATTGGGATGCTGGTACTGAGCTTAAAGCTCTTTAAACATCTATATACATTATACATTATTACGCTTGAACCCCATAACGTGATTCTTTGCTAATATTACAACAGAGCTTTTTTTAGCTTGGCTTTTATTATTCTTTTACTGACTAACATAGCCTGACTTGACAAACCTAGACTAGTTTGTTTTCTTTTTATTTTGTCTTAAAGTGGAACCATATTTTACCCTAACTATATCTGAGCAACACAAGCTGAAAACCCCATTGATTCATTTTTAATATTCAAAGCAAACTCACCTATCTGAGTAAGGGCAAGGCCATCTTGAGTAAGGGCAGATGATTCATGTAGCATTTACTTCCTGGGATCCATCTGCCCTTAGCTCAGGCATGCAGACAGGAGGGTGTGCTTAGCTGAGAAAACACTTCCTCCCCTCCTCCAGATGAAAGAAAAAAAAATACCCATGAAGACTACTGGGATGTATGACATTATTTTGCCTTTGCCAGAAACCAGGAAGCAACTGATTATATGTAAAAAAAAAAAAATAATAATAATAATTAACACAAGTAAATATAATATACCTTCCTATCTATTTACTGAGGTTAGTAGCATAAGCATTAAAAAGAGGAAATGTTGATTAATAATGTTTAATTGCACTTTACCACTGGAGTCCCAGCCCGTAATTATTATTTTTATTATTAACGATTTATATGGCGCCAACAGTTTGCGCAGCGTTTTACAATGTAGAGGGGGGGACAGCACAATTACAGTACAGTTCAATACCCCTACATTCAGTTTTCAGTTCTGTGACAGTTTGACTGGCAATTATTCAGTCATTAAATTATTTTGTTTCAGTTTTGAGACAGATATAACTTTTTTTTACTTTCCATTATAAAACATATTAAAAAAGCCAGGACACTGTGAAACCTCCTCAAAAATGATCCCTTTTTAAAAAGTAAACACCCCAAGGTGATCTATTTTTTTTTTTTTTGCAACAATTATTTAGGAATGAAGAAACATGCCAATGTTGGAGTGATTAAAACGTGGAGCTTGGTAATGGTGCAATAAATACAGTGTATACAGGTCATACACAAATGGAAGGGAAGATGGAGGTAAACAGTCCATCAAAAAACACATCAGTGTGGATTCTTGTGATATACACCTCTCCAAGAGACTGCACCGCCACCACATAGAATGTGCGCTTACCAAAAGGCAAGCTTTTGGCTAAAATACCCAGCCAGGGCCTCTATCCGGAGGGATGTTGAATGTCCACAGGTATTGCAATTTGGGGCTATGCACCAAGTGACCAGGGAGACTCAAACATCAAGCCACCAGGGGGATAGCTTAGGCATTACCCAGATATGTAAAGAGACTCTCCATAGTGTAAAACGTACCTAAAGATTTATTAAAACTTTTAAAATTGCACTTACAGAAGTGATGTTTAAAACGGTCAAGAGAAAAACAGCCGCCTGGCTTGCGAACACCCGTCCACTGAGTAAAGCGCGATGACGTCAGCATGTCAAACCTCAACGTCTATAAACAGCACTGGGCAAATGACAGTCCATCACTCCACTGTTCATAAATGTAGGGTGGTAGTGTAGTGATTAATGACAGGTCAAGGAATTAAGGGAATAATCTTACTTAATGTTTTGTGATGCACTTACAAAAATACAAATGTATAACACTATACTATAATAATGAGATCTACAAGTTTATAGTATGAATCTAATGCCAAGCAGCTTTTCATCATTATTAAATGTTGCCTGGAAATATACTTTGCCTGAGTCTGGAAGGCTTGTAAAAGGGGCACCCTGATGACTTGATAGACAACTAGCGGGATGTGACTTTTCTCATTAATATAATTCTACAGGGCCTGATGTTTTTCATAGAACACTGTCTACCACCATCCCAGGTCAAACTCAGGACAGAAGACTCCTTTTGAGCTGCTCTTCAAGTCCCATGCAGAAACAGAAGAACTTTCCCTTAAATCTCCAGGCAGCAATATCACATCAAGTCGCTCACTGCGGGCACAGAAGACAGCTACTAGAGTCTCCCCTAAACCATGAAGATCTTCAAATGTATTGCACTTCACTGGTGATCAGGCCTAGAACTGCTTATCCTTGCAAGCTCTGTATGTATCCCAAGGCCTGCGATTATATATTCCTAATTCCACTCCTGGCTCCTTACGCCATTCCATCGATCTCAGATTCATAGCTGAACAAATGGCAGACTGTCCAAGCAGGATTGTTTGCAGTAGAAAAGTAAATGTTACTGACAGCAGTATAAGTTTAAGAAATAAAATCAGAGGCATCCAGATTGAAAGTTAGATTGCAGTTTCACGTTGGGTTCTTCACTGCAATTTCTTACAATGTCCCAGGTACATGAGTCAGCCATCTTTGAATTAAAGTGATTGTAAAGATAATTTTTTTTTTTTTTTTTTAAATAACAAACATGTCATACTTACCTCCACTGTGCAGCTCGTTTTGCACAGAGTGGCCCCGAACCTGCTCTTCTGGGGTCCCCCGGCGACTCTCGCGGCTCCTCCCCACATCTGATAACCCCCACGGAGAAGCGATTCCCTGAGGGGGTTACCTTGCACGCGCTCCCAAGTCCAGCATTCGGCGTCCATAGAGGCCAAATGCAGGACTCGGCCCCACACCCCAGCGCTCGCGTCATTGCATTTGATTGACAGCAGTGGGAGCCAATGGCTATGCTGCTATCAATCTATCCAATCAACAGCCGAGAACCCCGCGCAGACAGACAGCGCGTCCCCGTGGGTCAAGTTCAAGGGGTCAGGTAAGTAAAACAGGGGGCTGGGGGGCCGGTCACTGACAGGTGTTTTTTCACCTTAATGCATAGAATGCATTAAAGTGAAAAAAATACGAACCTTTACAACCCCTTTAACAGCCTGGTAAAGGTTCCCCTTTATCACCAGTGCTCCGTCTCTAAGGTTGGTTGCACATGTGGCGTCTACCTGCTGTGCCTCCAGTCCCAGCGAGGCTAGGCACAGCTCCTTAGCCTCCCTGGCTTAATAGATTGGAGGCACAGCAGGTAGACACCCCATGTGAAAGGCAACTAAAAAGTAAAAATAGCAAAATTCCTTGGGGAACTTTACAACTAGTCATGTTCCCCCAAGACAGGGAAAGAATACTGTCCTGCTTACATCTCCCAGGAGCCTGATTGGTTGCTGGTGAGGCCCCTCCCTCTTGCAGGCTGTTTGCTGTTGTAGAGGGATTACAGGAAGCTAATATATAGACCAAGTAAGGTACTTATACTAGCTGGATATTAAAATATATTTAGACTATAACTCCATCCAAAAATTAGATAAATCTTTAAAAAAAACAAGCTTTTGCTGCAATACTCACCTTTAATCCAGACATTTTTCCTGCAGTCCTTTTTTCAGTTGATAGATGTCCTCACTTTGATGGCCAGAATCATTCAACCCACTTCCTCTGAACCCAGCCTGCTCCTGGACAGTGAATGGAAAAGCAGCACAATGATGAGCTCACCTGTCACTCTGCTTTTCCTCCCATCAGTATGTAGAAAGATGTCATCTATTTTCTCCAGGGCAGGTGGCGCTCTTCTGCAGCGGCACTGCAGTTGGAGAGGAAGTGAAGATAGTTTCCTGAGTGACTGGGGAAGCTATCTTATTGGATGCTCCCACCCCATGTGACTCTGGTGGCCATCTTGGGTCAGGAACAGCCTTTTTAAGGCCCTGGTTCCCAGGTATGGCATGCATTTTGTGAGTTGGTAGAGTAGGGACAGGTACCCCTCCTGGTAGGTACAGAACTAGTGGCAGGGGAAGGTTCCTGAATAAGAGGGAAAGCGTAGGGCTCATTATTTCTTTAGACATCTTCTTGCTTCGGCACAAGACAGCCAGGCTGCCTTCTTCCCCTCTCAACAGGCGCTGTCAGTTCGACTGAGTCCTGCTCTCTACACGCTGTTGAAACCGGGAATGTTCCCAGTTGGGCTGCTCTCCCATTTGTGAACTGTCTTATTATTATTTCATTAGTTCTTTGTCACACTGGGACTGTGTGTGTTATTGCCGCTGCACCACACTGCACCCCACCTACAAGCATGCTTCACATGCACATGAACTGAATGGCTCCTTGTACTGCTTCTTCTTCTCATCCACCAGCCCTGCCTTACAGGGAATGGAAGAGCCTGATGTCAGGCCAAATTTTGGTACTTAAACTGCTTGCGAAAAAAAAATAAAAAATTTGAAGATGAAATAACAATTACAGATATATATTCTTGTGTGTCTTATATACCTGCCTAGAGTTCATCTTTAATGGTTACTAAACAGAAACATAACGGGATCAAATCTGTGTTTTTTTGTAGGATTCTGAGATTCCAAGAGAACAGTATAGCACAGCTCTAGACAAAAGAGGTCAGCAGATCACAACGCAGTGTAAACTTGATGTAGGAATCGACTTTACTAAATCCATATTAGATGAGGATGCGACTTTCATTCATGTTTTATCTGCTATAGAGAATGTGTTATTCCTGTCTGCCGCTGCTTACATCAGATGCAAGCCAAACTCAGCTGGATTAAGTCTTCCGTTGGATCACAGCCAGAGATCTTAGCAGGGGACAGTGTGACTGTGCTGTGACTCAGCCAGCATCTGGAGGACATCCAAAGAACTTGACCCTGTGCCAGAGTCCTCTTCCCGGGCACAACACACACACAGGTAGAACCGCACAGAGCACTTGTCTCTTCCAGCTATACGTTTCTATTAAATGCTTTCAAAATGACACTGTTCCAGCTTTATGACTCCAATCAGGCTGAGGTATCACTGCCAACAGGACTTTTATTCCCAAACCTACAAAGACTGCTTCTAAAAGAGACACACACTATGACTCTGTGTAAAATACAGATACACACCACTCTGTGTATAATATAGATACACACCACTCTGTGTATAATACAGATACACACCACTCTGTGTATAATATAGATACACACCACTCTGTGTATAATATAGATACACACCACTCTGTGTATAATACAGATACACACACCGCTCTGTGTATAATACAGATACACACACCGCTCTGTGTATAATACAGATACACACACCACTCTGTGTATAATACAGATACACACACCGCTCTGTGTATAATACAGATACACACACCGCTCTGTGTATAATACAGATACACACCGCTCTGTGTATAATACAGATACACACCGCTCTGTGTATAATACAGATACACACCACTCTGTGTATAATACAGATACACACCACTCTGTATATAATACAGATACACACCACTCTGTGTATAATACAGATACACACCACTCTGTGTATAATACAGATACAAACCACCATGTGTATCTGTATTGGGGCTTATTTTACAAAATGCTGGATTGGCTTGAAGGTCCTCCATCTTTAAAGACTGTAAGTATGTTTTATCCCTCATCTGGAGTCTGCTAGTCCATTGGTGTCCTGGGCTCCAATCCTCTTTCCAGTAGTGTTGACTGAGAGTCACTGAACTCTGATTCTTGCAAAGAAAAGTGACTAGAGCCCATGTGTACACATCACTCCACAATTATTGATGACTACACCCTAAGGTTAAATGAGGGACCACACTGACTCTGAGGGACCTCATGTGGTTTGGGGGTCAGGGGGTGATACATACAGATATACACCACTCTGTGTATAAAACAGATACACACTGCTCTTTGTTGAATACATGTAGCCACCCTGCCTTAAGCAGGAGTGTCTATATAAATTTTGAATTTGCTAGGCTGTACTCAGCTTAAGCTAAATTTCTTGGGCTTTCCTGGGCTTTGGTTATTGCTTGTGGGAGGCTGCACTAATCATAGTTAGAAATATTGATGTCCCCTGGCCAACCACTAGGAGGTTAACTGACAGTGATGTGGGCTGGGTGCGGTTAGAAGTTTTTAGGAATGGCCTTCAGAAGCCTTCTACTGGATTTGCTGCCTGAGGAGGGATGTAGGTGGTTGTTAAATCCTCTCAGGTTTGATCTAAGTAGGGTGACCATGTGCCTAAATAGAGGCCTAGGCTTGAAGCCTAGTATGCTGAACATGACCATCAAATCACCAAGGAGAAACTGCAGCCTTACTGAGGAACCTGAGATGCTAGGTGAAGCTTTGTCCTCGACTGAGGTGTGGTGGCCTCTCCCCAAGGAGTTGGTAGCTGAATCAGTCATGGGGCTGATATTACTGAATGTCAGGTTGGCTTGAAGGTCCTCTACGTTTAAAGACTTTAAGTATGTTTTATCCCTCATCTGGAGTTTGCTAGTCCATGAATGTCCTTTGCTCCAACCCTCTTTCCATGAGTGTTGAGTGAGAGTCACCAAGCTCCATTTCTTGCAAAGAAGAGTGACTGGAGCCCATGTGTGCACATCGCTCAACAATTACCAATGACTACACGGGGGGTGAAATGAGGGACCACATGACTTTGAGGGACCTCATGTGGTTTGGGGGTCAGAGGGTGCTACATACAGATACACACCGCTCTGTTTATAATACAGATACACACCGCTCTGTATATAATACAGATACACACACCGCTTTGTGTTTAATACAGATACACACCGCTCTGTATATAATACAGATACACACACCGCTCTGTGTATAATACAGATACCTACACCGCTCTGTGTATAATACAGATACACACCGCTCTGTGTATAATACAGATACACACCACTCTGTGTATAATATAGATACACACTGCTCTGTATATAATACAGATACACACCACTCTGTGTATAATATAGATACACACCGCTCTGTGTATAATACAGATACACACCGCTCTGTGTATAATACAGATACACACCGCTCTGTGTATAATACAGATACACACCGCTCTGTGTATAATACAGATACACACCGCTCTGTGTATAATACAGATACACACCGCTCTGTATATAATACAGATACACACCGCTCTGTATATAATACAGATACACACCGCTCTGTATATAATAAAGATACTCACCGCTCTGTGTATAATACATATACACACCGCTCTGTATATAATACAGATACACACCGCTCTGTATATAATATAGATACACACCGCTCTGTGTATAATACAGATATACACCACTCTGTATACAGTATAATACAGATATATAGCGCCAATATAACCTGCTGTGTGTATATAGCAGGCACACACTGTTGTCCTGACAAGTCATACTGCGTGACACCCTTTAGAAAGGGCGCAGATTCCCAGAAGCCTTGGCTAACACAGGAACTTGGCGAATTGTGCTGCTGAATTAATTAGCATGAAATTGGAAGCAATTACCATAATAATGAAGTGGAATATTTAACTACCTGAGGAGGGAGGGCAGTGGAGAAGCGGATATTTACCAAAAAGAGATTAGAAGAGGTAATTTGTGTTAATACAAGTCAACAATGATTTAACCTCTTTTCTGCAAAAAAAATATCATAAAACAGGGCATCTATATTCCGGTCTTCTGTCGATTACTGTGTTACTTTGGTGGGACTTTATCTAAAGAAAGAGCAGGTGATTGTCTGAAAAATAATATTTTAAGTTCCTAGCAAGGTAGGACCACTAAAGCTGAACCCAAAGTGGTAGTAAACCATGGCAAGTAGAAAAAAAAAAATCTCCTGCAAGGCAATGACATAATGTGCACATGCCAGGCCTTTAGACCGTATGCGTGGTGACGTCACTGGCTGCATCCAGTGTGAATATCTCCTAAACACCGCAAGTTTAGGAGATATTCACTGTACCTACAGGTAAGCTTTATTATACGCTTACCTGTAAGTACAATTTAGAAAAAAAGAGTTTACTACCGCTTTAGAATCGGCCAGAGATGGTGCAATTTTCTTTTCTGCAACCATGGCATACAGGAAAGAAAATATCTTGATTCCCCCATCAACACAGTCAGTACTGATGGGGAAATTCCTTCCGCGGAGCTATTGTGATCTCCTGGCAGTGGGGGATGGGTCATGGATGGAGCCATCCCTGCCAGGAGAACACACAGTGATTAATGTTTAGCGGCTGAAAAATTCAACATGCTGGTTGTACCCAAGTCGATCAATGGATAGACTTGGGGTACAATCAGCCTGCCCATACATGGTTCGAATTCTGGCTAGGCCCTGCTGAACCGAATAAGATTTGAACCGTTTATGGCCGGAATAAGGCTTAAAGTGGTTTTAAAGGCTGAAGGTCTTGTTAGCTTCATGATTTCTATGCATGAAGCTAACAAAACCTCATGTGTGCCACTCTCTGCACAGCCTGAGCCCCCCTCTCGATCCAGCGATGTGCATGGGAGCCTCGGCTGTCCTGGGACTCGCTCTCCTCATTGGCTAAGACAGCAGTGGGAGCCATTGGTTTCCACTGCTGTCAATCACAGATAGTGAGCCAATGAGGAGAGAGCAGGGGGTGTGGCCAAGCTCTATGTGTCTTATGAATGCATAGAGCAGGACTTGGGAGTTTGCACGCACCTGTGCCCCCATAGCCAACAGCTTGTTATTGGGGGCACTGGTCATGGGGGAGGAGCCAGGAGGATCAGGGCTGTTCTGTGCAAAACTATTGCACAGAGCAGGTAAGTATAGAATGTTTATTTTTAACCCTTAATACCACTTAATACGTAGATTAAATACATATATAGTTTTTTTATCTGTCAAAGAATTTGTATATTTGTCCATCCAGTCCTGGGATGGTATTCTCATATAGAATCAGCAACCCAAGTTAAAGTGTATCTATAGCCTGAATCCTACTCTCTGCAGAGCTCAGTGAGGAGAGCTCTGAGATCTGATTGGACAGAAGAGACACACCCCATTTGCACAGCACACAGGAAAGGAGCTGAGGCTGTCAATCAACTGGAGATCCCTCCCCTGTCACCTTTTTTCTCTTGGTGTCAGGAAAACTTGTCAGAAGTGACTCAAGCGATAGTAGAGGAATGAAGCAGAAAACAGAAATGACACTGGTTTGAGGCAAATACACACTATAGAGGGATATGCTTTGTTCATATTTCATGTCTGAGGTTTACAACCACTTTAAGACCTGGTTCACACTGGTTTGATATGTGCCCATGTCGCATGACAAGTCACGCCCCATTAAGTGCAATGGAACCGCTCTAATAGGAGCGACTTGAGTCGCCCCAACTTAGAAAAAGGTTCCTGCACTACTTTTGGTGCGACTCCAGCTTGACTTACATTGACGTCTGTTAAAAAAGTCGTAAGCAAGTTGTGCCAAAGTCACGCTGGGACGTCAGCTTCAAAGTCGTGTGAAAGTCACGCGACTTTGAAGTCGCTCCAGTGTCTAAAGCTGACATTTAGGTATTACAATTTTTTACATAGTTACATTGTTACCAATGTAAGTATGTACAGTATGTGCCATACCTGTGGGATCCCTGTGGAAGGTGGAAATCACTGTAGTAGTCTCTACTACTACTAGAGTGATCCCTGCTAGATTCTGGGCCCCATAATGAGCAACTGCCCATCTGTTTAGTGAACACAGGGGTTCGCCCACTCCGCATGGGCACCATTCATAAAATGCTTTTCATTGTCTCAGTGAAATGTGACATCCCTGCCCATCCAATTAACAAATATTTTGCATCTATTGAGTAAATGCAAAGTGTTCCCCAAATGGCACCCATGCCGAGTATGTGACCTTCTGTGTTCACAATGCAGCAATGCAGCAGCTCAGCACAGGATCCAAAAGCTAATGGAGATCTGGCACTTCTACCTTCCATGGGGATCTCACAGGTATGGCACATACATACTTACATTGATCCAAACTGGATCAATGTAACCATGCAAAAATGGCCATACCTAAATGTCACCTTTAAATGGTAAACGAAATACAATTTCAGCTGCATCCATCTGCAGGATGTCATGATGATGTTGACATAAGGTTTACACTGATGGTTATCTCAGCTTGAGCTATTTTTCATCATACAAGTTTGAATGGCCCAGGATTTTGACAGATATATGCAGTGGCGTCTCCAGCTTTCATATTTAGGTGGGACACATAAGGAGACAGGGACAAAAGTAGGGGGGCTAACCATAAAACGCAATTATAGATATATATTTCAAAAATAAAATGCACTCCAGTGGTCATCAATGCAGACTGATCAGTGCCCTTCAATGCAGCCTCACCAGTGCCCATCAATGCAGCCTCACCAGTGCCCAATAATACAGCCTGATCATTGCCCATCTTTGCAGCCTCACAAGTGCCCATCAATGCAGCCTCACCAGTGCCCAATAATGCAGCCGGATCAGTGCCCATCAATGCAGCCTCATCAGTGCCCATTAATGCAGCCTGATCAGTGCCCATCTATGCATCCTCACTAGTGTCCATCAATGCAGCCTCACCAGTGCCCATCAATGCAGCCGGATAAGTGCCCATCAGTGCAACCTCACCAGTGCCCATCAATGCAGCCTTCCCAGTGTCCATCAATGCAGCCTCACAAGTGCCCATCAAAGCAGCCTGATCAGTGTCCATCTTTGCAGCCTCACTGGTTCCTATCAATGTAGCATCACCAATGCCCATCAATGCAGCCTCACCAGTGCCCATCAGCTCAACCTCATCAGTGCCCATCAATGCAGCCTCGCCAGTGCCCATCAGCTCAGCCTCATCAGTGCCCATCAATGCAGCCTCACCAGTGCCCATCAGCTCAGCCTCACCAGTGCCCATCAATGCAGCCTCACCAGTGCATGGTGATTAAAGAGGGAAGTCGGGGGGGGGGGGGGGGGGCGAGCGTCGCCAGATTACACAGAGCAGGCATCTCCTACTTAAAAAAGGGACCTTGCTTCATGGTTGGCAATTAATCCCTAGATACTGGAAAAATACCTCCCCTCCAAACCTTTTAGAGTGGGTAAGTGAGATCAGTGATATCATGCTTATGGAGGAGATGCAAGCCAAAGCCCAGGATAAATGAGACAATATCTCTACTACCTGGAGTATCTGGAGGCATTACTCCGCGTCAGAGAGATTAAAACATAGAATCTCTTCGATAGGAACTCCCTGTGAGCCCCACCAAAACAACATCTAGAATTCCTGCTCGTGCCTTCCCTTGAACAGAGATTGCTGTATCTCCCCCACCCTCTTTTCCATATATTCTTTTCTTATTTTTTATGTTTTTCCTTTTTCCTTACCATCTATCTCTATCTTATCTACACCTCTAACTCGGTTGAACATAATTTCATTTTGGAACTACCAGTATTCTAGTTCCTTATATGTGAACATTATTACCACTCAATGTCATTCAAAGTTGTCATGAGTGTACACCAATGTTTGTGCACCCAGAAGTTCTGGACATTATTATCCACATACTTCCCTATTATTGTGTTGATAACAAAACTTACAGCGTAAATGACACATAATGTGGTTCCCCCATCCCAGATACAGTCTGCTCCCATTGGGGTGTCTGGGTTGGCGGGAACCGCGTATAGAACGCAATAAGTTCATTACGCCAAATTAAATGGTATTGACTTGTCTTCCACGTATTCATGTATGCTGTATAGAATACTTTGTTAACAATTATACAACCTGAGTTCAATATGCCAGCTTGCCTTTGGGGGGGACCTCAAAGCATCCTCCCCATGTTGAGGGCATGTGGCCTGGTATGGTTCAGGAGGGGAGGCGCTCTCTCTTGCCCCCCCTTTTCCTGCGGCCTGCCAGGTTGCGTGCTCAGATAAGGGTCTGGTAACGGTTTTGGGGGGCCCCTACGCCATTTTTTTTCCATTTTGGCCCAGGGTTCCCCTTAATATCCATACCAGACCTGAAGGGCCTGGTATGGATTTTGGGGGGACCCCCACGCAATTTTTTTTTAAAATTCGGGTGCAGGGTTCCCCTTAATATCCATACCAGACCCAAAATGCCTGGTAATGGACTGGTGGGGGGGGGGCTATGCCATTTTTTTCAATGATTTTCATCTCTATTGCTGCTACCCGATAATACATTACAGCCGCAAGCATTTTTAAATTACATTTTTTCCTTTAGAGATGTCATTTTGCTGTGGTACTGTTCTAAACACGGAAAAAATGCACTACTTTACAGGCATACTAAGGACACCCCCCAGGCATGATATTTAAAGGAATATTTCATTTTTATTGTTTCACTTTAAGCATTATTAAAATCACTGCTTCTGAAAAAACGGCTGTTTTTTAAACTTTTTTTTGCATTGATACATGTCCCCAGGGGCAGGACCCAGGTCCCCAAACACTTTTTATGGCAATAACTTGCATATAAGCCTTTAAAATGAGCACTTTTGGTTTTTCATATTTGTGTCCCATAGACTTTAATGACGTTCTGCGGCTTCCGAATTTGCCGAGAACGCCTCATATTGTTCGCTGTTCAGCGAACAGGTGAACACCCGATGTTCGAGTCGAACTTACGTTCGACTCAAACATCGGGCTCATCCCTAGTAGAGACATCCCCAAAAAGACTTGCAGCTGTAATTGTAGTGAAAGGTGGTTCTACAAAGTATTGACTCAGGGGGGCTGATTACAAATGCACGCCACACTTTTCACATATTTATTTGCAAAAAATTGTAAAAAAACATTTATCATTTTCCTTCCACTTCACAATTATGTGCCACTTTGTGTTGGTCTATCACATAAAATCCCAATAAAATACATTTACGTTTTTGGTTGTAACATGACAAAATGTGGAAAATCTCAAGGGGTATGAATACTTTTTCAAGGCACTGTAGTTATTTTGACAATAGTGTGTCATGGGTCATGACAAGTGGGAATTTCAGTGACAGGTCCACCTTAAAATAAAGCCTCTAATTTTGCAACTAGAGGAGGTCAGGGCATCTTTGCATTGGCTTCACCCAAAATGACATAGTTGACAAAGAATTTAAAAGATACAGCTGAAATGTGACACATGTCAAAAATCAGTTTTGAATAAAATATGCAAAAATAAAAATTACAAGTAAAAATATTGAGTCCCTTTAAACTCCACAGGCTGGCCGATCCAGCCTCTAAACCGGTGAGAATTAGACTGCAAGCTCTGCAGGCCAGGCAGAACAAAATTTGCATTAAATGCCCTCAGGAAATGACAGACACCAGCAATTTGCTGGCTAATGGAGTTCGCAGCCTCTGTTCTTCATCTGCCTGCGATGGCTTCTCAGAAAAAGCTTGTCCTGACAGCTAAACCAGCAGCCGTCAGCCCCCGGCAATTTATTCCACTGCGAGGTCACCCTGGCGTTCAAGACAGATCTGAGGGCCCAGCCTACTCTGCAACAGGCTTTTATCCACTGAACTGTACCACTCCCCAGCCCACCCCTACCCCCAAATGTCATGCCTGCTGCAACGTTTCCTATGTGTGCCCACCTTGAAGGGGTTAATTTTAATAAGCGTAACGCCACAAGCAAAACATTAGGTTATTATTTGATAATGTAATTGCTTCTTCAAATGTTAAAGTGTTATCACAGAATTATCACTAACTAGAGATGTCAAGAAGATCCGTTGCTGGCAATCCACCGGAATACATTTTTTTTGATAGGTAGAATACACAAGAAGATTTCATATTAGACACCCACTCAGCGGAAAGGCTGGCACCTTCTGTCAAAAAGAGGTCTACAAGGCTGACTAATACGCTTATGGCACTACTGATCTTGAGGGGTGAAAAACACTTATATGGCATATATAGAGAAACGTATACATTGTGACATCGTAAAAAAAAAAGTGGACCTATTATTAAAGTTTCAATCTTCATGCTAATCAATAGGGGACTTCAGCATTAACAACAGTACATTTTTTAGTATTTTTTTCTTGCCTGAATATAAATGCCGCTTAGAGCATCGTCATGTCATTTCCAGCTTAGCAAGTATGATATGATTACTAAAGGGCATTGTGGGTGTTTAAAGTGACATTAAAGATCCGTTTTTTGTTTTTTTTTCTTTAAATAACAAACATGTCATACTTACCTCCACTGTGCAGCTCGTTTTGCACAAAGTGGCCCCGAACCTGCTATTCTGGGGTCCCTCGGCTCCTCACCACATCAGATAACCCCCTGGGAGAAGCGCTCTCCCGGGGGGGTTACCTTGCGGGTGCGCTCCCGAGTCCAGCATTCGGAATCCATAGAGGCTGAATGCAGAACTTGGCCCCGCCCCGCGGGCGCCCACGTCATTGGATTTGATTGACAGCAGCGGGAGCCAATGGCTGCGCTGCTATCAATCTATCCAATCAAGAGCCAAGAACCCCCGGGCAGAGAGAGAACGTGTTCCCGTGGGTCAAGATCCAGGGTTCAGGTAAGTAAAACGAGGGGGGGGGGGCATAGGATGCATTAAGGTGAAAAAATACAAACCTTTACAACCCCTTTAACATCATTAGAGATTGCTGTATAATTTCTCTATTAATTTGTCGCCATTTATCAATGTTCAGTCTCTTTCCAGTTCCCCTGCCTCTACAGTCCATCTCCACCATGTACCTATTACTGCTGCTTAATATACGGCAACGCATTTAACTTTCTCCAAATACACACTCTATTATGACACGGACCTTTCCCCCCAAGCCAAGTTTCTCATTCCTTCCAGATACTCAGTCCATTAGTACTTCACACTCTTCCAAAACACACTATATTGTCAAAAGTATTGGGACACCTGCCTTTACACGCATATAAACTTTAATGGCATCCCAGTATTACTCCGTAGGGTTCAATATTGAGTTGGCCCACCCTTTGCAGCTATAACAGCTTCAACTCTTCTGGGAAGGATGTCCACAAGGTTTAGGAGTGTGTCTATGGGAATGTTTGATCATTCTTTCAGAAGCGCATTTGTGAGGTCAGGCCCTGATGTTGGAGGAGATGGCCTCAATATATGATAATAAATAATAATAATGATAATAAAGCAGCAGAAAAAATGTTCACAAACACAAATAAACAGCAGCTGAACACTCCAGGTCAATTTACATCACCCCAGATGAATAAAGTACAAATTAGTGCAGCGCTAATAAAGAAGTTCACATAGGAAAGCACACAAGATTCCAGATAAAGTGAAGATGTGCCTTTAAAACCAATGAACTCCATGCCAGAAGTGTGTAACCTCCACCATAGACACTTATAGCCGCTCACCTCAACACCAGAACCTCTGAATTAAGGGTCACATAGGCTTTCCCATAAATGGTGTATATCCACGAGCGTAGTTTAACTAGTATTCCTGGTGTCAATCACATGGTATAGCCAGATTTGCTCATACAAGGAAATCCCATCAGAATGGCTTGCATGCAGATATCACCAATATCCTGAGATATGGGAATAAATAGGAAACATATAGTGCTCTCTGCTAAAAAGCATTTAATCAAAATAAAAAATAATTACACTTACAAAGAAGGCACTTCAAATAAGTGGCATCATACTAGCGCTCGTACATAAAATACATGGAGACGGCCGTGGGTGACGTCACGTAGCTCCTTCCCGGAGGAGAAGGCCTGGCTCGCAGTCTGTGCTCTAATTCATCGCAAAGGTGTTCTGTTGGGTTGAAGTCAGGACTGTGCAGGCCATTTAAGTTCCTCCACCTGAAACTCGCTCACCCACACTATATTTCCAAAAAGTATTGGGCCACCACTCCAAATCATTTGGTGGAGGGGGGATTATGGTTTGGGGTTGTTTTTCAGGTGTTGGGCTTGGCCTTCTCTTCCAACATCAGTACCTGATGCCTGTCCACTCCTAAACTTTGTGGACAGCATTCCCAGAATAGTTGAAGCTGTTATAGCTGCAAAGGGTGGACCAACTCAATATTGAACCCTATGGAATAAGACTGGGATGCCATTGAAGTTCATGTGTGTGGAAAGGCAGGTGTCCCAATACTTTTGACAGTATAGTGTTTACATTTCATTTTCACAGATACCTCTCATTACTTTTGAATGAACTCAAACAATTTTAAATAAGGGACTTTAAAGGTGGGTGGTCTCTCAAAGGAACATTGCAGCCAATTTAAAAACAATCAGCTTTATTCCATAATTGTATTTTGTAAAAAAACAACTCTGAAGTGGCATATAAACCCCTTATTTTCAATTAAAGCAAATAACATGATTGTTTAGAACTCTATACAGAACATCAACCCCATAGTGAATAAAAATACAAAACACATAGTCCCAACACTTATAATACGGCACCAAATATTTAACTATCTCAATTTGGACTAATATAGTGTTGATATAAAGCCATGAATATTCCAGAGTTAGCTCAACGCATTTCACCCTATGTTCTGTCAGTTCCAACCAGGTGACCAGCATGCCCACCCATTTCCAAATCGTGCCTTAAACCTAGCTAAGGCAGCCATCCCCATAGTGGGGTTATTCACTTCATCATAGAAAGTAATCCTTACTGCTTTTCTCCAAGGGTGTACTGTAGAGCCATGTGTCAAATATTACAAATCCCCAGGGGCCTCAGCTCTCACCCTGGTCCCCCAAATACAGAATACAAAGCTACGACTAAGGCTATTGCCGAAACGCGTCAGCTTTATTGTTTTATTGTCACTCTGATGTACCAATAAACGACACTTCAAGGATTACAGTTTGCCGTCTCTCCTTATTACTACAGAATACCAAAGACTGACACCTTCCCTAGGATGTTTTGGCTGTCCGGGCGTAGATTTAAGGGTAGCTTGGTCTAAGGCCAAGGAATCCCCACTCCTAAGGTGGAACAAAGGGAGAGGAGAAAAATAGGGGACACTGTGGACTTCTTCTGGTGCATAAGGAAGACAGAATAAAAATATCTTTACCAAATTTTATTAAAATATATGAAGTTAAAATACATACAAACATAAAGATTAAAATTGTATATTTTATATCGAAGGCTCCTCAAAGGCTAAACAATACCATGATTGGTACATGGGGGGGTCCCTCGTACCAGATTGTTGCTGCCTCTACACGTTTCACGCGGAAACAACCCACTTCCTCAGGAGGAATGCAGGTATAATTAAAACATTTGGAGCGAAAGAAGAGAGCCTCAAATTCTAACTATTGGTAGCATGTATATTACAGTAGTAAGCTACATAGT
Source organism: Aquarana catesbeiana (assembly GCF_042186555.1). Taxonomy (NCBI): domain Eukaryota; kingdom Metazoa; phylum Chordata; class Amphibia; order Anura; family Ranidae; genus Aquarana; species Aquarana catesbeiana. Next base: position 200,476,501 of record NC_133335.1, on the reverse strand, counting down.
TTGGAAGGTCCTTCAAATAATTCATGGTTAACATCCTAAAAGAGGATTGCACATTTTCCCAAAAGCATGTATGCTTAAAACCCCATTTCAATTCCACAAATAATTTTACTGGGGCTTAGTCATTAGGTCTAAGCTCTTATCCAATAGGTCTATATCCACCTTACCAATAATGTCTGCCCCAGTGCTCCAGGTGAGATGTAATATCTAGCTTTTCCTAATACATAGACCATAATGACATACACCTATCACTATCAAACACAGTCCATTATTATGCATATTTCCAATCTCTTCCTAATTCTTAGTCCATTATGAGATGTACTCTCTAGCTTCTTGTAATACGCGGTCCATCATGACATACACCTATCGTTATTCATGCTCAGTCCTGTTCATTAGTCCATTACGAGATATACTCTCTGGCTTCTCCTATTTCATAGTCCATCATGACATACACCATTCCCTATTCTTGCACAGTGACCTATTACACGTGCTTCCAATCTCTAATACAAAGTCCATTATGAGATGTACTGTTTAGCTTCTCCCAATATGCAGTCCATCACGACATACATCTACCTCTACTCATAGACAACAATTTGACATTTTTTATTAATTTAATCTTAAACACAGCTCATTGTGATAGCCCCTCAATTGCTACAAGATGTATTCTTCAGCTTCTCCTAATAAGCAGTCCATCATGACATACGCCTCATACATAGTCCATTGTTACGTGTTCTTCTAATCTCTTCCTAATACTAAGTCTATTATGAGATGTACTCTCTAGATTCTCCTAATACAAAGTCCATAATGACATACACCTATCTCTATTGAATTAATTGTATGTATACAAAGGAGCATGGGGGAGCTCATGTCCAGAATAGGGATGGTATTGACCTAGCCCTAAATGATCCATAATGGCTTACAAGTGATATGGTACAGAAATATTTAAACAGAATAAAGATGAATAAAGCACCTGGACTAGATGGCATCCACCCACGGATCCTAAAAGAATTGAGCTCTTTCATTTCAAAGCCATTGTATCTAATTTTTAGGGACCCGTTGACTGGAATAGTACCACTGGATTGGCGTAGGGACAATGTGGTGCCTATATTTAAAAAGGGTCAAAGGCTTTACCAAGTAACTATAGACCTGTTAGTTTAACTTCTATAGTCGGAAAGACACTGGGGAGCGTATTAAAAGACCACATAGATACCTTTTTGCTAGAAAAACAAGACATTTAAGCAATGGGGGAATCCATAGTGGAGAAGGATCTGGGGGTTTTGGTAGATCAAAAGCTTAATAATAACATGCAATGCCAAGCTGCGGTTTTTAAAGCGAGAAAAGTCCTTTCTTGTATTAAGAGAGGTATGGACTCCAGAGAGAGAGAGATATCATTTTGCCCCCGAACAAATCATTAGTATGACCTCATCTGGAATATGCAGTTCAGTTTTGGGCACCAATTCACAAACAGGATATCGGGGAACTGGAGAAAGTGCAGAGAAGGGCAACCAAACTGATAAGAGTCATGGAGGAGCTCGGCTCTGAGAAGAGGAGATTGAGGGGGGGGGGGGGGTATGATCAACATGTACAAAATACATAAGTGGTCGATATAGTGAACTTGGTGTAGAATTATTCACTTTAGGGTCTTCACAGAGAACAGGGGGGCACTCTTTACCTCTGTAGGAAAAGTAATTTAATTTACAAATACGGAAAGGCTTCTTCACACTAAGAGCGGTGAAAATGTGGAATAGACTCCCTAAAAAGCTGGTTCTGGCCAGGTCAGTAGGTTGTTTTAAGAAAGGCCTGGATTCTTTCCTAAATGTACATAATATAGCTGGATATTATCATTTCTAGGTAAAACTGATCCAGGGAATATCCAATTGCCTCTTGGGGGATCAGGAAGGATTTTTTTTTCTCCTGCTGGAGCAAATTGGATCCTGCTTTATTGGGTTTTTTTGCCTTCTTCTTTACCAACTGTGGGTATTTGATAGTGAATATGGGGGTTTTCTATTTGTCTGTGTTGTGTTGTTGTTTTTTTCTTTGGGTTGAACTGAATGGACTTGTGTATTTTTTTTTGCAACCAAATTAAAGTGGTTGTAAACCCTCATATATACCCAGTGAAGTGAACAGCCTCAGATGATACACAGATATTAAAAACAAATACCTCTACAGAGGTTTTACTTGTTTATCTGCAGTCTTCTCTTCTCAACACCCTTTCAAAATGACAAAAAAATGTTAAAATCTTTCTACATCTGTCAGGAGAGAAGGGGGTGGAAAGGATGCAGTAACACTGTGAGCTTAGCTCTGAGGAAGGGGGTGTGCCCCCGAAATGCATCAGGTTTTACCCCTTTTTGATGTCTTATGGCACATGTGTCCGCACCATTCAACTTTGTGTGGTTTTATGGCTCATTGAGAGTTGCAACTTTGTGAGTATCCATTTTTTACTGATTTTACCATCCAATAAATGTTTTTGATAATGCACTAGGTGTGCGCGCCTTCCATTTTGTTTTGTCTTAACAGTGTAACAGAAGAACTGTGTTCTGAATAGGCAAACTGTCTATTGAGCTCCCCCCTCTCCCCTCCTGACACAAATGTATCTCATGCATAGGGAAAACTTCTCAGAAGTGACTCAGAGGAACAAAGCACAAGAGAGAAACGACATTTGGAGCTTTGGATAGAGATAAGTTAACACTACAGATATATGTGCTTTGCTCAGATTCCTTGACTGAGGTTTACAACCCCTTTAACTGTTATATGTATGTCTTACAGTCCATTATGATATATACTTCAACTCTCCTCCTAATGCACGGTCTATTATGCCATCCACTTACTACCTCCTAATACGCAGCCCATAACCTGACTCCCCTACCCCGTACACAGTCCATTCTGACATACTTCCGCTAGCATTCAGTCCATAATGCCGTGTACCTCTCACTCCCTCCTAATACACAGTTTCCACCTTTCTGGAGTCGGTACAAAGAATCCCCATTATACTCGTCAGCAGATTAGTCTTAATTGGATTGCGAATTAGAAGGGGCTTTGTGCTCGGCAGAGTTAATTAAGAGCTTGTTACCATTTTTCTGTGGCAGAGTCATCTGTTTTGAAGGGAGGGAGGAAAAATTTCGGAGTCTGAATTTGCAATTCCTCCCCGCATAATATGCGCAGATTACACACTCAGTGGAAGAAGTACATATTATGTGCGCAGAGCTTTATATAGATCGCAAATTAGATATGCACACAAACATAAAACACAAATGTAAATGCGGGGCCGTAGGTCTAGTTCTGTTCGAGCAACTTCTCTGCCTGAGGGGTTTAATTGGTGCCAATCTTCGGAAACAAAGACGGCTTCGAATTTGGAGTAGATACAAAATCAACAGAAGGGCTATAGGAGCACATCTTATACACCTGTCTCTTTTTGCACTCTGCCACGCTATTTAATCTTCATCTTGCGTTACAACAAAGCCTAACAGGAAGCCTAAAATATTATCTAACAATGAGCTACGTTCATAAAAATTGCAGCAAAGCCAAACGGAGGTGTCCACAGAAAACCCTGCTGTTATTTCTGAGCACAGGTTAGAGAATAAGGGTCCATTGACTTGTTTGCGATGCATTTATGAACATGTGCTAGCTAATGTGCATTAGGGCAGCCCAATCAAATAGAACGAGTTGCCAACACTTCCTAAGGTGCTTTAAAAAGCACATGGCCCTTTTTTCCTTAAGCAATGCACCATACTACCATACGTTTTGGCGCACTACAACAAAGGTGCGTTGGGGCACCATTCAAAATGAATGGCACTGCAATGCAGGTTACTTGCGCTATCGCAACACAAAAGTGTAAAGCAAGCAACGAATTGGTTACTAGAAGAAGCATCCTTTTTTTCTCAGATCTCTAATTCTGGGTATTTTTCACAGCACTGAAATACACAGTTTTCTAAGATCTGTATATCCTGTCTTTAAATCCTAAAGAGAATTTACTGTGGCTTTGCATATATTTTCTTGATTCATTACTGTCGGAATTAAAAAAAATATAATTAAAGAAAATATTTTTCTTTTTTTTTAAGTATTTAGATATACTTTAAAAAAATATATATTTTTTTTAGCTTTGGATAGTATAGGAAATGTTGGAACTTGGAAGCCTTTTGTTCAAGTTTTCTTGTTGGGAGGTTCAACTTCTCTATTTGTTCTACTGACCACCGTTACCATAAAGGAAATCAAATATTTTACAGTTGTCAACAGAACAGGCAGAAGGGGGAAATCTTCCAATTGGCAAATCTGTCTATATGGGGATTTCTCCTCACTTTGGGGGATTTCCTCGCATTTCCTATAGTGTTTCTGAGACAGGAAGTAAAGGAAAAATGCTCCAATGGCAGAAAAATACCCCCCCCCAAAAAAACAAAAAAAAACAAAAAAAAAACCCCTGACAAATCTATTAACAATTCCGAACTTATTATTCAGAAATCTATTTCTCCATAGCTCCTGTTTAAATAAATAAAATATGTTCTAAAAACAAGTTTACAGAACTCAATAGCTCAAGTGAATTAAAGCAGTGACATCTCCCCTCCCTTCAGAGGGCCACAATTCAGGGAGATTGGCTGCTTCAATGAAGGAAGTAGGAATCTTTCCTCGAAAAATTTTGAGGAAATTTTGAGTTCATGTGCTTGAGAGGCAGAACATCACAATACTTTTGACAGTATAGTGTTTACACAGTGCCTTAAAAAAGTATTCATACCCCTTGGAATTTTCCACATTTTGTCATGTTGCAACCAAAAACGTAAATATATTTTATTGGTATTTTATATGATAGACCAACACAAAGTGGCAAATAATTGTGAAGTGGAAAGAAAATGATAAATGGTTTTCAAAATCTTTTACAAATAAATATGTGAAAAGTGTGGCGTGCATTTATATTCAGCCCCCTTTACTCTGATACCCCTAACTAAATTCTAGTGGAACCAATTGCCTTCCGAAGTCAGCTTATTACTAAATAGAGTCCACCTGTATGTAATTTTATCTCAGTATAAATACAGCTGTTCTGTGAAGCCCTTAGAGGTTTGTTAGAGGACCTTAGTGAACAAACAGCATCATGAAGGCCAAGGAACACATCAGACAGGTCAGGGATAAAGTTGTGGAGAAGTTTAAAGCAGGGTTAGGTTATAAAAAAATATCCCAAACTTTAAACATATCACAGAGCACTGTTCAATCCATCACCGAAAATGAAAGAGAATGCAAACCTACCAAGACATGGCCGTCCACCTAAACTGACAGGCCGGGCAAAGAGAGCATTAATCAGAGAAGCAGCCGAGAGGCCCATGGTAACTCTAATGAAGCTGCAGAGATCCACAGCTCAGGTAGGAGAATCTGTCTACAGGACAACTATTAGTCATGCACTCCACAAATCTGGCCTTTATGGAAGAGTGGCAAGAAGAAAGCCATTGTTGAAAGAAAGCCATAAGAAGTCCATTTTGCGAGAAGCCATGTGGAGGACACAGCAAACATGTGGAAGAAGGTGCTCTGGTTAGATGAGACCAAAATTTTACCTTTTGGCCTAAAAGCAAAATGCTATTGCCCCGTACACACGGTCGGACTTTGTTCGGACATTCGACAACGAATCCTACAACGGAATCCTTTTTCCGATTGATGTTGGCTCAAACTTGTCTTGCATACACACGGTCACACAAAGTTGTTGGAAAATCCGATCGTTCTAAACGCGGTGACGTAAAACACGTACTCGGTACTATAAACGGGGGCAGTGGCCAATAGCTTTCATCTCTTTATTTATTCTGAGCATGCGTGGCACTTTGTACGTCGGATTTGTGTACACACGAACGGAATTTCTGACAACGGATTTTGTTGTCGGAAAATTTTATATCCTGCTCTCAAACTTTGTGTGTCGGAAAATCCGATGGAAAATGTGTGATGGAGCATACACACGGTCAGAATTTCCGACAACAAGGTCCTATTACACATTTTCCATCGGAAAATCCGACCGTGTGTACAGGGAATAAGTGTGGTGGAAAACTAACACTGCACATCATCCTGAACACACCATCCCCACGTTAAACATGGTGGTGGCAGCATCATGTTGTGGGGATGCTTCTCTTCAGCAGGGACAGGGAAGCTGGTCAGAGTTGACGAGAAGATGGATGGAGCCAAATACAGGGCAATCTTAGACGAAAACCTGTTAGAGTCTGCAAAAGAATTGAGACTGGGGCGGAGGTTCACCTTCCAGCAGGACAATGACCCTAAACATACAGCCAGAGCTACAATGGAATGGTTTAAATCAAAGCATAATAATGTGTTAGAATGGCCCAAAGTCCAGACCTAAATCCAAATGAGAATCT